>NC_047086.1:383970754-385280397 GCF_902459505.1 Geotrypetes seraphini | reverse complement strand
ACAGCAAGGAAGGAATGCAAGCTACGGTAAAAGGAATTCTGTGCATGGGCTGGAAGACAATTCTGCTAAACTTTGATGCACAGAATCGCAGCCCAGCCCAAGTACATGTGTTCATACAGCTCCAGGCGTCCATTGGTGCACAAATTATAGCTGCTGCTAGCCCCCCCCCATCTATGTTCACGTGCATCAGGGGGTACTCTTCTGTGTCAATGCACATTTTGGCCCAGATTCTATAAAAGATGCCTGCAGTAAGACACTAGGCTCATAACTTAATTATTGAAAAAGCATCAGAAGGAAGGCTTCCAGGTCAGCCGCTGGTATTGTGCAGGACCTACTGCTGGTGGTCTGAAGAGGAAGAGAGCGGCTGCATGGGCTGGGACGGGGGGGGGGGGGGGGAAGGGAGGTAAAGAGAGAGTCTGGGGGGGAGGGTGGCAAGGGAGGAAGAGAGGCTGAATAGGCTAGGGAGGAAAAGAGAGAGGGCCCTCCCACTTTGGGCTCAGGCCCACCCAAAATTGACTAGGAAGCTGTGCTCTTTGCAGTCATGATACTGCATCTGCTCCAAAGGCAAGTCAGGGTGGCAGTCAAAGACAAGCCGGACAGAGTTTTGGGGGCAGGGGACAAACGTGTCAGGAGTTTTATCCTAATTTTATGAATTCAAACCCTTTGCTGGAAAACAGTATGCCTATAGAGATGATGCGGTATATAAGCTTAAGTTGTAGTTTGGTTTAAAGCCGAGAGAGAGGAAAATCATTCCTGGTTTTCTTTTTCTGGGTTGCCGAAGATAAAACAGTTTGCCACTGGTTTCCTGCAGAGGTAATTTCCAGAGTTATATGGGACTCCCACGAGTGCATTTTGCTGCATACATATAAAGAACAATTTGTGGCCAGAAGACCTTTTTTTTCCTTTCTTACATAAAGAGCTTGCCTGCCTTCTGGTTTGCCTCGTAATGAAAACGCGCTGCAAGCAATCGCCTTTGGAGCGTTGTTTAGCGCTGGCACTGACCAGCGCTGAGTCAGCGGTTTGCCTCCCCTGTTGTGCTGGTATACTGCCCGGAAAAAAAAAAAACCACAAAAAAGGTCTTAGCAACCCATTGACAAGGCATATGTTAGAATTGCATTGCTCTTGATACTTTTAGGAGGCAGTTCTTCGGCTATGTAGATGATAATCTGGTGTTCTAATGAAAAGATTCTTTTTCACAGTCCACCACATTTCTTAAAATCGTGCAATCAAATGTTCAGTTTAAAAAATGTCCAGAACTTTGGGAGAAAAACTGCCCAGAACTTTGGGAGAAAAAAAATAAGAGGGGAGGGAGGGGTCAGTTTATGAGAGTTACTATATAAAGCTGCCCATATTGAGATGATGTAGGTTTCATATTTCAACTTTACTACAAAAATGAGCCCAGGCAGGTGCATTTTTGTTCTTTAAAATCTGGCATAAATGTGAGGTTGGGGGGGGAGATGCATCCGTTATCAGCCTTCATTTCCGAGAACATACCAAGACACGTTGCATTCTGGAGTAAAGGGGAGCTAGTAGCCTTCAAACAGGGTCATTTTCAGTGCTCGAGGCTCTGAGTTTGCTTTATAAATAGGGTGTTAATGCACATATTCGCTTTTTCTCCAAAGATGCCTTTACCGTCCGCATTTTGCAGATATGAGCTTCGGTGATACCAGGGATTAAAATGTGCAATAGTTTTATTTTGTCGTCATGCCATGGGAGCAGCCATATTTGGAATAGGGACAACAATGACCTCGTATGGAATGGGATCCTACTGGCCAGTGCACGGTATATGACGTCATCCGTGTCATCTGTAAGTGCGGGATTTTGTTTGACTTTGGTAATAGGGCTGCTCCAGCACTTCTGAGATAATGATTTAATAGTACAATATCAAAATGAACAGAAGGTAAGTATTCTTTCTCTCTCTTTATCTCTTTCTCTCTCCTCTTTCCTTCTCTCTCCTCTCTCTTTCTCTCCTTCTCTCTCCTCTCTCACTCTTTCTCTTTCTCTGTCTCTTTCTCCTCTCTCTCTTCTCTCTTTCTCTCTCCTTCTCTCTTTCTCTTTCTCTTTCTCTCTCTCCTCTCCCTCACTTTCTCTCCTTCTACTCTCTCTCTCTTTCTTTCTCTCTCTCTTTCCTCTCTGTCTCTTTCTCTCTCTCCTCTCTTCTTTTCTTTTTCTTTTTTTTCTTCTTTTCTTTTTTCTTCTTTTCTTCTTTTTTTTTTTTTCTTCTTTCTCTTTTTTCTTTTTTTATTTCTTTCTTTCCTCTCTTCTTTTTCTTTCTTTCTTTTTTTCTTTTTTTTCTCCCTCACTTTCTTTCCTTCTCTTCTCTCTCTCTTTCTCTCTCCTTCTCTCTCTTTCTCTCTCTTTCTGTCTCTTTCTCTCTCTTTCTCCTTCCTCTCCCTCACTTTCTTTCCTCTCATCTCTCTCTCTTTCTTTCTCTCTCCTTCTCTCCCTCGCTTTCTCTCCTTCTCTCCTCTCCCTCTCTTTATTTCTTTCTTTCTCCTTCTCTCTCTCTCCTTCGCTTTCTCTTCTTCTCTCCTCTCTCTCTTTCTTTCTGTATGTATGTGCATATGTGTGTGTGTCATTATCATTATTATTTTACTACGCAGTATACATTGGGAATGTTGGTTTGTAATAAACAAATCTCGAAGCTGCAAACACTTCTGTTTTACCCTTTTCTAGTTCCTGTAGCTGTTTTTACTGGTTTCAACCACAAATAACCTAATGGGGCAGACTGGCACCCTCCTCTTGCCTTGCTTCCAACTGCTATAAAACAATAGTTTGCTATTTGGCTAATTTGTTTGGAACTGTTGATTTCTAAAGCTCTAAAGTTCCTGCTCTGGCACTGGACATTCAGCATTGCACTTACAGATTCTTGCAGCTCAGGTCGATCGCACTATCCAAACAGGACAAGAGACGAAAATCGTGCTGGACAGACGCTGCTCACTTGTGAATAGCAGGTTTGCTGAGCGCCCCATCTCTTACCATTACCCTTTTGGCTGTCTAAACATCAAAAATCTATTTATGGAGAGACCAAGCCCATGCCCTTTATCTTGACCTTCAGCAACTGGAGTCTGACAAGGGAGACAGATGTAGCCAGAAAGCTGGGTGCACTCCCGTCTTTGCACAGCTGTCTGGCATTGAACACCCGGATCTGGAACTGCCTAGATGGGACTGCCCCCTCCCCCATCTCTCTGATACCGTTCCATCCTCTCACCTATCTCAGCATTTCCCCTAGTAAAAAAAAACACTGGCGTACCTTTGTTAACATGTTTATTTCAGTAAATCAGACAACAGACACTTTCTGGTGGAATAAAACAGGCAAAGCAAAAACAATATCCAGACAAACTGCAGCTAAAAGTCGAAAGACCAAAACAAACGAGAAAAACTGCAGATACTGATGTACAAGTATGAAACTAATCTTTATTTAAAAAAAAGCATTCAGAGATAAACAAAAAATAAAAATCAGTAAAAAATATAAAAATATAAAAAATGGTTCTCAGGTGTGAGTTTTCACTCTCCGCAAGTACTTTTTGTGCAGTTGCTGGATTAGAGGATTCACGAGCCTTACAGGCTTCTTTTGGTTTGTCAGGTCTCTGGTTAGTCATATTTCGGACCCCCGAGGAATAAGTGTGTTTTCCGAAACATGGACTGTGTCGGGTCCTGTGGACTCACACCTGAGAACCATTTTTTATATTTTTACAGATTTTTTATATCTTTGAATGCTACATTGAATCTTTCTTTCTTTCTTTTTTCTTTTTTATTTTTGTAATACCTTGCACATGGTATCTGCAGTTTTTTTTCCCTTTGTTTTGGAATAAACCAGGCCTCAGCTCTGTTTACTGGAAAACACAATTGTGTAAACAATTAATAAAAACCACACCTCTCCAGCTACCAACATGGATTTTTATTTTTAACCCAAATTATAGTCCCCTGACCCCTGCAATGTCAGCTAGGGCCTGGACCTCCATGCCTCCTCTCTGGGTCACTTGACTCAAACTGCACCTGCTCCCTGAGCTTACATCCCATTAGCCGCTCATCATTTGATGAACTTAATACCCAGTAGCTCGGAATTACCACCACCGCTGCGATAATCTCAAACTCCCTAACACCTTGACCAACCTCCAATTTATAGGGAGGGAAGGAAAACACCGCCTCCGAGGAATGGGCAAGGGTCCTGTGCCTCAAAGACAGCAACCTTTATAGCCATCCCATAACCCCTCACTCCCTTGCCTCTGCCCAATCAAATTGAAGCTTCTCGAGTGAGTAGTTATATTTCCTCTAGATTCCCCCACCTCCCACCCCCTTTGAGCCCTCATGCTAATCTCATTGCCACTAAACTACTGACCCCCCCCCCATGACCTTTCTAGAAAGGTCCTGATGAGTGACCAATTTGGGCCTTCCAGCCTATTGTTAAATCACCCATCGAGACCAGCTTTTGGGCTCAGTATTTCTAACAACCTTAATGTACATCAGAAGTTAGCAGAGGACTAGAATATTGTCTAGACAAGTTCATATGAGTTTTCTCAAGCCCAATGGCATGACAAAAGAGCCCAAGAGCTAGCCTCGCCAGGCTACTATAACAATGGACTGGATGGCCCAAGTTAGTTGCCCAGGCTGAGACAGCTTATAGGTGCACAGGGGAGGTAGTTGGATTAAGAGTGGAGGTGGAGGGGGGTGTCAGAGGTAGATAAGGAAGGACTCTGCTTCCCGCCAAGTGGCTGGGAACGGATTGGCTGTGAGAGGGGAAGCAGGGCATGATGGGTGGGGGGGTTTATAGGTTTCATGCCTCCGAGGAACAGTGCGATTCCTTGTTCCTCAGAGGCAACTTTCCTCCCCACCCTCCCCTTGGCTATAGGGTTCGCTCGGGTGACATGGGGATACAAGGTTTTGGCTCATCAGAAGATGAGCGGGTATTTGGCAGTCAGCTCAGTTGAGTCATGATGTTGCATGTCAGGTGACCCTGAAAGGGGAGCATGGAGGTCCATGCCTCCCCCCCTCTCCCAGGCTTGTCAGGGGATGAGCAGTTAAGGGGGAAGCGAGCTCAAATGAGTGAATATGCCTTGAGGGACGTATTACGGAATAGGGACATGGAGGTCCATGCCACCCCCCTAGGCTTTTGCTGATATGGCGGGGTTAGGGGAATACAATTTTGAGTTTTTGTCAAATTCCAATGTTTTGTCACTCGGGAGGTGAAGCAATTGTTCATTGCTTATTGGTTGTCCCAATAAACAAAGCTGCGGCCTGATTATTACCATCAACAAAGTGTCTGTGGTTTATTTATCATTCACGTTATTGCTGAGGACGTATGAGCTGGATACGCAAGTGCAGCGAGGGGTTTTGTAATTATGGGGGTAGGGGAAGAGTAATACGGGGTGAGATGGGATGACAGCTTGGCCATTCTAGATCCATATGTTAATGAATCTCATAAAATAAAATGTTCTTGCCTTAATAGTTATTTGTATTTTAGGATTAAATTAGCTACAGACTACAAAATAATGGGGGGGGGGCAAAGTTTTATTCTTTAAAGAACTGCATGGAAATTAAAAAAAAATCTGAGTTCTGCAACAGGTGTTCATAGTTTCCCCAACAGTTTTTCTTTTGTAGAAGCTAATATGCTACAGTTCTCACTTAACCTTCCCACCGTCAATCTGAACTGGTTTCGGACCCGTTATGTGCATTCCATCACAATTCCGCCAACGGTTTTCCCATTGCAAAATGCGTAAGAAGGAACCTTCGGCTGGGCCTCTGTGACTCCCCCACTGTTCACTGACCAGGCTGGGGTACAAAGATTGAGCCTCTGCTGAAGAGCACACCTGGTACTCCCCGAGGGTCTGTCTGCAAAACAGCTTTCTTTCCTATCTTAGAGATTAGTATGTCTGAGAACAACAGTTGTGCAAACCCGACTCTGGGTTTTGTAAGATTACTTCCAGGGCAATATGCAAGCCAACCACCCAAGCATCCTTTTAGCCATCGCATAGCAGACCTACCAGAGAGCTAAATAATTATAAGGTGCTGTTTCTGAGAGACAGGAAAGATTCATTTTTAGTTAAAGGTATTTCTGAGTCCATTGTTCAGGCTACATAAGCAATAAACAAAATTTCTCACTTTGACGCATGCTTGGGTTTCTTTTTCCTTCCCTCTCCATCTCTCGGGAAGGGGTAAAATGCAGACCTCGTGGATATAAACCCGCACGTCCTTAAAAATCTGAGGTCTGTGCCACTTTTTATGTGTAATCAGTTTTTATTTTCAAACAGAAAAGCAACCTCCAAAGTACAGGCAACCGTGGAATAACAACAAAGTAGAACCAGAATACAAAATAGACTAACCTAGCACCCCACCACTTTTAGGCTCCGACAGACCTCCATGACACTTTAGCTCTGACGGACCCTAATGCTTCTCCCTCTCTATGCTGAGACTAAAAGTGGCAAATCTTTTGCCCTGAGGTCCGTGCCACTTTTAATCTCAGCATAGGGAGGGAAAAGCATTAGGATCTGTCAGAGCTAAATTGTCATAGAGGTCTGTCAGAGCCATAACCTATGCTGAGACTGAAAGTGGCATGGAACGTAACTCAAATTTTTAAGGACATGCGGGTTTAGATCCGCGAGGTCCACAAGGTCTGCGTTTTACCCCCTTCCCCCACCTCTCTGTCTTCAGTGTGGTAGCCAATCTAGATGAGCTTCACACTTTTGGAGGTCACTGGGTGGCAGGTTATAAGTACAAAATCAGGAGAGCATCAGACTGATGGCATGCTTCCTTTGCAAAATAGTGCCATAATTCAGTGTTTCAAATTCCAGGACTCAGTGTTCATACACACATCAAAGAACAAAAAATCCTGAATGCAAATTGTATTTTTTCCCCACTGTAATCTGTGGCTCTGAGGTTACATGGTTGGACTGTAATATAGATTCCAAAGAGAATATAATTCTTTTAGAACATGGATATCATTTCTCTATTGAAAACATTTGGGCAGACTGGATGGACCATCTGGGTCTTTATCTGCCATCATCTACTATGTTACCAAAAAGGCCATCATCCAGTTTCTGATCTGAAGCCTACATCAACTCACCCAGTTTTGCGTCTGTTCCAGTATCCACCTATAACTGGAGCTTAGGCACCTACTATCAAGATGAACTATTTAGCATACTCTATGGTCTCCAGCAGAGCAATTTTAGCCCTTCTGTTGCTGCATCATTTCCTTCAGATGAAGCATGAGTTCTTAAAACACACACACATATTTAGGTCAGTAACTGGTGCTACACGTTTTCTGTAAACCGGAAAACGTGAAGAATTCATGGAACTTTGCACAGCACCATGCTTTCCGGAGAAAGGAACGAGGTTTCTTGGGCCACGTGGCTATGCAGTCAGTTTAGGGCTTTAAAAATTAAGATACCTTCCAGAGCGTGCTGCCATTTTTAGGGCAATCTAGAGAGGAAAAAAAAAACTTCTCTCCCAGGCCTCTGACTCAGATGAAATCAATGGAAAGACAGTAAGAGCAAAGGTGCACAGGATAACACAAGTGCTTGCCCTGAATTGGTCAATACAAGTCCAAATCACTAACTCAATCGATTTCAGACCTCCTATAAATCTATAATGCGGGGAGCATGAGCCGTTGGATTTAAGGGGGATTTCCTTGATACAGCCCGTTTGGGGCGAAACGTAGTTCTATGTCAGAGTGCCTACCCCCACCCGCGTAGATGAAGATGAGTTTTGTATTTATACTAATCTATTTAAAATATTTAAAAAAGTATTTAAAAAGTATTAGAGGCCAATGACGACTATGGGTGCCAATAGTCTGTATGATCTAAAAGTTTAGTGGCATACAGTTGGTACCGCTGAGGTCTGTTAGCCTAAGAACTCTGAAGTAGTTTAATGCTGGAAGACTCCTTTCTTGGATGGATTTATTTGCCCTGAATTGGTAGCATGGAATGTTGCTACTCCTTGGGTTTTGGCCATGTACTAGGGACCTGGATTGGCCACCGTGAGAATGGGCTACTGGGCTTGATGAACCTTTGGTCTGCCCAATATGGCTATTCTTATGTGAGCCAAGCATAGGACAATCAAGCCATTGTGACATCACTGCTGAGGTCGGCTCTTAGGCATTGGTGGAATGAGGCATTATGACATCACAATTTAAACTCTGGAATGTTGCTGCTTTTTGGGTTTCAGCCAGATACAGTGACCTGGATTGGCCACCAGTGAGAACGGGCTACTGGGCTTGATGGATCTTTGGTTTGACCCAGTAAGGCTATTCTTAAGTTCTAAGTATGAAAATAAACATTTGTTCATATGGATCAGTCTTCCAAGTTTTACTGCGGATTCCTGTACGCATTCTTGTTAGGCTCAGAAAACTCTCTCTCCAAATATATCTATACCAGTGGTCTCGAACTCAAACCCTTTGCAGGGCCACATTTTGGATTTGTAGGTATTTGGAGGGCCGCAGAAAAAAATAGTTAATGTTTTATTAAAGAAGTTACAATTTTGCATGAGGTAAAACTCTATAGTTTATAAATCTTTCCTTTTGCCTAAGTCTTAATAATAATATTGTCATTTATAGCTAAAGAGACATATGATCAAGAAACTGTTTTATTTTACTTTTGTGATTATGATAAACATACTGAGGACCTCAAAATAGTACCTGGTGGGCCGTATGTGGCCCCCGGGCCGCAAGTTTGAAACCACTGATCTATACCCTAATATATTTAGACGAGAGAGAGATTGGTTGATCGTTATCTAAGCTAAAGATGTAATTTGATGAAATTGCAAAGCTAAGTTCACCAGAAAAATAAGGTTACTAACCTCCCTATAGGTTGTTACCCATGGATCTTCTTGATGGGGGGGGGGACCAGTTTCTTTGGAGTTCTATTAGAAACTGGAAAGAAGGGAGTTGATTTTTCTTTTCTTTTTTTTTCCCAATGTGGAGAATCAGGAAACCAGCGATTGGTTTTCTTCTTAATTCACCCAATGCTCATCCAAGCGCCTTGGCCAAACTGCGCGCGCTGAGTCCAACTTTTCTCCCCCTTTTCTCGGCTTTGTGCAGTCGACTCGACCGACTGAGCCCCCGTTTTAAGCTGAAGATCCCTTTTTAAAAGCTACTGCTAAGAAGTCAAGAGCACCCTCGCCTGCTTTCTCTCTGCCTCGGCGACCTACTTCGCTGCTCTTCTGGACTGGCTCTTTCTTAAACGGTAATGTACATACTGAAAGCCTTAATCACAAAAGCCCCAGGAACCCCCTTCTCCTTACGCCCCTCAATGGACAAGAGTCCAGAGCATATGTTGATATCTTCATGTAATGAACGTGCCACAAAGCCTAAGAATGTACAGAGTTGCCAGAATCATGAGCCTCTTCGTTTCCTGGCTCTTGGAATTAGGAAATACTTTATAATGATTATGTTTGGTGAGTAAATAAGTAGTCACATTCCCCTACACATAAAAAACCTGCTTATTTTTTTTTTTTTAATCGATTTGGAACAACTACACTTTCCATCTAAACTTTTAATAAACACGTCTTTTACTGGTCCCTAGCTCTTTCTATCATTCATATTTTGGGTTTTTTCTTTTACCTTTTTCAGGTTTTATTAAAAACAAAATAATTGCATTTCCCCCCCTCCCCCCCTCCTCAGAATGTGTTAACATCATGACTCTGGAGGTACTTTCCAGTGGTTTTCACCGTCTCCCTAGCATTGATTGCTTTTCTCCAATTTGCATGTAAATATCTTCAGCTTTGCTTCAGCCCCGTCTTCTCCTCTTAATTTTTATTCCCCCCCCCCCCAAAAAAAAATATGTGCTCAGCACTAGCCATACCGACAAGGGAAATGTGCAGTCGTGGAGAATTCCGATCACATTTAATTTTTAAATAATTCTAGTGAAAACTTTATACCATATAATTCTTTAGCCAAGACTATTTTTGTTTGCAACGAAAGAGAACGTTATTGTGCTGTTTTTTGTTTTGTTTTTTTTAAAAAGGAGGTATTTGGTACAGTTATCTATCAATGTTTAAAATATTATTTCTGTTTCTTTTAGAACCTCTAATAAGTGGAATGCTGGTAGTTTTTGGCTAAACAATCTATAGTGTTTTCATGTACTAAAAGTTTCTCCAGTAACGCTATTTGATGAAACAGGCCCTGTTACCATTCTGTCCAGAGCCCTATAGTGCTAAATTTTCTTCCAACAAGAACCGGCTAGAAAAGGGCTGGCCAGGATGTCTTCTGCTACCTCACGTAATGACAGTGCATTCTTTTTCTGAAGAGAATCAATTACAGTCTAGATTTTGGATCGCAAATGTACTAAGCGTGGGAGACGTTGCTGTATCCACAGATTGTAATTGCTAGGTATGGTGCGGCCGAAGCCGGTCCCTGGACTGAAGGTTTGATCCCTCACTCCCTGGGAGCAATGGGAAGCAATGTATTCGGAAAATCCAGGTATAAAACGGTGGGAAAGCCAGAGGCAGGCTAAGATCAAGAGACAAGCTGGTTTTATGGCCTTGTCTTAGCGCGCTAAAACATGGTAACGAATCCAAATGCATAAACCTTTGAAATCTTCTATCTGTTTTTTGGAGGAAGGTGGTTATAAAGTTAATGAATACTTTAATTTAATTACACGCAAATTTGTTTAGTGGATTGTAATTTCATGGCTGCTTTGCCGTTTTGTGTTTTTTTGTTTTGTTTTTTTTTTTTAAGCACAATGAAGCCAATCGCAGCTTGCCCCGGTCGATTCTCTTTCCCTTATCTTCCAAACAGGTGTTTTAAAATAACTTGCGTCCAAAAGTGAAAAATGCTCATTGACTTTAAAGTTCTAGTCCAGAGGTAGGAGAAGTTGGAAAGTGGAAACTTCAGGTCTGGGCATTTCTATCTGGAGCTGACAAGCCCTGAAAACTTGAATGCATGGTGTATCTGTCTAGGGGGAGCCCGGGTGTGCATTTGCATGACGTGGGGGAGGGAGGGAGGGGGGTGGGATTTCCTAAGTCTGCAAACTTTCTTAAAAGAAGTATTTGGCGAGCATAGTTCATGGACCACATGCAGCGGGCGCCTCTGATTGGCTGCCCGGTTACCCCCTGGACCGTATTTCCACTTCACTTTCCGCCAACCCGCGTATTTTGTCCTACGCTGACCTTAAAGACGCTGTAACCATTTTGCATTTTTTTTTTTTTTTTTTTTGCAACGACTTTGGGAGAGAATGAAAAGGCAGGGCCGGGTTCTGTGTGCTTCAGTCCCCCATTCAGGGGAAGAATTAAGATGCACTTCATTACAAGTAACGAGTTGACATAAGGTAAATCTATAAGGAGGAGGCCTTTCATTCTGGGCATGGGGAAAGCTTCATTAAGCGGCGCTAACAAGGCGTGCAAATGCTCTGATGGGGCCAGCGTTACTTATAACGCCAGGCCCTAGCTGGATGCCCACTTAATGAGGGTCGCTAAAAGGAGACTGATAAAATATTCAAATTTTCCGTCACACCAGGAACTTTTTTTTTTTTTTTTTTAATTAAGGGATAAAGTTTAGCAACTTGAATGTTGTTTTATTAACAAATTGCTTACAGAATCAAACCTTTTGCCAGGCACATAATTTTCCATTACAGAGGGATGAGCTGGTAAAAGTTTGCAGCTACAGTTTTTAAACCCTTCCACATCACCCTTCCTGCCCCCCCCCCACCCCACCCTCATCCCCCAACCTCCCCCCCCCCCCACCACCACCTCCACCCTTCCCAGCATAATTATGTTTTTACAGGTTTAATGTACTAAAAACCCAAACTTGATGAAAATTCTCTACGCTTGTGACAGAATTATTAAAAATCAGCATGATGCCTTAATGACACGTCAATCATTTAAATATGTCTGCTTGCTTGCTAGTGTTTCAGTGCCAGTGTAGTTTGCTATTAAATATCTTACTTTCATCACATTTTCAAATATAACATTTTTTGTTAGGTGGATTTTTATTTATTTATATGACTGCTACTTATCTCCATTGCTAGGGTACAATTTATAATTAATGTCTACTCTTTGTAATACTTTCATTCATTCAGATACAAGAATAAATCTCTACATCAGTCAATCAATCACAGACCCTTTCTTTATGTTATATTATTATGCTTTGGTTAATTCATTGTGTATCTGATATATAAATTCTAATTATTTTTTTTTACGACTAAGATAGCTCTATATCCATATCGCTGTATTGACATGGATGTATACCAACAAAGCAATTTAAAATCAGGGTGAATTGTCTTGTGGTATTTTAAGGACGAGCACGATATCAGGATACTGTTTTTTTGATTCCAGTTGATCCATACAGGTGTACTGCTCTGAGGATTTAATAGGAAAAGATTTGATTTCAATGTCGCCATATTTACTTCCTTTTTTAAATAAACATTGGGGTTTTTTTGGGGGGTTTTTTTTTTCATTCCCCAGCCTCTGTACTCCCATCGAGAATTAAATATTTTGCATCAATAATATAAAATGCAAGCATCGCATTTTTAATTATTTATTGACTCGTAGGTGTCAAATGTTGCCAGTTTTGATACACACAAAGCAGGCGTTATGTTTAATATGGAAAATACTTTTTTCCAAATATTGTGTCTAGGACAAACTTTATATCTTGCAAAGAGTTAACCATCTGGTGTATCCTTTTAAATGAGCTTCCTACGACTTCCTTATTTTTCAGAGGGTTTTTTGTTTTGGGTTTTTTTTGTTTTTTTTTGGGGGGGGGAGGTGTTGTTCTCTTATTTTTCTGTCTTTAGTTATGATCAGATAAACCTGCTTGGAAATGGATTGTACACTGTTGTGACAAAAAAAATAAAAATCATGCAGAGCGCCGGGCCAGTCCTGCCCTGTAGTAAAGATTAAAAAGGTTTACTGGTGGGCAACAGGAAATAGGGCTCTAGAGAAAATCTAGAGCCCCCCCCCCCCAAGAACAGATCAAAGGAGATATATATATACACACACACACACACACAAAAAAACACATACGCACAAAATCAAATAAACGAACATACAAAACAAGATATAAGACATTATAATCTGGAAACCTTGCAGAACTAGGACTGCCTAACTTTCCCTTCTGCGCACTATCCTTTGGTGGATTATTTTAAAAACCACTTCTTTTGCTTTTTTTTTTTATTCCCAAGCCAGAACAGCCGTAGGCCATTAATAAAGGGGGGGGAGTGATTCCTTTTTGTGAATTAGCATGTAGTGCCCTTAAAACGAAATTGACAACGCAAAACCAGTCTCGACTAAAGGGTTAACGACCAGTCTTTGAATCCGATCCAGGCATCGATAGAAAGCCCCGGCACAGAAATCAGGGGAACCCACTTACCAAGAGCGATTTTTCCCCGGGGAAGGTCGCTTCGCTTCGCAGTCCTCTTCTCTGCTTTTTCGGCTTTTCCTTTTTCTTTTTTTTTTTTGCTCCACAGACACCCCCCCCCCAGCCCCCCATTTCTGCATTTGAAAACACCACAGTCTCTCCTAACTCCCATGCATTTTAACTCGGCTAAATTCGGCAATGCAGAAACTATAGGGCATTTTTTTTTTTTTTCTCAGAAGCTCAGAATGAGCCGAGTCCATTGACAGTTTTCAGCCAGCAGCTGCAGTCATTAAAAGCCATTTACACCCTGGCCTCCTCACACAAAGATAGAGCTCCGACAATTATCTGTTTGTACGTTTAAGGACATGAGAATGTGTCCCTAACAGGCTTAGGGAAGAACTGGAATCACTGGCTACCCTACGTGGAAAAGCACACTCTCTGTGCCATTATTTCTAAAAGGAGGAGGAATCGCTGGTTTGGGGGGTTGTTGGTTTTTTTCCCCCCCACTTTTAATATTTAGCAGTTTACAGGATACGTCCTGAAAGCTTTTATGGTGTTGGTTGTAGTCCACAGCACACACTAGGATGTTAATTAAATGTATAGACCTGCCAGACTTTCTAGATTTTGCTAATGCTCTAAAATATATATATATATATATATATATATATATATATATATATATATACATACACATATTATATTATAACTTCATTGCATGCTTTTTATTTTCTTTTTGCACTATATATCTATATATCTATATATTTTGCACACATATATATAGCACTATATATATATATATTGCAAAATATATAGATATATAGTGCAAAAAGAAAGGAAAAAGCAGGCAATGAAGTTATAATATTTAGCACATATATATATAGCACTATATATATATATAGTGCAAAATATATAGATATATAGTGCAAAAAGAAAGGAAAAAGCAGGCAATGAAGTTAACCAAAAAGAAAAGAAACTGATTCCAAACAAAATCACATGGAATGGATGTTTGAGATTAACTGTGGTGAGATATAGCTAGAATTTAAGTTATACTGTAATTCAGTTTTTAAAATGCCCCCATTCATTATTTCATTCATTCAGCAGAATGTTAACGACACTGACGACAATTCGAAATATGGGCCCAAGTCCCCGTCAATTGCAGGACAAAAAAAAAAATAATAATAAATCGTATTAGCTTAAGGTTAAATGAAATATGAAAAACCCAGCTCCTGTAATCCGGTATCAGGCATCTTTGTGTGTGTGTGTGTTAACACTTTTAAGTGGTTTGCATATGCACTAGTTTAAATATGAACCCGAAAAAATGACATAGATACCCCCTTTAAAAGAACCCTCCCCCCCAAAAAAAAAACAACAACAATAAACAGATTCACACAACAGGATATGTTTGCAAATCGTGGAGGTTAAAATGCAAAGATTTTTTTTTTTTTCTCTCATAAAGAAGAACTGACAGTTTAGCGGAAATGTGACGGCTTTGCAGTGTCAGCAAATTCTTCCAGTCCAGTAACCTTTCCAACTGGACCCATTCATCTGCCACTTGGAATTATCTCATCAAGAGTGCGTCGAGAAAGGATCACAGTTTAAAGTCCAACGAAAGAGCCTTTACCATCCATGGCCACTTATAGATATATTTTTTTAATCCCCGAAATAGGCCAAGTCACGCAATGTTTTCACGTTGTAATTGTAATATCTGTAGGGTTTTTTTTTTTTCTTCTTCTTCTCTACTATTGATGCTGGAAAGTGCTTTGGGCTTCATGTCTTACCCCTAGACCTACAATGGAATGCAGAAAAGATTAAAAAAAAAAAAAAGTTTTGAATTCCTCAATGATTTTTTTTTTTTCTTCTTCTTCTTCTAGGAGGCGGCTTAGGATAATTATTTCAGCTTTATTGAGGGCAGATTAGTTGAAGTCTGGATGCTGCGTTGTACATGCCTTTACAATGTCGGTATTGTTTGCTACTGTGTGTGAACCTATTCAAAATATACACTTTTTAACACCAAGCAAAGTCCTGTCTAAATATACACAGTAAGGCTGGAAAGACGTGCATGACCCGTACAAATCTCTGTAAATCACACTTCCATAGCTACAGAAACGAAACAAAAGAGTTACTAGCTCAAGATGCTGATTAAATCTTCTTAAAAGCCAGCATACCTAATAATAAATAAAGTTGCATGGCAGCAAAAGCTCGGTGGCGGGATATGAATTCAGAACCAAACAATACTTTATTTCATCCGATCTGCTAAGAGTCTGCAATGAATAAGCGATAAGACTTTTTTTTTTTGTAAGAGTTTTTTTGTTATGCACGTAGTAAGACGGTAAAATCTCCACATTTCTGGAATTAAAAAGAAGAAGGAGAGAGAGAGAGAAAAAAAAATGCTGAAGGTTGTTTGCACAACCGACAACTTTTAAGAAATACTCATTGGACAGTCGGGAAAATTATGCTTTTAGGGACGCATATACTGAAAAGAAAATCCATGCAAATGCAAAAAAAAAATAAAAATTAATGAAGGATATAGACGGAGAGAAGAAAATTACGAAAGAAAGAAAATGCAAACGTGTCAAGAAATGCACAAGGTTGCAGGAGAGGCAGAGCCAGGGCGCGGAGGCTTTTCCTCCCTCGGCTGCAGCAACGGCTGAGGACTTTTGCAAAGCTCCCGTGAAACTTTAATTTAGCAGGTACGGGGAGAGTCTAGGCTTCCCGCTTGCCTAGGATGGCAGGGCTAAGCCCAGAGTGTACTGTATGCGCCGCTGACAGGGTCATGGGCTTGAGGATGGGTCTAATGATCTCATCTCTCCTTTCTTCCCCAGTACTATTAGTGTTCAGATGGGCAGAATGAAGTGAAACTACGTGCAAATCATGTGTAAATTGTCTCAGTTAGAAGCCCTTTATTCCAGCGTGTATTCCAGCCTGGCCCATTTACTTCCCCCCCCTCTTCTTCCCCCCCCCCCTATATCTCCTTTAGCTTTAACGAGGCTCGTTAAGATCACAATAATATTCCTCCCTCTAATTGCTCATCCCATTCAACAAATATGTGCACACTGCTTTTCGCATTATTTGATCCCTTATTTAGAAGGGGGGCGGTTGTGGGGGGGCAGCGCTGAGATGCGAGCTGCAGATAAGTCTCTCCCCCCCCTGCGTATTTGAGCGAAGTGGTAAAAGCCTCTACGTACTCGGTAATGATTGGCACGCTTGACAGTGATTGGCAGCGCTGCCATGGCAACGTCCCGACGACGCCGAGGAGACCAATAGAAAAGCGAAACAAAATGTTTCAATGCTGCACTCACTGTGGATTTAGGGGAGATATGATGAGGCTGGTGTCATTAGGCGATTGCTGTTGAATCACTGAATCTTGACTCCGGGTGTGTGCATGTGTGTGCGTGTGTGTGCGTGCGTGTGTGTGTGTGGTGGGGACTCCTTCCTTGGGGTTGGGTGGTTGGGTTTTGGTTGGGGTTTTTTTTTTCCCCTCCCTCCCTTCCCCTTTCTTTCTCTCCTTGATTATTTTCGTTCTCAGGTCATTCCATGGTGTTCAGGTCCCCTTTAGAGCTTTATCCCACCCATCTCTTCTTGCCCAACTTCGCCGACCGCTCCTTGCTCCTCGCCAGCAGCGCCGCCGGCTCCAGAGCCCAAGAAGAGTTGTCCATGTTTCAGCTGCCCACTCTCAACTTCTCCCCGGAGCAAGTGGCCAGCGTGTGCGAGACGCTGGAGGAGACGGGGGACATCGAGCGGCTCGGCCGCTTCCTCTGGTCCCTGCCGGTGGCGCCGGGGGCGTGCGAGGCCATCAACAAGCACGAGTCGATCCTGCGGGCTCGGGCCGTGGTCGCCTTCCACACGGGCAACTTCCGAGACCTCTACCACATCTTAGAGAACCACAAATTCACCAAGGAGTCCCACGGGAAATTGCAGGCCATGTGGCTGGAGGCGCACTACCAGGAGGCCGAAAAGCTCAGGGGTCGCCCATTGGGGCCGGTGGACAAGTACAGGGTGAGGAAGAAGTTCCCCTTGCCCAGGACCATTTGGGACGGAGAGCAGAAGACGCATTGCTTCAAAGAGAGGACTCGCAGCCTGCTAAGGGAGTGGTACCTGCAGGACCCCTACCCCAACCCCAGTAAGAAAAGGGAACTGGCCCAGGCCACTGGCCTGACTCCTACGCAAGTGGGGAATTGGTTCAAGAACCGAAGGCAAAGAGACAGGGCGGCAGCTGCAAAAAACAGGTTAGTCCCAGAAAGTCGAATACAGAAATGCATAGACTGTGCACGCGTAGAATGCCAGGAGGGATGTATCTGCCTCTGTCGTAGTCCTAGGCACAAATGTTGTGAGACGAGGGTAAAAAGGAAAACATTTTTAAAAAGTTCCTCAAAAAGACCCCCCCCCCCCAACTTCCAAGTAATAAAATAAAGTCTGTTTATTTAATTCCCCCCCCCCCCCCCCAATTCTTACATTTTACCTTGTGTTGCACATATTATAGACTCTCTTCCTGCCATCCAAACTCCCAAATGTAGTGTCAGGATTGTAATCAAGGTTTGCATTTTGCCTTAATTCAAAAACATTTTACACGTGTTGGTAACAGTTTCCACTCACAAACCAGTAAATAAAAGGAAACCAGATACCACTACTTTCTGCAACTTGGAACAACTGCCTTGGCTTGACTTTATATCCAAACGTATGTTGTCTGGTTAGAAAAAAATAGTGACTGTGCAGCCCTTAATATATTTTAAATATAGGGATATTTATCTGCCTACCTTTAGGATGCAAACACATATGTGTATATGCTGTGTGATCATGTGTAAACAAATTTGAAAACCTACCAGTATTTTAAATTGTGGCACCAAAGTCTAAAAGCGAATTATTTAGTAAAATCAGTTTGTTCTTCAAAAAAAAACACACAAAAAACCAGCATGCTATTTAAGTAGCGTTTCTATGCAGAATTTACCATACAATCAGCATAGTAACTTTTGCAAACAGACTTCTGGTTTGTTTACATGCTATCTCCAAATTAATTTCAATTATACAATTTGCAGATTGATTTCAGGGTATTTAGTAAAACAGCAAAAGCAAATAAATAAAAATAAATCTGCGTTATAAAACCGTAGTGATCCTTAATCACTAAATAAATTATATCTGTAAACTAGGTATACTTAAACGTGTGCAAATGTTTTTGTGTGGGGGGAAAAACCCCATTTGTTTAGTGAAAAATCACTAGAATTATTCAAAAGGCGAGTCATTAGCTCTAGATTCTCCAGCGCGCTTTAAAAAAAGAGAAAATTAATTGATCAAGGGGATATGTTTTATAAAAACACTGTAAATAAACGCATTGTAATCAGTGTGATTACATGTTTGGAAATGACTGAAACAATAAACAGGTCAGAGTATTTTGTTTACCATTATTAGAGGTAGGATCCTCAGCTAACGATTGTGTATTAGTTCTATAAGTAAGTAATTTTCCAAATATTTTCAGCTATAGTACGACCACACATTCCTGGGAAGACTTTGGGAGATTTTGAAAGATGTATTTATTATAAAAAAAAACAACACAAAAAAACAACCAAGTGTTTAAACAATTAATGAACGATCACTTTCAAAAGGAGGAAATACGAAAATGAAAGTTAAGAGTGATTCATCCAGGTTCCAGATCAGGAGTATTTTGATACCACTTTGAATCTTTGTGTTTGAAATCTGTAATAAATGATCTAATTCTGAGGCAAGAAACTTTTAGTTTGATGGACTGTATTTTGTTATTTATTATTTTGCTGATGTTGTTAAAGTCATTTTTCCTCAAGTCATTTGCTTTTAATGGAGGCTGGTGGGAGTTGACCACATATTTGATCAGTTTGGGCTAGGCCCAGTTCAGCAGAAATAAGGCACTGGTCACTGTGAATCTAATATGCCATTTAAAGAGTAAACAAAAACTTTAAAAAAAATGGAAGGCCTAGCTCAGCTTTCATGCATTGCACTTTATAACTCATTATTTTTTTTAAAAAGCTAGTGAGTATTCCTGGGTAGAAGAAAACCTGAAATGTGCCAGTTTTGCTGCTGAAATAAGAACCGAGGGCTGTGCCACTAACCGCTGACGGCTTTTATGGAGGGTTTAGGAGAATGGGTCAATTCTCTCTGGGCTGCTTTCTTGATGTAGGACATATAGAGCTAATATCAAATAATTGCAGAACTGACTAGACATGATAAGGAACAAAATTGTCCCAGATTTTTTATTTTTTTTTAAATTTATTTTGCTTGTGCAGACCCAGTATTGTACTTATGTTTTCCACCCCTCTGGGAAGTAAACTGTTATCCGCTTGATTCTTAAAGACAGTAGGATAGAATGCGAGGCAGGCCGGTGTGCTCTTGTGTTTTGTTTTTTTTCTTTTATGCTGCCTGGCTTTGGATCTGGATCTGACCGGCTCCTATTTCTTGTCTTTTCCTCACCCTCCCTCCCCCCCCCCCCCACCCCCCCCCCCCCCCCCTCCCGTTGCCTTCTTTGCTCGGATCGCAGGCTCCAACATCAGTCAATCGGACAGAGCGGGATGCGCTCCCTCGCAGATCCCAGCTGCCCCACTCACAGCTCGGCAGAGTCACCGTCCACGGCGGCGGCCAGCCCCACCACCAGCGTGTCCAGCCTGGCAGAGCGAGCCGAGACCGGCACGTCCATCCTCTCGGTCACCTCCAGTGACTCGGAATGCGACGTATGATGGCCAGCGGAAGAGACGCTGCAGAACCCAAACCGTTCACGGACAAAAACAAACAAAGAAATCAGGAAAGGACAACACCGACAACAAACTTTATAAATAAAAAAAGAAAAACTAGTAACATCAAAGGACCTGAACTTGAAGAGGCACTCACAATGGTGTTGCGGGGGGGAAAAAAAAGGTGTAGGACAAAAACCACTTTTCTCATTTTGCGCTTTCATGGACGCACAACCCCACTTGCATGATGAATTAAGTTTGTATCTGGGAAAATATTCTACTATATAAAAAGAAAATCTCCGTTCCGAATTTATACCAGGAACTCCTTGAAGAGGGAATAACAAATGTTTATCGCCTTTTTGTTGGTGGTGTCTCTCTCTCTTTCTCTCTCTCTCTCTCTCTCTCTCTCTTCAGTCCAAGTGCTGGTCAACCAAGATGCAATCTTCTGTTTTTGTTTTTATTTTCTTTTGTTCAGCAGACAATCATTTTATTCGTATGCACCTTTTTTCTACACTTCTGTCACTGCCTATGTGGGTACTGGTTAATGTGGAAAAGAATAGTTTATGACTGTAACAGATTTTTATTTTTATTTCAAAATTTTATATGAATTATGTATATCTTAATGATGCGGTCATTTTCCCAGTTTGTAATATATGTGTAGAAATATGCCTGAATATGATATTTACCATTAATTTTCTTTCCTATCTAGTTCTCTGTCTTCTCTCTTACTTTATCTCCACTTTTTACAATGTCTTCGGTCGCTTTGTTTTGGACTTCAGTGTCCCTGCCAGAACTTAGCGATCTTGGGTTTTGAAAGGGACGCCAGCGATGGACAAGCTAAAGGTGTAAATGTAGTAAATTTATGCAAAATTTATTTTAAGCATTTCATAGCGGCTTGGGATGTCCTCAAAAACCCATATAGGGTGCTTACTATTGTTTCTTAAATGCGTGTTTATCTATATGTAAAAAAAAAAAAAAAAAATCAACAACAACAAACTTTCTAAAACAAATACAGTATTCCATTTTTCTTATCTATTCAGCAACGTTGGTGGTTTTTGTCAGTAATACTGAACAAATGTTTTCTTTTTCTACAGATTTGGAATTATATGTCTCAGTTTTAGGTCACTTTTTGTTCAGGCTTTATCTGTTGAATATAAAAAAAAAAGTCAGTGCGAGAAACTGATGAGAATGTACTCAAATGCCATATATATTATTAATTATTATAATTATATAATAATTATTACACATAGAGAGTGGAGGTTAATAAATGTGCAGTATATTTATTCAGTAAATATATACAGTATTTGTTACATATACAGTTAAATTATTACACTTGTATTGGGACCCATGTCATCGATTTAAACTCATTTTATAGAAACAAATATAGTACTTAAAAAAAAAAAATAATAAAGTTTCAATATGCAGCCAATTTGGGGGAAAAAGTGGGGAAGAAAGAGTATCCTTCTTTCCCTTCACCCCAGGCTTTTGAAACCATCGTGGAAATCCGTTTCCAGAAGTGGTGATGCTTTCCTCTCAATAGGTTTTACCCTGCAGACTCCAGACATGCTTGAACCTACTGCCTAAAGCCTGGTTTCTTAATAAAGAGCTCCTCCATTTAAATTTACATGTTCCCCTTGGGAGCTCAAGACATTTTTTTTTTTATTATTATTATTTGTTTGTAGCTTTAAATGAAAACAAAAAATAAACTATTCTCCCTAATCAGGTTACAGCTCCTCCCCCTGAATCCCAAGTACATTGTAATGTGTTGAAAGAAACCTTTATTTGCATGACTAACAGTATTCCAGCAGTACCTTTTGCATTGAAGTTTTTCTTTGCCCCAGGCTGATTATTCAACCGTAAAATAACAAGAGGTGAATTCTAAACTTGTTTTTACTTGAAAATACAATTTTGAAACTTATTAGGATTAGTGAGAAACGTGTCTGGAATTTCTTGTCCATATCCAAACTAATTTTGACTTCCGATTTATCACATTTTGGACAGATTTCCCCCCCCCCCCCCCTGTTCAAGAGACAAAGCCAATTTATTGCTACTCTAAAAATCAGAGAGAGAGAGAGAGATATAGAGAAATATGTTGTACAGTGCAGTAAAACTCTAAGAAAATGTCAAAATATATAATTCAAAGTATATAACATTGAACCAAGAAGTATCAATGCACTATTTTTCTTTTTTCGGGGGAGTAATTGGTTGCATCTGACTTTGTTCTACAATGTTAGAAAAATATGCACCACAAATAATAATAATAAAACATTAATTTAAAAACTAAATGTTGCAAATAGATGATTGCTTTTCATGTGAAATAATTTCTTCCCCAAGCTGTTTATAGTCATTAACTGATATGATGTTACTCTTGATATTACATATATAATCCTTCATTAATCTTGTTTTCATGTAAATACCAACTTGAAAAACTATATATAACTTTGGATTTGTAAATTTAAATCAACTTTTATTCCAATGTTATCCTACAAAAATTACTATGTAAACCCATCTAAATATATCAACTAATTAACGCAAGCCAATGATTTTCGTTAATTACATAAATAAATAAAAGAGGATTTTATAGATAGACAGATAACCCACGATTTAAACATCAGTTTAAGAGAACAATCCTTAACACTCACAGTACAGGGCATACAGTTATTAAAAGTGATTAATCACGCCCCAAATGTAAAAACAAGGGGAATCAATTTCATTTTTCACGTTATAAATTATTAACCCATTTGTCATCTGAAATAAGCACTGAAAATGTTCATATGCTGAAATATGGAAGGTAGTTTAATAGTTATAAATATATTTTGGTATGTTTATGGCATCTTATGAGTTGTTGTTTTGTTTTTGTTTTTTTAACTGAGCAATGCAAGACTCGAGTTGGCAAGAACAAAAGTGGCCTAGATTGCTTTGCTTTCCTATGTCCAAAGAAGAAAGAAAAGCAACATTTTTTTTAATATAACGGTTCCTTCTCTCCGCGTCCCATAGATTACCAACTCTTCTCCCATACAATATGTAGCCAGATAGATTGTATTGAACTGCATCAAGCACCTGAGGACAGATATCTGACGTCCACAATGAAAGTATTATTGTTGCTTTGTTACTTCAGTAAAATTGTGTTTCTAAAAGCAGAGAATGGCAGAGGAGCAGGCTATTTTAGCTCAGAAATAGGTTCCTGGACGCTAGATGTTCACATTATTTATGAACTGCAGCTCAAAATGCAATTATTTCAATTCTCTTTTGACAATGCTTATTTGCCCAGCATTAGATCAGGAAGTACTTGGAGCATTTGTTCGAAAATATGACGCTTTTTTTTTTTTCTCGTTCTTCTGAGTGGAAACTCAAAAAAAAGATTAGGATGGTGGTAGCAAGGTATGAAGATTTTCAAATATGTTTGCTTCTGGCCAGTATTATGAAACGCTTTATTCCTCTCCCCCCCCCCCCCCCCCCCCGGTCCCCTTTTTGTGTGCAACATACGGCTAAAACCGGCACAACAGGGGGGGTTTCAAAGGATATGTATCCCATTTCCAGTTTTTTATTCATTCACTGATCTGCTATGGTCTGTAAAACCTGGATATTATTTTAGTTCATAAATAATACAGTCTCAAAATAACAGCAAACAAGTGTCTACTGCATACAGAAGGATCCAAATAAACATTTCATTGTTTATGTCCAGTGTAACACTTCTTAAAGGCCAAACTATTTCTCACTGGTACAGAGGACATTCTGTTATGCAGGTCCCGTAGAAATCCAGTATATAAACAAGGTTGTTCTGGGATTTGAATGAGGAATCTGAATACTTGATTGAGGTGTAAATGTATGAAAATCTTCATTTAAGCCTTTTCACTCACTAAATCCGTCTGCCCTAGAAAGATAGGACCTATCAAAACGCACCAAACCTGGGGGGGGGGGGGGGAGGGAGCTTGCCTCTTTACCTCCTAGGATAGATCATTATCTGCAGCCAATATATTCATTTAATAATCTTAACAAGCCTGACTTTTGATTAAGGCATAATTATTCGGGAAGCTGAAGTGCATTTGATCGATATGTAAACTGGAAGTGGAGGCAGATGGCACAAGAGTGACCGAGGGCTCGCTGTGTGGACTTTCTTCATTTCAAAATGGCTACGGTCTGTACAGAAACATCACGTGCTTCTGCTATGGCCGAGAAAACCCGGAACATTTGGAAAAGTGTTTGTTAGAAGAAATGATAATAATAATTTTTTAAAAATGCCCGTTGACATCTCTTTTTTGCATACCTAGCATGAAAATAAGTCAAAACTAAAAATAAATCATATTTCAAAAAGTGTATAGAACCATTATAAGCACCTGAGTACATATGGTATACAAGGGGCTGACTAACTTTGCTTATCTGTGCCTTTGCCTGAAAAGCCAATTTGCAAGAGCAGATTCACCTGGGAAGCCTCATGACAGACTATTTAAATGCCTGCAGTGCAGCTGGCTGTTTACCTTGGCCTTCCTAGCTCCCCCCCCCTTTTTATTTTTAAACATCTTCTAGGTCAGGGATCTCAAAGTCCATCCTTGAGGGCCGCAATCCAGTCGGGTTTTCAGGATTTCCCCAATGAATATGCATTGAAAGCAGTGCATGCACATAGATCTCATGCATATTCATTGGGGAAATCCTGAAAACCCGACTGGAATATGGCTCTTGAGGACTGGAGTTCCCTACCCCTGGCCTAGTTCCTCCTGGTTTAAAATAAGGGAACAATCTCCTTCTAACTCAGGGGTCTCAAAGTCCCTCCTTAAGGGCCGCAATCCAGTCGGGTTTTCAGGATTTCCCCAATGAATATGCATTGAAAGCAGTGCATGCACATAGATCTCATGCATATTCATTGGGGAAATCCTGAAAACCCGACTGGATTGCGGCCCTCGAGGAGGGACTTTGAGACCCCTGTTCTAGGTCATCCTCCTTATCAGTTACAAATGGCTCTTAAGAGAAGTGGAATATTTTTGCCCGTCCTCTCGCTCTTTACCACTCCCAGATGCTTTCATATATAGCCCCAGAACGGCGTGTAAAGAAAAGTGTGGGTTGATTCCCTTTTTTTTTTTTTCTCTGATTTCTCTGGTTAGCTGAGCACAACTTTCTTTTCTTGTCTATTCATGCAGTTCTCATTGGACTTCACATTACATTGGCCTGGATTCAGAAAGTGTGGAATTGGAGTGAGGAGAAAAAAACAAAACAAAACCCCAACCTGTAAATGCACGCACATTCTATTTCTTTCTTCTCTCGTGCATTATTTACCCATACTTGAGCACATATGGAAAATCACGGACTCGCATAATACACTACGCTACGCTCATATAAACACAATACACTATGAACACATGCAAATCCATAGCGGAATCGACGCAGACTGAAGGTAAGCCAGTCGGAAAACTAAGTGAACTCCATTAGATAGATGCGATGTATTGATAGTTATTTAAAAGCCATAAATGCAGAGCTAACGTCGTGCATTAGAGCTGCTATTATAACCTTATGAGCGTGCAGCTTTCCTACAAGCTCAACCTTATAAATAAGGACGCTGAAGTCCTAGGGCTCCTTTTAGAAAGGCGCGCTAGCGTTTTTAGCGCCCGCACCGGATTAGCGCGCCTGCGACCTGAAAAACTACCGCCTGCTCAAGAGGAGGCGGTAGCGGCTAGAGCGCGCCACTCCCCGCGTTTAAGGCCCTAACGCACCTTTGCAAAAGGTTTACAGGGTTAGGATAAACGATATGTTTCGACCTCTTTAAAGGAACTTGCGTCCTTACACCGTGTCATCGGAGCAGGTGACATGGCTGGGCAAAATTTGAAATGTGGCTATAATCCGTGACTCTGTTTGATATAACCCTCAGCTACAGTTCATTTGCTCACCAAAGTCCAAAAGGAAGTTAGGACGCTGTAGGATCCGACAGATGCCCGGGTGAGAGTCAGCTTTATTGCATGTATTGGTGACCGAAATGCTAGCCTGTTTCTGAGATGATCAAATCGAAACAACCATGGCTAATTCTATTTTAAACTACCTTTTCTTAACAGTGTTTGTGTGAGAGAGAGAAGAATCTGGGTACGTATGAATGTATGTATTAGGTATTGGCAGATAAGTGTATACTGTATGCATTTTTATATAAAAGAGGCTTAATTGTCACGGCGGGAGACTCCTTATAGCTATCTTACAGTACAGCTTCACGTTATTTTCTAAATTTGTCAGTAATGCTGTTCAATGATTTTGAAGGTGCTTCTATTTCTCCTGTGATGAAACATTCTTTAAGGCTATTGGGATTTAAAACTATAATTCTATTATATAGTAATTGAAGGGTCGGGAGAGGCTATGATACAGGATCAGTAGTGCATAAGCCGCACGTTTGAACTTTAATTTGGAATCATAGGCAGATGGGATCATGGCCTCTTTTTGTGATGCCTGCAGACTTAAAACCAGTCTGCATAAGGAAGGGGGGAAGGAAAAAACCCTATGATGCACACTAATTCATTAAACATGAAAGGTTAGAGCATGAGGGGATAACTCTGTACGTACATTCAAAAAGGAAACAATTCCAATTTCTACTTTATTATTTTTCCTAGTGAGAGACAGAGAGAGAGAAAAAAAGAATTTTTGCATATATTATGAGAGCACGATACACCTGAAACACTCACCTAGAGCTCAATATTACTTTTCTGTAACATCCTTGACGGTTTCTGGTGTCAGAAATAATGATATACAGCGAACACTCTATAACAAGGGCTTTCCTAAAAAAAAAAAAAAAAATTCTAGGGAAACCCAGTCAAACAATTATTTTCAATATAATCGTTCTGCCAACCCAAAAAGGTTGGGGTATTAAAATTCTATAAGCCAGGGATTGCGACCTGAAAAACATAAACAAACATACAGGTCGGTGCGGGGGGGGGGGGGGGGGGATAATGATGAAAAGCAAAGCTGTTTTATCAGTTTTTTCTAAAGGAATTTGGGGGGTGGGAGTGGGGCAGGGCGCTGTTTCTCGTTGCAAGACTCAGAAAAGTGGGGGAGAGTATTTTACAAGGGAGGGGGGAAGCCACCTCATACTAATTAAGTTCAGTAGTGCCAGAGTCACATTTCACTAACCTTAGTTTTCGTTCGGCATCATATTGGGGGGGGGGGGGAAAGATGGTTTCTTTCTAAATATTTGCTGAACGTTTAATTTCTGGGCTATCCTGATTAACACACCACCCGTTCGTGGACGGAAAGGAACTGGTGGGGGGAATTGAGACTGAGTGGCTGTCTGCGATAGCGCCTCCTGGCCTATGGTAGATTACAGAGACACTGGAGCACTTCCAGATTGTAGATGGTTTTTCAATGTTGAATTTTCAGATGAGTATTTACCATCATAACTAATTTGAGACCATTATTAAATAGAAATTCTCAGCAGGGCTCTTTAATGATGGAACACGTTACTAATTACAGAGTTTACCCTCTGTTTTGGCTAAGCAGTCTGGAGGGATGGGTTTGTGCTCTGAATGCAAAGTCCTGGCGTATGACTAGGGGCGAGATGCCCTGTGCCCGCACATTCCCAAAAGAGAGCCGGCTTGGGTTATTTAGGTGGGTCAAATACAACGGACGCAGGTTTGTTGACTGGACTCGCAGGAGCAGGGAAGCGAGACGGCCATTGCCTTCTGATGCGTTCTTGACCTGCTTTGCAGAGAGCGGCGTGAGCTCTGCTGACTTACGCGGCCGCGTTCAATCGGGCGCGAGCCAGGCGAACGTAAAATCTTCAGGCCGATTCTCAGCGGAGCTCACCGCCGCGGCCGAGCTAGCGCTGTTAGTAGCGCTCAAGCTCGCCTCCAACAAACTGTTTTAGGCGTGTGGGAGAGGAGAAAAAAACAAAAAATGAATTCACACTGGATAGGCAACACAGCGAAGCAGAGGTTTCCTGACTCGCATGGGGTGAAAATGCAGCTGACTTTGTAGGATTTCTGGAAACAGAGCCGTGTCATCTCCACCTTCCAGTCTGCCTCTGTGTAAATTAAGGTAAGGAAGTTAAGACGGTATTTTTTGTTGCTGAATCCCCCCTCCCCTCCCCCGCCCGCCACGCGTTAAACTTCTGCTGTATGGAAGTCATCGCTGAGGTCATTTCTAGGCACTGGCGTAACTAAATTGTTTATGAATTTCTCGTGGATGTCCCGTTGAGACAATTATGTTCAATTATGAGTTCAGATGATATTCTTTGTAAGATTTTTGTTATGTATATTTTATTTCTAAAACTCAATAAAAAATGATTGAACATTAAGAATAAAATATACATAACACATAATATACAAATTAATTCTCAATTGACTACACAAATATCTATTTAGGGTGTTACACGGTGTTGCATCCCCTCCCAGAAAATGATTAGATTTTAGGGTACACGTTTTTACAGTATGTTTACGGATTGCTGTTCTGTAATTAAACAGGTTTTGGTATGGCATAATTGAAAAATGAACGAGACTTCTAAAGAGGACTTGCAGAAATAGGCTGTACTCTTTCTGCCCCCCTCCCCCCCAAAAAAAGAAGCATTAACCAGCCTTCCAACCCTTTCTCCACCGTTCACTTTGTACACCCATTGCGCTGGACAATTATTTTGGCTTTGGGTCGTCTCCCTTGGCTATTTAAAATACTCCCATTTCTGCTTTCGGTCTGCAAAATGGGCTCCTTTCGACTTCTCTCTTTCAGGGTATAAAACTCCAGAATTATCGGAGAGACTGCTAGTTGTCGGGATGTTCTGTTTCCTGCTGAACCGGACACGTTCTTGCTTAATGAATGCTCTCTCTGTCTCTGGATGTTTAGAAGCATTTTTTTTTTTTTTTTTTTTTGAGGGCCCTGTTTTTCGAAGATGGCTTTATTCTCTCAACTGATAAAAACGTTTGATAAGAGGGACTTAAGAACAAGAACACCTTTTCCTCTTCTTGGGTCTTTAAGATCCCCACACACTACACCATTTGAAATGTGAAATATTCATCCTATCAGCTGTAGGAGAAGGGAGAACATTTTTTTAAAAAATTGAAATTACTGTATTATGCAACACTATAAATATACAAACATTTAACATTGCGTATCCTATATAGGGAGAATATGATATTACTATAATCATACAGACATGCTTTAAATCCACATGCATATATATATATCTCCATATGCTTTTTTTAATATATATATATATATATATATAAGCATATGGATATATATATATATAAGCATATATATAAGCATATGGAGATATATATATAAGCATGTGGATTTAAAGCATATCTGTATGATTATAGTAATATCATATTCTCCCTATATAGGGTACGCAATGTATATATATATATATATATATGTATATATATATATAGGTTTGTTTTATGTATTGTAAATTGCTTTTGGAAAACCATGGAAGTAAAGGCAGTATATGGTTTTCCAAAAGCAATTTACAATACAGGAAAATAATAATCAGGTACTCTTAAGTATTTTCCCTATCTGTCCCAGGGATTCCTAATCTAATAATAATAATAACTGTGACAAAGGAGGATTAAGTGACTTGCCCAGGGTCACAAGGAACAGCAAACGGATGAACCCCCCCAACCTCAGGGTGTATTATACAAATTCTCTCTCCACGCATATACTCCTCTCTATAGCTTCAGTCTCTCAGCTGCTCGATCTGCTGTCACCCCAATATGCACCCTTGGGAGTCCCCATGACCAGCCGTGCTTTCTTTTCCATCGCTCCTGCACGACTGAGCTCATTACCTTTGGCCGTCAACTGCGAGTCGTCCTTGACGAGGTTCCAAATCGCAGTTAAAAATATGACTTTTTGAGCAAGCTCTTTAGGGACTGACGGAGGGGCCTCTGGGGAGTCTGACTGCTGTGCTTCCTGGAATCTCTGTATTAATTCCCTTTGGGGATTCTATAGTATGTTTGCATGCGTGAGTCCTTAGTATGGCTTTTTTGATTCTATCGAGATTTAGTGGTTCTTTTCTATTATTATAAGTTGTAGAATGGGCACTGCCTTGATCTACTACCATAGTTAAAGGCGGTATAGTAAGTTCAAAATGAATAAATAAATTTCAAGTACCATTAAATAATGAGCCCAAAAGTTAAAAGCATTATATGACACAGAACAAATTTTGTCTGGCGGGGGAATATATATATATACATTCCCCCAAACATGTCCGTTATGTAGATTCTCAATGTATTGTGCTTTGTGGACGATTATTGTCAACAGATCGTCAGCCCTGTGTGGAGTGGTTACACAGGCAAGTCAGGAAGATGCTGAGCTGTGTTTGTTTTTAATTTGCGCATCTTTTCATAGGCTTTCAATCTTAATTATGGTTTTGACACACTGTAGGCGAGATTGGCTTTACGCGGAAATAGGTAAAACACCATTACTAAATGTGCAGAAAAAAATGCCGCTACTTTTCTTAAAAAAAAATAAAAAAATCCTGTCTTCCCAACTTGGCTATCTTGTTTCCCAGACAACCTTACAATTGCTCCTTAATGAGGAGGAACAGTTTAAGGTCCTCAAAAGAATCGAATTGCCTTCGAAGGGGCCTTGTCCTTTTCACACGACTGATAATATTGTGATTTGAAGTGCAATGAGGTTAAAGGCAGTGTCACACGTATGACACCCTAGGAACTCTTCAACTCGTTGTCTATAACTAAACCTAATTAATTTTATGTATATTTACTTTTCTGTTTATGAGGGATTAGCATTCGTTGTCCGCTTGGACTTCCCCTGGCATAAGAGCCCCTCAGTATGAGGTCACAGGTCTGGAGCTGTCTCCACAACGTGCCCAGCTGAAGTCAAAACGTAAAACAATGTTCGGGGGAGGCGACGAAGACGGAGAGATTCGGAAATGACCCGGAAAACGATCTGTTGTTGGGCTTGTTTGTTTGTTTTTCCCCCCTCTGGTTCTTTGCCTCCATTGCAGGAGTGATATTCAAGAAAGCTCCCCTAGTCTCCAGAAACGGAATTGCTGTTGGACAAGTTGACCTCCCCATTCGATGTGTTTGCTCCTCTAGCTTGCATCCCTGCCTCCTTCCTTCCGGGTCCTCTCTTCCCTAGCTTCCCCCTACCAAGAATCTGCTCTCCCTGTCCCTGCTGGTGGGGAGAGGTCTTGCACCCACTCCCCCCCCTTTTTTTTTTTGAGACCGCAGAAGAACTCCCCACCACCACCTAGGGCGACTCAGCCCGGCGAGCAGAAAAAGCATCAGAAATTGACTCGTTCTGTAAATAATCCTTGTCGTCCTCACAAAAGACGCCATTCGAAAGGAGTTTATTAGCAGGGAACCATTAAAATGGATGTCATGTTAGCTTTTCTGCGACATTTGGGTGACACATCTTTCCCAATGAATTGCTAATTGTCTTCTGCTCAGTCAGTAAACACTCCACTCCATTGTCTGTCCTGAAGAGAGCCGTAGTCACAAAATATGGGCCTTGGCAAGGATTTCTAAACAAGAGATCTTCGCGAGCATCCCCCGATCTTCAGAGCCCTCAACAGTTTCCTGCCCTAATACTGCAATCTTTGAACCTTCCCAGTGATTTCATGCCCTTCAGACAGGCTGAAACCCTTCTAGGCTACTGGGAGATCCAGTAAGACACCCCCCATAGACACAAGAAGGTGGACACATTAAAGGTATTTAAGGGGCTCAGGTCACCTATAGTGCCTCTAGGTGTCCCGATGCTAAAACTTGAGTGCAGGAAATTTACAAGACAACAGCAAATTAATCATATATGAAACAATTAAAGAGGAACTGGGTCTGAAGCCCTAACTACAAAATAGCCCTGACATCATCTCCGTTTTGCTTGTTAAAGATAATTGGGGGGGGAGGGGAGAGCATTTTCCTCAATTACATTTTTTTTTTAAAAACCTACAAACGTCACAACTCTTTTTCAAAGTTACAGTATTTCCCCCCCCCCCCCCATAATAATATGATCGCATATGCCCCCTGTTTTTGTTCAGTGGCAGTAAATGTACAACCTACAGGGCCTTAATTTGCATTTTGGAACTCGTTTTTGAATTGTGGTAGGGAATTTTCTCCCATCTTCATGAACCCACTCTTTATACTGTTTCAACTGTAAGCACCTTCATATCCACAAGCTAGGAAGGCACAAGGAATTCGGGAGGGAAGCCAAGTACATTCCCTTCCAAACAAAACACCAAGAAATGATGTGGAGCCATGAAACTTACAAGTTATTCCACACTTCTTTTGACACTTTTCGTTTCAGTGAGGCAAATGCATCCAGTAAATGGGCACAAGTGGAGGGCCAAGCCATTGTGACATCACCGATGAGGTTGGCTCTTAGGCATTGGTGGAATGAGGCAGCATGACATCACAATAGAGGGACCGCTGAAAAGTTCTCAGCCCAACCAAGACGAGAATTAGGTGGAGCCGTAAAACTTACAAGTTATTCCACTCTTCTTGACGCTTTTCGTTTCAGTGATATGAAACGAAACGAAAAGCGTCATGGGAAGTGTGGCATGACGTTCAAGTTTTCATGGCTCCACATCCTTCTCTTCTTGGTTGGGCTGAGAACTTCTCAGCGGCCCCTGGTATGACCAGAGTGTGATGCAGGCGCTGCTTTGGCCTTTTAGCCCCAGCTTAACATTCGAAACGAGCCCGGCAGACCTTGAAAATAAATATTAAGTCACAAGACAAAAAAAAGTGGGGCAATCTAGAGATCTGCCAAGTGCAGGATGCCACTCATCTCCTGTATGTACATATACGCTGTGGAAGGTGTACAAAGTTAATTTTCTGTGAGCAAACATTTACAAAGAACTCTAGGTAATACCCTGGAGAAGCCTGCTCTAATATAAGCCTGGGGTAATGGAGAAAAACATGATATTTCTATCTAGATTTATGCACTATTGGCAAACATGACAACATAAGCTTATGCCATTTGAAAAAAAAAAAAAGTCCATTAAAGGCCTGTTGTCCTCTATAGGACGTGGTGGATCAGCCTTCTCATATTTCCGCAGGCTCTCGGTTTTCTGCCATTCCGGGCCCATGGGAGCAATTTCTGAAGAGTAAGGCCTTCTGTGTTGACACCCTCGTGTAACAGCGTATTCCCACAGGTTCATTATTTTATTTTATTTTTTTCCTACTTCCCAACAAAAGTACCTGTTACTCTGATACAACTCGATCAGTAAATAAACACCGTATGCGAATATACCACAACGCACCGCATAGCTGACTTCTCTTGGAAAAGGCATAATTTCTCTCCAGTAGCACTGGCAGTCTCGTCTTATTGTCCGGATATTTTAAAGCGAAAGCTCGAGAGATTATCCACACTTTTGTGCCACAGGAAGACGGTGTATCGAAGAGTCTGAAACATAAACTTTTCACTATGCCTACCTCTCCTTACTGTATTCTTTGAAGTTTAATTTAATTTAAATTTAATTTAATTTAATTTATTTCTTATATACCGCTAAACTCCGTTAGGATTCTAAGCGGTTTACAGAAAAAAACAGACAATAGGGTGCATTAAAATTATAAGTAAAATATAAGTAAAATAGGTACTTAGATATTCCCTTAGTGAGATACGAGTTCAGAACCAGCCTCCACCACGCAGGATCTGTTTTATCGCGTGCAAACTGCTTTATCTGGGCACCCAGGAACGAGTTCCAATCAAAACATGCGCCTTGCTTTTCCAGTCAAATATAAGTTATTAATAATGCAAAAAACAGGGGGAAAAAAAATGTTGCCCAACTAGGGAAATAAAGAACATGCCCGGCTCATATTGCATTAGTTTTCCTTGCAACCTAAGTCTTATGATACCATTCTTAAAAGGGGTGGAGGGGGGGGGGAGAAAAGCAAATTAACTCTGATGATACCAGTCATGTCAAGGGGAACATCTGACTTTGGTGGAGAAAATGCTTCATTTTAACGTCTGGGTATGTGATCTCGTGACTTCATCACGCTGCTGCTAATCTGTTGACCGTGGTAAGTTTGTACAGCGATTAAAAAAAAAAAGAAAAAAAGAAATCAGCCAAAAATATGCTGGTAGTTTGAAATAGGTGCATCCCAAGTGGAAATGAGGCTCGAATACAAATTTATTCTTACATTTATTAAAGGTGTTTATGAAATGCGTCACTTATTGTGACATATGATCTCAAGCATTGAACCCAGAAACTGCTGAGCGATGGGAATGGGAAAACAGCTTTAGGAATGTTTCATGACAGCCACTTTGTGCCCTAAGTTCATGATTTTTTTTTTTTTTTTTTTGTGTTCTAGGTAATTCTACAAGTGCCATAAGCCAGTCCATGACGCGAGTGCTGGGCTCTGGCCAGTGCCTCCAGGCAACACTCTTCAAGCAGGAACCTTTTCCTTTTTTCATGAGTTCCTGTATATATGTAAATACCTAACTGGCCGCCATCTTGTTGGAATATTCATTTCTATCTCTATATCTACCTCTGTCTTTATATTTTTATCTTTACTTTTCATAAATTGTTTCTTCAGGTACTTTAGTTAGATTGTGAGCCTTTGGGACAGTTAGAGAATTTTCCAAGTACCTATCTTATTTATTTTTATTTATTGTATCTTTTAATGCATCATTTTTGTAAACCGCTTAGAAACCTCACGGTTATTAGCGGTATATAAGAATTAAATTAAATTAAATATACCTACTTGTAACATATCTCATGACTGATCTTTAAATGAAAGTTTTCTTCTGATTCTTCAGCCACTAGTTAGAAGTAGAAAGCCACCTCCTGAATGAACAGGGAGAATGAATCCTATTTCTAATGAACAGTTATGTATTCTGTTTATGCTACGCACATGCATGATATTTAAAGTTGGAATATTAATTAACTCTTATTGTATCTGCGTGGGATGTTTTGGGTTTACTACAACTTGTAGAGAGTTTTTGCAATGTCTTCTAATTCTGACATGAATCACATTTGATCAGTCAGCGTAATGGCATTATTTATGTCAGCCATATCATCAGAAGCAATTTCTTTGAGACTAGTGCAGGCAGATTTTTATGAAACGAGGGAAGGGGGGATGGGAAGGGGGAGGGAGTGTTGGGAGATACTTTATTGTGTTTGTATTGTGGTGATAATTGATTGTTGATTTCTCTGAATGTATATATCCACAATGTATTAACTGAGTTGAGATGATATTCTTTGTAAGATTTTTGTTATATATATTTTATTCTTAAAACTCAATAAAAAATTATTGAACATAACCACTAACAAATGCACATATCTTATATATGCGAGATTGATATAAAAACATCTATTTGGTCATCCATTAAATACACATCTGTTTATGCTCTACATATATGATATTGTCTTGAGATATTAACTAGCGTATTGTGTGTGTGGCAAGTTTTGCTATGACCAACTTTTAGAATATTTTTGTACTGCTTTGTTATGTTATATGATCACATTTGATCAGTTGGCGTTATAACTGTCTATCTGTATCTTTAATACAAAACCATATTCTATGCTTATCATGATAGGAAGGGCTTGCCTTACAAGGAGAAAAGAACAGTGGTCCGATAAAAAGTTAGACTTTCTGATATGCTTTCTATTGTCAGTTGTAGCACTATATTTTTTCTCTTTCACACACACTCAATTGTAGCACTATAATTTTTCTCTTTCTTTCTCTCTCTCACACACATGCATTCTACTCTTTTGAAGATAATTTCACATTAGAAGGTCATTGACGTTTGAGAGAAAACGAGATGGCTATATGAGATTTCTCAGAACAGAGTTTGGAAAAGTGCACCAGACAAACTGAGGCGTGAATAAGGGACAGAATCCAGGTATCACAACAATCAGCTCTTACTTCAAGATATTACTGCCAGGCTACACACTCTAGATTCCATTTGCTACAGGGGAAAAAAAAAAGGGATGAGTAATTTCACCCACCTCATTCACTAATTATGAATAAAAAATGCCCTCAGCCATACCGAGGAAAGGTCAGAGATCTCTCTTCTGTGCAATATGGCTCTGCATCATTTTTTTTTCTACTAATTTGGAGGGTCAGATTTATGAGGGGATCATTTCCTCCTGAAAAGTTAAATCTCATTTTAGGACATACTGGGAGCAAGTGTGAAACATGGATTGCATAGATTTCCATCTAGACATAAATAAAATCTTTGCCTTATTCTTTTTGTCCTGGGCATTATAAGTGATTTGCTATAAATCCAACTGATTGACCTCCTGACAGGCTGAAGCGTGAGACTTGTACATCATGGTCACCTCAACACAACAGTAATAATTGGAACCCTTAACCTAATGAACGATCGTAACCCAAGAACAAACTTTACAAACCTTATGTCACAAAAACTAAGAATGATCACCAAATGCAGATTATGAAAACAACCCAATGATTAATCTATAGCCCATCTACCGTAATCAGCGCCTGTGGCAAAATAACCCAACTGTGTGGCTAAATTAGTCAGGTGGGATATCTGGAAAAAGTACGCCTTTCAGTGCTATAGAAATAACAAATAGTAGTAGTAGTAGTATTGTAGTTTTACTGTAGCAAACGTTAATGGATCACACTAAGAACATAAGAATAGTCTTACTGGGTCAGACCAATGGTCCATCAAGTCCAGTAGCCTGTTCTCATGGTGGCCAATCCAGGTCCCTAGTACCTGGCCAAAACCCAAGGAGTAGCAACATTCCAGCACCTCAAAGAATAGCAAGATTCCAGAACCCCAACGAGAGCAACATTCCAGAGCAGAGATTGTGATGTCATAATGCCTCATTCCACAGTGCCTCAGAGCCAACCTCATCAGTGATGTTACAATGGCTTAATTGTGCTATACATGGCTCACTTAAGAACATAAGAATAGCCATACCAGGTCAAACCAATGGTCCATCAAGCCCAGTAGCCCATTCTCACAGTGGCCAATCCAGGTCACTAGTACCTGGCTAAAACCCAAAGAGTAGCAACATTCCATGCTACTGATCCAGGGCAAGCAGAGGCTTCCCCCATGTCTTAATAACAGACTATGGACTTTTCCTCCAGGAATTTGTCCAAACCTTTCTTAAAACCAGCTACACTATCTGCTCTTACCACAACCTCTGGCAATGCATTCCCAGATCTTAACTATTCTGGTTTTAAAAGTATTTCCCTGCAGTTTCATTGAGTGTTCCCCCCCACCCCTCCCAGTCTTTATAATTTTTCACGGAGTGAAAAATCGATCTACTTGTACCCGTTCTACTCCACTCAGGATTTTGTAGATTTCAGTCATATCTCCCCTCAGACTTCTCTTTTCCAAGCGGAAGAGCCCTAACGTTTCTAGTTTTTCTTCATACCACTGTTGGTAAGATTATAGAAAATGTGATTTAAAATACAGACTGCCAGGCACTTAGCACGCAGCATTCCTGACATCACAATTATCAGAAAGAAAAACTATGTTTTACAGGTGTGGCAATACCTAGTGACAGCAGAATTGATGCTAAACAGCAGGGGATCATAGCAAAATGTTGCGATTTAAACAAATGGAAATAGAAGGATTTTGAAGCAAAAAAATATTTTTAAAAATCGATGGTAAAATGCCAATTGTAATTGAAGCACTTGGACTCCCGAAATACTTGTAATATTTATAATTTATGCAACATAAACCCATTGATTTAGGGGATAAAAAAATCTGCCCTAATGTTATATTGATATCTTTGTGATTCCCATGTTCTTTGCGAGTATCCAAGTAAGGCTCCCTTTTACGAAGCCGCGTTAGGCTTTTTTTTTTTTTTTTTTATCGCTGGCCGTGGCGGAATTAGCTCCAACACTCATAGGAATTCTATGAGCATTGAAGCTAACACCACCAAGGCAGGCGATAAAAAAAGCTTAACAAGGCTTCGTAAAAGGTGGCCTTAATGAGTTAAAACCAGTCAACACTGGCTGCAATATGGCATGGATGAAAAAAAATAATAATAATAATTATAAATACAACAGCACTTGATAATTCCTAAGCTTCTGGCTGAAGTCTGCATTAATTAGAGATACCAAAGAAATCTTTGGGGCTTAATTTTTTTTTTTTTTTAAACTAAAGCTTAGCACATACTAATGGACATTAACACACGCTAACTGCTGCATGCAGCCATGTGACATTTAGGGGTCCTTTTACTGAGGCACGCTAAATGCTAATGTGTCCAGTATAGTCTATGGACATGTTAGTGTTTAGCGTGCGCTAAAACAGCTAGCGTGGCTTAGTAAAAGGGTTAGGGTTAGGCTCAGCCCTAAGGAAGTCCCTGATTGGCTCAGGCTCCACAGGCCCCTCCCAAGAGAGGAGGAGTCTGAGCCACCTGAGCCAATCAGGGCCTTAGGCTCCTCCCCATGCATCACATAATGCACCGAGGTGGGGCCTAAGGCCCACATTTGCGGTGCGTCATCTAGGAGAGGAGGAGACGAAGGAGCAGGAGAACTTTGCGGTTCCTCCTGCTCTGGAAGAAAGCGCTGGAGGGAGGCCTAAGGAGCAGGAGGGACTCAGCACCCTCCTGCTCCCAACTTTTAGGTACAGGGGAGATGTTGGGCTGGGTCGGGCCAGGCCTGGCCAGGGTTGAGACAGTCCAGTCGGGGGTGCGGTGGACCGGTCAGGGGGGCCAGGCTGGGGGGGGGAGTCGTATGCCATATTCACACGGGTGGAGAGAGCAGCGTCGGGTGGTTGCAGGAGGAAGTGGGTCACCGGGAGGGGGGGGGGAAGCCTCAGCCATTTTTTGACATTTATAACACACGCAAAATATCTGTGCCATGGAAAAAAATGAATAAAAAAGACAAGCAGGCCTGTCAAAAATCCTGCAGACCTGTCAGTAACTCAGTTACCGACAGGTCTGTAGTAGCTGGGTTTGCCAATAGTAAAATCCGAATCAAACTAGCCACGCAATTGTTAGTGAATCAATCGCTTGGCTATTTTGCATGGAGTTTTGCTAATTTGCATGGGAGGGTCAGGATCGGATCGCCACAGGCTTTAGTGAATGGGGTTGGAGGGAAATTTGGTCGCAAAGGGCTCGCAAACCAATCGGTACACGATCGGTTTGCTTAGTGAGTCTAGCCCCAAATCTTTCTACCTCGGTTTGAAAATCATGGTATTAATGTTATTTTCCCAACTATTTTGGGTAATAGTTAAACCTACAGCCTCAGCACCCATGCTGCTCCTTGTGACCCTGCGCAAGCCACTTCCTCTCCCCCCTTTACAAAACCATATCACTTTTTTAGCACCGGCCACGGTGGTAACCGCTCCAATGCTCATAGAATTCCTGTGAGTATTGGAGCTGTTACCGCAGTGGCTGGCACTAAAAACCATGCTACAATTTTGTAAAAAGGGGAGGTAGGGGGGTTAATTCCCCCCCCCATTGCTGCAAACAGGGAATAAAGTGTGAGTACCTGAATAAATTAATGTAAACCATTCTGAGCTCCCCTGGGAGATCAGTATAGACTAGAGAAATAAATGCATAAATAATGTCCACATCTAAAGATCTCTTGCATTCCTAGGTCCATGGGTAGGACCCATATTAGTGTACTTAAAACCAGTTAACGTTGACTGTGATGTGCCACACATGAAGACATAATAATAAGAATAATAATAAGGGGAGGCCTTGCCTCTCTGCAGGAGAAGGTTGCGGTAAGAGCGGATAGCGTAGCTGGTTTTAAGAAAGGTTTGGATAAGTTTCTGGAGGAAAAGTCCATAGTCTGTTATTGAGAAAGACATGGGGAAAGCCACTGCTTGTCCTGGATCAGTAGCATGAAATGTTGCTAATCCTTGGGTTTTGGCCAGGTACTAGTGACCTGGATTGGCCACCATGAGAACGGGCTACTGGGCTTGATGGACCATTGGTCTGACCCAGTAAGGCTATTCTTATGTTTTTACATGAGCCAAGTATAGGACACTTAAGCCATTGTAACATCACTGATGAAGTCGGCTCTGAGGCACTTTGGAATGAGGCATTATGACGTCACAATCTCAGCTCTGGAATGTCGCTCTCATTGGGGTTCCAGAATCTTGCTATTCTTTGAGATGCTGGAATGTTGTTACTCCTTGGGTTTTGGCCAGGTATTAGGGACCTGGATTGGCCACCATGAGAAAAAGCTACTGGGCTTGATGGACCGTTTGTCTGACCCAGTAGGGCTATTCTTATGTTGCCTGAAAGCCTGCTAATTCTTCTTCTCGGCTGGCCTGTTAGGCAGGCCAAACTGCTGTCACTGTCCTTGATGTTACAATGTATTCACATCGTACCCAGACCTTTGAGTATTACATGGAAACGAGTGTTCAACACCTTCGTAGCTCCTTATCTGGTGGCTCATTTCCTAAGGCCGCACACCAAGAGGTTTAATCAAATAAATACTGTAAAAATATTATGTTCTTGCAAGCGATGGAATCTCTGTATGGGTCAGCAAATCTTAGAGGAAAGATTTGAGGCAGAGATTATATAAGGGGGGGGGGGGGGGGAGGATTCTACAAACCTTTGCCTTTGAAATGGAGCAAAATTGCGTTCAGGGAAATACCAGCGGAGACTAAGACAAGGCCAGACTATTTTCTTAAACTATCCCTGCACCACTTCTTTGTTTCTTCTTCTCCCCGTCAGCCCTCCCTGCATCCAGCCACTTTTGGACTTCTGCTATTCCCACTCCAGTCCCTAAGGTTCTTTCTCCCCCCCCCTCCCCAATTGCATTTAAGTCCCCCCCCCCCCCATATTTCTTGGCCTTTATTCGCATCCCCGTCCCACCCTCCATTTGGGAATCAGGTACGCTTCTTCTGGTCCACAGACCGGGGCAGCTGGTTTTCTCGCGGTTTGGCTCTGCCTCAGAGAGTGACAGCTCTCGGTTTAGCTTCCTGACCTGTAAAAGTCAGCAGAGCAGTAGAGCAGGCTCAAGATTTTTCAAGAAGCATTGGGGAGGGGAGGGGGGAGGCGGCTGGACGAACAGCTGCAGGGATCAGGGACACCTGCCATAACTGTGAGGCTGGGCCTTAGGCTTCATCACTCCTTCTGTCTACTGTTCTGCCTGGGGCTAGATCCGCCACAACAGCCCACCATGAAATTTCCCCGGGTCTAGGCACCAGAGTTCAACCCTGGCCTCCAGTCTTCAGCAGTTCTCAGTATTTATTTATTGTTTTTGCTCAGTTGTTCTCTACATATGCTGACATCGTTCGGTTCTTGATAACTTATTCCCTGACAGCAGATTAGCACTCAATTTTTATTTCAGTTTTTGTGACTTTTTTTCTTTTTTTTTTTTTAATCTGCCTCTGTCGTAGTTTTAAATTGACAATCCAGCTGCATTTGTGCAGCAAGGAGAAATATCTTACTAGTGGTATATGTAAAGAACAATATTTGATTTATAATACGTTGATATGCCGGTTGCTATCCACTACAAACAAAGCAAGATCTAAAATCCCTATCTTGCAAAGAATAATTTTCTTTAACTAATGAAATATGACTCATTTTCACGGAATCTCTCGGTCATTTTTTTTTTTTTGTCTTTTTTTTAAGGAATTTGTGACTTTTCATTATTTTCATGAAAAGAAAGTTCAGGTTTTTAAATGAAAATGTTTTGCACCTTGAAACGCGTGTGTAAAAAGTTCCCCAGGGCTAATGCTCAAAAGTACCCATTAACCCTCCAAGTGCCGTGAAATAAGTCTGCTTTTTTTTTTTTTTCTTTCTTTCACGTGGCTCGTGTGCAAACTGACCAATTGCACCAGCCTAATGCCTCCTTTATTTTACAAGATAAATTAAAACGTGTCTTAATCAGAATGAAATTTAATTAAACACAGAAGAATGCAGATCCTAGGTCAACCACGCGTTGAGAACGGGTTTCTGAATAAACAGAGACGAAATGTCCTATATTCACCTTTTCTTTACTTTCCTTCTCCCTACAGACTAGGACAATTATAAAAAAAAAAAAAAAAATGAAGCTTAAGGAGTCCAAACCACGAGCACAATTCAATTTCCAGACTTCATTGTTGAACTGTACCTCCAGCCACTGGTCTACTTAAAGCTAAATGTTTGCCTTCAGAATAATACTTTTAAAAAAGAAAAATATGATCCAGAACGAATACTCTTTCATTGAAAGACACTGTGCTGGACTCTGGCAGCCTCACCAAGATGAATAGGGATTTTCTTTAGACACCTGCTTTAAAAAATATTAAATTTTATTCTTCTTCTTCTTTTTTTTTTTTTTTTTGTAAAGTCCATTGGCATGACAAACAGAATTGCAAACTCCTTGCGTGCATTACATTTTAATTCCATATGCTTTTCCCGTTGGCTTCCGAATCTATATCGTTATTGAGGCAATTTTTTTTTTTAAACTTGTATTCATATTTGAATTTCATTAATATACGTTGGAAACCAAACATCTTGGTTATTTAACATTCGGGAGAAAACAAAGTTGTTAGTTTAGCGAAATTAAATGCAAAATAGGCTTTCTTTTATTCCCTCCCCCCCCCCCCCCCTTCAGAACAGCCTAAATTGTGCTTGAACGAAATAAGGCTTCTTTTTTTCCGGATTTCATCCCAGGTGAAACAAAATCCTATAAAGTTCATTTTTAATGCACATTTCTACCACTGATACTAAATACCAGAGGGTGCCAAAAAGTCCTCAGCCCAGCCAAGAAGAGAATGACGTGGATATAGTTCAATCAATGATCCGAAACAACGTAAAAAAACAAAACAAAACGAGAATTTCGTTTCTGCGAATTGGCGCTTAACGAAATAAGATAACACTTTTCAGCTACGGCGGACAAATAACGCTCAGAATTTAGGAAGTCGGTTGGTTGGGTCGTGAACTTTTCAGCACCCACTCCTACTGATTTTTTTTTTTTAAGGATATTATGCTGTTATTTTGTTCCTATGCAAAAACCTGGGTGTGATTCTGACCCAAGAAGAGGTCATGTTTCTCTTAACAAAGATCTGTTCCGTAAATCAGCTGCAGAAAAAGGAAGGTCAAACCTAAACTTTTTTGTCCAAAAAGGCTAAACCGGGAGACCGCACTGCGGTTATCTCCGAAACTAAACGTTTGGCTCCCCGGGGTGGAGGGACGTGTCATTTTCTCCTGGAAACCTGACAGTTTGCAACATTTGCGTAATTATTGAAGTTGCCATGTTTGGGAATCCTTTAAGCTTGTTTCCTAAATCTAATATCCCAAACTCTAGTTTGGCATCCGCGGTTCTCTTTGATTTCCTACCCCGATTCCGAAAACACACAGCAGCAGACTCTGGGGCATACGCTATTCTGGGTTTTTATTACTCCAAGCGACCACAAATATACATATATATTTGGAAAGACAATTGATCTATTGCCAATAATAATAAAAAAATGTCACTACAAAAAATAATTTCACTCGGTTTCTCTCAGTGCATAGAAATGTAACAAAAATGCAAAAAAAAAAGAGAGAGAGAAAAGAAAAATATGTACGATAGACGAATGTCCTCAATAATGATAGTTATTGCGAGATTTTCAGCGCAAGCCCGCGCATTATTTTCGAATTTTAGGAGTCATCTCCTATGTTTTAATTAATTCACTATCGATTTTGAGGGTCTGATTTACAGAATTATCGCTCCTTTCCCCCAATGACACAGGATGGGCGGGGAAAGAAGCCTTATTAAACAGGCCCTTACGGTTGTATATTTGTAGAATTTCCAGTTCACCAAAAGCATTTCAGAAACTTGCGTGACAGCCCCGCAGTAACTCCGTGGCATGTTTACCTTCACCGGGAGTAGAGATTACACAAACAAGTTAGAAAAAAATATTACGTGGTTGCACTACAGTATTACATTACTCTTTAATTGTCGCGTTCAGCTCTCACTGTTCAAATATGAAAGACAAATATTGACTTTGTTTGTTAAAAATACCACTTCACAGACTAGAGTATTGTATTATGTATATTGTGGTACTTGGAACACTTTTAACGGGTCGAGTCTGCCATCTAGTGGCTTTGGTAAGGATTGCAGGAAATCCACACGAAAAAGTACAGCTGAAATCTCAGTAGCCACTTCTTGATTGTTGGTATTATGGTAGGGATTGAACATCCCAGATTTTATTTCTATTCTTTTTTTTTTTTTGACACACACAAACATCTTTGAAGGACATTTCCCCCCCCCCCCCCCCCCAATAAATGATGAAATTAACCTCTGATTTTACTGGAGTCGCATCCACTATGGCAAGCATAGTCTTACCCCCTCTTTTACTACAGTGCACTAACCGATTAGCTCACGCTAATTGAATTAGCACGTGCTAAATGCTAATGCGTCCATAGACTAACATGCATGCGTTAGCGTTTAGCGCACCCTAAATTGATTATCGCTAATCAGTTAGCGCACCTTAGTACAAGAGGGCCTTAGTGTTAGACCTACACTATTCTTCATTGTCCTACCCAATGCTGTATACTCAAAAGAAACCCTTTCTTAACAATCAATGTTAACAGGCAGAGAAAAAAAGTGTGGGAATTAATTGGGAAAGAAACATATTTTAGAACTCTAAATCAATGATAAAATTTGTTGGAGGGTGGGGGGAAGAGTTTGTAAGGCTCAGTCCCACAATGACTTCCCAGTTTAAGTCAGGGTAAGAGACGGTATTTCTTACAGAGCTTGGAATCTAAGAGCCTGGTAGGCAATGGATTTATGTGATTCTAACTTTGGACTCCTTTTACATAGTTACGGTAGTGATTCTCCTATGGCAAATATACCGAAGCCCATAGGAATTGAATGGCCTTCCATGCATTTACCTCTGGGGAACCACTAAGGGCTCCTTTTACTAAGCTGCAATAGCATTTTTAGCGCACATAGAATTTTAGCGTGTGCTAAACCCATGCTATGCGGCTAGAACTAACATCAGCTCAATGATGACATTAGCGTCTATCACAGTTTAGTAAAAGGAGCCCTAAGCATCTTTGTAAAAGGGGCATTTTGAGATTATGCTCATAAATTTGCCTGTGTGAAAATCTACTAGGGCTGAGTGCCTAAATTTATATTTATAATTTCACTAAATTCTTAAATTTAGGAGAATAAAGAGTGGGTGGCACTAGGGATGGATTTAGGGTGGAGGAAACATGCTTCCCTTTAGACCTGATTCAGATTAAATAAGAGAATTATAGAAGAGATAGGCTGTCATAAGAGCAGTGGTGTACCAAGGGGGGAGGGTGTCCACCCTAGGTGCAGACCTTAAGGGGATGCTTTTGGGGTTAGTGTCATGATCCGGGAACTTCACTGCTCTGCTGGCATCAGGCCTTCCTCTCTACTGGGACCTGCTTTCGTGGAAGCAGGAGGAAGGTCCAACACCAGCAGAACAGCAAGTTAGGGATGCCGACAATGAGAGAATGCTCTGAACAGGCTTCTTACATCCTGATGGGGTCCTGTCTCTGCCGCGTCACTGATGACATGGTGACATGGCAGAGATAAGCCCTGGCAGAGCAGGCTGCAAAAAAAATCTGACAATGAGGGTTGGTTGGGTCCAGAGGAGTGAGTGAGGGTGTATCTATGTTCTGTATGTATGAAAATGACATTGCTTTCTGTTATCTTTGAATCTAGCAGAGATTGTTTAGTATTACAATGGGTGTATTGATGCTCTAGTGCTCACTGCAATGTTTAAGATGCTGACTTTTGTGGGGTGTGGCTTGATGGCACATCGTAATGGATGGGTGATCGTGTGGCTCCTCATTTTCAGGCAAAAAAATGGTATAATTTCTTGATTCCTTTGCCAATTTCTCCTCCCAAAAATATTTGGTTTTTTTCATTATGACTTCCACTAAACAACAAAGTAAACTTGAGGCTGCTTTCTCATCTGGTAGGATGGCAAAATGACTGAAACATGATCCACCAATGCCGTCTAAGATCCCTTTGCCCAGGGACGCTTCTGACAATGCTGAGCTGATGAAGGAACTGCACTGCATTAGGCTCTTATTACAGGGTAACTCTGAAAAACTTGCTGCGGTGAATGAAGAAGTGGCTAATTTGGCCATGCAAATTGAGGGAACAAATGCCCAGATGGAAAAGTTGGAGGGTCAGGTGGAAAAGATGGAAATGGCTGTAATTCAGTGTCAGAAGGATCATAAATTTCACAAGCCCTACTAAAACGGATGGAAGATTTTGAAAATAGAGCAAGAAAAAATAATGTGAGAATTTTGGGCCTTCCAGAAGGATCAGAGGGAAAAGATGTGATTGCTTTTTTGGAGGATTTTATTCCAAAATTCTCCCTCTCATGTCTAAATATCCATTGGAGTTTGAAAGGAATCACAGAATTTGAACGATGAGGTCAAATGGTTTCTCTGGCTCTAGACTGTTAATTTTTCGACTGTTACGCTTTAAGCAAGTTATGGAAATTTTGCAGTTAGCCAAAGAAAACAGGAATCTAACATATAAGGAATCCAAAATACTGCTAGTTCCAGATTTTGCTAAGGGAACGGCAAACTTGCAAAAACAATTTTTACAATTACGACCTCAATTAAAGCAGCTTGGGGCAAAATATGGGCTTTTTTATCCTGCGGTCATGCGAGTCACGTATCAGAATAAGACCACCTAATACGAGAATCCTGCAAAACTAAGGGAATATATTTCTCAGCAATCAGAATCGATGTCTTAAAAGCAGCAAGTGATATTGCAATGTAAAAGTTACTGTTTAGTTAAATATTAAGCTCAAGGTATGTGACTTCCTTATAGCAATGGTTGGACTTTGTAGCTTGCTGTGGGAAAGGTATGTGACTTCCTTACAGCAATGCTGTTCACTGTTCCTGTGATATGAAAAATGACTGGAGATGAGAAGATCTGGCAACGATAGATACTTCCACTTACAGTGTTGGGACACTGCTGTGACTTGTGAGTACAGAAGTTTTGAAATGACAGATGACATGGCGGATAACTTTAGTACAACTAGCAGCTGGGAATTACCTTGTCGGGATGCTAGTGACAAATGTGTACAGTAGTTTTGAGCTGGTGTGGGACATGGCTATAGTATTAAATCTGGCAACTATGCTTACGGGCTTGGTCTGACATCTTATGCTTATAGGATATATGACAGAGAGAAACAGAAAGAAATCTGCTGTCGAGCCCAAGTCAGCTGTTTCTTGTTTTGTACAGATGCAATATTTTAACTGTGTTAAGTTCCAGCCTGGTCATTTATAGTTCAGAACAGCTAGCATCTATACTCACTCAGGTACACATCTACCTTCAAGTTTGAGGTAAAAATTGAAACGCTAATAGTATCAGCTATATTAGAATTACCAGCAGACTTGGCTCTTGAACTCGTGCCTTCACCAGAAGATATGGGGCAGATCAAGCAATGAAGGTAGAAGATACCAAAGAGGCAAATTAAGCTTGACCCTGGAATGATGGATCATGGACAGGTCCATTTATATGTATTTATCATATGTTCTTTGGTAGAGCTACTGTTCTGTTTAAGGAAGTCGTATGGTTTGCTGTTCCTTGGTTTTTCTATGGAATGTGGGTTTTTAAAGACACAGATTAATGTTATAATTATTTTATGTATTTTACTATTATATATATTTTATTGACATTGGATGATGGTATTGATGTATTTTTCATGCTATAGGAGAGGGGTGGATAAATTATTATTGGCTTGACAAATTAATTTTAATATTAGTATAGTATTAAGATTAATTTTATTTTTCTTTTGGGTTGGGAATTAATTGGTTTTCTCCTTTACTTAGAGAGGAAGGTATACTAGATGAATTTTTCCCATACTTCTTGTATATTTTGGAACTTTAATAATTTATTATGGTATAGTTTTTATTTTAGTATACTCATATATATTAATTGATTGGGGTGATAATTTTAGAATTCATTTTACTAAGCTGTGATAGCGGTTTTAGCGCGTGCTTAGCACATGCAGAATTGCCACGCATGCTAGACGCTAATGCCAGCATTGAACTGGCATTAGTTCTAGCCATGTAGCACGGGTTTAGCACATGCTAAAATTCTGTGCACGATAAAAACACTATCGCAGCTTAGTAAAAGGAGCCCTTAGCTTATTTTTCAGGGAATGTATTGGTAGGTATGGATGGTTAATATGAATGGCTTTATAATTAATTAACTTATATAACATATAATTTTTTATGAGTTATCTTCATTTCTATATATATTTATTTTAATTGGTTTAAGATTCTCTGGGATATGATCTTTTTAGATGGGGTATAAGTGGAATTTAATGCCTTTATTTATATTTCTATGGAGGTTTATTTATTTATTTATTCTTCAAGATATGAGATTTTATTGAACTAACTTATTTTTCTTGCTATATTGAACCCTTATTAATATTTACTAATTTTTGGAATGGAATATTGGATTGGCTTTTGAGGTGAGAATTTATTTTTGCCTGGAATGGGGGTATGGTTGCTTGTCTATATGAGCGCACCCAGGTTTTCATGTGATTTCTTGGGTTGGGAAGAAGGACGGGGCTCTGAGTTTTGATTTTGGGGTTTTGGATGTGTAATGAATTAATGATACTGATGTGGGGGGAATGTTTTTCTTCTGTGGTGCATATATCTTAAGATATTGCTATGGGTCTAAAATTCTATTCACTTAGGGCTTCTTTTACAAAGGTACATTAGGGCCTTAACACATGGAATAGCACATGTTAAAATGCCATGTGCACTAGCCACTATTGCCTCCTCTTGAGCAGGCGGTAGTTTTTCAGGTAGCGTGCACTATAGCGCATGCTAATCTGGTGTGTGCGCTAAAAACGCTAGCACATCTTTGTAAAAGGAGCCACTAATGTAAATGGACTCAATCATCCTATTAAAAGAAAAAAATATTTAATTTTTTAAAGCAGCAGGAGGCGGATGTGTATTTATTACAAGAAACTCACTTTTCATATGTTGAATCTGCTAAGTTGGAAGGGGGATGGGTCAAAAAATGTTTTTCCACACCTGCTGTTAGGAAAAATGCTGGTGTGGCTATCCTAGTCAATAAGAAATGCTCTGCTGCTTTTGGTAATATTCATGCAGATCCTTTGGGAAGATGGCATAGTGTTGACATGACTTCAGGAAACGATACTCTGTTGGGTTTTAACATTTATGCTCCTAATTCAAATCAGACCGATTTGTTTATTAAGCTCCAACAATTAATTCTGTCATTTGGATACATCTAAATTAATTGTAGCCAGAGATTTCAATGCTGTCATGGATCCGGTATTGGATAAACAACCTTCAACCAAATAAAATCATTAGGTTTAGATAACCTGGTGCATTCATGTGGGTTGAAAGATGTATGGCGGATTTTTCATTTCAATGCTCGAGAATTTTCTTTTTATTCTCATGTTCATAAATCATTCTCAAGAATAGATTATTTTTTTATTTCAGATTAATTAATGCAACAGGTCACAAAAGTCAGTATAGATCCGATCCTCTTGACAGATCATGCTGGAATTTGGATTGAATTTCAATCTAATCAAAATGATTTTATTAGACCTGTATGGAGATTTAATAATACATTGCTTGCAAATTCAAACGTTCTTGAGGCAATTCAAATAAAAAATGAATGAGTTTTTTCAATTCAATACCTTAGAGCAGGGGTAGGCAATTCTGGTCCTCGAGAGCCAGAGCCAGGTCAGGTTTTCAGGATATCCACAATAAATATGCATGAGATAGATTTGCATCTCAATGAGGCAGTGCACACAAATCCATTTCATACTTATTCATTGTGGATATCCTGAAAACCTGATCTGGCTCTGGCTTTCGAGGACTGGAATTGCCTACCCCTGCCTTAGAGGAACTATCTCTGGAAACTATTTGGGATGCTTGAGAGGGCAATGAGACAATGAGAGGGCAAATAATTTCATATTCAGCATATATTAGGAAAAAGCTAAAATTGGAATTTTCTAATTTGGAACAAACTATCTTGACCTTAGAGTCTCAATTGACCTCAAAATGGGAAGATGAAACTTTGAACGCCCTATTGAAAGCTAAATACAAATATAATGAGATTTCCTCACAATTGGCTAGGAAAGATTTGTTTTCTCAGCAGGCTCTGTATTATGGAAACTCAAATAAAGCGGGAAGATTATTGGCTAATTATCTTAAAGCGAAAAAAAGAAAAGTTAAGATTGTGGCTATTAAAGGTGAGAAAGATATAACTCATACTCAAATTGGAAATATTTTAAAAGTTTTTAGATTATTACAAGGCTTTGTATTCTTCTGAGCTTTATTCAAATAAAGAAATTGAGGGTTTAGAATTTTTTAAATTAATTAAGGGGCCAAAAATTCCCGAGCATATAAAGGGCAATCTTGAAGTGCCTATATCACTTAAGGAACTCCAGACAGCGTTGAAATCCCTCAGAGTTGGATCTGCTCCGGGTAGTGATGGATTCACTGTGGAGTTTTTCAAATCATTTCAAATCACACTTTTACATCATCTTCTAAATTTATATCAATCACAACTAATTAAAGGTTGAATTTCAGGTACTATGGCAGAATCTTTAACTATTGTTTTGCCAAAGCCAAATAAAGATCCTCTTTTGGTTTCAAATTACAAGCCTATTTCTTTAATTAATGTGGATGTAAAACTCCCAGCTAAGCTATTTGCTCTAAGATTAGCCAAGGCTCTTCCTTATATGATCTGTATGCATCAAACTGGTTTCGTTGCTCAAGACATTCTTCGAATAATACTAGATTGGCATTTCATATGCTAAGTTTATCAAAAACAATGAATGATCCGGCTTTCTCTGTCTCTTTGGATGCCTGGAAGGCCTTTGATCAAGTGGAATGGACTTTCATGTATCAAGCGATGAATTGGTTTGGTACAGGATCCGGATTTATTCAAATGATTCAAGCCTTATATAGTTCCCCTTCAGCCGGGCTATATATTAATGATACATTTTCTAAGCGTTTTTGTCTGGGGAAAGGAGTTAGACAAGGATGTCCCTTATCTCCATTGCTTTTTGATATTGTTCTGGAACCCTTGTTGTTGGCTATACAGCAGGCAAAGGAGATACAGGGGATTCCTTATGCAGGTCGGGAATATAAGATCTCTGCTTATGCAGATAATATCTTGCTTCATTTGAAGAATCCTGAATCTACTATCCCACATTTACTGGAATTGATTGATCAATTTGGTAAATTCTCAGGATACAAAATAAATTGGAGCAAATTGGAGGTTCTTCCATTAAACGTGCACTGTGCAAAAGGATTATTTGATTCATTCCTATTCCTCTGGAAGGAAGAGGGTATAAAATATTTAGGTATCATGATTCAAAAAACTCTGGAAGACACAATGACAGTAAATGAAAAATCTTTATTGCTGAAAGTCAAAGAAATGTGTGAGCATTGGAATCCATTACATCTCTCTTGGTGGGGTAGAGTCCAAACTGTCAAGATGATGATTTTGCCTGTAGTTTGCTACCAAATGAGTATGTTGCCAGTTTATTTTCAGGGGTCCTTTTATAAGAAATTAAATAGAATTCTCACTAAATTTATTTGGTTGGGTAAAACTGCTTGAATTGCTGTAGTATCTTTGCAAAAACCAATTGCGGCGGGTGGGGTAAATTTTCCAAATTGCTATAGCTTCCATCAAGCTTTTATTATGCGACAGGGTATGTATTGGATCCTTCCTGAAGTCTTAGAGCATCTTCCGGACTGGCTTTACCTAGAATGGCAACTTATGTCCCCATTGAGGTTGTGTCATGTTTTGAGTATCAAATTACCACGTATGTATAAGGACAATAGTATTTTGCTAGCTACATGGAAAACCTTAAAATTCATCAACAACTTAACATCTGTACCGGTACAACATTCCATGTGTCAGTCCTTATGGTTGAACTCCAAGATTCAAATTGGCGAGTCTAAGATCCTCTGGAAGCATTGGATGCAGGCAGGTATACGCACCTTAGATGATGTGTTATCAACTGGGAAAATGCTTGATTTTTCACGACTGCAACAATCATTTGGCATTACAAAGTCTCAAGCATATAAGTGGTTGCAGTTGAAGCAGGCCATTCAGAAAGGGTTTCCTGATTGGCAAAATTTAAAGGATCAGTATAACTTGCTGGGCCTGTGCTTCCAGACAGATTTGCTAGGGCATCAGGCAGCCGAGTGGTATAAATTAATATCCGAATTTTTGAATACGAAACCAAAAACTGGAGCATTGAGATAAAGCAGCAGATTTCTGTGTCTCAATGGCCACGAATTTGGACTTGGAGGATGAGAAGTACAGCGTCAGTATCTAAGAGACAAACATGTTTGAGTTTTTTTTTGTTGCATAGAAGTTTTTGGACCCCTGTTAGATTACAAAAGCTAGATAGTTCAAAATCTAATAGATGTTGGCATTGTCATCTGGACGTAGGGACATTGGATCATCTGTTGTTCTATTGTCCTTTGATACTCAAATTTTGGAAGTCTATATGGGGACGTATTAATTTGATTTTGGAGAGTGCAGTTCCGCTGTCGTATGAAGCAGTAATCTGTGGGACGTTGTTATCTCCTACTCCTCCAGTACATAGACATAAGAGCAGATTACTGGGTATCATCAATACAAGACGGCAGTTTATCTTTTCAGTAACTGCTCCACAGATTTGGAATGCCCTTCCAATTTTTCTACGAAATGAGCATGATCTGGGAAAATTTAAAAGTAATCTAAAAACATTCTTTTTAAAAGATGCCTTTGGTATTTAATCCATTAATCCTTAGGCCGATGTTTTTATTATTAAACTATACTGTTATTTGCCTTCCTCATGTTTTTTCCCTTTTTTGTTCTACTTTTCTATCATGAATTGTATTTCGCAACCCTTTTTTACCTTATGTTACGAATATGTTGAACCATTTTTAATATTATGTTAATATTTAAAGTTTGTATTGTATTGTTTCCCACTAAATGTATTTTAAATTGTACATCGCTTTGAATTATGATTAAGTGATTAATCAAAAGAACCATTAAACTTGAAACTTGAAACTTGTATAATGACTGGGGTAGCCATGCAAATGGTCACTAAAAATCAGAAGAATTTTGATAGATTAAATTTCACTTTTTGGTGGAATTCATTATGTTTGTGTTACAAGTACGAAAAAATGAATTCTGAACAAGCAGGTAATAATTTGTTGTTTGCACTGACGTGGGGTCCATTGACCAATTTTATCAATTCTAATTAAATGGTTTATTTCCCTATTTCTGGTTTGATTTGCATATCCGGTGGGGTGGAGAGGGGAATATTAAATTAGGATTTGCTTATTGATTGCTTATTGATTATTGATTGTTGTATGGTTTTATTGAATATTTTGGAATCAGGGTGGAAATGTTTTCTCATGTATTTATGGATGGATGTAAGTGATGTTTTTCAAATTACTTGTATGTATTCTTTTATGCACTGTTTTTAGATTGAATAATTCATAAAATATTTAAAAAAAAGATGCTGACTTTTCCTAGGTGTACCCAATCTAAATTCCAATTGAGAACCCGAAAAAAGGGAAAACAAAAACTAATAAATAGAAAAACGCTTTCAAGAAGCGACATTCCCCTTCCCCTCCTGTTTTATCCCTTCACTTTTTCCTTCCTTTTATTTTTTTATTTACATAATGTAATTAAAAACCTCCCTCTCTCCCTCCTTCCTCTCGTCACCCACCCATCTCAATTATGTCTTTGTCTTGTCCTTAATTCCCCCCCCCCTTTTTTTTTCTTTATGCAATTTTAAATATTTTAAATATCTTTTTAATTTCTATTATTGTAAACCGACCAGATACCTGTGATGGTCAATATATCAAGCTACAAATAAACTTGAAACTTGATTATTACTAAAAAAAATTTTTTTATATAGGGGGGTTGTTAAAAAATGATCAGCCCCGGGGGGGGGGGGGTCAAATATACTAGGTATGCCGCTGCCTTCCCAGTCTCCATTCAAAATCAAAATCTTCTTTTCCAGAGAGCCCCAATATGGCAGCCATTCTCACAGGCTACCAGCGCTGCCTTGAAGCTTTCCATCTGCCACGATCCACCTCCCTCTGAAACAACTTTCTGCTTCTGCCTGGGTGGATCACAGCAGAGGGAAAGCTTTGGGGCAGTGTCAGCAGCCTGTGAGAATGGCTGCTGCACCAGGGCCCCTCTGAAAATAAATATTTTTGACTTTGAAAGAAGACCAGGAAGGTGAGTGGAAGGGAGAGAGGGAGACGGACAAAAGGGGAAGAGATGCCTGGAGTGTGGATCCCCCTGGAGCTGTTTTGTTAGCACAGGGGTGGGGGTGGGGATGGATGAGAACAGGGGTAAACAAAGAAAGGGGAGAGGGGAGATGTTGCACTGCAGAAGGCAGAAAGGAGGAAGGGAAGGAGAAATGTTACATTGTGAGGGAGGAGAGATGTCAGTTTCCAGAGAAGGGTGATGGAAGAAGGGAGAGATGACAAACCAGGGATGGAAGGGAAGGAGGGGAGAGATAAATGATAGACTGCGAGAAGGAGAAGAGGGAGATACCAGACTGCAGGAAGGAGAGGAGGGAGATGCCAGACTGTGGAAAGAGAGGAGAGAGATACCAGACTGCAAGGTGGAGAGAGATGTCAGAGCGCGGGAAAGGGGAAGGAAGGAGAGAAAGATGCCAGACCATGGGATAGGAGAGAGATGCCAGGCTGTGGGAAGGAGAAGAAAAATGCCAGACCTTAGGAGGGGTGGGGGTGGGAAGGGGGAAGACAGAGATGTCAGACCATAGGAGAGGGAGGGAGAGGGAGGAGATGATGGTGCACAGGGATGGAGGGGAAGGGGAGATAAGACATGGAATAGTAGATAGATTTTGAGAAGACAGTAGAAAAATGGAAGAAAGCTGAATGTTAAAAGTTAATGCCAAAGATGGATGCATGGCAGTGAAAGTGAAAGAAAGAAGAAGAGCAAATGGATAAGAAGGTCCTGGAAGTTAAGAGCACAGACAGAAGGAAGTACAACCATAGCTTGGGAAAAGATGAATAGAAAAATAAAATTATCAGATAACAAAGGTAGGGAAAATGATTTTATTTTCAATTTGAGAATTTATATCTGCTGACTATATTTTGCACTGTTTAGGAAGAAATTAATTTCTTTCCATTTCTTTGGTGTTGTACTACATGTAGAGTCAGGCATCTTAGGGTTTTGTTTGTGTATATTAGTACTTTTAGGGCTAGATTCTCAATACTTTGCATGAAAAAGCGATGGGCTGATATCGCAGCCGTTGTTGTAGTGATTTAAAGAAATGAGTCATTCTCTAAAAACACGCATGCAAATGAGGTTGGTGGAAAGAAGCAAAGGATTGCTAAATTTGCATGTACCCATCACTAGTGATAGAAATTGGCACATACACAGAATAAACGCACAAAATAACAAAACACAAATTAAAAATCAGCAAGAGGGATGCCAACTTCCTCCTGTCGCCAAGCAACACCCCCCCCAAACAGCAGGAAAGATGTCCACTCTCTCCCGCTGCCAAGCAACACCCCCCTGACACCCCCCAGCAGTGGGAGAGATGCCCACTCTCTCCTGCCACATCGCACAATCACCCAACACTGCTAACCCACTCCCTCTCCCCGCCAAGCAACACCACCCCAACACCCCCTATCAGTGGGAGAGATGTCCACTCCCTTCTGCCACTACGCAACCTCCCCTCAACACCCACCTGTGCCTCCAATGACCCCTCCCCATCCCCCTTGTTAATGATGGCTGGCCGGAGGGATGCCTACTCCCTCTGGCCAGCAGGCCCATCTCTTCAAAATGGCGAGCCTTCCCTCCCCAGTTCATCCTTGGATGCACCGGGGAGGGGCCTGAAGCTCTGATTGGCCCTGGTTGTTTAAGGGAGTTGGGAGTGTTGGGTGATTGTGCAACGCAGCAGGAGGGAGTGGGCATCTCTCCTGCCGATCTTCGATTTGGGGTTTGTTTTAATTTTTTAAATTTGAGTGTGGGGGAGGGGGGAGTCTGAGCTGTTAAATCTTACTTTCCTGTCAGTGCCTGAGGCAATCAGCACTCAGGTTCTGATCAGAAAGTAAGGCAACGACAGCTCAAACCTGTCGGCAAATTTTGGCCACAAATGTAGCACAACAAGTTTAGAGAATCACTCAGCGATTATAGAGAATTGCTTGGAGTGATCATTTTAATATTAATGACTTTGTTGTACTACATTTGCAAGGCAGTATTGGAGACTGCTAGAAAACTCAGAAAAGACCTCAGTAAGCTGTTTTGATAATCTGCCGCTAAAATACATGTACGCTAAACAGGCTGGAACCAGTTTAGTGAGTATGTTATAGGAAGATTTTAGTTTTGAGAATCTACCCCTTAGTTTGAGGTCCTGTAATTGCATAGGGGCAGGACCGGATTAATGGGCAGGTCCAGAAGGCACATGCCTAGGGCCCGAACTTGTCAGGGGGGCCCGCTGAAGAAACAAGTACTGTAAGTTTAACAGAAGACTCAGCAGTTTTTTTAAAAAATGGTGACGGGCCCCCCAGGAAACTAAGATCAACAATGCAACATAATGCATCACATTGGGCCTCCTCCCCCTGGCATCAGCGGCAACCATTCTGTTGCAAGCGGTGCTCAGCCGAAAGCTTCCCCTCTAATGCAGCTTCCTGTTTCCGATAGAGGGCAGCTTTGACTAAGCAGCAGCACTGTTTGCAACGCATTGTTGATCTTACTTAAGTTACCTGTCAATCTTAAGTCAATGCCGCTGGGACCCTTCACCATTTGAAAAAAAAATCAGAAAGAAGGTGAGTGTTGGTGACCCCGTGTGAAGATGAGGGGAAGGAAGGGAGATGGGCCTGGGGTGGAGCCGGGAGAGAGAGAGAGAGACAGTGGCACTGGCAGTTGGGCAGATGATGGAAGTGGGGACTGGAGAAGGGGGCAGATGATGGAAGTTGGAAGAGAGAAAGAGAGAAGGGTGCAGATGATGGAAGTGGGGATATGATGGAAGAGGGGACTGGAGAAGGGGGCAGATGATGGAAGTGGAGAGAACTTGTGCCGTCAGCATCAGGCACATATGGGAAAGCAGCAGCAGTGGTATTAAGGTGAGGGACTCTCACCTTCTCACCACTGCTGCTGCTTTCACACATGCTGGATGGGGGAAGAAGATAGAGTTAATGAGATAGTGGAGGAGTGAAGGAAAGGGGTGGCAAGCTGTGAGTAGACACAGTGAAAAGAGGGAAACTGAGGACTAAATAGTAAGAAATAATTTTGTTTAGACGGAGGCAGAAAATAGAGAAGGAAGATCAGAGAAGAAAAGGAAAGGGAAAAGAGAGGAGAAAGAGATGCCAAAGAATGGGGAAGGAAACAGAGATATCAGATCATAGTGGAGGAAATAAGAAGAGAGAGAGATGCTAAAAACCACAGGGGGAGGGAAGTAGAGATGCATGGAGAGAGATGCCAGACCATGAGGGGAACAGAGGGAAGATGATGGATGCCAGACCAAAGGGAGTAGGGGGTGGCAGGAGGAGAGATGGCAGGGGGAGGCAGAGTTTCTGGAAGGGGCAGACAGTGGATGGAAGGAAGAGAATGACAGAAGATAAGGGAAAGGGGCCCTCTAAGAATTAATCCTGCCCTGCATAGGGGTTATCTGTGTTCTGCATGTGTGACCAAGGCCAGGTGTTCTGGTAGGAATGAATGTTGAGAAGAATATAGTGTTTTCAGTACTAGTTGATGAAAGAGTGTTCAACAGTTTTGGGCTACAACCATAGGATCCCCCAAAAAAGTCAATCTACCGAAAACTATAAACCATTAAATATAATGGTGATTTTACAAATGAAGGGAAGATCTCAGAGTTGCCACTCCCAGGATAATATTATTATTGTCCAAAAGGGAATTGTGGCTTGTGGTATCTTTCATTGATCAACCTTCATTATTAATTTATAGTAGTTGAATTATTCTTTAAATCCACTTTAAGATTGTTAATTATTAAATATTACCACTCTAAACTATTTACTTGTATTCTTTAAGGAGTATTTATCCTATATATTTTTTTCTTGGTTTTATTCTTAATTTTTGTGCAAAAATGCAAATATTTCCTAAAGTGACTGGTGCAAATCTAGCTTATTTATCTAAATATGCTGTGCAAAATAGCAAAATAGCAAGGATAGAACATCATGAACGGGAACCTGTTTCGCCGCGCTTGAGTGGCTTCCTCAGGGTAATATAAGGCAAACGGGTTAAATCACATAGCAATTCGGGCTGTTGAACAGAGTTCATAGACTAAACCGTGTGAGAAAATCATGCGCAGACAAAGCTGGGCAGACAATCGCGCGCAGGACGTCAGCGCGCCAGATTTAAACTGAAATTTAAAGTGCTCCAAGGGTGTGTGTGTGTGGGGGGGGGGAGAACCACCGCACTTAACTTAGTAGTGTTGGCACTGCCATTGGGTAGAGGGGTGTTGGGGGAACCCCCCATTATAGAGGAAACAGGCTTTTTCCCTGTTTTTTAGGGAAAAAGTTCAGTTTCCTCTGTAATGTCAGGGGTTCCTCCCACCCCCACCCCCAAAGGTAGTACCAATACTACTAAATTAAGTGGGGGGGAGGGGTTCCCACACACACACCCTCTCGGAGCACTTTAAAATTCAGTTTAAATCCAGTGCGCTGATGTCCTGCACGCGATTGTCCGCCCGGCTTTGTCTGCGTGCGATCGTCTCACGCGATTTTGACACATCACCGTTTGTTAGATACCTACATTGGTTAGGCATGCCAATATAGGCACCTAACTTTAAGCGGACTATGCAGAATTTGCCAGTCCTTGCTTATTAGTTGCCCTCTATCACCATCGGTCCGTCATATCAGGTTTGTAATATTTTGCATTTTTTTCATATACAGGGTGCCCACAGAAACACTCCTTGATTTTAAATGGTTACAAAATCAAAACTTATTGGAATATGTTTATCGATAAGATGACAGCAAATACAAGTCCCAAAAAGCACGGTTAGCAAGATCTTACACAACCTTCAGACAATGCAACGGGACAAAATGACCAGGTGTTCCTCAAGTGGCCCCCGAGATCACTGAACATTACTGTTTGTGACTTTTTCCTTTGGGGGGTACGTGAAAGACAGAGTGTACGTACCTCCACTACCCGCAACGATGGATGATCTGCAGGAACGCATCACCGAAGCTATAAACGCGATCGCGCCGGATATGCTTCGGAGAGTCTGGTCCGAGCTCGATTATCGCATTGATATTTGCCGAGTAACAGGTTGGGCGCACATTGAATGTATGTAATCAACAGATACCGTATGAAACTTTATGATTTGATGAAACTGTAGCCTCAAAGGTGAAAAAATATTCCAATCAATTTTGGTTTTGTAACCATTTAAAATCAATAATAATAATAATAATTTATTTTTATATACCTAACAAGCAGTTCATAGTGGTTTACACAAAAGGTGCTCAGCATACAATATAATAATATCATCTATATATATAAAATCGGATGTATGTATGTATGTGCCGCGATCACGCAAAAACGGCTTGACCGATTTGAACGAAACTTGGTATGCAGATCCCTCACTACCCGGGATGATATGTTCTGGGGGTCTCGCGGCCCACCTGCACACGTGGGCGGAGCTACAAACAGATAATCGGATTTCACCCATTCATGTCAATGGAAAAAATGTAAAGAGCTGCCAACGCAAAAACGGCTTGCCTGATTTGAACGAAACTTGGTATGCCGATCCCTCACTACCTGGGGTGATATGTTCTGGGGGTCTCACGGCCCACCTGCACATGTGGGCGGAGCTACAAACATAAAATCAGATTTCACCCATTCATGTCAATGGAAAAAATGTAAAACAGCTGCCAACGCAAAAACGACTTGCCCGATTTGAACGAAACTTGGTATGCAGATCCCTCACTACCTGGGGTGATATGTTCTGGGGGTATCGCGGCCATCCTGCACACCTGGGCGGAGCTACAAACAGAAAATCAGATTTCACCCATTCATGTCAATGGAAAAAATGTAAAAACTGCCTCCGCATAACCGGCTTGCCCAATTTGAACGAAACTTGGTATGCGGATCCCTCACTACCTGGGGTGATATGTTCTGGGGGTCTCACGGCCCACCTGCACATGTGGGCGGAGCTACAAACATAAAATCAGATTTCATCCATTCATGTCAATGGAAAAAATGTAAAACAGCTGCCAACGCAAAAACGGCTTGCCCAATTTGAACGAAACTTGTATGCAGATCCCTCACTACCTGGGGTGATATGTTCTGGGGGTATCGCGGCCAACCTGCACACATGGGCGGAGCTACAAACAGAAAATCAGATTTCACCCATTCATGTCAATGGAAAAAATGTAAAACCTGCCTCCGCAAAACCGGCTTGCCCGATTTGAACGAAACTTGGTATGCGGATCCCTCACTACCCGGGATGATATGTTCTGGGCGGCCCAACTGCACACGTGGGCGGAGCTACAAACAGAACTTCAGATTTCACCCATTCAAGTCAATGGGAAAAATGTAAAAAGCTGTGGGACCGATTTGAACTAAACTTGGTATGCAGATCCCTCACTACCTGGGGTGATATGTTCTGGGGGTCTCGCGGCCCACCTGCACACATGGGCGGAGCTACAAACAGAAAATCAGATTTCACCCATTCATGTCAATGGAAAAAATGTAAAAATCTGCCATTCTCACAATAATTCCAACTACCTGGGGTGATATGTTCTGGGGGTCTCGCGGCCCACCTGCACACGTGGGCGGAGCTACAAACAGAAAATCAGATTTCACCCATTCATGTCAATGGAAAAAATGTAAAAAGCTGCCATTCTCACAGTAATTCAAAAACGGCTTGACCGATTTGAACGAAACTTGGTATGCAGATCCCTCACTACCTGGGGTGATATGTTCTGGGGGTCTCGCGGCCCACAACTCTATGTTGCTTGCTCAAGGGTGGGTTCACCCAAGAATTTATATGTTCTTGCTCCTGGAGGTGAAACTAAAAATGTTGTTTATAATCAAGTTTTGCGTTAGTTGTAATGTATTCATTTTGTCAGATATTTCACATTATAATTTGAATATATTTGTGTGTGTGTGTGTATGTATGTTCCAGCATAACTCTTCAATGCATGGACAGATTTCAACCAAACTTGACATACACATTACTTACTATCTGAGGACACACACTGTGGGGGTGGGAAGGGGGGATATGTAAAAATGATTGAAAATGACAGATTTTAGTATCTACCCCATAGTGTTTTCGGGCTCACAGATGAATACTCAGCATAACTCTGAAACGCATGGAGAGATTTCAACCAAACTTGGTACACATATGACTTACTATCTGGGGTAAAATATTGTGCAGGTGGGACGGGGTAAAATACTGTGGGGGTGGGAAGGGGGTGATATGTTAAAATTATCAAAAGTGATAGATATTAATGTCCAACCCATAGTTTTCGGGCTCGCAGAGATGAATACCGACACTCCCGATGCCGTTTAAGTCTAAGTTCAGCCCCATAGAGAAGGACATTCTTTTGGGACATGTGGAGGGTAGGGGGTTGAGACATGGGGGTGGGGCATATAGAACATGTGGGGGGGGGGTAACGTGGGGGGTGGGACATGTGGGACATAGTGGGGTGGGACATGTAGGGGGTTGGACATTTTGGGATAAATAAATATCCGGGCAACGCCGGGTAATCAGCTAGTACATAATAAAATTCTAACTAATGAATTATAAATAAACACAATATAAACTAAAATAAGCATAGATAAAAAGATTAAAAGTACATTATAACTACATGATAATATGAAAATCAATAATGTATATTATATTGTTTAAATAAGTGGGTTTTAAGATCTTTTCGAAATTGATAGTAAAATCAAGGAGTGTTTTTGTGGGCACCCTGTAGATATATATATATATGTTTATATATTGCATATACATATGAAAATAATATTACAAACCTGATATGATGGACCGATGATGATAGAAGGTGACATCCTCTCTGCTTTCTCGTTGTAGCTCTTTTCCTTGTTATTTGATTTATTGGTGTTAACCGCTGTTATTGCCCAAGGAAAGGCAGTGTATTAAATAAAATTAGCACAAAGAGAACCCCGCCTAAGCTTAGGGAGGAAAAAAACTGCAACACCAAAAGAAATCCTCACTAAGTTTATTGGGAAGTGACACTCAATGATATAATGTAAAGAAGTATATGTGAATAAATGTATGTGACAGTAGGAATTCCTGTACCTAAACAAAATTAGACCATAAACCATATCATCCACTGCAAGATGAGCATGGGAATTGGATGCCCGCGCACTCATAAGCTGCAGCTGTCAATTAAGCTGCTAGCTTTCACTCAAGGTGTGAAAATAATAAAAAAAACATGCTAAATGACGCTAAATGCAAAGGTTTTGTTACCAAAATATAATTATTGTTTTTATTTTTTATATCATGACACCAAAAGAATAAAGCATAATTGCGTTAGTGTTGCATTAGCGGGAGGTCGTTATAGTTGCCAAAATGCTGGCCTTCTGATAACGAGCTCAGTTCAATATTTCAAAACACTCCCATTATATACCTTTGGATCAGTGTGACATCATCGGTTTGACAGCCAATCAAACTAACAGAGGTGGTGTTTAAAAGTTAGACAAAGAAAATAAAAGTTTCAGAAATTACTTTTGTTCTGTTTACATTCATTTCTGAATATACATTAACATTTTATAACATTTCCAACATTCCTTGTATCCTTGTCACAAAGGTATATTAAGAGAATCATTTGTTAAAAAGGTGCTGAAATTTTCTAAGCCTTACAAACAGTGCTGAAAATTGGTCGGCCTTAGAGGAAAGGAGGGGCTGTCTCCCCCTCTCCCTAAGCTGACAGTTTCAAATTTCATTGATCTGCACACAGAAGCCTTCCTATGTTAGAGCAGCAGTCTCTGACTTAATTATTTCCAGATGTTATACCCTTTGAATTTCTTTAGGTTGCAAATATATATAATATGTTTTTTCAAAACCAATTCTTTTGTTCAATACAGTCACACAATCACTCCAGGGGCCCCTTTCATTCATAATTTTCATTCATATCTCGGCCATTCATTCATATTTAAAGCAAGTTATATCTCAGTTTATGATACTTCTTCCTAGCCAGCCTAAGGCACATCTGGTATCAATTAAAACCACGATGCTAAACCTGAACAAAGACATGGGACATAGGCTGATCACAAAATGGAGTACAAGACACAGACAGACAAAGAACCCAAAATGGAGTCCCTGTATATCCTGGTTTCCTTCATGATTTGGCCTAATAGCAAAGTACATAAAAAGAATATTATTCTTTCCCTTATATTAATCTGTAATGTGTTTTTCTGGCTTTGACTGCATCCATATTCAGATTTTTTATTCACCAGTTTGTCGTACGCTTCCATTGGGCGTGGCCTATATGCTTGTATCTAACTAGAGTTACCCAGAACCATACGAAAAACCAGGCCCTTTTTTGTAGGAAAACTCTACAAAATACTGCACTATCATGTCCGATGTCCATTCCATTACCGTCCCATACACATCACCCCCTACTGGCCATGAGCCACTACTGCTCAAAGATTATCAATTAACTTATTTTATTTGGATTGGTATAGGATCTGGATTTATTCAAATGATTCAAACCTTGTATAATTCCCCTTCTGCCAGATTATATATTAATAATACTTTTTCAGAACGTTTTCGTCTGGAGAGGGAAGTTAGACAAGGGTGTCCATTATCCCCTTTGCTTTTTGACATTGTTCTGGAGCCCTTGTTATTGGCTATTCAATAGGCAAAGGAGATACAGAGGATTCCTTATGCAGGTCGGGAATATAAGGTCTCTGCTTACGCAGATGATATTTTGCTTCATTTGAGGAATCTGGAAACTACCATTCCACATTTATTAGATTTGATTGACATATTTGGGAAATTTTCTGGATATAAAATAAATTGGAGTAAATCAGAGGTTCTTCCGCTAAATGTACACTGTCTAAAAGGATTATTTGACTCATTCCCTTTTCTTTGGAAGGAATTAACTTATTTTATTTTCCAGTTGATATATCAAGGAAAGATCTGAAAAAATAAATTGGAATCCTGCATGTTGAAAGTTGTGGATTGGATGAATGCTCATGATTTGAGTTTGAATGTGGGAAAGACTGAAGTAATGCACTGTACCTTGGAATAACTAAAACAAGGAGCAGTGCGTTGCAGTTGGTCCAAAATGTGGCAGCATGGTTATGGTTATGGGCGTTATGAGAAATGAGCACAGAACCCCCAGTCCTTCGGAAGTTGCACCGGTTACCAGAAGTACAAAAAGTTCAATATAAAGTAATATCGATTGCTTTACCAATACCCTTATATTTTAAGCAATTGCTGATTTTATACCGTCCCGGTAGAGCACTGCGTTCAGAAAACGCCATGCTACTTGAAACATCGACTATGGGGCGATACACTGAGACTAGAGCAGCTGCTGTTTGTGTGGCAGGTGTTAAGACGTGGAGCACATTGATGGGGGCAATTACGCCTATGTGCTGATAGATTGAAATTAAAAAAACAAACAAACAACTATTGAAAACACAGCTGTTTGTATCCGCTTTCATGGAAGGAAAGATTTCTATTTGTACAGGCAATAGATGGAAGTGGGCAAGAAATGTCATGAAGGCTCAGTTTTTTCTTACGTTGATTTTATGTTATGTGTGTTTTATATGGAAACTGTCTAGATATAGACAGTATATAAATTTTAAAAATAAATAAATAAAACAGAGGCTTTCAATCCAGTCCTCATGACACACTTAGCTAGTCAGGTTTCCAGTATACCCACAATGAATATGCATGAGATAGTGGGAGAGTGTGGTGTAACGGTCAGCGCCCTGAGGCTGTGAGTTCAAAACCCATGCTGCGCCTTGTGACCCTGGGCCAGTCACTTAGGGCTCCTTTTACCAAGCTGCGATAGCGTTTTTAGCGCACGCAGAATTTTAGCGCGCGCTAAACCCGCGCTACGCGGCTAGAACTAACGCCAGCTCAATGCTGGCGTTAGCGTCCAGCGCACGTGGCAATTTAGCTAAGCATGTGCTAAATTGCCTCGTGCGCTAGATGCTAACGCCAGCATTGAGCTGGTACTAGTTCTAGCCATGTAGCGCGGGTTTAGCGCACGTTAAAATTCTGCGCTAAAAACACTATCGCAGCTTAGTAAAAAGCGCCCTTAATCCTCCATTGCCCCAGGTAATTTAGATAGACTGTGAACCCACTGGGACAGATAGGGAAAATGCTTAAACTGTTATACTGTATATACCTGATCCAAGCAGTATATGAAATCCCAAATTTCCTCCTTTAGATTTGTATACAATGGAAATAGTGCATTCAAATTTACCTCATTACATTACATTACATTAGTGATTTATATTCCACCGTTACCTTGCGATTCAAGGCAGATTACAAAAAGGATCTATCTGGCCATTTCCAGAGGAATTATAGAATAGAGAGAGTAGTCAACTTGGTTCATAGAGATGAGGTGATTCATGTGGCGTTAGATTGTTTTAGCGAGTAGAGAGGCGTTAGGTTGGTTTCGATTGTTGGGTATCAGGGATATTTTTAATAGTATGGTTTTTATTTCTTTTCTAAATGTTCTGTAGTCAGTGGTCGTTATCAGCAAAGTAGAGAGTTGGCGGTCTAATCTCGCTGCTTCTGTGGCCAGGAGGCCATTATACCATTTTTTCCGTATATTCATTATGGATAACCTGAAAGCCTGACCGGCTAGCTGTGTCCCGAAGGCTGGGTTGAGAGCCCCTGATGTAGAACATAAGAAAGGACTATTCTTGCAACCAAATCGTTCATTGAAAACCAAACCCGATGCCATCAGCTTACAATTTAGAGGAGATTCCAAAAGTATTCATCAAATTTCAGAGTGGCAACATAGACACATAGGATAGACAGAGAAGATCCCCGTGATACTTTCCTGAAACCAATGGTGAAACCTTTTATGCCTTCTAAAACAAAATTCTACAAAGTTTTCCCTCTCTTTTACTAAACCCGATAGCGCGGGCTGAGGCGTTAAATGCTCTGACTCCCTTAGGGATTGAACGGGCTTCGGAGCACTTGCTGTGCAGCATTTGCTCCCGTGGCTTAGTAAAGGGAGGGGGGAGGGGGCTTTATTTGTTATGTTTAAAAAAAAAAGTTTGCAGGGGTTGGCGAATGATCTCAGGGAAATTCCAAATTTGTCCTAACCTCTGGTATTTTGACTGTATCGTTCCCTTGGTTACTGAGGAATTCCTGTAATACATTCACGAGCAATTACATTTCTGCTGAGTCTTCCTTTCTGGTTACTAGACTCTACCATTAAAGGCTTTGCAGCTCTCAGTTTTTGCCCTTTGATGCAATTAAATGAGGATAACACAAGACATAGATCGGTAAACCCTGCTAGGGAATACAAACCCTATACACGATAGAACGTAATGACAACCTTGGCAATGCTTCACGTAAGCTGCTCCCAGGGCTACGCTTGTCTGGGCAAAGCAGGCGAGTGGCAGATTTAGCCTTTTGATTTGTGTGCCTAGCCACGCACAGGAAGTTCTCCGCGCTGCGTTGGAGGGAATATTTATTCTCGCTTAAAATGAACATAAATCGTTTCAGAAAATAGACGTAGAATGGATGTATCAGTAGACGGCAGGGGGACCAAAATCCCCAACCTGAACATTTTCTTTTGCCATTTCCTGTTCAGAGAGATTTATAGGAGAAGATATACTTCGAACGTGTTGTATTTCTAGCCACTATACTTAAAAGGCCTATCGTTTGCCATGCTACTGGAGTCCATATCATGTATTCATTCCTCCATGCAGTTCATAAGAACTATCCCTCTGTTGCTGTTCTTCCCTTTAATCTGTTGTTCTGTATATCATATATGTGAATTTGCATCCTTGTTGCCCAGCGTTTGCCAATGCTACCGTGCTCAGTACCCAAAACACGTACATAGGAATTTCTACTACTGCACTTCATCCTTTTAATCTGTAGTTCTGTATATCTACTGTATGTGAAGTTGTAATCTCGTTGCTAAACCTTCTACTTGTAACCCATTCTGGGCTCTTCTGGGCTATAAATTTGACTAAATAAATAAGGAGGGGGGAACCAATAGAAGAAATAGACTGCAGGTTGTCTTCATCCAGGGAATTTTGTAGGCGTTTATTGTAAAAGACCTCTAAATCTTCAAGAACTGGACTGTACCTTCAGCCAGTGAACGTGTGGCTTTCGACTGTCAGACTCTCTGATGAACTAGATTGGAATGTAGGCAGCCTGGCAGACTCGTCTCGAATGAATGTATTTGGCAATTGATATCCTTAATCCAAATCTATGCCGATCCCGGATGGGGTGTTGTAGAGGTCACCAACAGATTTCACTGTAGAAAATGCAACATGGCATCAGACTATTTTGTTAGTTTTTAGAAAAGGGCCGAAAAAGAGAATTAAAATTCAGATTAACATAGCAAGCAAGCTGATAAACAAGGTATTCACAGCAAGCAAAGATTATTAGACCAAGATAATAGGAGCCTAGGAATCAGGGAATAGATGACAAAATTGTAGTTTTTTTTTATATACCTCTTATAGTACAAGTGCTATACGTTCAGGTACTCAAGTATGTTTCCTTATCTGTCCCAGTGGGCTCACACGCTATCTAATGTACCAGGGGCAATGGGGGATTAACCCCCTCCTTTACTAATGCGTTAATAAAGGAGGGTGTACAGTGACTTGCGCAGTGTGGGATTTGAACCCACAACCTCAGCGGGCTGAGGCTGTAGCTCTCACCACTGCACCACACACATTTTGCAATTCTTTATACAATAAAAACTATTTAGCAGTCAATATTGGTTGACATCATACATGAACAGTCAGGTAATGATTTAGAATAAAGAATGACACGGGGACAAATTTTTCCCCGTCCCCATGGGAACTCATTTTCCCCATCCTGGCAAGTTCTTTTCCTGTCCCTGCCTCATTTCTGCAAACTCCATCCTCATCTACACAAGTCTCAGACATTGAAAAATCATAAGCGTTCGAGGTTTGGGCGGTTAAGGCAGAGCTTACAGGAATGGGGCAGGGATGGGGACAGTGGCAAAACTCGCGGGGGCAGGACGGGTAAATTGAGTTCCTGCGGTGACGGGGAAAAATTTGTCCCTATGTCATTCTCTAATATAGAACAGTGTTTCTCAACTCGGTCGTGGAGTACTCCCTTGTCAGGATATACATGAAAGAAATTTGCTTATAATGGAAGCAGTGTATGCAAATCAAGTTTATGCATATTCATTGTGGGTATCCTGAAAACCTGACTGACAAGGGCTGAGTTGAGAAATGCTGGTGTGGAAGGTACATCTAGCACCAATTTATGACTAGAGATGAAAGATCCTGTCAGGATGGATTGCTGATAGGGCATGGGGCAGGTGTATTTAGATCCCTCCCCATCAGATCTGCTGAAAAGCTTACCAGTTGGAGTGGAGTGGCTTGAATTGTTTGTGAACACATCCTGAGCACCCAAAGAACTAGTTCCTATGATCCAGGTTCAGAATAGTTTATCAATTCTTGATATCCCGCAAATTGTATAACAACTAAGCAGCTTGCAATAAAAAAAAAAAAAAATAGATACAAAGAACTAGTAACGTTAAAAATAAAACCGTAAACAATGAAATAATTATAAATACAATAAAAACAATGTGCGACACCAGGGGATAGGGGAAGAAATGCAGTGTATAATAGGAAAGCAGAGGGATGGCAACACACGAAGTCCGGGAACGTCTAGAATGATTGGTATTACAGATTAGAGAAACCGATGATTATGAACAAGCATCGGAAAATAAAAAAGGTTTGAGATCTTTCTTTGTCATCAAGGGCCTTAGCTGGCACAGTACAAAACTTTAAAGCAGGGGCGTCCAACTTTATGGCTTCCCAGGGCCGCATTGGCTGAAAAAAATGTTTCTGGGGCCGCGCAAACGCTGCAGCAAGACAGAGGAGGGAGCTGGCAAGACGGTAAACACCCGGGGGCAGCAGAGGAAAACACTGCATCGCCCTCGACCGGGGCCGCACAAAATACTTCACTGGGCCGCAGGTTGGACACCCCTGCTTTAAAGCATTCACCCCCCCTGTCTCATCAGAGGCCATAGCTGGCACATTAGCAAACTTTACAACATTAAGCCCCATTCTATATTATGGTCCATCTATATTAAGGACATTATGTAGATCTTCTAGCGTCCTCACCATCAACATCAACAATACCTGTAACAGACAAAGTCATGCCGAGATAGAAGAGCGTGCTTTATATCAGTACATAGAAAATGCGCATATGTAACCATAGTAACAGGAAATGCACTCGCGTAACTCATATATGTAACCATAGTAACAGGAAATGCACTCGCGTAACTCATATATGTAACCATAGTAACGGAAAATGCACTCGGGTAACTCAGGGCAACAGAAAATGCTCTTCCAACGGACATCTCAGTTTGCGCATGCGCATATACATTTGTTGTTCACGCGCAGAGCATCAAGGTATGCGCATTAATGTTACACGTTATGTCATGTGCGCGATGGTCTTACTTGCACACTATTGTGTTGTATGTGAGTGTCTTGCGTCCGATTGTGTGCGTGCGATAGTGTTGCGCGCATTTGACCTTGCACGCCATTGTCTTGCGTACTATTGTGTTGTGCGCGAGTGTCGTATGCGTGATTGTCTTGAGCGCATTTGACCAGCCACTGGGTGTGGGGGGGAGGGTGATGAACTGTAAATGCTAACAGACGATGGTCAGTGAGGGGAAGAGTTGAGGTACAGTAGCAAGTCATAGTGGAGGAGAAGACAAGGTCAAGGCAGTGGCCATTCTGGCACGTGGGGGGGGGGGGGGTTGAGCACAGCTGGAGATGTTAGAGCGAGAAACCTGGAAGTGTAGGAATCAGAAGAGTCAGCAGCATGGATGTTGAAGTCATCAAGGATAAGGGACGGAGATGAGGGTTTGAGAAAGAAGGACATCCAGGAGTCAAAGTCGGTGAGGAAGGAAGAGAGGGATTTATCAGGGGCTCAGTAAATGACTGCTGCTTGTAGAGGTAGAGGAGCAAATAGATGGCTGGAGTAACTCTGGCAGACATAAAGGGTAATAAAGGCAGTATTCTGGGAATCTTAAATAATAAACTGCTAAGCGCACATGTGCACTTGCGCCGCACGTTCCCTGATCCCTTTTCTGTCACGCTGTGGCAGCACGAGTGTGCATGCGCTAGATGGCGCAGAGTGAGGGACCGGCACATTGGAAGGAGAGCAGGCCCGGGATTCGGCAGAGGGCAGATGCCGAAAAGGGCTCGGAACAATGGAAGACGGACTAAGGGGAGGGGGGGGGAGAGGCGCTTGCACCATCCACTGCAGCCTAGCAACTCCGACTACAACCTTTCCCCCTCAACCGCCTATGCCGGCTCTGGCTCCCGCCACAGTGGAGGGAGGAAAAAACCTATGACCCCTCTCCCCTGCCCTCTTCTCACGGTTTGTCTCCTGTGCTTCTTCTTTGCTGTCCGCTCACCTCTCTTCCATTGACTCTGAGAGGGCCGCAGCGCGGCCGTGTAGAAGGAGGGTGGGGGGAACCCATCCCCCCCGGCACACACGAACCCCTTCACGCGGTCTGGCCGCTACCCTTACTCCCTTGTCGCCCCCCCTTCCCGCAGTCCCGACAAACCTCTCGCCTCTAGCAGCGGCCACAGCATTCTACACACGCTGCTTCACGGCCTTCAACTGCCCTGATTTGCTCCAACGCGTCCTTGAAGACATCATCAGAGACGCGGCAGAGCAAATCAGGGCAGTTGAAGGCCGTGAAGCACCGTGTGTAGAGTGCTGCGGCCGCTGCTAGAGGCGAGAGATTTGTCGGGACCGCGGGAAGGGGGAGGCGGCATATACTGTATAATACAGAGAAACAAGCAGGGAGGCACTAGGGGCAAGCAGTGGTCCTGGAACAGCAAGCAGCTCATTATCAGTGGGCAAATTCCAACCTCTTAGAGTTCCTGGACATCCACAAAGTCAAGAAGAATAGGGTCCAGGTAGTCTTCCTTAGTGGCCCATTGTTGAACCAGAGATGGGAGCTGAATGAGAGAAATTTCAAGCTCTTCCTGGACTGGTGAAGGCAGCCTGTCTTCGATGTTGTGACCTCAAGTAGAAATACCTCAATGGAGCATTTGTTCAGCTGCTTGAAGAAAGCAACTTCAGCTTTATTTTTATTAGATTTATCATTTTCAATTTAACAAAGTGTAAAAATCATTAATATTGAGACAATAAATAGGTTAAAGGCTCGCCAAACATCATATATAATAAAATCCCCCCAAGCGCCTTGTAGCGCTAATTCAAAGGGAGGGCCTGTTAATGCCATTTACGTAGACAGAGGGGGCAGTAAAAGGGAGGCGTACTGCTGGACAGGGGGAGCAGGAAAGAGGGGTTGATGGAAAGGGGAAGAGGTGCTGATGGACGGGGGGGGCAGAAAAAGGAAGGGAGGCATGGATAGGGGGAAGTAAAACAAAGGGAGAAGGGCTGCTGCTGGATAAGGGGAGCAGTGAAGGGGTGGACACAGGGTAGGTAAAAGGAAGGGAGAATGGACAGGGGAGCAGGCAAGGGGTGGTGGTGGACAGCCAAGGAAAAAAAAAGACAGAAATACAGAGAGAAAAAGAAATAAAGACAGACACACACACATATATTCTAGTACCCGTTAATGTAACGGGCTATAAGACTAGTACTGCATATTACCGTAGAAGGTTAAATTTATTGTCATGTTATGTTAAATTGTTACTATAGAAGGTATATACAGTAAAACCTTGGTTTACGAGTATAATTCATTTCAAAAAACATGTTTGTAATCCAAAACACTCGTATTTCAAAGCAAATTTCCCAATAAGAAATAATGGAAACTCAGACAATTCATTCCACAACCCAAAAACTTTAATACAACATACTATACGTACTTGTATTGCAAGACCTCGTTCATTCAAAACAATCAGTACACTCCTGCAGCGTCAGAGAGAGAAGAACCATCAGCTCAGTTGTGATGTGTGTATACTGTATGTACTCGTATTGCAAGACCTTGCATGTATAGGGGGGTGGGTTAGGGACCCATAGAGAGGAGGACCCATGCCCATAAGCCCCTGTAATCATTGCATTGATACTTAAACATGTGCACTCCCCTATACACCCCCCAAACCCTTTTTTACTGGCATAAAAGTGGCTCCTGCAGCCATAAGGGCTGTTGGGGTGGTAGATAAGCGAGTCTAGCGAATTCTGGAAGTGGTTTGGGGGGCTCACCATGACCTATACAGGAGCTGTAGTGAGGAGAAGCCATGGCATCTTTTTTTGAAGTTCACAGCAGTGCCCTGTAATGTACCCCACTATTTAGGTGGTATGTTTAGGTGTGCAGTCCATCACTTTGCAGATCCCTCCCACAGGGCTTGTTCTAGGCGTTTTGGACTTGGATGGAAAGTTGGATGAAAATGTGGTATAAAGATGGACAATTTAGTGGCTTGGACGATCAGATCGGCAGGATGTATAATTAGACGATTTTCAAAACGGAAAAAAAGTTGGACATATTTTTCGAAAATGTGTCTTAAGCTGTTTTTTACTTTGGATGACTTGCGAGATGGATGTAAACGGACTTAGACGTCCCTTTCGATTATGCCCCGCCACGGCTATTCTAGCAGTGTTACCCAGCCAAAGAAATTTTGTAAGAATCCCATTTAATTTTTTATAACAGGAACTTTGGAAATAAACTGGTAACATACTCATAAAGGAGACAACTGTACAGTTTTGTCATCATTTATCTGTAACTTCTGGCTAAGATTTTGAACTTCTTTTAATATCTTTAGTTCAGTAGTATTGTCTCCTTTATAGCTTTCAGCTCAGATATAACTTGTTCCAACAATTCTGATGTGTCCTTAGGTAATGGCACCTTTGAAGGAGTGGGTGGTTCATGTTTAGCTCTTTTAGCTGAAGCTCCTGCCGCAAATGCTGTTTCCAATTTAGACTGTCTTCCTGATGCCATATCAGCTGCAGAAGATTTCGCAAATCAGATTTTTCCCTTTTGGAGTGTGAATTTGATCACTTGTGCTGTCAAATTAGCTGAATTGTGCTGATGAGGGAGGAGCAGTAAAATCACCCAGCCTTGAAGATTTACTTCCGTAAAACACAAATTCCTTTCTTGGGACAACGAATATGGATTTTCCCAGATGTCAATAAAGAAATTCAAGAAAGAAGAAAATTATTCTTAGTAATGAGGCAAGAAGCTAAAGAAATTGGGGCTGTGTTTCAGCTGAAGTATCTATGTAAATGCCTCATTAAATATTTACTGTTAGCCTCCAAGTAAATGGCCGCTGTTCTAACTGTCGTTTTGCCGGGGTCAACAAGTCATATAGTCATAGACCAAAAAACCCGGTATATATGTTAGAGTCAATTACTTCAATAGAATATGAGTATGCCTCAGCCCCACCACTCCACCGCTGTGCTATCTCTTGACTGCGGAGAGAATTATGTGGCACTTCATCATTGGCTGCTCATAACCATGGTTATGAGCAGCCAATGATGAAGTGCCACATAATTCTCTCCGCAGTCAAGAGATAGCACAGCGGTGGAGTGGTGGGGCTGAGGCATACTCATATTCTATTGAAGTAATTGACTCTAACATATATACCGGGTTTTTTGGTCTATGACTATATGACTCATTACATATTTAGGCACAAAATATATTTTTCTTGTCCCAGACCATTTGAGAGCTTTCCTGGACTTAAAGAAAATCACCAAAAGTAATTAAGGGATGTAATTGATAATTATAAGGGGCCGTTGTAAAGCCGTTAAGCCTTTACTTCTTATTTCAATTATATTTTTCTATTTTTTATTGCTTTAATATTTTAGGTCCCAAGTATTAAAACCTTTCCCCCTTCAAATGTAGAGGTCTAAGGAGAAAAATAAAGAAAAGAAAAGGTCTTTTGGGGTTTTTTTTCTTTTTATCTTTAATAATATCTATACTGTGATCTTATTTGTTTCTTTTCATTTTGCTTACACAAGTTGTATTGCTTGTAAATTATTTCAATAATAATTAAAAAAATTAATTAAAAAAAAAAAAATCACCCAGCCATACTGTCTTGCAGCCAAGTTCCGTAATCCACTAATAATAATTCCTGAGACATAACTAACGGTGTTGGCCTAAGAATCACAGGTTAAAAAGGCTCCAACTCACACTTGGAACTTAGCCATGCATTCTAGCTCACCCCTACTACAGGAAAGATAACTAACTTAACCTGTAGGCTGCCTGGAAAAGTCCTTTGCACTCTCTCTGTTGCAGGTTTTTTCTTTCCCTCTCGGATTTCAGATTGTGTCTGACTTCATGATGAAAGGCTGTCAGACTCAGAAGCCGAGATGCACACAGCTCTTCTCTGGAACTATCTTAGTCAACGGTGTCGTAGCAAGGGTGAGAGGGGCCTGGGGATGGTGATGCCTCTCTCCAGCCCCCTCCTCTGCCCCCACGCCACTCACTGAATGGCTACCATCAGTTCTCGCAAGTCCCGTGAGAACTGATGGCAGCCATTCAGTGAGTGGTGCGTGAACAGGCAGACACACGAAAAGCTTGCATCTACCTTGTGCGCCGCTCTGCCGCTGCCAGAAGGCATCAGGACAGGAGCCAGCCGCTGGGATTATAAAAAGGTACGGGGGTATGGGGTCTGGGTTGGGGGAAGTCCAGGGTCCTGTCCTGTTTTGAGGACAAAATAAATGGTCACGTTAGGTATGGAGGAAGGGAAGGGACACGTGCTACTGAACAGGAGAGCCAACAAGGATAAGGCAAACGTTCCTATTTCATTGAACTCATAATGTCCACCCAGAATTGTTCAACATTGGCATCTTCCATGTTCGGACAGGAAACAATATTAAGTTTGTTCCATTGTTGCTCGAGAACTCTGAGATTTCCTTTTCCTGTATACAGTGGCCAAAAGGAGAGCCGAGACAACATGGGCTTTTATGTTCCAAGAACGACCGATGGATTCAGTTCTGCCAATAATTCCAACTGCGTTCCTCCCCTCCATGGGATCCGATAAGACAGTCACATGCAGGTCCCAAAAGACAGGCAGAGCTCCGGATGAGTGGATGAGGTGATGGGGCAGGGAGGAGGGCTTTAGATTTGTTGGGAACTGGGCAACATACTGGTGAAGGGGGAGCCTATTCCGCAAAGATGGGCTCCACCTTAACCTAGAGTGGTACCAGGCTACTGGCCGTTGATAATGTACATTTGGATTTTCAAAAGGCATTTGACAAAGTACCTCATGAAAGACTTCTGAGGAAATTAGAAAGTCATGGGATAGGAGGTAATAATGTCCTTTTATGGATTGAGAACTGGTTGAAAGGCAGAAAACAGAGAGTGGGTTTAAATGGTCAATAATCTCAATGGAGAAGGGTAAATAGTGAGGTTCCCCAGTGGTCTGTGCTGGGTCCACTGCTTTTTAACATATTTATCAATGATCTAGAGATGGGAATAACTAGTAAGATACCATGTTTTTTTGCTCCATAAGACGTACCTCACCATAAGACGCACCCCAAATTTAGAAGAGGAGATAAACAAGAAAAAAACATTCTGAACCAAATTCTCCCTGCCAGGCTCTGCACCCAACCCCACACTCCTTGCCAAGCTCTGCACCATGCTCCCCCCTCTCTGCTAGGCTCTATATCCTGTCCCCCCTCTGGTGGTCTAGTGGTAGGCCGGGACAGGGAACAGGGCAGACAGGGCAGGCAGGCCTAGTGGCTGGCAGGCAGGTAGGGACAGGACACATAGGCAGGCCTCCCTATCCCAGACCTCCCCCCCAGGCAGGCAGGCATTACTCCCCCTCCCAGGCAGCCACCCCCAGGCAAGCAAGCAGGCCGCCCCTCTCCAAGGCAGCCCCCAGGCAGGCAGGCCTCCCCCTCCCTGGCAGCCCCCCCAGGCAAGCAAGCAAACAGGTCTCCCCCCACCAGGCCTCCCTGCAGGCAGGCAGGTCCAGTTTCTCCCTGTTCCCTATGTTTAATTTGGCAGGCAGGCAGCCCCCCCCCCCAGTTACCTTTTGTTATTCATTCTGTTGCCCTCCCTCGCTAGACGCGGCTGCCTGCCTGGTCCCGGCAAGCAGTGATGTCTGACGCGGCTCGCAGCTCGAGTCCTCTTCTTTTCCCTTGCAGCGGAGCGGAGCATAGGGCTGCCTGCCTGGTCCCATGCCGCTTATCGCAGCCCTGTGTGCGGCTCCGCTACAAGGGAAAAGAAGAGAACTCGAGCCACAAGCCACATCAGCCATCACTGCTTGCCGGGACCAGGCAGGCAGCCACATCTAGCGAGGGAGGGTGATAATGAAAAAAAGGTAACGGGGGTAGGGGTGGGGTGGGGGGTGGGGTATTCGCTCCATAAGACGCACCCTTATTTCCACCCCCTTTTTGGGGGTGGAAAAAGTGCGTCTTATGGAGCGAAAAATATGGTAATTCAATTTTTCTGACACAAAGTTGTTCAAAGTTGTTAAATCCCAAGAGGACTGTGAAAAATTGCAAGAAAACCTTGTGAGACTTGATGACTGGACGTCAAAATAGCAGATGACGTTTAATGTGAGCAAGTGCAAGGTGATGCATGTGGGAAAGAGGAACCTGAACTATAGCTATGTGATGCTGGATTCTGTGTTAAGAATCACTGTTCAGGAAAAGGATCTAGGCGTCATCGTTGAGGATACGTTGAAACCCTCAGCTCAATGTGCGGCAGCTGCTAAGAAAGCAAATAGAATGCTAGGAATTATCAGGAAAGGGATGGAAAACAAAGATGAAAATGTCGTAATGCCCTTGTATCGCTCAGTGGTATGACTGCACCTTGAATACTGTGTGCAGTTCTGGTCGCTGTAGGGTAGATGTGAATCACTTGATCGCTCTTTCCAAAAGTACTAGGACTATGGGGCATGCGATGAAGCTACTAAGTAGTAGATTTAAAACAAACCGGAGAAAATATTTCTTCACACAATGTGTAATTAAACTCTGGAATTCGTTGCCAGAGAATGTGGTGAAATCATTTAGCTTAGGGTTTAAAAAAGGTTTGGATGATTTCCTAAAAGAGAAATCGATAGGCTATCATTGAGATGGCTTGGGGAAAATCCACTGCTTATTCCTAGGATAAGCAGTATAGAATCCGTTTTGCTGTTTGGAATCTAGCTAGGTACTTGGTACCTGGGTTGGCCACTGTTGGAAACAGGATACTGGGCTCCATGGACCTTCGATCTGTCCCAGTATGGTAATTCATATGTAAGGTCAGTTTAGAAAGAAGGTTTAAATGGGAAATCATTCATCTAAGGCAGTTCCTCTATGGGTTTTATAGTCCCTCACTCTTTGCATTGAAATCCATGCGGGAGGTGCCATATTATATCAGGATAGGGTTGTCAGAAAACCTGGAGCGGCCTAAAATCTCCTTTTTCAAACTGGTTAATTTGGCAGTTCTGTTGCTGTGGTCACTCAAATTTAACTGACTTCTACCAGCTTGTTTATTTGGTGACTCAGTCCATCTATCCGCACCTTTACTTTGGTTGGTTCATTCTTTCACAGAGTCCCTAACCGGGGAGGAGGGGGGGATATGTCTTGAACACTAAACTAGAACAAAGAAAAGAACTAGGATTGCTTAGAGTAAGTCTGAAATGTCACTGTACCTCCGAGAAATTTCCAACACTAAACAGCAAACAAGGATTACTAAAAGCAAAGCACTTAACAAAATGCTGGCATTCAGAGCCCTCAGAAAGTAAAAACAAAAAAGAGGAGCACAGTGGTTAAAGCTACAGCCTCAGCACCCTGAGGTTGTGGGTTTAAACCCACGCTGCTCCTTGTGACCCTGGGCAAGTCACTTAATCCCCCTCATTGCCCCAGGTACATTAGATAGATTGTGAGCCTGCCAGGACAGACATGGAAAAATGCTTGAGTACCTAAATAAATTAATGTAAACCATTCTGAGCTCCCTTGGGAGAACAGTATAGAAAGCTGAATAAATCATAGTGTGAAAAGTTTCAGCCTCTGGTAACCAGAGCTGGTATTGTGACGTCATAATGCCTCATTCCACCAATGCCAAAGAGCCAACATCATCAGTGATGTCATAATGGCTTGATTGTCCTATACTTGGCTCACTTTTACTACATTATGATTTCTAGAGTGGCACCGTGGTTAAAACTACAGCCTCAGCACCCTGAGGTTGTGGGTTCAAACCCACGCTGCTCCTCATGACCCTGGGCAAGTCACTTAATCCCCCCTTTGCCCCAGGTACATTAGATAGATTGTGAGCCTGCCGGGACAGACATGGAAAAATGCTTGAGTACCTGAATAAATTCATGTAAACCATTCTGAGCTCTCTTGGGAGAACGGTATAGAAAATTGAATAAATAAATAAACAAGAACCAAATGGAGAGCTGAAGAATAAAACAACACAGAAGCAGTAGGATGCAAACCCAGAGGCAGGGCTCTGAGCTGATCCCCGCTGGGCCAATCAGAAAACAGAGCTGAGATTACCAGAAATATAAGATAGAGATAGGAATAGGCTGGCTACAGCCAGAATCCCAAGAGGCAGAATAGCTCCTCTTGGAAGGCAGTTGCTTTCTGCTCCAAGGGTCACAAGTTTAAGACTGGCTTCTGTCTAAGAGTATTAACATTAGAAAAAAAAAAAAAAAAGCCCTACAAGTTAAGAACACCGAAAAGAAACCTATCATTAATAACTGTGTGGTGTGTAGCTAATATAGAAGCCATCTACAAGTGATTTGGCCACTCTTAAAACCCTCATGTGGGCCCATTATTGTGACAGAATATAAGAATCAGGACAAGAGCAAAGATAACAAGCAGAGACCTCTGTGAGGTATTACAGATCACCTGCATCTTGAAGGAATGGAAACATTTTTTGTTCCTATATATCTTTGCCTGCAAGTGGTCTAATGGCACTGAGGCTCATTTGCAAAACCGAGACATGTCCAACAAAATGGCATAACCTAGAGGCAAGGATTGTTTTTAAATCTGCCTGCCTCTGCTTTAAAACTTTAATAGGCTTATCGCCAATTGATTTAGTACTTCATTTCAAAATTTTCAGGCCTAACCCGCACACGCAGTGCTCATCTGTTTGCATTCCCATCCTTGAAGGGCTGTATTTACAAAAGATTTCTTGACTGAACATTATCATTTCAGGCAGGCAAAAGGAATGAATGTTTAACTAAATTCATTCCAAATGCCTGCTCGTATCAAACGTTTAGAAAGTCAATTAAGATTTATCTCTTTAGTAAATTTTTCTGACTTCATGTTTATACCGATGCATCCCTAAATACTTTAGCTATATTTGGCTGATGTATTTAGCTATATTTGGCTGATGTATTATCGCTGTCTGTAAATCGCATTGAACTAGTAATGGTATTAAGGTATAGAAAAATAAAGTTATTACTATTAATCTGTCCAAGTGTCAATTTTCAAAACAGACATCTTGCTCATCATTTTCCCTCCAGTGCATTGTGACGGCAGTGATAAGGTTCAGGGAAAATCTCTTAAGCAGAAGAAGGGAGCTAGAGCTCTCCCAAGGAGCCAACAGATGGGGGAGGGTACTAGGCACCAGAGAAATGACAACTATACTCGTTTTAGAACACAGCCTCGTCCCAAGACTATGAGTTTTCTTCTTCTTCTTAGGTGCCATTGGCTCATGTTCAAGTCCTAGAAACTTGATGAATTACAGATCTAAAAAGAAATCTGTTTTGCGCTAGTCCGGTAAGGTCCTCCAGCGTCATCCCCATGGTTGTTTTCAACGTGTTCAGCCATCTGTTTGCAGGCCACCCTCTTCGTCTTGTTCCTTCGATCGATCTTTCCAAACATGATAGAAACATAGAAACATAGAATATGACGGCAGAAAAGGGCCTTCGGCCCAACAAGTCTGCCCACTCAAAGAACCCTCCCCCCTAGGTTCTTCTTTGAAGTGAACCCACATATTGATCCTATTTGTTCTTAAAGTCAGTCACGTTATTGGCCTCAACTACCTGAAGTGGAAGATCATTCCAACGGTCAACCACCCTTTCGGTGAAGAAGTACTTCCTAGTGTCACCATGAAATCTCCCGCCCCTGATTTTTAGCGGCTGCCCTCTTGTCGCCGTAGGTCCTGTAAGGAAAAAGATGTCTTCTTCCACCTCAATATGGCCAGTAACGTATTTGAACGTCTCTATCATGTCACCCCTCTCTCTGCATTTCGAGAGAGAGTATAGCTGCAACTTACCTAGATGTTCTTCATATGGGATATCCTTGAGTCCTGAGACCATCCTGGTGGCTAACCATTGGACCAATTCTATTCTCAGCACATCCTTCTGATAATGTGGCCTCCAAAATTGTACACAGTACTCCAGATGTGGTCTCACCATGGACCTGTATAGCGGCATTACCACTTTGGGCTTTCGGCTGACAAAACTTCTCCGGATGCAACCCAGCATCTGTCTAGCCTTGGATGAGGCTTTCTCCACTTGATTGGCTGTCTTCATATCTTTACTAATGATTACTCCCAGGTCCCGTTCTGCAACAGTTCTAGTTAAGGTCTCGTCATTCAGAGTGCAAGTTCTGCATGGGTTTCTGCTTCCAAGGTGCATAATTTTACACTTCTTGGCATTAAAATTCAGCTGCCAAATAGTAGACCAGTGCTCCAATAAAAGTATGTCCTGTGTCATAGTGTCGGGCACGGTACCTCCGCCCTCTATGTTGCATAATTTAGCATCATCGGCAAATAATGCAATTTTACCCCGAAGTCCCTGAGGCAGGTCTCGGATGAAGATATTAAATAGGATTGGACCCAGGACCGAGCCCTGCGGTACTCCACTGTGCATTTCCGACTTTTCAGAGGGAGTACCATTTACCACCACCCTTTGATGTCTGCCACTGAGCCAGTCTTTAACCCATGCAGTTAATATTTCTCCTAGCCCCAACGAACTCATCTTGTTCAAAAGTCTACGGTGTGGGACGCTATCAAAAGCCTTACTGAAGTCCAGATACACTACATCTAGGGACTCTCCCTTATCTAGTTTTTTTGTTACCCAGTCAAAGAAGCTGATCAGATTGGATTGGCAGGATCTCCCCCTTGTAAATCCATGCTGGTGGGGATCCCTCAATCTCTCATCATCCAGAACCGTATCTAATTGGTGTTTAATCAATGTTTCCATAAGTTTACACACTATTGACGTGAGACTTACTGGTCTGTAATTTGCAGTCTCTAACCTGCATCCCTTTTTGTGGAGTGGAATGACGTTAGCTGTTTTCCAGTCTAATGGAACTTTTTCCTTGCTCAGAGAAAGATTGAAGAGCACGGCTAACGGCACTGCCAGGACATCTCTCAATTCCCTATGCACTCTGGGGTGCAATTTATCCGGTCCCATGGCTTTATTCACTTTGAGCCTTGACAATTCTTGGTAGATGCTGCTGGTGGAAAATTCAAAATTCCTGAACGGGTCTTCTGAGCTCTCCCTTGTTTGCAGCTGTGGACCGGACCCCGGTGCCTCACAGGTAAAGACTGAGCAGAAGTATTTGTTCAGTAGTTCGGCTTTATCGGAGTCCGATTCTGCAAAGTTGCCGTTGGGTTTCCTCAGGCGCACTATTCCGTCTGTATTCCTCTTTCTATCATTAACATACCCGAAGAAGGATTTGTCCCTTTTTTTAATATTCCTAGCTAAATTTTCTTCCATCCGGAGTTTGGTGTTTCTGACTGCTGTTTTAACAGTTCTAGATTTCTCTAGATAAGCTTCTTTGGCTTCTGGTCATTGTGATTATTTGTAGGATACAAATGCTCTTTTCTTCTGTTTTACGAGTTCCGAGATCTCCGCAGAGAACCATTGGGGTTTGTTATTTCTCCGCCGTTTACTCACGGTTCTTATACAGAGGTTGGTTGCTTCCTGTAGGGTAGATTTCAGAGCTGACCACATTACCTCCACATCATCTGTTGTGTCTTGGTTTTGCAGTGCCTCATAGACAAAATCTCCCATGCTCTTGAAGTCGGTGCCCTTAAAGTTGAGTACCTTCGTTGACGTGTTCGACCTCGTGGATCCCTTCCTGAGGTGAAACCACACCATGTTGTGGTCGCTAGAGGCCAATGCCTCACCTACCGAAACCTCTGTGACACTATCTCCATTGGTGAGTATCAGGCCCAGAATCGCCTGATCCCTGGTGGGCTCCAGTTCCATTTGTTTGAGTTGTGCTCCCCGTATAGAGGTTAGTAGCTTTCTGCTGTTGCTGATCGTAGCTGAAAGTTTGTTCCAGTTTATATCTGGCATGTTGAAGTCCCCTAACAGTGCAGTGTCTCCACGCAGAGTGATGGTCTCGATGTCATCAATTAATTCTTTGTCTATGTCGTCCTGTTGTTTAGGAGGTCTGTATACAATGCCCAGATATAGGCATTTACCACTTCCCCTGGCAAGGTTCACCCAGAGGGACTCCCCCGTATATTTGACACTTGTGATTCTGGTAACTTTGATCTCTTTCTTTATATATAGTGCTACCCCTCCTCCGTTTTTGCCTTCTCTGTCTCTTTCTGAGTTTGGTATGGAACAAAATGGGGAGAGGGGGGCAGCCAGGACTCACTAACGTTAGCCATAGGTTAGACTACTCCTTTCCCTAGGAGAAATTTGCATAAGATCTGGGCTGGAGATAAGGAACACATAGTAGAAGACCGTTCTTTACCATTACATTACATTAGTGACTTCTATTCCGCCTGTACCTTGCAGTTCTAAGCGGATTACAGTATAAGATAGCTGGACATTTCCAGGAAGTTACAATTTACAGTATAAGATTGCTGGACATTTCCAGGAAGTTGTCATTTAGGAGACGCTTACACAGTAGATGCAGGGGATGCTTATACAGTGGATGCAGGGGAATTACAGATTAGGGGCGCTGAATAGTAACGCAAAGGGGAGAGTTAGGATCACTAGAAGGGAAGAAGAGGTTTAGGGTTGGTATCTTGTTAGGGTCATAGGGCTGATAATAGTAGAAGGGAGGAGGTTAGTTGGTAGTTTGCGTGTAGGAGGGACGAGCGGGGGGGGGGGGGGATAAGAAGGTTGTATAGTTTTTTTGAAAAGCAGAGTTTTGATTTCTTTTCGGAATGATTTTAAGTCACTTGTAGTTGTCAGCAGGTTGAGGATGGAGGGGTCCAGCTTCGCTGCCTGCGTCGCTAGGAGGCCGTCGTACATTTTTTTTGGCTGAGTTCCCTTGAGTGGTGGGTAGGAGAATAGGGTCTGGGTTCTTCTTGGTCTGGATATGCTGTTATGATTTAGATGGTTGTTGAGATAGGTGGGTGCAGTTCCGTTTGTTGCTTTGAATAAGAGACAATAGAATTTGAATTGGATTCGAGCTCGTATCGGTAGCCAGTGTGAGCCTAGGTAGGCATTGGTGATATGGTCAAATTTTCCGAGTGAATTGATCAGCCTGAGGGCTGTGTTTTGAATGGTTTGTAGTTGGTTTATCAAGGTTGTGGGGCAAGGAAGGTATAGGATATTGCAATAGTCCACAAGGAAAACAGTTTCTTCCTGAAATCCAATCCTTGCCTTCCAAGTCACTCTTTAATGCTTCACCTGACAGTGAATTGGCAACTCTAATGAGGCGGTTAGCAGACAGCAAGAGGGAGATGGAATGGGAACCGGAGGTAAAAAAAAGTCCCAGAGAAAAGCAAAGAAGTGTGCATTGAAGAGATGGACACTGCCTGAGCTGGGTGAGCCAAAGATTCTTTGGGAGTTAACTACATATAGTCCAAATGTAGAGCTTTAGCTGAGAGTAAGAATTTCCTGACTGAAGACAGTGTTGCCTCAAGGGAGAATGTGGGAGGGCTGTCAAACAGAAGAATTTAGGATGGTGTTCTCCCTTTCCCTTCTTTAGTTTGTGCCTGGATGAATTGGAGGTGTAAAACAAAGGTAATAAACTTAACTGGTAAAGACTTAAAGAAGAGAACTGTTTGCATTTTCCTTTTTTAAAAAATATGAGCTGAGTGGAAAAGGACCAGTCCCGAAAGACCTTTGGCCCAGATTCACTAAAGATAGTGATTAAATCGCTGCTGGACAATTTTAAAACATCGATTGATTCACTATCTTTTTTTGCATGCAAATAATTTGCATGGAGGTGCAAATCATTTGCATGCAAACTCCCGACTCAATCGCTCAGTGAGCGACTGAGTCGGGAGTTTGCATGCAATGGCCAATCAGGGACTTCCTTAGGCTACTCCTTAAAGAAGTCCCTGTGAGGGGCCTGAGGCACCTGAGTCAATCAGGGCCTTAGGCCCCTCTCCGTGCATCACATGATGCACAAGACTGCAGATGTGTCGCTGGAGTCATAGGAGCAGAAGGGACTGAGCACCCCTCCTGCTCCCTTACAGGTACGGGAAGGGGGGTGAGGAACGGGAACAGGTGGCATGAGGGAGTCGGCATCCCTTCTGTCATTTGTTTTTTGGGGAGTGGTGAAGTCGGGAGTGGGCCTGATGGCAGGAGGGAGTGGGAATCCCTCCTGCCATAATTTTCAAGCGGCAGCGGTGGGCGGCGGCAGGGGGCACTTTGCTGGGCTGATATTTTGCATGTGTAATTCACGCAAAATATCAGTGCCAGGTCTGCAGCAGTCGGAATTGATAATAGTAAAAACCAATGTAAAATAGCCAAGCAATTGTTAGTGAATCAATTGCTTGGCTATTTTGCATGGGATTTTGCTCATTTGCATGGGAAGATCGGATCGGATCGGATGAGAGATTGATAGGACAGCAGTTTAGTGAATCGGGTCGGGGAACGATCGCAAAACCAGTAAAGCTGGTTTTGCGATCATCGGTACAGGATCGGAAGGTTTAGTGAATCTAACCCTTGGTGTTTTGCTACCTTGCTGTACGTCTGTCTGTGCATTAAGAGCTGAGGTGGAAAGTGCCCAGCTCTGAAGTTTTATTTTGTTTAGATTTTTTTAATTTTTTTTTTTGAGCCTTGAAAGGAGATAGGAAGGTAGACTCAAAGTAGATAAATTAGAATGTATTGGAACTGCCTAAATAAGTATTTAAGTATTGCGACGTGCCCAGAATTTGAACTTAAGAAGCTCTAATCTGGGCTCCACTCCCGGCTCTTACAATACTTGCTTGTATTACAGTTAATTGTATGTGGTAACAAGGGACTTCTGTTGAAGTTAACCAAACGAAGACTCTTAAACTCTGAATAGCCCAGACTAGAAATTTGGGCAAATGCATGGAGAAGGCTTTTTTTTTTTTTTTGTTTGTTTGTTTTTAAATAAATCTCTGGAAGTTCTCACTGCTAATTTTTCTTGGAGTTATTTCAGTGACTTGTGACAATGTCTAAATATTAAGGGGGCGTGCTATAGGAGTGTTTTTTGGGGGGGATTAGGGCAGCCTTATGACTTGGACAACTTGCAGGAATAATGAAACCTTTTTGAAGACGTCCAGGGTGTCATTTAGACGTTCAGAGTTGGATCTGTTTTAAAAACGCATAAGGGCCAAAAAAGTAGCTAAATGACCAGATGAACTCCGGATGCATGACCCCCAAACTCCCCCAGTGGTCACTGATGCCCTCCCACCCCCCCCAAAGATGTAACAGAAACAGTACATACCAGCCTCTATAACAGCAAGCAAGTAGTGAACCATAGAGAGGGAAATCCAGGCCCATATTCCACTCAACCCACTACATGAATGGTGGAAAGTGTGAGGCCACCAAAACTCACCCAGAACCTACTGTACTGCACCTCCAGCCATAAGGGCTACTGGGGTGGTATACAGGTGGGTACAGTAGGATTTGGGGGAGTTTTGGAGGGCTCACCATACGCTATAAGGGGGTTATGGTGAAATTTATACCTGATACCCTTTAAGTAACATGCACAGCAGTGCCCCCTAAGGCACCCCACTGCTCTGTTGGCATGTCTGTGTGGCCAGTGTATTAATCTGCTGGCCCCGCCCACATCCAAATGAGCTTGTTTTGGACTTTTTACTTTTGGACATTTTGATTTTCAAAAATGGCCAAAAAAGACAGACATCCGAAGGGTCATGGAGGTGTGAATCCTCTCACCCTAACTGAAAAGCGCTCCTTGAGGAGAGACCTCTGGCTGATTTCAGCCTCTTACGAGGGCCACTCTTGCTGCTGAGATTGGGATATCCAGGATTGGAATATCTGGGCAATGCCGGGTGATCAGCCAGTAAATAAAACTATTGAAAATGTAACCTACTGTATATAACACTGCATCTGATCTGAATTTCTCCTTTTTTCATGAAATTTTATTGCTTTTTTTTTATCAGAATCTCTACTTGTCAGGATGCTGACAACTGTGCGTGGGAGGGGCCTGGGCTTTTTTTCTGGACTATTTTATCCATGGATTGCTTGCCAATCCAATCCATAGTAACATAGTAGATGACGGCAGATAAAGACCCGAATGGTGCATCCAGTCTGCCCAACCTGATTCAATTTAAATTTTTTAATTTTTTTTTCTTCTTAGCTATTTCTGGGCAAGAATCCAAAGCTTTACCCTGTACTGTGCTTGGGTTCCAACTGCCGAAATCTCTGTTAAGACTTACTCCAGCCCATCTACACCCTCCCAGCCATTGAAGCCCTCCCCAGCCCATCCTCCACCAAACGGCCATATACAGACACAGACCGTGCAAGTCTGCCCAGTACTGGCCTTAGTTCAATATTTAATATTATTTTCTGATTCTAGATCCTCTGTGTTCATCCCACGCTTCTTTGAACTCAGTCACAGTTTTACTCTCCACCACCTCTCTCGGGAGCGCATTCCAGGCATCCACCACCCTCTCCGTAAAGTAGAATTTCCTAACATTGCTCTTGAATCTACCACCCCTCAACCTCAAATTATGTCCTCTGGTTTTACCATTTTCCTTTCTCTGGAAAAGATTTTGTTCTACGTTAATACCCTTCAAGTATTATATACCAGGTCTTCTCCTGAATTAGGAGCTCGACTCGGTTAACATTAAAAAAAAATGAGGAAATGGAAACCAAAGCTACTTTAAGAGATCTATTAATCAATATAGCAAGAGCACATTTCTAAATCCTCAGTAAGGTTGCTCATGTATTGATTGTTGAAAAAGCAATGCTTTCAAAGATTTTCTAAAAGTATATAAAAAGTAGTTCTAATCTCAACAGGAAGTTCATTCCAAATTCAAGATGTATGTAAAAGAACGGGAAACAAAACCTAAAACCTTCATTCCTTTAAGTGAGGGAAAAGAGAGTTTATACAATTGAGAAATTCTTGGTGTTGTAGTTCGTAAAGAATTAAAGGAGAGTGATCCCCATTCATCGCTGAGGTTCAATATTCTTAACAGGCTAAAAATTGAGCATAAACATTTGGTGGGGGGGGGGAGGGGGCTCTAGTCCATCAAATGCAGTTTCTAAGTGTTCTCTGTACAGTATTCATTTCTGAGTTGCCCATTGTGTAATGCTAGATTTCTGCCAGGTCACACCAGGTCATTGACCCGGAACCTTTCGAAAGAGCAAGAGACTTCTTTTCACTGCAGCCAGAGTGGAAGGCAGAGGCTGCCGCTGGCCTTGCTCCTTCCCCCCCCCCCCCCTCCAATCTTTTCTTTATCTTCAGTAAATCACCACCGCCACAATTTCAGAGTTTTGCTATTGGCTCGGCATTGGATTCACACACAAAAGCCACCGTCCCGTATCTTTTGTAGCCCTTGCACAAACTGCACGAGAACAAAATGCGATCTGTTCTAAACAAATAAATGCATACATGCATGCATATATAAGGCACTAAGCCAGCAAGTCAGGCTTGTGTATCAGATTATTCCCTGAATTTCAAATGCTCGTTAAAGGCTTTGCTGTGTTTCACTTGGATAACCATCATGCTCCAGTTACCTCTTCAAACCATAAGGGCATTATCCTGTGCAAACATTTATCAATATTTTAACATGTGAAAGTCAAATGATGTTGAAACATTGAACTATATTTCCATCTGCGGCAGCTAAAATGGTACAGATGCATTCAGTGTAATGAAACACTGCATCCCAAGATGCTCTCTCACAAGTGACACTGCATTCTGTCATATTCTCTATAGCCTTTTTCCTGCCATCAACTGTGTTAGTGGCTTTAGGAGGCTGTCTTTCAAACTTAAACTCAAGGGCACTAAAGGGCTTCTGTCTAACTTGCTCTAGATAAGTACGTTAAATCTATTTTTTTTTTTTTTCACAAGAATATTTTCATCTCATGTAGTCCTTCATCCGGTTCCCTTTGGGAATATAAATCAAAAAATATTTTTATTGGTGGTGTATTTTATCATATTTTCATCTGATAAGCAAACAAAGCAGCAAAGCATTTCTGTCTTGAGGGTGGTAGACTTAGGAATAATGTCAGGAAATTCTTTTTCACGAAGAGGGTGGTCGATATCTGGAATGCTCTCCCTAGGGATGTGGTGGAGACAAAAATGATGGCGGAATTAAAAAAAAAAGTGTGAGATGAAAACAGAGGATCTCTAATTAGAAAATGAATCAAATTAAAAAAAAACCCCAAGACTTAAATGGTTGCATGCGTGTTTGATGTGTCAAATGTGTCTTAGTTGGCAACTCCACCTGTGAACAACAAAGGCTGGTGCTGGGCGGACTTGCACAGTCTGCGTCCCATATATGGCAATTTGGGCTTAGGATGGGCTAAAGAGGGAAAGTGAGGGCAGAGCCAGGCAGACTTCATGGTCTGTATCTCGCAAATAACTAGATGGTTTGGATAGACTAGAGTTGGCTTCAATGGTAACTCCAGTAGTTGTAACCTAGTGCTGAGGGGATTTTTACATCCTATCTCCAAGAAATGCCAAAGAAAGACAAATTAATGAGTGTGACTGTTTGGCATACTAGATGGACCAGTCGGATCTTTATCTGTCATCATTTACTACTAGGGGCGTAATAAAAACTCTAAGACGTCCCAAAAATGCCCAAGTTGGCACTTGGACATTCTAATCACCGGGACGATCAAGTGCCGATTTTCAAAACCACTTTCCTGGACATCTAGCGAGACATTTCATCCACAGTGTGTCCACAGTTTAAGGGTGTGTGTTGAGAGGCAAGTTATGGGCATGCTTTGGGTAGTTTGTAGGCGTGCTAGACTTGGACGTCTTGCAGAGATAATAAAACTTTTCCTAAGACGTCCTGGACAGAACTTAGAAATTTTGGGCTAGACCTCTTTTGGAAGAATCTAAGTGCCAAAAAGATACCCAAACTGACTAGATGACCACTGGAGGGATTAAATAGTGAACCTCCCACACTCCCCCAATGGTTAATGACCCCTCCCACCTCCAAAAATCTGTATGAAACAGTATACAGAATACCTGTCTCTAGTACAGCAGCTGCTGGTACGGGAAATCCTAGTAGAGTGTCAAACAGAAGCTGGAGCAGGGCAAAAGACCCAGGGCCTAAGCCATTCTAAACTGGGATGAGACTGAAAGGAAAACTATCCACCTGGACATTCCCAGACAATGCTACTATTAAAATCCAATCAAGGCAGTACAGCTAAGGAGTCACATCAGATGACATCATAAAGCCAGAAAAGAAATGAGTTTGAATTGAATTACTGACTTGTGATTGGACAATATTCCTGACTTGATGATTGGACCTGACTTTAAGCTCCTATGGTTCATAAAAGGGGCAGGTTCTTCTAAACTCTTTCTTTTTAGATCACCTCTAGGCACCTTGCTGGAATCTCTCTTGTACATCCAAGATACCATGTGCTCCCAGCTAATCTGCAACTGAAGAATTTTCTATATAACATCATAAGAACATAAGAATTACTGCTGATGGGTCAGACCAGTGGTCCATCATGCCCAGCAGTCCGCTCACGCGGCGGCCCTCTAGTCAAAGACCAGTGCCCTAACTAAGACTAGCCCTATCAGCGTATGTCCTTGTTCAGCAGGAACTTGTCTAACTTTGTCTTGAATCCCTGGAGGGTGTTTTCCCCTATGACAGACTCCGGAAGATTGTTCCAGTTTTCTACCACTCTCTGCAAATAGACCTCCAGGGCCTTCATCATAGTGAGTTACTTTTAATCCAGTGTAAATTAATCATTCTACTTCTCTAACAATATTTTATCTTGTGGCACATTTCCTTTGTTTAAAGATCCCAAAATTGTAACTAAAAATTAATGCATCGCCTGCCTAATCGTATAAATGAATTTGCTCTGTAAAAATAAAATTCTAGTATTTCCTCAAATGCTTTAAGTATATATTCTTAAATAGTACACAATACCAAGTAATAAGTAGGTATTGCACTCCCCAAATTAAAATCTATCTTTAGATATTTCTCTCCTCCCTTGTGTTATACATACCTGGCTCTAGAACATCAGTCTCTGTTATGGGAAAGCCTAGAAGAACAGCGCACAAGTGTCTTAAGTGGCCTTGTGGGTGGGCTAGTGATCCATAGAGAGGAGGACCCAGGCCCATAACATCTATAGTATTAAGTTTGAGCCCATCAAACCCCACCCAAACCCTACTATACTGCTATATAGGTGCCACCTGCAGCCATAAGGGCTATTGTGATGGTACACAGGCAGGTACAGTAAGTTTTGGGGGACTCACCATAAATTATAAGGGGGTTATTGTGAGATATACATCCGACACCCTTTATTTGAAGTTCACAGGAGTGCCCTTTAAGGTGCCCCATTGATCTGTTGGGATATCTAAGGGGCCAATCCATTATTATGCTGGTCTAAATGGTCTGGATTATTACTACTATTAATTATTTTGATGTTTTCGATGTACAAATTATTTAGTGTAACAAAATATATCTAGCAGATGTAACAGATTATCCAAGTGATGTGGAAAGCATTAAATCGATGAAACAATGAAACACAGTCACAATGTGATGCCGACCTGACACAATCCATGTTTCGGCTATGATCGCCTTCCTCAGGGGTCCAAAATTAGAAAACCAGAAACTTGATTAGACATAACATAAATCCAAATATGTGGTTATGAAAATCCAGAATGCCAGTGCTGTGTTTTTTGTTGTAGAATATGCTAGTTTTGTAATCCTCTTGCATAGCAAACATGCAGTGACATAGTAACATAGTAACATAGTAGATGACGGCAGATAAAGACCCGAATGGTCCATCCAGTCTGCCCAACCTGATTCAATTTAAATTTTTTTTTTTTTTTCTTCTTAGCTATTTCTGGGCAAGAATCCAAAGCTTTACCCGGTACTATGCTTGGGTTCCAACTGCCGAAATCTCTGCTCATCTACACCCTCCCAGCCATTGAAGCCCTCCCCTGCCCATCCTCCACCAAACGGCCATACACAGACACAGACCGTGCAAGTCTGCCCAGTAACTGGCCTTAATTCAATATTTAATATTATTTTCTGATTCTAAATCTTCTGTGTTCATCCCACGCTTCTTTGAACTCAGTCACAGTTTTACTCTCCACCACCTCTCTCGGGAGCGCATTCCAGGCATCCACCACCCTCTCCGTAAAGTAGAATTTCCTAACATTGCCCCTGAATCTACCACCCCTCAACCTCAAATTATGTCCTCTGGTTTTACCATTTTCCTTTCTCAGGAAAAGATTTTGTTCTACGTTAATACCCTTTAAGTATTTGAACGTCTGAATCATATCTCCTCTGTCTCTCCTTTCCGCTAGGGTATACATATTCAGGGCTTCCAGTCTCTCCTCATACGTCTTCTGGCGCAAGCCTCCTATCATTTTCGTCGCCCTCCTCTGGACCGCCGCAAGTCTTCTTACGTCTTTCGCCAGATACGGTCTCCAAAACTGAACACAATACTCCAAGTGGGGCCTCACCAATGACCTGTACAGGGGCATCAACACCTTCTTCCTTCTACTGACTACGCTTCTCTTTATACAGCCCAGCATCCTTCTGGCAGCAGCCACAGCCTTGTCACACTGTTTTTTCGCCTTTAGATCTTCGGACATTATCACCCCAAGGTCCCTCTCCCCATCTGTGCATATCAGCTTCTCTCCTCCCATCATATACGGTTCCTTCCTATTATTAATCCCCAAATGCATTACTCTGCATTTCTTTGGATTGAATTTTAGTTGCCAGGCATTAGACCATTCCTCTAACTTTTGCAGATCCTTTTTCATATTCTCCACTCCCTCTTCGGTGTCTACTCTGTTACAAATCTTGGTATCATCTGCAAAAAGGCACACTTTTCCTTCTAACCCTTCAGCAATGTCACTTACATACATATTGAACAGGATTGGCCCCAGCACCGAACCCTGAGGGACTCCACTAGTCACCTTTCCTTCCTTCGAGCGACTTCCATTAACCACCACCCTCTGGCGTCTGTCCAACAGCCAGTTTCTGACCCAGTTCACCACTTTGGGTCCTAACTTCAGCCCTTCAAGTTTGTTCAACAGCCTCCTATGAGGAACTGTATCAAAGGCTTTGCTGAAATCCAAGTAAATTACATCTAGCATATGTCCTCGATCCAGCTCTCTGGTTACCCAATCAAAAAATTCAATCAGGTTCGTTTGGCACGATTTACCTTTTGTAAAGCCATGTTGCCTCGGATCCTGTAACCCATTAGATTCAAGGAAATACACTATCCTTTCTTTCAGCAACACTTCCATTATTTTTCCAACAACTGAAGTGAGGCTCACCAGCCTGTAGTTTCCTGCTTCATCCCTGTGACCACTTTTATGAATAGGGACCACATCCGCTCTCCTCCAATCCCCAGGAATCACTCCCGTCTCCAGAGATTTGTTGAACAAGTCTTTAATAGGACTCGCCAGAACCTCTCTGAGCTCCCTTAGTATCCTGGGATGGATCCCGTCTGGTCCCATCGCTTTGTCCACCTTCAGTTTTTCAAGTTGCTCATAAACACCCTCCTCCGTGAACGGCGCAGAATCTACTCCATTTTCTCGTGTAACTTTGCCAGACAATCTCGGTCCTTCTCCAGGATTTTCTTCTGTGAACACAGAACAAAAGTATTTGTTTAGCACATTTGCTTTCTCCTCATCACTCTCCACATATTTGTTCCCAGCATCTTTTAGCCTAGCAATTCCATTTTTTATCTTCCTCCTTTCACTAATATATCTGAAAAAATTTTTATCTCCCTCCAGGTACTTTAGTTAGATTGTGAGCCTTCGGGACAGTAAGGGAATTTTTCAAGTACCTTTCTTATTTCTAATCTTAATGTATATTTTCTGTAAACCGCTTAGAACCTAACGGATGTAGCGGTATATAAGAAATAAATTACATTACATTACATTTTACATTTTTAGCCATTTGTTCTTCCGCCTGTGCCTTCGCCAAACGTATTTCTCTCTTGGCTTCTTTCAGTTTCACCCTGTAGTCCTTTCTGCTCTCCTCTTCTTGGGTTTTTTTATATTTCATGAACGCCAACTCTTTCGCCTTTATTTTCTCAGCCACTAGGTTGGAGAACCATATCGGCTTCCTTTTTCTCTTGTTTTTATTGATTTTCTTCACATAAAGGTCCGTAGCCATTTTTTATCGCTCCTTTCAGCTTAGATCACTGTCTTTCCACTTCTCTTATGTCCTCCCATCCTAACAGCTCTTTCTTCAGGTACTTTCCCATTGCATTAAAGTCCATACGTTTGAAATCTAGGACTTTAAGTATCGTGCGGCCACTCTCCACTTTAGCCGTTATATCAAACCAAACCGTTTGATGATCGCTACTACCCAGGTGAGCACCCACTCGAACATTAGAGATACTCTCTCCATTTGTGAGGCCAGATCCAATATCGCTTTTTCCCTTGTAGGTTCCGTCACCATTTGTCTGAGCAGAGCCTCTTGAAAGGCATCCACAATCTCCCTACTTCTTTCCGATTCGCAGACGGAACATTCCAGTCCGCATCCAGCAGGTTGAAATCTCCCAACAGCAGAACCTCCTCTTTCCTTCCAAACTTTTGGATATCCACAATCAGATCCTTATCAATTTGCTGCAATTGAGTCGGAGGTCTGTAGACTACACCCACGTAGATAGAAGTTCCATCTTCTCTTTTCAGAGCAATCCATATCGCTTCTTCCTCTCCCCAGGTCCCTTGCATTTCAGTCGCTTGGATAATGATCTTTACATAGAGAGCTACTCCTCCACCTTTATGACCATCTCTGTCCTTCCTAAAAAGATTATATCCCGGTATGTTTGCATCCCATCCATGTGATTCACTGAACCATGTCTCTGTGATAGCAACAATATCTAGATCTGCCTCTAATATCAGGGCTTGCAGATCATGAACTTTGTTGCTTAGACTGCGAGCATTTGTGGTCATCGCTTTCCAGCTATTTTTCAGCGATAATCTCCTTTTTTGTATGGATTTTTGTGTCGTTTCACTTTCCGTTGCAATACTAAGAAATGAGTTGCTGATATTGCTTATGTTGCAGCCTTTACTACTATCACATCTTTTCTTTTGCCGGGGGTGGTCTCTATAATTGTCCTTCGTACATACACCACCCCCACCTTCTAGTTTAAATGCCTAGAAAAATATTGTCTAAATTTCTCTGCAAGGTTTCTTTTTCCTGCTGTAGTAATATATAGCCCATCTGTGCAATATAGCTTCTTGTCCTTCCATGTATTTCCCCATCCTCCTATGTACCTGAAGCCTTCTTGATGACACCAGGCTCTGAGCCATCTATTAAAGTCCTCTGTGTTTTTCACTTTTTGCTCTCCCTTTCCATATGCAGGCAGTATTTCAGAAAAAGCTAAAGTCTTTACAAAAGGTTTCACGCCCTCACCAAGCTCCCGAAAAGCTTTCTGCGCTGCAAGTGTGGAGTTGTTGGCCAGGTCATTTGTTCCCAGATAACAACATCAACATCAACATCAGTGTTAAAATCCTTAGTTTCTTCCTTAATTATAGTCTGTATTTGCCTGGAACTCCTGGTAGCTGAGGATCCTGGAAGACATTTCACTATTTTGGTCTCCTTGCCCTGTGTTCCAAAGTTAATGCCTCTGATGATGGAATCCCCCAACAGTAATAGTTTTCTGTTTTTGGCTTTTTTATTTGTACTTAGGGTGCGCTTGTTCTCTTGAGTTACCTTCAATGGTTCCAGTCCCACCTCCCTTCTGTTTTCCTGAGTATCGCAGTGCACTAGTGGAGCGAAGGAATTCTGTAGAGGTAATATTAGTGAAGGTGGATGTTTCTGTGTTACATGTCGCAGTCTTCCTGAGCCTACTGTGACCCATTTATTCCTGGGCTGTTTTATTCTTTGAGGTAGAGGTGGTAAGTTGGTATGATTTTGTGGAGTGATGGAAGCTGCTTTAATTGTATTCAATTCCTGTTTAAGTTTGCAGAGCTCCTCCTTAATACTAGCAAGTTGAAGACAGATGGGGCAAGCCTTAAGCCTCCAAATAGTATGTCTTGGAATTAAAGCACCACAGTGATTGCATAGAATAAAGGTCATCTTGATTGGTTGTGAAGTGACTTGATTTGAGTAGTCCTGATTATATGGGTCTCTATATATGAATAGTGGATTGCTTGGATAAGTCATTACATTTGCTGGATATATTTTGTTACAATAAACAATTTCTACATCAAGAACATTGATCTCACAGTACCATTTCTATTTTGGCTTTCCTTTTTTACTCTGTGGAATTGTTTAGTGCAGGGGTGTCCAAACCACGGTCCATGGGCTGGATGCGGCCCAAGAAGGTGTTTTGTGTGGCCCAGCTTGAGGATGATGCTGCGTTTTGATCATTTCCACCCCCCTGTGGTTTACCTTCTGGCTGGCTCCCTCCTCCTTCTTGCTGCAGTCATTTCTCTGCACAAAGCACGAGTGGCGGCTCCTCCTAGTCCAGCAGCATAGACGGAAGACTTCCCTCTGATTTTGCTCCATAACGGGGCAGGGATGGGTGGAACGGGGCAGGCCTGGGGGCAGGTCTAGGGGTCCGGAGTTTCCAAATGGAAAATCTGGTAACCCTAGGAAGGGGGCATGAACTTGGGACACAGAATGAAGGGAAGAAGGGAGGGGAGCATGAGCCATAGGATGAAAGAATGGAGGGAGCGAGAGAAAAAGATGCTGAGATGAGGGAGGGAATAGAAAGGGAGAATTGGGTGTCTGAGAGAGGGAAAGAGAGATGGTGCACATGGGGAGATGAAGAAAGAGGAGATTTGTTGGGCAGAGAGGGAGGGAGAAAAAATTGGGCAGAAAGGTAGGGAGAGAAAATTATTGGACATGGTGGTGGGAGAGGAGTGAGGTAGAGATGCATGGAGAAGAGAGAGATGAGAGGGAGTAATGTTGGATATGGTAGTGGAGAGGGAACAGTGGGATGGATGGAAAAGGATGCAAGAGGGGCCTCAAGGAGGTGGAGAAGGTGGGAAGAATACTAGGATCCGAGTTACATACAAATTCAACTTAAGAACCCATTCTTAACCTGGGGACTGCCTATACTGCGCATGTGTGGCCTGTGGTATGTGGCCTCTAGTGTGCGGCCTATTACTTAGGCTGGGGTAATTTATTAAGATTTGAAGAGGGTGTGAGAGCTGAGTTTGGAGAGCCTTGATGAACCTAACACCCAATAAAGTACAAAAGAAGTCATTTATAATAAAAACTTTCCTGCAGCTGATTGTGATTTGTGATGGGGCAGTTCTACAGGTGAGGGGTAGATTTTTTTCAATGACATATTCATTAAAAAGCTAAGAGTCAACACAACGATGGCTCTAGTTTTACAGAATATCTCATAGGCTGCTGTTATTTATAAATTTGTAAAAAAATATCTTAATCTCACTGAAAAAAATCTGCCCCTCACCTGCAGAACTGCCCTATCACAATTCACAATCAGCTGCAGGCAAGCCTGGGGGGGGGGGGGGGGGGTGAAGCCGGTACATCGCTCAAGGGCCTATGAAGCTCAAGGGGGCCCAATGAAGCCCAAGAAGCAACAAGAAAACCGAAACGTGTCATTGTCTCGAGAAGGAGACGTCCTTACAAACTAAGACAAAGAACAGTGCGAGAACTTTCAAGTGCAAGATCGCAAAGCGTTGAGTGAGCACAAAGTAATAGAAGGCCGTGGCAATGATAAAATACTTTTGAGTGACATAAAATGGTGTCTTCAAGATTCAACGAACAAAAACTTGTGAAAGTGACTATCAACGAGTGTTCAAACCTGTTCTTTCCTAGCTTCAATCTTAATGCTCAGATTACTCCCTCTTGCTTTCCCACTGAATCCCAGGAGGAAGAAGAAAATGGGACACAAGCCATGCTGATTCATCATGGACTGCAAAGAAGACATTATAGGACAGCGAAGGAAGACATAATTCCACAGGTAAAGTTCCCTGTAAATGCTGTAATTGTAGCATAAATGACCCACTAGCGTGACTCGTATATTTGGCAAGACTCAGTATTGAGTCTGATCTAGCAAAATGGATTAATTTTGATTATGTAATTCAGAGTTTCGCTAGGAAAAAGGCCAGGAAAGCACCTTTGTTTGGCAGACAATAAATGCTATTATAAACATCTTTTACTATTATAAATATATTACTTTACTAGTATTTAAGCCCATTACATTAACGGGTGCTAGAATAGATGTGTAGATTTTTAGCACAATGGGTCACTGAGGCGTTTCTTTTTTTCTTACTTTATGGTTTTTATCTCTCTCCCTGCCCCCTTTCTTTCTGTCTCTGTCCCCCTGTGTGTCTTTGTCTCTTCCCTGGCCCCCTGTCTTACTGTCTCTCTCCCTGGCTGTCTGTCAGTCTTTCTTTGTTTCTGTATCTTCTCCCTTCGCGAGTGTGGGGCATTTGTAGGCGCGCAAGCGCACTCCTTCCTGCCACGGACATACGGAACTCGCAGGTAGGAGTGCGCATGCGCCGCTTAAGGTTGTATTATGTAGTCATTAAGCCCGTTACATTAACGGGTGCTAGAATATATGTCTGTCTGTCTCCCTCCCGCTGACTCTCTCTCTCTCCCTAGCCCCCTTTCTCTATCTATCTTTCTATCCCTCTCCCTGCCCCTGTGTCTTTCTTTTTTTCTGTCTCCCTCCCTCCCTGAGGTTGTGGGTTCAAACCCACACTGCTCCTTGGGACCCTGGCCAAGTTACATAATCCCCATTGCCCCCAGGTACATTAGATAGAGTGGGAGCCCACCGGGTCAGTTAGGAAAATTGCTTGAGTACCTGAATAATGTGTAATCCGCATAGAATTGTAGAATATGAGGAAAATAAATTATAAAAAGTCAAAGTCAAGTCAATTGAAACTCCTATTACTAACCTACAAATGTGTTGTTGTTTTTTTGTTGTTTTTTTTTTAATCTTTATTGATTTTCAAACTTTGACAGTGCAATACAATTAATTGAATATAAAATACTGCATAAAATGCACTATTAACTACACAAGTAATACATAAAACAATCATTTTCTCCCATCCTCCTCCTAATTATTAATACAATCAGACATATGATGTGATTACAATATTATAATTAAGTAATTTAAATCCTCAAAATACATTTCCCTCCCCCCACACACCCACCCTGGATGTGTAAGGAAATCTAAGAAAAGGAGAGATATATGACCCTTATTGCGAGGTAACAAATGTATTGAATGGGCTCCACACTTTATTAAATGAACTGCTAAACCCCATACATTCCACATTCAACCTACAAGTGTGTTCATTTTGCAGCCCCTCGGTATCTCTCCTTATACACCTCCCTGAGAACTCTGTTCCTAAGACAAATTGCTTTTATCTGTACCCTTCTCCTCCACTTCCACTTGCAGACTTCATGCCTTTCATCTCGCCACCCCATATGTCTGGAATAGACTACCTGAGCCCGTCCACCACACCCCTTCCTTTGTTCAAAAATAGGCTGAAAACTCACCTTTTCGGGACAGCTTTCAACTCATAACCGTACTCCTCTCTGCCCTCTGCTCACCATACTAGCCAGTAATTTAATTGTAACTGTAACTCCTACCCTGGCATCCTGTTTGTCTGCCTTGATTGTTTAGAATGTAAACTCATTCAAGCAGGGTTGCCTCCTTTGTGACTCTGTACAGTGCTGCGTACATCTGGTAGCGCTCTGGAAATAATTAATAGTAATAGCAGTAGTATATTTTCTTTGCTTCTATGACAAATGCATAAGATATCTAAGGGAGTGAGAGAATAGATGGCATGGGGGGGGGGGTGGCAGACTAGGGGGAGAGTGTGGTGCATTTACATTTGCAGCCGGTGCAGGGAGCTGGAAAGCCTGAAACAGCAAGTCTGGCTGCTGGAGGGAACGGTGAAGGAACTGGAAGAACTGCTCAGCATTAAAGAGGCAAATCGCACACAGGGGAGGTCGATTGTGGAGTCTAGCACTAGTGAGGAGATTCAAGAATTGGAGAGATACATCGAAGATGCCCACCATCAGATTGTGGAGACCTCAGGGCTTGAGAGCAGCATCCGAAAAACCCAAGAAAGAGAAGGATTTAAAGAAGAAAGGGGCACCAATCAAATCAGCACAGACGACAGACCATCTGAGGATGTGACGCAGATGACAGAAGATATGACTTACGCCGAGGATACGGACTTAAGACCCCCGAGGAACCTCCAACTAAAGAAGATTGGGATTATAGTCGGAGATAGAATGGTCACCTGCCTGCCTGGAGCAAGAGTGAAGGATGTGGCCAGCAGGATCACCAGGATTTTAGATGGAGCAGGAGGAAATGATACGGCTGTGCTTATCCACGTAGGAACCAACGATGTATGCGGACGGAAGTATGACAGGAAAGATATGAAAGACCAGCTTCGCTCACTGGGAAGGAAGTTGAAGGTCAGGGAGGTGAAGGTGGCTTTCTCAGAAATTTTTCCGGTACCAAGAGCGGACGAAAGGAGACAGGATGAACTGAGAGCGGTGAACGCCTGGATGAGGCGTTGGTGCGAGGAAGAGGGTTTCGACTTCGTGCGAAACTGGACAACTTTCTGGGGAAAAAGCAGGTTCTATAGAAAGGACGGACTACACCTCGCAAAGCAGGGAGCGAGGGTCCTGGCTGAGAATATAAAGAAGTCCATTGAGAAGGCTTTAAACTAAAGATCCGGGGAGAGCCGACAGTCGACAACCGGTCGATGGCACGGACACCAGGATATCCTGTTGAGGTAACTCCAAGCAATCACACTGATATAGGGCAAGAACCGGAAGATACTTCAAGAGCCGAAGAAGAAGATCAAATGGATACAAAAAAGGATGTGATGGCCTGTAAATTCAGTAAATTAGTGCATTTTAAATGTATGTACACGAATGCCAGAAGCTTAGGAAACAAAATGGGCGAGCTGGAAGAATTAGCAAGAAGAGAACAACTCGATATCATAGGAATAACAGAAACATGGTGGAATGAAGAGAATGAATGGGACACGGCATTGAAAGGATATAGACTATATAGAAGAGATAGGTTTGGGCAAAAAGGGGGGGGGGGGTATTGCCCTGTATGTCCAAGAAGACATAGAGTTGGTTAGTGAAGGAGATACAGAAGTAAATGGTAAACTAGAGTCACTCTGGATAAAGATTCCTGGATGAAAGGAAGCAGACAGAATTGGTCTTTATTATCGACCCCCGGGACAGACCGAGGAAACAGACATTGAAATGATGAAAGAAATTACTCAGAGAAGTAAATTGGGAAATACAACGATCATGGGAGACTTCAACTTTCCGGGGATCAACTGGAAATTGGCAACGTCAAACTGCGGCAGGGAGTTAAAATTCCTTGAAATGTTAGGTGATTGCTTCCTTGAACAAATGGTAAGAGATCCGACAAGAGGAAATGCAATCCTGGACTTGGTCATAAATGGCATTGCTGGAAGGGCAGCAGATGTAGAAGTTACGGCCCCTCTAGGGACAAGCGATCACAATATGATCAATTTTACCATTGGCATCGAAAAAGAGAAACCAATCAAGACTAAAACCAAGACCTTCAACTACAAAAAAGGAAATTACGACAGCATGAGAACTTTGGTTAGAAAACGGCTAAAGAAGGGCATAGCAGACATCCAAACAGTTGAACAAGCATGGTCTCTACTGAAAAACACCATCATAGAAGCACAGAATCTACACATTCCGAGGATAAACAAAGGAAGGCTTAAAAAGAAAAATGGTGAACCAGCTTGGTTATCCAAAGAGGTAAAAAACGCAGTGAGGGAGAAGAGGAACTCGTTTAAAAAATGGAAACGAGAAAACACGATGGAAGCCTGGAACTGTCACAAAATTGACCAAAAAAGGTGTCATAAAGTGGTAAGAGATGCCAAAAAAGTCTATGAGGAGAAGATAGCGCATGAAGACAAAAACTACAAGCCCTTTTTTAGATATATAAAGGGAAAGAAACCAGCAAGAGAGGCGGTAGGACCTCTCGACGATCACGGAAAGAAAGGGTCAATTAAAGAGGATAAACAGGTTGCCGACAGGTTAAATACATTCTTTGCCTCAGTCTTCACAAATGAGGACATTTCAATAATGCCGGACACAGGGAAGATATTCACCGGGGCCACAGAGGAAAGCCTAACAACAGTGAAGGTGACGCTGGACATGATTTACTCCCAGATTGACAAACTAAAAAGCGACAAATCCCCTGGACCGGATGGAATTCACCCGAGAGTTTTAAAGGAACTCAAGGAAGAAATTGGCGATCTATTACTAAGAGTGGCTAATATGTCAATTATAACTGGACAAATACCAGAAGACTGGAGGATAGCTAATGTCATCCCAATTTTCAAAAAAGGATCAAGAGGGGATCCAGGAAACTACCGACCTGTGAGCCTCACATCGGTTCCAGGGAAAATAATTGAAACACTAATCAAAGAGAACATTGTACAACACTTGGAAGACCACAATCTAATAAGGGATAGTCAACACGGTTTCAGGAAAGGGAAATCATGTTTGACAAACTTACTACAATTCTTCGAGAAAGTGAACAAACAATTGGATGGTGGAAAACCAGTGGATATAATTTACTTGGACTTTCAGAAAGCGTTTGACAAAGTCCCTCATGCAAGGCTTATGAAGAAACTAATAAGCCATGGAATTGGAGGAGAAGTACACAGATGGATCGGCAATTGGCTGGAAAACAGAAGGCAACGGGTTAGCATAAATGGGAAATTCTCGGACTGGGAGAAAGTGACTAGCGGCGTGCCCCAGGGCTCGGTTCTTGGGCCTATCTTGTTCAATATTTATATAAACGACCTGGAAGAGGATACATCATGCAATATAATTAAGTTTGCAGATGATACAAAACTATGTCGGGCGGTTGGCTCTCTAAGGGACTGCGAGGACCTCCAGAAAGATCTGAACAAGCTGGAAACTTGGGCGATAAAGTGGCAGATGAACTTTAATATAAACAAATGCAAGGTGATGCATCTAGGAAAGAAAAACAAGGAACATGAGTACAGGATGTTGGGGGTGAAGTTAGCAAAAAGCGAGCAGGAAAGGGATTTGGGGGTACTGATTGACAGTACCCTAAAACCATCGGCACAATGTGCGGCAGCGGCGAAGAAAGCGAACAGGATGTTGGGCATAATTAAGAAGGGGATTATGAGTAGAACGGAAGAGGTCATAATGCCACTTTATAGAACAATGGTCCGACCGCACTTAGAATACTGTGTCCAACACTGGTCTCCATACCTTAAAAAAGATATAACTCTGCTGGAAAAGGTGCAAAGGCGAGCCACGAAACTTATCAAAGGAATGGAAAATTTGACCTACAACGATCGACTCAGGAAGCTGGGGCTGTTTACCCTTGAGAAGAGAAGACTAAGAGGGGATTTAGAACATAAGAACATAAGAACATAAGAAATGCCTCTGCTGGGTCAGACCCGAAGTCCATCGTGCCCAGCAGTCCGCTCACGCGGCGGCCCAACAGGTCCAGGACCTATGCAGTAATCTTCTATCTATACCCCTCTATCCCCATTTCCAGTAGGAATTTGTCCAATCCTTTCTTGAACCCCAGTACCGTACTCTGCCTTATAACGTCCTCTGGAAGCGCATTCCAGGTGTCCACCACACGTTGGGTAAAGAAGAACTTCCTAGCATTTGTTTTGAATCTGTCCCCTTTCAACTTTTCCGAATGCCCTCTTGTTCTCTTATTTTTCGAAAGTTCGAAGAATCTGTCCCTCTCTACTCTCTCTATGCCCTTCATGATCTTGTAAGTCTCTATCATATCCCCTCTAAGTCTCCTCTTCTCCAGGGAAAAGAGACCCAGCTTCTCCAATCTCTCAGAATATGACAGGTTTTCCATACCTATTATCAGACGTGTTGCTCTCCTTTGAACCCTCTCGACTAACGCCATATCCTTCTTAAGATACGGCGACCAATATTGGACGCAGTACTCCAAATGCGGGCGCACCATCGCCCGATACAACGGCAGGATAACTTCTTTCGTTCTGGCTGTAATACCCTTTTTGATTATACCAAGCATTCTATTCGCTCTCTTAGCGGCCGCTGCACACTGTGCCGACGGCTTCATTGTCATGTCCACCATTACCCCCAAGTCCCTTTCCTGGGTACTCTTATTCAATAACATCCCTCCCATTGTATAGTTGTACCTCGAGTTTCTGCTCCCCACATGTAATACTTTACATTTTTCAATGTTGAACTTCATCTGCCATTTCGCCGCCCATTCTTCTAATTTGTTCAAGTCCCTTTGCAACTTTTCGCAGTCCTCTGTAGTCCGAGCTCCATTAAATAGTTTGGTGTCGTCCGCAAATTTTATTATCTCGCACTTCGTTCCTGTTTCTAGATCATTTATGAAGATATTAAATAACAGCGGCCCGAGCACCGAGCCCTGCGGGACACCACTCGTGACCCTCCTCCAGTCGGAGTAGTGACCCTTCACTCCTACCCTTTGTTTTCTACCCTCCAACCAGTTTCTGATCCATCTATGTACGTCTCCTTCCACCCCATGGTTCTTCAGTTTCTGGAGTAGACGTTCATGGGGCACCTTGTCAAAGGCTTTTTGGAAATCTAGATATATGATGTCTATGGGGTCTCCTTTGTCCATCCGTTTGTTGATCCCTTCGAAGAAGTGCAATAAGTTCGTTAGGCACGATCTTCCCTTGCAGAAACCATGCTGGCTGGTTATCAGAAGTTCATTTTTTTCAAAATGTTGATCGATGTTTTCTTTTATCAGTGCTTCTGCCATTTTCCCCGGAACCGAAGTCAGGCTCACCGGCCTGTAGTTTCCCGGGTCACCTCTTGATCCCTTTTTAAAGATGGGCGTAACGTTGGCTATCTTCCAATCTTCCGGGATCTCGCCTGTTTTCAGGGATAAGTTGCAAATTTGCTGCAGTAGTTCCGCTATCTCCTCCTTTAATTCCTTCAGAACCCTTGGATGTATGCCATCCGGACCCGGGGATTTGTCAGTTTTTAGTTTTTCTATCTGCCTACGAACGTCCTCAAGGCTCACTTCTATGGATGTTAATTTTTCTGCCTGACTTCTGTTGAAGAATTGCTCAGGTTCCGGTATGTTGGACGTGTTTTCGTTTGTAAATACAGACGAGAAGAACATGTTAAGCCTTTCTGCCACTACCTTCTCCTCCTTCACCACTCCCTTCCTGTCTCCGTCGTCCAGCGGTCCCACTTCCTCTCTAGCCGGCTGCTTCCCTTTAACATATCTGAAGAATGGTTTGAAATTTCTTGCTTCCCTGGCTAGCCTCTCTTCATACTCTCTTTTGGCTTTCCGAACCTCACGGTGACATTCTTTTTGATGCTTCTTGTGCTCTTTCCAGTTCCCCTCAGTTTTGTCCTTTTTCCATTTCTTGAATGATTTTTTCTTATTGCCTATCGCTTCCTTCACTGTTTTGGTTATCCACGCCGGGTCTTTTGTTCGATTCTTTTTACACCCCTTCCTGAATCTGGGGATATACAGATTTTGCGCCTCGCTCACCATGTCCCTGAAGAAGGACCAGGCATGATTTACCGTTAGCCATGTTTTGGAAGTGTTCCTAAGTTTCTTCCTTACCAATTCCCTCATTGCTTCGTAGTTTCCTTTCCTGAAGTTAAAAGTTGTCGCAATGGATCTCTTGCCTTTTGACACTCCTACCTCAACCTTGAACTTGATCATATTATGATCGCTGTTTCCCAACGGTCCCACTACTTCTACTTCCTTTGCAGGTCCCCTTAACCCATTTAGGATTAGATCCAGAGTGGCATTTCCTCTCGTCGGTTCTCTAACAAGCTGTTCCATGAAACAATCCTGTGTAGCTTCCAGGAATTTTGTCTCCCTAGCGCATTTCGAGCTTCCAAGCCTCCAGTCTATCCCAGGGTAGTTGAAGTCTCCCATAATAACCGTGTTGCCGCTTTTGCATTCACGCTTCATCTCGGCTTCCATTTCCTCATCGATATCTCTGGTTTGCCCCGGTGGGCGATAAAATAGGCCCATCTTTATTTCAGGCCCTTTCCTTCCCGGTATTTTAACCCATAGAGATTCCGGCTTGCTGGCCGTCTCTGCTGTGTCCATTTGTGTGGATTGTATGCCTTCTTTTATGTATAGGGCTATTCCACCTCCTTTTTGTCCTGTTCTGTCCTGGCGATAGAGCTTGTATCCCGGTAGTGCTGTATCCCATTTGCTTTCCTCATTCCACCATGTTTCAGAGATTCCAATGATGTCGATGTCTTCTGCGTTGGCCAAGGCTTCTAGTTCCCCCATTTTGTTTCTTAGGCTCCTTGCATTAGCATATATGCATTTTAGATCCTGGTATTTTGCTGTCCTCCTTTCTTTTCCCTGTGCTTCGGTCCATAATTTCTTCTCTTTTGCTGCAGACACTTGATAGAGACTTTTAAAATATTAAAAGAATTTGATAAAATAGACCAAAAAGAAGCATTACTTAAATATTCTGATGTGACGAGGACAAGAGGACATAGACTGAAACTGAGTGGCAGCAGGTTTAGGACAAATGTCAGGAAATTCTGTTTCACACAGCGCGTGGTGGGTGCTTGGAATGCACTCCCGGAGGAGGTTGTGGAGGAGACTACTGTTCTGGGATTCAAACGCAAGTTGGATGCACACCTTCTTGCATATCATATTGAGGGATACGGTAAATCCGGGTCTCCAAAAAGGAGTACCTAAATGGGCCGCCGCATGTGCGGATCACCGGACTAGATTGACCTTGGTTTCTTATGTTTCTTATGTTATGTTAGTGGTTAAAGCTACAGGCTCAGCACCCTGAGGTTGTGGGTTCAAATCCACACTGTTCCTTATGACCCTGGGTGAGTCATTTTTTCCACCCATTGCTCCAGATACATTAGATAGATTGTGAGCCTGCCGGGACAGACAGGGAAAAATGCTTGAGTATCTGGATAAATTCATGTCAACCATTCTGAGCTCCCCTGGGAGAACAGTATAGAAAACCGAATAAATAATAGTGTGAAAAGTTTTGGCCTCTGATAACCAGAGCTGGTATTGTGATGTCATAATGCCTCATTCCACCAATGCCTAAGAGCCAATCTCATCAGTGATGTCACAATGGTTTGATTGTCCTTTACTTGACTCACTTTTATTACGTTATGGTTTCTAGAGTGGTAAAAGCTGCAGCCTCAGCCCCCTAAGGATGTGGGTTCAAACTCATGCTGCTCCCTGTGACCCTTGGCAAGTCACCTAATCCCCACATTGCTCCAGATACATTAGACAGATTGTGAGCCCACCAGGACAGACAGGGGAAAAAATGCTTAAGTGTCTGAATAAACTAAAATAAATCATTCTGAAATCTCCTGGGAGAACGGTATATAAAACTAAATAAATAATAGTGTGACTTCAGTCTTATACGTTATTCAGTAAAGAAAAATGAATTTTTAAAAAAAAGGTTGTATGGTCCTTATCTGCCCTCATTTTTCTCTGTTTCTCTTTTGGCTTATGTTAGCATTCTATAATTTTTTTTAATTTTTTTTTAATTTATTCCATTTTCTATACCGTTCTCCCAGGGGGGGCTCAGAACGGTTTACATGCATTCAGGTACTCAAGCAGTTTTTCCCTCTCTGTCCCGGTGGGCTCATAATCTGTCTAATGTATCTGGAGCAATGTGGGGATTAGGTGACTTGCCCAGGGTCACCGGGATGTGGAATGTGAGTGCTTAGATTCCATTATAAAATTTGGGCCTGATTCTATAACAGTAGCTAAACCATAAGCACCTAGGAATGCTGCGCTTAGCGCGTGTCAAGCTTAAGTTAGATGCTATTTATAGAATTGTGCCAGGCAGTGCCTAAAGTGGACTTAGGAGCCACTGGGCACCCTAACCTTAGGCCCACCCTTTTTAAGGCAGGGTTTTCTTGGCCTAAATATTGGTACCTATGAGGAACGACTGGGTAAGTTACAGCTGTACTCACTCGAGGAAAGCAGAAGAGGGGAGACATGATCGAGACGTTCAAATATGTCACAGGCCGTATCAAGGTGGAAGAGGATCTCTTTTTCCTTAAAGGACCCACGGCAACAAGAGGGCATCCGTTGGAAACCAGGGGTGGGAAATTTCATGGCGACACCAGAAAATATTTCTTCACCGAAAGGGTGGTTGATCGCTGGAATAGTCTTCCACAACAGGTAATTGAGGCCAGCAGCGTGCCAGATTTTAAGAAAAGATGGGATTGGCATGTGGGATCTCTTCATGGAGATAGTTAGGGGGTGGGCCATTAGTGTGGGCAGACTAGATGGGCCTTGGCCCTTTTCTGCCGTCATGTTTCTATGTTTCTAACAGTCTGTTTTACAAAACCACACTAACAGCTGCCGCCCAGCAACAACCCAGAAGCCCTTTAAATCTCTATGGGCTTCGGGGCCGCTACCACGTAGCAGCCGCTAGCGCACCTTTGTAAAACAGGCCCTACGTCTAAAAAGGCACCTACACGCAAAACATGCCCGCGATTCGCCAATGATCTGTCCCTAACCAAACCTAATTTCTCGTAGGCGCCTCGGGCTGAGAGAGGTAGGCGCCTACCACCCAATTAATTTGAACTTAAGCAAATGAGGTTCTAATTGCTTGTTATCGGTGCCGATTAAGCTTTTTAAAATAATTATGGGCTCCTTTTACTAAACGGCGCTAGAGGGTTTTAGCGCGGGCCGGCGAGGTAAATACTTCAGCGCTCATAGAATTCCTATGAGCGTCGGAGCATTTACGTCGCTGGCCCGTAGCTCTAAACTTCTAGCGCCGTTTAGTAAATCCAGCGTATGTCAGACGCCATCTAGGCACCTAACTTGATTCTTTTATAGAATCGGCCAGTTTGTGCTCAGTCCATAACATTTTGGCACCTAACTTTTGACACTCTTTCTAGAATTGTCCTCAGATACGCTCTCGTATTATTTACACTGGTACTCAGAAGAAAATCACCTCCTATCTCAGCTGTTTGGTAAAAGTCACAGTTGTTCCCCAAGTCAGTATGATAGTGCGATTTAAAATATGTCCATCGGAGGGTTGCTCATTAGCGAAAGTATTCATACCAATTACAAAAAGTGGAGAAAAAAGCCTCAGACATCACGACAGCACCTTACTACAATGTAAACAAAGCTGTATCATCACATCATCGCATAAAACTCCACTATTATCTTGGCACACTTTCAGCGGTGTAGCGAGGATGCCCGGGGCGGTGGCACCCCTTTCCCGCCCTCTTCTACACCCCCCCTGCCAAGCGCGCTCACCCCTTCCCTACCCCGTACCGCTTAACTTCCCTGGCGCAAGCAGTGCCAACTCGCTGCCCACATCGGCTGTCTGTCTGACGTCACTTTCTAGGCGGAGGACCCGGAAGTGATGTCAGAGGGAGAGGCGATGCTGGCTTGAGCAGCAGGTTGTAGTTGTTGCTCGTGCAGGCGAAGAGGTATAGATATGCTGGTGGGGGAGGGGGTGAAGGTGTGCGCATGGCAGGGGAAGGAGTGGGAGGGAGCGGGGGGGGGGCAGAGAGGAGCAGGGGTTCTGGCATCATCATCAAGACAGTGCCCAGGGTGGACCGCCCACCTGTCCCCCCCTTTCTATGCCCCTGCATACTTTCCTCAAAATGAAAAAAAAAACCAAACAAACCCACCGTGTGCACAAGTGGAAAACTTATCTGGTTATGCCAGGCTACACCCGAGAAATCTTTATCTTCAGCTCCAACTGCATCCCACGTTGTAACTTGAACCGCATGTCTCCAAACAAAAGAACTCACAAATATCCCTTTAACAGGGTACCTTGTTTCGCCGAATCTATCGGCTGCTTCAGGGGAAATCCCAAAATACGATTGTGCAAGGACCAACTCACAATGGCGGCTCTCAGAAAATCACCTCCTATCTCAGCTGTTTGGTGAAGGTCACAGTTGTTCCCTATGTCAGTGTGACTTCAGTCTCGTATGTTATTCAGTTAACAATCTGTTATTAAGAGCACTTATTCTAGACAAACCCATTACTGATAAACCGCCTTTATCCTAGCACAAGGAAATGGGTTTGATCCAAACCTTATAGATTATTCTAAGAAAAAAATACATTTTTGATTGTAACAAAGCACCCAGTATGGGTATTATAATTGGATATAGGCTCTTCCTGGGTGGCAGTTGGCACCCAGCCCGTGACCTCATGTCTCACAACACACCCAGGGTGTGAGATATATCTCAACACATATCTTGTCATAATTTCCTGCTTAATTACCATTATTTAATTGCCTTCGGTAAACTTGGCTGCTTTAGGAAATTTTCATGGCACATGAACAGACTTAGATCATACTGTGGCTAATTTTTAATGCTCTACGTCTATGTTTATCACTTCTTTCTAATCCTAATTTCTATGTCTGGAATTATTCTGTCTCCCACACTTTCTCGTTACAGACAGAGATTCCTTGGCTTATATTCACATGTACCTTTATCTATAGGTGATGCCATAGAGTGACACAGGACGGCAAAATGCAACTCTCCCCAAAATGGCTTGTTAAAACACAGGCGGACTGTGCTTGTTAAAACACAGGCGGAAAAACTGCAGGAAGACCTTAGGAAATTGGAAGTCTGGGCGTCCAAATGGCAGATGAAATTCAATGTGGACAAATGCGAAGTGATGCACACTGGGAAGAATAATCCAAATCATAGTTATCGGACACTAGGGACCACTTTGGGGGTTCAGTGCTCAAGAAAAGGATCAGGGTGTCATCGCAGACAATACGCTAAAGCCTTCCGCCCAATGTGCGACAGCAGCCAAGAAGGCAAACAGGATGCTAGGAATTATTAGAAAAGGGATGGTTAACAAGACTAAGAATGTTATAATGCCTCTGTAAATTCCATGCTGCGACTTCACCTGGAGTATTGCGTTCAACTCTGGTCTCCTTATCTCAAAAAAGATACAGCGGCACTAGAAAAAGTTCAACCAAGATGATGAAAAGGATGGAACTCCTCTCGTATGAGGAACGACTAAAAAGGTTAGGGCTCTTCAGCTTGGAAAAGAGACGGCTGAGGGGAGATAGGATTGAAGTCTACAAAATCCTGAGTGGAGTAGAACGGGTACAAGTGGATCGATTTTTTTTACATTCAATCAAGTTACAGGAGGAAATATTTTTTCACTCAGAGAATAATTAAGCTCCAGAATGCATTGCCAGAGGTTTGGGTAAGAGCGGATAGCGTAGCTGGTTTTAAGAAAGGTTGGACAATTTCTTGGAGGAAAAGTCCATAGTTGAGACAGACATGTGACGGTAGCATGGAATGCTGCTACCATTTGGGTTGTTGATTAAAAGAAAGGGGGTATAAAGGATAATTTGTATAGTACCTTGTTTAAGAAATTTTTACATGTCAATAACTGACTTCTCTTTAGTACTAATTAATAAACCACTTCAATTACATAGAAACGTAGAAGATGACGACAGAAAAGGGCTACAGCCCGTCAAGTCTGCCCACTCTGCTTACCCACCCCCTGTCTATGCCCTAATGACCCAATTTCCTTATCTTGACCCTTGTAGGGATCCCACATGGGTATCCCATTTATTCTTAAAGTCTGGCACGCTGTCTGCCTCGATCACCTGCACTGGAAGCTTGTTCCAATGATCAACCACTCTCTCTGTGAAGAAATACTTTCTGGTGTCGCCATAAAATTTTCCGCCCTTGAGTTTGAGCCGAGGGTCCCTTGAGAAAGAAAATATCATCTTCCACTTCGACACGTCCTGTGAGGTACTTAAATGTTTCGATCATGTCTCCCCTCTCCCTACGTTCCTCAAGAGTGTAGAGCTGCAATTTGTTCAGTCTCTCTTCGTACGAGAGACCCTTGAGCCCCGAGATCATCCTGGTGGCCGTCCGCTGAACCAATTCAATTCTGCGCACATCTTTACTGTAATGTGGCCTCCAGAATTGCACAGAGTACTCCAGATGAGGTCTCACCATGGCCCTGTACAACGGCATTATGACTTCATGCTTTCGGCTGACGAAACTTCTATTGATACAACCCAATATCTGCCTTGCCTTAGATGAAGCCTTCATGTCTGCACTCAAGATTACTCCTAAATCTCGTTCTGCTGAAGTCCTAGTTAAAGTTTCTCCTGCATGGATTTCCGCCTAGCTGCCAAGTTGAGGACCAACTTTCCAATGTAAGCAGGTCCTGCGGCATATAATTCTGTAAACTGCATTCACTTACTATATTACATAGTTTCACCCATTATTTTTATCATCTAAATGAAACCCCATAGTAACAACAAATTCACCCCCTCAATGCATAAATTAAGAGGTTGAAGTATCATAAAAATTGCATTGGTTTCAGTAAAGAGACCTCTTATAACATGGATGTTATTTCAAGTCTTCATCCTGAATGCATGTGGTATAATCATTTACTTCAAAACCTCCTTCCTAACCATCTTTTTAATCTTTATTTAATACCTAAACTCAAACTGAAAACTAAGGGTTCAAATATGTCTCTTATTTAAAAATGTTACTTCTTTAATTTAATAATGGTATATGAACCTAAAATTTTTTTTAAATTAATGTATATCTCTTAAAGAAGAACAGCAACACTTCTCTTAGTGGCTTTCCAGTCCAAACCAACTTTGGTGGGCCATGAACTACTACTATTTGGGTTGTTGCCAGGTACTTGTGACTTGGATTGGCCTCCGCAAAGATGGGATACTGGGCCATTGGTCTGAGCCAGTAAGGCTATTCTTATGTTCTTATGCCCCTTTGCCGCTCTGAACTAAATGGGCTCTGACTGGCTGCAGCTGTGATTGTCATAGCCACAGCTTCTGTATTATGGATACTGACATCACTTGAACCACGGAACTCGGTGACTACAAAGTCTTGCGTGGTTCAAAGATCAGCTGTTTGCGTAAACAGGGCCAATTCTATATATGGCGCTTAAAAATTAGCACAGTGTTGCGTGATTCTGTAAAAGTAAGGCACACTTTATAAAATCACGCTCAGCACTGCCTAGGCAGGCTTACGTCTCGCTGTGTGCGCTAACTTGTAGGCGCACCATATCCACGCTATGGTTTTCTTGGCCTAAATGCTTGCGCCTAAGTCCAAAATAGGTGCCTACATGTGAAACACACCACAATCAGCCTCTAACCATGCCTACTTTGTATAGGCGCCTTGGACTATGCACCACTCTCACCGTGGTAGGTGCCTACCAAATTAGGTGCCTAGCATCCAATTAAGTGCAATTTACATCAATTACAAGGTGCTAATTGTCAGTAATTGGCACTGATTAAGTCTATTAAACAATTAAGGTAGGCACCTACATCAACTGGGCGCATCAACGTAGGCGTCTAAATTTAGGTAGACAATGTAGAACCTGGGGGTTATTTTTTGAGCTGAGCAGGGCTTCACAGATACAGAACCCTTACTTAGGGTTACCATATTTTGGGCTGCAAAACCATGGACACATGACTCCACCCCTCTGACCCCGCCCAGTTCTGCCCTAGCCCAGCCCAGGCCCACTCCACCCCTTTCCACCCCCAGCCCAGCCCCCACAAAACCTCCACTCTTCTTCCCCGACGAGCTCTGGCCGTATCTGCAGGGCCTGGAGCAAGCGCGGATGTGTGTGACATCATCCGTTCACGCTCCAAGACCCTCTAGATGCGGCCGGAGCTTGTTGGGGCTTTCCAAAACCTGGACAAACTGCTAGGTTTTGGGAAAGTCTATCCCGGCACCCGGACAGCCCTCTAAAAAGAAGACGTGCTTGGGTTTTCCTGGACATCCGGCAGTTGAAGCCGTGGCAACTTCAATCGCACACCTACATTTAGAAGAAGCAGCAGCCCCAGTAGATTCAGGTTAGAGGTGACGATTCATCAACTGAGGAAGAAAAAAACTGGAAATGAAGAAAGCGGAAAATCGGAAGAGAGAGGAAGGGGCCGGGAAGGAAGTAGGCCCATGAACCAAGAAAGAGAGAAGAGACCAGTAGGGTGGTGCATTTATTTCAATAGCATGGGAAATGTCAATATTTTCCAAGGGGTCGATATTCAAAAGTGGTTTAACTAGCCAGAAACAGCTCCGGGCTGGTGTGGAGGGGCTTTGACAAGCCATCTAAGTCTGAGTTTGGATGTTTTGGGGAACATGTCCAGAAATCAGAAAAAGTCTAACTTTCTAGCTTGTTCCAAAATCCACCCATAACTTACTGTACTCTCCTGTACACCACAACAATAGCCCTTATGCCTGCAGGTGTTGTCTTTATGTAGGTACAGTAGGTTTTGGATGGGTTTTGGAGGGCTCACCTCCTCCCTGCCTCGTCAGCTCGCAACCTTGGGATGATCTTTGACTCCTCTTACTCCTTCTCTGCTCGGCTTTTCAGTGATTGTGGTTACTTTGGCATATTAGTTGGACCGAGCTTTGTTTTATCCCAGCCCTGCCATCTGTGAACTTATATGCTACAGTGACCCCTGATGCAGGCGTTCCTCAGACGCCGAAACACAGTGCTGTGTCGGGTCCACAGCTTCTGCTTGTGTCCTTTTATGAAATAAACATCAGTGATTTTCAGTGGAGTGTTCATTGTCCATTCACACTTCCTTCTGTACTGTGTGTCCTCTGTACCTGCTGTGTCTGCCTGGTTGTGTGTCCTCTGCGCCTGCTGTAGTCTCCTTCTGCTCTCCTTTAGTGGTGGCTCGTCCCTTCTCAAGGCCCTTTCACAAAGATGCTCTCGCTAAGGCGAGCGCCTTTAATGCTCGCCTTCGATGCGTGCTGAACGGCTGAGCGCCATTGGTCCTTCCCCTTTTAAGGAGGAGCTCCGGTGAATGATGTCAGGGGGTGGGTGGAGCTACCTCTCGCCGATGCCCCTTGCTCTCTCCAGCCTTCTGTTGCTCCTTCTTCCCTTTTCCTGTTCTCTGCTCTGCTTTTCTCTCCTCCTGTGTTTATGCAGTGCCCCATAGCCAGCTATGGCTTTTGCCAGTTCTGGAAACCTAGAAACCTGGAAATTGAATGCCATGACCTGGACATGGCTCAACATTGAATTTTGGGGTATAACGTCAGTGGTGGGCTGCAAAATACTGAGTGCCACTGGCGGAATATTGAACTCCATGTTATTTTGTGTCAATTTAAACCCAAAGTGACAGGAAAACAACTGAACTTTTATTTTTTAGGGGGAAGGGGTGCTGTTGTAAACAGTGTGCGCTCTTCACAAATACCGCATCCTATTTGGTTAAAAAAAAAAAAAAAAAGCAAATAGAATGTTAGGAATTATCCAGAAAGGAATGGAAAACAAAGAGGAGAATGTTATCATGCATTTGTATCATTCCACGGTGCAACTGCACCTCGAATAATATGCGCAATTCTGGTCACCATAGTAACATAGTAGATGACGGCAGATAAAGACCCGAATGGTCCATCCAGTCTGCCCAACCTGATTCAATTTAAATTTTTAAATTTTTTCTTCTTAGCTATTTCTGGGCAAGAATCCAAAGCTTTACCCGGTACTGTGCTTGGGTTCCAACTGCCGAAATCTCTGTTAAGACTTACTCCAGCCCATCTACACCCTCCCAGCCATTGAAGCCCTCCCCAGCCCATCCTCCACCAAACGGCCATGCACAGACACAGACCGTACAAGTCTGCCCAGTACTGGCCTTAGTTCAATATTTAATATTATTTTCTGATTCTAAATCCTCTGTGTTCATCCCACGCTTCTTTGAACTCAGTCACCGTTTTCCTCTCCACCACCTCTCTCGGGTGCGCATTCCAGGCATCCACCACCCTGAAAAAAGGTCTAGCAGAACTAGAAAAGGCAGTGAGAAGTGTGACCAAAATGGTCGCCATACCTCAAGAAGAACATGGCAGTACTTGAGGGAGTCCAGAGAAGAGCGACTAAACTGATAAAGGGTATGGAAAACTTCTCATATGCGGACAGGTTGAAAAAGCTGGGGCTATTCTCCCTGGAAAAGCGGAGACTTAGAGGAGACATGATAGAAACCTTCAAAATCCTGAAGGGCATAGAAAAGATAGACAGGGACAGATTCTTCACACTGTGGGGAACCACAAGTACAAGGGGGCACTCGGAGAAATTAAAAGGGGGCAGGTTTGGAACAAACGCTAGGAAGTTCTGTTTTACCCAGAGGGTGGTGGACACGTGGAACGCGCTTCCGGAGACCGTAATAGGACAGAGCACGTTACAGGGCTTCAAAGAAGGTTTGGATAGGTTCCTAGATGATAAGGGGATTGAGGGGTACAGATAAGAGTTGAGGTAGGTTATAGGAATAGTCAGGGACCACAGCACAGGTGATAGACCTGAAGGGCTGCCGCGGGAGCGGACCGCTGGACAGGATGGACCTCTGGTGTGACCCGACAGAGGCAAATTCTTATGTTCTTATGTTCTTATGGGACGACTTCCCTATGAAGAAAGGCTAAAGCAGCTAAGGCTCTTCAGCTTGGAGAGGAGACAGCTAAGGGGAGATATGACAGAGGTCTTTCAAATACTGAATGAAGTGGAATGAGGAGACTCGAACCGCTCATGCACTCTTTCCAGAAACACTAAGGCTAGGGCACGGGGTTACCACCAGACGTCTGGATTTCCACGGACATGCCCTCCTTTTGAGGACATGTCCGGGGGGGGGTCCGGACGGCTTTACCAAACCTGGCACTTTGTCCGGGTTTTGAAAAGAAATCTCGTCGGGAGGGGGCCTCCGCACATGCAACGTGGTGACGTCACGCCCACGCGCGCATATGTGCGACGTCATTGTGTCACATCCACGCATGTGCGAATACCTTACTGCTCGATGAACAGGCAGCAAGGGGTGGGGCTGGGGGTGGAATTGGGCGGGTGTGGGGGGTGGATCTTGGGGTCTGGATTTTACTGACATAAAATCTGGTAACCCAACTAGAGCATCCTCTATAATAAAACCCAAAGCGTGCATGTGCACTTAGGAGGCCGTGATCCCTGACAGCGTGCTGTGTGCTTCCATGCCGTATTCTATTTGAGGTGCGTGTGGCGGCTAGCGGCGCGTGCAGCGATTTTAGCGGCGGTGGCAGTTTGACTCCTGCGCTGCCGCTGCCGGGACACCTCTTCTCACCCCCCGGACTAGCAAACGCAGCAGCCTTGGGACATTTGCTAGGCCGGCCCACTTTGATAATGCGAGGTGGGCCGGCCTAGCAAAAGCCCCAAGGCTGACCGGGCTAGCGGATGCTGGACAGGGGGAGCAGGTAAGGGGTGCTGCTGGACAGGGGGGGAGGTAAAAGGAAGGGAGAAGGCCTACTGCTGGACAGAGGGAGCAGGGAAGAGGTGCTGCTGGACAGGCGGGAGGTGAAACGAAGGGAGAAGGGCTGCTGCTGGATATGGGGAGTAGTGAAGGGGTGCTGCTGGACAGGGGGGTGGTAAAAGGAAGGGAGAAGGGCTACTGCTATACAGGGGAAGCAAGCAAGGGTTGTTTGTGGACAGCCAAGGAAAGAGAGAGACAGAAAGAAAGACAGACAGACAGACAGTGGTCAAGGAGAGAGAGAGAGAGACGGAAAGAAAGAAAGACAGACAGAAAAAAAGCAGCCAAGGAGAGAGAGAGAAAGAAAGACAGACAGACACACACATCTATTCTAGCACCCGTTAATGTAACGGGCTTAAAGTACTAGGTAGTAAATTTAATAGAAACTGGAGAAAATATTTCTTCATTTAATGTGTAATTAAACTCTGGAATTTGTTGCCAGAGGTGAAAGCAGTTAGCTTAGCAGGTTTTTAAAAGGTTTGGATAATTTCCTAAAAGAAAAGTCCATATGTCATTATTAAGATAGACCATACTGTGGCCTTCCTCCCTCCCTTGTGTTTAGCAACACCACTGCTTCATTGATAAAACCAGAACTAGGCCACCTCCATGCACTCAATATGCCAGTTTCTGCCTGTCTACTGCGCAGCCACAGGTCTGACATAATTTGTGGTTTTCTCCTACAGCCCTACAAGTGTTAACCTGAACCAGGAGAGTGCACACACAGTTTTTTTTTCTTCATTGTGCTTTGCTTTGTATTTATTTTTGTATTTCTTGTTTTGTTTTAAAAGAAGCAAACAGCTTTTTTTTTTGGCTTTTGATGGTTCTATAATCTTATAATCCTACATCAAGGTGCAGTGGCCAATTTGTATATCAGGATTGCTAGGGACCTGCAGAGGAATTAGGAGAGATGATTCCTCTTGGTGACCGATGCTGGTTTTCTTTTGCACCTCTTCTGATTTTTTTTTTCTATGCCTTGGAGGCATCAAGCTTCTATCGGTAATTGCGTCTACTTTTTGATATTTTGATGATCTTTTGCTACTGTTGATGCCGCTTTGCTCTGCGTCTGTACTTTGGGGTTTTAATGCCCATATGCCTGCTTTCGTTGCCTTGGAGTCTTCATGCCTCTGCATGTGGTTCCATCGTGTCCTTTTTTTTTGCATATTTTTTGTTTTCATTGCAGTGTTTGACAGCCACGTTGCTCCACTCAATTGTCCTGGGGGTCATCCCTTTACTGTTATACAGCTTTGCTTTACTACTCTGACTTCTTTCCCTCTCGCAGGTTCTTAGGGTTTTCATGACCCTGTTGCTGCTGCTGCTTTACCCCTTTCTCATGAGGGCTTGAACTGTTTATGCCGCTGTTTTTTTTTATTTTTATATTGAAATTTTTATTGAAATTTTAACAAATGAATAACAAGAGTATACAGCCAAAAGAACACATAAGAACTGGCGGCAAAACAACACCGCTTTACATAAAATGCAGAAGCAACATTAGCAAGGTATACAACCCTATGAACACCCCAATCCCCCCACCCCCCTCTGCTGAGATTATGCCGCTGTTTTTATTGTCTTCCTCTGCAATCAATGTTTATCCCTGTTGATGTTCGTGTCCTTACTGCTTTCTGACTCTCTAAATGCCTTTGGATATTTTTTGCTTCGGCTTCTGTTGCCTTCAGAGTTCTTTTCAAATTCTCTTAGGGCTAGATTCAATAAAGATAGTGACTCAATCACTGATTTTCAAACAGTGATTCATTCATTGTCATGTTTGTATGCAAATGATTTGCACGCAGGGGCAAATCATTTGTATTCAAACCCACCAACTCTTTTTTTCCCCCTTTATTGAATAATTCAAATGCATTTTAAAAACATCCAGTCAGAATACAATACATTAAATCATGGTGTACCTAATTTCTTAATACATACTAGAAATATCAATTATCTATAAACTTTCCATAGTCCAACCCTCCACCCCCAAGCCACCCCTCTACCACCCTGGTGAAAGGATGTGTGTGGGAGAATCATGAAATATTATGATGTAAAAATCTGGAATTCAGACATCAGTAACATTACCAGCTTGACAGCTGGTCCAAGCATCATATGCACCCCAAATGATATTATAACTATGTATTTGATTTCTCCGGAGAGCAGTCAGTTTGGACATTTGGGCCCCGATTCTGTAAACCGCTTAGTTTTAGGCATAGTTTAGGCATCCGCAAGGCACAAATTGCAATGAGTGTTACATAGGCGTCGGGTAGGCGTCTGATACCCGTCTCCAAAAATCACACTTTCTCTGATATAGACGCCAGATAGACGTCCCTACGATGTTTGTTATATATAAAAATATGTTTTTTACTGATTTGTTATCATTATTTCAGGATTGTAAGCTTTAACATAATAAACTCAAAGTATATCATCATTAAAAGGATAATAAAAACACAGTATACCATGTTTAAAATGATATTTATAATATATTAGTTTCAGTGGGAGTTGAACTGGGAACATCAGTGTGAATTTTTTAAAAAATGTGACATGCTTACACACTAACCTTCATTCTAATCCGCTGTGCTAGACAATGAGCCATTCAATAATAGCAATTCTGATTTGCTTATACTGCTCCTTATAGGTAGTGAATGGCAGTTAATTCTGCTAGGAGACAGAACAAGGTAGATCTCACTGCCCTATTATATCCTTTTTCTTCATTATTTTAGAATTGTTTACTTCAACAGTATAAAAACAAAAAAAGTAACAAAGTATGCCATGTTTAAAAGGATAAGTATAATATAACCCTTTTACTGAGAGGTACTAATTGGGAGTTGAACTGGAAACATCAGCATAGAAGGGTGGAAGCTTCACTCCTGTGCTACACAGAAACTTGTATAGTAATGGTAAAATTAGCTCCTATAAGAAGTGTAAAACTTAGGAGTTTGAGCATCATATAGGCTTTAGATAGATGTGGTTTGAGCTCCAGAAATAGCAGGATACATGCTATTTAGGCAGCCTATGTCATCCAATGAGCTTTCTATGGGCATCCCATAGACGTTATTTGAGAGATGTTTATAGACGTTTCCAAAGTAATCTTTTAAATACAGTTCAGGGATTTTTATTTTGTTATTCAAGCACCACATAAACAGGACACATCCATACAATTTAAAATTGCCTAAAGAAGCAATGTTATTAGCTTATTGCAGCACATGAAAATCACAGCTTTAGGTTCCTTGCTCTAAATAACACTCTCTTTCTCATTAAACATTGCTACAATCAGCTCATTCTTCAAAGCAAAGAAAAAGCCCGTAACTTAATTTGGCCAAGCTTAAAAACAGAATAACACACAGAACAGACCCTAAGATGCTCCTTCCCTCCCACAGTCTCCTACAATTCCCTGACCTCTATTGACCTCAATCCTACCTTACCTGTATCCACCCCCATTCCTGCCGACAGATCCTGGACCACCTTCGAGCTTGTCTCCGAACCGCAAGTCTCCAAACTCTGCCTCAAACTTAAAACTTGCAAGTGCACTTTGGATCCTTTCCCCTCCTATCTATTCGAGAATATCCCTACACAGGCCATCGCTTCCCTCACCGAACTTATAAACTCTGCCCTAACATCGGGCCTTTTCTCCCCCGACATGGGACACATTTCATTGTCCCCTCTACTGAAAAAGGTCGATCTTGATCCCTCCATTCCATCAAATTACCGTCCTATAGCCAATATCCCTCTCCTAACCAAGTTATTAGAATCCATCATATCCACCCAACTCTCATCCTACCTAGAAAGATTCTCTATTCTCCTACCCCACCAATTCGGCTTCAGACCCAACTTCAGCACCGAATCCCTCTTGGCCTCACTAATCTCTAAGGTGCAACAACTCCATTCTCGCAACAAATTTGCTGTTCTTCTTCAATTCGATCTCTCCGCTGCCTTCGATGTCGTCCACCACGACATCCTAATCTTCCAACTCTCAGAAATAGGCATAAGCTCCACAGTCCTAGATTGGTTCTCGAAATTCCTACGCTTCCGCTCCTACACTGTTAACACAAACGGTACCGCATCCCCCCCTGGAAGCCGAAATGCGGAGTCCCGCAAGGCTCACCCCTCTCCCCTATCCTTTTCAACATCTACATGTCCTCTCTGAAACTCCTTCATCTATCCCCCCTAGAAACTCTCTACTCCTACGCTGATGACATCCTCATCCTCCTCGAGACCGACTCGAACCTCTCTAACCTTGCTGATAACATATCCACTTGTATAACGAACCTCCAATCCTGGGCCCAATCTGTACAAATGAAGCTGAATGAGTCCAAAACAAAACTACTTTGGCTCGGCCCAAGTTTAGATCATTTACCCACCTCCATCCCTCTACCTTCCGGCCCCACTCTTCAGCTTGAGTTTTCAAGCAAAGTCCTAGGCATCGTCATAGACTCCTCTCTCTCCTTCAATGATCACCTCAACTCCCTGGTAAAAAAAATGCTTCTTTAGCCTCCATATGTTGAGGAAAGTAAGATCCTGCTTTCATCATTCTCATTTCGCCGTCCTCGTTCAATCCACCATCCTCTCTAGACTGGACTACTGCAACTCCATTTATATAAGTTTAACTAAGAAAAACCTCCATAGACTTCAGTTAATTCAGAACGCCACAGCCAAGCTTATTTTCGCAAAAAGCAAGTTCGATCATGTCTCCCCACTCCTCTCCAAGCTTCACTGGTTCACAGTATACTCCAGAGTCCTCTATAAATGTGCCTGCATAGCCTTCAATATCCTACATGGCGTCCTTCCTCCCATTATCCCACTCTTTTGGAATTCCTCAAACCCACACTCCACTAGACCCTCCCAAAAACTGAAACTATCTTTCCCCTCTATAAAAGGTATATCCCGCGCAGGAAAACTTGGAACATCCCTCCCCTTTAGAACCACAGAACTCTGGAACAACCTCTCATCCCCGCTCAGAAATTCTAGCTCCTTCCAATCTTTCCGCAAACACTTGAAAACTTGGCTCTTTTCAAAAATCTAATCACCTCCCTTTCTCCAGTACCCTGTCCCTCTCTATCTTCTCAGTCCCTCTCCTATATCCCTTCATTGTAGTTCCTTTCCTCTTAAATTCTGTAAACCGTGCTGAGCTCTGCGCTTGCGGAGATGGCGCGGTATACAAACCTAAGGTTTAGTTTAGTTTAGTTTAGTTCTAGTTCATTGCAAAGGGAGGTGTGCAGCTGCACAATGCTGACCTCATTGTGAGATCATCAAGGTGCACCTGCAAGGTACAATGCCATACATAAAAGATGGGCCAGGAATTGAACTCACAACCTCTGCAAGATCAGCACAGAGCTTTTACTCATTGAGCAACATTACCTTCCACTCCAGTTTCTCTGATTCCCCTGTCATATCATAGCTTACTGACCTGCCTATGTATCATCTGCTAACTATCATATCACAGTTAGCTGAGATAAAAGACTGGTAGCTCAATGGCTTAAAGCACTGCTTTCATTATCCCAAAAGCCAGAATCCCAAGTATGGTTCAATAAATGTGACATGGAATCAAATACTGCTGTTTTTATCAAATGCAAACTCCACTTTTGGAATAGATTGCTTCTAGTATTGCTAATGTTGTGCTGCTTGAGATGAAAATTAGATTTGATTGGTCTGTAGCTTGTAATTTTTATTAAAATGAGTATTGTTTCAGCTGAAGTACATGAGGGAGTCAAACCCAGATCAGGCTCAAACCCCAACCTTCAGTCTAACCACTGTGCTATACAATAAGCCATAAAATCATAGCAATTCAGGTTTGATTATACTGTTCCATTTAGGCGTCATTACGGTAGTAGCTACGGCTGCTTGCGGGTTCATAGCGGAGCGCTCGAAGCACACTGAAACAGCTACAGTTAAGCATATCTCAAGCTGTTAGGTTAGGAAACCTCTCCCCTGACTGAAAGAAGCCATTTCTGGCTCACCAAGTTAAGGCACCTCGTTGCACCTTTTCATCCTCTCCAGCTCTCATATAATCTCATTTTCTCTATTATGCTGGTTGCAAGCTGTGAGGCAGGAGACATGCAGCTACCCTGTTTGCCACCCCTACAGGCCTCCCCACGTCTCTCCTTTGCAGCCTGGGCCTCATGGAACACTAGATAAGACAAAGGTCAATGTGATGAAGTAGCTGAAGTGGTGCTTATTAAGGAAACACTAATACCCGGCTGCTACTCAATGTAAATAAGCACAAGTTGAAAAATGGTTTAAGATTTTATTGCACAGTCTAGGAAAGCAGCATGCAAGTGTAATATCAGGCAACTGCAGTTTGATGAGATTGATGACAGGTATGCAGAGTAAGCCACTCCTAGGTCCAAGTTTTTACTGTAGTTGAATTGTTAAGGTCCCATAATCTGCTCCTGGTAGGAGAAGGTGAGCTGTCGAAAAAAGGAAGATGGATTGAGACAAATTAAGACTTTATTGGTGAGTTTTAGGTTCTCTTTTACAAAGGTGCCCTAAATCAATGCATGCGCTAACTGCTAACGCGTCCATAGGATAACATGCATACTTTAACATTTAGCACACTCTAACAGCACAATAAATGGCACTGTTTTAAGCACGTGGTAAATGTTAACACATGCATGTTGTTTTATGGACGCGTTAACAGTTAGCGCATGTGTTGATTTAGCGTAAAAGAGAGCCTAACACTCACCAATTTACTGTTCTCTCAGAAAATCATCAATAATTACACCCTTCTGAAGGAAAAAAAAGTGTGAAACATGTTAGTATTGTGAAAATGTATATAATTTATCACAAGGGCAAACAAAGGTTGCAGTACATCATTCTCACCAATTCTTTCTGTTTTGGTATTTGAGCTTTGGCCAATGGCAAGCTGGTGTGCTGAACCCAGTTTGAACAGACCTGCTCTGGCCTCTGGGAAACACAAGGGGAGACATTAGCCACTCTGGGAACCTGATATCAGGAGAAAAGGGTGAAAATGTTAGACATCTGTGACAAAAATAAAAAGCAGAAGTCTTTGGAGAATATGTCACAGCAGTCTCAGAATAACAGCTAGAATGAACAGAAGCACAAACACTTCCATTTTTATAATAAGGATGCCTAACAATTATGACTCTAAAAAGATTTACCTTTAGCTCTATGAGGAAAAGCACTGCTATAGGTTCCACATATTCATGTAACTTGCATATCCATTTTGCTGGCACCAAAGTTTCAAACAGCATGGGGGGTTTTTCAGCCAACACTCCTGGAACTTCTGGAATTTTATCATCACTAATTCTCAGACCTGCTAATGACCCAGTGGAATGGAGAGAGTTGTGGCAGATATCAGGGGGACAAAAAAATAATGGAGAATCACCATAAGCAATAACACAGAATGGGAGTCCAAAAGAAGAAATCAGTTCTGCCTGAGCTTTTCTAATAAAGATACCTAAGTAGCTAGCAATGTATCATTCTCACCTGGATTTGTTATCTGAGCTGCTAACAAGGAGTTCCTTGCATAGTGCAGCATAGTCACCTGGAAAGATGAAAAAGGTTAGAAAGACATCAAAATTGCAAATTACTATAGCTGCTAATGGTCCTGTAGAATGGAGAGTTGTGGCAGATATAGGAAAGAAAAGGTTAAAAGATAATCAAGAAAGGTAAGGTCTCAAAAATCAGCATAAACAATAACACAGAATAGGAGTCCTAAAAGAGAAAACACTGCTCTGATGGACCTTCTTATACTAAGCACGCCTATGTAGTGTCTGACGTCATAGGCACCGTTAGGACTTCCCACCAGAAAACTTTCAAATCTGATTGGGCGTGCTTTAGATATGGTTTGGGCAAACACACCTGTACTGACTTTTAATAATTTCCTTTACTTCTCAAAGCTTTGACAAGAAGCTATTTCTCATCTGCTTAGTCTGTAGAGGCTCCGTTACCAAATTCTAAACAAAGTTCCCTCTATGCGTTAAGGCACTGCTTTTATCATCCATATGTCAGGGGTTCAAGTCTTGAGTGCAGTTAGCAAATATTTGATATTGATTTTTCTACCAGAAAATCTTCAAAATCTTTAGCCATTCTTTTGCTTAAACATATTTGAGTTGATCTTTAAAATGAACTGCAGCAATTCTCATCAGCCTGTTCTCTCATCCTAAACCCCCTCCCCCACCCCAACACACACTCCTCGGGCATGAAACCACAACCAGCCAAGCGAAATTTACCAACAGTAATGTCTCTAGGATACATCTAAAAAACATGTACCTTCCTTCAATACCTGTCCAAGCCTTATGAAGTTTTAGTAAACTCTTATGCCTGTTGCCATGTGTGGATAATGCATAAAAAGAAATCCATTCCTACCACAATGGCTTGTAGCTGAGAGAAGAAGAATGTGTCTGATGCACCTGTGCCTGCAAACTGCAGAATGCTGATGAAAAACAGCAAAGTCCACCACTTATGAGAGCTGTTAGGATGCAGTTACAATGAGTGAAGTTGAGAGTGGGATTTGAACTGGTGAGTATAGACAAGATGCAACAAGGTGCTTTAACTTGGTGAGCCACAAATGGCTTTGCACTGTCAGAAGAGAAGTTTCATCCTATGACAGCTTAGGATGTCCTAGCCATGGGAAAGAGAAATTAAGTTTGTCTGGAAAGGGAAATGTGCTGATAAAAAACAGCAAAGTTCACCATCTGGACCAAGGTGTTAAAGTCCCTCCTCAAGGGCCGCAATCCAGTCGGGTTTTCAGGATTTCCCCAATGAATATGCATAAGATCTATTAGCATACAATGAAAGCAATGCATACAAATAGATTCATTGAGGAAATCCTGAAAACCCAACTGGATTGCGGCCCTCGAGGAGGGACTTTGACACCCCTGATCTAGACCCTCTTATGACAGCTAATAGGAAGCTGTTAGGAAGTTGTTAACATTAGTGAAGGGATTTGAACCAGTGAGCTTGAGAAGATGGACAAGGTACAACAAGGTGCATTAACTTGGTGAGCCAGAAATGCTTTCTTTGGGGGTAACTGTGATATCATTCCTAAGCATATGATACATAGGCAGGTCAGTCAACTATGATATGACAGGGCAGTGAGATTCACCTGAGTAGAAGCTGATGTAGCTCAATGTGTTAAAATCCTGTGCTGATCATACAGAGGTTGTGAGTTCAATACCCAGCACATCTTTTAATTGTGGCATTCTACCTTGCAGGTGCACCTTGATGATCTCACAATGAGGTCAGCTTTGTGCAGCTGAACAGCTCTATTTTGCAATGAGGGAAAATGCATGTTGAGGTCTGTATCTAGTTTTTCTAATTTTAAGCTCTGAGAGATGAAGTAATGTGTGCAATATTGATATCTTTTTCATGTTCTTTCATTGCTCTCAAGACAGAGCTAATTGCAGCACTGTTTGGTGAGAAAAAAGGGGGTTCTTTTTAAGCAGGTAAGCCAAAGGTGGTGTAATGAGTAAATTATATTACTGTTTGGGCAGAAAAGTACGTATTCTATGCAATATGTTTATATTGATGTGCCCTATTGATATGGTAGCTTATTAAATCTATTAGGAGGTGAAAAAGAGGAAAAAAATGATTCCTGTAGAAGCCCAAAGCACATCTATGTTCCGCCCATAGAAACCCAAGTTCAGCCCAAGCAGAAACCATGCAGAAACCACACTTAGACCAGCTTTTCATTCGCCTACAATTTCCACGATGCTTAGATGTGGTCTGCCGCCCAACTAGCATCTATGTGATGCCTATCCTTAACCATGCCCACGTTACACCCTTGTTACACCCACGTCTGCTTACTTGGATGCGAGTTTTCCAAAAACACACGTCTTCCTAGCGTTTATATTGTGACGACACCTACGTGACGCTTATCTCCGTCTAAGTCCCAATTAACGCTTGTTAAAACCCTTAAATCGCTCGTTAACCACCAAACCACGCGGTTTACAGAATCGGGGTCTTGTTGCATAAATTGTACTTTGGTCGGCAATACTTGAAGCGCAGGAAGGTCTGGTTGTTTCCAAGCAGATGCCAGAACAAGTCGACCTGCTGCCATTATCAAATGTATCCATTTTTGCTGTCTAATAGGCAAAAGAGCAGGCCTCGCATTCAACAGGCAACACTCCATAGTCTTGGGCATCGAAATGCACAACACTGCCTCAGTAAAGGAAATTACTCTGTCCCAATAAGTCTGAGCTTTTATACAGTGCCACCACATATATTCAAAAGTACCCACTTCCCCATATCCTCTCCAATATTCATCCGATCCTTTCCCATACATAGCTCATAATTGCGTTGGAGTGTAATACCAACAGTAAAACATCTTATAGCCATTTTCTATCATATTACTAGCAATAGAACCATGAAGAAGGAAATAAAATATTTTAGCCCATTCTTTATCAGTATAACATTTGCCAATGATCTTTTCCCAGTGACGTCTATATTTCAAAGGGGGATGAAGATGCTCCAATTGTGCATTATACAATCTAGTGATACTACCCCTCCCACTCTCTTTCATCAAAGCCCTCCCTAAGGTTGTCTGCTTAGAGGAAACCAGATCTCTGAGGGCCACTATCCAATTAAAGCTTTCAATTTGTCTATAATAAAATAGATCTCTAGATAGGAGGCCATACTCTTCCATCAAACCCACCAACTCAATCGCTCAGTGAGCGATTGAGACATGTGCAGACCCCTGACAGCAGTGACAGGAGAAGCAGCCTCCTGTCAGGGCTTCTGTTTTTTTTTTTTCTTTTTTCAATGGGACAGATGTTCTGCGCGTCTTAAACGCACACCATCTGTCCCATTAAAAAAGCCGACAATCATCTGCCCCCCCCGAGCCACCGTTCCCCCCTGCCCCCCCGAGCCACAATTCCCCCGCACATCTGCACGCTCCTCCAATAAAACCAGAAGGATGGATTCTCACTCCCTCCTGCCACAAAGACTCCTGTTGGCCTACCACTGCAGTACCCCTCCCCGCCCCGGTGTCTGTACCTTTCTGTTGGGAGCAGGAGGTACCTCAAACACCTCCTGTTCCTGCTCCTCCTCTGGTCTGCTATGCCACTGGGCCTTAGGCCCCTCCTCGGTGTATCATGTGGTGCATGAGGAGGGACCTAAAGCCCTGATTGGCTCAGACACCACGTGCTCCTCCTTTGAAGAAGAATACCTTGCTAGGAAGGGGGGGGAACAGCAATCTCTTCCTGGGCAGAGATGAGAAATTTCTATTCAAATTGAGCTAACATCAGAAATGCTGCTACATAGATATTCTGTTTTAAATCAGACTCTTTTAGAGCAGTACCAGCCTAGCAAAGTTCAAGTCCATTCACTAAATAGGGGGTAGGTTAGAGTAAATACATAGTATTGACAGTGTGGAAACATTAAACACAGACACAGAGACACAGAGATTGACCTTAATTAAGATTGTTAATCTGTGTTAATATTGATTTGAGATAAATAAAGCCAATTTTAAATCCCAAGCTCCTCTCGTATATATAACATGCCATTGTATAGATCCATGGTGAGACCACACCTGGAGTACTGTGTGCAATTTTGGAGGCCGCATTACCGAAAAGATGTGCTGAGACTGGAGTCGGTGCAGAGAATGGCAACCCGGATGATCGCGGGTCTCAAGGATCTCCCTTACGAGGAAAGGCTGGATAAGTTACAGCTCTACTCACTCGAGGAACGCAGAGAGAGGGGAGACATGATCGAGACGTTCAAGTATCTCACGGGTCGCATCGAAGTGGAAGAAGATATCTTCCTTCTCATGGGTCCCACGGCAACCAGGGGGCACCCGTGGAAAATCAGAGGAGGGAAACTGCACAGTGACACCAGGAAATTATTTTTCACTGAGAGAGTGGTTGATCGCTGGAATAATCTTCCACTTCAGGTCACTGAGGCCAGCAGCGTGCCTGATTTTAAGGCCAAATGGGATAGATATGTGGGATCTATTCACTGAGTTAGGTGGGGAAGGGTCATTGCGGTGGGCAGACTGGATGGGCCGTGGCCCTTATCTGCCGTCTATTTCTATGTTTCTATGTTTCTATGTAAGGTATAAACAGGTCCCATTACAATAGCGTATGCCATCCATTTAGGTTGAATTCTCAAAGAAACCGGCTATAAGAAATTTCTTGCCTAGAAAGCTGTCAGTAAACCTCGAAGAGTTAATGGACTGAATGATGCCTACCCCACTGAAACCCCAACGCTCAAATATTTTGGGTTGACCCCACTGAACTCCAGTGCAACACTTTTTGCCCTCTGTTTTTTGGAGCGCTGAAGTGTGTAACAGGGGTATAGCCAGCCTTCCAAGTTTGAGGGTGCCAAGAGGCAGACTGGGGGGGGGGGAGAGGCAACACATTCCTCCTCCCGCTCCATGTGCACGCATTAACGTACCTTTGCTGTGAAGTTGCCGAAGCTCCAGCCATAGAAATGCAGTGTCCGAGCTGTTCCCCACCTCCTTGAGCTGCTTCTGGAACATGCAAGTCAGTGGCGTGCCTCCAGCTGCTGACTTAAGGATGACCTGAGCATGCTAGGTAGAGATTGACAAGGGGACAAATTTGTCCCTGTCCTCGCAGGAACTCAATTCCCCCATCCTGGCCCAGTGAGTTTTGTTGCTACCCCTGTCCCTGTTCCCTTCATGTAAGTTCTGCCTTAACCACACACAAGCCTCGAACACTTATGATTTTAAAGGGTTTGAGGCTTGTGCAGATGAGGACGGAGCTTAGGCATTGGTGGAATGAGGCATTATGACATCACAATCTGAGCTCTAGAATGTTGCTACTTATGATTTTAAAGGGTTTGAGGCTTGTGCAGATGAGGACAGAGCTTAGGCATTGGTGGAATGAGGCATTATGACATCACAATCTAAATTCTAGAATGTTGCTACTTATGATTTTAAAGCGTTTGAGGCTTGTGCAGATGAGGACGGAGCTTAGGCATTGGTGGAATGAGGCATTATGACATCACAATCTGAGCTCTAGAATGTTGCTACTTATGATTTTAGTGTTTGAGGCTTGTGCAGATGAGGACGGAGCTTAGGCATTGGTGGAATGAGGCATTATGACATCACAATCTGAGCTCTAGAATGTTGCTGCTTATGATTTTAAAGGGTTTGAGGCTTGTGCAGATGAGGACAGAGCTTAGGCATTGGTGCAATGAGGCATTATGACATCACAATCTAAATTCTAGAATGTTGCTACTTATGATTTTAAAGCGTTTGAGGCTTGTGCAGATGAGGACGGAGCTTAGGCATTGGTGGAATGAGGCATTATGACATCACAATCTGAGCTCTAGAATGTTGCTACTCATGATTTTAAAGGGTTTGAGGCTTGTGCAGATGAGGACAGAGCTTAGGCATTGGTGGAATGAGGCATTATGACATCACAATCTAAATTCTAGAATGTTGCTACTTATGATTTTAAAGCGTTTGAGGCTTGTGCAGATGAGGACGGAGCTTAGGCATTGGTGGAATGAGGCAGTGTACTTGTGTGCCTAGGGGCCCTCGACGAATTAATCCTGCCCCGAGAGTCTGCTATTTTGGTGTCTGGTTGGTGGTTGCAATTGCAGCTGATGCTTCGAATCTACCATGTTTCCCCGAAAATAAGACACTGTCATATTAATTTGGGGCCCAAAAAAGGCACTAGGTCTTATTTTCATGGATGTCTTATTTTTTTCAGGTAATGATCATCTCTCCCTTCCTCTCCTCCACCCCAATTCTTCCTATTTCCTTTCTCGCCCCCAGGTGTGCAGCATCTTTCCTTCCCTCTCTTCCATCCCCTTGTGCAGTATCTCCCTCCCATCCCCCTGTGCAGCAGAACCCCTATAGCTTCTATCCCTCCCTTCCTACCATCCCCCCCATCTAGCATCTTTCTATCCCCCCACCGCCCTCCACTGCCGTGCACCCCCCACCCCCGCCAACTCATCGCTTCCTCCCATCCGAACTATGAGACAGGAATACCTTATAACAGCGTTGGCAGCAATCTACACAGGCTGCTTCGTGGCCTTCTGTCTCCCAGGCGTTCCTCTGTCGGGTTGCTGAATGCCCAGGAGATAGAAGGCCACGAAGCAGCCTGTGTAGATTGCTGCCAACGCTGTTATAAGGTATTCCTCGCAGTTCGGATGGGAGGGAGAGATGGGTCAGTGGGGGTGGGGCAGGGGTGCACAGCGGGGGGGGGGGAGCGCTGCTGCTGTTGGCGACTAGGGCTTATTTTCGTGGGCAGGGCTTATTTTTGGGGTAGGGCTTATTTTCAGGGAAACATGGTATTACGGCTGGAGAACTGTTTAATGTTGTTTCCACATGGTTATCAACTCAAGGGTTGGTCCACTCCACTCAGAATTTTATAGACTCAGAACTGAAAGTCTGATATATCATGGGTGCATCACATGAAAGGATGGCGGTACAATGGAGGGCAAGTAGCACAGAGTGCAATTATAGCTTGCAACAACCCAGACTACACACAGCAGGCAACCGCTTAGGTGAGGGGCGGGGCCATGCATCCTCTTTTTGGCTTCACAAATATGATAACGCTAGTGATAGGAATGTGACAAAGCAGTTTAAATTCATGTTTTGTAATGAGAAAGGTCTTTGTTAAGTCCTGTCTGGTGGGGGTCAAACTATTTTATCATTTTGATTTTAAAGGTCTTACATTCTTAGATTGTTTTAAATTTTCCTTTTAGTATTCGCACCTTAAAATCATGGATGCAATGTTCTGTTTTTCCAAAGTGTTGTCCAAAAGAGGTGACGTCTTGGTTGGCACTGCAATTTTTAACACGATAGCCATGTAAATTGATCCCAGTCTTTAGAATCTGGTTTGTTTCACCAATGTAGCATCCTTCTTTATACTTTTTGCATTGAATGATATCTACCAAAACTGGGATAGGTTGAGTTATAGTTTTTGGTGGAGTTTGTTGTGCCACATCTTTAAAATAGAACGAGTAATAGCTATACAGCAGGGGCATTTTAGGAAATTTGGGGGCCATTAACAAATTACTGTATAGAATGAATATTGTTTTTTCCCTTTATTAATACACATCCAGGGTGGGGAGGGGGGTGGGATATGTTAAGTTATGTTTTCTTAGGTTCAAAATACTACTGAGGGTATATGGGGAGGGGATATTTTATTTGTATTAATATTTGATGGAATATTAAGTGATGTTTAAGTGTCAAATGATTGTATTTTATATTGCACTTATTGAAAGATTTAAAAATGAATTGAATTTGAAAAAAAAAAAAAAAGAATGATATCTACCACATTAGAAGATAGCATGTGACGGATCCCCTCAAGTTGAATGTTTTTCCCTAATGAGTGAGTCTTCTGATTATTATTAAAAAGAGCTGAATATTAACCAGAAGAGGGAGCTAAAGATCTACAAATAGCATGTGTGGCTTTTTTTTTTTTTTTTTAACCTTATTAAAAAGACAGTTAGACAAATGTTATATAGTTTTCTAAATGTTCAGAGAGAGACTTTGATAAGCTGATAAATTATCTATAAGTAAATACAATTTTAAATGCAAAACGTTTTTTGTTTTAGTTTGCAGCCCGGGCTTGATGGACCATTGGTCTGACCCAGTAAGGCTATTCTTATGTTATGTTCTTTGATGAAGCCACATTATCGTTTTTTATCGCCAGCCATGGCAGTAAAAGCTCCGACGCTCATAGGATTCTTATGAGTATCGAAACTTTTACCGTTGCGATCGGCAATAAGAAACGCTAACACGGCTTCATAAAAGAGGGGGGGGGGGGGGGGTGGAATTCAGTACCCTAAGCATTTTTTCTGCATTTTATAACACAATACTCTTCAAGTTCTCATCACAAAAGATCTTATGTTACTTCAGTACTGTACAAAATTTTAGCTTATTTCATATATTCAACAGAGCTCATCCTTATTAATGCCTTAACAAAATAAACACCTCAGGAAACAGGAGTTATACATTTTTAATGCTTGCTATGTTCACTGTCCTGCTATTGAATTCTAATACTACTTCTATTAATTATTTCTAAGAGGTGGTCCCTGCTTGAATGAGCTTACAATCTAAACAATCAGAACCAACAAACATCATGCCAGGGTAGGGTTACAGTTAGAGGGGATGGTTAAACTGATGGCTAGAGTGGTGAGCAGAGGGCAGCGGAGAGTCGGGGTTATGAGTTGAAAGCTAACTTGAAAAGGTGGGGTTTTGAACAAAGGAAGGGAAGGAGCGTGGCAAACGGACTCTGATAGTTTATTCCAGGCATACGGAGCAGCGAGATGAAAGGAACAAAGTCTGGAATTGGCAGTGGAGAAGGTTACAGGTGAAAGCAACTTATCTGCGTTGTATAAGCAGAGATACTGAGGGGAAGATTTTCAAAACGTAACGATAAAATCCAATGGGCTGCTACCGAGGTCGCTATTGTAACGATTTCAAAAAGGCGAGTCATTCTCAAAAGACCCCACATGCAAATGAGGTTCGCGGATGTTCATGTAGGCTCGCTAAATTTATTTGAGATGAGTCGTTGGTGGTAGCGATCAGCACATGCGCAGAATACACCCATAAATTAAAAATAAAAAAAATTTAAAAAAATCAAAGATCAGCAGGAGAGATGCCCACTCTCTCTTGCCGTGCTTGCACAACCTCCAGGCACCCACCCCTGGCAGAGGGAGGGATGCCCACTCCCTCTTGCCATCGCCCAACCCTGGCAACAACTCCCCCTGTGCCCCTAATGACCCCCCTCTGCCCCTCCCTGCCTTATTCATGAAGTCTGGCTGGAGGGACGCCTTAAGTACCTGGGCAAATCAGAGCCTTAGGCCCTTCCCAGGATGCACCGGGAAGGGGCAGCCCTGCCATATTGTAAGAGACATGGGAGTCATCGGGGGCATGGAGGGAGTTGTCGGGAGGGTTGGGCGACAGTAGGAGGGAGTGGGCATCCTTTCCACTGTGGGTGGGGCGGGCTAGTAGTGTCTAGGAATTTGCGACGTGTGGGGAGTGGGCATCTCTCCCACTGTGGGGGAGGGGTAGTAGTAGTGTCAGGAGATTGTAAGACACGGCGGGAAGGAGTGGGCATCTCTCCCATTGCCAGGGGTGAGTGTCTTGAGGTTGGTATCTAGAGGTTGTGAGAACACTGAAAGAGAGAATGGACATCTCTCCTGCAGATTTTTTATTTGGGGTTATTGGGGGAGGGGTTATTTGCAGGGGGGGGGCAGAATCTGAGCTGTAAAACCTTACTTTCCTGTCAGTGCTTGATCCAATCAGCGCTCAGGCACTAATCAGAAAGTAAGGCTATGACAGCTCAGACCTGTCAGTAAATTCTGGCCGCAAACGTGGCACAAAAAGGTTAGAGAATCACTCGGAGTATTCATTTTAATATTAATGACCTCATTGTATATATTTGCATGGCAGAATTGGAAACTGCTAGGAAACTCGGAAAAGATCACGGTAAGCCATTTTGATAATCCGCCACTAAAATACATGAACGCTAATCCAGCTGAAAACGGTTTAGCAAGCACGTTAAAGGCACATTTTAGTTTTGAGAATCCTCCCCTGAGGGGCTGCAAAATGAACACACTTGTAGGTTAGCAATAGGAGTTTGAACTGTATGCGGACGTGGATTGGGAGCCAGTGGAGTGATCTGAGGAGAGGGGTAAGGTGAGTGCAGCCAGGTTGGCAATAGATAAGTCGTGTGGCTGAGTTTTGCACCAATTGCAAGGGGGAGAGGTGGTTCACCAGGAGACCTGTTAGAAGTATATTGCAGTAGTCTAAGTATGAGAGTGTGGAAAAGGATCCGGTTAGTGTGCTCAGAGAAGAAACGTCAAATTTTGGTGATGTTGGAGAGATAGAAGTGACAGACTTTAGCAGTCTGTTGGATGTGCATAGAATATGAGATGTTGGTGTCGAAGATGACTTCAAGGTTACGAGCAGAGGAGAAAGAAACAATAACAGTATTATTTATAGAGATGGAGGGGGGCAGAGTGGAGGGTTTAGGAGGAAAGAGAAGCAGCTCAGTCTTGGACATGTTTAGTTTCAGGTGGCGGTAGGACATCCAGGCAGCAATGTCAGTCAAACAGGCTCCGTATTTTGCTTGGATTTTAGGAGAAATTTCAGGTTTAGAGAGTGTAGATATGGGAATCATCAGTATTTGGTGATATGGAAGCCACGGGAAGAGATCAGAGCACCAAGCGAAGAGGTGTAGAGAGAGAAAAGAAGAGGTCCTAAGATGGAGCTCTGGGGTACACCAACCGCTAGTGGGATAGCAGTAGGGGAGGATCTACCAGCACCTACACGAAATGTATGATGGGAAAGGTAGGAGGCAAACCAGGAGAGAACAGATTTGCGGAATCTGAGCAAGGACAGCATATCAAGGAGTAAGCAGTGATTAATAGTATCAAAGGCAGCAGACAGGTCAAGAAGGATAAAGGATTGAGTAAAGGCCTTTAGATCTGGCCATGAACAGATCCCTGCAGACTTTGGTGAGGGCAGTTTCTGTGGAGTTTGGGGGTGAAAGCCTGATTGTAGAGGATCATGAATCTGTTGAGATGAAAGTCACGGCAGCAGGAGAACAGTAGCTTGGATAGGAATGGAAGAAGGGAGATAGGGGCTACGGGCAGCAAAAGAGATGGGGTTGGAGAGGTTAGTTTGCAGTCACTCCAGCTGCAGGAGGAAGGAGGCGGCCATTCAGGACAAAGGCCAAGCACGATTTATCACAGGTCTCATTTCAGGCAATGGGATCTATGTACTAATGGTAGTCCGCCAAATGTGCTCATTCAATTGCGCGCACGACAAATGCACGCACCGTCATTCTGTACAGGCTGTCTGAATTTGGGCGCAGATCACAGATCCATGCTTAGATTCTTTTTGATTCTTCTCTTACTTTTAAGGATCAAATAAACTCTCTGGTTAAGAAATGTTTTTTCAGCTTACGAATGTTGAGCAACAGCGTCATTTTTTTGTTTTGGTCCAATCTATTATATTATCCCGATTAGATTATTGTAACGCCATTTATCTTGGCATCACTGAGAATATCTTCGTGATGAATTACAACTACAAAAATTTAAAATCAATCTCAAAACTTTTCTTTTTCAAGATGCATACGACAAACCCTAATCTCACAATCTTTTTTTTTTTTTTTTTTTTTTAATTTTATTTTGAAACAGTCCATCATCTTCTTTATCATACCCCTACCCCTTATGTGTCATCCCCTTTCCCCTCTATATCCTTTCTTCTTCTTTAATTATGTAACTTTTCCCCACCTCCCCATCTTTCCTCACTTTCTAGTTTGTCTGTAAATGTCATACTCGTTCACTCTATCTACTTTTTTTTTTTTTTTTTACACTCTTTTTATTTCTCTCTATTCTATTTTAAATTATGTTTTGTTTTTTCTTTTAATTTTCTTTATTTATAATTGTAAACCGGTCAGATATTCATTTTATGATCGGAATATTAAAAACTAATAAACTTGGAAACTTGGAAACTGCCTTCAAAGACTCCAATTGATTCAGAATACCACCGCGAAGTTGATCTATGGAAAGAGCAAATTCGGCCATGTGACTCCTTTGCTTTTCTCTCTCCATTGCTCCCGGTTTATTTTACAATTCAGTTTAAGTGTTTATGTATTGTTTTTTAACATTTTACATGGTATTTTTGCTCCTCTTGTTCCTCTACTATAGAATGTTTATAGATTTTCATATGCGAGAGGCATTCATCGATTTAAACTTCCTCTTCCTTCTAGGAAAGGAATTCAAGGAGTTAAGAATTTTAGCAGCTCTCTGGCGTTTAAATTTCCCCAACTATGGAATGAACTTCCCCTAATTTTGAGGTGTCCCAGTTCCTTCCAACTCTCCCTTAAACTTCTAAAAACTTTTTTATTCGCTAAACATTTTGAATACTAAGGGCTCCTTTTACTAAGGTGTGGTAGCGTTTTTAATGCACACAGCAGATTAGCGCGTGCTAACCCCGCGCTATGCGGCTAGAACTAATACCGGCTCAATGCCGGCATTAGCATCTAGCGCGCTTGGCATTGTAGCACGCGCTATTCTGTGCGTTAAAGCCCTGGTCAATGAGCTTAGTAAAAGGAACCCTAACTCTTTTGTATTTTCAGTTTACTTTTTTTTTTTTAAATTTATTGTTAACCGCGTCGAGCTTCCATTGGTTGAAGGCCCGGTATATAAGGTTAAGGTTTCGTTTAGTTTCCGTTGTCTCTTTCTAACACCTTCACTTGTGTGATATCAGTGTGGCCCCCTGAGATGTACCCCATGATCCCACCCTCCTCTTCCCCCCGACTCTGAGGGTATTGCAAACTCTGAGCCCAAGTGTCAAAGCAAATGAGGAATGTGATAAGGTCAGCCAGCCAGCCAGCCGTTGGAGAGTCCCAGTCAACATGAAGAAACAGTGAATATAATGAATTACTGAGGGCAACGCCTACGACTATCTCGTAAGCCACATTCTGAAGCAGGTGATGGAAGGGACAAAGCTCTACCACACATCCTTACATAAGTTTGAGATGCTCCACCCTAGAGCTGGCATCTAAGTTAAGAATGTCAGAACAGCTGTGACAGGGGATTACCACAAATAGCAGAGAAACAAGTGGCTTGAAAAAGCTCTCAAGACAAAGACGATGTGCCCAACAGTAGCTAAGATGAAAAAAGTGAACACCTATGTCAGCAATAGATCATTTATACAACCAGTGTACAGGAAAAGGGGGGGAACCTCCCCCCCCAAAAAAAAAAATAGATGCAGCAGTTGACGAACCATGGTCCATGTCAGGATCCTTAAAAGATGAGTAATTATTTTTACATTGTTTCTTGCATGCCAGTAATGGAATCTGAAAAGTAATTTATTAGTTTGTTATTTCTTCTTTTCCTCTCTATAACTTAAACCCCCCCATTATTATTATTTTTTTTTTACAAAGATATGGTAGTGACGGCCGCGCTGCAAATGCTTGGATGCCCATTTGAATCCATATGGAGGCTTCACATCCTACTTGGGACCTGGATTGGCTAGTGTTCAATAAATTATTTTTGTTTTATCTTGTTGTCACGATATTGCACCGCAAAGAGCTGGTTTTAAGAAAGGTTTGGACAAGTTTATGGAGGAAAAGTCCATAGTTTGTTATTGAGAAAGACATGGTGGAAGCCACTGCTTGCCCTGGATCGGTAGCATGGAATGTTGCTACTCTTTGGGGTTCTAGAATGCTGTTACTCTCTGGGATTCAGGAATCTTGCTATTTTTTTAAGATTCTGTATGGAATTTTGCTACTCCTTGGGATTTGGCCAGGTACTAGTGATCTGGATTGGCCACCGTGAGAACATAACATAAAACTCACTTGTATACCGCTAATACCATTAAGTTCTATGCAGTTCACAAAAACTAGTAATACAAATGAATAAACAACCAATATCTAGCTTCTGAAAGGTTCCCTAAAAAGATATGTTTCTAAGGCGCGTTGAAATTGTTGATACAAGTTTGGAAATATAAATATACTAGCTGATGCCCCGGCGTTGCACGGGTATTTAATTATAGTAATAACACTGTAAATGGATTCAAATAAAGATACTTTATAGTGGTGAATTAAATTATTGTTTTACAGCTTAATAAAAAGTACAATATTCAAATAATAATGTGAAATATTTGACAAAATGAATACAATACAACTAACGCAAAACGTGATTATAAACAACATTTTTAGTTTCAGCTCCAGGAGCAAGAACATATAAATTCTTGGGTGAACCCACCCTTGAGCAAGCAACATAGAGTTGTGGGCCGAGAGACCCCCAGAACATATCACCCCAGGTAGTGAGGGATCTGCATACCAAGTTTCGTTCAAATCGGTCAAGCCGTTTTTGCGTGATCGCGGCACATACACACATACACACACACATACACACATACATCCGATTTTATATATATAGATGAGTTAAGTCCCTGGTCAATGAGGCTGCCTGAAAAGCTAGCAATCGTTCCTGAAATTTCTTATATTTACATCCCTTTACAGAAGGGAATGAAAATAATGAGTGAGATTTTCTAGAATGTTTAGAATTTGTGATAATAAAAGATTCCAGAAGATACTCAGGAACTGACCCTGTTAGTGCCTTAAAACAAATGCAGCCGAACTTAAATTTAACTGGTGCCTCAACTGGAAGTCAGCGCAATTGATGGTAAAAATCAGTGACATGATCATACTTCTTTAAATTGAAAATCAATCTGACTGCTGCATTCTGAATTATGCACGGTCTATGAAAGTTTTTCTGAGTACCAGCAAGATGAACATTGTTGCAATAATCCGACAGATTGAACCAACAATTGAAAGGAGTTGATATCAAAATATGCTCTAATAGTTCTTAGTTTCCATAAAATATAGAAGCCTTTTCGAACCGAGTCCACCTGATTTTTCATAGTAAGGGCACGATCTAAAATTACGCCATGGGTTCGTTTTACAAAGGCGCACTGGCGGTTTAATGCGCGTAATACCGTGTGCAAAACCGCCGGCCACACTAGCCGTTACCGCCTCCTCTTGAGCAGGCGGTAGTTTTAGGTCAGCGCAGGGGTTAATGCATGATGAAAAGTCACACGCGTTAACCCCGCTAGCGCGGCTTGATAAAAGGAGCCCCAAGTATCTTTATGGTTGACTGGATAGTATAAGATGTATCATTTAAAACAATAGATGTAACATCTTCATTTAAATTGGGTGATGCAAAGAAAAATTTGTGGGGTTTTTTTGTATTAATTTTCAATTTGAATTCTGGCATCCAAAATTCAATTATCTGTAGAATCTTAACCACAATTTGATTTATTTGAGAACGGGCTACTAGGTTTGATGGACCATTGGTCTGATCCAGTATGGCTGTTCTTATGCTCTTATGTGAGCCAAGTAAAGGACAATTAAGCCATTGTAACATCACTGATGAGGTCGGCTCTGAGGCACTGTGGAATGAGGCATTATGACATCACAATCTCAGCTCTGGAATGTTGCTCTCATTGGGGTTCCGGAATTTTACTATTCTTTGAGATGCTGGAATGTTGCTACTCCTTGGATTTTGGCCAGGTATTAGTGACCTGGATTGGCCACCGTGAGAACGGGCTACTGGGCTTGATGGACCATTGGTCTGACCCAGTAAGACTATTCTTATGTTCTTATGGGAGGAGGAGGAGGGAGTGTATCAAGACTAAGGGCTCCTTTTTTCTAAGCTGCGATAGCATTTTTAGCCCACGCAGCATTTTAGCACACACTAAACCCACGTTACGCAGCTAGAACTAACGCCAGCTCAATGCTGGCGGTAGCATCTAGTGCACGGGTAAATTCAGCGTGCGCTAAAACCGCTATTGCAGCTTTGTAAAAGGAGCCCTAGATCAGGGCATTGATAGAGAATGACACGGTGACAAAATTCATCACCATTCCCGTCCCCGCGGATAACCGCGGGAAATCATCTTCATGTCAGTCTTTAAAGAGAGGGAAGAATCAGAGTATGAATGGCCACAACCACTGACCTGTAAGCTTGCTTTGAAAAATGCTGGTGTAGAAGGACTGAGGTTGAAACAGACACTACAGAATGACAGTCTCTGGTATCCAGAGCAGATATTGTGATGTCATAATGCCTCATTCCACCAGTGCCTAAGAGCCAATCACATCAGTGATGTCACAATGGCTTCATTATCCTTGGCTCCCATAAGAATCAGAGTATGAATGGCCACAACCACTGACCCGCGAGCTTTGCTTTGAAGAATGTTGGTGTAGAAGTTCTGAGGTTGAAATAGACACTAGAAAATGACATGGGATTATTTCCTGCGGTTATCCGCGGGGACGGGAATGGTGATGAATTTTGTCACCGTGTCATTCTCTATTGATAGCCTTATTGTCAGGATAGTGCAAGGGAAATGTTTAAAATTTTACTGAAGTGCCCCTCTCAATATTTAATCAAATAAAAAAATGGTTTACAATTTGGAAACCAAACAACCACCAACAGTTTAAAAAAGGAAAAATTAAAAATATGAAAAGCAGAGTCAATCTTAAATGCAAGCAAAATAAATGAAAAATAAGAATGAAAAACAATCAGGAATTTGCACATGACCAGATACTTTGAAAGTGTCAAGAAAGGATCCGACAAACAGACCCTGCTGTACTAGCCAGAAATATCCACTGCCTGTCATCTTCTGCTTACTGTAACATACCAGGCTTCCCTATTCCTCTCCCTTCTTTCCATTCTCACCATCCGCAATGTATTTTATGATTTATTTCTATTTTCTGGCCATATCTTGTTTTTTTTTGCTCATTCTGTTTGGACCTAAGCAATGGAAGATAGAAGAAGCATATTAAGTCAGTCTAAACAAGGTGACACCTTATTTTTTATTTTTGCTAACTTTTATTTCAAATGCTAAACTTCCCAGAAGCACTCCTTGGCTGCCACTCTACTGCTCTCTAGCACTGCTGACATAGACCTTTTTTTCCCTCTGATCCTGTCAACCAGCTGTTAGGGCAGCAGCAGGAGTGGCGGCAAAGCTCCCGCCTCTGCTCACTGCCAAAACTGAGTGCAACCCAAGCAGCTCCTAGGTCTCCGACAGGCTGTCTTTCAAAGCTGCTCACACAGAAAAAATAAAACAGGCTTGCAAGCTGTGCACTGTGTGACTCCCAAAGCACGCAGCGCGGACTCTCTGAGCACCCAGTGTTTACCAGGTGCCTTTTCTTAACCACTATGACCTGGATTCTTTAACCAGCACCGGTCCGGTGGCCGCTTTACACATGGCTGCCGATCGCGTGTCAGCGCCAGTTAGAGAATCACACCTCCAGCACAGGCGGGCGATGGTAACATAGGCCAGGGTTTTCCAGGCCTATATTTCCGGCAGTTACCTATGATATGAATCGCACCTCTGTAGGCGTTTTATGGTGCCTAATGCCACTTCCGGCGTTAGCCACGCCTACAGTGCCATTAGAGCGGTATAAAACACCTCTGCAGGCGTGATTCGGTGCTGATTTTTTTAGGTACCAGTAGATGCCTTGAAAATCAGTTTAAAACATCATTTAAACACCATTTTTCGCCAAGTTTGGGCGCCGTTTAGGAAATCCGGGCCTTAAGGGTTCCTTTTATAAAGCAGCGGTAGAGCTTTTTACAGCGGGCCGGCACGGCAAATGCTCCGACATGCATAGGAATTGAATGAACATTGGATCACGTACCTTGCCAGGCCGCGGTAAAAGGAGCCCTAAATTATGCACATGGACTGATAATGGTCTTAGCAGTGGCATAGCGAAGGTGAGTGGCGCCCCTCCGCCTTCCTTGTTTCCATCCCCTGCTCCTTCCCCAATCCCCCCCCCTGCTGCGCACACGTCCCCTTCCCCTCTCCGTGCCTCTAGTTGTTCACAGCAGTGAGGAACAAGCATCAACGTGTTCCTCGTGACCCTGGCGGCTCTCCCTCCGATGTCACTTCCTATGCACCCAGAAGCGACGTCAGCGGGAGAGCTGAAATGGTTGCGAGAAAAAATTGAAGATGTTGCTTGTGGCAGTGAACAACTAGAGATAGAGAGGAGGGAAAGGGAAGAGGAGTGTGTGCGTGGCGAGGGGAGGGAAGGAGTGGGGAGAGGAAGAGGGGTGCTGTTACCCTCATCAACATTTTGCCCTGGGCGGACCGCCCCCTTGCCCAGCCTCCTTAATGGATCTTAGTATTGATTTTGCCAATGTATACTAACCTAACATTCATTTCCAAGCCTGGCAGTTTGCAATTGGCCATAACAGCGTGAAAATGCTTACATTCCACTTATATACTCTCCCTGTTTCTCAACCCCTCCTCACCCACTCCTACCTTCCCCATGAGGCTGTCATTGGAATGCTTTTATATTTCACGTAGATATTCTGACGTAGGTCATCACCTGTTCATTTCTGAATTTCTGATCTGAAGAAGGCGACGGGACTAAATCGCACTGGACAATCGCGCACTGACAAGCCCGCTAAGACAAATGCGCGCAGGATGTCAGCGCGCCGGATTAAAAGGTAAGTTTAAAGTGCTCCGAGGGTGTGTGTGTGGGGAACCTCCCCTACTTTACTTAGAACACTTGCCGCTGCCGTTGGGGGTGGGGTGGGGGGAAACCCCACACACACATACTTATAGAGGAAACTGTAATTTTTCACTAAAACACTGGGAAAAATTACACTTTCCTCTGTAATGATGAGCCCCCCCAAGCCCCACAATGGCAGCGGGTGGGGGGGGGGTTTCTCCCCCAACCCCCCCCCCCCCAGAGCGCTTTAAACTTACTTTTTAATCCGGCAAGCTGACACCCTGCGCGTATTTGTCTTAGCGGGTTTGTCCACGCGCCATTGTCACACGCTTTCATCTATGAACCGAAAAAGAAGGGTTACCTTTGAAAGCTCATCACAAAATGTATTATGTTAGTCTAATTTTAAAAAAATGTATCATCTAATTTTCTTTGTTTTGTTTTATTACTATTTATCAAGAATAAGAACAAACATCAAAAATAAAGTTACAGACAACTCAGAGCAAATCTTCCATTTAAACAAAAAAAGAAAGAGCCCGTATACTCTCTATATGAAGGAGGACTGTATTTGAATTCAAGAAGGTAGAGAAAGTTCTTCACACCTGGTGAAACTGCGAAGCAGATAGAGGGGTGCACTACTGAAAATACAATTTTGTAAAAGGGGGAGGTACATTTCACTTATGCATGCATCACATTAATCTACATGAGTGCGGGCCTATGATGGTGTGTATAACGCATACGGCAAAAGAAGCCATACAGGAGCGCAGAGACTTTTGGGTCTGCTGCTCTCTTAGCTTATGACTTCACACTGAGGACACACTGGAGGCCCAACATGAAACCTGGATCCAGGAGGAAATTTTCCATTAGATGAAGCCTGATCCAACTTGCAGAAACTACAGCTCTCGAGGGGGGGGGTCATCCCGTAGCAGTGGCTGGATTAGCAGGTCAGACGGTCTATCAGGAAAAACTTTGTGGAAGTGGTGTACAAGTTCCACTAAAAAAATACTACAACCCCTGCCCAACAAAGATAATCCAAATCAAACGTTTGTACAAATATATGTATTTCCAATCAAAAATATTTATTCAGTAGCTATCAAAAGCCGATTAATTACAAATGAAGCCTTTCAAATATAAATCCCATAATGATAGAATTGTACAAAGGAGAAGTCTCACCGAGAGTTCCAAATCATGTGACTATACAGAGTTCTGGCTTCATCTTCAGATATACTGTTACATGACTATGTGACATCATTTCCCAAGCTTCACATAATTGGTCAAAAGCATTTCCATTCTATTTAAGTTATTCCGTACGGTTTGTTCTATATGATACAATTCGGTTTACTTTATGATTTAAATAAGAGCAATTTCATGCATAACTCATTAAAACTTAAATGTTTGATTATACAGCCAACAATCCAACAAAGTATAAAAGATTATAATATAGTGTAAGAGGCAAATCGATAAGAATAGTCCTGCATTTTCTTTAGCTATGCTGTAGCACAAGAGGCAGAGCTACCCAAAAGTCATGTCTGTGTGCAGTGGCGTAGTGAGGGCGAGAGGTGCCCAGGGCAGTGGTGCCCCTCCCATGTTCTCTTCTCCACCCCCACCCCCATCTGCTCCTTCCCCGCCCCCTCCTACCATACGTGCTTGCGAGCCTGTGCTCCTTCTCTTCCCCTGTACCCCTGTAATGTTCAGGGTGCGAGCAGCAACCCAAACCTGCTGCTCGAACCAGTGACCTCAGAAAAAGAACCGCGCTGGCACGAGCTGCACATTGGGGTCGCCGATCATGCCCCGAACATTAAAGAGGTATGGGCAAATGGAAAGGGCGCGCATGCGTGGTCGTGGGAGGGGGGGCGGGGAAGGAATGGGGAGGCAGAGAGGAGGACAGGTGCTGTGCCCCTACCAAGAAGGCGTCCAGGGTGGACCGCCCCCCTCTTACTACGCCACTGTCTGTGTGGCAATGATTAGAAGCCTCCGTGAAGCTCTTTTTACCAAATTCTGAGAACAGCACATATCTTTATAACAACAATCCCTGTTTGAAAGCTGCCCACAATATCTCTAAACTCACACATACACAAACACCCATGCTGGGGCCCGAAGCATGTTCACAATACAATCCTATATAATTATAAGAAAATAACAAATAAGCAAGGCTTTTAACTCTAAAATCTAACTAAATGCATTATTTTAGAAAAAAAACATTGTGAGCGTGAAAGAAAGCGACAAAAAAACAAAGCCAGGCAGCCTGGGCTCAACTAACATACCCAGGGCTAAGAACAGGAAATGGGGAGGGAAAAGTTTTGGTTGAAAGGCAAAATTTTAGATATCTGCCTCTGCAAATTTCTATTAATAATCTAGCAAGGACTCGTATATTTTTCTTTGCCACCCTCATTGCTCATTCACAGCTTTCCTGACCATCTGCTTGCTACTTTTATTTTTTATTTTTTTTACTGCCCTACTCCTTCTTTCCAGGGAAGCAAACTTTCAGAACAATTTAGAGCAGCCTCACCTGCTCTTGGAGGGAATGAACAATATCTTTAAGCCTTTTTTGTGCTCCTTTACCTGAGCTCTCCAGCGTGCTGTAGTGGTTGCAGAAACAAGGTTAATACATTGGGACTTGGTTTCCACAGGGCAATGAACCTCTCCCTGCACTCTGCCAATGACAACACCCTTAGGAGAACTTCTGAAGTACCTTTCTCACCAAACTGTCTCCCTGAGATCCATCCCCATCTTCTCTCCAAGTTAGAGTGTCTCTTGGGGATCCTACTTCAACCCCTCCTCAACAATCTTGGCACTGGGGTGAGGTTCCATGAACTGTCCTCTCCTGGACCCAAGGAATGCAGCTTCCTTCCTTCCTTCCTTCCCTCTCTCTCTCTTGACCCAGGGAATGCTGCCTCTCTTCCTTCTTTCTCATCAACAAAGAAGCGAAAGAAACTCGCTCTTTAAACCCTGCTCTCAGCAGATAGACAGTTTTTTAATGAGTGCAACTGAGAGCTCCTGGTCTCCTGGAACAAGACTCCTTGATTAGAACTTCTGGTTTCCTGCTGAGTTTGTCTTCCTCCCAGCTCCTCCCTCAGACTGGTGCTGCTAACTTCATACCCCATTGCCTCATGGGTCTTGTAGTTCAGAACTTCCTAAAGAAAAACCTGTTTATTCTAATTCAATTTTTTACTGTAGCATAACTGGGGTATGATTTTTTTCATCCCCCCCCCCTTTCTGTGGGCATCCCTTCCACTCCCCAGGTTCTATTATATACCATTAAAGCCTGACTGTTCTTCAGAAAATTGAATTTACAGTGTTTAACAACTATCGCATATATTCAAAGCTGGCTTTACTCATGTGTTTCCCTCCTGCTATCCAAAAATTACATATCTTGAACTAATGTTTCTGCTCAGAGATGGGGTGTATTGCATGCAGTTTTAAAGACACTCTGACATCTGGAAGGAGGGTGTTTAGCATTTGCAAAGTTATGCAGAAACATTTTCTCCCATAGAAACCAACTGCAAATCTAATTCGTGATTAATATGGCAATGCACATAGACATTAATTTTCAGTGCCCTCTACACCCTAAAGAGGGTTTGGATCCTGAATACTGTACTTTATGTTTACAACTGTCAAGATTTATTTAGCTAGAGGTCTGATTGATTTTCTTTGCTATTTGATACGAAAGGAGATAGATTGTTCTTGAAGCAAATATTTTTCCAGTGATTAAAGGATTTGTTTCAGCAGCCTTGGCTTTTAGGATTCCAATTCTTATGCAGCGAGCTGCCAATGCATTTTAATTTTCATCTAAGGTCTTGATACCGATGCTAAGACTTACTTTTAAATGTGCCATATAAGTTAATTGATGAAGATCAAACTCATAATAAGAAGGTATTTTTCAAGTCAACTCAACAAGGCATGACCAACTTTTGGCAGAATAAAAAAAAATGCACCAGACCTTGGATTTCAGCTCCTTTTAAAAATATGTTTCTTTAGCTGGTGTACTGTATTATTAGTAGCAGTGACTCCTCAACTATGGAACACGCTGTCTAATGCGTTCAGGGATCTTGGTGATTTGACTGTTTTTCGGAAGAGGTTAAAAATACTCCAATTTGAATTGGCATTTCCTGTATGATGTCCTCTTCATGAATATCAAGTATTTGTTGTATTAAGGTATTTTATTTATGTGCGTTATTCCCTAAGGGGCTGATTCGCGCCGGCCGCATGTCAATCACGCTTAGACGCCATGTACAGAATCACAGCTAGTGGCGCCTATGTAAAAATTTAGACACCTGAAATGTAGGTGAGGGTTTTAAAGGCCTACCTTTCAGGTGCCTAAGTTTTTGGAGAATTGTGCTTAGAGGTGCCTAACTCATGCTCCGCCCATAGAAGTGCCCATTTAGGCATTGCGATCAGTGCCCATCGCCCAATTAACCCTCCCTTATATGAAGCCATGTTAGGCTTTTTTTCATTGCCAGTCACAGCATTAAAACTCCGACACTCATCGAATTCCTGTGAGTGTCAGAGCTAATACTGCCGTGGCTGGCAATAAAAATGCCCAACACGGCCTCATAAAAGGATTTTTTGAACAATTATTGAGGCTGTTGAGGGTATTATGCCAGTTATGTTAGCTGCCCTTTATAGAACCAGTCCCCAATTCTATAAACCAGTGGTTCCCAACCCCTGTCCTGGAGGACCACCAGGCCAATCGGGTTTTCAGGCTAGCCCTAATGAATATGCATGAGAGAGATTTGCATATGATGGAAGTGATAGGCATGCAAATTATAAAATAGTAACATTATGTGCATAATATTATTTAGTAATTAGCTTCTAATTGGCATTAACAACTAATTAATAACTATAATTGGTGTTCATAGATGTTAATTGGGACTAACTAGCAGTTACGCATGTAACCGTTCTTAGTTGGAGCAGAACTGCATGAGGCACGGGTATATCGGGACATGCTAAGACAGCAAATAGAATGCTAGGAATAATCAAGAATAATCAAGAAGTCATCCTGCCGTTGTATCGGGCGATGGTGCGCCCGCACCTGGAGTACTGCGTCCAATATTGGTCGCCGTACCTAAAGAAGGACATGGCGATACTCGAGAGGATTCAGAAGAGAGCGACGCGTTTGATAAAAGGGACGGAAAACCTTTCATACGCTGAGAGATTAGAGAGACTGGGGCTTTTTTCGCTGGAGAAGCGGAGACTTAGAGGGGATATGATAAGAGACTTACGAGATCACGAAGGGCATAGAGGAAGCGGAGAGGGACAGATTCCTCAAACGTTCGACAACCACAAGAACGAGAGGGCATTCGGAAAAATTAAAAGGGGACAGATTCAGAACCAATGCTAGGAAGTTCTTCTTCACCCAACGGGTGGTGGACACCTGGAATGCGCTTCCAGAGGGAGTGATAGGACAGGGTACGGTACTGGGGTTCAAGAAGGGATTGGACAATTTTCTGAAGGAAAAGGGGATAGAAGGGAATAGATAGAGGGCTAGTATACAGGTCCTGGACCTGATGGGCCGCCACATGAGCGGACTGCTGGGCATGATGGACCTCAGGTCTGACCCAGCAGAGGCACGGCTTATGTTCTTTGCCTGTGGGTAAGAGAATACAATTAGTTATGCACCTAATGGACAGCAATTAGGTGCAAGCAATCGAGCTAGCAGAAGTGCTTATGACTAAAGTTGCTAGTATTCTACGAGGGGGCCGCTGAAAGTTCTCAGCCCCAGTAGTGAAGGGAGAAAAAGACTCAGTTCGACTTCATCTGGCAAAAAAACTCCACTTAAAGACCACAAGCAAGTGCGGTCCAAAATTATATCAAACAAAATAGCAGTGAGAGACATGGTAGTAGCCCTCGTAGGAACCACCACAAAACTTCAGCACGCCAAAAATTCAAAGCATTCAAAGATGTGAGCACAGTGTATGACACACATGGCAATTGCAAGCAGGAGGTATGGGTGAACGGATGCGGCATGTGCACAGCAGTGTGGGGGGGGGGAAGGATTATATAGGGGTGGGGGCAGAGAAGAGGGCGGGGGAGGGGAGCCACTGCCCTGGGTGCTTCTCACTCTCACTGTGCCACTGCTCAGTCCAACCAACAAAGATCGCTCACAGGAAATGGCTGCCTTGAGCGCCCGTCATCTCTCGAGACTACGAAGGGAGCTCAAGGCAGCCATTTCCTCTGAGCGATCTGCATGGGGCAGGAGCGTGGGAAGATCGCTCCTGCCACAAAAACCCGCTAGACCACCAAGTAAGGCTTAAGGGGGGGGGGGGGTTTACAGGGCTTAAAATAGCCTGAAAAAAGGAAAAGGAATTTTTGGTTTAAAATCGCGAATAAGTGAATCCGTAGATACGGAAACTGTGAATACGGAGGGGGGAAGTGTAATGGCTATGCCTTAATGTTACAAGAAGAAACCAAGTGGTTCAAAGTATAATATACTGCATCAAAAAAAAAAACCCCCACTGGTAAAGAGAACTAACCCTATAGGATATATAGTTTCTATACGATTTATGAGGTGTAGTAGAGAGCCTCAGAATATGGAGCGTATGTACCCAATTCAGGTTCTTTCATGAACAACGTTCAAAAGCTCCTGCTCATGTCACAGGCTCCACCCCCTCACTACCACTCTATCCTTTTAATGACATTCTTTATTTAATACTTTTACCATTTAAATCTTCTTGTTTAAAAAAACTAATATTTAGTCTTTGCTTCAGCCACCAGACTAACTGTGTGGGTAGTCACTGCCAATGATCACCTTACAGATTATTTCAATCGAAATCGGCAAGTATAGCTTAGCACAGGGGTCTCCAAAGTCCCTCCTCGAGGGCCGAATCCAGTCAGGTTTTCGGGATTTCCCCAAAGAATAGGCATTGAAAGCAGTACATGCACATAGATCTCATGCATATTCATTGGGGAAATCCCGAAAACCTGACTGGATTCGGCCCTCGAGGAGGGACTTTGGAGACCCCTGGCGTAGCACTTTATAATGTATTTTCCATTCTGGATAAGTGAATGAAGTAGTACTTATCTTTTTAGAAAACGTCTGTACTTTGTTCAAGACTTTCTTTCGTCGACTTCAAACTTCATATAATGAAGCCGTTGCTAGTTTTCTCAGCGTGTTCCGACGCGGCCTGCGTGCATACGCTCCATATTCTGAGGCTCTGTTCCAGACATGGGCAACTCCGGTCCTCGAGGGCTGGAATCCAATCGGGTTTTCAGGATTTCCCCAATGAATATGCATTGAAAGCAGTGCATGCACATAGATCTCATGCATATTCATTGGGGAAATCCTGAAAACCCGATTGGATTCCGGCCCTCGAGGACCGAAGTTGCCCATGTCTGCTCTATATACCCCATAAATAGTATAGAAACTATCTTATAGGGTTATTTCTCTTTACCTATGGGGTTTTTTTTTAATGCAGTATGTGTCATTATGTTACACATTCAAATTCACCATGCGAAACCTAAGAAAAATAAGAAAATTCTTTTCCAAAGAACACTTCAAGATCATTGTACAATCCCTCATACTCAGCTCCTTAGATTACTGCAACAGCCTCTACCTACCTTGCCCAAATACTATGATAAAACAACTACAGACCGTTCAGAACACAGCTATCAGACTCATCTACTCTCTCAGCAAATTCGACCACGTCACACCCGCCTATGTAGACTCTCACTGGCTTCCGATAAAAGCAAGAACTCAAGAACTCAATTCAAACTCTACTGCTTACTTTTCAAAGTAACCCATGGTATGGCCCCCAATTACCTGAACAACCGTCTTTGCCGCTACCGACTACCCAGATCAAGAAGAACTCAGAACCTTTTCACCTTCCCCCCTCATAATGGTACCCGACGTAAGAAACTTTACGACAGCCTTCTAGCAACTCAGGCAGCGAAAATTGACCCCACCATCACCAAACTGATGATCAAAACAACAGACATCAAAGTGTTTCGGAAAGAAATCAAAACATTTCTTTTCAAAAAACACGTCCTTACTTAATATTCCCCTCCCCAATCGCACATGCACTCTCCCCAGCAAATAACACACTAGTCATCCCCTTGAACCTCATTTACCAAAAATATCCAAACTCCTAAATAAGCATCTCCCTTAGGTATCCATTTAACCTTCTCCTAAATAAGCATCTCCCTTAGGTATCCACTCAACTGATTCCTTCAAAGTTAGGTATCTTTCTTCAGTTGCCTATATTGTTTTCCCCACTGAACCTTGTAACTACTTGAACCCTGTCAAGTTATTCTATCGATACATCCAGATATCTTATACTTGTATTTCTATACCACAACATGTAATTTACTTAAATCGTTGTAATGTAATTCTCTCGGTAATGTCCTGATCTCTTTTAACTGTAATCCGCTTAGAACCGCAAGGCACAGGCGGAATAGAAATCACAAATGTAATGTAATGTAATGTAATGTAAATTCTCCTTAAATATATATCCTACAGAGACCGCTGGCATAACAAGGACCGTTATTACCAAAAAGGGATAAAAGTTCAATAACTGTTCAATAGTATCACTGCTCGAGTACACTATAAGGCAGAGTTCAAAACTCTAAACAGCAAATATAAAGTTACTTCGTGACTAATCCCTCTTCATCACCACTCAAACCCCCTCCTGTGCTAATCTTTTATGTTATTCTTTCCTACCGCGTTTCCCCGAAAATAAGACACTGTCTTATATTAATTTAGGCTTACTTTGGGGATGTCTTATTTTTTTCATGTACAACAATCCTCTCCTCCACTCCTCTTTCCTTTCCCCCCCACCTCTCCCTCATCCCTTTGTCCAGTATCTCTCTATCCATCCCTCCCTCCCTCCCATCCCCCCTGTGCATCAGAACCCCACCAACCCTCCCATTGTGAGACTGACCTACCTCCTTCCGAGGCTTCCTAAAGCAGCAGGGGTGGGGGTTGCTGAATTCACGAGTCTGATTTTTTTCAGCAAATCAGGCAGCACTAGTGTCAAGGATGGAGTCAGGGAGTGTCGGGGATATTCGGGGGTCAGTCTTAACTAGGGCTTATTTTGGGGGTATGGCTTATATTAGGAGCATCTTTAAAAATCATGCTAGGGCTTATTTTCAGCATAGGGTCTCCCCGCTTCTGTCCAAACTTCACTGGCTTCCAGTAATCTCCAGGGTTCACTTTAAATGCGCCTGCATAACTTTTAAGATCCTACACGGCATCCTTCCTCCCCTTATTCCACTATCTTGGAATTCCTCAAATCCTGATACCACCAGATCCACCCAAAAATTCAAACTATCCTTCTCCTCGTTAAAAGGCATATTCCTTGCAGGAAAACTAGGGACATCCCTCTCCTTCAGAATCACAGAGCTCTGGAATAACTTTACTATCCCACTTCGGAATCTGGGCTCCTTCCAACTTTTCCAAAAACATCTGAAAACTTGGCTATCCTATCTAAGTTTCAGAAAACTTGTTTAACCAATTTGTAACCAAGTCCTCTCAAGCCTCTCCTCTCCAACCCTAACCGAATTGTTCCCAAAATCTCTTGCCTCACCTCTGTACTATGCTCTCCTGTATTTTGATGATCTTACATTGTACCTGTATTCGTTGTTTGTCCAGCTCTTCTTGGTTGTAAATCGCCTCGAACTACCACGACTGGCGGTATATAAGAATAAAATTATTATTGTTATTAATAATACTTCCTCCCTCTATGGTATTTCATCTTTATACTAAGTCCCTCTAAACCAGGGGTCTCAAAGTCCCTCCTTGAGGGCCGCAATCCAGTCGGGTTTTCAGGATTTCCTCAATGAATATGCATGAGATCTATTTGCTTGCATTGCTTTCAATACATATTCATTGGGGAAATCCTGAAAACCCGACTGGATTGCGGCCCTCAAGGAGGGACTTTGAGACCCCTGCTCTAAACCTTCTTTATATCAGTTCCTATAAACCGTGCCGAGCTCTACGATTGCGGAGAGGATGCGGTATACAAACTTAAGGTTTAGTTTAGTTTAGGGTATTATATATTGCATTTCTCCCTCTTCCCCGATTGTTTCATTAAGTCTTGTTAGTATTCAGTCCGATGTTCCCCTTAAATTTTGTAAATCTTGCCACTTTCCATCAGTTTAGCAGTTTGCTTCTTTGCGGCAACTCTCTGGGAGAAAATCAATTCACTTAACTTCCCCAGAGCACGGGATCCATTCCCGAACCCTTTTTAGATCTATTTTCAAAGGTTTTACTGCCATGGCTGGCGATAAAGAACCCTAATGCGGTTTGATAAAAGGGGGATGAAGTTCAGAGAATGATTTTTAGACCTCCTGTACAGAATGCTTTGGTTTTCATGTCGTTTGAAGACTTCCTGCATGCTTACTGCTTGTAAAATAGTCCCATTTATCAGTTTTAAGATAGAGGAACTATTTTTTAAAAAATGGATATTTCTGTTGGCAATTAAAAATAATTAATATCCCCCCTTTTCAATATTTACTTTATTATTGCAATATTGGTCTCCAAATGAGTTTTTTTTAAAGATAATTTTCTTATCCACTTTTCACCAATATCTTCCAAAGTTGAAGGGGATTGCTGATGTCCCGTTTCTCTTCCGAACATCAGGAAGGCCTCACCCGGGTACATGAATCATGTGAATGTAGCCTGAATGATGCGGCATGGGAGCGGGTGATTCCAAAAAATACACCAAAAGAGAAAGTAAGAAAGTCGAGAGACAAGAAAGTTGATGATTGTAAAGAATCTCGTTAGCCCTGCTGACTTGAATTTTGGATTAAGCCAAGGACATCATACCAGGTTGTCAGTAATCATATTAAAAAATGCTCAGTATTCTAAAGGCAGTGTTGAAACACAAAGATCTTAATACATTGTCCCCAAAAGTTTATTTTGTATTTTTCCCACATCTGTGAAAGTAGCCCCACATGCTTATAATAAATAGTGGAAGGGACCCCCACCCTGTTATGCCCCTGCCTGACTTGCAACACCCAGACACAAAAGACACAGAGACAGGATGGGTTAAGAAAGGCCACAGCTTAAAAATCTCACTCTGTATACTTTGTAGGAAAGACGGGAGAGGGGAGATATGATAGAGACGTTTAAATACCTATGTGGCATAAATGCGCATGAATTAAGTCTCTTTCATTTGAAAGGAAGCTCTGGAATGAGAGGGCATAAGATGAAGTTAAGAGGTGACAGGCTCAGTAGTAATCTAAGAAATACTTTTTTACAGAAAGGGTGGTAGATGCGTCAGTCTCCCGGTAGAGGTGGTGGAGACAGATTGTATCTGATTTTAAGAAAGCATGGGATAGTCACGTGGGATCTCTGAAAGGAAGAGATAATGGTTACTACGGATAGGCACACTAGATGGGCCATTTGGCCTTTATCTGCCATCATGTTTCTATGTTTCTATAACCACAAAGCTCTATGACCTCACAATGCAGGTGTAAAAGCCTTAGCCAATAGGGAGAGGAGTTAATAGATGCTGTGGATGAGCCATTTGGCCTTTATCTGCCATCATGTTTCTATAACTACAAAGCTCTATGACCTCACAATGAAGGTGTAAAAGCCTTAGCCAATAGGGAGAGGAGTTAATAGATGCTGTGGAAGAGCCATATGGCCTTTAACTGCCATCATGTTTCTATGTTTCTATAACCACAAAGCTCTATGACCTCACAATGCAGCTGTAAAAGCTTTAGCCAATAGGGAGAGGAGGAATTAATGGATGCGGTGGATGAGCCATTTGGCCTTTATCTGCCATCATGTTTCTAGCTGTATTAGCACATTCCAACCTCAGTAACATCTGTAACAGATCAAACTAAGCCTTACCTCAGCCCCATCACCTCTGTTCAATAGCTGTTCCAGCCTTCCTTCACCAAGGCGGCTTGGAGTGTATTTGGTCACAGATACACAGGTAACCTGGCTTACTTTTGGTCCCTGGTTCCTCCTGGGTGAAAAGTAGCTTCATTGTTTTTAACTAGATGTCATTAAGGCCTTCCATTTCTGAAAGGCCTGATATGATGATGCATAATTGAATAACACGCATCAACAGGTGAAAATACAAAAAAAAAACCCCAACAACCCCATAGTCATTGTTGGTTTAATCATGAGCTGATAATGAGTGTGACAGTTGGGCAGACTGGATGGCATGCAGATCTTTATCTGCTTTCATTTACTATGGTACAATTTTGCTATTACTTAATAGTGTCGGATTACAAATGAAACAATAGGAAATTGTCCGTTGTGAGTCCATCATAGGCACCAGAAGCTCATGACTAATTTGCCCAATCCCAAGAGGATAAAATACCTACAGTGCATTATTCAAAATAAATATATAATGCTTATCCACATAGGCATCTAGCTAGGGGTGCACTAGCCCCAAATGGTGTCAGGTCAAAAGCGCGCCGGCACAAAGGCGTGAGCAGACAATTGAGCGCAGCGCGGAGGCGCGCGCCGAAGAAAATTACTGTTTTTAGGGCTCCGACGGGGGTGGTGGTGTGGGGGGAACCCCCCCACTTTACTTAATAGAGATCGAACTGGTTTGGGGGGGTTTGGGGGGTCACCCTCCAAATTTTACTGAAAACTTCACTTTTTCCCTTTTTTTAGGGAAAAAGTTAAGTTTACAGTAAAATGTGGGGAGTTACAACCCCCCAAACCCCCCACAACGCCCGCATGATTTGTATTAAGTAAACTGAGGGTGCTCCCCAACAAAACCCCGTCGGAGCCCCTAAAAACAGTAATTTTCTTCGGCGCGCGCCTCCGTCTTGTGCTCAGTTGTCGGCGCGCGCCTTTGTCTTCCGCGTTGTTGTCTATGAACCGCCCCCAAATTCTGGGAGCCTGGGCGTAAAAATGGCAGATGATGTTTGATGTGAGCAAGTGCAAAGTGATGCATGTGGGAAAGAGGAACGCCAACCACAATATACTGTAGCTATGTGATTCTGGGTTCTGCGTCAGGAGTCGCTGCCCAGGAAAAGGATCTAGGTGTCATTGATGAAGATACGTTGAAACCCTCAGCTCAAAGTGAGGTGGCGGCTACGAAAGCAAATAGAACGTTAGGAATTATCAGGAAGGGAAATGGAAAACAAAGATGAAAATGTTATAATGCCCTTGGATTGCTCTATGGTACGGCCGCACCTCATCGGTTTTGGGGCTAACACGTAAGTGTGATAATTGGCATTAAGCGCAATTCTATACAGAGCAGGCACCTTTTATAAAGTTGCATTTACCCCAAATTCTGTATAGAGCGCCTTAAGTTGCCCACGCAAATCTGCGTGCAGAGCTAATTTCAGTGCCCAACGTAATTGTGAGGGCGTTTCAAAAAGCAACAGCAAATTGAATATTTTGAGTTATATGATTCAATTATGCCGCGAGAGAACAGAAGAGGAGGCAGCCGCGTCTGCTGTTCTCTGCGGAAGCGGCGGGGACCAGGCAGCCAGCAACCCTTGTGCGCTGCTCTCAGCGAGTGAGGCGCCAGAAGGTTTTTGGTTTTTTTTAAAAGGTACATGCGGGGGGTAGGGGGGTGGAAGAGAAGAGGGCCGGCATGAAAGGAAGGGTGGCAGCTTTAAAATAAGTTAATGGGGGGGGGGGGCGCGCTTTGCATATTCGCTCCATTAGACGCACCCTTATTTCCACCCACTTTTTTGGGGGGAAAAAAGTGTGTCTAATGGAGTGAAAAATACAGTACATGTCATTTTTCTACCTAATCATCCTCCTTTTCAAAACACTTTCATACTTTTTAAGGAAAAAGTTCAGTTTACTCTGTAATGTGGGGAAGGTTCCCCCCTCCCACACACACACACACACACTCCCCCCACCGGCAGCGCCAACACTACTAAGTTAAACTTCTGAAAATCTACAAGAGCTCTTAAGTTGTGCGCACAGCTTAATTGATTAATTGTCATTATCGGTGCCAATAATTGGCAATTAACATCTCGTAATTTCCGCTAATAGGGGACTAATTAAAAGTAATACGCACAACTCGCAAAGCACGATTCTGTGAAGAGTATGCGTCAGGAGGTATGGACGGATCATGGGAGTTCCTAAGAGTGATCTACTCCAAAAAAGGTCTTAATTAACCCCGATGAAGATCTGATCGATCAAAACGCTTTTCATTGGACTATCTGTGGAGGTCACAAGCGTCGGGAGTAGTTTAAGCCAAGCCAGTGCTGGAGTTCAGTGGGACTGTTAAGATAAGTGCTGCCATTTTTAAAGAAGTTTATTGAAAGTTGTGGACTTTTGCCTTCAAATTGGAATTGTGTTTTAAGAGCACATCAGCTTTAGCTTTGTAGTCACCTGAAGGTGGATGGAGGAAGTGGTCACATGATTAGAACCTGCTTTTGCAGGACGGGGATCTGGAGCAGCTTTGCGCTCTAAGAGATCTTATGATCTGATCCATGGTTTTCTTTGATGCCCTTTCCACCTTTAGTCTTTAAATCAAAAGTCTGCAATTGCTAATAAGATTACGAGAAGATTTTTCTTTTCAGCTGGAAGATTGCATCGAGTTCCTAAAAGTGGTGCACATTGTTCCAAGAATATGCCCAATTTGCATACGACTTAAGCACAGGCATTTAGGCCTGGTTTTAGCTGATCTAAATGGGTGCACCTAAAAGTTATACGATACACAGGCTGCTTAGCACAATTCTGCAAACGGTACGGAAACCTTGTAGAATCAGGCTAAGCACTGTTCTAGTGCTACATATAGAATCAGGCCCAAAAGCTATAAAAGTTTGGATGGCACATTTGGGCTAGGGTTACCAGATTTTCCGTTTGCAAAATCCAGACCCCTAGACCCGCCCCTAGGCCCGCCCAGTTCCAAATATCCCCGCCCCATGATGCCCCAGTCCTGTCCCCAATCCTGGTATAGCCCTGCCCCAGCCCCGCCCACAGTTGCCTGCTCTCATTGGGCAGGGGGCATCCGTGCCTGTGCGGATGCGAGGCGGTGACGTCATGAGCGCACACGTATGCCTGTAACCTTGTCACGTGGCATCCGCGCAGGCGCGGACGCCCTCCTGCCCGATGGCGATTTCATAGAAGCTTTTCAAAACTCAGACCAAGCCACCCAGACATATCCTCAAAAGAAGGACATGTCCGGGGAAATCCAGCCATTTTCATTTTGAAAGTTTTGTGTATTATAGGCTCAGCAGAACGGGGCTACACAATTGTTTCTACACAACTTTGATGTTTTCACGTTCCACAGCCTAAAAAAATTAGGGTATGTGATTTCTGGAGTTAATGACTTCTCTTATTTTTATTGATAAACATTTCTCGTGTTTTAAAGACATAATTAGCCTACACCTGAGGCCTTGGTTTGACAGGATTATGAAGTCAATATACCTTTATCATGTGATATAAATAAGTCAGAAACCCCACTTACAGTACCTTCTCGTTCAGTAGATGGTAACTATTTTGTTAACTGCGTTCTGTTGATGTAAGACAATGGTCTCAAACTCGCGGCCTGGGGGCCACATGCGGCCCGCCAGGTACTATTTTGAGGCCCTCGGTTTGTTTATCATAATTACAAAGGTAAAATGAAACAGTTTCTTGATCATATGTCTCTTTAGCTATAAATGACAATATTATTATTAAGACTTAGCCAATAGAAAGGATTTATAAACTATAAAGAGTTTTACCTCATGCAAAATTGTCATTTCTTTAATAAGACATGAACTATTTTTTTTCTGAGGCCCTCCAAGTACCCACAAATCCAAAAGGTGGCCCTGCAAAGGGTTTGAGATTGAGACCACTGATGTAAGACAATCGCATTTTCAGCTCTAACAAGCCCCATAGCCTGTAGGCTGTTTAATTCATGGTTTTCATTTGCTCTTATTTTAACAAGGATTTATCTGTGATTTTTAGGATAGTTTTCCATAGCTGTTACTGGATACTGATCCATTAAATCTTTCCAGCTGAAAGGCTAGATGTATGATTTGCAACCAGCTGTTTTTCTCAGTACACTCCACCCTTCTTTAAAAATATGCAGACGGAATAAAAGGTTTTAGCTGGCACAGCACACTGCTAATTTGCTGAGGAATTGCCACACAGAGTCCATGTAATATGAGTATCAGTGAACTTACTCCTGTTTTCACATGCTAGAAAATGTGTAAAACCGTCACATTAGAATGATTGGTTAAATAGATTTCTCTGCGTTAAGATCCTTTAGAGGTGATTGGGACTTCATCATATCTCATATCCACTCTCTAGAGCAGTGGTCTCCAACACGTGGCCCCCCAGGGCCGCATGGAGCTCCCACAGTCTTCCATTGTGGCCCTCAATTAGTTAGATATCTGACATGCTCTTCAAATCCCGTAAATGCGTTCATTTCAATCTTGCCCACTTGATTATAGAAACAGCAAACAATCTCTTAAGTGTGTTACTCTGGTGTCTCATTTTTTAAAATCAAGTTTAAGTTTTATTAGGATTTTATATACCGCCTATCAAGGTTATCTAAGCGGTTTTTACAATCAGGTACTCAAGCATTTTTCCCTCTCTGTCCCGGTGGGCTCAAAATCTATCTAACGTACCTGAGGCTATGGAGGATTAAGTGACTTGCCCAGGGTCACAAGGAGCAGCGGCGGGGTTTGAACCCACAACCCCAGGGTGCTGAGGCTGTAGATCCAACCACTGCGCCACACACTCCAAAAATAAAATAAGTTTTTAAAGTACAGTAAAACTTTGATTTACGAGCATAATTCGTTCCGAAAACATGCTTATAATCCAAAACACGCGTATTTCAAAGCGAATTTCTCCCTAAGAAATCATAAAAACTCACGACGATTCATTCCACAACCCCAAAACTTTAATACAAAACACCACACGCACTTGTATTGAAAGATCTCGCTCATTTAGAACAGTCCCTACATTTTTGCAATGTCAGAGAGAAGCACCGTCGGCTCAGTCGCGATGATGTTATTCTGTATGTACTCGTATTGCAAGACCTTGCTTGTATATCAAGTTAAAATTTAATAAAATGTTTTTGCTTGTCTTGAAAAACCCTTGCAACCAAGTTACTTGCAATCCAAGGTTTTACGGTATATCCTTGAAGTGTTGTGAAATCAATATTATATTCATTTTTAATATTCAATACCAAGTCTGAACAAGCAAGTCAAGTTTCACGTTTATTAGGATTTTATAGACCGCTTATGCAGATTATCTAAGCTATTTTACACTCAGGTACTCAAGTATTTTCTCGATCTGTCCCTGTGGGCTCACAATGGAGGAGTGTGTGGCGCAGTGGTTGGATCTACAGCCTCAGCACCCTGGGGTTATGGGTTCAAACCCCGCACTGCTCCTTGTGACCTTGGGCAAATCACTTAATCCTCCATAGCCCCAGGTACGTTAGATAGATTGTGAGCCCACCGGGACAGATAGGGAAAATGCTTGAGTACCTGATTGTAAAACCGCTTAGAAAACCTTGATAGGCGGTATATAAAATCCTAATAAACTTAAACTTAAATCTATCTATCAAGGCAGTTTACAAAATTCATAGCGTGCGTAAGCGTGAAATCTTTTGGAGGCCCTCAGAGTTTTCTCGTATTCACACCGCGGGCCTGAAAGCGGTTGGAGACCATTGGTCTCGAGTATTGCTTCATAAACTAGTCATGGAAGCACACTCGTTGCAGCCCTGTAATTACAGGCTTATAATTTCATGATTAAATTAAAATGTCTTTTTTTTCTTTGTTATTTCTGGGACATAGATCTTAGAAGTCTACCCGGTACTATCCATAGGTTCCAACTAGTAGAGCTGCCGTTGGAGCTCATTCTAGCCTATCCAAACCAGTGGCGTAGTAAGGGGGGGAGGGGTGAAAGGGGTGGACCGCCCTGGGTTTCATGTTGGTGGGGGTGCCTGCATCCCTCCTCCTCTTCCCTTGTCCCGTACCTCTAGTTGAAGTTGTTGCTCGTGGCGGCCAGCAACGTGCTCCTCGCAACCCGGTCGTCTCTCCCGCGATGTCACTTCCACTTGCTGCACATAGGAAGTGCCATCAGAGGGAGAGCTAATGGAGTTGCAAGGCCCGTGTGGCTGACCAGTGCGAGCAACAACTTCAGCTAGAGGCACGGGGGAAGAGAAGGGGGTGCACGCGGCAGGAGCAGGGGGGGGATTGGAGAAGTAATGGGGGATGCGGAGTCGAGGGCGGGGGGAGGGGCCCCGCCGCCCCGCCACTGATCCAACCCATCTCCTTTGCGGGATTCAGACTGTGAGGATCATCCCATGCGTTTTTTAAATTCCGTCACAGTTTTCCTCTCCACTGGCTCCCTCGGGAGGGAGTTCCAGGCAACCACCCCCTCTCTGTGTAAAAGAATTTCCTATAAATTTTCTGGATGGTCATAATAAGGGCATGTCTACAGCAATGGACCTATATTTAGGCACCTAGGCCCAGATTCTAAAAAATTGATGTTGAATAAAATCTACTACGCTTAGCACTCTCCTATATACAGCATCTCAAGTTAGGCATGGCCATTAGCCAAAGAAAACCTGTCCTATATGTGTGCGTGGATCAGATGTATTCTATAAGAGTGTGCCTAACTTTTAGGAATGCCCATGACCCACTCATGTCCCTTCCCTGGCCACACCCCCTTTTAAGATCTACGTATTAGAACTTAGGCGCACCGCTTTATAGAAAACGCTTAGAAAGTTGTGCACGTAGATTCTAATTAATGCCAATAATTAAATGGTGGGGGGGGGGGGAGGGGGGCGCTGCTGAGCCCACAAGGAATGGCAGTGTGAGGGACAAGCTCCTGCACCAATATTCTGCTATTGTTATTCTACTCGATCAAAATCGATCTGCACACGCTAAAACTTCATCGGAGTGACTCTGCACACTTCTTGTTGCTACTTCTACCAAGCAAAACAATCAGTGATGTCTGAAAAGAAGATAAATAAAAGGCACAAGCCTGAGCCATCTTCTCCCTCGAAGGCCCCACTACCGGACACCCCTGCAGTTAGTAATCGGGAGCTGCTGGATGAAATAAAGGAACTGAAAGGCTTGGTTACTGACACGAAATCTGACACGGAGGAAACAAATGACAAGCTCAGCACTCTTACAACAGAGTTCCTGGCAATTCAAACACGTGTTGCCTCCCTTGAAAACAAAATGGAGGTGAACACTAACAACATAACAGATCTTCAAAAGCAGGCACTGCGTATCAACGGCGCTGGAACGGGAGCTTGAGGACAGCAACAATCGCTCACGTAGAAGTAACTTCAGAATCCTCGGTTTACCTGAAGAAATACCAGATCGTGATTTGATCAAACATTTATACACCTGGATCCCGAAACTCCTTGATCTCACCTTTTCTCAAGAATTTGAAATAGAAAGGGCACATCGTGTCCCTTCTCACCGCTCCTCCTCTGATCGCTATCCTCGCCCGGTGGTGGGGAAACTCCTTCGATATCAACAGGTAGTTGACATCATGCAGCGTGCAAAGGTCCGTGCTCCTCTGAAACATGAGGGAGCCTCCATACTTTTCGTCCCTGACCTCAGCAAGTCGACGGCCTACAAAAGAAAACAACTTCTTTCGTATCGTCCCCAGCTAAAACAGCTCTCCGCTAGATACGGGCTTCTATATCCTGCCAGAATGAGAGTGACACTAAACAACACCCCTAAGGATTTCATTAATCCTGAAGATTTAGCTGCTTTCATCGAGCAACACTCACCGACCCCTATTCATCAGGTTTGAAGTGTGCTGTGTATCACTCTGCATGCTCTCCTATCACTGACTGACTCACTTTGTTTTGATTTATATAATTCTTTTTAGTAGCATGCCAGTTTACTGGGTTTATGTCTGCGACGTGTGGTGTTTTGACATGCATGATTCTTCCACACTATTTTCTATCTGCTATGTTCAAGCCACATAGTCACAAATCTAGCATGCTGTTGCACTTTGCATGATCACAGTTTGTTCTGGCTTTTCAGAGGTGCTTTCCCCCCTCTAAGTTTAACACATACCTTATGCTATTTTTCTGGAAAGCATCATTGCAGATATGCCAGATTACCCAGTCTGGAAAATGCTCTATAATGTGTTCTCATATGCATGTTAATATTCCACCTTTTGATACATGTTTTAGGTCAGTTTAACTGTCATTTGCTATTAGTACTGAAAACTTGATTCATGTACTATATGTTTCATGATCGGATTACATACAGAATTTCATCTTTTAGAGTAGAATAATTTAGTCAAAAATCTGTATTATCAGGTGCATCCCCCTGCTGTTCTTTGTTGATTACTTAGCTGTTTTTCCCCATAGGTTTTGTTAGCCTTGTGATGTCTTCATCACAGGTTCGCTGTGTACTGTACTGCAAGATGTTGTTTATAGTTTTATCCACGACTCATATATTGATTTGGTGTTCTGATTTTTTATACATGTACATGGGCTCTCTACTAACTGTGATTTATACATTCTTCAAATGGTATTCTTTCATATCATCAAATCTCATGTTACTTAAGATTTTATCTCTGAATGCCAAAGGGTTAAATAACAAAATCAAAGCCAAGAAATTATTATCATATACAGAACGTTATAATCCAGACATAATTATGCTCCAGGAGACGCATTTGGATGAATATGCTTCTAAAAAGTTGTTTTTGCCCTGGGCTCTGGCCCCCTATTTGTCCCCTGCGATTGATAAGAAGGGTGGAGTGCTAACCTTCATAAAGAAGAGGCAGGGTCTCACAGTTCAATCCTCAGCCTCTGATTTACATGGTAGATGGGTCAGGGTTACCATCATATGTGGTGAAACTATATTCACCGTTTACAACATTTATGCTCCTAATGTGGACTGCCCTGAATTCTTCCACGAACTCACAAGCCTCTGTTCTCTCTCACTCTAATGTACAAATTATTTTAGGGGGTGACTTTAATTTAGTGCTTGATCCTGCCAAGGATCGTAAATCTCAAGTCCGATATAAAAAGTCAAGAGCCTGGTTCGCCCTGCAACAAATGTCTGCTGCCTTGAAAGTGTCAGATGTTTGGAGACTCAAACACCCATCTCACTCCGCATACACCTTTTCCTCTAATCCTCATCTCTCCTACTCACGCATAGATTACTTCCTCATTAGCAACTCCTTATTATCTGACGTGATCGATTCTACCATTCACCCAATTTCTATCTCTGACCACGCTGCAATTACCATAACATTAAACATCACGATGCCTGCAATTGCACAGAAGCAATGGAGATTTAATTCAACTCTTTTACAAGATCCTGGATTCACAGAACATATCAGAACAAGTATCAAAGATTATTTTTTCCTAAACCAACCTGAACAGACATCCTGGAACACCTGGTGGGATGCCTTTAAGGCATTTATCAGAGGTCATATTATTTCATACGCAGCTCACAAGCATAAAACTCAAAGAGATGTACTAAATCAAATGGAGCTGGAAATCCAAAATCTGGAAGCCTCACATCAGAGAACCCCCTCTGACATGTCTTTGCTCCACCAGCTCAGCAAACTGAAATTTCAATATAACAATATACTGAGCAAATCTGCTGCACACACTGTCTTCCAGAAATCTACATCATACTTTGCTGAAAGTAATAAATGTGGACATCTCCTGGCTGCATCCCTGAAAAATAGACTAGAAAAATCAGACATAGCAAGTATAACCCTGGAAGATTCGACTGTTCTTACTGACCCTGCGGACATATCTCAGGCCTTTATGAGATATTACCGTACTCTTTACACCTCAGAACTTGATGAGGATCAAAGTCCTACTTCTTCCTTTTTAGAAGACCTCCCAGGGCCCAGAATAGACCCCATAGATTCGGCAATACTAGATTCACCTATCACCATTGAAGAAATATCTGAAACACTTCACACAATGGCAACCGGAAAAGCACCCGGCCCAGATGGCCTAACTGTAGAATTTTATAAAGAATTTAAGGATTTAATATTACCCCATTACCTCAGATACCTTGAGCATATACTTGATACTGGTCAGCCATATGGATCGTTCACTGAAGCCACTATTATTGTACTACCAAAACCTGGCAAAGATACAACGAAGGTTACTAATTATCGACCACTTTCCTTAATAAATGTGGACGCCAAGCTTTATGCCAAACTTCTTGCCTGTAGAATCCAAAAGATCATTTTGAAACTTATAGACCCTGATCAATGTGGGTTCATTAGTGGACGGCATTCTTTAGACAATACTTATACATTCGCAAACATTATTTCTTTACTACATAATAAAAATTCCCCTACTGACCATCCATTACTTGCTGTTGGTCTTGATGCTGAGAAGGCATTTGATAGGGTGGAATGGCCCTTCCTTTTTAAGGTAATGCAATGGTTTGGTTTTTCGCCCAGTTTCATTCAAAGAGTTAGACTACTGTATACGTCCCCCTCTACCAAGACTTTCATTAACGGTACATTATCCTTCTCATTTAGGCCTACAAGAGGAACTAGACAAGGTTGCCCTCTTTCCCCACTTTTATTTGACCTTGCACTTGAGCCTCTACTCATTGCTATACGAAACAACCCAGACATACAAGGTTTCAAACATTTAAATCAGGAAATAAAAGTTTCCGCATATGCTGATGATATACTACTATACATCTCACCCTCTTCTCTATCCTCCCTATTATGCACGATTGAGAAATACTCAGTGGAATCTGGATACAAACTAAACAAAAACAAATCTATAATCATGCCCCTTAATTGTCCTGACACTAAATATGAATCCTTGCAATTAGGGTTTGAATGGTCTGATACTAAAATGAAATATTTAGGGATCCTATTTGGTCCCACTATTGAGGAGACTAGTCAACTTAACGCAGAATACCTATTAGCAACTGTCAAATCATTAACGCAAAAGTGGTCCCCTCTCACTCTCTCTTGGTGGGGCAGACTTGAGTCAATTAGGATGGTAGTTGCTCCTAAAATAATATATGTCTTAAGTATGATTCCATTTCTTCTCCCTAAACAAATATATAAACAGATTGACTCCCTTCTCTCTCAATTTTTATGGAATAAGAAACATCCTCGGATAGCATTATCAAAATTGAAAACAGTCAGAGCTAGAGGAGGTGTTAACTTCCCACATTTCCTACAATATCATCAGGCCTTTCTTATTCAACGCTGGTCGCATTCCATATCGGCCCCCTCCCAATCCTCCATGCCTGCTTGGATCATCTTGGATTGGGCTACTCACAGCCAGATCAAGATTCAATGTATTGCATGTCTCACCCTGTCCAAAACAGAACGTAGGAATCCCATTCTGGCTTCGCTGAAGGATGTTATAACTTCAATTGATAGTACTCTTCTTACACCATGGTCTGCTACTAGTTTGATACCCTTATGGAACAATGCAAGACTAAAAATTCAAGATGAACTTATTTTCTGGCCTCTCTGGCAAACTTGTGGAATTTATTACATACAGGACCTGCTGTCTCATAATAGATGGCTAACTTTTTCGGAATTGGTTGATAAATTTAAATTGCCTTCCAGTCAATATTTCTCCTGGTTACAATTAAGACACTGTATATTGAGCTCATTTCCTAATGTACTTTCCTTGCAGTTGGTCCCTAGTCTTATTTTGCACAATAACACATTGACTGCACTAGGGGGCTCAGCCTCGTTATGGTATAAATTGCTTCAAAAAATTTCCACATCTGACAACCCAAGTCCCACTGAGACTAAATGGACCCAAGAATTGAATCTACCTTCGGATGCAATAGATTGACCTAAGGTGTGGCTTCAATTTTACAAATCTATTAGGTCAGCGTCCTTACTCCAATCGATATTCTTTCTACTTCATAAAGCCACATGGACGCCCCTTATATCTCATAAAATTGATTCATCCAAGTCACCTAACTGCTGGACTTGCCAATCTCAAGCTGGCACCTTATCGCACCTCCTATACTATTGCACTTTTCTCACAGGTTACTGGTCCAAGGTCTGGTCCACTATGTCTGCTATTCTGGAGATAAATGAACCATTATCTCTTTCCATAATAATTTGTATGTCTCAGGGATTACAATACCCATTGGAGAATCACTCTGCCAGACTATTCACTATTCTCATGGCATTGGCCATACAAACTGTTCTTTATAACTGGAAAGATTTATCAAAAGTTGACTTTCATGCATGGTGGAATTGTGTATGCTTGACAGGGAAATATGAAAAAGTTTTAGCTGAAAAGAGCAATCGCACTCGCATATTTGACCTCATTTGGTCACCTCTTATCAGATATTGTGAATCCTCTAATTAATTCATTCCCTTTAGCTTGGTTATATGTTCTTCAATTGTTTATTCAATCAAATGTCTCTGTACAATTTTATGTTAATCATTCTTTTTTCTATACACCCTATAGCTTGCAAAGGTAATATATGTATACAGTGAGATGTTCTTTGGTATCATTGTTCTATATTTTTGTATGTTATTCTTAAAACCAATAAAATGATTTGAACAAAAAAAAATGTTATATGGCAATTATCGGTTCAAATTGGCTTGTTAACTAAGTTGTGTGTGCAAATCAGAATGCACACTGATTTGTGCATGGAACTTTAGTCGCAGTACAGGTAGTCCCCGGGTTAAGAACAAGTTGTATGTAGCTCGGATCATGTGAGAATCTGTGTGTATTTATGTTCTGTACATTACACAGTCTATAAAAACAGTAGACATTAAAGAAACAGTCCTCAAAATAAAGTGATGTAATTTAAATAGAAAGGAAGGATAAGAGATTCTGGTTCTTCTCCTCCTCTACAGTTGTGTGCCTCCAGACCAGGTCTTTCTTCTTCTCCACTGCTCCTCTATGCCTCTTCACAAGTACCAGGTCTTTTCTCTGCTCCTCCACTGTTCCTCTGTGCCTCTAGTCTACACCTTCTCTTCCCTCCCTTTCCCCTATTCCCAGGCATCTCTCTCCTTTCCTTCCCTCCCATTTCTCCCTCCCCTCCCCCCATGATATGGCATCTCCTCTCCTTCCTTTCCCCCCATCCCTCCTTTCCCCTAGTCTAGCATTTCTGTCTCCTTCCCTTTCCTCCCCCCATGCCCTAGCATATCTCCCTTCCTCGGTCTAATATCTCCTTTCCTTCCTTCCTTTCCCTCTATCTCCAATTGGGTGCAACATTTTTCTCCCCCTCCCCCTCTCTCCTGGCAGGACCTGGTAGAAAGGAAGGCCTAACGCTGGCAGAGCGTTGAATTGTGAATGCTGCCACTGCTGGAAGAAGTTCATAACACTGGCTGCACCAGGGGCAGACCGCTCCCCTCACCCCTTGGTATGCACTGCTGTTCTGGCTGGCTCCTTCCTCCAGCTGCACTTCTCTTCACAAAACCATAGCCGCAGTTCCTACACATGGCCCACGGCTGAGGGAAAGCTTCTGGGTCAGCTGCATGCAGCATGCAGGAGCCACTGCTTGTGGCTTTGTGAACAGAAGTGAGGCTGGGAGGAGGGAGCCGGCTAGAGGAGGTAAACACCCGTGGGAGGGAGGGAGATACAAATTTAGGACACAGAACAGAGGAAGGGAAGGACGACGAGGGGCGCGCTGGAACACGGGAAGGGAGGAAGAGGGTCACATTGGGATAGGGAGGGAAGAAGGGCGAGCATTGGCATAGGAAGGAAGAAGCAGACCCCACCCCAGTTCGTAAGTACAAGTCCAATGTAAGTCGGATGTTCTTAACGCTGGGACTGCATGTATAAAGAATCTGGGAGCTATTCTATAAAGAAAAGTAGGTGCCTACTGCCTTTTATAGAATGTTTGCCTAACCAGGTAACTATATGCATATGCAGTTAGGAACAAGCACATATGCCAGCCATAGAGCCAATGTAAGTGCTCACACCTAAGTGTGCGCCTTCACCTGGAGTACTTCGTCCAGCACTGGTCGCCGTACATGAAGAAGGACACGGTACTACTCGAAAGTGTCCAGAGAAGAGTGACTAAGATGGTTAAGGGGCTGGAGGAGTTGCCGTACAGTGAGAGATTAGAGAAACTGGGCCTTTTCTCCCTCGAACAGAGGCGATTGAGAGGAGACATGATCGAAACATTCAAGGTACTGAAGGGAATAGACTTAGTAGATAAGGACAGGTTGTTCACCCTCTGCTCCCTGTGACCCTGGGTTAGTCACTTAATCGCCCCATTGCCCCAGGTCCGTTAGATGGATTGTGAGCCCACCGGGACAGAAAGGGAAAAATGCTCAAGTACCGGAATAAGTTCATGTAAACCGTTCTGAGCTCCCCTGCGAGAACGGTATAGAAAAGTTAAAAGGGGATTGATTCTATACAAACGTAAGGAAGTTCTTCTTCACCCAGAAAGTGGTGGAAAACTGGAACGCTCTTATAGGGGAAAACAACCTCCAGCGATTCAAGACAAAGTTAGACAAGTTCCTGCTGAGTCAGAACGTACGCAGGTAGGGCCAGTCTCAGTTAGGGCACTGATCTTTGACCTAAGGGCCGCTGCGTTAGCGGACTGCTGGGCACGATGGACCACGGGTCTGACCCAGCAGCGACAATTCTTATGTTTTTATGCTCTTAAGTGCCGGAGATATGCATGTGAGTTATAGTATTCTATAAGTTATGCACCTAAGTGTATGCTCTTCCCATACTTCACCAAGACTCCACCCATGTAAAATACAGGCTATGCAAGATATGTGTTGTAGCAGGATAAGTGAGGGTGAGCCTGGAGCCTTAAAAAAACACAACCAAGCAGAAGTTTAAAAGTGAAATAAACCAATTTATTTAAGAACAGAAAAATGAATGACCTGCTTCTCTCACCGGTCAAAAGAAAATAAGAACACCAAACAGTTGGTCAAAAAGTTATTTCCTGTGGCCAATTCCTGCCTCTCAAAAGGCAGCACGAACAGTTCTCTTTTGGCCTGGAGTCCCAGAGTTCCAGTTCTATCTCTCAAAATGCAGCACAATTAGCCAGTTGTGGCCCTCGGTTCAAAAGCTACAATTTCAACAGTGTTCCTGAGTAGAGCTTCTGCCGTTTACACTCTGTGGTGATGGCATAGGGTGGAAGGCTTCCCCTTCTCTTCTTTGGGTTTCACGGGTTGATCTGTGAGGACAGTTTTTTTTATCTTGCCTTGAACACAGCGCTCCATGCTTTGCACCTGCTGAGTCACCTCTTCCCTGCTCTATGGCCTGCCATTTAAGGTGGCTCTGTAACTCTATGGAAGTGTTATTAAGGGGAAGCTTTAACTTCCTATAGACTCCCCTCGCGTGCATATTTACAGAAAAGTGCACAAGTGGATTTCAGCATGTATGTGCTGATATTCACATGTGGAGGGACATTTTTGGTAGGATGTCTAAGTCTAATTTGGACATTTTGAAAAAAAGTCCAGAAATCCAGTAGAGAAAATGTCCATTTTCAAAACAGTCAGGCGACTTACCTTTTATTTTTGAAAATGGCCTATGTAGACATTTTGGTCCTTAGTACATCTATCTTTTTTGGTCATTTTCAAAAATAAAAATGTCCACATAAAAAACACACAAAAGCAAGTTTTGCAGACATACCCAACTACCTTGTCTGATCATGGCAGGGGAATCTCCATCAGCTCCGTCAGTTTTAGTGCAGTTCTGGTGGATTCCCCTGCAAGGATCAGCTGAATCAGAAGGGAGAAAAAAAAATGTGTTTGTCTCTCCCTCCCTCACACCCGCTGATCCCCTACACTCTTCCCCCTGATATCCCCCATCTCCCCACATTCCTCGCCATCTCCCCACATCCACCTGACATCTCCCTACATCCCCCCACATTCCCCAACATCTCCCCCAATTCTCCACACATCCCCTAACAACCCTCATACCTTCATAATTTTGAGCCACTCAGGGCCTTATGCCCCTCCCACTGCATCCCAAGATGCATTGGGAGGGGGAAGGCCCATCATTCTGAGCATGCGGCCCTGTAGGCAATAGGAAGTGGGCTTCCCTCCTGCAGATTTGTCATCTGAAGGTACGGGGATTGTTGGGCATGTGGGGAGATGTTGGAGGATGTAGGGAGATGTCATGTGGATGTGTGGAGATGTTGGGGGGATGTAGGGATATGTCAGGGGGATGGGGGAAGATGGGGGATGTAGGGAGATATTGGGGGATGTGGGGAGATGTCAAGGGATGTCCTATTTGGGCACCTTTGGAGAACTTGGAGAACTTAGACGCAACCAAAACAAGTCTAACTCCCTGCATCTAAGTTCTGCCTAGGAAAGCTTTAGTTATTCCCTCAGGACATCCAGGTCTAAGGCTGCCCAATGTCTGCCCATAAAACACCTCCCAACACACCCCTTTGAGCTCCAGATGCACAGCGGCGTAAAACTGTTGCTGAACGTCCAGAATGTTGACTTTGATTATATCGGCACTTGGACATCCCTGCTATTAGGGCATCCAAATGCTGACTTAAGCAGGTTTTTGGATGTTTTAAAGTTTTAATTATGCCCCCCCCCCATAGTCACATATTTGCTGGTAGGCCAATCATTAATGCACATATTCAGCACTGAATATTAGCATCTTATTTATAGAATGACTCCCAATATGCATTACAGTAATTCAATCTTATATTAATTCTCTTTTCTCCCGCAGATCTTCACACTTGTATCCACAATTTTATGAACATTTAACATATATCTTATGCAGTCATTTATATGGAGAAAAGACCTCAGTGGCTACACCTGAACAAACATATTCCTGTAGCTAGCCTCCTCATAGGTCAACCCTGCACTTTCTACCATGTCTATATTTTCTTTTTTATACATATCTTTATAACTTTTTTAAAAAGTGAGCACTTATCTCATGCTCACAGCTGCTCTGTGCTCCGACATGAATTCATGTTTCGCCCATTCGCTTTCTCATGGAGCAAGGTAGATTTGCATTCACTTGGTTCTCCTATGTTTATCACATACATTTTCATTGGAGCTACCCAGAAAACTAGTCTGGTCTGGTGTGTTTCCATTCCTGGGCTGGGTATCACTTTTTTAAAGCCCCTGCACCTTCCAGAACAATTCTGGCATCCTGCATGTTGTCTTGATTTCACTTCTGGGATTCCTGACTTCCCATTACTTTAAAATGCAATTACCATGCCAATTAAACCAATTAGAAATAAAAGTTGCACATGGATTCCAAAATTAGTTGATTAAGCACCTAGCAACAACTAATGTAGGCATCCTATGGAGAATCTGGCCTTTAGGGCTCATGGGGTAATCCTGTGCTAACCAGTTAGCACATGGTAACGCAGATGTGCTGATTTGTGCAGGAGTCCCTACAGTCTATTCCCAGACTCCTCCAACAAAAATGTTAGAATGTTTTCTAGTGTTCAAGATACCTGAGCACATCCAAGTTTCCAAGTTTATTTCAAATTTTCTATCCCGCCCTAGGGAGAACCTTCAGGGTGGCTTACAGTCTAAAACAGTGTTCTTCAACCTCCTGTCTGTGGACCGATACCAGTCAGCAGAAATTTCCTGCTGGTCCATAGGGCCAGCACGCAGTGGTGTACCAAGGGGGGGGAGGTTCGCCCTGGGTGCACGCCTTAGGGGGGATGCACAGCCGGCCAGGTCCAGGTTGTCCGGTGCCGGTCCATGCAGGGCCGGCAAGATCGCAATGGGGCCATCGGCAGCGTCTGGGCTGCGACATCGGCATCGGTGGCCCCCCCGCGATGCAATTCATGATCAGCAACGTGCCCACCCCCTCCCGCAATGACACTTAAGATCGGCAACGGGCCTCCTTCTACCCCCGGCATCAACAGCACTTTAGATCGGCAGCACAGTGTTCAGTCAAAAGCTTCCCTCTGACTGAACTGCCTGGGTGGAAACAGGAAGCTGAGTCAGAGGGAAGCTTTGGACTGAGCACCACATTGCTGATCTGAAGTTCTGTTGATGCCGGGAGTAGAAGGAGGCCCATTGCCGATCTTAAGTGTCATCGCGGGGGCGGGGCGTTGCCGATCTTGTTGCCAAAATCGGAAAGGTGAGAGGAAGGGAGAGAGATGGGCCTGTGGTGGATGGAGAGATTGAGAGAAGGGGGCAGATGTTGGAAGTGGGGAGAAGGGGGAGAGAGAAGAGGGCAGATGATGGAAATGGGGAGAAGGAGGAGAGAGAAGAGGGCAGATGATGGAAGTTGGGAGAAGGGGGAGAGAGAAGAGGGCAGATGATGGAAGTGGGGAGAAGGGGCAGTTGATGGAAGTGGGGGAGAGAGAAGAGGGCAGATGATGGAAGTGGGGAGAAGGGAGAAGGAAGAGCAAATGCTGAATGGAAGTGGATAAAGAGAACACATACTGGATGGAAGGAGGGATAAAGAAAAAGGACATATGCTGGATGGGGGAAGAAGATAGAGTTAGTGAAATAGTGGAGGGGTGAAGGAAAGGGGTGGCATGCTGTGGGTAGACACAGTGAAAAGAGGGAAACTGAGGACTGCATAGTAAGAAAGAATTTAATTTAGACGGAGGCAGAAAATAAAGAAGACCAAAGAAGGAAAGGGAAGAGAGAGAGGAGAGAGAGATGCCAGAGAACGGGGAAGGAGACAGATATCAGATTTGAGCGGAGGAAATGAGAAGAGAGAGAGATGCTAAAAACCACAGGGGGAAGGGAAAGAGAGATGAAAGGAGATAGATGCCAGACCATGAGGGAACAGAGGGAAAATGATAGATGCCAGCCCAAGGGGGGGGGGGGGGTCTAGAGGAGAGATGGCAGGGGGAGACAGACAGTTTCTGGAAGGGGCAGACAGTGGATAGAACGGGCAGATGCTGGATTGAAGAGACAGGGCAGACGCTGGAAGGAAAAGAAGATAAAAGCAGAAACCAGAGACAACAAAAGGTAGAAAAAAATCATTTTATTTCTATTTTGTCATTAGAATATATCAGATATGAAATATATATCCTGCTAGAGACATAACTGGGGACTGCAAAGCCCAGGCAATGCTTCTTTAGCTAGATGGAAAGGGTAGAAAAAGAGGGCGCATGATGGAAGGAGGGGATAAATATAAGGAGGGCACATGATGGGGGGAAAAGGATTGAGTTAGGGAAATACTGGAGGGGGTGAGTGAAAGAGGTGGCGAGCTGTAGGTAGACAGTAAAAAAGGAAATTGATGAGAGGGTAGTAAGATCGTAATCTAGATGGATGCAGAAAATAAATTGAAAAGGAAAATGAGGGAAGAAAGGGATTGCAGAAGAGAGGTGTGGAAGAGAGAAGGAGAGGAGAGAGATGTCAGACCAAGGAGAGATTGAAGGGGGAGGCATACAGTTTCTGGAAGGGGCATAGAAGGAGAGAAGATGCCATATAGGGGCAGAGAGACGGCAGACAGTGGATGGAAGGAAAAGAGTAACAAGAAGTTGAGGAAAGCAGAAACCAGAGAAGACAAAGGTAGAACAAAAATTTTCTATTTATTTATTGCTTTAGGAGACATATGTCACTGTTTCTGTGGTGTTGCACTGTATGCAGAGTCCAGCTTCTTGCTGGTTCAATTTAATCTTTGTCTATGTATTTCTATTTTATTCCCCCTTTTACAAAACTGTGGAGCGTTTTTTAGCGCCAGCCGTGGTGGTAGCATCTCTGATGCTCAGAATTCAATGAGTGTCAGAGCTGTTACCACCGTGGCTAAAATTCACACTACAGTTTTGTAAAAGGGAGAGGGGTTAGTTTGTGATGACATATTCCATACTAGGCGAAGGTGTTTTCTGTGTTCTGTGTGTTCGAAAGACATGGTTTTCTGTTAGGATTTGACAGTGTAGGATTAATCTGTACTAGTCTGGTTTGTTTAGTTTTCCAATGGGTATATTGATGTTGTACTGCTCACTGCAATATGTAAGATGCTGCCTTTTCCTAGGTACTCATGTGTGACATGTGGCTTGTTACTAAAAATCATGTTTTTCGTACAGATGGGGGGTGTCAAAAAATGATGGGCCCGGGTGTCACGTATGCTAGGTACACCACTGCCGGCATGTGCATCAGGCCCCAGACAGTACTCTTCAGCCGCCGGTTCACGGTGTGATCGATGTGGCATTGTCTTCCAGCCGGCTCCTTCTTCCTCAGTGCTGCAGTGCACAAAGACACGGGCAGCAGCTCCTCCGCGCTTCCCGCGCCTGAACCGGAAGCCTTCTCTCTGACATCGCAACGTCAGAGAGAAGGCTTCCAAACGACGCATGAGGAGCCACTACCCGTGTCTTTGTGCACTGCAGCACTGAGGAAGAGGGAGCCGGCCCTAAGCCAACACCGGGGGTGGCATAAAATGGCCAGGCGGGAGCAGGCCAGGCGCAGCATGGAGGGAGGGAGACAACAATGGTAGGGGGAATGATTTTATTTTTTAATTTAGTGATTGATTTACGTCTGCTGTCTGTTCAGGAAAAAATGCATTTGTGTCTTTTCCTCTGGGGTTGTACTACATGCAGACTCTTGCATCTTAGGGTTTGTTTGTATATACAGTATTAGTACTTTTAGGTTTTGGTCCCGTATTTGCATGGGGTTATCTGTGTTCTGGTAGGAATGAATATTGAGAAGCATACAGTATGCTTTGTTTAATTTTGTGGTTAACCATTATGTGTTGTTAATACTATTATATTGTGTGTGTGTGTGTGTGTGTGTGTATATATGAAAAATACATGGTAAAAGGGGACCTTCTATTTATCCTCTTTTTACCTGATCTGCCTCCTGTGCACTAGAGAATGACACGGTAACAAAATTCATCACCGTCCCCATCCCCACGGATAACCGTGGGAAACCACTGCATGCCATTCTTTAGTATTTAATCTCAACTTCAGTCCTTCCACACAAGCTTTCTTCAATGCAAGGCTTGAGGGTCAGTGGCTGTGCCCATTCATACTCTGATTCTTCTCTCTCTCCTTAAAGAATGACATGGAGATGGTTTCCCGCGGTTATCCGCGGGGACGGGAACGGTGATGAATTTTATCACCGTGTCATTCTCTACTGTGCACATAGGGTACCATAAGAGGCCAGGGGTTGCACAATGTTAGCGATCTCTTTCTTTCCTTTTCTGAGACCATTTTAACTACAGTTCTGCCTGACGAACCAAATCAGAAGACCTCCATTATCCCTGCCTAGGTTTTATTTCCAAATATTAGACCCTTACAAAGAGGGCCAAAGAGTGATGGGTTTCAGGCTGCTGCTAGTGGCTTAGAAGCACAAACATACATTTTGTGTTCTTTGTTTATGTTTAAACCAACGTCATTGTTTAAACTGCCAATACAGAGGTTTAAAAAAGTAATTTTGACTTATTCTAGGATGCCATAGTGCTTCTGGTCATTCAAAGCTTCTGAAGTCCCTAAATGGAATAAAACCAATTCATTTTAGCTGAGACAGGATTACAGACTGCCTCCTACTTGTACTTTCAGTATACAAATTGCTGTAATAAATCTGCAGAGAAAATTCTCTGCTCTAGGGTTAAAAAAAAGAAGCCAAAAATGCCTGCCCATCTGTTCATCTTGTGTGTCTGTCTGTCCGTGTGGGGACAAAATAAGTCGCCCAAAACTTAAAAAGCAAGACCAAATTTGGTATGGGAAGAAAACCACTAAAAAGATGCATCATCTTAAAACAGGGACCAGATCAGACAGCGAGTTTTGGAGAAATGCTCCCCTCCCCACTGACTAATACTTTTCTATGTGAGAGGAAGTTCCAGTAGCTGCAGCATAAAAACCATTGATATATTTAAACATAATGGTTAGGAAATTCCTGCATTCAAACCACACCTTCCCCAACACATGCATGCACACACGCACAGATATATACACATATATATAGAGAGAGACAGATAAGCACACAGACAAGATAAGCACACACATATATATGAGGGGCTGTAAAATGTTCTCAGCCCAACCAAGAAGAGAATGACGTGGAGCCAAGAAACTTACATGGTTGGGCTGAGAACTTTTCAGCAGTCCCCCTATTGTGATGTCATAATGCCTCATTCCACCAATACCTAAGAGCCACAATGGCTTAGTTTCCATATACTTGTGCCCATATACTAGATGCATTTGCCTCATTGAAATGAAAAGTGTCAAGAGAAGTGTGGAATAACTTCTAAGTTTCATGGCTCCACATCATTCTCTTCTTGGTTGGCCTGAGAACATTTCAGGGGCCCCTCGTACATACATGCACATATATACACACAAAGTTCTCACACAAGTAAAAGCAAACAATGGCACCATCTGCTCCTACAATGCTGAAAACCTCACGCTGATATCCCACAGTTCGTAGCATCAGGGAAAAGCAACAGTGAAACCCAAAACCCGGACTGGATCAGATATAAGCTTCTCCATTCAATCTCCATATATAAACTCTTAGGATGCATTATTTGCAAATTGAATATCCATCTTTGTCAAATATACTCACAGGCACACAGACACAGAAAGACATACACCGATACAGAGACACACACATACATATATATATATATATATATATATATACAGTACACATAAATAAACACAAATCTATGCTGAAAGATTGGAAATGATCTTATAACTCATGCCTTGCATGCTTTTTCCATCAGGAATGACCCCCCTGCTCTCTCCTGCCACAAGCCTATCCAGTATCCATATTGAGATGCCTGTGAAACTATGTAGGGTGGGTGACACTGTGCCTTTTGCTACTGATTGCTGCGCATACTGCCCTCTGGTGGTGAAGCATGGTAATATCTGTTGCCTTGCTGCGTTAACCTAATAACATAACATAATCAAGTTTCAAGTTTAATAAAATTTTTAATTAATCGCTTAATCATATTTCTAAGCGATGAACATTTTAAAATTACAATATTTGGGGAACAATACAATTCTTAGTAATATATTACGTACAAGCGGACTAATAGACAAACTTAACAAACCATAAACACAAGGAAAAAGGAGAATGAAATACAAAATCATTAAAGGAAAGTAAGACAATCAAGGAAAAAACAAAAGGCAGGGAAAACAAAAATCCTTAATATCGTACAGTGGAATTAAAAATGTAACCAGCGAACTAGTTAGCTAATTATCAAAAGCATCTTTAAAGAGAAAAGTTTTTAAATTACTCTTAAATTTCTCCAGATTGCGCTCTTCCCTTAAGTAAATAGGTAGGGAATTCCAAATTTGAGGTGCAGTAATAGCAGATTTCTAGACCGCATAGCCATAAGTTCAACGTGGTTAACATAAGATTTATGCTATGAAAAAATACAGGAATAATATGATATACAGAACTCTAGTTGATCAGAAATTTAGAAAAAAGAAAAGTTTTCAACAGTTTTCTAAAATGTTCATAAGACATAGATCTAATTTAATAATGGACGGAAATCTTTAGCATAGCAAGCTGCTTGGTAGGAAAGACAATGCCCAGGTTGTTTCCAGCAGTGTTTGTCTCTACACTTACCAGTTTTTCCACCTGTTCATCACCATAGGACTCTTAGGACCCCTGAAGAAGACATCTTGTCGAAACGCAGACCATGTTGGGTCCTGCGCCACTAGCGAACTAGGTCCTTTTGATTTATATGTGGATTTTTAACTTTTTATGTGGATCAAACATTACAAAAAACTTTCGAAAACCTTTCTTTTTTCTAAATTTGTTGCTAGCTAATTGTTTGTGTATTACATTATCTATGTATTCAATTATAGCGTAATCTTTTGTAAACCGCATTGAACTAGGGGTTATGCGGTATAGAAATTGCTATTATGTTATGTTATGTTATTTTATTGTATATCTGGAATTTGGATTATTTTATTGTACATTTGGAACTTTGATTCTTTCATTAAAGTCCATTTCAGGATTATCGTCATTCCACAATGGTTTTTTTTTTTGTTTCTCTTACTTTTACAGCCTTTGGCTGAAGGGAACGTAAGTAGGGCATGAGATTTTCTACTATTCTCATGTGCCACAATAACAAATCTGTCGACAAGATATAATGGGGCAACACCAAAAGCAACTTTATAGTATAAGCATCCCAACTTAAAGATCCCCCGGGCCTCAACCGGAAGCCAATGCAGCTCACAGTAATACTTCCTCAGACCATAAATCATTCTTACTGCTGTATTCTGAAGCTGGGTCAATCTAGCCAAATTTTTCTTAGTACTTGTCAAGTATATAATATTGCAATAATCCAGTAATTTCAGAAGTAATGTCCGAACTGAAATTGTGAAAGCGGTGGCATCGAAGTAGGATCTGATAATACGTAGTTTAAGGCATAAGTATCCCTTATGAGCCATTACATCAATCTGATTTTTCATGGTCAAGTACTGATCAAGAACAACTCTCAAGATTTTAATTGTAGGGCTTATTGTGTATGACATTGAATTGATCTTAATTATTGGTTCAAAAATGATCTTTTGTGATGACACAAGGAAGAATTTTGGGTTTTCCTGGTTTAATTTCAATTTCAATTCCTGCATCCAGGATTCCATCGTGTTTAGCCCAGACTCAATGAGTTGAGCACTGTTGGACAGCGGTTTACAGCATGGGATGACTATTGTGATATCGTCAGCATAGCTGAACAATCTCAGACCCAAGTTGCTCATCCATTGGCCTAATGAATTACAGTGGTACCTTGGTTTACGAGCATAATTTGTTCCAGAAGCATGCCCGTAAAACAAAATACTCGTATATCAAAGCGAGTTTCCCCATAGGAAATAATGGAAACTTGCTTTGATGCGTTCCCACCCCCCGAGGCCAGCGATGCTGTTCTATACCCCCCCCCCCCCCGAGAACCGGCATTGCTCACCCCGAAGGCCCCCCTGCGATCCGGCACCCTCCCTCCCGTGATCCAGCACCATCCCCCCCCCCATGATTCGGCACACCCCCGCCGCGGTTTGGCATCCTCCCCCCCGCCGCTTCTTACTGTCATTTGGGCCTTGGCACCGGCACTGCTTGTCCTGAATCAGTAGCATGGAATGTTGCTACTTTTTGGGTTTTGGCCAGGTGCTAGTGACCTGGATTGGCCACCATGAGAATGGGCTACTGGGCTTGACGGACCTTTGTCTGACAAAATATGGCTGTTCTTATGTGTGCCAAGTATAGTACAATTAAGCCATTGTAACATCACTGATGAGGTTGGCTCTGAGGCACTGTGGAATGAGGCATTATGACATCACAATCTCAGCTCTGGAATGTTGCTCTCATTGGGGTTCCGGGATCTTGCTATTCTTTGAGATGCTGGAATGTTGCTACTCTTTGGGTTTCGGCCAGATACTAGTGACCTGGATTGGCCACCGTGAGAATGGGCTACTGGGCTTGATGGACCTTTGGTCTGACCCAGTAAGGTTATTCTTATGCTCGTATGTATGTTCTTATTCTATCTGCCGGAGATGAGTACCTGTTCTAAGGCAAAGCGATTCCCTGTTATCATAGAAACATGATGGCAGATAAAGGCCAAATGGCCCATCTAGTCTGCCCATCCACAGTAACCATTATCTCTTTCTCTCTCCAAGAGATCTCAATTGCCTATCCCAGGCTCTTTTGAATTCAGATACAATCTCTGTCTCCATCACCTCTTCTGGGAGACTGTTCCATGCATCTACCACCCTTTCTGTAAATAAGTATTTCCTTAGATTACTCCGGAGCCTTCATCCTACGCCCTCTCATTGCAGAGTTTCCTTTCAAATCAAAGAGACTCGACTCATGTGCATTTACATGAATCAAATCTTTTTGGCAACTATGGTTGCATTCCAGAGGCTTGAAGAGTTGTGGGGAAGACATTCTGATAGGAATTATACATTGGTTATGTGGAATAATCCAAAGATACAAATTGCAGGTGAGCCAGTTCACTGGCCAGTTTGGCAGAAACAACAGCTACGGCCCTTGGGACAGCAGTTACATGATGGGAATTAAAAATCTTTTGGATGATGCAGGAAGAGTTTGGTTTGCCAGACTTCCAGCATTTTGTCTGAATGGAGTTACAAAGTGCAATTCGTGCTTCTAAGTGGATTTGAGAAAGGTCATTAATTCATAGTGGCTTCCAGCTTTATTTGGGAAATTTATGGCTACAACTGGAACAGCATCTGTGATTTATAAAGTTTGTGTTGGGATGCAACAAGTGTGTGGGGATATGATTTGCAAGACAGTCTAACTCAGTGGTCTCCAACTCTAACCCTTTGCAGGGCCACATTTTGGGTTTGTAGGTACTTGGAGGGCCTCAGAAAAAATAGTCAATGTCTTATTAAAGAGTTTGAGACCACTGAGTTAAGGGGAACTGCTGACTGGGTTGGAAGGCAGAGGGGAGAACAGGACAATCAAGCCATTGTGACATCACTGATGAGCTTGGCTCTTATTGGTGGAATGAGGCATTATGACATCACAAGCTCAGCTCTGCTACCCAAAGACAAACAGGTTGTCATGGTTACAGTTAAGCCAGTGGTCTCAAACTCAAACCCTTTGCAGGGCCACATTTTGGGTTTGTAGGGACTTGGAGGGCCTCAGAAAAAAATAGTTAATGTCTTATTAAAAAAAATGACAATTTTGCATGAGGTAAAAACTCTTTATAGTTTATAACTCTTTCCTTTTGGCTAAGTCTTAATAATAATATTGTCATTGAAAAAAAAACAACAACCCATCATTGATTTTCAAAAACCCCAGAAGCACTTTTGATCCTGGGCCACTTTGTTTAAAGCACAGCATTAGCAATCTAGAGTGGTCCTAGCCCATGTGCTTATCTAAGTCGCCATTGGCTCTACAACATTTAAGACGCCTGATGCAGGCCGGTGCGGCCGAAACATGTACATGTCGAGTCACTGAGTGAATTAAAGAGAGCTGTGAAACATCCAAAGCTCACCTGTCTTGATTGGACATAAGAACATAAGAAGTTGCCTCCGCTGAGTCAGACCAGAGGTCCATCCTGCCCAGCGGTCCGCTCCCGCGGCGGCCCATCAGGCCTAATTGCCTGAACAGTGTCCCTGACTAATTTTGTAACTGCCTCTAATCCTCTAATCCTATCCCTATTACCTACCTTTACTCCTATATGTACCCCTCAATCCCTTTGTCCTCCAGGTACCTGTCCAGACCCTCTTTGAAGCCCTGTAGCGTTTGGTTGGTTGTATAGACTAGTGTTCTTCAACCACCGGTCCACGGACCAGTGCCGGTCCACAGAAATTTCCTGTCAGTCCACAGGGCCAGCACGTGCATCAGGCCCAAATAGACCACAGTCCAGCACACTGAAACTCTCCAGTGATCGGTCTAAAAAGGAACTCTGGGGGTTCCTAGTGGTGGTCAGGGCGTACTCTGGGAATTGCACTTCCACTTTATGCCATTCCTGAGATGTCTCTCCTGAGCTGGGATAGGTTGAGACATACTGGTCCTCTTTTTAGGAGCTCGGGTTTCCTTGAAGACACCTCTTTAAAGACATTCTTCTTTTTTTGCCACTGTATCCCTCCCTCATATCTGTTAGCAATAGGCCTGGTCCTGCTCTCATGTGGGTAGAACTGACAATAACTGTTCCAGTCTTATTGTTTTGCTGCCCTTGCACCCCGTGGTATTGGCTTTGGTTTCACCCTCTATCAACAAAGATACATGAGGTATTGTAACAGGTCCCATAGCCAGATGATTGAGACAAACTGTACTCACTGGAATGTCTTTCATGAATTGTAAGCTCTTTTGTGCAGGGACTGTCTCTTGTGTAAAGTACAGCACTGTGTGTGTCTGGTAGTGCTATAAAAATAATAAATAGTAGTAGTAGTAGCACCTGGCATCAGCCTGGAGCAATCCAAGTTTCCAAGTTTATTAAAAATTTTGACATACTGCTTAAAAAATGTCAAAGTGGTGTACATTACAGCTCTCCCTCCGGATTTGCGGTTTCCATATTTGTGAATTCGATTATTTGCAACTTTTTTCATCTAATTTTTTTCCTATTTTTAGGCTGTACGATCCTCCCTGGACCTTACCTGGTAGTCTAGCAGTGGCACGGGGCAGGAGCGATCTTCCTATGCTCCTGCCCCATGCAGAGCCATCATCAAAATGGCTGCCGTGAGTTCCCGTTGTAGTGTTGATGATGGCTCTGCACGGGGCAAGACCACCAGGTAAGGTCCGGGGATGAAGGAGGGAGGTGGGGGTGGGTCAGAGCTGGCCCCAAAACTTATTTTGCGATTTTTCGCTATTCGTGAGCTGGCTCTGCACCTAACCCCCGCAAATACGGAGGGAGAGCTGTACATTTAAAAATATAGTACCGCGATCTTCTCTGCAGGCTGCTCCTATAAGGTAATAGGAGCGGGGAGGCCAGGGGGGAAGCCAGATTCCAGGGGGGGGACCCGGACGCCAGGGGGGAACCGGACGCCGGGGGGAAACCGGACACCAGGGGGGAACCAGACAGCAGCACTTCGCGACTGACCCTCCCCCCTCGCCCTCTATAGCAGGTGCAGCAGTGGCTGGCCAGCAAGAGCAGCGCTGCCGCTCCTGCTTTAGGGGGCGAGGGTCAGCCAAATTGAGAAGCCGATTTTTTTTTTGTTTTAAATCGATTCGAATCGATTCACCCGAAGTGAATCGGTGAACCAATTCGAATCGTGAATCGGGCAGCACTAATGCCTACTTCCTCTAGCTGGCAGGCCTACCCAGGCGTATAAGGCCCCTCCCATAGGAGGGGCTTTAGGCACCTGGGCCAACCGGAGTCTTAGGCCTCCTCAATGCATTCTGGGATACACTGGGAGTGGCCTAGAACTCTGAATGGCTGGATCCCTATGGCCACTCAAATGCACTGGGAAGGAGGCCTAACACTCTGGTTTTGCCCAGGTGCCTAAAGCCTCTCCTATGGGAGGGTCCTGGGCCAATCAGGGTCTTAGGCCCCTCCGCGGTCCATCACAGGATGCACCAGGAAGGGGAAGGCCTGCGATTCTGAAGAGGTGGGCCTGCCTATCAGAGGGAGTAGGTATCCCTCTGGCTGGCCTTGCTGATAAAGGTATGGGAGGGTCTGAGTGGGCTTTGTGGGGATTGGGTTTTCAGGGGGTGAGGGCTCAGGGGGGTCATGTATTGGGGGGATGCCAGCAGGAAGGAGTGGACATCCCTCCTGCCGGGGATTGTTTCAGGGTTTGCGGCAGGAGGGATTGGGCATCCCTCCTGCCGGTCGACCTGCGGTGGGGTTTGGGGTTTCCCTGCTGCTGCCGCTCAGCTGATCGCAGCAGAGAGATTCCCCTGCTGCGATCAGCTCAGTGGCAACCTGATTCTCTAAACAGTGCCTGTGACATGGACGCCTGTTAGCGAGTCAGGGTGGTTAGGTGGGGTTAGGCGTCTGTCCGGATCTCACTTTTGTGAGGTTGCACTATCAATGACACTATATGTACCTATATAAATCCTGAGGTTGCTTTGACTTGTTTCTATATGACTATTTGAATTGAGAAATAAATACACACTATTTCCTGGCCACCCGGAAACTTGTGCTGCGCTCTGTGCTTTCGTTTCTCGACTTTGTTGGCGGTACACTGGTTCTTCTGTTGCTTTGCCTAGTTGAAAATTGTCCACTATGCCTGTGGGAAAAGTAGCCGCGGATGACTCAGTTTGTGGGCTGTCAGGGCTTATTGTTTTCCTTTGGCTGCAGCAGTTCTTTGCTGCCCAGGTGACCATCTTAGTTGTTATTCTGGCACGGCTTATCTTGTGTAAACCTTTCCATCATTATCCTTCTTTGTGCAGTATGTAAACTCTGACACATTGTGAAATCTACATAAAGCCATTGCAACACCTTTCTTTACCACTGAGGATTTATTTACTAATGAAAACACAAAATTGCAGGTAAATAATTGTGGAAAGTGTATGCCAGCACTTGATTTCATTAAATCAACCAGTGCACAACTTATATTATAGTTTAAGGGAGCTTCAACTATCAAACAATTTCTCCACCTGATAGTACAGTTTTCTATCAGCTGCCTTGCATCCCTTCACTTTTTTAACTTTTTTGGGACCCTCAGCGCCACCACTCAGAGCTCAATTAGATTTCATTGCTCTAAGCTTTATGTGCCAGCTCCTCATCGGTTCCCTTAATTTAATTCCAGTCTTATACGTTTAAATATTAGCTTTTGTTTCATTTATTTTACTTTTCAGCATGTACTTAGCTTTCAACTTGTGGTCTCTGGCTAGGGGAAACATCACGCCGACATGTTTCGCTGCTAGAGCTTTATCAAGGCTTTGCCCCTATAAATTTCACCGCCAAACCTGTAACCACTCTGTCCTCAATTAAATTAAGGGAACCGATCAGGAGCTGGCACATAAAGCTTAGAGCAATGAAATCTAATTGAGCTCTGAGTGGTGGCGCTGAGGGTCCCAAAAAAAGTTAAAAAAGTGAAGGGATGCAAGGCAGCTGATAAAAAAGCTCTTGATTTCATAGCATTGCAATGCCAGCAAAGGCTGCTGAGGCCTGTACTATTGTTCTATTGACTTCTCCCTCCGTATTCGCGGTTTCAGCAATCGCGGTTTCGATTATTCACGTTTTTTTAGCTTGCTGGCTCCTCCCCCCAAATTACATCAGCTTGCATAGAGAAATCGCTGATTCCAAGCGTTTACAGAGAAAATCGCCGATTCCCAGCACTTTCTTCACCGTGTTTTGCCTCTCCTTCAGGAACAGGCCAGGTCTCCCACCATGTTATTCACGGTTTCACTATATTCACGATGTTTTTAAATAGAAAACTGCGAATAACATATGAAAAAGTTATTCGCGGGCCTGTTAATCTCCTATCACAGCAAATAGAGGGAGAAGTGTCGTTTTTTTTCCCTTACCATATTGTTCATTCCTTCCCTTTCCTCAACTTTTTCCTTTTACCGTAACCTACCGACTCTCGCCTTTCCTCGTATTTCTTCGTTGGTTCGACTCTTTAACTGTATTTTATGGTTTGTATATTTTTTTTGCTCTTTACCCTATTTAATTTTTATATTTACTTATTTTAAACTTTTATTGTAAACCGCTTAGATTTACCTTTGGTTTTATATTTGCGGTATATTAAATAAATTGATCTTGAACCTGAAACGATGGACCCCCAGAAGCATGGAAAGACTCTGGGGGGTTGTCATGTACAGCACGGAAACCGTTCCAAAGCATAAGTCGTCTTTTCTCAGTCACTCTCATTTTTCATTTGGTTTGTTTAGATTTTAAAAGTTTTCATCTCTGCATGAGGCCTAATTTCAGTTCCTTGAGATGGAGGGAGGGGGAAGCAGACAGGACCTTGAAATAACTCCAGACTGGTTCTCATCTGATTTCTCTTCCGGTTGTTGCCTGGGAAATGTAAGATAACTCAAATAAAAGATTTCCATTTTTCTCTAAACCCTTCCTAGCCCAGCAGTCTCTGCTCATAGTCTCTCATGCTTCTTTAATCAACCCCCATCCCCTCTCCAATTGCATCAATCCTCATAGTATTCCTGCATAATTCTTGATTTGAGGCAAATATGCTACAGGAGAAAACAAAGCCCTCAATGGCTGTGAAACATTTGTACCTGCCAGGGTTTAAAGAAGTTGCCAGTAGCTCAGCAGCCTGTAAAAAGCTATCTGATCATCTAGCCCAGACGTGCTGGAAGTGGCAGAACCTGAGGGGGGGGGGCAGCGGGGGTGTTGAGTTCTTCTTAGGACGATGATCACCATACTAGAGCTGACTTGCTCGTTTTGTCTATCTGTCAATAACCCGCCCACTGGATTATAATATTTGTGTACTCTGCTTCTTCTCTGACGACGGATGGTCAATCAGTGGCTCTTGCGCTGTATCGGGTATCATTAGGTCATCCACTCGCTTTGCAAGAGATTTTCAGTGTGAGAACCTTTTAATACTCATCGTTCTACTTAGCCTTGCAGAAGACTTTTCTCTATGTAATTATAAAAATCGCGTGCATGCCGGCATTCTCTTAAACAAATAGTTGACATCTTATCGGAACTTTTCTCTGTTTTGATTATAAAAATTGCGTGCAAGTCGGCATTCTATTAAGCAAATAGCTGACATCTTATCGGAACTTTTCTCTGTTTTGATTATAAAAATCGCGTGCATGTCTGCATTCTCTTAAACAAATAGTTGACATCTTATCGGAACTTTTCTCTGTTTTTAATTATAAAAATCGCGTGCATGCCGGCATTTTCTGTAACAAATAGTTGACATCTTATCGGAACTTTTCTCTGTTTTGATTATAAAAATCGCGTGCATGTCTGCATTCTCTTAAACAAATAGTTGAAATCTTATCGGAACTTTTCCCTGTTTTGATTATAAAAATCACGTGCATATCGGCATTCTTTTAAGCAAATAGTTGACGTCTTATCTGAACTTTTCTCTGTTTTGATTATAAAAATCGCATGCATATCTGCATTCTCTTAAACAAATAGTTGACATCTTATCGGAACTTTTCTCTGTTTTTAATTATAAAAATCGCGTGCATGCTGGCATTCTCTTAAACAAATAGTTGAAATCTTATCGGAACTTTTCCCTGTTTTGATTATAAAAATCACGTGCATATCGGCATTCTTTTAAAGCAAATAGTTGACATCTTATCTGAACTTTTCTCTGTTTTGATTATAAAAATCGCATGCATGTCTGCATTCTCTTAAACAAATAGTTGACATCTTATCGGAACTTTTCTCTGTTTTTAATTATAAAAATTGCGTGCATGCCGGCATTCTCTTAAACAAATAGTTGAAATCTTATCGGAACTTTTCTCTGTTTTGATTATAAAAATCACATGCATATCGGCATTCTTTTAAGCAAATAGTTGACATCTTATCTGAACTTTTCTCTGTTTTGATTATAAAAATCGCGTGCATGTCTGCATTCTCTTAAACAAATAGTTGACATCTTATCGGAACTTTTCTCTGTTTTTAATTATAAAAATCGCATGCAAGTCGGCATTCTATTAAGCAAATAATTGACATCTTATCAGAACTTTTCTCTGTTTTGATTATAAAAATCGCGTGCAAGTCGGCATTCTATTAAGCAAATAGTTGAAATCTTATTGGAAACTACTTCTTTTTTTTTTCTTTTTCAATCTTTCTGTTTTCTGTCACACACACACAAATGTGACAGATCCGATCTGTCCAGAGCCGTTAAAAAGAATCCCAAACAGTTTCAGTCACAGACAGCTATCAGCTAGCGGCTCCCAGGTCAAAACGCTGCGGGGACCAGTGCTCACTCACCCTTTGCCGCCTGATCTCATTCCTTTGAAAATAGCACTTGGACGAATCCATCAGATAGTTGCCGAGCTGTACAAGAACTTGTTGCGCTGCAACTTTCATATATAGATATCTCCATATTTATTTCGAATCGCTGAATACAGCTTATGTTTACCTCCAAAGTGTCGATTGCTGTATTTCCTGAAATTCTTGTGCATCTGGACATGAGGTGACAGAACAGCTCAACATTTCTTTTTGGAACTGAAACGTGAAGTCGAAATGACAGTTTAGATTATATTAAACCAACAACAGCTCAAAGAAAAGGTGGCACCTGATGGAAATCTAGGGAGGCTGAAGTAATATGTTTGGGAACCCCTCACATAACATTTCCCTAAAAACAAAGCACAACAGCTACCAAATAAGCTGGGGTGTAAACGGATAAATAGTTCACGAAGCAGCTCATATAAAACCCAAAGTTCCACAGCGCAAACGGCTCTCGTGGAAATAAAAATGGATATAATATAGAAATGCTAATTTATGGAACAATTTTTGTAGCACTTATTTATGTTTAAATCTGTTTTTATTAACAAGAATAAAGCCACACACCAACAAATGCAAAATGGCAGACAAGAATTGAAATTATACAAGACAGGGAAACCCCCCTCCCCCAGAGGACTGGACTCTGATGTCTAGGGTAGGGGTGCTTTTGTACTTATTTTTTGCAATTAAATATGGTAATTCGATTGTGCGGTGTTTTGTAACATTGCCTTTGGGACATCTGAATACTCTGCAATGATAAACTCTGTCCCAAATCAGGACCTTCTGCCCACTGCAGTCCTCTGGATATACCAGGGGGTGCTGAAAAGTTCTTAGTCCAACCAAGAAGAGAAGGACTTGGATGTGGTTCAACAATGATCGGAAACAATGTAGACACTCCCCCCCCCCCCCCACAAGAATTTTGTTCCTGCAAATCAGCACTTAACGAAATAAAACACTCGTTTCTGTTAATGGCGAAATAACACTCAGAATTTAGGAAGTTGGTTGGTTGGGCTGAGAACTTTTTAGCACCCCCTTGGTAGTGTGAAGAGTTTCAGTCTCTGGTAACCAGAGCTGAGATTGTGATGTCATAATGCCTCATTCAACCAATAAAGGCCAACCTCATCAGTGATGTCACAGTGGCTTGATTGTCCTCTGCTTATTATATACAAGGGGATGCTAAAAAGTTCTCAGCCCAACCAAGAAGAGAATGACGAGGATATGGTTCAATCAATGATCCGAAACAATGTAAAAAAAAAAACCCCAAACAAAACATAGAATTTTGTTTCTGCAAATTGGCGCTTGAAGAAATAAGATAACACTCTTTTCAGCTCCAGTGGCAAAATAACGCTCAGAATTTAGGCAGTTGGTTGGTTGGGCTGAGAACTTTTCAGTATCCCTTCGTACTATTTGGGGTTCTGCCAGTTACTTGTAACCTGGATTTGTCACGGTTGGAGACAGGATACTGGGCTAGATGGACCATTGGTCTGACCCAGTATGGCTCTCCTTAGGTTCTTATGTGAGCCAATGAAGCCCTTGTGACATCACTGATGAGGTTGGCTCTTAGGCAGTGGTGGAATGAGGCATTGTGACATCACAATCTCAGCTCTGGAATGTTGCTATGAGGAGGTGCTGAAAAGTTCTCAGCCCAGCCAAGACGAGATTGACGTGGATGTGGTTCACTCAATGGTCTGAAACAATGTTGAAGCATAGAATTACGTTTCTGCAAACTGGCACATAACGAAATAAGATAACTCTCTTTTCAGCTACAGGGGCAAAATAACGCTCGGAATTTAGGAAGTTGGTTGGTTGGGCTGAGAACTTTTCAGCAACCACTTATATGTAATAAAAGTGAGCCACATTAGGACAATCAAGCCACTGTGACATCACTGATGAGGTTGGCCTTTATTGGTTGAATGAGGCATTATGACATCACAATCTCAGCTCTGGTTACCAGAGACTGAAACTCTTCTCAGCCCAACTACAAAGAGAATGATGTGGATATGGTTCAATAAATGGTCTGACACAATGTCAAAACATAGAATTTTATTTCTGCAAATTGGCACTTGAAGAAATAAGATAACACTCTTTTCAGCTTCAGTGGCAAAATAACGCTCAGAATTTAAGAAGTTGGATGGACTGAGAACTTTTCATCACCCTCTCCTACACAGGAAAGCTACCTGGGTGGAGTGGAGCTGCCCGGCTGAAAAGCAAAGGGAGCAATAACATTTCTCAGACTATTTGGTTGTGTCGCATAATGAACGCATTCATGGCATCGGCTGTGCTCGTCAGAAAAGTAGTGACTGCATTTCTATAAGGGGGGTTAGGAGGGGGAGGGAGATCACTTTCAATTTGGGACCCATGGGGCTCATGAAGAACAAGTAGAGTAATCAAAGGATGTTATTTTGTGCAGCCGTCGGTTGATTTTTTTTGTTGGGGTGGGGTACAATTGGTTAACTGGGTTTTCTGGGCGCGTCTAACGAAAGGCTCTTGGGTAGTGGCTGGTTCCACCTACACTAAAGGTACAAATGATGAGTGTAGTATCACTTTAAGATGTATTGAATCGCAGGGCTCCTTTAGCTAAGCTGCGCTGGCGGTTTTAGCACGCGCTTCAATGCCCCGCACGCTAGATGCTAATGCCTCCCTTGAACTGGCGCTAGTTTCCCCGCGTAGCGCGGGGGATAGCGTGCGCTAATCTGCAGCGCGCGCTAAAAACGCTACCGCAGCTCAGTAAAAGGAGCCCTAAGTATTTTAAATGTTATGCGATCTGCTTTTTAGAGCCACCCGCACTTCTCACTTTAGTCCTGACATCGTAACTTAAAGCCGGAACGTTTGCTGCCTTCTGCATTCATAGATTTCGTGTTCTCCCCAAAGAGCTCAGAACGGGTTATAGGATACCATACATAAGATACAGTCTTAGGGTTTACATTCGTCCCAAATCATCTAAAATTATGGCATAAACTCAGTGGATAATATGGAAAAATAGCCAAGTAGCTGAGGTGAAACCATTTATTTATTTCTGCAGTGCGTGATAAGCTCTTCCATATCTGTACTTATTTCTTTATACTTTGTTCCCCTTCCTTTTGTCTTGATCCCTCTTCTCCTCTCTTTCTCTTCATAGAAATTGTATTTCGGCCCTTCTCCATCTTATATCGGTAAGTTTATATTCGTCAGTGCATGTAATTGCTTGTAGCATTCTTTGTAATTTGTTTTAATGTACATTTTCATTATACTCTGTTTTTATATTATGTAAAACCGCTTTGACTTTTTAATAAGGCGGTATATCAAATTTCTAAATAAACCTGAAACCTGATTTCAACATATGATACATTCCATACCATGCCCAAGACAAATAACACATAAAAGGAACATATGAGAGCCTGTAACAAGCACAGTATGGCAAACGAAACATACACGTATAGGCATAGTATATGACTGCAGATAATTGAAACAAGTCTCGAAATTCCGCCACATAATTTTTTGTAGCATCCCTATTGATTTTTTATAAAAACAATAGCTCACACAATTAGCAATAAATCCCCTCCCCCTCCCCGACTTCCAAAAAAATTGCTTTCTTTGGTGACGATGAAGTGCTAAAAATCACCTACAAATTAGGGAAATCATATTTTTGTGCGTCAAAAACATAGCAGTGTTGAATTACTGGACCCTTCATATCATAATGGTATTATAAACCAATGGTTTTTCCAGCTCGGGCTTTTTCCACATATCCATAGCATTCACCTACTAATATTTAAAATTGATTAGTGTGGTTGTGGATTCTGATTTTCCAAAATTCTTGCACATCTGACTTCTGGAGGGCATGGGGATATGGAGGCTGTAGGATCTTTTCTTCCATGCTGCAAATATATATTTAACTTGATTTGGGATGTTAAACTCATTTCTTCTGAGGGATAGTCCTGCATATTATTATTACTCAGACGTTCACAGAACAGAGACGTCTACCCTTAAATTAGATGTGCTGTTACAAGGGGCTGCTGAAAAGTTCTCAGTCCAGCACAACAGAGCTGGGGCAGTCTCCATCAAGGGCTATACTGTCCAGCAATTTTCCACTTTCTTCTCATTGCATCTTAAAAAAGTGGATAATTGCTGGACTAATAGCCCCAGCTTTGTTGGTTGGGCTGAGAATTTTTCAGTGGCCCCTGTACACTTCTCCCTCCGTATTTGCGGTTTCAGCATTCGCGGTTTCAATTATTCACGGTTTTTAGCATGCTTGCTCCTCCCCCCCAAATTACATCAGCTTGCATAGAGAAATCGCCGATTCCAAGCGTTTACAGAGAAAATCGCTGATTCCCAGCGCTCTCTTCACCGTGTTTTGCCTCTCCTTCGGGAACAGGCCAGGCCTCCCACTATGTTATTCGCGGTTTCACCACATTCACGATGATTTTTAATAGAAAACAGCGAATAACATATGAAAAAGTTATTTGTGTTTTTTCTGTACACTTCACCCTCCGTAATTGCGGTTTCAATTATTCACGGTTTTTAGCTTGCTGGCTCCTCCCCCCAAATTACATCAGCTTGCTTAGAGAAATCGCTGATTCCAAGCGTTTCCAGAGAAAATCTCCGATTCCCGGCACTTTCTTCACCGTGTTGTGCCTCTCCTTCAGGAACAGGCCAGGCCTCCCACCATGTTATTCGCGGTTTCACCATATTCACAATGGTTTTCAATAGAAAACAGCAAATAACATATGAAAAAGTTATTCGTGGTTTTTCAGTATTTGCGGTTCTGTTAATCCCCTATCACAGCGAATACGGAGGGAGAAATGTAGATCAAATCGTAACATCTGGATTGCAAGACATATTTCTACAGCTGCAGATTCTTCCTAACTGGTAATTTCAGAAGAAACTTTGCTCATTAGTTTATATTCTGATCAACCTGTTGCTATTAATTATGATTGTGCTTTATTTCTTTATTTGGAATAGCATTATATCAATTTATTGTTACCCTGGATACCAAACCTCATTTTTATTATTATAGGGCTCTTTTTTATTAACATGTACTAACTGATTTAGTGCACTCTAAATGCTAAGACATCCATTATATTCCTATGGGCATCTTGGCATTTAGCGTACACCGATCTTTAGCGCGTGCTAAATCGGTTAGCGCACCTTAATATAAGGACCCCATAGTGAACTAACGTTGTTGTATATCACAAGATGTATGTGCCAAAATGTATGGTTTTCAGGTAGAATGCTATGATGGAAATGGTTTCCGCACATAATATTGGGGTGTTTTTACTTTTCTTTATGGATGCAAAGGATGATTTCACCTCCACTGTACAGTACATTGAGGGCTCCTTTTACGAAGCCGCGTTAGCGGCTTTAGCACGCGTGACTTTTAATCGCGCGCTAACCCCCGCGCTAGCCGATAAACTACCGCCCGCTCAAGAGGAGGCGGTAGCGGTTAGCGCAACCAGCAGTTTAGCGCGTGTTAAACCGCTAACGCGCCTTCGGAAAAGGAGCCCTGACGGTGTAATACAGGCAATGAATCAAAATTACTCCCTTCACAAATGTGTGATCTTATCTTCAAGATGGATTATCTTATAATATAAAACCCTAAGCCACGCATGCGCACTTCCACTTGCTTGTTCCGTATGTCCGTGGCCTGAAGAAGTGCGCATGCGCGACTACAACACACTCGCGGACCCGGTGGAGCAGTGGCAGCAACCGAGTGGTGGAGAGCAGCCCCGCTCCGCCCGTTGACCCTCCACAAACCTCCTGGCTCCAGCCGCGTAGGCAGCACTTCAAACACGCTGCTTCGCGCCCTTCTACTGCTGATTTCCTCTGCCGCGTCTCTGATGACATCATCGGAGACAGATGCGGGAGAGGAAATCGGCAGTAGAAGGCCGCGAAGCAGCGTGTTTAAAGTGCTGCCTACGCGGCTGGAGCCCGGAGGTTTGTCGGCGGTGGGAGGGTCAGGAGCAGGCCAGATCGAGCAGGACAACGGCAGTAAAAGAAGGGGGAGGGGCCAAATGGAGCAGGGAAGAGAAGAGCAGATCGCTGTAAGAGAAGGGAAAGGGGGGTGGGGGAAAATGCTGCTACTGCTATACAGGGACTTGGAGGGGAAGGGGGGATAGGAAAGGGAAGGGGGGGATAGCAGGGAAGTGGGATGGAAATGATGCTGCACAGGGAAATGGGGAAAAATGACAGACAGACAGCGGGAGGGAGGGAGTCAGAAAGAAAGAAAGAAAGACACAGGGGCAGGGAGAGGGACAGAAAGACAGACAGAAAGGGGGCTAGGGAGAGAGAGAGAGTCAGCGGGAGGGAGACAGACAGACATATATTCTAGCACCCGTTAATGTAACGGGCTTAATGACTACATAATAAAACCCTAAGCGGCACATGCGCACTCCTACCTGCATTTTCCGTATGTCCGTGGCCGGAAGGAGTGCGCTTGCGCGCCTACAACTTCCCCACACTCGCAAAGGGAGAAGATACAGAAACAAAGAAAGACTGACAGACAGCCAGGGAGAGAGACAGTAAGACAGGGGGCTAGGGAAGACACAGAGACAGAAAGAAAGGGGGGCAGGGAGAGAGATAAAAAACATAAAGTAAGAAAGAAAGAAACGCCTCAGCGACCCATTGTGCTAAAAGTCTACACATCTATTCTAGCACCCATTAATGTAACGGGCTTAAATGCTAGTTTTCATTATAAGGCTGAATAAAATACATATGTACTTGGTTTTAAACATTTAAGCAGGAGATACACTTATATTTCATTATGCTCCTATATAAATGTTTTTTTTAATGAACAAATTACACATGATGAATCAGATGCCACATCTTACATCAAATCTTTAATCCTGGAAACAGAAAAAACAAACTATACCTTTCAGCAAATCACAGTAAATTATTTTGACGTAAGATTTTTGTAAATATTTACCCATCATGCTGTCGCCAGACTGCAATACAGCTGTAGCTTTTTCTATATCTCATTGTATCAACCTAACACCCCATCCTATTCCATCCCCTGGTAAGTTAAGTATACTACGATTTTATTCCTTATAGGGGGGGGGGGCTGCTGAAAAGTGCTCAGTCCAAGAAGTGAATGATGTGGAACCATGAAACTTACAAGTTATTCTACACTTTTCTTGACACTTTTGGTTTCATTTCATATTATTGAAAGTAAAAGTGTCAAGAAAAACCCCTCTACCTATTAAACTGATTACAGCAATAGTAATTAGGAACAATTGTTCAGTTTATGGTTAATAGAAAAAAAAATATTTTGGTTATGATTTGTATTTAACAGCGAGATCTGGACAGGCCCGGTTGGCCCCATTACCCCCACCCTACAATTCCCCTTCCCATAATATAAGATTTAACATGCAACTCTCTTTTGAGTATAACAGCTGCAGCTCTGTTTATTGACAACCAAAAATGGTTAGGGCTCTTCAGCTTGGAAAAGGGGAGGGGAGATATGATTGAAGTGTACAAAATCCTGAGTGGAGTAGAATGGGTACAAGTGGATCGATTTTTCACTCCGTCAAAAATTGCAAAGACTAGGGGACACTCGATGAAGTTATAGGGAAATGCTTTTAAAACCAATAGGAGGAAGTTTTTTTTCACTCAGAGAATAGTTAAGCTCTGGAACACATTGACAGAGGTTGTGGTAAGAGTGGATGGTGTAGCTGATTTTAAGAAAGGTTTGGACAAGTTCCTGGAGGAAAAGTCCATAGTCTGTTATTGAGAAAGCCACTGCTTGCCCTGGATTGGTAGCATGGAATATTGCTACTCCTTGGATTGGCCACTGCGAGAACAGGCTACTGGGCTTGATGGACCATTGGTTTGACTCAGTAAGGCTATTCTTATGTTCTTATATTCTTATGTTCTTGAGTTAAACATAACTAAATACATAACAACAGCTCCTGAGCTCCCAAAATTATTTGTGGCCCCCAATCCTGCTATGTCAGCATGGGTCGGGGGGGGTGTGGCATGTCTCTCCATGCCCAATTAACTTGGGTCACTCAACCCATAGGCGTAGCTCCCAGCTGGCCCACCGCTCATCCCCAGATGAACCCCAACAACCAGTAGCTCGAAATAACTGCACTCCCGAGCTACCACGTGATCAGCCCCTTGGCCATACCACAAGGGCAGACGGGTAGGAAAAGCTGCCTTGGAAGACCCAGGAAGGAGCCAGGTCCTCCAAGGTCCCAGCTTTATGACCTTGTCCCACGTTGTCACCCTGTGCCTCCTCCAATAAATTTAAACTCCCTCAGCGGGAATAGCCCACCAGCCAATCCCCTGCTCTAGCGAATCCTCCCTCCTATTGCTTGCTCGATGGACAACGCAGGCCTCCCAGCCCCGTGCTATCTTTGTCCATCAAGACAAGCTCTTGGGCTCACCTTTATTGTTAGAGGTGTATTTCGAGTTATTAAAGGGTCCTTATTAATCATCCCCCCTATCATAAAATGGTGACTGTGCTGATCCTTACCAGAGCCCCACTATAAAATGCAATCTTTGGAAGGAGAATTTACAACTGTAGGGGTTGAAGTCTTTATTGACTGCATAGATATTACTTAACCTATTCTAGTATAGTAATTCAACATAGTTCAGGATACCTTTAATAAAGTGGAAAAATGGTTGACTTCTCATTTATTGAAAATAAAGGTAAAAAAAAATGTCTTTGAATAAGCTGTTTCAAAGTTAAGGCAGCTATGTCAAATTTGTAAATATTTCCAATTTGAACAGTTCAAAACTATTATACAGGCATGCAAATCATCCCAGTTAGACTACTGCAATATTATCTATAATAATCACTGTTTATTATAGGGTTGATAAAAGACTTCAGATTCTGCAAATTATGGTGGCCCGTATTGTGCAGAGCTTGAAAATGTGATAACACTATTTATGCAGTGCCTTCGTTAGTTACCAATAAGAACACTGGTAATCTTTAAATTATGTATGAGGGGCCCCTGAAAAGTTCTCAGCCCAACCAACAAAGCTGGGGCAGTCTCCATCAAGGGATATACACGAAAACAAGTTATTTTCTACTTTTTTTGTTCCATCAGAAAAATATGGACTGAAAAAAAGCAGAAAATTGCTGGACTTAAGTGTATAACCCTCGATAGAGCATACCCCAACTTTGTTGGGCTGAGAACTTTTCAGGGGCTTCTCATACACTAGTTCGCAAGATAGTACACGATCAAGTACCATCTTGTATGGTTCTTCTACTACGTTACATATTTGGTCACAAACACTTGAAAGATTCTGATCCATGTCGATGAAGAATTCAATGGGAGTCCAAAGGAGTTCCAGTCTTTTTCCTAGTCATACTGTACATGATCTATGTTCATTCACCCAGAGATGCAAATTTCTAATAGTTTCTCCACATACAGTTTTTTGTAGATGCGTTGCAGCACGCTACATGGTCAATTTTGCAATATGTTCCTTGTCAAGCAATAGAGGTTATCCAATCCTGTGCTATCCTTTTGAAATTGGGGTGTGTCTCAAGGATCTCCATTGGAATTCTTTGCCTGTAGAGTTGTGGAGGGTACAAGCAGTGACAGATTTTAAGGAAGGCTTGAAAACTTATTTTGTAAACAGAATGTTTGTGTAGAATGAATTTTACAACTGGCTACTGATAAAAGCAAGAATACCTTTTAAATTCTACTGCATGCTCTTCAAAACCCTACATGGCAATGGACCATCTTACCTGAACACTCGCCTAACTCAGAACAAGTCTTCCAGACCAAGGAGAACTCGGACACCCTTCACCCACCCCTCAATCAAAGGCATTCAGTGTAAAAAAAATACACGATGGACTACTCGCCCCACAAGCAGCGAAACTAGACAGCCACCCGATCTACTGATTTTAGCACCAAACTACAGAACTATCAGGAGGGAAATAAAAACCAGGCTGTTCAAGAAATATGTCAAGAAAAGCTCCTGATACAACCAATTATCCTCACTCCATCACCAGACTCCAAATGTTACAATCAATAGCTTCCCTGTAATCTTCTGCAAATGGCCAGAATCTCTTCCTTTTGTAATCCGCCTAGAACCGCAAGGTATTGGTGGAATAAAAGAAGCTAAGGTAATGTATTTATAATCTGTATTTGTTATGATGATGTTTGTTTCAATGGTTTGTCTGTATCGTTGTGATCCACTTAGAATATTAAGATAATGTGGAATACACAAAGGTTCTTTAAAAAGTTTCTGCACTTTCATATTTTCATGGGAAGTGGTTGGGGCGGGAGAACTGGTAAGAGGGCGTGTCGTAGAATGTCATGTGACCAGTCAGTCAGGCAAGCCAGCTCACCTTGCAGGAAGTGATGCAATTTGCTTTTGAGATATTTCATAAATAGTGTTTTAAAAAACAAATGTGTGGAAACTTTTAAATAAATAAATAAATCCCTTCTACTTTTTATTGTTTGTTTACAACCCTGGGAGCCATAATTCATTCAGGGGTTCATGTATGCAGACGACATTCGGCTATTGCTTCCACTGATGGGGAATAAAGATTTGGCTGTTTTGAAGCTGAATAATTCTTGCAAGAGTGTTGGGTAAGCATCCCGGGGAGAGGGCAGCTCTTAAGAACATAAGAAGTTGCCTCCGCTGGGGCAGACCAGAGGTCCATCCTGCCCAGCGGTCCGCTCTCGCGGCGGCCCATCAGGCCTAATTGCCTGAGCAGTGTCCCTGACTAATTTTGTAACTGCCTCTAATCCTATCCCTAATACCTACCTCTACTTCTATCTGTACCCCTCAATCCCTTTGTCCTCCAGGTACCTGTCCAGACCCTCTTTGAAGCCCTGTAGCGTGCTCCTGCTTATCACATCCTCCGGTAGCGCATTCCATGTATCCACCACCCTCTGGGTGAAGAAGAACTTCCTGGCGTTTGTTCTAAACCTTTCCCCTTTCAATTTCTCTGAGTGCCCCCTTGTACTTGTGGTTCTTCTATTGGCCTAATTACATTGGCTTCCTATAAGGGAAAAGGCCCAGTTTAAACTTTTGACTAAGATTTTTAAGGTTTTACAATTTCAGAAACCAAGATATTTGAAAGAGAAACTTCTTTCTTATATGCCAAATTGTTCTTTAAGTTCAGTTCAGAGTAATTTACTTCAAATTCCTGATACTGGCATTATAAGGAGGATAGGGTGGCGATTGAAAGCTTTTAGAGTTACCGGGGGGGGGGGGGGGTGCTGAAAAGTTCTCATCTCAGTCAAGAAGAGGACTTTGTAAGACTGGAAGACTAGGCGTCAAAATGGCAGATGATGTTTAATGTGAGCAAGAGGAAAGTAATGCATGTGGGAAAGAGGAACCTGAACTACAGCTATCTGATGCTGGGTTCATTGCCCAGAGATAGGATCTAGGTGTCATCGTTGAAGATACATTGAAACCCTCAGCTTAATGTGTGACACTGGCTAAGAAAGCAAATAGAATGTTAGGAATTATCAGGAAAGGAATGGAAAAACAATGATGAAAATGTTATAATACCCTTGTATCGCTCTACGGTACGGTCGCAACTTGAATACTGTGCGCAGTTCTGATCACCGTATCTCAAAAAAGGGTGTTGAAAATGATAAAAGGTTTAGGACAACTTCCCTATGAGGAAAGGCTAAAGCGGCTAAGGGCTCCTCAGCTTGGAGAAGAGACGGCTCAGGGGTGATATGATAGAGGTCTATAAAATACTGAGTGGAGTGGAAAGGGTAGGTGTGAATCGCTTATTCACTCCCAAAAATACTTGGACTAGGGAGCATGTGATGAAGCTACTAAGTAGTAGATTTAAAACAAACCGGAAAAAAAAATAACTCTTCACACAATGTGAACTCTGGAATTCATTGCTGGAGAATGTGGTAAAATCAGTTAGCTTAGCAGGGTTTAAAATAGGTTTGAATAATTTCCTAAAAGAGAAGTCCATAGGCCATTATTGAGATGGCTTGGGGAAATCCACTACTTATTCCTAGGATAAGCAACATAAAATCTGTTTTACCACTTGAGATCTAGCTAGGTACTTAGGATCTGGGTTGGCCACTGTTGAAAACAGTATACTGTGCTTGGAGGACCATCGGTCTGTCCCAGTATGGTAATTCTTATGTTCTTATGGACCCCTATTTTCTGCCATTTTGATTTGGTAATAGGGGATCAGTTTAAGGTTGCCACTCATGGTGAGAATAGTATGGCAATTTTTATGTTCGTATGTTCAATCAATGATCTGAAACAGGGGTGCCCAAAAGATCGATTGCAATCCACCAGTAGATCGCGAAGGCAATGTGAGTCAATCATGGAGCTCATCCCGGGCTCCGTGATAGACTCGCTTTGCCTTCATGTTCTCCCTGCTTCCCGACGCCATAAGGACAACAGAAGCGCCGGGTCCACCAGCCTTCCCCCACCTCCGATGTCAATTCTGATGTCGGAGAGGAAGTTCTGGGCCAGCCAATCGCTGGCTGGCTGGCCCGGAACTTCCTCTTCGATGTCAGAATTGACTTCGGGGGGAAGGCTGGTGGGCCCAGCTGTTTACGGCGTCGGGAAGCAGGGAAAGCTCAGAACTCGGCTGCAGTGGCTTAGGGGTGGGGGTAAGGAAAAAGAAAAACTGACGGGGGGCAGGGAGAAAGAAAGACAAAGAAAGAAAGGGGGAAGGCAGGGAGACAGAAAGAAAGGAGGGCAGGGAGACAGGGAAACAGAAAGGGGGGAGAGGGAGACAGAAAGAAAGAAAAGGGGGCAGGGAGACAGAAAGAAAGGGGGCATGGAGAAATCAAGACAGACAGAAAGAAAGGGGAGGGGGGGGGCAGGGAGAGAGGAAGAAAAAGTTGGGGGAGGGAATGAGATCTGGAGGAAAGGAAGCATGCAGGAGGTGAAAGAAAGGAAGAAATATTGGATGCACTGTCAGAAGAAGAAAGTGCAACCAGAGAATCATGAAATCACCAGACAACAAAAGTTGGAAAAATGATTTCATTTTCAATTTTATGAACAAAATGTGTTGATTCTGAGAATTTATATCTGCTGTCTATATTTTGCACTATGGCCCCCTTTTACTAAACCGCAATAGTGGGTTATAGCGCAGGGAGCCTATGAGTGTCAAGGGCAGTGCTGGGCATTCAGCGCAGCTCCCTGTGCTAAAAAACGCTATCGCGGTTTAGTAAAAAGGGAGGGGGGTATATTTGTCTATTTTTGTATAGTTGTTACTGAGGTGACATTGCAGAAAGTCATCTGCCTTGACCTCTTTGGGGCTCCTTTTACAAAGCCGTGCTAGGGCCTTAACGCGCAGAATAGCGCGCACTAAGTTGCCATGCGCGCTAGCTGCTACCGCGTTCTTTTGAGCAGGCAGTAGATTTTCGGCTAGCTTGTGCTATAGCATGCGTTAATCCAGTGTGTGCGCTAAAATGCTTTGCGCACCTTCGTAAAAGGAGCCCTCGGTCATTTTAAAAGTAGCTCGCAAGCCCAAAAAGTGTGAAACAATGTCAAAACATAGAATTTTATTTCTGCAAATTGGCACTTAAATGAAATAAGATAACTCTCTTTTCAGCCACAGTGGCAAAATAGTGCTCAGAATTTAGGAAGTTGGTTAGTTGGGCTGAGAACTTTTCTGCACCCCCTCATATAGGTCAAGAGTTGTGGAATAGGACATTTAGAAGAAAGTTAAAAACATTTTTTTTTCTGGATTAGTCTGATTATTTGATGGTTATTATTTAGATATACAAGTTTTGGTAGGAAGGATTATTAATGTTTTTGTTTTGTTTTTATTCTTTTTCTTCATTATTGTTTTTTTTTATGATTTTATAAACCATTTTGAAAGTTCTAGCCAGGAGAAAGGTCTATAAGTGTGAGTAAATAAATAAAATCATTTTAAGGCCAGAGACATTAACATGATAAATAAAATACTATTGAACTCAGTCAAGGGTATTTGCAAGGCCAATTGCCTTCCATATCACAATTTTATGGTGTCAGGTCAAAAGCGCGCCGGGACAAAGGCGTGAGCAGACAACTGAGCGCAGCGCGGAGGTGCGCGCCAAAGAAAAAGACTGTTTTTAGGGGCTACGACGGGGGTGTGGGGGGGGGAACCCCCCCACTTTACTTTATACAGATCGCGCCGCGTTGTGGGGGCATTGTGGGGGGTTTGGGGGGTTGTAACCCCCCACATTTTACTGAAAACTTAATTTTTTCCCTGTTTTTAGGGAAAAAGTTACGTTTTCACTAAAATGTGGGGGGTTACAACCTCCCAAACCCCCCACAACGCTGCCGCGATCTGTATTAAGTAAAGTGGGGGGGGGGCTTCCCAACAAAAACCCCTGTCGCAGCCCCTAAAAACAGTCTTTTTCTTCGGCGTGCGCTTCCATCTTGCGCTCAGTTGTCGGCGAGCGCCTTTGTCTTCCTCGTTACTGTCTATGAACCCAATTTTATATGTCAAAAGTTAAATGGATATGAAAAATGGTGGAGAGCTGTTATTTGGAATTTTTAATCATGATTAATTTAACATGTTAATCACAGCATTAATGTAATGTAATGTAATTTATTTCTTATATACCGCTACATCCGTTAGGTTCTAAGCGGTTTACAGAAAATATACATTAAGATTAGAAATAAGAAAGGTACTTGAAAAATTCCCTTACTGTCCCGAAGGCTCACAATCTAACTAAAGTACCTGGAGGGTAATAGAGAAGTGAAAAGTAGAGTTAGAGGAAAAATAAAAATAAAATAAACATTTTAACAAGACAGCATTGATCTAAATACTTTGGAAGGTAGAAGAGAGGGGAGAAAGGAATAGAAGCATGATGAAGTGATGAAGTGGAGCAAGTAAGTTTAGGAGGAGCGATTGACGTTTCCAGAAAGGGCTTCTTCAGGGAAGAGACTTGGCCGACAGTCCCAGGATGCCTATGTCTCCTCCCCTGAGATGTTCTCCCATCCATAATTAGCGTGCAGCCCTAGAACACCGGTGTTTTAACCTTCTCATTGGCTTGCTAGTATCATTGTTTCTGACATACAGTTTAGCCAATCAGGTTTGTATGATTGACCAGCAAGGTGGGACAAGGCTGGGAAGCACTCGCCGGAACCTTCTGATTTTCAGCATATTGATAACAAATATTCATGAGATGCATTTGGATACAAAAGAGGCAATGCATATTTACAGAGAATATTCTGAAACCCAGGTTAAGCATAAGTTACTCCAGCACAAGGTTAATGAAAACATCTGTTCTATATATTTGTACCACTATGGAGCTCATTTGCGAAAGCCTACAGCTAATAATAAGGTCTTAGAAATAAGCTTTTGCAGAAATGTGACCAGGTGCTAAATCCATTTGCACTTCTTCTTAAACCCTATTTTTCTGTAGCTGCAAGCAAAGTTCACATTACCATGAAATCCCTGTTCAGTGATTAAAATATTTAAACCAATAGCATTAAGATAAAACCAAAACAAAACAGATTGCTGAGTAAGAAAGTTAAACTGTCATAACTGGAAGGGGTAATAGTGGCTACTTTGTACAAACCTGTTAGCTTTTCAGGGTATTACCATATATACTCAAATATAAACTGAGATTTTGGGGTCAAAAAAATGGTCCAAAATGGGGGGGGGGGGGTGTCTCAGTTTACATACAAGTCCTATCTAGCCACCCCCCAGTATTGCCTTGGTGGTCCAGTGGAACGGGGAGGCGGAGCTACTGATTGATCCTTTGCTCCCTCATGGTGATTTTGCCTCTGCAACTAACTAACCAGCCTGACTCCCTCCCCTCCCGGTCCACCTGGAGGCCTATCTTAGGTCCCCGGCGATCCAGCAGTGAGGCGGGGCAGGAACAGGTCTTCTAGTCTCTATAATGAGTTCCCACAGCAACTTTCACAAGACTGCCAAGTTTCGTGAGGTTGCCTCAGGAACTTGCAGCAGCCATTTTTTTTCCTACAGAGACTGCTGGTTTGTATTCAGATAGGCTTATATTTGAGTATATATGGTAATTAAAGTATCAAAGTATTATGGGGGAGATTCTCAACTAGTGGCACTCAGGAGTTTGCTGGAAATTCAATGCCAGGACATGTCTGGGCTCTGGCATTGAATTTCTGGTTTTATGGCGCTGGCTAAAACATAGCCAGTTAAGTGTGATATATTCAGGCAGGAAACCCAAGAAGCGAAGACCCGCGGAGTAGATGTTCGTGATGCCGGATTTATTGAATCATACAGCAATTTGTAGTACTCTGTATAGTACACTGAATCCACATAGTTTGAAGAGTTTGTAAGGATACGGATCCAACACGGGCCGTGTTTCAATTCTATCGTGTTCCTCAGGAGTCCTAAGATCGAATATACAGTGTTCCCCTGGTTGTTCGCAGTTGGCGGTTCACGGTCCCGGCCATTCGTGGTATTTTACGACCGCGAACCGCCAACAAGGAGAGGGCAGGAGAGAGCAGAAAATCACTCGCGGTACGTTCCGACCGCCTCTTCCTGCATTAAGTCGGGTCTTATCCAATCAGGAGCTATTTTGACACGCAGCTCCTGATTGGATAAGGCCCGACTTACTGCAGGAAGAGGCGGTCGGAGCATACCGTGAGTGATTTCCTGCACTCTTGGCGCTCTGGCTGCTCTCCCGCTGCCCTCTTCAGTCTCCCTCATGAAAAAACGTATTCGCGGGTTTTCAAGATTCGCGGGGGTTCCTGGAATGGAACCCCTGCGAATATCAGAGGAGTACTGTACATTATTTTAATTAAGAAAATAAAATTATGAAAATAATATTTGTGATTGAAGATTGTAAGCAAGTGTGTATATAGATCATGTGGAGCAACGTGTGATATATTCAGCTCTTTACCAGCTATGGTGAATCACATAAAGATAGGATTTACTTTTATGCGATCCTATTTATCAGGATACCTTGATTGGTTAAGTGCTGACTAGCGACACTCAACCAGCTAAGTGCTGATTCCACCCTGGAGCACCCCAAAAAGAGTCAGTTTTGATTAGGTACTAACCAGACATTTTCAGGGACACAAGCGATTTAACTGACCAGGAGTCATTTCTGGTCAGTTAATCATAGGGTTGCCAGATTTCCTCTTTGAAAAAGAGGACGCTTGGCTCCACCCCATTCCGTCTCTGGCTCCACCCTGTTCCAGCCCCGCCTCCACACAAACCTCCCTGAGCTCAAAGGCCACATTTGGAAGTCTTCGCATGTGCGCGGACATCGACGCAGTGACATCACATGCATGCATGCGTGCTTATGACATCTTCACAGTGACGGCCATGCATGTGCAAAGGCTTCCAGATGCGGCCTCAGCTCAGGATTTCCAAAACCCGGATACATTGCCAGGTTTTAGAAATCCCTTCCGGTGCCCAGACAGTCCTCTAAAAAGAGGACATGTCTTGGTTTTCCCAGATATATGGTAACCCTAGTTAATTTACGAGGATCATTTCATAAATAATGCACACTTTTTTTTAAAAAAAAATTCTTTATTCATTTTAAAACTGACAAACAAGTGATTAATATTAAAACATTACATTACTAATAAAATATACACTTGACATTCTTATACATATATTCCATTAAAGTAGAAATTATAACCCTTTCCCCCCCACCCAACAATTCTTCAACAGAAATCCAATCATTAAATAAAAATATTAATCATCCAATTTCCCCCCTCCCCCAATAAAAAACATTTATCCATCAGAAAGGAAAACGATGTTCATTCATTACAATAATTCTCTAATGGCCCCCAGATCTTTATAAAGTTGTTATAATTACCTTTCTGTACAGCAATTGCTCTTTCCATTTTAAAAATGTGACAAAGTGAATTCCACCAAAAAGAATACTTAAGATTTGTATAATTTTTCCAATTAGCCGTAATGTGTGGATTTTTTTTTTTAATTTACAAGTTTATTTTTTTTCAAGGATTTCTTTACAATCCTTCAATATAGTCTCCCTTCTTTGCAATGACCAAGTCCCAACGTCCAGGAAGAATCATTATTAAATCCAAGACACCGTTTTTTGTTCAGTTGCCGAATGGCTCGGCTACCAGCGGAATAAAGCTCTTCCAGAGATGCAAAACGATGTCCACGCATAGGTTGTTTCGACTTTGGAAAAAAGGTCGAAGTCTGGTGGACTCATGTCTGGACTGTAGGGAGCATTAATGACGACATTCCCTATGTGTGGGCGAGCGTTGTCGTGATGAATGAGTGGCCCAGCCAAGAACTGAGGTCAGGTTTTGTGCATTTTTCTGCGCATTTTTTGCAAAAAAAATCATGATAATACACTGCTGTGACACTTCTTCCACGTGGAACTTTGTCTGTGATGATGATGCCTTTGTGATCAGAAGCAAAAATCGTCATTTGTTTGACTTTTGATTGAGCTTGTCGAAATGTTTTGGGTCATGGAGCGCTCCACTCATTGGACTGTGATCTCAGCTCCAGCTCAAAGTTTCTGACCCACATTTCATCAATAGCAACAAATGCGATTCAAGAATGCCTGACCTTCAATGTCGAATCCTTGTTTCGGCGCGGTTGCATTGTCCAGGCGTCTCTGATCGTCAACAGATACAGTACCCGAGAACACAGCCCTCAGAATCATCTACTCACTAGGCAAATATGACCACATCACCAAAGCATACCTAGACTCACACTGGCTACCAATAAAAGCAAGATCCCAGTTCAAATTCTACTGTCTACTATACAAAGTAATACATGGAACAGCACCCAGCTACCTAAACAACAGACTACACCGTAACCTCTCACACAGATTAAGGAGAACCCAGAGCCTATTCACTCACCCCCCTCTCAAAGGAACACGACGAAAGAAACTATATGACAGCCTTTTAGCGACACAGGCAGCAAAGATCGATACTACCATCACCAATCTACTGACCAAATCAATAGACACTAAAGTATTCCGAAAAGAAATCAAAACTCATCTCTTCAAAAAACACTTCCCATCATCATAACCTCACAAAAGTTTTAGAAAATGCTCTCATGACTACCCAAACACCACCACCAGCAATACCTTGAATCCGGACAGTATTATCTCTATTCGTCTAAACAACAGAATCCGGACAATATTATCTCTATTCGTCTAAACAACCTATCACTATCTACTATCTGCTTCCAATTTATCCTGGAAAAGTCCAGAATAACAATTGTAACTTAACACATTCTTGATTACATGTACTGCAATGCTACTGGAAATGTCCAGTCTTCTAACTTGTAATCCGCTTAGAACCGCAAGGCACAAGCGGAATAGAAATCACTAATGTAGTGTAACCTGCAGCCTCCATTTCCCGCCCTTGTCGCAGCCACACTATGTACACTTACACGTCCTGCCGCTTCAAGCGCTGAAGTGAAAGTGAAAAAAGGTTTACTGCGATTGCATCATCCACTCCCCGATGTTGCCAACCTGGGCATTATTTATGAAATGGCCCTCGTACTTTGAATATCAACCCCTACATTTTAAATTACTTTAAACAAACGCATTTCTTCTGGATTTCTATTTATTATTCATCATTTTAAAATTCTAATGATTTCACCTCTTCTTTTGAATTTTGGGATCATTTACTAAGTTGTCCTAAGGTTTTGCACCTAATGCGTGTCAACGACCTTGGTGAAAAATATGTAAAGTGCAAAATCTCTGTGTTAACTATTGGGGAATATGCTCAATAATTAGGGGAAGGCAGCCATGCAGTTGAAGAGAATGACATGGGGGCAAATTTGTCCACATCCCACCAGGATCTATCTCCATCCCGACCCAAGAGTTCTAACCCCGTCCAGTCCCTGCAAACTTTGTCCTCATCTGCACAAGCCTTGAACACTAGTGATTTTAAAGTGTTCGAGGCTTATGCGGATGAGGGCAGAGCTTGCAGGGATAGGGCAGAGACAGGGACAGGGACAGAACTCACAGGAATGGGACAGGGTTGGAGTTAGATCCTGTGGAGATGGGAACAAATTCCCTTCTCATTCTCTAATGCAAAGCAACGTCTGGCCTGTATCACAGAATGAAGCTAATTGCTCCTCTAGAGATGTATCCATTCTCACTATAGTATTTGCCATGTTAGCAGTTAACTTGCAATAATTGACTTCCACAATAATTGCATGGGTGTGTTAATTGATTTAGCACATGCTAAAGATTAGCGCACACTAAATGCTAAGGCACATATAGAATATAATGGGGGCCTTAGCATTTAGCGTGCCTTCGTAAAAGGACCCCGCAGCTTAATAAATAGATCTTTAGTAAAGAAGGAGCCATTGAGATTTTGTTAACGTGTTTAATATAGCAGCATGTTCAAGTGAGATCTTTGCAATGAATTCTCGATTTATGTTTTGAGAAATATTTTATTTTAGGTCTTGTCTCTTAGTGAAAAAAAAAACCCAAGACTAATGGGGTCTGTAAGACTTTGTATACGAAATGAAAATAACCATGAAAAAGGTACCTGAAAGTAACACTCCTTTTTATTTTTAGTCAGGAATAAGAGATGCTTGTTTTATAATTTTGGCAAATCTTAATAAACCAGTGGATTGGAAAATTAAATACTGATTACTGTTTACTATCCCACAACTATTTAGGAGTGGGTAAGTGGTCCCACGTTGACCGTGCGTTAGGTCGTAAGCACATAAATGGGCATTTTCAAAAAGTCATCTAAGTTAGAATTGTGACGTCCTGTTTATAACATCTCAAACCCCCTGTCTCACAGTCAGTTTCAAACAGATTTGCTTTCTGAAAATGGCTGTGAGATGGATGCTTTGGTGCTGGCGTCCAAAATGAAATGTTCAACTCATAAAACGGCAAAAAAAAACACAGGGATAAGGGGTTGAGGAAAATGACCACACAGACCTCCAGGCAAAGTAGAGTTACAGCCCTGTAGTTAGTGCAGTGGAATTGAAACCAAAGGACCCGGGTTCAAATTCCACTTTAACTAGTTTATTTTGTAATTGTGAGCCCTCCAAGAACCTGAATGCACATCACTTCAGTAGCCTTCAGGCTTGCAGGTGGCTTATATATTTAGGTACAGTGGATATATTTCTGTTTCTGGAAGACTCATAATTAAATAAATTGAGTTAAAATGAGATTTGAAGCAGGTTCTCTTGGTTTAAGGCTCACTACACTGACCACTAGACTACTCCTCACACTTGCTTCCTGCTTTGGTCAGAATTCCTGTAATACCTGAGGCTGTCAGAGCTTAGCTTTCCTTTCAGTTTCACTTTCAGGAGAGAGAGAAGGGGGCAGTAACCACTGGGGGATTACAGAGGGGGTCAAGCTTTAAACCTTCAGGGATCAGCCACTTAATCATAACACCATTTTTTTAAACCCCTGGACTAATTGAAATAGGTTTAATTTAGGACAGCTTAAATCTAAGACTTGGAACTTTCTTCCTGTTCTCTTATCACTATTGGGCATCCTCTTTTTGAGCTCTCCCTACTCCCACCCAAAACGTGCTTCCTTCCCATCCCATCCCTTTGCTGCAGTGTTGGACTTTTTTTTTTTCTGCCTTTCCAAAATTGCTATTTGGACATTTTTGGTAGAAAGACATTTGGGGTGGGGGGTGGGGGCGGCTGCTCTGAGCACTGTCTTGCTAAGTTCACCGGCAACCCTCCTCCTCTCTGCCCACTCCAACCCCTGCTGCGTGCGTCCCTTGCCTCCCCCCGTACCTTTTTTACTTCTCCAGCGCAAGCAACGTTGCTGCCCATGTCGGTATCGGCGCTCTCTCCGATGTCACTTCCGGGCCTGTATCTAGGAAGTGACATCAAAGGAAGTTAAAAAAGGTATGGGGAATGAGAAGGGGGCGCATGCGCGGCGGGGGGGGGGGGACGGGGAAGAGAGCGGGGAGGGTCACCACCGCTCCTGGTGCCTCTCACTGTCGCTGTGCCACTGGGAGAGGACATTTTGAGATGTCTATGTGCTTTGAAAATAAGCGATAGAAATTGTGCAAGTGGGGATGGAACGGTACATATCAACCAGGGATAGAGTAAGATGAATAAAAAATTTATTAAAATATAACAGTCTCTATCATATATTCAGTCTGTGTCATGGACCCGACATGGTCTGTGTTTCGGCGTTTGAGCCTGCCTCGGGGGTACGAATGACATCTAGCAGGTGGTGCTCTTATGACGTCAAATATTCCTGTACGCAGTAAATCAGGTACAATGCTAGAGTGAAAATATATCCCTACTATGCTGTAAAGAGCACCCTCTGCAGAGCTCCCTTATCATGGACCTTAACAGAGATCAGAAGGGGGGGGGGGATGAGATTAGTAGCACAAACAGCTGTGAATGTATGTGGCAACAAAACTGAGAATGTTTTCGCTTATGGGTATGCCTCTTTGGTAGGGTTATCAGATTTTCCTTCGGGAAAATCCGGACCCGTGGCCACGCCCCCCAGGACCGCCCAGTTCTGCCCCGGGCCCCTCCCCCAGACAGCATCTGCACATGCGCAGACGTAACACAATGATGTCATGCATGCGCACACGTGACACCCACCGCGCTTCGTCCACGCCTTCGCGGATGCCCCTTCCCGATGCGATTTTGTCGGGAAGCTTTTCAAAACCCGGGCAAAGCGCCGGGTTTTGAAAAGCCATCTGGATGCCCCCGGACATGTCCGGGGAAATCTGGTAACTCTACTATTTGAAATAAGCTCACTGGCCACTTGAGGCTTTGCACTGAATGGGCAGGGGAGGGCTTCAATGGCTGGGAGGGTGTAGATGGGCTGGAGTAAGTCTTGACAGAGATTTCGGCAGTTGGAACCCGGGCACAGCGCCAGGTAGAGCTTTGGATTCTTGCCCAGAAATAGCTGGGAAGAAAAAATTAAAAAAAAAAAAAAAATTTTTTTTATTGAATCAGGTTGGGCAGACTGGATGGACCATTCGGGTCTTTATCTGCCGTCATCTACTATGTTACTATGTTACTATGATCATTACAGCTTTAAGAAATCGATAAAAAATGAGCTGTTTGTAGATGCTTATTTGAGAGTGGTTTATCAGTCTTGTAATACTGCTAGATAACAAAGGTAGTTTAACCCAAGACGGTATCTCAAGCATGGCACTGTTGAAGCTCGTGCCTAAATGAGTCCACTCTGTACATCATAATGTCTCTTGTGATTTAATGCAAACCAAATATCAAAATCCCAGTGAATGTATCCAAACGTATATCAAGTGCTCCTTTTGAGATAGGTCCACCCAATAAATAATGTACAAACAGTCCATGTGCCAACCCTGATTGAAAATTCATATAAGGTGACCACAAATTTCAAAAAAAAAAATCACAATCGATGAAAAACAAAAATGAAAAAGCAAAAACTTATCTGAATCAAAGAGGAATCACGGTGACTGCCCAACAGAACTCTGTTCCGATCCTTCTTCAGGGGCAGACACGGATTCACACTTTTCATGCGTACCAAAATGGCGCCAGTGTATAAAACGCTCCCAAAGTTCACAACGAAGGCTGCTTCACAAATTTTGTCGAAAACAGCGCTGGTGTTTGTAGTGCAGTCGACGATGGCGTCTGTTCAAATCTTTAACATGTGAAAAGGAATTTAGAATTCCCCCCACTGTTCTCTTTGGTTCATAGACAAAAGCGCGCGCCGACAAAGGCGCGCCGACAACCCAGCGCAGACAACTGAGCGCAAGGTGGAAGTGCGCCAAAGAAAAACAGTATTTTAAGGGGCTCCGACAGGGAGTGTTGGTGGGGAACCCCCCCCCACTTTACTTAATAGAGATCGCGCCGGCATTGTGGGGGGTTTGGGGGGTTGTAACCCCCTCATTTACTAGAAACTTAACTTTTTCCCTCTTTTTTAGGGAAAAAGTGAAGTTTTCAGTATAATATGGAGGGTTCTCTTCATTCCAAACATGATGGAATGAAGGCAGAATATTTTCCAAATAACAGTACAGTAGCGGTATCAAATATAGAACTATTACAATTGTTCTTTCTGCTTTGATACATGCTTAATGTTTGTTTCTGAGCAGTGACTTAGTAAAAGGGGGGCTGTCTGCCTCAGGCACCATCTTGGTGAGGGCACAGGCACCCATCCTCTGCCTCTGACCCCCCACTCCTTTCCTACCTCCCCCCCCCACCGCCATGCATGCTCGCCAGTTACCTTCCCCATACCTCTGTAACGTTCCTGGCATAAGCAGCAACACCCCCCCCCACCCCCACGTTGGCTCTTCTTCTGACATCACTTCCTGGACCCGCATCTAGAAAGTGACATCAGAGGAAGAGCCGACACACATGCGAAAGCAGGTTAGGGGGTGCTGCTCGTGCCAGGAATGTTACAGGGGTACAGGGGGAAGGAAAGCGTGCATGGCAGGAGGGGGCGGGGAAGGAGTGTGTGGAGGTGAGGAGCGGAGAAGGGGGCAGAGGAGGGGCACCACTGCCCCAGGCACCTCTCACCTTTGCTACGCCACTGTTTCCGAGCACTGCAGTCGCTGGGATATTGAATGCAGATTCTGCTTCTGCAACACAATGACATCATGCTTCTGGTTTTAAGAAAAGTTTGGACAAGTTCCTGGAGGAAAAGTCCATAGTCTGTTATTGAGAAGGACACGGGGGAAGCCACTGGTTGCCCTGGATCGGTAGCATGGAATTTTGCTACTCTCTGGAATTCTAGAATCTTGCTACTCTTTGGGGATTCTGCTTGGAATGTTGGGGTTCCAGAATCTTGCTTAGTCTTAGATAATGGAATATTGCCACTCTTTGGGTTTTGGTCAGGTACTAGTGACCTGGCTTTGCTACCGTGAGAACAGGCTTCTGGGCTTGATGGACCGTTGGGATGACCCAATAAGGCTATTCTTATTTTCTTATGTCTTAACATGATATAATAGTGAGGCCAGAGCGGCACAAGGAAAATGAGGAAGTGAGGACCTAGTTAATATTATTGGTCAAAGAGATTCCAAAGACATTCTCTCAGTCTTTGCTCATTGCTAAACCTAATGGAGAAGAGGGTTGTATCATGGCACCTATTTCTTGCTAAGAGGCCCATTTGATCTTTTCATAGATGCAGAATGTCAGAAACTTTAAGTGAATTAGAACGTTTAAATTTAAAAATGGAGATCTCTCAGCATTTTCCGGCGCCTGAAGTGTGCCGTTGTGGGGACTAAGGGCTCCTTTTACGAAGGCGCGCTAGCGGGGGTTAACGCACGTGACTTTTAATCACGCGCTAACCCCCGCGCTGGCCGGAAAACCTACCGCCTGCTCAAGAGGAGGCGGTAGCGGCCAGCGCGTCTGGCGGTTTAGCGCGCGCCATTACGCGCGTTACACCGCCACCGCGCCTTCGTAAAAGGAGCCCTTAGTCCGTCAACCTGTTCAGGTATTTGGAGGCAAGATAACTTTCAGGATCCACTGACACCCTCAGCTCAATGTGCGCCGGTGGCTAAGAAAGCAAATAGAACGTTAGGAATTAGCAGGAAAGGGATGGAAAACGAAGAGGAAAATGTTATAATGCCCTTGTGTTGCCCTATGGTACGACCGCACCTTGAATACTGTGTGCAGTTCTGGTCAGCGTATCTCAAAAAAAAAAAAAAGATCTAGGAAAAAAAAAAATGAATCAGATAAAGAAGTGGCTATTTCAGCCACTCTCTTATTGTCTGTGGCTTTGGCTCCAGACAAAGATTGGATCCTTAAACTTTTCTTTAAAAATAGGTCCAGAGACTTCCTGGGTTTCCATATTCAAATTTTTCCTGATGTCTCTAGGGCAGTGTTTTTCAACCTTTTTTGGGCAAAGGCACACTTGTTTCATGAAAAAAATCACGAGGCACACCACCATTAGAAAATGTTAAAAAATTTAACTCTCTGCCTATATTGACTATATATAAAGTAATTCTCTTGAATAGGAATCAAATAAACACAAAGAAAGTATTTTATAATTACTTTATTACGAAATAAAAATTATAAAAATTATAAAATACTTTATTCAGTGCGAAACCTGGGCCTGTTTGGCTGAACACAAAGCTGATATTCTGGCTGGAATCGAAGAAAGACACACACGTAGCTCTTCGTCAACAGCTCTCAGTCTCTCTCTGTATTTGATTTTTATAGCATACAAAAATAGACAAATATACCCTCCATCCTTTTTATTAAACCACAATAGCAGTTTTTAGCGCAGGGAGCTGCGCTGAATGTCCAGCGCTGCTCTTGACGCTCATAGGCTCCCTGCGCTAAAAACCACTATTGCGGTTTAGTAAAAGGTGACCATATTGTAAAATATAGACAGCAGATATAAATTCAGAACTGTGCATAGTAAGTGAAGGGAAGTTTTTATCTCTGGGAATTTACCCAGTTAACTATTAAGTTATTTGGGCAAATTCCTTTGAAAACTGTGGTAATACTGCCTCCACTTTGCTAAATTTAAAATAAAATCATTTTTCCTACCTTGTCTGGTGATTTCTGGTTGCACTTTCTTCTTCTGACTGTGCATCCAATCTTTCTTCCCTTCTATCAGCCTGTATGCTTTCTCTCCTCCACACCTCATTCCCTCCCCCAACTTTTTCTTCCTCTCTCCCTGACCTTTCTTTCTTTTTTTCTGTTTCTCTTCTTTCCTTCTGTTTCCCTGCCTGCCCCCTTTCTTTCTTTCTCCCTGCCGTTCCCCAAGCCACTGCCACTGCCGCTGCCATCGGGGAACAGGACCCACCAATGGATAACAGGCCCCAAAGCCGACGCCAACGCATGCTCTCCCTGACTTCAATTCTGCAATCGGAGAGGAAGTTCCGCCCAGCCAGGCAGCGATTGGCTGGCCCGAACTTCCTCTCGGACTGCAAAATTGACGTCGGGGAGAAGAAGACTTATCGGCTCAATAGATTAGATCGCCAAGACAAAGTGAGTCCTGGGTGATCGACTCACTTTGCCTTGGCGAGCTACTGGCGCCCCTGCCTCAGGCCCCCTGTCAGCTCCGGGCCCGGCGGCCCGGCGGCACACCAGGAAACATCTCGCGGCACACTAGTGTGCCGCGGAACAGCGGTTGAAAAACACTGCTCTAGGGAGACTCAAAAGAGAAGAAGGGAATTTCTATTATTGAAATCGGGTGTGACTCAAATTGGTGGTTTATTTTTCCTCAGATATCCTTGTAAATGTGTAGTGAGGTATCGTACTTTAAAATTTGTGTTTTTTGAACCGGCTCAGTTGACGGCCTTCCTCTCCAATAAGCGCCTTGAAATGGAATAATATCCAAGTCCGAGTAATAATTTAGCTCTGTTTCAGCATCAGATAGTGAGCTTTCTTGTTAATTATTAGATGGTTCAATCACTCCTATTTCCTAATCATGGATCCTAATAAATTGAGGACTAGTGTGTGATTAAGTAGAGATATAATTTCCTATTATAATTTGAATTATTTTTTGGATGGTAATTTCAATACTATGTTATCTTAATTACACTTTCTGTACAAGATGATATGCTTGTTAATTAATGTGAAAACTTATAAATAAATAAAAATAAAAAATAAAAAAGATCTAGTGGGATTAGAAAATGTATAGAGAAGGGTGATGAAAATGACTAAAGGGCTCTTCAGCTTGGAGAAGAGATGGCTCAGGGGTGATATGACAGAGGTCTATGAAATACTGAGTGGAGCGAAAAGGGTAGCTATGGTTCACTTGTTTACTCTTTCAAAAAATACTAGGACTAGGGGGCATAAGATGAAGCTACTAAGGGCTCCTTCTACAAAGGTGCGCTAAGCGCTTTAGTGCATGCTTAATATAAGCGCGCACTTACCATGTGCTAAACGCTAATGCGTGCATGTTAGTCTATGGATGCATTAGCAGTTAGCGCGTGCGTATATTTAACAGGCGCTAAAACGCGTAAGAACATAAGAATTGCCGCTGCTGGGTCAGACCAGCGGTCCATCATGCCCAGACAGTCCGCTCACGCGGCGGCCCTCTGGTCAAAGACCAGCGCCCTCACTGAGCCTAGCCCTACCAGCGCACGTTCTTGTTCAGCAGGAACTTCTCTAGCTTTGTCTTGAATCCCTGGAGGGTGTTTTCCCCTGTGACAGACTCCGGAAGAGCGTTCCAGTTTTCTCTCTGGGTGAAGAAGAACTTCCTTACGTTCGTACGGAATCTATCCCCTTTCAACGTTAGAGAGTGCCCTCTCGTTCTCCCTACCTTGGAGAGGGTAAACAATCTGTCTTTATCTACTAATTCTATCCCCTTCAGTACCTTGAATGTTTGGATCATGTCCCCTCTTAATCTCCTCTGTTCGAGGGAGAAGAGGCCCAGTTTCTCTGATCTTTCACTGTACGGCAACTCCTCCAACCCCTTAGAAACATAGAAACATAGAAAGATGACGGCAGATAAGGGCCATAGCCCATCAAGTCTGCCCACACTATTTACCCACCCTCTTAAATCTACTGACCCCCTAAAGAATAATTGTAATTATACTGTCACTCTACTGACCCGCTCATTCAGTCCTAGTGACCCTATCCCTTGGCATGACCTCGTAGGGATCCCACATAGGTATCCCATTTGTTCTTGAAGTCTGAGATGCTGCGTGCCTCGACCACCTGCACTGGAAGCTCGTTCCAATGCCCAATCACTCTCTCCGTGAAGAAGTATTTCCTGGTGTCTCCACGGAACTTCCCTCCCCTGAGCTTGAGCGGATGTCCTCTTGTGGTCGAGGGTCCCCTGAGAAGAAAGATATCATCTTCCACCTCTACCCGTCCCGTGATGTACTTAAATGTCTCAATCATGTCTCCCCTCTCCCTACGCTCCTCGAGAGTGTAGAGCTGCAATTTGCTCAGTCTTTCTTCGTACGGGAGACCCTTTAGCCCCGAGACCATCCTGGTGGTCATCCGCTGAACCGATTCAACTCTGAGCACATCCTTACGGTAATGTGGCCTCCAGAATCGAACACAGTATTCCAGATGCGGTCTCACCATGGCTCTGTACAGTGGCATCATGACTTCAGGTTTCCTGTTGACGAAGCTTCTCTTGATACAGCCTATCATTTGCCGTGCTTTAGATGAAGCCTTCTCCACTTGAGTGGATGCTTTCATGTCAGCACTGATGATTACTCCCTAGGGGAGTACCCCTTAACCATCTTGGTCGCTCTTCTTTGGACCCTTTCGAGTAGTACCAAGTCCTTCTTCATGTACAGCAACCAGTGCTGTATGCAGTACTCCAGGTGAGGGCACACCATGGCCCAGTACAGCGGCACGATAACCTTCTCCGATCTGTTCGTGATCCCCCTTCTTTATCATTCCTAGCATTCTGTTCGCCCTTTTCGCCGCTGCTGCCGCACATTGCACAGACGGCTTCATCGACTTATCGATCAGAACTCCCAAGTCCCTTTCCTGGAAGGTCTCTCCAAGTACTGCCCCGGACATCCTGTATTCGTGAATGAGATTTTTGTTACCAACATGCATCACTTTACACTTATCCACGTTGAATCTCATCTGCCATGTCGATGCCCATTCCTCGAGCCTGATTATGTCACGTTGCAGATCTTCGCAATCCCCCTGCGTCTTCACTTCTCTGAAAAACTTCATATCATCCACAAATTTAATCACCTCGCTCATTGTACCTATATACAGATCGTTTATAAAGATATTGAAAAGCACAGGTCCAAGCACCGAGCCCTGCGGCACCCCACTGGTGACGCTCTTCCAGTCCGAGTATGGTTCATTTAGCCCCACTCTCTGTTTCCTATACTCCAGCCAGTTTTTAATCCACGTGAGTGTTTCACCCTCGATTCCATGGCTCGCAATTTTCCAAAGTAGTCGTTCATGCGGAACCTTATTGAACGCCTTCTGAAAGTCCAGATATATAATGTCGACTGGGTCGCCCTTGTCTATCTGCATATTTACAGGGGGTAAGTAGTAGATTTAAAACAAACTGGAGAAAATATTTTGTCACATTAACGGGTAATTAAACTCTGGAATTTGTTGCCACAGAATGTGGTGAAATCAGTTAGCTTAGCGGGGGTAAAAAAAAGGTTTGGCTAATTTCCTAAAAGAGAAGTCCATAGGCCATTATTGAGATGGCTTGGGGAAATCCACTAGGATAAGCAGCAAAAAATCTGTTTTACTACTTTGGATCTTGTTAAGTCTTGCTGGGTTGACCACTGTTGGAACCAGAATGCTGGGCTTGATGGACCTTTGGTTTTGTCTCAATATGGCAATTCTTATGTTCTATTGATTGAAGTCTACAAAACCCTGAATGGTGTCGAACAGGTGAAAGTGAATCAATATTTTAACCCTTTCACAAATTACAAAGACTAGGACGTCATTCGATGAAGTTACATAGAAATACCTTTAAAACATATAGGAGGGAATATTTTTTCACTTAACCAATAGTTAAGCCCTGGAAACTTGTTGCTGGAGGATGTGCTAACAGCATTGGGTTTAAGAAAGATTTGGACAAGTTCTTGGAGGAAAAGACCAATTGAGACAGACATGGTGAAACCGCTACTTGCCCTGAGATTGGTAGCATGGAGTGTTGCTGCTATTTGGGTTTCTGCCAGGTACGTGTGACTTGGATTGGCAACTGTGGGAACAGTTGGACCCTCTGTGGGCTAGATGGACCATTGTTCTGACTCAGTATAGCTATTCTTATGTTCTTATATCTTATATAGGCCCACCAGCATATTGGAGTTTACCCTACTAATATTCACCAGAGCTAAATCAATGAAAAGTTATGGTTATCTTTATCCGATATACCGTCTTTGAAAAAAGGCACAAAATCCGTGCCCAAGGATGGCTTTTGCCACCTTTTGCTTATGGCCCAGATTTCTGTAAAGGACACCCGGTCTCAGAAGCTGCCTAAAGCGGCTTTTGAGAATCACACACGGTTCCTCTTATATAGAAACGCATCTGTCCTAATGGACAGACGCCAAACTCTGCCTAACCACCCTGATTCTCTAACCACCGTCCATGTCGCAGGCGCCGATTAGAGAATTGCGTTGCCGCAGAGCCAATCGTGACAAGGGAATCTCCCTGCCACAATCAGCTCAGCAGCCACAGCAGGGAACCCGTGGCCCCTGCTAAGTCGACCAGCAGGAGGGATGCCCACTCCCTCCGGCCAGAACCCCCAAAGCCCCCCCCCACCTCCGAATGTCTGCAGCAGGAGTACCAAATTCCTTCTGCTGTTGCCACCCTGAGATATCTCCCAGCAGGAGATATCCCGGCATGCCTCCATCTCCCAGCATGCCCCCCAACCCCCCTAGAACCCCCAATACTTATTTTTGTTGGCCGGCTGGAGGGATGCTTACTTCCTCCGGTTGTCAGGCCCGCCTCCAAAGAATGGCGGGCCTTCCCCTTCCTGATGCATTGTGGGATGCACCAGGGAGGGGCCTAAAACTCTGATTGGCCCAGGTATCTAAGGCCCCTCCCACAGGAGGAGCCTCAGGCAACTAGGCCAACCATAATCTTTTACACTACACCCGAGTTAACTTGATTCAGTTGACATGTATTACCTTCTGTGATATGTATTATCTTCTGTTATATGTATTATCTTCTGTGATATGTATTATCTTCTGTGAAATTGAAGTATCATAATCCTTTACTGTTCCTGTAACTTACTCTTATCCTGATATGTAATTCTACTGGAAATGCCCAGATATTTTCTATATTGTAATCCGCCTAGAACCGCAAGGCACAGGCGGAATAGAAATCCCTAATGTAATGTAATGTAATGTAATGTAATCTTAGGACTTTCTCCCAGTGCATTCTGGGATGCAGTGGGAATGGCCTAAGATTCCAATTGGCCAGATCCTTTAGGCCATTCCCTGCCGATGATCTTAGGGGGAGTGAGGGGTTCCAGCAGGAGGGAAAGGGCATCCCTCCTGCTGGTCATCTTCACCAGGGAGGATGGATGTGTTCCCTGCCGCAGCTGCTAAACTAATCGAAGCAGGGAGATTCCCTTACCACGATCAGATCAGTGGCCACATCTTTTTGAAATGTAGACCAGCCTGTCTCAGGGTGTTTTTATTTTTAAACGTGTGTCCTGATTGGCTGGTTAGACAGTGGTAGGATGCCTACCGACGCCTACAATTGGGACACCGTTTATAGAATTTGCCCCTATGTATCTATAAAAACATCGTCTCCATATTATTCTTTATGACAGGTTTTTTTTCTCTATTTGTTTATAAAAATTTATATATCCTCTCCTTGGCACTTCAAAATGCCAGTCAAGGTGATGTGCAATCATAGAGCCTTAAAAACCCTAGTTACATAACATCAAGAAAAGAGCAGTGCCTTTCATTGCTTTCAAAAAGTGCAAGCCAGGGATTCCTTCCCCCTATGCAAGAGTCTAAGGTTCCAGATAAATTGTCTGTGTAGAAATTTATTTTGAGGTCTTCAGCTGTCTATGTTTGTTCATGCTTTGGCTATATTAAAGATCTACCTTTATGAAAACTGGGCCTTTGTTATTTTAGTTTTAATTTCCATATACCACAGGCCAGAAGCAATGAGAGGTCGCTCCTGTTCTGTGTCTGGGTGGAAAATACTCAGACTGGCTCAGTGTTTACTCTCTTTTCCAAATCACTACATATTACCACTTCCCTACAACAGTTCATTTTTTTTTTTTTTTTTTTAAATAAGCTAGAACTACCACAATATTTTTAAATACTTTTATAAACAAAACAATTAGGGGGTCTTCAATTCTTTTTGAATTCTTCATTATTTCTTAATAAAGAGGTTTAAAATATTGTTTAAACGTCCTAGTCTTGTCTGACATTGTGAATACAAATGAAGGGTGCTACTGCACTGATTACCATCAGAAATGGTGCTCGTGCCATCCTTTATGACCCCCCTGTAGTGAATTTTTATGAGTAGGAGGTGCTGCTAGAATAAAAAATGCATTACTTAATGTTCAAAAATAAACCAAGGGGTCCTTTTATCAAGCTGCGGTAGGGGTTTAATGCGTGTAATACCGCGCGTTAAACCGCCTGCCACGCTAGCCGCTAACGCCTGCATTGAGCGGGCGTTAGTTTTTTTAGCCGGCCGTGGGGGTTAGCGCGTGATGAAATGTCCGAGCGCGGCTTGATAAAAGGACCCCCAAATCTAACAAAGGGAGTCAAACAGAAATACAATAAGGTAGGAAACACCTTTCCACCAGCCCCAAATCAGGGAGATTAAACTTTTGTTAATGTAAGAAGGGAGAAACTCTTATAAGGTAAAATAACGCCTAGCAGTAGTAATGCAAGACTACAGCTAGGGGCTGCCAGTACTTGTTTGGTTTCCGGCACCGGCAAGTGCAGGAGTAAACGGGAATCAGTCCTGTCTACCCACTAGAAACCAGGGAATACCCAAGGTATGGCTACAGGTTTGGGAGGCTTCAGGAACGTGGAAGGGGGCTTTGGGGGAATTCTAGATTTGGGAGGGCAGGGCTTTGGGCTAGGGAGTCACCTGAGAAGGCCCTTCAAGTTGGAGAGGTCTGATTGGGGGTATTATTGGGAGGGGGACCTTGATAGGGGGGGTGAAAGAGGGTCTTTGTTTTAGGAGTGCGATCTGCCAGCCCCATTGAGAAATGACCCAGAAGTATCTGGCCGCAGATGGTGATGTGGTTCGCAAACAACGTTATTCTTTTTCCGCAGGAGTTAGCAACCTGTGGCAATGAGATGTCTGCGGTAGAGAATGACACGGTGACAAAATTCATCACCGTTCCCGTCCCCGCGGATAACTGCGGGAAATAATCCCATGTCATTTTCTAGTGTCTATGTCAACCTCAGTTCTTCTACACCAGCATTCTTCAAAGCAAAGCTTGCGGGTCAGTGGTTGTGGCCATTCATACTCTGATTATTATGTGAGCCAAGGATAATGAAGCCATTGTGACATCACTGATGTGATTGGCTCTTAGGCACTGGTGGAATGAGGCATTATGACATCACAATATCTGCTCTGGATACCAGAGACTGTCATTCTGTAGTGCCTGTTTCAACCTCAGTCCTTCTACACCAGCATTCTTCAAAGCAAAGCTTGCGGGTCAGTGGTTGTGGCCATTCATACTCTGATTCTTCCCTCTCTCCTTAAAGAATGACATGAAGATGGTTTACCGCGGTTATCCGCGGGGACGGAAACAGTGATGAATTTTGTCACCATGCCATTCTCTAGTCTGCGGTACATCGGGGTGTGGTAGAAGCTCACCTTGATAATTTCCCCCTTCGGTGACGTTAGATGCCTGGCGCTCTATTCTTTATTAAATCACGGGTCTCAGTTGTAGAATGGACACTCTCCTTGTCAACATTAGTGCTAAATAACCCTGTACTGTGCCAGATATAAGACAATTCTAATCCATATGCAAAATTTACAGGACACTTCTATGTCTTTCCTTACCTGGAAACAGTGGTGACACTGAGGCATGTGTCAGCTGCCCTTGGGTGCACTGGCATGCCTTGACTATTTTATCATAGGAGCGTAGGAAGTTTGCTCCTGCCCCGAAAGCCCGCTAGACCACCAGGTAAGGCCGGGATGCCGAGGGGAAGGCGGGAGGGAGACGGGGGTGGGTCAGAGCCGGACTAGAAGTTATTTGCGGTTTTTCCCAATTCGCGGTCCGGCTCTGCCCCTATCCCCCGCGAATACCGAGGGAGAAGTGTACAATATAAGACCTTAGGTTATTAAAGAGCAGTAAAACAGTACTTACAAACTATGGGCTCCTTTTACAAAGATGCATTAGGGCCTTAACGCGCGGAATAGCGCGTGCTAAAATGCCACACGCGCTAGCCGCTACCGCCTCCTCTTGAGCAGGCGGTAGTTTTTCGGCTAGCGCACGCTAATCCGGTGTGAACGCTAGCGCACCTTTGTAAAAGGAGCCCTATATTTTTTCACAAAAAAATACTTTATCGTAATTTTTTTTTTAAGTTCAATATTTTTATTACAAAATGACCCCCCCTCCCCAGTTTGAAAGAGCCCTTTCTGCACCATCCCCCTGCCCCTGATATTACCCACATTTACTTCCCAATCCCTGGGGGTCCAGAGGGGGTGGGAGGGCAGAAGCAATCCCCCACTCGTTTCTGACACTACGGCACCATTGTTACAAAAGGCAACGCTGAAAGTCGGGCTGCTGAACAAGAGTGCCCCCCCCCCCAAAGTTCAAGGGGCCGCTGAAAAGTTCTCAGCCCAACTAACAAAGTCGGGGCAGTCTCCGTCGAGGGCTATACCCTCGGTCCAGTGATTTCCCCACTGTTTTCGTTCCGTCAGAAAAGTGTGGAATGGAAAAAAAAAGTGGAAAATCGCTGGACCACGTGTATAGCCCTCGACGGAGACTGCGTAAGTGAGCGTTTGCTGAGCTCGTGATACTACTGAACACATGGAGTTCTGGCCGTGAAAAGTTCATTGATCAAGCAGAACATTTAAGATAAGTAAAAGAATATGCTTTTTGGAAATTGAAAACAGTTGTGTTTAGAGCACAAGTACAAAATCTGAAATCAAGAAAAATCTAAGAAGTTTATCAATGACACATTTTATAATAATGGCGATTGCATTCACTTTGTTCTCCCATGCCAAACAAGCAAGAATTATTTATTAAAGAAATAACAACCCCCCCCCAACAATAAAAGTTAAAAATATATTTATTGGAGTGCTTGGAGGGGTGGGCGGGTTTGGGGGGGGTGGGGTTGGTGTTTGGTTTCTTAGTTGGGTCAATTTGTCTCCGCGCAGGCACCACGTGGTAGACTCTTTCATCGTGTTCTGGTTTTTCATTTCTGGTTGTATTTGTTTCAGGATTATTGTATATTTTTTCTTATATTTTCATTTCCATAATAAAAAAAATTTGAAAAAAAAAATATATATATTTATAGTATCTGAAAAGTTGAAATTATGAACAGATAAGAAAGATTAATTTAGGCTAAATAAATAACTTTCAAATAAAAGTGAAGGATTGGTCAATGAAAGAAATCCATCACCACGATATTCAAGGGTGAAAACTGTGAGATCCTTTGAGTGATGCTCCGAGACTTTCCTGGTACTCCCTGAGCTCTCATGGTGATGCCATTTTCCCTTTGGGCTCCTTTTACGTTAGGGCAATAGTGCGTGCTACATTGCCCCGTGCACTAGACGCTAACGCCAGTATTGAGCTGGCGTTAGTTCTAGCCATGGAGCGTGCGGTGTAGTGCGCGGTAATATCCTGCGTGCACTAAAAACGCTAGCGCACCTTAGTAAAAGGAGCCTTTTGTCTCTCCCTAATTCCCTCTTTCCTTTACCTACCATTTTATTGTAACCCCCTCAAGCATTAAGCGGGGAAGAAATTTTTTTAATAAATAAAAAATAAATGAATATTATAATTTATTACTTTTCCTTGATGGGGTTTCCTCTAGTGTCTCTTTTGTGTATTGTTTTTTTTTTTTTGCTTGTCTTGATTATGTGATAAAGGGGATGGAACTCCTCTCGTATGACGAAAGAGTAAAACGGTTAGGGCTCTTCAGCTTGGAAAAGAGACGGTTGAGGGGAGATAGGATCGAAGGCTACAAAATCCTGAATGGAGTAGAACGGGTACAACTGGATCGATTTTTCACTTCGTCAAAAATTACAAAGACCAGGGGACACTCAATGAAGTTACAGGGAAATACTTTTAAAGCCCAATAGGAGGAAATATTTTTTTCACTCAGAGAATAGTTAAGCTCTGGAACGCATTGCCAGAGGATGTAAAAGCAGATAGCGTAGCTAGTTTTAAGAAAGGTTTGGACAAATTCCAGGAGGAAAAGTCCATAGTCTGTTATTGAGACATGGGGGAAGCCTCTGCTTGCCCTGGTTCAGTAGCATGGAATGTTGCTACTCTTTGAGTTTTGGCCAGGTACTAGTGACCTGGATTGGCCACTGTGAGGACGGGCTACTGGGCTAGATGGACCATTGGTCAAATCCAGTAAAGCTATTCTTATGTTCTTATGTGAGCCGCGTATAGGACAATCAAGCCATTGTAGCATCACTGATGAGGTTAGCTCTGAGACACTCTGGAATGAGGCATTATGACATCACAATCTCCGCTCTGGAATGTTGCTCTCATTGGGGTTCCGGAATATTGCTAGTCTTTGAGATGCTGGAATGTTGCTAACTTGCTACTTTTTGGGTTTTGGCCAGGTACTAGTGACCTGAATTGGCCAGTATGAGGACGGGCTACTGGGCTAGATGGACTATTGGTCAAATCCAGTAAAGCTATTCTTATGTTCTTAAGTGAGCCAAGTATAGGACAATCAAGCCATTGTAGCATCACTGATGAGGTTAGCTCTGAGGCACTGTAGAATGAGGCATTATGACATCACAATCTTAGCTCTGGAATGTTGCTTTCATTGGGGTTCCGGAATCTTTGAGATGCTGGAATGTTGCTACTCTTTGGGTTTTGGCCAGGTACTAGTGACCTGGATTGGCCACTGTGAGGACGGACTTCTGGGCTAGATGGACCATTGGTACGACCCAGTAAGGCTATTCTTATGTTATGTTCTTAATTATACCTCCAGAGCAGGAGCAATGGGGGTTGGGCTTGGTAGTAAGTGAGGGCAGAGATGAAGATGGGGAGTGGAGTCAGGGTCAGGAGGTGAGTGCCCCACAAGTGAAGCCATTTGCTCTGGATCTTTGCCCAACTGGTCCTGAAAAAAAAAAGTGGAAGGGGGCCAGGGGGAAATGGGACTCATTGTAACCTGCTTTATTCTTTAACGCTGTCCCTAGAAGAGCTAGTTTTCCCTTTAGGATGGAAAATAAATACCACCTCTGCAGCTGAGATAATGCAGCATGTAATGCTTTCCATGTACCGTATAAAGAGCTCCTTTGCATGCATTAATTTTTAGTGCCATATTGGGTATGATTTCTCCTGTGTAAGGCAAAAAAGCAGGCGCTGTAGGATTTTCACACCTGTTAAGTTTCCCTTCAGCGCCGTAACTTAGCTTGTTAGATAGGCCCCGACGCATAAGCAGGATTTGAACATGATCTCCTCGGTTCTTCCCTTCCTGTTCCAATGACTGGGTGGTAAATCATTTAAAAACAAAGGTGTAGATGTAGAAAATACAAAGGTTTGTTTAAAATAACCCCCCGCCCTTTTTATAAAGCAGCGATTGTGTTTTTTAGCGCAGGCCGGCGTGCTGAATGCTCCGCGCTGATCCCAACACTCGTAGAGTCCTTATGAGTGTCGGGAACAGCGCGGCGCACCGGACTGCGCTAAAAACCGCCGTCGTGGTTTTGTAAAAGGGGGGGGAAAGGTCGCTTTCCCTAATTAACATACCTCTCCTTTTACAAAAGCGTGGCGTGGCTTTTAGCGCCAGCAGCGGCGGTAACAGCTCGGACGCTCATAGGAATTCTACGAGCGTCTGAGCCGTTACCTCCGAGGACGGCGCTAAAAGCCCCGCTACATTTTTTGTTAAAAGGGGGGGGGGATAGTTCTAGGTTGCAGGTTATGATAGCCATCTACCTTAACAGGGGCAATCTTGGGTTCTAGAGCTTAACGTTATGGGTTTGACTCCCAGCACAGCCAATGTCAAGGAGGAGTGGAACGAAAACTAGCACTAGTCAACTTTTGCTGCCGGGCTGTCGGCTAAGATTTGCCTCTTTGCGGATGATACCAAAATCTGCAGTAGAGTAGACGCCCCCAGATGGTACAAATAGCATGAAAAAAAGACCTGGCGAAGCTTGAAGAATGGTCTGAAATTGGGCAGCTAAAATGCAATGCTAAAAAACGCAAGGTCATGCATTTAGGCTGCAAAAACCCGAGGGAACGGTACAGTTTAGGAGGGGTGAAGAGCTTATGTGCACGACGGAAGAGCGGGACTAGGGTGTGATTGCATGTGATGATCTTAAGGTGGCCAAACAGGTTGAAAAGGTGACGGCGAAAGCTAGAAGGATGCTAGAGTGGATAGGGAGAGGTATGGCCAATAGGAAAAAGGAGGTACTGATGCCCCTGTATATGACTCTGGTGAGACCTCATTTAGAATATTGTGTACAAATTCTGGAGACCACGCCTTCAAAATGATATGAAAAGGATGGCGTTGGTCCAGAGGAAGGCTACTAAAAATGGTGCGTGGTCTTTGTCATAAGGCGTATGGGGACAGACTTAAAGATCTCAATATCTATACTTTGGAGGAAAGGCGGGAGAGGGCGCCTTTGATAATTAGCCTTTGATAATTAGCTAGCTAGATTGCTAGCCAATTATAACTTCACTATATAATTTTATTGAAGTATTTTAAATACCCCTCTCCTCATGTGCTCCCCTTAAATGTTTTCTTTACTTTCAAATAATTTGTAGTTCTTTTCCCTTCCTTCCTTGTGTTTTTAGTTTTGTCATGTCTGTCAATAGTCCTGCAGGACTCAGCTTCTGTTAAGCATTGTATTGTTCCCCTAATTTTGTAATTTTACTATTGTATACATCGCTTAGAATTTATGATTAAGCGATTAATCAAAACCTCATTAAACTTGAAACTGGACTTGAAACTTGAGATCTGATAAAGTTGTTTAAATACCTACATAATATAAATGTGCCTGAGTCGAGTGTCTTTCATTTGAAAGGAAACTGCAATGAGAGGGCTTAGGATGAAGTTAAGAGGTGACAGGGGCCAGGAGTAATCTAAGGAAATACTTTTTTACGGAAAGGGTGGTAGATGCGTGGAACAGTCTCCCAGCAGAGGTGGTGGAGACAGAGACTGTGCCTGATTTCAAGAAAGCCTAGGATAGTCACTTGAGATCTCTTAGAGAGAGGAAGAGACAGTGGTTACTGGGGATGGGCAGACTGGATGGGCCATTTGGCCTTTATCTGCCATCATGTTTCTGCGTTTCTGTTTTCTCAAAAACATTTATTTGCAAGCACCAAAATATGCAATTCACTCCTCCCCTTTACATAGGAGGAGAAACAGCTTTTGAAAATGGTTGTCACAAAATGTTGAGACGTATCTTGTGGTTCCATTTTGGCCTTATAATTGGATTATTATATATAAAAAGGCATCATCTGTTATTAAATCCCATGGAATATCACTGTTTCATGTGTTATAGTTATTTGTATTATTCATAAACTTTTAAGAAATAAAAAAGAAGATGATTACTGTTACCACTTAAATATATTTAAATTTCTCCAGAATTTTTTATTTTATTTTTATTTTTCCTCTAACTCTACTTTTCACTTCTCTATTACCCTCCAGGTACTTTAGTTAGATTGTGAGCCTTCGGGACAGTAAGGGAATTTTTCAAGTACCTTTCTTATTTCTAATCTTAATGTATATTTTCTGTAAACCGCTTAGAACCTAACGGATGTAGCGGTATATAAGAAATAAATTACATTACATTACATATTATTTGCTAAAACTTTGACTAGCCATATGCGTAATTATGTGGTCCTTATTGGAAAATTATCTTCACAATCCCATCAAATAACTATTTAATCTCACATAAATTTTACACCTGTAAATTATTTCTATCCATCCATATTATATACTTGTACTGCAATACCTTTGATAACTTTGTTCACGTTGGCCCTCTTTTACGATTACCACGGCAGCCTGCAGTAACCGAAGCCCATTGGGAATTAACGGGTTTTGGGCCCCATTGCAGCCCGGCAGCCACTAGCGCAGCTTTGTAAAAGGAGCGGGTTTGAGTTTTATACCTTTACTGTTATATTTTAATATAAAATTTTGCAATAAAATTTCATGAATAAAAGTCTTTATAATAATCTTCTTTTCCTTTTAAATTAAAATTGTGTTTCTTTCGGCATTTTTAATTCTTAATCGGGATTAACATAACATGAAGCCATAGCAGCCAGCACTGCGGATGCCAGGAACTGCTGAGCACCCCTAATTAGTGGCATAGGGGTACGCTAAATATATGCGTGCACTACACAATAACATGTCCATTATAGTCTATGGACGTGCGCTAAAACGGCTAGCACGCCTTAATAAAAAGGACCCCATAGTAAGGGGTTTGTGGGGGGCGCGGTCCGCCCCAGGCACCGTCTTGGTAGGGGCACTGGCACCCCTCCTCCTCTCTGCCTCCTGCTCCTTTCTGACCCCCCCCCGCCACGCGTGTGCACCCCTTCCCCCGTACCTCTTTAATTTTCCAAGCATGAGCAGCAGTATGAACTTGCTGCCCGCATCGGCGTCACCTCTCTCTGACGTCACTTCCGGACCCCGCACCTAGGAAGCGATGTCATAGGAATAGCCGACATGAAGCGGGCAGCAAGTTCGCGAGGTTGCTCGCGTGCCCGGGAAACTAAAAAGGTATGGGGGAAGGGAAGGGGCACACGCAAGGCACGGGGGTTGGGAAGGAGCGGGGCAGAGGAAGGGCACCACCGCCCGGGTGCCACCCACCCTCGCTACGCCAGTGCTCCTAACAGTGAACAAGCGTCTTCATTGTTTCCAGGGAGGGGTCTTTAGTTTTATATTTGGCATCCCCCCAATCATTTTGAAATGTTGACATTTATACCTAAAAAAAACCCTCTTTTATCAAGCCATGTTAGGGTTTTTTTTAACACCGGTCGTTACAGTGAAAACTCCAACACTCACAGAATTCATATGAACATCGGAGCATTTACCGCAGCGGCCGGTGATTTAGAAAACCTTGATAAATGGGGGCCACAGTGTATTATTTCTTCAAAAGCTAGTTCTACCTAAGAGAGTCCTCTGGAGAAAGATAGTAAATTCAAAATTTTTGATCATTAGACTAAGCTAAAAATATTTCTCAATTTATGCAGGGTTTTGGGGGTTTTTTTAATGATTCTTTCTAGATTAAAATACAAGGGGGTGCTGAAAGGTTCTCAGCCCAACCAAGAAGAGAATGACAGTGGTATGGTTCAATAAATGATCTGAAACAATGTCAAAAACATAGAATTGTTTCTACAAATTGGCACTTGAAGAAATAAGATAACACTCTTTTCAGCTACAGTGGCAAATTAACGCTCAGAATTTAGGAAGCTGGTTGGTTGGGCTGAGAACTTTTCAGTATCCCTTCGTATTATTTGGGGTTCTGCCAGTTGGGGTTGTAACCTGGATTTGTCACGGTTGGAGACAGGATACTGGACTAGATGGACCATTGGTCTGATCCAGTATGGCTCTCCTTAGGTTCTTATGTGAGCCAATGAAGCCATTGTGACATCACTGATGAGGTTGGCTCTTAGGCAGTGGTGGAATGAGGCATTGTGACATCACAATCTCAGCTCTGGAATGTTGCTATGAGGAGGTGCTGAAAAGTTATCAGCCCAGCCAAGACGAGATTGACGTGGATGTGGTTCAATCAATGGTCTGAAACAATGTTGAAGCATAGAATTACGTTTCTGCAAACTGGCACATAACGAAATAAGATAACTCTCTTTTCAGCTTCAGTGGCAAAATAACGCTCAGAATTTAGGAAGTTGGTTACTTTTCAGCAACCACTTATATGTAATAAAAGTGAGCCACGTTAGGACAATCAAGCCACTGTGACATCACTGATGAGGTTGGCCTTTATTGGTTGAATGAGGCATTATGACATCACAATCTCAGCTCTGGTTACCAGAGACTGAAACTCTTCTCAGCACAACCACAAAGAGAATGATGTGGATATGGTTCAATAAATGGTCTGACACAATGTCAAAACATAGAATTTTATTTCTGCAAATTGGCACTTGAAGAAATAAGATAACACTCTTTTCAGCTTCAGTGGCAAAATAACGCTCAGAATTTAGGAAGCTGGTTGGTTGGGCTGAGAACTTTTCAACGCCCCCTCATATGTATGGACAGTGTGTTTTATGCAGCAGAGACTGCAGCTTTTTAATTCTGAATGCCACTACTGAAAAGAATGTTTGTGTTGCTCTTTGTGTCTGTGTGTGTTTATGTACAGCACATTCAGATGGTGTATGCTGAAATGGTGTTTAAATAAAACCGGACCTGGAGAAAAACCAGCATAAACGCACGTCCTCGCCGTTTTAACATGCAAGAGCTGAGCATTACCATTTTTATAGGAAATCACGGTATCAGTCATCCATCCAACCACAGCACAGAAGTAAATCTCTGCAGCAGCCGGGCGAGCTTGGAAAAACAAAGCTGACAAATTTGTCCCTGCTTTTCACCAGCACTAATCAGCTTTCCCTAGAACACATTTTCTTTCATAAATCGAATTAGTCTTGGTTTCCTGCATATGTCACACATTTAAATAATTAGCATACTATTAGTGATTGCCTACGAAAATCAGGGCCATACAAGTGTAAATCTATTTTTGACTTTATTAACTCTTACCCAAGTCTCAGTGCTACTTGAGCTCTGCTCTTTAAAGGTAGAACCCGAGAGCTTATCTCCACGGAAGGCTATAACAATGGGCTGGAAGGCCCGAGTTGGTCGCCCATCAAGACCTTCTAGAAAGGTCTTTTAGAGGGGGGGGGGCTGGAAGTCTAGTGGCAGTGATCAGGGCAAGAGGGAAAAGGGGAGGGTGGGGAATTAGTGGGAATCACTTCCTGCTGAAAAACTTTAATTTGATTGGGCAGGGGCAAAAAAGCAGGGGGTCATGGGAGGGATATAAAGCTCAGGACCTTTTCCTGTTCCTCAGAGGCAGCTGTCCCTCCCTCCCACCCTTATTGGTGAGATAGGTTAATGATGGCATGGGGGTTCAAGATGTCGTGGCAGCAGTAATCCTAAACTAGGGGGTACTGGGCTCATCAGGTGATGAACGACTGGCTGGCAGTAAGCTCAGGGAGCGGATGCCATTTGGGTCAGTCAACCCGGAAAGGGGCGTGGAGGTCCATGCCACCCCCAGGCCCTAGCAGTCATAGCGAGATCAGAGGACTATAATTTGGTTTATCAAGGGCTGTTGAAAAGTTCTCAGCACAACCAAGAAGAGAATGAGGTGGAGCCATGAAACTTACCAGTTATTCCACACTTCTGTTAACACTTTTCATTTCAATTATATGAACCGAAGCAAAAAGTTTCAAGAAAAGTGTGGAATAACTGGTAAGTTTCATGGCTCCACATCATTCTTTCCTTGATTGGGCTGAAGTCTTCTCAACGGCTCCTCGCATTGTGATGTCATAATGCCTCATTCCACCAATGCCTAAGAGCTGAGTTCATCCATGATGTCAAAATAGTTTGATTAATTTCTTATACTTGTTCCCATTTACTACATACATTTCCCGCATTGAAATAAAAAGTGTGAAGAAAAGTGCTGAATAACTTGTAAGTTTCAAGACTCCACACCATTCTCTTCTTGGTTGGGCTGAGAACTTTTCAGCAGTCCCTCAGTTTTGTGATGTCATAATGCCTCATTCCACCAATGCCTACGAGCCAACCTCAACGGTGATGTCACAATAGCTTGGTTTCCCTATACTTGTGCCCATTTACTAGATGCATTTGCCTCATTGAAGCAAAAAGTGTCACGAAAAGTGCTGAATAACTTGTAAGGTTCAAGACTCCACACCATTCTCTTCTTGGTTGGGCTGAGATCTTTTCGGCGGGCCCTCAGATTGTGATGCATTTGTTGGTAGCTCGGGAGGTATTATTCTATTGTTAATGTTTGCACAAATTGTGTTTCCAATAAACAGAGCTGCAACCTGGTTCTTCCATCAGAAAATGCCTGTTTTTTTTGATTACAGTAAATTCCATTCGTAAAGTTATGCAAATGTTTTCATGATGGTAAGTGCACAGACGATATAGCAGAAGGGTAGGAAATTGGAGGGGGGAGGGGGGCAACTGGGCCTTTCCAAATCCAGGTGTTATTGCTTTGCACAGAAGAGTTTAGTGTTGGCATGTAACCCGAAGCACTGGCGCTAACCTTGAGTCCCTTGGTAGAGGGCTAGACTGGCAACTAAAGACAGTCATTTATTTAAAAAATCTGAGTTAGTTTACAGAAGTGTAAACTTTGACCAATTTCTCATTATTTTCAACAGGAAAAAAGATGTTATTGAACTAGCGCAAAGCCCTATATGAACCCTAAGAATGCAAACTAGGAAATGCACAAAGCCCTTATCTTGTACCAATGGAATTGGGCTGCGAGTCTGAACATTTGGCGTCCCTTAAAATAACAAACCTCTGGGTTCTTTCTTTCTTTCTACTACACAGGCAGAGTATATTTCTACCAGGGGGGTGCTGAAAAGTTCTCAGCCCAACCAAGACGAAAATGCCATATGGTTCAATCAACGATCTTTTAGAGTTCATTCTTTATTAAGTTTTAACATCTTATAGAAAAATGCAACACACAAATATATTATAAATATATGTAAACATACATTAGAAAATTCTTAACGAGAAACATGTCATTATCTACCCATCCCTCCCTCCCTAACCCACCCTACTCCCCACCCTACCTCCCTCCCATATGTCTGGCAGGTCAATCATTCCATCACACACACTGCTTAACGAAACCCTCTAAAGGGCTCCAAACATCCTTAAATGAAGCCATATTCCCCGATCTTTCAGCTAAATTAGCTTCATATTTATAAAAGAGGCAGACAGTTTCCCATCAACGTGAAATCCTTCCATTTCTTAACTATTGACTGTAGTACCACTCCAGATAGTATCATGAACAATTTATTGTTATTTACTATCAAATAGGCTATTGAAGTAGCCCGTGCTCCACATATCACCACTCCATAAGAAAGAGGTATACGAACTTCCAATATATTTTGTATTTTATTCCACACCTCCTGCCAGTGGGCAGAAAAATAAAAGATGATCAAGTGTGCCCACCTCTTTCTTGCAGCTCCAACATGCACTGGACTTGTTAGCATCCAATTTCTGTAACTTAACCGGGGCCCACAATGATACCATCCCTTTTGTCCTTTCCCTATATGTTCTCTTTCTTACTTGATAAATTGTAGTTCTATCCTTCTTCCCTTTTTTGTTCCTGTTTGTTTTGGTATTGTTTTTAAATGTTTTAAATAATGATTATTGTTTTAATGGATGTATAGTTAACCCATATATGTTTTTAACATAATGTTCACCGCCTAAAAGGCCGATTGGGCGGTTTATAAATTTTTTGAATAAACTTGAAACTTCTATGGAGCACAAAGTAAAGAGTTTGTCTTCAATGATCTTAAACAATGTCAAAGCGTAGAATTTCCTTTCTGCAAATTGGCACTTAAAGAAATAAGATAACACTCTTTCCAGCTATAGTGGCAAAATAACACTCAGAATTTAGGAAGTTGGTTGGTTGGGCTTAGAACTTTTCAGTACCACATCGTACTATTTGGGCTTCTGCCAGTTACTTGTATCCTGGATTTGTCACAGTTGGAGACAGGATACTGGGCTAGATGGACCATTGGTCTAATCCAGTATGGCTCTCCTTAGGTTCTTATGTGAGCCAAGTATCGGACAATGAAGCCATTGTGACATCACTGATGAGGTTGTCTCTTAGGCAGTGGTGGAATGAGGCATTGTGACATCACAATCTCAGCTCTGGAATGTTGCTATGAGGAGGTGCTGAAAAGTTCTCAGCCCAGCCAAGACGAGATTGACGTGGATGTGGTTCAATCAATGGTCTGAAACAATGTTGAAGCACAGAATTACGTTTCTGCAAACTGGCGCATAACGAAATAAGATAACTCTCTTTACAGCTACAGGGGCAAAATAACGCTCAGAATTTAGGAAGCTGGTTGGTTGGGCTGAGAACTTTTCAGCACCCCCTGATACAGGAGCCCTCAGTAAGATTCCATCATGTTTTGTGTCTGTTGCCTTCTGGGACAACCATAGCTGAAGACTTGTCCACAAAATGGAGAAAACTATATGGTTGATATCTCTTCCAACCTTTTCTATGACCCTTATTTTAAATGGAAATGGTGGGACAAACCTGACTTAATTTTAGCTTTGCAGCAACACTTTTTCTTCTAGAGACCACCCTAAAATCTCTTTTTAAAATGTCCCTATAAAGTACAGATGGAAATACAGCATATTCATCTATTGCCATATTGAAAGCCAATTTTAAAAATATTATAGTTATCAACTATGGGGCAATCCCGGCTTCAGACTGACAAAGAAAAAAAAAAAAAAAAATCAATTTTGAAATGCCTTTCAGTAGGGGCTGGGACTCGTAGCTCTCAGGTGCAGGTACCATTTCGCTATGGTGTTTTGAAACGATCAAATGTTTACTGGATAATCGGCGTTTCTTTTGCACGGCATCTTTACCACCAGAGAAAGAGTTTGCTCAGTACAGACTGTCAATTTGACGCTTGTCGGCTATGTGTAAAGCGTAATTTTAACTGTATTCCATGACATCCTGTTTGTCTGTCTTGCCTGTTTAGATTGTAAGCTCTTTCGAGCAGGGACTGCTTTCTTATTCTTTGTGACTCTGTGCAGCGATGCGTGCGTCTGGTAGCGCTTTAGAAATAATTAATAGTAGTAGCAGCAGTAATTTCAAGAGTTGACCCAAGAACAGTTGTCTTCTGTATGAAGTATCTTCTGCGGCGGAGAGAGTGACAAGATACCCCTTGTCTGTTTGGTTGCTTCTAATTTTGTGTCCCTTTGGAATCATTGGGACTGATACCTGATAGGAACAGTTTAGCTTGGGCCAGACTACAGTAATCTGAGTATTCCCTGAAGTTCCTTGCTAATGACTCTAGACATGTACAGATAAACCCAGGTCCTGTCACATTTTCTCACATCAGTTCCGCTACCCTCCCTCCCGGTGGCATTTCTCCAAACTGGCCCTTTCTAGCAGGGATCCAGTGAAAAGACAAAACGCACACAGGTAAAGTCGGAGCAGATTGGATCGGAGGTAGCTTTAGCTTGTTCTTTCCTAAATCCTCTTCTCCTCGGCGGTGACAAAATGCAGGAATAGTGTGAATCTGAAAACTTGCGTCACTGTGTGCATGGGGCACTTTTACACCCTTGACTTCTTCTGCCCTGGCGCAGTGGTTAAATCTACAGCCTCAGTACCCTGAGGTTGTGGGTTCAAACCCAGGCTGCTCCTCGTGAACCTAGATGAGTCACTTAATTGCCCCAGGTGCATTAGATAAGATTGTGATCCCGCCGGGACGGACAGGGACAAATGTTTTGAATACCTGAATAAATTCATGTAAACTGTCCTGAGCTCCGCTGGGAGAACAGTGTAGAAAACTGAATGAATAAATAAATAAAATTAGCTGAAGCTCTTCCCTACTGCTAGACCCCAGGCCAAGCTTAGGGTTTCTTCATCCAGTACCAGGGCCCTACAAGGATTCCAAAATTCAATTCTATGTTTTAGCTACTGACCAGAAGCCAAGAGCTGAAGAACTATTTTGGAACAGGCCATGCATTTAAGTAAAACTCTCTCCTTACTAGGAATCACATCAAGAAACAAAAAGTTAGAGGAGAGCAATATCTGCCAGGATTGTTAAAAAAAAAAAAAAAAAGTCAGAGTTGACGGGCGCACAAAAGCAATGGAAATCTTACCACCGCCTCCAATGTCCCACAGACACCCACAGAAAAGGATACCACAACCTCACTCCAAACTATAAAGATTTATACTGCATTGTAAAAAAAAATAAATATATATCCATGCAACGATGAATTAAAAATTTATACTAATTAATACCAGGTTTATAGACTTAGGTTGAGGATCTGATACATCAAACATTATAGTGGCGATGAAAGGAAAAATGGTTAAAAATAGGGAACAAAAACTTGGGACAGATATGCGATTAGAGAAGCAAAACCATCTCCCCCCCCCCCCACTCCTCCCCCCCACATACACACACACACTCAACTCCCACCCGTAAAAATAAGTTTTGTTGGGGAGTTACTTTCATACTGGAGTCTAGTTTTTGAGAAATGATTTTTGCTTTGCCGCCCACCTATCTTTTCTGGAATAGTTAAAAATAACCATTCAAATATATATATACGCAACGTACATAACTTTTAAAGTTACCATTTTTGTTAAACTTGTAACACTACACAGAAATTGGGGGAGGGGCAAATGTCTGGGTCGCTGTTTTTAGTAAAAACAATTTACACACTATTTCCGGTTCTCATGGATAAAGAACGTTTTTGTTTGTTATAGTGAAGATACGATCACAATAAAAATCCAGTCCCAGTATCCTAGAGCTTGATAAACATAACTTTTGGAGTTTACATCACTAATACAGCTTCCCCCCCCACACACACACGCACACAAAATCTCCTAGATGCTTCATTTCGTAAGCCAAGCTAGGTGTTCTCATAGATGTTTTCCAAACGGTTTCGTCCCTTTAGTGCCTAGATGGAAAAATGGTCAGGTAGTTTGCACGCTACCCATTTTCAAGGGTGATCACTTACTTGCGACAGACTTTTTCTGGTGTCTATGATTAAAGCGGGTATCTGAGATGGAAAATAAATCTATTTAGTATCAGTTTTTCTTCTTTTTTTTTATATATGTTTTATAGTATGTTAGTATGGTTTCGTGATAATGCAACTTTTTTATGTAATTATACTTGTGATGCTTGTTTTAATTAATTAATTTAGTTAGTTTACAAAGGCGCTCTAAGCATTTTAGTGCGTGTTTAGTGCGCACTAATATTTATCATGTGCTAAAAAGCTTAGCGCACCTTTGAAAAAGAGGGGGTTAATGTAATGTCTGATTTTATTAATACTATTTATGTTTTATGAGAGGGAAATTCAAAGGACCTGATTAGATTTTTGACCATTACTTAAGTCAATTTAATTTTTGTAAACCGCCTTGAATTCTTTCGGAGATTTAGCGGTATATAAGACATCACATTAAATGAAAAATGAAATGAAATCCCCTTTTTTATTATTGTATACCGCCTTGAAGCCTGATTAGATGGTATATCACTTTTTAAAAACTTGGAAACTTGGTAAGTGATAAACTACATAGCTTAAGAAGAATGAAAGCTAATTATGGTAATATTAGACCCACATCACCCAGACTAATTTAACGTTATCTTATGCTCTCTGTCCCCTTTTTCAGAGGCAGGTTAGGGAGGTTTGTGCATGGAAGGCAGGGATTCCACTTGTGTCCAGTGAACCCGGAAGGGCTGTAAGTTTTTTTTGTTTTGTTTTTTAAATCTCTCTTAAGTTGTGGAGAGTTCTGTTTTCCAATCACTGCCCTCTAACCCCCCATTCTGTATCTTATGTGCTCAAATCTATTCAAGTGTCTTTTCAAAATAGGTTGAAAAAAGGTCAACTTGTGCTTGGGCAATAATTTCTGTAGTGTAGGGGATGTCTGGGATTATTCGTCCTGTCTTCTCAAAAGAAGCATGTCAAAAGGTTCCAAGCAAAACCAATATATGCCAGGTACTCCGCTATTTGGAAACAGATGCCCTCTAGGAACATTAAATTCTTATTTTACAATGTGTCAAACTAATGCAGATGGTGTTAATTTTACTACTTGGAGAATTGCTTCAAAACATTGACAGGAATTATATGTGGGATGCTTCTCTGGCTAACCTGCCTGAAATCTCGCGATGTGTGTGTGAGAGAGAGTGAGAGACAGAGAGAGAAAAAGAATCATAAAACCAATAAAACACTGAAGTCTTGGAGGACGTTTCTAAGTTTTATTATAAAATAAAAGCTGAAATATTTCCAAATAAATGTATTCACATAATATATAAACAAGAAAATCAGATGACTCGCGATTTGCTGTCAGCTCAGGTGTAAAATTTTGAGGTGTCGTAAATCGGATTTTCACCCACCAAATGGGGAGATAAAGAATGCATCCGTGAAGAATGCAAAAAAGAAAAAAAAAAAAAAAAAAGCTTGTCGTCTACGAAAATTCAGCTATAATATCACAGCTCTGCCTACAATAGCGCCATTTGCGTACTTCTTAAGTCTTAGTTGTTAATGTAACAGTTTGCGCCTGCCATAGAGCTATAAGTACAAGAGAGCAATAAGAACAATCTTTCTCTAAGAATTATGCTTCTAAACACGCAGCGCTGTCCTCCCTCAAAAATGCTATGAGGCCAATTTATCAAAGATTAGCGCTGGTGCTAAGAGGTTTATACCTGCTGTACCAAAGCTTAAAGTATAGGAATTGTAGCAAAGGAGGCAAACAATTGATTCCGGCATAGTGCAGGTGATATAAAATGCTAAAATTGTATGTCTGCCTTGCATTTTCCTATACACAAGAACGCAGGGCAAGAACTTCATTAGCTAAAATAGGCATTCCACGTTCCCAATAGATGCCTAGCGATATATATGAAGGGCATAGTATGGGTGATTTCCAAACAGGGTTGAAAGTTGAGCACTGTTGGAATCCAGGAGATTTTTAAAATTTATTAGAGCATTGCCTGAACGAGGCTTCCCTGCCTTTGTTTTTAACCAATGTTTAAGGCTTTAATCACACAAAATTCTTCAAGGAATTCTAATTTTCCCACCTAAAATATCCCTTACTGCTCAGCTTTCAGAGGGTCAGCGCCAGCAGAATTAGTGTTGTCTTCATAAAATAGCATCGTTCCAATGCTGAAATAATGTTCCGATCACTCCTAAATTGTGTTATAGCTGTGCTGTGCTGTCTGAGGTGGGTTCTGTGTTTTTGTCTTATACCCTACAACCCCCCCCAAAAAAAAATAAGAAAGAAAAGAAAACCGTGAATAGGGTGAAATGCTAAAAAAGAAAATGCAATGTATTATACCGTTGAATGGAGCAGTTCTTGAATCTGAAATCAAGAGTATAAAAACCTCAGGAGATTTTTCCTTCCAATACAATTTGTATATGTACAGTACCTTTCAACAGTTTTATCCATTCCTCCATTCTACCAAAGGTTGACAAATGTCCCTTTTTTATTTTTTTTGTCATCACACAAAGTTTCAAATGAGGCTATTTTTTTTTTTTTTCAAAAATGTTTCTTTAAAAGTTTTAAGAACCGAGATCGACCAAGTTGGAAGACATAGGATTTAGGATGGAGTCCTGCAAGCTGTGATGGTGCATGGATTCTGCGCTGGGAACTGGGATCGCGCTAGGACCCTGAGGATGCCCCAGGCCGTGGAGAGACTGCAGCCCCGGGTTCGTACTGAGCAGCAAAACCGGACTGGAGGACGTGTGGTCTGGGGTTCCCGATGGAGTTTTCTCATCCTCTGAGCTTCCCAAAACGGTTTTGCTTCCATTCATCGAAGACGACAGAGGATTATGGCTGTTGGAGTTGGAGTTCTCATTGTTCTCCCTATAGAAATAATATTTTAGAGTCACCATTCTATTTCTGTGGTGCTACGTAGCAAATGTACAGAGTCTAGGCAATTCTGGCAAAAGAAAGACCACTGAAGGATACCTGGAAAACAGCGAGTTTATAAGCACGCCATACCTCAGAGGACCTCTCATTGAAAGATCTAAAGTCTAAGGTCTGTTCAGCTTGTAAACAGCTTTCCACCAATTGTATAATGTGCCACCATCTTGCCAGAAACCATATTTTCACAATTCGTCTTTGATAAATATTCCCATTAATGAAACAAGAGCACGTTAAGTACGATGAGGTTTCTAATTGTTCGTCCAATGCACAAATGTAACAAAAGCCCTGAAGAATGTTAAAATGGCAAAGGATGAAGATGCTCTTTTTCTCATTCAAGCGTCTTGACGATGCTAAGTAATAAAACGATTATTTTCTGGTTTCAAAATAAAAGAGACGCATAATAATTATTACTTTTTAAGTTTAGTTGTTTTGGTAAAGAGCACTTAAAATATTGATTAGCGATACTCAGGCTAAAACTACGAATATAGGAGGGGGGGGGGCCGCTGAAACGTTCTCAGCCCAGCCAAGACGAGAAGGAAGTGGAGCCACAAAATTTACAAGTGATTCCACACTTTCCGCGATACTTTTCTTTTCAATGATATGAAATGAAACAAAACATGTCGAGAAGGGTGTGGAATCGCTTGTAATTTTCGTGGCTCCACATCCTTCTCGTCTTGGCTGGGCTGAGAACTTTTCAGCGGCCCCATCCTGTGTGCACTTTTCCCTTTATTAATGCACATCTATACTTGCAGATGGATGTTTGGGCTTTCCCAAATAAATAAAGTGGAATGCCATGTTAACCTGAACCTTCATAAAAGCAAAATAAATGCAGTTATTCTGGTACTTGAATAAAAAAAAAAAATCTTGAAGTAAAAATAGATATGTAATTTCTTTATTTTAACTGGACACCTAAGAAAAATGAAAACAAAACGCAACGTACAAAGAAAAAAAAGAAAAAAAAAAAAGAATGGTTACGAGCTGCACAAGAAGAGAGAGAGAGATTGGTTTTAGTGATTTCAGGACAGGATGTTGTCTCTAACAAAAGAGAGTGTTCACTGATGGGACAATTGAATGAAAAATACAGTACCGATCACATGAGTCCTGATGGAGCATAGAAAACCCAGTTCATTATGGTAAACCTCGGATATAAGCAACTGAATTACATAAGCAAAATGTGTGAAAACTATGATCATCTCGGCCTTGCGATTTCTACTGGGTTTTAGTCACAATATGAAGAGCACCAAAAAAGCTGCAAGTCTGAAAGAAAGGCCAGGGTTTTCGCATTATCTTCGCAATAATTTTGCAATAACGGACGGAAATTGTTTTTCCCACAAAGATGAGGCAATCACGTTGATTCACTTTTAATGAAAGAAAATTGTTTATTACTTTTTTTTTTTTATCTTGCTTTTTTCTCCCCCCTCCCCCAATAGTCCCTTAAAAGTGTATGTTCTCCAGTAAGTGTACGTAAAGGTGGAACGATCAACGCGATTTAAACATTTTTAATTATATATGTTGCTTATGTCCTTGTTTCTTTCTTTCTTATGGTCACTCTACACTTTGATTTTTTTTTTTATATGCTGTCTTAACAAAATACTAAGCAGTATTGCAACAGTTATTCTCCTTCATTGAAAGGGATTACTCACATAGCTAAAGACCAAGAACCAACAGCAGTATTGAAATGCTGTCTTAAGGCCTACTAGAAAAAAAAGGGCATGGCAAAAAATTATTGGCATCATCGTGGCTTTCACCCTGGTTTATAAAACTCAATGGGAACGCCATCTATGGCACTTCTGCTCACTGGCCCCACTGCTTAGGGCTCCTTTTACAAAGGTGCGTTAGGGCCTTAATGCGCGGAAAAGCGCACTAGACCTTAATGCCAGCATTGAGCTGGCGTTATTCTAGAAGCGTACCACGCGGTTTAGCTCGCGGCAAATTTTGTGCGTGCGCTAAAATCCGCCAGCGCACCTTAGTAAAAGGAGCCCTCAATTTCTGTTCCCTATATCCGGATTAAAAATGCAGTTGGTCTAAAAGCCTCGAGTCTTTCATGCGGTCCAAACCGTTGGGGCAACCACACGGGTAGCTGAATGGGAGTTTTATTGCAATCACTGCTTCTCCGACGTCTTCTCTGAAATATTTTATCGCATCTCAAAAATAGCCATCGTCAGGTCTCGGAATGTGATGATATAATATATAAAAGAGGGCTTTTTAGCGATTGCTTTTTTTTTTTTTCAGTTTTTGTTTGTTGATTGGTCATTACGGGTAAAATACTTGAAACTTTGGCACTGGTGGATTTTCTCAAAGGGCAGCGTCCATTGTATTAAATAGAGGATCTATATTTAACACTATAGAGCTTGTCCATTCATTAACAGGGGAGTCAGACATGCTGGGCAATATAGCTTTATATTGGACTAACTCGATCGATTTGTGACTGGATTGGAGAGCTATGTTGTTTTTTTCTTCAGAGTAAGTCACAGATATGTGAAGTTTAAGTCCAGTGCAAGAAAAGTATCACCTATATAGCTCCTTTGTTAATCTTTCTTTGAAAGGCTTTGGAGGTATCCACACATTTTTCATCTGTCTGGTCTCTATTAACTCCTGAAACGTCTAAAACCTCCCCCCCCCCCAAAAAAAAAAAAAAAAAGTCAAGAACACGTGACAGCAAAAGTCCTGCAAAAGAAATGAGTGCATTTAGATTATTTCCTCAATCGCTGCCTGGATGGATTAGTAAATTTATTTTCATAGATAAGGAGAACAAGGCGGTACTTACTCGTACCTTTCTTTGGCCTCAGCTGCGCGATCCCTCTGCCGCCGGTTCTTGAACCAGTTGCTCACCTGGGTGGTGGTGAGTCCCGTGGCCTCGGCCAATTCCCTCTTCTCTCGGGGCGACGGGTAGGGATTGTGGGCGTACCACTCGCGCAGCACGCTCCGGCTCTTCTCCTTGAAGCAGTAGCTGGTCTCTTCGCCGTCCCAGATGGACCTGGGCAAGGGGAATTTCCTGCGCACCCTGTATTTGCCCACCGCCCCTAGGGGGCGCCCGCGCAGCTTCTCCGCCTCCACGTAGTGCGCTTTGAGCCAGAGCTGCTGCAGTTTGGGGTGGTTGTGGGGCGAGAACTGGTGGCTCTCCAGGATCTTGTAGAGCTCGCGGAAGTTGCCCCGGTGGAAGGCCACCACGGCCTTGGCTTTCAGGACGCTTTCGTTTTTGTGGAGGTGCTCGCAGGCGGGTAAAGACCAGAGGAAACGTCCCAGCCGTTCTATGTTGCCCCCTTGCTGGAGGACTTCGCAGACACAGGCCACTTGTTCTTGAGTAAAGCCAAAAGTAGGAAGCATTGACATGATCGCCTTTCTTTCTCTTTTTATTCCCTTCCTCCGATTGCTTTTAAATCATCCAGACTTCAATGCAAATCGGTTAACATGGGGTGAAAAAAGTGCCCTATAGAACGTGCATCGGTGTCCCGCAGAAAGGAGCTCTCACTTCCACGCAACCAGCACCGAGAATTAAAAGGAACAATCAAAAGACTGTACCAAAAAAAGTTGTAAGTCCGCTGGCAACTTTGTTTTCCCCTGTCTTCTTCTTCCGATTTTTTCCCCCCCCCTGCTCACTAGATCTCACTTTCCAGTAGGATTCAACATAATATAGTCGTAAAGACTCCTCTCTCCCTCTCTCTGGCTGGTTTTTAATAATATTATTCTAAGCTGGCATGAAAAGTGATTATGCGCGCTCTGATTGGTCGGTTATCTGACCCGGGGACTGGAAGGATAAGACAATAGTTTGGGTCAAATTATTTGCCATGGTTACGCTGTCAGTCAAGGTAACCCGATCTGTTTTGAGGTGGCTCCTTGCCTGGGTTGACAGATTACTCTCCTCCACTAAGAGGCGGGCTGCGAGTGAAATATTAGCAAAGCGGATTGTTGTGTTTTGGTGTTGGGTTTTTTTTTTTTTTTTTGGTAGCTTTGATTGACATAACAAACACCCATAGAGGAGGCTGCAAAATGCTGGGAAAACGTCGTCTCCCACCACTCGCGCAAGGGAGGGCGCTGTAGCACCGAGCAACCCGTCCCTCCCCGACCGCAGCTCCTGAAAACTTTCTTCCCCTCCTCCCCCTCCCCCAATACACCTTCCCGAACCAATACAGAGCTACTCCGGGTTTTTTGTTGTTGTTGTTGCACATACACAATGGAGGTTGGAAGAGAGAGATGCAATTTTTGAAGTCTATCAACTGGCAAAGAAAATTCGTCTGGATAAAATTTTCCGTAGCTTAATACACATCACAATTTCATGACTTTTTAAAATGGCATTTAATTTTCTTATTTTTTTTTTGTTTATGAATGAAAAGAGCAGGATTCGCACTTTGTTTAACCTATAAATCGGAAAGTTCCATTTAGAATTACTGAAGAAAAAGCATCTAAAACTTAAAAAAAACCCATCATCATTAAAAGGTAAAACTGCACCAATTAAAAACTGTTTCTATTTCTTTTTTTTTTTTATAGTGAAGCATATGTAGAACTCATACACAGATGCAATAATAATGTATCAAAACCAACGAGAAGCTGGACTGAAAAGGATTATTTTTAACCTGCCTTTCTTTGCTTGGATCGCTCAAGGGCTCCTGTTTTTTTGACGCTCAAAACCCTACTAGAGCCTATTGTCACTTCCTGAAGAAAACTGATCGTTCTGTGCCTGGGTTATCTTTGGGGGGGGGGGGGGGGAAAGGATTAATCGTTTAAAAAGAGCATGCAAAGATGCCAAGGAGTTGTAAACGGATCTGTTTGGTGGGGAGTTAGATCCAGTGCTGTGACCGGGAATCGATGGGATTGGTCTGTTTGGGGGGGGGATGGAGGGGGGCTTGAAACGATCCTGAGATCGGAACCGGGTGCTGTGCAGCAGTCAAGCCTGGCTTGCATCCTAATGAAAGCCTGTGGCACGTCAGCTCGGCATCCCTTCGTCAGACACATGCTCAATGCGAGCGCCCTCTGCTCAGCCTGGAGATAGCGCTACACAATGGAGCAGTGCCAAATAAGTTTATTTTATATAGATAGATAGATAGATAGATATCTCATACCTGGAGTGTATATCCTTTCTCTAATGCTGCGGGCAGAATGGGATCGAGGCTCCGCTCGATATGTGTCTGATCTCAACGGAGAATGGAAAAGAAGAAATTAAATACTACATTTAGGAATTCAGTAGGAAACCACAGAATCATTTTTTTTTTCTTGTTTGTGCCCTGGAGCATGGTTGTGTAAGAAATATAATTAATTATCATGTATGCCTTTTTAATTAGGAAAGGGTAAATGTTTTAAGAAGCTTACCGCTAACAGAATATATTGCTTTTTTAAAAAAAAAGTCGACCTTTTTTTTTTTTTTTTTTAAAGTATCAGAAATAAGATCATTTGCTATGATTATTTTGCCTTAAACCGGATGCACGTGTAAACAAAATTAAGAATATTTGGAACATATGGCTGGTCGTTCACTATACAAAGCTTAGTGTAAAAAAAAAAAAACATTTTGCTAAATATTCCACATTGCTAGCCATTGATTTTTTTTTTCTAAAGTCTTAAAAATTCCGTGATACCTGAAAGTTCAGCCAAACCGACTTAAAAAATGCACTTTATATTTCAAATTCCTTTCTTCGCTGCTTAACTGTTGTAGCCTGTCTTAATTAATTATCGATTGAGTGAGATGATTTGATTGAAAGCAGAAGAACGGTGCCTAGGATCTGCATTTCTCAAAATCCTTCTCCTTTTAAAAACTTTCATGGAACTTGGTGAAAGGGGGCTAGTCAAGTCCACTCTTTGTGAATTTGCTCTTCCTGTAACCTGTTTTTATTCTGCTTAAATCTCCTAACCACAGCTGGCTGAATTCGACTCTGGATCACGGCACATCTGTTCATCCCAGAGTAACAGGGGAAGATGTCAAAAGCTGCAGTGCGCAGTCCGAGCAGAGTAGCTGTCCCAAAGGGAAGAAATTCATCTTCATCGGCCGAAAATGTGAGTACAGACGCAATAGGCGCCCTGGCTTTACACAAACCAGGTTGTCCGGTTTTTAGGGCATTGAATGCCATTTCTTTTCACAGTTTGCTTCAGCAGATTCTGAGAAGTGTACTGCAGACGTTTCATGCAAGCCAAATTAATGTGACGCGTGTACTCAGTTGAAAATTTGTTTCATGGGCAGAAATCGACTCCCATACTGGAAGAATTCAAGAGAAAGGAGAAAAGAACAGCTACAAGCAGTGGGAGTGGAGATGCTGGTAAGTGGGTGTCGAATCTGGAAAAATCTCACTTGAGTATGTCACGAAGATATTTTCAAAGTCCCTTCAACTCCCAGTTTCATTTTCGGCCTGGGCAGGGGATGTTTAAGCAAAGTGAACATTGATTTTTAATGTGGAAGCATTTATTAAAATTAAAAAAAAAAAAAAGAAAATCTCACTAATGTGCTTGGCATATAGCTTTTTAGAGGGGAGGGGCTCTCTTCATAAGTCTAGCATTTATAGGACAGCCATCTTTCAAATATTCAATGTATGTAAACCAATGTTATAAAAGGCAACACGAAACTCTTGCGCTGAACCGTAATGGACGAAAAGTGCTACATCTTAGTGTTTGTGAAGGGGGGGGGGGGGGGTTTCAAGACAACCAACAGATAAATTACTTAATAAGTATGCAGGATTGTTTAGGCATAAGGTTGCATGCTTATGGAAGAACTTATATCCTGAAATGCATCAGCATAACAAGATCTCTTTCATTGAAGCTCGATCCACCAGGGATTTACGTCCTTTGAAACTGGAGATGACACTGTTGTTGCCTACTGGTCTTTCCAGATTTCGAGGGGAAATGCAAAGCTGGGCCCTAGCGTTCGGCTGTAGGCCTGAAGTCTAGATTATGTTTGCAGAAATCCACTTTGGAATTTTGCTTAAAGTGCATCGCGTAATTAACCTTAGTAATTCTTGCCAGTTATAGTGAGACTAGGGATTTGTGCTAGTGAGGAGAGATATGCTGACTGAGCAGTTCCAGCACGCCTGCCCTTCATAAGCCCTCTCTGTTTTGGTCTTGTGTTTCTCTCCTGTCCACAGGTTTAGCAGTTTTGGAAAATAGGGCAAATGTGTCTTTAAAATTTTGTACAGGCGCAGACAGGACAGATAGCAGAGCTTTAGGTCGGCCACTGATTGGACAAAACGGGCGAGTGCATCTGCGATGCAATTTAGCTAAACCACATTGTTTAGCCACAGAAACTTTTTAACTAAGGTCCATAAGGCTCATTTGCACTTTTACGATATCTCAAAAATATAGATTCATCTTTTCAGGCAGTAATAAAAATCTTTAATATTTTTAAAAGGTCTTCTATAGAGCACAATGAACCGTTACAGAAGCTCCTCCGTAAAGTTTTTTTTAAAAAGAAGACTTAATTTCTATTTAGAGGTCATGATTTTAAAGTGATCTAACTGAGGTTTACTCAGTATTGTTAATTATTTTTTAATTATTACTCAGTATTGTTAATTATTTTTAATTATTACTCAGCATTGTTAATTATTTTTGCTGGATGCAAGCGAGAAAAATGTCGAATTTGATTCCTTAAATAACTTAAACCTATCCAAAAACATGCCGCTTTATTTCCCGTTTGTGTGTCTAATGATCCCGTATCAAGAAACCCGCACAAGTGGCGCTTCTAAATGAATCTTTACGTATCCAGGGGCTTATTGGCAGACACACAGGGGCTGCATAACCTGCATTCAACATTCTTGCCAACAGGATTGGAGACGGTGTTTCTATGAAATGTTACAGATGGTACATATCATGAAAAAAAGAATAGGAAGGAATCATATCAATCGCATTTCATCTCTTCCCTTCAGTAAAGAAAAATCTGCTACGATTAAAAGCTGAAAAATTGTCAGTGTAGCTGAGGCCTTCCTGTCCATTTACGGTAATCGCAGAGTTTTTGGTTATCACCTGCTTTGGTGTTTGGTGTTTGTTTTTTTTTTCCTTTTTGCAGAAAAAAAAAGTTTAAATTTTGCCGTCCTTCACCTTCCTAAACTCATTTTGTAATTTATCTCGTTTCAGCTTTGTCCTGGGGAGATGGAAGATCACCGCAAACCAGACGCGTATCCCTCGGCGCTATGTTAAGAGTGATGGAAATGTTGTGTAATCCTTGCTCCAGGTTAAATGCAAAATTCTAAGGACAAGTAGAAACTTAAAAACGTTTGAGAAGCGGAAAAAAAAAAAATCATTAAACGTGACTAAGATTTATTCTGTGGCGTCTGAGCCACAGATAAGATGATTCCTAGAGATATGCATCTGTAAAATAACCCATTGAAAATTCCAGTGACAGCAGAAGCTGAGAACAATATGGTACCGGTAGGAGTGTTTTTTTGTTTTTTTTTTTGAGTAGTCGTGTTACAGTGCCACAGAGCTAAAAGGAGCACATATGGTTAAAATAATAAAAAAAAAAAATAGTCCCTTGCCTTAGGGGATTGAATGTAAGCAACCTGAAAGCTATCACACTGAGGAGGTTTTTTTTTTTTTTTTGATGAGGTAGGAGGTGCTTCTCGATTGACAACCTAAATCAAGAAACAAGGATCAAACTGACAATATTTGTAAACTTCTTATTTCCAGGGATGTTCTTTGATCAGGGATTCACTAGGTTAGTATGAGACTGAGCAAAGAAATTTTTTTTTCCAAGCTTGATGAGCAGCGATCGGGTTTCTTTTAATGGCTGCCCTTTATTTTCAAGCCTCCCACCACTAACCTAAGAGGCTGCTTCCCCGACCTCATTTAACGCCACTGATTACTCCAAGATGATGCGGAAAGCTTATTAACTTTTCCTACCGAAACAAGGCATTTTAAGCTGCATTTTTAGCTGTACAGTATTTAGAGATTCTCCTCTTTTCCCCAGTGAAGTCGGTTTAAAATCGAATGTGAGATCTTTGTTGCTTTTCTCCAGTTTCCAGGTTAAGGTAATCGGGGGAATGTCGTGAATGAAATTATCCCAAGGCAAAGAGGTTTGGGGAGCTGTGCAAGGGAAGGGCTGAGCAAGAGAAAAGAGCTTGCCAGCATTACCAACCTCTCTCCCTCACTTTTTCAGATTTTAGCTATGTTATGTATTTTATATGGGGAAAAAAAATTCTCTTACATTTTAAATTGTTTTCTCACTACATAACACAGAAATGTAAACTCCCTCAGTTTGGAGCTTTTAATTCTGGACAGAGAATCAAATGCTTCCTATCAGCAGCAGTACAAGGATTGAATACCTGCACTGATTTTACTAAGTGAGTTGTGCTTCACCAAGTCTGTTTAAAGCAACCTTTTTGATAAGTATTAAAATAACTATAAAACATCAATATTCGTAAAAGATGAAAAATATTATACAACCTCAAGGATAGAGAGAATGGTGGCGAGTGAAGGAGCCTGTTCAGTGAAAGGGTTGCCCATGGCTTTTTATATTAGCATTAGAGAATGACACGGGGGACACATTTTTCCTCATCCCCACGGGAAGACGTTGCCCTGTCCAGTCCCGACGAGTTCTTTCCCTGTCCCTGCCCCATTCCTGCAAACTCTGTCCTCATCTGCACAAGCCTCAAACACTTTAAAATTATAAGTAGCAACATTCTAGAGCTCAGATTGTGATGTCATAATGCCTCATTCCACCAATGCCTAAGCTCCGTCCTCATCTGCACAAGCCTCAAACACTTTAACATCATAAGTAGCAACATTCTAGAGCTCAGACTGTGATGTCATAATGCCTCATTCCACCAATGCCTAAGCTCCGTCCTCATCTGCACAAGCCTCAAACGCTTTAAAATCATAAGTGTTTGAGGCTTGTGCGGTTAAAGCAGAACTTACAGGAATGGGGCAGGGACAGCGATAGTGACAAAACTCGTGGGGACGAGGTGGGGAAATTGAGTTCCTGCGGGGATGGGGACAAATTTGTCCCTGTGTCATTCTCTAATTAGCATCCCTGAATGTCCTGTTTTCCTTGGACCTCCCTCTCTGGGTCTCTGATCACAGTTTGCTTTCAAACCCTCTGATTCCTGCCGGCTTTTTTTTTTTTTTTTGTGACTACCAGAATATACCAACAACTGGAAGCTAATTGCAATAATCTTGTATTATTGTAATGAATTCTGGTAAATGTAAACAATGGATACAAATAAAAAGAGTTTGGTTCCAGTCTGACTTGAAAACTCATTTGTATGAATCAGGCCCTTTAAACATTTGCTTTTATAGTGGGAGGATGATTTCAACTCTGGTCTCTATGTAAATTGCTGTTTATTTTATTAAACATAGCTTACAAAAAGAAACCCATGAGTCATGTTATGAAATTCTATCTATCTATCTCAGGGGTAGGGAACTCTGGTCCTCGGGAGCCGTATTCCAGTTGGGTTTTCAGGATTTCCCTAATGAATATGCATGAGATCTGTTTGCAAGCACTGCTTTCAATGCGTATTCATTGAGGAAATCCTGAAAACCCGACTGGAATACGGCTCTCGAGGACCAGAGTTTCCTACCCTCGATCGATCTATCTATCTATCTTATGGGAAAACTAAATTGGGGGTTTCTTCTTGTACCCAGGACTGTTTAGAAAGTCTGGCAGTCATCAGCCATCTCGGTTCGGTTTGTGAGAACTAAGAAAGTTCAGGACTGACTGGGCAAATAATCAAATGTATACTATGAATTTACTTTTCTCTATTTATTTTCCAAGTTAATTCACTCTCTGTATTGCTCTGTCAACATGTCCAAAATAAGGGATATTTTCCATACTGACATGGGTCAGTTTTATATTCTGTTTTCCTCCTTCAATTCATGTGCTGATTTACCATGGACCGTAGATTTGTCAAGCATCACAAATCAAATTCAGTTGTCAAGCATCGGGCTGCTGATTTTACGAGGGAACTATGACTACAGGATGGCTCTTGTTTGTATAAACTTTGCTTAAATTGGATATTTATAGCATGCTTATAAAATAAAATAAATGCTAGTTTAATAAAGGCAAGGCTATGTCACAGCTTGTAGAATTTAGGGCCAGATGTAAGAAATATTTTTCTCATAAGGCCTGTTTCACGAAACGCATTTTCATAAATACAGAATAGGCAAAAAAAAAAAAAGAACCCAGCAATAAAAGTCAGCCTTGAGAGCTCATCTCGATGGGCACAAGTAACCCAGGGCTGGAAGGCCCGCATGTTGGCCCGTCGGGATTGGCTTCCGGAAGTCTGCAGTGGGGAAGGGAGCAGCGTGATTGGCCCAATTCAGCTTCCGCCGCAAAGTGCAGTGGGGATAGGTCGTGGCAGGAGAAAAAGGCGGGACTTCAGTAAAAAAAAAAAAAAAATCAACAGCTGCCTGGGGACTAATGTTTTCCGGTCCTTGGCGGCGCTTCCCCACCCTCCCTCCCTCAAGGTTCTGAAATTGGTTCCCGCAATTGGGAGCCCTGAGCTCGCAGTGGCAGGTATCGAGTCACCAATTGGGGCTTATCGCGAGATGAGTGGATGGAGGGCAGCTGTTTGAATGGGGGTCCCCGGGCAGGCTGGGGTCCTGTTCGAAGGGGGCAGGGAGGTCCCTGATACCCCCAAACCCTTGCTGGGGCTGAGGTGGGGTTACAGGCAAAAAGCTTCTTGGGGTATCCTTCTGGTAGCTCAATTGTTCTTTTGATTAACTGTTTAATTTGTTCGATAAACAGAACTGTGACTTGTTTTTGGTTTTTTTTAACAAAAATAGAGTTATGTGGTTATTGTGTCTTGTTAATTGTTGTTATAGGGCTGATGTTTGAGGGCGGGGGAGGGGGGTAAGGATTTAAAGGACAACCGGGCCTTTCCAGATCCAGCTGTTACAAAACCCAACCAAACAAAAAACCCTAGTAAATGGGACATATAGGTGAGCCTGACTGACCAAAGCTTCTCTAATCTGTGTCACTGGGAAGGAAGGAAAACTTTAGGGAATTTGTTCCAAAGTGAAGGAATCCTTTTGGTTTGGGAACCAGACACATAGAAACATGATGGCAGATAAAGGCCAAACGACCCATCCAGTCTGCCCATCTGCAACATCCACTATCTCCTCCTCTCCCTATTGGCTAAGGCTCTTCACATCTGCATTGTGAGGTCATAGATCTTTATGGTTATAAGCTAAGGGGCTCACAATCAAAATAAAAATATGTCTAAAAACCCACCTAAATCGGCACTTGGACGATCAAAAAAACAGGTCTTCCAAGTATTGAGAATTGAAACGGGTTTGAGACCTATCTAAAAACAGCTTAGGCCTTTTCAGTGCTGCTGTATGCCCAGAGCTAAAAGGGGCGTTTTAGGAGGAGTGGTGAGAGCAGGATTTGGGCGGGACATGGGCCGACCTAGACTTAATCGTACTGCAAATATAACCGAAAGTTTAACGAGACTGCCTAAATGGAACGTATACGTTGTGACTTAGGCAATCTAAAACCAGGTCTAAGTGCCCAGAAGGTATCCAAAGTGGCCAGATAACCACTGCAGAACAAAGTACAGGCCCCTACATACTCCCTCAGTGATCACTGACCCCCCCTCCCCACACCGCCATAAAAATCAGAATAAAAACGTACATACCTGCCTCTAGAACATCAGTACCTGGCATAGGAAAGCCTAGTAGAGCTGCACGGAGGTAGCTTAAATAGTCTGGGGGATGGGCGGAAATAAAATAATTATTTTGTGGACCGGCAGTTGAAGAACACTGGGCTAAGTCGTGCCCATCTCCACCCAATCACCGCCCCAGACCCCACCCCCATAATAGTATATTTTCTGTAAACCGCTTAGAACCTAACGGATGTAGCGGTATATAAGAAATAAATTACATTATATTACATTACTAATTGTAAAACCATTTTTTCCATTCATTTTTCATATATCCACACAATATAATTATATTAACACATAATGGTTAACCACAAAATTAAAATACACAAAGAACACTGTATGCTTTTTAACATTCATTCCTACCAGAAAACAGAAAATCCCATGCAAATGCAGGACTAAAAACTAAAAGAACTAATATTTACAAACAAACCCTAAGATGCAAGACTCTGCAAGCAGTACAACCCCAGAGGAAAAGAAACAAATGCATTTCTTCCTAAACAGACAAATAAATCACTAAATAAAAAAAAAATAAAAGCATTTCCCCTACTGTTGTTGTCTCCCTCCATGTGCCTTGCCTTCTGGCCTGCCCCCCGTTGTTATCTTTGGGCCGGTCCACAGTGCGATCAACGCAGCATCTTCGGGCCGGCTCCCTGAGTGCTGCATTGCACAAAGCTGTGGGCAGCAGCTCCTCACGCGCGTCCCATGCCTCAGGAAGCGCTTAGGAGCCTTTTCCCACGGCTTTGTGCATTGCAGCACTCAGGGAGCTGGCCCGAAGATGCCACGTTGATCGCACCGTGGACCGGCAGCTGAAGAACACTCTTCTGCCCGATGGACATGCCGGCCCTGTGGATCGACAGAAAATTTCTTCCAACCGGCACCAGTCCACGGACCAGCAGTTGCAGAACACTGCCATAGAGAAGAAGACGCAGGCCTGTAAGCCACTCTAACCATTGCATTCATGGTGAAACATGTGCACCCCCCCAAAACCCTATTGGACTGCCATATAGGTGGCACCTGCAGCCATAAGGGCTATTGGAGTGGTAGACAGGTGGGTCTAGTAGGTTTTGGAGGAGTTTGAGGGGGAGTTAACCATGACCTGTAAGGGAGTTGTGGTGAGATGTTTATATGACACCCTTTATGTGAAGTTTGCAGCAGTGTCCTGTAAGGTGCTCCATTACTCTTGTTGCCATATCTGGGTAGCCAACCATCACTTTGCTGGCCCCTCCCACGTCCAAAAGGTCTTGTTCTAGGCATTTTTGACTCAGACAAATTTTTGGATGAGAATGGGGTACAAAGATAGATGACTTAGCGGTCTGGGCGATCAAATGGCTGGAAGTACAAGTAGACAATTCTCGGAAAAAAATATATATATATTTTGGACGTATTTTTCGAGAATGGACTTTTGACACTGCCGACTTGGAGGAAATTGAAATGATCTGTTTATTTCTTGTAAAACTAATGTGTCATAAGCATCTACAATCGTTAACTCTGATTTAGATCTCTTCTGAATTTTAAAAAAATACCATTTGCACAATGCTCCGGTCACTCATGTACACACTGGGGAAGCAGATAATATCAAACAATTGAATTAAGGGGTTCATTCTTGAAAGAGAAAAACATCCCAAAAGTGGCCACATGCAGCAGATGGACATTTTTGCCAGCAAAACATCCAAATCGCGATTTTTTTTAAACCTATTTTTTTAAATGGTTTTCTATATGTAGTTCACTAATCACCTGAACAAACTCAACCACTAAACAAATCACTTAGACACAAGGTTAAATCAAAAAGTAAAGGCACTAATAGAAGTAGCTATAAGTCAGTGGTCTCAAACTTGCAGGCCAGGGGCCACATGCGGCCCGCCAGGTACTATTTTGAGGCCCTCGGTATGTTTATCATAATCACAAAAGTAAAATGAAACAGTTTCTTGATCATATGTCTCTTTAGCTATAAATGACAATATTATTATTAAGGCTTAGCCAAAAGGAAAGATTTATAAACTATAAAGAGTTTTACCTCATGCAAAACTGTCATTTCTTGAATAAGGCATTAACTATTTTTTCTGAGGCCCTCCAAGTACCTACAAATCCAAAATGGGGCCCTGCAAAGGGTTTGAGTTTGAGACCATTGATCTAAGCAATTGAACATATCATTTATTCACAGTTCCCGTGCTAGATGAAACGATCAGGTCCCAATTTGTATTAGCCTCGTTCTGCTGTCCTGACTACAGATGCATCCGTGGATACCTCTTTAGAAAGAAATCACACACACACACAAATGCACATGCAAATAGGCAAAAAGATGTCTCTCTCTTCTTTATTCAGAGTACTGCATACACCTTTTATAGCATTTCACATGGGTCAGTTTTTTTAGCATATGACTGTAGGAAAGACCATATATGGTAACAGGATACATAAAAGCAACTAGAAAAAGGTAGCAAACATAAGGGGGGGGGAATAGTGGGAAGTTTCCATTATAGCATATAATACTGTCTTGTCTAAGGTCTAGCAATGTTTCTTTTGTAACAAATGTTTCTTATCAAAACACGTCAACTACAGAACAAAATGGGGACACAGAGCTCAGAACACAGACCTTGTGGGTTCTTGGCAAAATGATGTTTCAGCAGTTCCTTTTACACAAGCAGGAATAGAAAAACTTACAAAGAATATATGTGCCCCTTCAATCCCTTCTTACATCATGAAAATGACATCATAAGTGTACAGAATGAGTTTGGAGGGAGAGATATTCCAGATATGTCCTATGATATATACAGTGGTGCCTCACACAACGAACTTAATTGGTTCCAGGAGCAAGTTTGTTATGCGAAAAGTTCGTTATGTGAAACGCGTTTTACATAACAATACATGTTAAAAAAAATAATTCGTTCTGTAGCATAAAATATGCTAAGATGACATAAAAAAAGATAAATTTTTTGTTATTATTTTTATTTAGATACATCTAAAAACATACATCTCCCTGTCCTTTTACTTCCACTATCTTCCTATCCCATCTCTATTCCCTTTTGTCCCTCTCCCCATGATCAATCATCTCACCACCTCTCTCTGCCCTCACCCTCAGGGTTCAAGATTGCTTCCACTCTTTTTCCTGTTGTTCTCTCTGCCTGTCACCCTATGATTTAGCATCCCTTCTGCCCTTGTCCAATATTTCCCCTTCTCTCCCTCCCTCTCATCCCCTGCTCCAACATGTGCTTTCAGCGGCCTTCTCCCCCCTTAAGCGTCTTTTCTTCTCCACTCCACCTTTCCTCCCTCCCTGCCTCCACCTTTGTGGCGCTTTTGCACCCGACCGACAACAGAACAGGCCCGGTCGGACAAATCTCCCTGTCCTGTAGCCGCGAATCTAAATTACCTTCTTACAGCAGCTGGATTATTGAAGCTGCTGTAAGAGGTAATTTAGATTCGCGGCTACAGGGCAGGGAGGTTTGTCGGCCGGGCCTGTTGTCGGTCGATCGGGGGACCTGACCAGCTGTGCACATTCTTCGGGGCGGACCGCCCCCTCCCCCCTCTTTCGTTCGCCATTGCCTTCTTCCTACCTGCCCTGCCGCAGCCGCACACAACCGACCGGAAGTCTTCCTGATGTCAGCGCTGACGTCGGAGGAAGGGAGGGCTTTGCTTAAGCCCTCCCTCCGACGTCAGCGCTGACATCGGGAAGATTTCCGTTCGGCTGTGTGCTGCGACAGGGCAGGTAAGGAGAAGGAGACTACCCTCGCGGCTCGACCAACCCCGCTGCGATCCAACCCCGCAGGAACCCCGGAAGGATGCAGCTCGGGCGACTTCGTTGTGTGAAACGAAGTCCGTTGTACGAATCAAGACATAAAGTTCGTTGTGCGCAGCGTTCGCTGTGCGAGGCGGCCGTTATGCGAGGCACCACTGTATTTCAATAAGAAGGTGTTTAACCCCTCTTGGGACACCAAGAGCAGCAATATAGACATGGGGGGGGGAGGTCAAAGCTTCCAGGAAGGTCGGGGGTCTGTGGTAAGGACCGATAGGTACTAGCCAGGGCTACAGTAGAACGATGAACAGCAGAGTTGACTATATCATGGAATCACAGGGACCAGGCAAGGCAGGCAGCCAAAAGCGAAAGGGCCAGTCAGCAGGTAGGCCACGCCAGGTTCAGAGAGGAACATGAGCCAGTGTGGTGATGTGGTCCACATCTTCCTCGAGCACGGTACCATCATCAAGGTCAAGGCAGTAGTTAGGTAGAACTTGCCACAGACGCCACCTTCCGCAGCCAGTATGTCAGTGCAAAAGTTCAAGAACAGCCTGCAAGTGAAGTATACAGTTGTGCAGGTAGATTGGGGTCCGACAACCCCAGGAGCCATCTTTGACCCACGTAGCAGGTCCATAAGCAGCAATGATCTGTTCAGCAGGCCAGTTGTCACCCCATTTTCCAATCTGTATGGGGTGGAGAGTGCTAACCTGTTTTTGCGACCCCCTAGTGTCGAACACAGGGGCTCCCAGGCGTTTGCCGTTGGCCAGCAGTAGCAGAAAGGAGCTGGGACGGATCCAAGTACACATGTACCAGTCCGGTGAGCAGGCAGCCGAAGGTAAGCAAACAGGCAACAGAGCCAATATCAACCATCAGGATCTGGCCATCGGGCGTAGGAAGTTCCATGGAGCAGGTGCTGAAGAGGAGGTCCTGGTAAATTGAAGATGCAATAATGGAAGCCCGTAAGGCCCACAGTGGAAGTCGTGGGGCTAACGTGAAAGAGAGGTTCTGTGAAGGCAGGTCTAGCATATCCAGCTGTGTTCATGGTCACTGTTTTCCCATATCGGTCCCACCAAAGACAAAACAATTGCTGACATTAAGAGTCTGGCCTATAGATTCAGCAAACTGTATAAACAGATGCCTAGTTGTGACAGGAAAAACAAAATCTACTTTCATATGTGCCGAAAAATGGGGGAAACATAATAGAAAATAGCACACGAGACACATTCCCATAAAGGACAGGCTCCTCCATGAGTGAAGGTGTCCTCATAGGGGCATTGCTTGAAAGGCATTAAGCTATAGGACACATTTGAGATAATAATGCTGCCAATCGAGGAACAGTGTAAGAGGCAGTACCATGACCGTAAGCAACATCAAATAACATGCATGCATCAAAATACAAAGGCACTGGGCAAGGAGGGTAATGAGGGGGTCCTCAGCACCTGCTAAAGGCACCAGGTGGGGGTTGCGATAAACCACAAGCTGCCAGTTACACTCAAACACTTGTAAACAGTTCCTGTCCAAGAAATTAAAAGGTTAGGATGTGGTGTTGCAGGGGTTTCAGTCTCTTTAAACTGGTAAGGTCCATACTTGGAGAGAAAGGTGTCTGCACAGACAGGGAGGGACACACCAGCTTGAAAGGAGTTCAGGTGTCATCATCCAGCAGCTGAAGTCCAGGGAGGTGAGTCAAAGGAGGACATTTACTTGGTATAAGCACGGAAATGAGAGACAATATGCAGGTATACAATGTTCATAAGAGGACAGGGTGATAGGTTGGTGCGCACAACTAGTAAGGCATTCAAGAAAGACCATAAGGAGGGCACACAAAATAGGGGAAAAAAAACATGTCAGAAAGTGTGAATTGAGCATATCCAGTGGGCACCATGGAATCAACACTGTATAGAACCTTTGTCTTAATAATATAACCCCTAATTAAGCAGTGCTCAGGCCATGAAAACAAGAACTAAAAAAGATATTGTGCAATTTAGATAGGAAACAACCAAAATGCAAAAAATGGGGATAAAAAAGTCCAAAAATAGCCAATGGTATGTTTTCCAGGGTACCCCACAAACCAAACAGACAGACAACACAGAGATTACATGGCACAAACAAACATAGAGCTCCAGTAGGCCTTAAACTTGCTTTCATCTGTCAAGGAGTCAGGGCTGAACTTAAATCTACAAATAAACACAATTATACAAAAGGAAGAAGAAAAACAACATCATAGAACATAGCACTAGCAAAGTAAATTTCCATGTAACACATGGCACAATAATCAATAATCAGAAAAGGCATAATCAAAGGGTCTGGAGTCTAAATGTATGCTTGAACTTCTGAAAGAGAAAACAAACAATTTAGTCAATGTGCTCCATTGCTCTGCCTATTTTATTCATAGGGCTTGTCTTCAGTCAAGTCACACAGTCATAAGAGATCATGCAATCGGGGACACAACTGGCTAGTTTGTGCTTCAATCTACAGAAATATGAAGATCTTACTAGGTAAAGCAAGATACAGTATCCAGGGTTAGGTACAGAGGTAGTATGAAGTATTGCAGTGGCAATGCTAAGAGGAACAAAAACATTTTAAATCTTAAAGGGAAAGGTCATTTCAAGGTTACTTGAAGCACAACTTTTTCTTCCTGTTTATTTTGTTTCGGTTCAGCAAAATATTCTTTGTGCCAAAACTGATCCAAGATAGCTATGTATGTATACCAACCGACTGCTAAGAGAGAGAAGAAACATTTTAGAAAAAAGAAACGTGATAGGGGAATCACCTCTTGCCAGATACTGGTGGTAAATGCAGATCCACTGGGCTTAACAGATTAAAGTAGTAAATTGCACTTTCCACTAGAACATATGAATTAGTGTCAATTCATAGTTCCTACCCCAAAGAGCTTACCTAAACAAAAATAACTTGGAACTTTACTCACACCTGACTATTCCAACCAGAATGTCCCTTATAATAAGGACATAATACATGCACATACTTTCAAACACGTGACACATCCCTTTTTAGCAATGTACACTATCCTGTCTGCAATGTCACCAAATCCACATTAGCCACAAAGCAAACCTGAATCTGCAACCTTTCCCATGTTTCTAACCCAAATTATTTTTTTTCCCATCTCCCCTGGTAATTTCTCAACAGCACCAATTTCTCTTTCACTGTTTCCTGTCTTGTTTCCCCAGTGCTTTCTTTGACCAAGTTTCCAAGTTAAAAACTCGATTAAATTCCAAATACTAAGCCTTTGACTCTTTTTTTTTTAAAGCTCCTTTAAATTTATCGAAATGTTGCTAAACCATAAGATTAGGAGAATTAATCCAGTCCAAGCATGACTGTGTAAAGCCTGAACCAATTCAGAACTTATTAGCATACCTTATTTTTTATTTTAGGCAAAATAAAACCCTAAAACCCTAAAACCATAATGTGCACAGTGCTGTAACTTTTTGGCAATAATCCTATTCTTAGAATTTTTTTCCCCCTATATTCAGGCGATAGTGTTCTTTTTTTCCTGTCACATCAAAATCTAATCTAAATAAAAACATACATTACGGTGCACAGTATTTCTGCCACCTTAAATTGGTGCTAGCAAAAGTCACACACCCACAGTTTTATAAAAGAATTCTAATGTCTCCTAAAGCCAAAAGATATCCTAAAACTATTAATTCATAAATTGTTTATGTAGATCAGAAAACTAGTTCCTGGCTCCTACAACCACAGGTCTGCCTAGCTAAGTTATCACACAGTGTAAATGCACCTGTTTAGATTTCAAAATCCTATATGGTATCTATCCTCCCTCCCTTTTTCCCTCTTTCTTGGAATTCCTCAAATCCTAATACCACCAGATCCTCCCACAAATTAAAACTATCCTTTCCCTCGCTAAAAGGCATTTCCCACACAGGAAATCTAGGGACCTCCCTCCACTTCAAAATCACTGAGCTTTGGAACAACCTTACCTCCCCTCTTCGGAACTTGAGCTCTCTCCAAGTTTTCCGCAAACATCTGAAAACATGGCTTTTCTCAAAAAATGTAAGTCTCCCTCCAACTTAGGAATCAAGGAAACTCTTATATCTTGGCATCCCAAGTCCTCTAAATTTTCTTCACACTTCTACCTCTAACCCTCTGTTGTAGTTCCTTCCTATTTCTCCTACTGTAAACCGCGTCGAGCTCTACGAACGTGGAGATGACGCGGTATACAAACCTAAGGATTAGATTAGATTAGTGTGTTGGGTTTTGTTTATTGGGGGGTTTTTTCTTATTCAAACTCATTTAACATTGATTCTCCATAATTACGCAAATAAAGATTGCATTGTATTGTATTGTCTTCTGCAATCCTGCCATAACTTGCAGGGCTGAGATGTTACATCTCATGATTAAAAGCAGTATTCCCCCCTCTCTTGTAAAAAGAAAAAGAGGGACAGCCAAAAAATGCTGGCCATAGGGGTGGAGGGAAAACAGAAAATCCCCTACAAATACGGTGTGCATAACACAGTTAGAATAAAGGAACATAAGAACAGGTCCTCTAAATATAAATTGTTAAAATAAGGGCTGGCAAATTGGCATTGTGCCACTGCATCAAAGCAGCGTTTGCTAATAATTCCCAGTTCCTTTTTGCTAGGCATAACACAAACAAACAAAGAAAAAAATTGACAATCTCCTTTCAAATATGCAAAATGGGTCCTAAGCACTGGTCTTCCTTACTTTAAGAAAGTCTGTTCGTATTAGCTCAACTACTAAAGCTCTCTTTCTTCCTGAATCTTATCTATATCAGCTTACTGCTCCCCCTTCCTATTCTGAATTTGAGAAAGTTTAATAAGTTTCAATCCTAGGCAGAAGTGCCGTATAGATTCCGATTTTAACATCTAAATGAGGAAATGTTTTCTTTCCCCCTGACTCGTTCAGCTCCTCCCATCTCTGTTTAAGGCACTGTCTCAAATTATTTTCTCCTAACATCCCCTCTCCCCCGAGGGTTTTACAGGGAGGAGATAAATAGTTTAAGGGGTCTCATGGGCAGATTTTTTACTTCTTTGCAATCCCCTTTGTTTTTGACATAGCCAATTTTTCCTCCGCACTAAAGTTTGGCCAGAAGTTAGGTGGAGTCTCAATACTTATCATTTGCTTCTTATCTTTCCTTTTAACACGGGACACACTGTCATTATCACTGCAGGATCCTCTCTAAGGGCTTTTCCAGAGGATTGCTGTCTGGGGAGGTCTCGCACATGCAAGAACAGCAGAACGGCACCCCCTCCAAAATGACAGAGGTAATCAGTGGAGTGCCGCAGGGCTCGGTCCTGGGCCCGATCCTATTCAACATCTTTATAAGAGACTTGGCAGAAGGGCTGCGAGATAAAATAACATTATTCGCCGATGACGCCAAACTAAGCAATGTAGTGGGCAAAAGCACAACAGACATAAATTCAATGTCCGACAACATGATGCATGACTTACTCCTACTGGAGCGCTGGTCTAGATCCTGGCAACTCAGCTTCAATGCCAAAAAATGCAAAGTCATGCACCTGGGCAGCCAAAATCCATGCAAGACTTACACCCTTAATGGCGAGATCCTAACAAGAACTGAAGCAGAACGAGACTTAGGGGTGATCGTTAGTGAGAACATGAAGACTGTCAATCAAGTGGAGCAAGCTTCATCCAAGGCAAGGCAAATCATAGGTTGCATACGCAGGAGTTTCGTCAGCCTTAAGCCTGAAGTCATTATGCCATTGTATAGATCCATGGTGAGGCCCCACCTGGAATACTGTGTGCAATTCTGGAGGCCGCATTACTGTAAGGATGTGCTGAGACTGGAGTTGGTCCAGAGAATGGCCACCCGGATGGTCTCGGGACTCAAGGATCTCCCATACGAGGAACAGCTGGATAAGTTGCAGCTGTACTCACTCGAGGAACACAGAGAGAGGGGTGACATGATCGAGACATTCAAGTATCTCACAGGCCGCATCGAGGTGGAAGAAGATATCTTCTTTTTCAAGGGTCCCGCGGCAACAAGGGGGCATCCGTGGAAAATCAGGGGCGGGAAACTGCACGGGGACACCAGGAAATTCTTTTTCACTGAAAGGGTGGTTGATCGCTGGAATAGTCTTCCACTTCAGATTATTGAGGCCAGCAGCGTGCCTGATTTTAAGGCCAAATGGGATAGACACGTGGGATCTATTCACAGAGAAAGGTAAGGGAGGGCCATTGGGGTGGGCAGACTAGATGGGCCGTGGCCCTTATCTGCCGTCTATTTCTATGTTTCTATGTAACAGGCGAGTCTGTACAGATTTGAATTAGTTAGATCAGTCCTTCCCAAAAGGACAGGTAATTAGTTAAATGGTCCTTCCCAAAAGGACAGTTAATCTGTGGGGTTGCCAAAACCACCACTATGGACTTCCCAAAAGCCCAATATAAACTCACAAAGGGTCAAAAACCTCAAGAGACTTGCCAAAAGCCTCACATAAGGGCATGGAAGAGGGCAGAGACCAGTGAGCACTAGAAAACAGATACACACTAGACCTGGCACCAAAACTCCACTCCCGAGCGAGCCCCCAGCTGAAACGATCAGGTCCCAATTTGTATTAGCCTCGTTCTGCTGTCCTGACTACAGATGCATCCGGGGACACCTCTTTAGAAAGAAATCACACAGACACACAAACATACATGCAAATAGGCAAAAAGATGTCTCTCTCTTCTTTATTCAGAGTACTGCATACACCTTTTATAGCATTTCACATGGGTCAGGTTTTTTTTTAGCATATATGGTAACAGGATACATAAAAGCAACTAGAAAAAGGTAGCAAACATAAGGGGGGGGGGAAATAGTGGGAAGTTTCCATTATAGCATATAATACTGTCTTGTCTAAGGTTTAGCAATGTTTCTTTTGTAACAAATATTTCTTATCAAAACACGTCAACTACAGAACAAAATGGGGACACAGAGCTTAGAACACAAAAAGAAAAGACCTTGTGGGTTCTTGGCAAAATGATGTTTCAGCAGTTCCTTTTACACAAGCAGGAATAGAAAAACTTACAAAGAATATATGTGCCCTTCAGACAACACATTTGTTGTATTGTTCAACTAGCTTCTGCATTCCGGTGGAGAACAAGTTTTTCAGCTGCTTCAGAAGCCATGTGAGCACTGCTTCCTTTACTCCACCATGCTTTGTATTTTGCTCTCCGGGTTGCAGCGTTGCACCCAGGTCTCGTCACCAGTGACAGTTCATTCTAGAATACTCGGATCTTCTTCATTCCGTCTCAGGAACTGGGTCACAACCTCCACATGCTGCTGCTTGTGCAGATCAGTAAGCTATTTGGGAACCCATCGTGCACAGACTTCCCTGTATCCCAAGTCATCATGCTTTATGGCAAATATAGATTCATAGCTGATTTCCAAATGTGCAGCCAATTGAGACACAGTTATCCATTGGTCTTCTCTAATCAAGGCATCTACCCTGTGAATGTGCTGTTTTGTGCATGATGTTGATGGGCAACTAGAACGACCTACGTCGGTTAAACCTTTCTACCCACTCATAAACCTTTCATTAATTCATGGTGCTATGTCCGTATGTGATTGTTTCACTCCCTCTGCCCAAAGAAAGCGCACCACTTCAAGTTCTTCAATGGTGCAATCTTGCAAATCGAGCGTCCATGTTTCTGACCTCATGGCTGCAACACGACTAAAGGCCAAATGCTGCACTATGTGTGGACAAACTATCCAACAGACAATGTACAAGTACATATGTTGCATTTCACTAGCTCTGTTCTGGTTATCAAGTAATTTAATTCAACTTCGCTTCATCTAATAATAACATACTATAACATAGAATTTTTTATTTATATATTGCATAAGCCTTTTGGTTCTATGTGGTTTACAAAAGAGGTGCAACTGTCCAAAGTCAGTGAGCTACAATGTAACTTGGCAAAAGAGGTTAAAAGTGAAATTACAAAGGTGGTTGGCAGTATAGATTTACAGCGGTAGAGCTGATAACTTGGCAAAAGCAGTTAATAGTAAGATTTATAAAGGGTGGTGGTTCAGACTAACAAACAGTTAGAGCTGACCAGTGCCAGTGAACTATATAGTAAGTTGGCAAGAGCGGTTAATGGTTGAGCTTACACTTCTCCCTCCGTATCCACGGGAGTTAGGGGTAGAGCTGGCCCGCGAATATTTAAAAACCGCAAATAATATTCGGGCCAGCTCTGACCCCCCCCCCCCCCCCGCTTCCTCCCAGCATCCCTTAAGCCTTATCTGGTGGTCTAGCGGGTTTTCAGGGCATGAGCGATCTTCCTAAGCTCCTGCCTCGTGCAGATCGCTCCTAGGAAATAGCTGCCGTGAGCTCCCGTCGTGGTCTTGAGAGACTATGGGAGCTCACGGCAGCCATTTCCTATGAGTGATCATTCTGCACAGGGCAGGAGCGTAGGAAGATCGCTCCTGCCCCGAAAACCCACTAGACCACCAGGTAAGGCTTAAGGAGGGTCTAAAAGGGCTTAAAAATAGCCCGAAAAAATGAAAATGGATCTAAAAAAAAATCGCGAATAACCAAATCCGCGGATGCTGAAACCGCGGATTCGGAGGGAGAAGTGTGCATACAAAAGTGTTTTAAGAAGGACTGCTGAATTTAGAAAATAGGTGTGTTTATGGGAGCTTTCTAAAGTGTATGTAGGAGGCTGATACTTTGACTGTTGGTTCAATTCTGAGCTTGGTAAGATAAGAGTCGGTTGATGAATCTGTTCTGGGTGCAGCCTTTGATTGAGGGGAAGGTGTATAATGATTGATGACGTGGATCAGCCATGTCTGGCGAATGTGAATTGATTAGTAAGGTAGCTGGGCAATAGGCCGTGAGATGCTTTGTAAAAGAGGCAGCCAAATTTGAATAGTACTCAACCCTCTATCTTCAGCTAGTGTAGTTTTTGATAGAAGGAGGGTATGTGGTCGAATTCTCTTAGGTTGAAGATTAACCTAACTGCGGTGTTTTGGATGACCCTTAGTTTCCAGAAGTGTCTGTGTAATCCCGCTAAGTATACAATGATACAATAGTCTAGGATGCTTAGAACTAGTGCTTGTACTAGGAGTTGGAATGGTGTCAATTCAAAGTATTTTCTTATGGATCTAAGTTTACATAGTGTGTTGAAACCAGTGGCGTACCTAGGGTATGTGGCACCCGGGGCCCATCATTTTTTGACCCCCCCCATGTAAAAAAATATTTTTTGTAATGACCATGAAACGGAATAAATGGTCAGAATAGAAACAAGCAGTGAAAATTTTCTTATATTCCAAACATAACATAACATAACATAAATTATGTCTGAATTGTCATGACATCAGAAGTACATATGGAGTAGTTGCAGGTGATGCTTGGGACAGTTCTGATTGTGTTAGTTCGGTTTTATGTGTTTTTTGAATAGAAGGGTTTTTATTTCTTTTTTGAAGGTTTTGTAGTTTGTGGTTGAGGTCAATAGGTTGTAGAGTTGGGGGTCGAGTGTTGCAGCTCGAATGGCTAGGAGGTTGTCGAACAGTTTTTTTCTTTTGACGTTTTTGGTTGGAGGGTGTGTGAATGGTGCGTGAGTTCTCCTATGTCTGTTTGAGGTGGATTGAATTATTTAGCTGAAGAAATTAGTTACCCCCTCATCCCACACACATTAATTCTCTTCCATTTTTGTTCCCATTATAAAAAAACACTGATAAGTTCCCAGAAAAAAAATACATTAAAATAAGAAGTGAAAACAAAGGCCCCTACAGATGAGAACATAACATACGAATAGCCTAACTGGGTCAGACCAATGGTCCATCATGCCCAGTAGCCCATTCTCATGGTAGCCAATCCTGGACACTAATACCAGATCAAAACCCAAAGAGTAGAAACATTCCATGCTACCGATCCAGGGCAAGCAGACACTTCCCCCATGTCTTAATAACAGATTATGGACTTTTCCTCCAGGAATTTGTCCAAATCTTTCTTAAAACCAGCTACACTATCTGCTTTTACCATAACTTCTGGCCACTTCATTTTTAAGTTTAGATCTTTCCTTTCAAACAGAGACCTTGCTAGATGTCAAATACAGCACAAGGTAACTTCACATGGATTTAGCTGTGCAGGAAATGTGAATCTCCTCATACACCCACTATATAGTGCAAAAATGTGCAAAGGTCTGTTTTTTTCTTTCAATCACTACATAGCCTAATGCCACACAAGCAGCGCTGTTACAAACATATTCTGTAGGTCAATGCTAAGGATAACAAAGTTTCCTTCCTTGGACCAGAAGGAGATACTGATAAACCACTGGAAGAGATCCCAAAACAACACCCAAAGACCCATTCAGTGTGTGAACCAGTTGAGTGGAGTGGACTAACTGGGGGGTGGAAATGGGCCCGGAGTTTGCTCAGCAGAATTTCCCAGACCACCTCTTCCTCTCAACACATTGACACGCTGCCACCACCACCACTAGGAACACCTCACTGGGTAGGCCAGCTATGCTATAAACTTTATAAAACACATTATTATATTTTCTTATAAAGCACATATTTTAACTGAACTCTCTGACATCCTCAGCCTTTCCATTCACAAAAATAGAAGGAAGAAAAGTTCCCATTTCCTGCTGTCTCATGTCCCCGGCCTATACAATATTTTTTTTCTGCAGACCCTTCAAAAGTCTGACCAAATCCTTGTTTCACTTGCATTATAAAGTACTGAGGATGCCATCTCTCCCCAATCCCAGGTCCTAAAGTCTAAGACAGTAGCGCAAACTAATGCTGCCAGATTCAGGAAAAAAAATTTTGATTCGATTCAGCCTATTGAATTGGTTTTTCAATTCGATTTTCCTGCCCAGTTGGGTGATTTTTTTCAAAACTCCTGGTGGGTTTTATAGCTTTTTCACCCCCTTTGGCTTCTCCTAACCACACTGGCGCTATGATGTAAATAAAATAAAGAAACAAAAAGGACTTTTCCTCTCTCTGTTAAATCCTAGCTCACGTTTGCAGTCCAACACCAGCTCTGGCAGGATACACATTTCAAATCTGACATATTGTAATCACAAAACAGAAAATAAAATTAATTTTTCTACCTTTTGTTGTCTGGTTATATTTCAAATCTTGGTCCAAGGCTCTGGTTTTCTTCTGATAACTTGTTTGCCAGGGTCTCCTTCTTTCTTCTTTCTGCATGCTAACCATCCATCTGCCAACTCTGTCCTCCCTTTCCATTTCCCTTCCCTCCCCAGGAAGTCTGGTATCTTTCCTTTTTTTCATCTCCCTCCACAAATCCACCTTTTCTTAACTACCCTTTCATCCGGCATCTCTCCCTCCTTCCCCACCACCCCAGAGTCCACCATCTCTCCCTTTCTTTTCCCAATTACCCTCCTATCCAGTATCTCTATCCCTCCTCCACACCATCCCTTGTGTCCAATTTCTCTCCCTTTCTGTTCCTTCCCTCCCTAAATCCCATGGTCCATCATCTCTCTCCCTCTCCTCTATTTTCAGACCCATTATTTCTTCCCCCCTCCAAAGTTTGGCATATGCACATCTCTTTGAACACCCCCTTCCCTCCGTGTACTTCTAAACCAGGGTCCCCCCAAAGGCCTGTCCCCCCTTAAAGTCTGCCTGTCCCCCCTTGAAGGCCTGCACCCCCCTTGAAGGCCTGTCCCCCCCTTGTAGGCCTGTCCCCCCATGAAGGCCTGCCTGCCTGTCCCCCCCTTGAAGGCCTGTCCCCCCCTTGAAGGCCTGCACCCCCCCCCGAAGGCCTGCACCCCCCAGAAGGCCTGCACCCCCCGAAGGCCTGTCCCCCCTTGAAGGCCTGTCCCACCCCCTTGTAGGCCTGTCCCCCCTTGAAGGCCTGCCTGCCCCCCCCTTGAAGGCCTATCCCTCCCCCTTGAAGGCCTGCACCCCCTTGAAGGTCTGCACCCCCCCCAAAGACCTGTCCCCCCCTTGAAGGCCTGCCTCCCCCCTTGAAGGCCTTCCCCCTCCCTTGAAGGCCTGTCCCCTCTTGAAGGCCTGCCTGCCTGCCTGTCACCCCCCTCCCCCTTGAAAGCCTGCCTGCCTGCCCGCCCGTCCCACCCTGAAGGCCTGATGCCCTGACCCACCCCGAAGGACCGCTCGCCCCCCTGGCCTCCACGCACCACCTAAGAAGCAGCCCGCAGCAGGATCGCGATGTCAGCGATCCCTGCGCTCCTTTGGCGCTGCTTCCTGCGCTGCGGTCTCACCCCTCCTCTGACATCAGAGGAGGGGCGGGACCGCGGCGCAGGAAGCAGCGCCCAAGCAGCTCAGGGATCGCTGACTTCGCGATCCTGCTGCGGGCTGCTTCATAGGTGGTGCAGGAAGGTCAGTGGGGCGAGCGGTCCTTCGGGGGTGGGGGGGACTGAACGGCAAAGCCGGGAGCACCCCCTCAGGGCTGGCACCCGGGGCGGACCGCCCCCACCCCCACCCCCCCTTAGTACGCTACTGGTTGAAACTTTTGCATATGACATGATTCACTTGGGCTGACATGGATATCTGTCTAGGTGAACACCCAGGATTTTAATTGTGGGGGAGATAGGGAAGTTTGTTCCCCTGAGGGTTAGGGAATCCACTGTGAAGTTGGTGGATGTAGCTATGAAGAATTTTGTTTTCTCAGTATTTAGTATTAATTTGGATTGGGCCATACAATCTTCTGTGGTGGACAACACCGAGTCTATTCTTTGTATCTCTATGTACCTCAGGTAGATGACAGGGAGGACAACAGTGATATCATCTGCGTAGCTGTAGTGGGCAATATTTAGAATGCTTAGAAGGTCTCCTAGAGAGGCTAGGTAGACGTTGAAGAGGAGGGGTGACAATGGGGAACCTTGTGGAACACCACAGCTGCTCTCCCATTTGTCGGATAGTGTATCTTCAGACTGAACTTGGTAGCTGCGTGATTTCAGGAAGCCTTGGAACCAACTAAAGATATTTCCTGATAGTCTGAAGGAATGTAGGCAGAGTAATAGCAAGCTGTAATCCACTAGGCTGAAGGCACAGCTGAGGTCCAGTTGGAGTATGAGTGCGTTTAATCCCTTGCTCAATAGACTGTAAAGGTCATCGAAGAGAGAGGCAATTACTGTCTCAGTGCTGAATGATGGTCTGAAACCTGATTGGGAATCATGAAGTAGCTGAAATTGTTCTAGGTGGTTCATTAATTGAATATGAACTATCCCTTCCATAAGTTTTATGAAGAGGGGGATTAACGCAATGGGTCTGTAATTGTCAGGCTGAGGAGTTGGATTTTTCTTTTCTTTTATGATGGGTCTGTGGTCTTTTCCTGTGGGGAATTCCCCTCTGCTTTACCAGGTGTATAGATCATCTAGGAACTTGTCTGGGGCTTTGAGCATGTTTTTTTAATAGATGATTGAACTGAGTCTAGGTAGGTAGAGTGAATGGGCTTCAGTTCTTGTTAGCTCAGTGTGAATGTCTCCTTGGGCTAAGAGGGTTTATGTGACCAGTGGATTGTTTATGCATTGAGAGAGTTTCTTACGGCTTGTATTTGTGAGCGAAAATAGTGAGTGAGGGCATCCACTGTGGGAGTGGAGTTGTGGGTAGCATGTGTTAGAAGGGTGGTGTCTGTCAGGTTAGTAACTAGTCTAAATAGCTCTTTTGAGTCGAGTCCATGCTGGTCTATTAGGGTGGAATAGTAGTTTTTACATTTCTCTTTCAGTTTGAATTTGTATTCTCATGATTTCTCCCATCATTTCAGTTTGCTATTTTCTCCTTTATGCATACTCCAGGTGTCTTACTTGTTGCTTCAGTATTTGCGATTCTTCATCAAACCACTTGTCTGATTTCCTCTGACGTTTGATTTTCAGTCATTTCGGTGCGATGTGATTTAGTGTGTTATCACTGAAGGATTCCCAGAAGGTGTAGAAGTCTTCTGCAGGTTGATCAGCAAAGTTAGTTTCGTAAATGGCCCAGAAGATTGCCTCATCTGTTGGCCCCCTGGTTAGGATTATAGTTGGGGGATGAGCCTTGTTGTTTCTTGTTAGCTGCCAGTGTAGCTTGAACTTGTATTAGTGATGGTCTGACCAGAGAGATTGCTGTCATTTGCCTTCTGTAGAGGATAGTGAAGGGAACATTAGGTCCTTGGTTGAGGTGGCCTTTAATGTGCCTGGAGCTGATGGGAGACCATATATGTTGAAAGGTTTGCGCACTACAGTTGAACAATGGATTATTGCTCTTAAATTGAAGATAATACAGAAAAAAAACAAATTCCTTTGGATGGGTCCAGCAGGTTTGGCTAGATCAGGTCTCTTGACTTCTTTCTGTCAGAATGGTTATAAGTTTGAAATGCAAACTAGAGTATTGGGAGTTCAACTAGATAATATGTTAACTATGGAATATCAGGTTAATTAGTGAGTAAGACAAGTTTTGGGGCTTTTAAGGAAATTAAGATTAGTCAGAAAATATATTGATATTTCAGCATTTTCACTAGTGGTCCAGTCATAAATTCTTTCACAATTGGAATATTGTAACATGGTTTATCTTGGGTGTACTAAAGAGATTACAAACTGTTCAAAATACTGCAATTAGAGTTATATTCTCGATTCCCAAATATGAAAAGATTACACAGGGGCCTTGGTGGTCGACAGTTGATGCCTGCCCTCCCACCCGTTTCCTGGTGTTGTACTTTAGATTTTCAGGGCAGCCGCCGCACAGCATTAATGAGCAGTCCTGCCCCGGAACCCTTCATTCCTACTTCCGGGGGGCAGTCCTGCTTGTTGACACTGCGCGGCTGCTGCCACGCAGATTTAAAGTACAGTGCCAGGAGGAGGTAGGGGTGGAGTCTGTAGCTGGTGATGGGCCATGCCGCAGGATTCTGCTGGGACTAGGGAGGAGCTCCTGGGCCCCCTCAAACCAAACAATGTTCCACTGCCAATGACTCTATGTTAATTGTTTTGACTATCTGACAACAGATTCCACATTGGTTAGGCAATCTGTGGATGGGCAGGCTGGATGGGCTATTTGGCCTTTATCTGCCATCATGTTTCTATGTTTTTATTTACTGTTAAGCTATACATAAGAACATAAGAATAGCCTTACTGGGTCAGACTAATGGTCCATCAAGCCCAGTAGCCCGTTCTCACGGTGGCCAATCCAGGTCACTAGTACCTGGCCAAAACCCAAGGTGTGGCATATTCCATGCTACCAATACAGGGCAAGCAGTGGCTTCCCTGTGTCTTTCTCAATAACAGACTATGGACTTTTCCTCCAGGAACTTGTCCAAGCCTTTCTTAAAACCAGCTACGCTATCTGCTCTTACCACATCCTCTGGCAACGCCTTCCAGAGTTTAACTATTCTCTGGGTGAAAAAAATTTCCTCCAATTGGTTTTAAAAGTATTTCCCTGTAACTTCATCAAGTGTGGAAGGGGTGGTTCACTGGTAGAGCTGCTGCCTCTGCACCCAGAGGTGATATCAAATCCCAGTGCTACTTCTTGTGACTCTGGGCAAATCACTTAACCCTCCAGTGCCCATTGCTTTGAATGCCAAAGGCAGTATGCAAGTCCCTGTTCCCTTTCTCTTTTCATCAAGCCCAGTATCCTGTTTCCAACTATGACCAACCCAGGTCACAAGCACCTGGTAGAAACCCAAAGAGTAGCAACATTCCAGAGCTGAGATTGTGATGTCATAATGCCTCATTCCACCAATGCCTAAGAGCCAGCCTCACCAGTGATGTCACAATGGCTTGATTGTCCTATACTCAGGTCACATGAGAATTGCTCACACTAGACTAGACCGAAGGTGTGGCTCACTGGTAGAGCTGCTGTCTCTGCACCCAGAGGTTGTGAGATCAAATCCCGGTGCTGCTTCTTGTGACCCTGGGCAAGTCGCTTAACCCTCCAGTGACTACCATTTTGAAGGTCAGCTTTGAAATGCCAAAGCCACAAAAAGGCAATATACAACTCCCCATTCCATTCCAAGAGTTGCCTGAGTTCTAATGCCCCTTTCCCCAACAATACATCAAGCTAATGTATAACACTAGACAGTTCCAAAGCATTTTTTAACATCATGTTTTTCCATTTATGTTTAGGGCTTTCTTCTAGATACAATATATGTTACCCAAATATCATTTATGTCTCCTCTGAACTTCACAGAGAAGCGTAAACAGGAGTGTACAACATACTGATATGCACAACGTAGACGTGAATAAGGTTAGCGTGGGCACCGGTAACTTTTTATTTTCTCATTTGTGGTGTCTGTAATGCTGTATATTAGCCCAAATACTCATGGGGGAATATTTCAACTTAGCCGGCTTCAGGGTCAGTCAAGTCGAAGTGCTTCTTTAATAACAAACAGAATGTGATGACTTGCCATAAGCTGCTTTAATGACTCTTGGCCTTGAAATGAAATTGAATAACTTAAGGCAAGGCGATGTTAACATCAATGAGCAAAGCTCTAACCCGGCATCAAATGGAATTAATGTAACAGGAAACTAGAAGAGAGAATTTTCCTTCGACATTGGTAATTTAATGTAACCTAAGATCTTAAAAGACATTCTTTTCATCTCCATCATTTCCAGTTACTTTTGTTGGAATATGCTAAAGCTGCAGTGAAAACAGGAGGGGGGGGGGGCTCTACGTGCATTTGAAGACACGTAAAACGAAATAACATTTCTGTTTTCATTTCATGATTTGGTGCAAATATTTGAAGAAAAAATTATCTGATTTTACATATACATTAGATAGAGAGAGAGAGAAAACACGCCACTTTACAAAGTATGTCGAGATCGAAGTAGAGATGTCTAGGCTGAGACGTGCTCTTTTCTGGTGGTATTTTAGAAAAAGGATCGGCCAGCTCAGAGCCTTTATCTACACTACTTTTAGGCGTGCACATGCATTTGCTGACCTATGCGACAGGAGCATCTGCTATGCAATTATAATATTGAAAAACGAACAGTACAGACTGGCAGCTTCCGTACAGAGGTGTCGGCAGAGGTAGCGTTTTTGCTGCTACCGCATACAAGTCATGCATTTGGGCTGCAAAAACCCGAGGGAACGGTACAGTTTAGGGGTGAAGAACTTATGTGCATTGACTGGGTGTGATTGTATGTGAAGATCTTAAGGTGGCCAAACAGGTTGAAAAGGTGACGGCAAAAGCTGGAAGGATGCTAGGGTGCCTAGGGAGAGGTATGGCCAGTAGGAAAAAGAAGGTATCGATGCCCCTGTATAAGACTCTGGTGAGACCTCATTTAGAATATTGTGTACAATTCTGGAGGCCGCTCCTTCAAAATGATATAAAAAGGAAATCTAATTTTTCAGTAGTTGCCCCAACATTATGGAATGCTTTACCATATCAACTCCGTCATGAAAAACAACTTGATAGATTTAAGATAAGCTTAAAGACTTTCTTATTTCAAGATGCTTTCAATCGCTCTTGAATCATTTTTTTCTCCACACAACCAACCGCTTCTACGAAGCGACCCTATCCCAAATGTTTTATCCTCTCCCTCCATTTTCTTTCCAAATCTTTTTTTTTTTCTCTCTCTTCTTTTCCTCTTCTAATTATGCAACTTTACCCCTCCCTTTCCCCTTATCCTCCCTTTCAAGTTTATCCTGTTCATGTCTTTAATGTACACTATTATTCACTTCTCTTTTATAAATACAACCTTTTTAACGCTATTTTTTAACATACCAGTTGATGGTCGGTATATTAAAAATCAATAAACTTGAAACTACTAAAATGTTGCGTGGTCTTCGTCATAAGGCTTATGGGGACAGACTTAAAGATTTCAATCTGTATACTTTGGAGGATAGGCAGGAGAGGGGAAATATGATAAGAGACGTTTAAATACCTATGTGACGTAAATGCGCATGAGTCAAGTCTCTTTCATTTGATAGGAAGCTCTGGAATGAGAGAGCATAGGATGAAGTTAAGAGGTGAGAGGCTCAGGAGTAATCTAAGGAAATACTTTTTTACAGAAAGGGTGGTAGATGCGTGGAAATGACTCCTGGAAGAGCTGGTGGAGACAGAGACTGTCTGAATTCAAGAAAGTCTGGAATAGGTACGTGAGATCTCGTAGAGAGAGGAAGAGATAATGGTTACTGCGGATGGGCAGACTAGATGGGCCATTTGCCCTTTATCAGCTGTCATGTTTCTATGTTTCTATAACCACAAAGCTCTATGATGACCTCACAATGAAGGTGTAAAAGCCTTAGCCAATAGGGAGAGGAGTTAATGGATGCTGTGGATGAGCCATTTGGCCTTTATCTGCCATCATGTTTCTATAACCACAAAGCTCTATGACCTCACAATGAAGGTGTAAAAGCCTTAGCCAATAGGGAGAGGAGTTAATAGATGCTGTGGAAGAGCCATATGGCCTTTAACTGCCATCATGTTTCTATGTTTCTATAACCACAAAGCTCTATGATGACCTCACAATGCAGGTGTAAAAGCCTTAGCCAATAGGGAGAGGAGTTAATGGATGCTGTGGATGAGCCATTTGGCCTTTATCTGCCATCATGTTTCTATGTGGTGCCAATTTCATATTTAAATGCCCCATTTTACAGATCTACACCTTTAAAAGTCAGCAGTTAAGTAATAAGTCCATAATTTTAACAGTTTCATTTTGGAGGTGGAAACAAACTACACAGCATTATGGAAAATGACTCCTTAATCTTTTGAATAAAGCCCTGTCCGAAATGAGCATGTTTAAACTATGTGTGCCTTTCAGATGGTGTAAAAACCCCTTTGATCAAGCTGCGTAAGGGTTTTTTAAATCACAGGCCGTTGCGGTAAAATCCCCAACGCTCATAGAATCCCTATGAGCATCGGAGCTTTTACTGCAGCTAAAAACATAAGAATTGTCGCTGCTGGGTCAGACCAGCGGTCCATCATGCCCAGCAGTCCGCTCATGCAGCAGCCCTCTGGTCAAAGACCAGCACCCTAACCGAGACTAGCCTTACCTGCGTACGTTCTTGTTCAGCAGGAACTTGTCTAACTTTGTCTTGAATCCCTGGATGGTGTTTTCCCCTATAACAGCCTCCGGAATAGTGTCCCAGAAGGGCTGATCAAGGGAATCCCCCCCCCCACCCCCGTGAAGTCAGCCAGCAGGAGGGATGCCCACTCTCTCCCACTGCCACCCCTGAACCCCCAAACGACACTGTACATAGCAGGAGAGATGCCCACTCCATCCTGACGCTGGCCCTGTCAATCCCCCAAACCCCTGACACTCCCCAACACACACCCGACGTTCTCCAACACCCAACTGACACTCATCTGACATTGCCCAAAATGCCCCAACACCCCCTCACACCCCAACAGCCCCCCTGACACCTCCCGAATCCTCTCCCCAAACCTTTAAGAGATGGCCGGCAAGAGGTATGTCCACTCACTCCCTCCTGCCAGCAGGTCCACCTCTTCAAAATGGCAGGCCTTCCCCTTCCCGGTGCATTCTGGGATACACTGGGAGTGGCCCAAGACATCACTCCCACTCCATTTTTGACAAGGCAGGCCTGCTGGCAGGAGGGAGAAGGCATCCTTCTTGCTGGCCATCTCTAAAGGTATGGGGGGGGAAGGTTGGGAGCCTGGAAAATATCTTATTCCCATTTCTTACCAGACCTCTGGAATAACCTACCTCCTCATATGAAAGCCCTCAAAGGATTTCTTAAATTTAGAAAAGCTTTAAAAACCTACCTTTTTGCCTAGTCACTCCCTCAACCCTTCACCAGCACCAGTAAGTAATTCTTTATGAAGATATATTGCAACACACTGTATGTAAACCCTATATTGTAACACTGAATGTAAACTGTAACTCATTCTGAGCTCTTTGGGGATGACTGTATATAAATCTAAATAACCCCCCCCCCCCCCCTTTTACAAAACCATAGTGTGGTTTTTAGCACTGGTTGCTGCAGTAACAGCTCCAGTGCTCATAGAATTCCTATGAGCGTTAGAGCTGTTACCACCATGGCCGGCGCTAAAAACTGTGCTACAGTTTTGTAAAAGGTGTGGGGGGGGGGGGGGAGGGTCTATCATAGTGGAAGTGGGTAGATGTGAATCGCTTTACTCTAGGACTAGGGGGTATGCAATGAGGCCCAGAGAAAATATTTCTTCACTCAACGTGTACTTAAACTCTGGAATTCGTTGCCAGAGAATGAGGTGAATACCGTTAGCTTAGCAGGGTTTAAAAAAAGGTTTGGATAATTTCCTAAAAGTTCATAAGCTGTTATCAAGATGGGAAAATTCTCTACTTATTTCTAAGTTAGGAAGCATAAAATCTGTTTTACTCTTTGGATATCTTGCCAGGTACTTGTAACCTGGATTGTCCACTGTTGGAATCATGATGGACTTTCAATCTGACCCAATATGACAATTCTTATGTTCTTCTTTGTGGTTTTCCTCCAATTATTAAGTCCAATTTTATCACATTAATATCACTGTTGCCAATTAGCCACTGTCCTTATTTCTCACGTCAGATCTTGTGTTCTTATGTAGTTATTTGATAGAAATATTCTTTACCGCTTGAAATTTTGGACATCATATTGAAAATGCCCCTGCTAGTGTATCTGGACTCCTGAGGAAATTAAACAGTTATGGGCCAGGAAGCATTGTCCTTTTGCAGGTTCAAAATTGGTTAAAAAAAAAAGTAGGGTTAAATAGGCAATATTCTCAATAGAGGTAGGTAAATAGTGAGGTTCCCCAGAAATTTTTCCTGGGGACCACAACTTTATAACATACAGTGGTACCTCGGTTTACGAGTGCACCGGTTTGCGAGTGTTTTGCAAGACGAGCAAAATATTTGCAAAAGCGGCACCTCGTAAACCGAGCGTGCCTCGATTTGCGAGCGGCGCCCCCCGCAAGGCCTGCGAGTTCACGTTCTCTCTGAAATTCTCGGAGATCTCAGAGAGAACGTGAACTCGCAGGCCTTGAGCATGTGCAGATGCTCAAGGCCCAGCAAGAAGAGGAGGCCGATCTTCGGGCACCGGCACCAACGCATAGGACATGCCAGTGCTGGTGCCAAGGCCCAAATGACAGTAAGAAGCGGCTTGGGGTGTGCCCAATTGCGGCAGGGGGGGTGCCCAATCGGGGGGGGGGTGACGGATCGCGGGGGGGAGGGTGCCATATCGCAGGGGGAGCCTTCGAGGGGAGCAATGCCGGTTCTCATGGGGGGGGATAGAGCAGCGCCGCTGGCCTCGGGGGGGTGAGAACATATCAAAGCGAGTTTCCATTATTTCCTAAGGGGAAACTCGCTTTGATAAACGAGCATTTTGGATTACGAGCATGCTCCTGGAACGGACTATGCTCGTAATCCAAGGTACCACAGTATTTATAAATTACCCAGAAACAGGGATAACAAATGAGGGAATCAAATTTGCTGACAACACAAACCTCCCTCTTTTTCTAAGGTGCACTAACCGGTTAGCGTGCGCTAATCGCTAACACGTCCATAGACTAACATGCACGCGTTAGCGTTTAGTGCACTCTAAATCGATTAGTGCACGCTAATCGGTAAGCGCACCTTAGTAAAAGAGGGCCAAAGTTATTCCAAGTGGTTAAATAAGAAAAGGATTGTGAGAAATTGCAAGAGGACCTTATGAGATTGGGGGACTGGAAATCCCAAATGGCAGATGAAATTTAATGTGGACAACTGCAAAGGGATGAACATTGGGAAGAATAATCCAAATCACGTAGCGCCTTAGAATTTAGCGCTCGCTAAATCAGTTACCCCCTCTTTCTCTAGCGGTTTTAATGCACGCACCGGATTAGCGCGGGTTATAGCGCGCGATAGCCGAAAATCTACTGCTTGCTCAAAAGGAGGCGGTAGCAGCTAGTGCACACGGAAATTTAGTGCGCGTTAAGGCTCTAGCACAGCTTTATAAAAGGAGCCCTAAGGTGCGCTATGCTTTTTAGCACGCGGTAAATATTAGCGCCTGCTAATCACGCACTAAACGCTAACGCGTGCATGTTATCCTATGGATGCGTTAGCAGTTAGCACACACATTGATTTGGCGCACACTAAAGGCACGCTAAAATGCTTAGTGCACCTTTGTAACAGAGGGCCTTAGTGCATGCTAAATCAGTTAGCACGCCTTAGTAAAAGGACTCCTTAATTACCAGATATTAGGGACCACTTTAGAAGTCGACACCCAAGAATTTGTTGCAAGTAGGGAAGAGCAACCTACTTTATCTGCTTACTTGCCTGGTTAGCAGATTGAATATCATCCATGCTCTACCCTGGCACAGTACTGCAGCAATCAGGGAAGATATATATGGTTTATTAATCTTGTTATACCGCTTGTTCATTTTACTGGTCCAAGCGGTTTACAAAATACAATTAAATATTTTTAAATATATATATATAAAGGAACTCCATTGTTAAATAGGATAGACCTAACCCATACAAACAGTAAACATACCAGAAAACATTTACTCTTAAATAAAATAATAATATCATTAAGATTTCACAGGACTGCTGACTGAGGATCCAGAACATTTAGAAGATATGAGTAATACCAGATTGATTCAAATCTTGTCCAAATGCTTCTTTAAAAAAAACTTTTTAACGTAATTTTAAAAGATTTAAAATTTGCCTCTATTCTTAACTCTCGTGGCATATGATTCCATATAGGAGCTCCGTATGGTTAAGTTCCCACTTCACGTTCATATGTGCATACTGTACGCTCTCATATGTATGCCTGCTCCTGGACAAATGCAAATATTCACCATGGCTTTTGTTCAGGTGCAATTTCTGCTGCTTTGCCCCTGGTATATTATACAGATGCAACACCTGTTGAGGTGTCTTTATATACAGGATAAAAAAGGCATCTGCCAGGTCTTTACCCATAGCAAAATGACCTTCTACCTAATCTGTTCTGGCCTGGCAAGTTAGTCTGTTCAAAGAAAAGATGTTTTAAAGTGCAGATATATTCAGCAGCAGACTTTTCCGATTAGTTCAACTCCATAACCAAATAAAGGTAAATTTATCTGAATAACTTGCCTGCTCGACAGCTCTTCAAATATGGGGCTCTTTATAGTGATTTAGAAAAATTAGTTTTTATCAATAATCCTTACAATTGTGTGAAACAAGTGTGACTTAAAAAGAACCAGATGCTCTAAATATTGCCAGATGTTTTTATTATAGGTTATATTGTGCCATTGCTCTTTATTTTTCTCTCAAACTTGGTTTCTAGGTGAGTATTTTCCATTTATTCTAGCAATGTGATGGCTTGAAAGAAAGTGTAGTTACTTACCTGTAACGTAGGTTCTCTGTGGACAGCAGGATAGTCAGCCACTGACTATTCTGCTGTCCACGGAGAACCTATGTTACAGGTAAGTAACGACACTTTACCTATGGTTAGGGGAAAAAGCCAACATTTCTCCAACTTAGGGTAACCTAATAGCTAGACCTGCCCCTCCCGCCCGATCGCTGTGTCCTGCCATCGTCCCTCCCTCCACCTCACCTTAGGTGCCGAGTCCGACTTTAATTCTTCTTCTCCCAGCCGCACACTTTCGATAAGCCACGCGCGCGGCTGCATGATCTGTTCAATCTTCTCCTCTGAACCAACTTCCTGTTTCAGGTTGCATCAGAGGAGGAGATTCAACAATTCAAGCAAAAGCATGCGGCTGGGAGAAGAAGAATTAAAGTCGGACTCGGCACCTAAGATGAGGTGGAGGGAGGGAGATGGCAGGACGTGGCGATCGGGTGGGGATACTGGATCGCACGATCTGTGCTGGCTTCACTGCGGAGACAAGACCATTCACCGCTCCACAGGGTGGTGAATGGCCTTGTCCCCGTAGCGACCACTCGTCTTTCTCTCCCTGTTTCAGCGGGTTACCTGCGGCTACCCGCGGGTAACAACCACGGTGTCATTCTCTAGTGCAGGGGTAAAATTGTGGAACACACTGGCTTCTACTCCAACACAGGATAACTTATAAGATTGCCCTCTTAACATTTAAAACCCTCAAAACTAAAGGAACCAGCTTTCCTTGACAAAAAATCTTATACCTAATCTTATATCTAATCTTATACCTAATCTATTATCTAATCTTATATCTAATCTTATACCTAATCTATTACCTAATCTAATACCTAATATTATACCTAATCTAATACCTAATCTAATATCTAATCTTATACCTAGTCTAATACCTAATGTTATACCTAATCTAATATCTAATCTTATACCTAATCTAATACCTAATCTTATATCTAATCTTATACCTAATCTATTACCTAATCTAATACCTAATCTAATATCTAATCTTATACCTAATCTAATACCTAATCTTATATCTAATCTTATACCTAATCTATTACTTAATCTAATACCTAATCTAATATCTAATCTTATACCTAATCTAATACCTAATCTTATATCTAATCTTATACCTAATCTATTACTTAATCTAATACCTAATCTAATATCTAATCTAATACCTAATATTATACCTAATCTAATACCTAATCTAAAATCTAATCTAATACCTAATCTTATATCTAATCTATTACCTAATCTAATACCTAATCTAATATCTAATCTAATACCTAATCTTATACCTAATCTAATACTTAATCTAATACCTAATGTTATACCTAATCTAATACCTAATCTTATACCTAATCTAATACCTAATGTTATAACTAATCTAATATCTAATCTTATACCTAATCTAATACCTAATCTAATAGATCCTTAAGATCCTCTGGACATCTGCTCTGGGTTCCTTCTCTAAAAATAATAAATAGATCAACAATATTCTCAGTTACTGCACCTACACTTTGGAATGCGTTACCTACTCATCTTCGGGCAGAGAAAAATTTAGACAAATTTAGAGGAGCTTTTAAAAAGCTTCCTATTCACTGATGCCTTTGAGTAATGATCCCACTATTCTTTTCTCATTGATCTCCCTTAGCCCTTTTCTTTTTCTCCCATCTACGTTCTCTTTTCTCCCTCTCCTGTACGTTCTTAGCACGTTGATTTTGTGCTTTGTATTTGAGTAAAATCGGTCTGTTTATCATTGTTGTTTTTAATTTTGTTCTTACCCCTATTTTATTGTAAAACGCTTAGGGCTTCTTCAATCAAACCACGCTAGCAATTTTTAGTGCAGAGAGCCGTGCTGCTTCCGACGCTCATAGGAACTCTATGAGCATCGGGAGCAGCGCGGGCCACTCAGCGCGGCTCACCGCGCTACAAACTGCTAGCGTGGTTTGATAGAAGAGGCCCTTAGTATTTGATAAGCGTTCAATCAAATTTACAATAAACTTGGAAACTTGAGCAGATACAGAAATGTGGTAATAGAGTAGCATTTAGGAAATTACTTAAAACACAACTGTTTGTAAAAAGCCTTTTTTTTAGGCATTGATTTTTCCCGATTGCTGATTTTCTGAGGATCTGGTTATTTATGTTTATTTGTCTTTTATATTGTCTTAAAAATTATGTATGTATGGTTCTGTAAACTGTTTAGGCCAGTATATCGCAAACTGTATGCCTTCTGAAATTTCAGGTGTGCCGTAGTACACTGGGGGAGAGATGCCGGCGCCAGCTGACTGTCTACAGGTCGTGCCTCTCGCCAACAGAGGCATGTCCTGCAAGCAATCTCCTGACACTGGCACTTCTTCTTTTTTTTTTTTTTTCCAAATTTTTATTCATTTTCAAAATTACATAAAATGTAAGTACATATTCAATCAGATAATCAATGCAAATTTTACTTTCATTCTATCTTTGGTTAATTACATAACTTCTTACCCCTCCCCCTCCCATCCCTCCCTACCACATAACTAATAATTATATAAATACACATCAATACCACAATCCCCACCCTACCTTTTTAAACTGATATATTTAAGGGAAACGTATCCAGTTACTCTGTACAATATCTTGTCAATGGTTTCCACACATCCTGAAACTTCTTAAAATATCCTCTTTGCAATGCAATGAATCTTTCCATTTTATAGATGTGACATAAAGAATTCCACCAAAAGGTGTAATTCAATCTCCTCCAATCCTTCCAATTGTATGTAATTTGCTGAATGGCAACACCAGTCATTATTAGCAGTAATTTATTATTATTTGCAGAAATTTGACACCTCTTCATTCTGCCGGCCAGCTCTTCTCTCTTCTCACCGGCTCTTCTCTCCTCTCGGCGCAAGGCCGGTTTGAAGGGCCCCTCCGCTGATGTTGACGTCATGCATGCACATGACATCATCACGCCGACGCCAGCGCACTTCCGGGGTTTTAGTGTGCCCCAGTTTGAAAAAGTTTGCCAGGCACTGATCTAGGCTATAGACGGTATAGAAATTTTTAAAATTAAAAAAAAAAAAAAGAAACCCCATGACATGCTGTCTGAGACAAAGGCTGGGTCTGACACAAAGTAGCATCTGTTGCATGCAGGCATCTCATCCAGTGTCAAGCTTAGGGCTCCAGTGAGGCACAGGGCCAGAAGCTTCCTTGCATTCTTACCTCCTATGATTAGAAGGCCAGTCATTGGAGCTGGTAGCCTTGTTGGCACAGGGCAAGCCACCCAGTAAGTTCAGAATTCCCAACATAAGAGACCGGCTCTACTTTTCTGAAGCAAACCTGAGGACATTCTACTAAAAACATAATGTTACGGCTTGGGAATGTTGTACAGAAATTAATATTAGTATAAAAAAAAGCTGTGGCCTACTTTTTCCAACAGATGCTAATGTGGTTATTGTTTTCATTACCATTATTTGCATGTAGTTGTCCAGCAGGTTAGAATAGGATGTTTAGTAAATAGTACCATGGGAAGGGGGCTTCACGCAGAACATTTTTTAAAAATTTTAAATAATGTATATTCTGCATATCCTACAATTCTATGCGGATTACAAATTATGGTGTCAGGTCAAAAGCGCGCCGGGACAAAGGCGCGCCCAGACAATTGAGCGCAATGAGCGCCGCCGCGCCGCTCTAAATTACTGTTTTTAGTGCTCCGACGGGGGAGCGTGGGGGGAACCCCCCCCCCACACACTTTACTTAATAGACATCGTGCCGCATTGTGGGGGCATTGTGGGGGTTGTGGGAGGTTGTAACCCCCCACATTTTACTGAAAACTGAACTTTTTCCCTGTTTTTAGGGAAAAAGTTCAGTTTACAGTAAAATGTGGAGGGTTACAACCCCCCAAACCCCCCATAACGCTGGCGTGATGTCTATTAAGTAAACTGGGGGGGGTTCCCCAACAAAGCCCCCCGTCGGAGCCCCTAAAAACTGTAATTTAGAGCGGCACGGCGGCGCACGCTGCGCTCAATTGTCGGCGCGCGCTTTTGTCTTTCGCGCCGTTGTCTATGAACCCAAATTATTCAGTTACTCAAGCATTTTTCCCTAACTGTCCCAGTGGGCTCACAATCTATCTAATGTCCCTGGGGCAATGGTGGGATTAAGTGACTTGCCGAGGGGGCAGTGTGGGCTTGAACCAACAACCTCAGGGTGCTGAGGCTGTAGCTTTAGCCACAGCACCACACTTTCCCCATGCTCTTTTTGGTTGGTCCGAGAACTTTTCAGCAGCCCCTCATTTTGTGATGTCATAATGCCTCATTCCGCCAATGCCTAAGAGCCAGTCGCATCGGTGATGTCACAGTGGCTTGGTTTTCCTATACTTGTACCCATTTGCCAGAAGCATTTGCCTCATTGAAATGAAAAATGTGGAATATCTGGTAAGTTTCATGGCTCCACATCATATTTATTCAATTTTCTATACTGTTCTCCCAGGGGAGTTCAGAACAGTTTACATAAATTTATTCAGGTACTCAAGCATTTTTCCCTGTCTGTCTTGGTGGGCTCACAACCTATCTAATGTACTAGGGAGTGTTAAGTGACTTGTCCAGTATCACAAGGAGCAGTGTGGGATTTGAACCCACCACCTCAGGGTACTGAGGCTGTAGATGTAACCACTGCACCACACACTCCCCTGTGCATAACTTTAGCTCTTTTAGAGAATCTAGGTCTAAGTGCTTAGTTCGAGACTGCCATGTTGCACCCACATTCCTTCTCCAAACAAACATCCTTTTGGGGTATCTGACAATAAGCACAAACATTCTGCATGCCTACTTTATACTCACCTAACCCCTGGGGGTCATTTTAGTAAAGCCCTTTTACCCATGGAGAAAAGTTGCTAAAATTACACCTGTGGAGGGCACCTGATAGGATCCCATTCCCTAAACAAACATAGACACCTAGTTTCCTTTATAAAACACTAGCGTTGGCAGTTCAAAAAGGTTACTATAATAAATTTAAGGATGTGTGGGGGCCATTTTTAAATTATTCTAATGAATAATTTACACTTTCCCCAATTTTAATTCTTACATGTGGATCGGGGGGGGGGGGAGTTGGATTTCTATTAATAATATATATGAATGATAAGATATTATATTCATGTGGTATATTTTTTGTTGCATATGGAAGTGGGAGGGGGTGGGGGATATATTTTTTTGTTGTATGATATGGTAGATTTTCAAGTGATATTGTATTCTAATTGTTTGATATTTACTGTACACTTGTGAATTATAAAATGAATAAAGAATTAAAAAAAAAACACTAGCCTAACCAGATACAGTATATATATATGTTTAAAAGCACTTAGTCCAGCCATAGAGCTGACCTGTTAGTCTCCAATTGCTGCAGCCACTGTTGTCTCTAAGCTGAGTGGGAGTCCTCCATCTATAGTCCTAGCAGTGGAGGGCGCTATTTCACTACAGTGAGATACAGGCAAGCTCTACAGGGCTCCAGGGAACCTGCCTGTCCCTAGTGGTGGAAAACACAGTATTGAAGCAGCACCCCGACCCCCCACTCAGTAGTGTAGTAAAGAGGGGCAGTCCACCCCAGGAGCCATCTTGGTGGGAATACCACCACCTCTCCACCCTCCATGCCATGCTTGTGCCCTCCCTACCCCACACCCCCCCTCCCCGGTACCTATTTAAATCTTTGCCAGCATGGGAAAATTCGCAGGCCTGCTGCTTGCACCAGCTTGGCTCCCCTCTAAAATCACTTCTGGATCACGGGGACAGGAAATGACATCAGAGGGAAAGCCAACACTGGTGCAAGCAGCAAGCCGGAGAAACTGCTCATGCTGGTGAAGATTTAATAAGATACGGGGGTAGGGCGCAAGTATGACATGAGGGTGGCAGGGAAGGAGCAAGGAGGGGGGCAGAGAGAAGGGCACGGGGGTGCCACCACCCTGGGTACTCCCTAACCACACTGTGCCACTGCCCCAACTGGCAGCAATGTAGTTGGAAGGCTCCCACCCTGCTTAGAGGGATTAGTGCTTACAATATTATTTGAGTATGGACCCCTACCAAACTCCACCCGTGTGCAATACAGTGTTCCCCCGTGAATCCGTGGTTCGTGAATTGTGGACTCACTCATTCGTGGTTTGCTCCGACCGCCTCTTCCTGTAGTCATGTCGGGCGACACCAATCAAGAGCTGTATGCCAAAGCAGCTCCTGATTTGTGTAGCCCGACTTTACTACAGGAAGAGGCGAACGGATCAGACCGCGAGTGATTTTCTTTACCTGCCGGCGCTCCAGCTGCCCCCTCCTGCCTCCCCTGCCTTTTGACAGGCGGAAAACCGCATTTGCGGTTTTTCAAAATTCACAGAGGTTCCTGGAATGGAACCCCCGCAAATTTCAGGGGAGTACTGTATTCAGTTGATATACAGTCCTATTTAACTAGCCAAAAACAGCACTGACCGGTTAAATAACACTTAGCTGGTTAAATGTGAATATTCAGCACGAGATAACAGTTTATCTCTACTGAATATTCCCAGTTAGCGTCTAGAAGTTAGCCAACTATATCGTGCAATAATCGGCAATTCTCAGCACTGAGTGGGTAAGGTTAGTAGCCAAATTGGGCCTTATAATAGCAGTTCTATCTTTGGCTGCTATACACTTAACTGGCTAGTGCTGAATATTGGCTTAGCCGGTTAAGTTATCGCTGGCCAAAAGGAATCTGGATATTCAATGCCGGTCACTGGAAACGACCCAGCAATGAATATCCACAGTCAGTACCAACTTCGGAAGTTAGCCAGCTCTACTTCTCGTGCTCTGAATATCGACCCCCTATGTAAATTAAGCAGATATTTCGATCAGTGGCATTCAGGGTTTTCAAAGTCTCTGTCATCCATATTCATTGTGGATATCCTGAAAACCCGACTGGCCAGGTGGTCCCTGAGGACTGGGTTGACTACCACTGATTTAGAGAATCGTGCTTAGGCGGGATTTTGGAAGTTACACGTGTATATGCACAAACATACATGTAAACGCCATTGTTTTAAATATTCGCATGGTTAATCAATGTGTAAATGTTAACACCTGTGGCAATTCTTTAAAGAGTACCAGAACGTTGGCGCCAAGAGGCAGCGCATTAGCTGCTAATTCTAGAATGGCCTCTGGGTGTAAGTCAGCATTTATACGCCAGTATTTATGCATGGTGTCAGGTCAAAAGCGCGCAGGGACAAAGGCGCGAGCAGACAACTGAGTGCAATGTGGAGGCGCGCGCCGAAGAAAATGACTGTTTTAAAGGGCTCCGAGGGGGTGTGTGTGGGGGAACCCCCCCACTTTACTTTATACAGATCGCGCCGCGTTGTGGGGGGTTTGGGGGGTTGTAACCCTCCACATTTTACTGAAAACTTCACTTTTTCCCTAAAAAACAGGGAAATAGTTAAGTTTCCAGTATAATGAGGGTGGTTACAACCCCCCAAACCCCCCACAAAGCCGCCGCGATCTGTATTGAGTAAAGTGTGGGGGGGAGGTTCCCCAACAAAACCCCCCCTTCGGAGCCCCTAAAAACACTCTTTTTCTTCAGCGCGCACTTCCGTCTTGCACTCAGTTGTCGGCGCGCGCCTTTGTCTTCGGCGGTTTTGTCTATGAACCTTTATGCATGACCATTTTTACCATGTCAGTAACAGGCATAAGTGTATATGCCCAAATGGAGCACCTTAGCGTGTAACTTACAGTACACTGTATAAATTGTGCATGTAAATGTGGGACTTGCCCATGCCCCACCAAAGGCCCATCCATCTGTCATCTCCGTTGCTTTTAGGGATTCAGCAAATGACGCCAAACGTTAGGCAAAAAAAACACCCGACAAACAATTTATGTGAGGTATAAAGTGAGTGTAAAAACAAAGGAAATCCCAACTAGGACCCAGTTTCGGGGACTGCGTCGCCTTCCTCAGGGGACAATATCAATCATGTCAGTGTCTCTGCTTCACGACATGGTTGATATTGTCCCCTGAGGAAGGCGATGCAGTCGCCGAAACTGGGTCCTAGTTGGGACTTCCTTTGTTTTTACATATTTCAGTGGCTTAATTCCAATAAAAGACTTGTATCCATTTGTTAGTTGCCACATCTCAAGTGCCTCTTTTTTGCTGTTTTCTTTGTAGTAGCTCGAGGCTTTGTTTCTTCTTTTTTGTTCTCCAGCATCTTTGTATACACAATAAGGCTCCGAAATATATGACAGTGAAACAGCTGTAGCTGGCCGTGTCTAGAGCTAGCATATTTTCGTGAGTGGGTCCTCGGGCGTAGAATAAGCTTCCAGGATATTTATGACAGCAAACATGTTTGAGTAGTTTTAAGAAAATGTTAAAGAAACATCTCTTCTGTAAGATGAAATATGGGACTTGATTTATAGTTTTTTTGATGCGAGGCGCTGATAGCATCTTTGTAATTTTAGGAGGCTTTACATTATCACAGAAACATCAACCTTCACAAATTTTACCTCTACAGAATTCCTTCGCTCCACTAGTGCACTGCGATACTCAAGAAAACAGAAGGGAGGTGGGACTGGAACCAATGAAGGTAACTCAAGAGAGGAAGCACACCCTAAGCACAAATAAAAAGGCCAAAAACAGAAAACTATTACTGTTGGGGGATTCCATCATCAGAGGCATTAACCTTGGAACACAGGGCGAGGAGACCAAAATAGTGAAATGTCTTCCAGGATCCTCAGCTACCAGGAGTTCCAGGCAAATACAGACTATAATTAAGGAAGAAACTAAGGATTTTAACACTGATGTTGTTATCCATCTGGGAACAAATGACCTGGCCAACAACTCCACACTTTCAGCACAGAAAGCTTTTCGGGAGCTTGGTGAGGGCGTGAAACCTTTTGTAAAGACTTTAGCTTTTTCTGAAATACTGCCTGCATATGGAAAGGGAGAGCCAAGAGTGAAAAACACAGAGGACTTTAATAGATGGCTCAAGCCTGGTGTCATCAAGAAGGCTTCAGGTACATAGGAGGATGGGGAAATACATGGATGGACAAGAAGCTATATTGCACTGATGGGCTACATATTACTACAGCAGGAAAAAGAAACCTTGCAGAGAAATTTAGACAATATTTTTCTAGGCATTTAAACTAGAAGGTGGGGGTGGTGTATGTACAAAGGACAATTATAGAGACCACCCCCGTCAAAAGAAAAGATGTGATAGTAGTAAAGACTGCAACATAAGCAATATCAGCAACTCATTTCTTAGTATTGCAACGGAAAGTGAAACGAAACAAAAATCCATAGAAAAAGGAGATTATCGCTGAAAAATAGCTGGAAAGCGATGACCACAAATGCTCGCAGTCTATGCAACAAAGTTCATGATCCGCAAGCCCTGTGAGGCAGATCTAGATATTGTCGCTATCACAGAGACATGGTTCAGTAAATCACATGGATGGGATTCAAACATACCGGGATATAATCTTTTTAGGAAGGACAGAGATGGTCATAAAGGTGGAGGAGTAGCTTTCTATGTAAAGATCAATATCCAAGTGACCGAAATGCAAGGGACCTGGGGAGAGGAAGAAGCGATATGGATTGCTCTGAAAAGAGAAGATGGAACTTCTATCTATGTGGGTGTAGTCTACAGATCTCCGACTCAATCGCAGCAAATTGATAAGGATCTGATTGTGGATATCCAAAAGTTTGGAAGGAAAGAGGAGGTTCTGCTGTTGGGAAATTTCAACCTGCCGGATGCGGACTGGAATGTTCCGTCTGCAGAATCGGAAAGAAGTAGGGAGATTGTGGATGCCTTTCAAGAGGCTCTGCTCAGACAAATGGTGACAGAACCCACAAGGGAAAAAGCGATATTGGATCTGGTCCTCACAAATGGAGAGAGTATCTCTAATGTTTGAGTGGGTGCTTACCTGGGAAGTAGCGATCATCAAACAGTTTGGTTTGATATAACGGCTAAAGTGGAGAGCGGCCGCACGATACTTAAAGTCCTAGATTTCAAACGTACATACTTTAATGCTATGGGAAAGTACCTGAAGAAAGAGCTGTTAGGATGGGAGGACATAAGAGAAGTGGAAAGACAGTGGTCTAAGCTGAAAGGAGCGATAAAAATGTCTAAGGACCTTTATGTGAAGAAAATCAATAAAAACAAGAGAAAAAGGAAGCCGATATGGTTCTCCAACCTAGTGGATGAGAAAATAAAGGCGAAAGAGTGGGCGTTCGTGAAATATAAAAAAAAACCAAGAAGAGGAGAGCAGAAAGGACTACAGGGTGAAACTGAAAGAAGCTAAGAGAGAGATACGTCTGGTGAAAGCACAGGCGGAAGAACAAATGGCTAAAAATATAAAAAAGGGAGACAAAAATTTTTTCTGGTATATTAGTGAAAGGAGGAAGATGAAAAATGGAATTGCTAGGCTAAAAGATGCTGGGAATCAATATGTGGAAAGTGATAAGGAGAAAGCGAATGTGCTAAACAAATACTTCTGTTCTGTGTTCACAGAAGAAAATCCTGGAGAAGGACCGAGATTGTCTAGCAAAGTTACACGAGAAAATGGAGTAGATTCTGCGCCGTTCACGGAGGAGGGTGTTTATGAGCAACTTGAAAAACTGAAGGTGGACAAAGCGATGGGACCAGACGGGATCCATCCCAAGATACTAAGGGAGCTCAGAGAGGTTCTGGCGAGTCCTATTAAAGACTTGTTCAACAAATCTCTGGAGACAGGAGTGATTTCTGGAGATTGGAGGAGAGCGGATGTGGTCCCTATTCATGAAAGTGGTCACAGGGATGAAGCAGGAAACTACAGGCCGGTGAGTCTCACTTCAGTTGTTGGAAAAATAATGGAAGTTTTGCTGAAAGAAAGGATAGTGTACTTCCTTGAATCTATTGGGTTACAGGATCCGAGGCAACATGGCTTTACAAAAGGTAAATCGTGCCAAACGAACCTGATTGGATTTTTTGATTGGGTGACCAGAGAGCTGGATCGAGGACATATGTTAGATGTAATTTACTTAGATTTCAGCAAAGCCTCTGATACAGTTCCTCATAGGAGGCTGTTGAACAAACTTGAAGGGCTGAAGTTAGGACCCAAAGTGGTGAACTGGAAAATATGGAAAAGGATCTGCAAAAGTTAGAGGAATGGTCTAATGCCTGGCAACTAAAATTCAATGCAAAGAAATGCAGAGTAATGCATTTGGGGATTAATAATAGGAAGGAACCGTATATGCTGGGAGGAGAGAAGCTGATATGCACAGACGGGGAGAGGGACCTTGGGGTGATAGTGTCCGAAGATCTAAAGGCGAAAAAACAGTGTGATAAGGCAGTGGCTGCTGCCAGAAGGATGCTTGGCTGTATAAAGAGAGGCGTAGTCAGTAGAAGGAAGAAGGTGTTGATGCCCCTGTACAGGTCATTGGTGAGGCCCCACTTAGAGTATTGTGTTCAATTTTGGAGACCGTATCTGGCAAAGGACGTAAGAAGACTTGAGGCGGTCCAGAGGAGGGCAACGAAAATGATAGGAGGCTTGCTCCAGAAGACGTATGAGGAGAGACTGGAAGCCCTGAATATGTATACCCTAGAGGAAAGGAGAGACAGGGGAGATATGATTCAGACGTTCAAATACTTGAAGGGTATTAACATAGAACAAAATCTTTTTCAGAGAAAGGAAAATGGTAAAACCAGAGGACATAATTTGAGGTTGAGGGGTGGTAGATTCAAAGGCAATGTTAGGAAATTCTACTTTACAGAGAGGGTGGTGGATGCCTGGAATGCGCTCCCGAGAGAGGTGGTGGAGAGTAAAACTGTGACTGAGTTCAAAGAAGTGTGGGATGAACACAAAGGAGCTAGAATCAGAAAATAAGATTAAATATTGAACTAAGGCCAGTACTGGGCAGACTTGCACGGTCTGTGTCTGTATATGGCCGTTTGGTGGAGGATGGTCTGGGGAGGGCTTCAATGGCTGGGAGGGTGTAGATGGGCTAGAGTAAGTCTTAACAGAGATTTCGGCAGTTGGAACCCAAGCACAGTACAGGGTAAAGCTTTGGATTCTTGTCCAGAAATAGCTAAGAAGAAAAAATTAAAAAATTTAAATTGAATCAGGTTGGGCAGACTGGATGGACCATTTGGGTCTTTATCTGCCGTCATCTACTATGTTACTATGTTACTATATTGATGTTTGATTTGTTGCACTGTATGTGATTCTGTTTGTGAATATACTCTATTGTGACCTTAGGAAAAGCAGGAATAAATAAGTACAAATACAAACTCCTCTTCTATAAGGAAAAGCTAACGATGTTAGAGCTCTTCAGTTGGAAAAAGAGATGGCTGAGGGGGAGATACGATTGAGATCTAGAAAATTCTGAATGGTGTAGAATGGATAAAAGGGGACACCCAGTGAAGTTAAATGGTAATACTTGTGCAACAAATAGGAGGAGAGATTTTTTTCACTCAACCAATAGTTATGCTCTGAAACTCATGGTAACATAGGTTAGTGTAACTGGGTTTAAAAAAGGTTTGGACACTCTCCTGATGGAAAAGTTAGTCTACTATTGAAGCAGACAGTGGGAAAGCTACTGCATGCCCTGGGATTGTTTCCATGGAATTTTGCTACTAAGTTGGGTTTCTGCTAGGTACTTGCGATCTAGATCAGTGATTCCCAACCCTGTCCTGGAGGAACACCAGGCCAATCGGGTTTTCAGGCTAGCCCTAATGAATATGCATGAGAGAGATTTGCATATGATGGAAGTGATAGGCATGCAAATTTGCTTCATGCATATTCATTAGGGCTAGCCTGAAAACCCAATTGGCCTGGTGTTCCTCCAGGACAGGGTTGGGAACCACTGATCTAGATTGCCCACTGTGGAAACTGGGTACTAGGCTTTGGAGTTCTTCTTTGGAAGAAACACTTTGCAGCATGGTTCTCTCAACCCCGTTCACTGGCGGATTTGGATTTCATTGTTGGTGTGCCATTTCCATTATCGGGACTCCTGATGCAGGCATTATAGCCAAAACGCTGTCCATGTCGAGTCCATGATTTGCTACCCGCTTTTGTGATTGACAAGACGGCTTTAAACAGGGATTTTATTACTGGTTGCTAATAAAGAGGGTTTTGAAGACCAGGCACACTCTGTTCTTTTCGTTTGGATTTGGCTACTAGGTTAGATGGAGCATTAGTTAGACCAGCGGTGGGCAACTCCGGTCCTCGAGGGCCATAATCCAGTTGGGTTTTCAGGATTTCCCCAATGAAGATGCATTGAAAGCAGTGCATGCAAATAGATCTCAACCTAAAACAATTGCTTTCGCCCACTACTTATGAGGAATTTAGGAAACTTCTGAAAACACACCTGTTCCTAAAGTATCTAGACAACTGATCCTCTCTTCTCTCTCCCCTCTATAGCGATTAACTTGTTCTATTGATCACTCTCTCCTCAAAAATGGATTTCCTGTCCTATTAACCCTCTTTCTTCCTCCCCTCTTAAAGTCAATCAATTTGTACCTTTGCTTAATCTTTGTAAACCGCATAGAACTTCACGGTATTGCAGTATATAAGCTGTTATTATTATCTCATGCATCTTCATTGGGGAAATCCTGAAAACCCGATTTGATTCCAGCCCTCGAGGACCGGAGTTGCCCATGTCTGGGTTAGACCCAGTTTGGCTCTTCTTATGTGTAGTGCTACGGCAAGCACTTCAGTCTGAGTTCTAAATACCTTTTATAAGCACCAAACATTAAGACATTTCTTGCTTAATGAATGTATCTGCCCATTTCTACTAGTGTAATAATCATATTAAAAGGCAACTATTTTCACACAACTATGACAGATATGTAATATAAACCCTTTGCTGAGAGATTATCTTTCACCGTGTTCAGGGAGCGTTTCATCTTACACATTAGTCTGACAAATGTCACAAACTTATGAATGAGTCTCGCCTCTAACCGGAGGGAGGATACTCTCACACAGCTGAAGCTTCTGACCCTACAGTTAAAAGTCTGACAGAGAAAATGAGGAAATGATAAATGCTTCAGGGTTTAAAAAAAAAAAAAAAAGTTTCCTTGGTATTTTAGGGTACTGTTTCTCAATTTGGTTCTGGAGTTACCCCCTTGCCAGTCAGGTTTTCCAGATAGCCACAAGGAATATGCATGAACTTGATTTGCATATACTGCCTCCATTATATGCAAATTTTTTGTATGCATATTCATTGTGGATATCCGGAAAACCTGACTGACAAGGGGGTGACTCCAGGACCGAATTGAGAAACACTGTATTAGGACACTGTACTTTTGAAATTAGCACTTGCTTTTCTCAGTAGCTGTTCCATTAAAGAGGCGCAAGGCTCTGACGCACAAAAGCTTTCGTGGCAGAATGAGCTGTTAAAGCATTCTTATTGGCATTGAAAGCTGTGCTCCCGATGCAGAAAAGGGTTCTCCGTGGCTGCTAATTATCCTTGGAGCAGCCACCGAGAACCCTATGCAAATGCATTGCAAGGAGCTCATTAGTATTCTAATGAGTTTTCCTTCTGATGCATGAATGGGAACGCCCCCTCCATTACCCTATGCAAATACATTACAAGGAGCTCATTAGTATTCTAATGAGCTTTCCTTCTGATGCATGAATGGTAACGCCCCCCTCCATTACCCTATGCAAATGCATTATGAAGAGCTCATTAGTATTCTAATGAGCTTTCCTTCTGATGCATGAATGGTAACGCACCCCTCCATTACCCTATGCAAATGCATTATGAAGAGCTCATTAGTATTCTAATGAGCTTTTTTTCTGATGCATGAATGGGAACGCCCACCTCCATTACCCTATACAAATGCATTACGAGGAGCTCATTAGCATTCTAATGAGCTTTCTTTCTGATGCATGAATGGGATCGCCCCCCTACATTACCCTATGCAAATGCATTATGAGGAGCTCATTAGTATTCTAATGAGCTTTCTTTCTGATGCATGAATGGGAACGCCCCCCTCCATTACCCTATACAAATGCATTACGAGGAGCTCATTAGCATTCTAATGAGCTTTCTTTCTGATGCATGAATGGGATCGCACCCCTACATTACCCTATGCAAATGATTTACGAGGAGCTCATTAGTATTCTAATGAGCTTTCTGATGCATGAATGGGAACGCCCCCCTCCATTACCCTATGCAAATGCCTTATGAAGAGCTCATTAGTATTCTAATGAGCTTTCTTTCTGATGCATGAATGGGAACGCCCCCCTCCATTACCCTATACAAATGCATTATGAAGAGCTCATTAGTATTCTAATGAGCTTTCTTTCTGATGCATGAATGGGATCGCCCCCCTACATTACCCTATGCAAATGATTTACGAGGAGCTCATTAGTATTCTAATGAGCTTTCTGATGCATGAATGGGAACGCCCCCCTCCATTACCCTATACAAATGCATTACGAGGAGCTCTTTAGCATTCTAATGAGCTTTCTTTCTGATGCATGAATGGGAACGCCCCCCCATTACCCTATGCAAATGCATTATGAAGAGCTCATTAGTATTCTAATGAGCTTTTTTTCTGATGCATGAATGGGAACGCCCACCTCCATTACCCTATACAAATGCATTACGAGGAGCTCATTAGCATTCTAATGAGCTTTCTTTCTGATGCATGAATGGGATCGCCCCCCTACATTACCCTATGCAAATGCATTATGAGGAGCTCATTAGTATTCTAATGAGCTTTCTTTCTGATGCATGAATGGGAACGCCCCCCCTCCATTACCCTATACAAATGCATTACGAGGAGCTCATTAGCATTCTAATGAGCTTTCTTTCTGATGCATGAATGGGATCGCACCCCTACATTACCCTATGCAAATGATTTACGAGGAGCTCATTAGTATTCTAATGAGCTTTCTGATGCATGAATGGGAACGCCCCCCTCCATTACCCTATGCAAATGCCTTATGAAGAGCTCATTAGTATTCTAATGAGCTTTCTTTCTGATGCATGAATGGGAACGCCCCCCTCCATTACCCTATACAAATGCATTATGAAGAGCTCATTAGTATTCTAATGAGCTTTCTTTCTGATGCATGAATGGGATCGCCCCCCTACATTACCCTATGCAAATGATTTACGAGGAGCTCATTAGTATTCTAATGAGCTTTCTGATGCATGAATGGGAACGCCCCCCTCCATTACCCTATACAAATGCATTACGAGGAGCTCTTTAGCATTCTAATGAGCTTTCTTTCTGATGCATGAATGGGAATGCCCCCCTCCATTACCCTATGCAAATGCCTTATGAAGAGCTCATTAGTATTCTAATGAGCTTTCTTTCTGATGCATGAATGGGAACGCCCCCCTCCATTACCCTATGCAAATGCATTATGAAGAGCTCATTAGTATTCTAATGAGCTTTCTTTCTGATGCATGAATGGGAACGCCCACCTCCATTACCCTAAGCAAATGCTTTACGAGGAGCTCATTAGCATTCTAATGAGCTTTCTTTCTGATGCATGAATGGGATCGCCCCCCTACATTACCCTATGCAAATGCATTACGAGGAGCTCATTAGCATTCTAATGAGCTTTCTTTCTGATGCATTAATGGGTACGCCCCCCTCCATTACCCTATGCAAATGCATTACGAGGAGCTCATTAGTATTCTAATGAGCTTTCTTTCTGATGCATGAATGGGAACGCCCCCTCCATTACCCTATGCAAATGCATACGAGGAGCTCATTAGCATTCTAATGAGCTTTCTTTATGATGCATGAATGGGAACGCCCACCTCCATTACCCTAAGCAAATGCTTTACGAGGAGCTCATTAGCATTCTAATGAGCTTTCTTTCTGATGCATGAATGGGATCGCCCCCCTACATTACCCTATGCAAATGCATTACGAGGAGCTCATTAGCATTCTAATGAGCTTTCTTTCTGATGCATTAATGGGTACGCCCCCCTCCATTACCCTATGCAAATTGTAGCGTGGCCGGCCCTTATGGCTTGCAGTAACCGGCCTACGCTCACAAAAATTCTCCCCAGCGTGCTTCCCCAAAATGGAGGAAGTCCCTGTTGTGCAGAACTTAACCTATGAGTTTAATCAGAATGGCCTCACACAGGTAAGTTAAGGAATGAAAATCAAATTTATTGTTCAATTCACAATTCTCAGGAAAATGCATCAAAAGAAAATATACTCCAAAAAGATCTTTGGCAGAAAAAAACAGTACAAACAAAATATCCTAGTAGCCAGCCTGGTCTGGATATCTGTGCCAAAGTTCTTTATCAATGTCCCAGGTGTAGCAGAGTCTCTTAATAGTCCTTGACTCTCTCAGAGTCTTATTCAATAAATTTGGCATTGTATAAATCCTGTCTTCAGCTCACAGGATATTCCCAGTTCCTGAAAGGAACTTGCTACAGTGCCTCCTAGAGCAGCACTCTTGATAAGCAGAAAAAAAAAACAAAAACTTCTCAAGCAGACACAGCTTTGGCTAACATACATTCCCTTAGTTAGCATACTTCAGATAAATCCTTATACTCAAAGGAAATGGAAACTTTCAACAAAACTTAGCACCAAAAAAAAACAACTTCAGACTAATTGATTTCCATTTCTTCCAAGATTCCCACCTCTGGTAAAGAGTTGCAATCCATAGGTTCTCCTTCAGGATTAAGCAGGATTGTATCATCTGATTCTGTGTCCAGCATTTCAATGTCCCTGCTCTCAGGGGGACCAGGAGGCTCCTTCCACCTGAGAGCTTCTCCTCTGTCTCCCTTCCTCTTGGTCAGCCAGCCCTCTAAATGCTGCCAAGCTGCTGTACCACGCCCAGCCCTACTCCTGGGCTGAACTTCCTTCAGCTGTGTTTTCCTTCTCCCCTGCTTAGCCAGCTTGACACAAAATGGAGGATTTAAAGAGCCCTGACCAGTTTTCATCAGGCTGTGTTCTGCCTCAGGTTTAAACACAGCCTGTGCTTCCTGATCTTGCTCTTGTCTATCAGGGATAACATGGTCAGCCCGGACTAGTTTCAGGGAGTGATTTTTGTGACTCTTCCCTGGCACAAGGCCGGCATTGGACTCGGGCTTGTGACATACCCTCCCCCTTAAACCATGACCACCCGGGCATGGTCTAACTTCCTCCGGGTTTTCCTGCACACGGGAAAGCCTATCCACATTAGTGCTTAAATGACCTGGCCTGTGTACTACATTGAATCTAAATGTTTGGAGAGCAAGGTACCACCGGGTCAGCCTAGCATTGTTGTTTCTCATCGTGTTTAACCACTTGAGAGCTGCATGGTCTGTCACCAATGTGAATTCCTGGCCCTCTAGGTAGTGAACTAGGGTCTGCATAGCCCACTTTGCGGCTAGGCATTCTAGCTCCACTGTGGCGTACTTTCTTTCATTGTCATGAAGCTTACGACTGAGATATAGGATTGGGTGTTCTACTCCCTGCACCTCCTGGCTGAGAATAGCCCCCAATCCGCTCGTGGAAGCGTCAGTCTGTAAGATCATGGGTTTAGAGAAATCAACAGCCCTTAGAACTGGCTCTGAACAGAGACATCCTTTCAGGTCTTCCAAGGCCTCCTGTCCTAGCGCTTCCCAGTATAAGGTATCTGATTTATCTTTCTTTAACATGTTCGTGAGTGGGGCCGCTCTGGTAGCAAACTGGGGAATAAACCTTCTATAATAGCCTATAAGCCCCAAGAACCCTCTTAGCTGCTTCTTCGTGACAGGTAAGGGGTAGGACTTAATACACTGGACTTTGTCCACTAGTGGTTTCACCTGGCCCCGGCCTACCACATAGCCCAAGTATCTTACCTCCCTTTGTCCCAGAAAACATTTCTTAGGATTGACCGTTAGGCCAGCCTTTCTTAATGACCTCAGGACTGCCGCAACATGTTCCAAGTGCTGAGTCCAATTACTCGAGTGGATGACGATATCATCGAGGTATGCCTCCGCGTAGGGATGGTGGTCCCGCAGCACCTCGTTGACTAGCCTTTGACATGTTGCAGCAGCGCCATGAAGTCCAAAAGGCATGCGCCTAAATTGGAATAGGCCAGCAGGAGTACTAAAGGCTGTCTTGGGCCTAGCATCTGCCATTAAGGGTATCTGCCAGTACCCTTTCGTTAAGTCAAGTGTGGATAAGTATTGGGCCTGTCCCAAGCAGTCCAATAACTCATCCACCCGTGGCATGGGGAAAGCGTCAAATTGTGAGACCTCATTAAGTTGACGGAAGTCTATACAAAATCTAGGGGACCCATCTGCCTTGGGTACAATTACAATCGGACTGCACCATGGGCTAAGTGAGGGCTCAATGACTCCTAAGGTTAACATCTCGTCCACTAGATTTTGTACTAGCTTCTTTTTTTCTTCCGACAACCTATACGGTTTGACCCGCACTATCTTACCCGGTGTAGTAATGATCTCATGTGCCACCACCTCAGTGCGCCCAGGGGTAGCAGAGAACACGTCTTCGAAGGTCTTAATCAATGTCCCTACCTGTTGCACCTGGGCGTCAGAGAGTTCTGTACCTACATTGACCCCTTCTTCCTGAGCAAGGTCTGCCACCTGGGGCCCAAAATCTTCCTCTTGGATTCGTTGTGCTATCAGTGCTAAAGTTTCCCTGTCCTTCCAGGGCTTGAGCAGGTTGATGTGATAAGTTTGCTCCCGTCCCTTCTCATCTCTAACCTGATAGTCCACCTCATTCAATCTTTTAACCACAGTGGCCGGGCCCTTCCACTGTGCTAAGAATTTATGTGGGTCAGTAGGCACCAAAATTAGCACCCTATCTCCTACTTGCAGATGTCTCTCCCGGGACTTCCGATCATAATAAATCTTTTGTCTCCTCTGGCTCCATTCTAGATTATTCTTGCCAATTTGCGCCACCTGCGTTAGCCGGTGCTTCAATTGTGTCATGTAGGATATTAAGTTGGTGTCGGCATCCTCTGAGGGACTACACCCTTCCTTTAATACATCCAAAATGCCCCTAGGATTCCTCCCAAATAACATCTCGAATGGGCTCACTCCTAGTGAGTCTTGAACCTTCTCTCTGCAAGCTAGAAGTACAAAGGGCACCCATAAATCCCAATCTTTCATGTTCCCATCTAAGCCTTTCTTTAACATTTGTTTTAAGGTCTGGTTGAAGCGTTCGACCAGTCCGTTAGCCTGAGGGTGATATGCTGACGTCCGAATGGGCCTAATTCCAAACCCTCGCCAATAGTCCTGCATTTCCTTGGACATGAAATTACTGCCCTGGTCTGTGAGAACCTCACGAGGGAACCCTATCATACTGAATAACCCTGTGAGTTCCTTCATAATAGCAGCAGATGACGTCTTCCTTAAAGGAAAGGCCCATGGGAATCTAGTGGCTACATCCATCACCACTAGAATAAAACTGTATCCCCGTGGGGTTTTTTCCAAGGGTCCCACGATATCCATAGCCAATCTACTACAGGGGTCAGCTACTCTAGGGATAGGAATTAGAGGTGCTCGAAGAGGTTTCCCTAAGGACAATTTTTGGCATGTAGGACAAGCTGTACAATAGTCCAGTACATCCTGCCGCACCCCTGGCCAAAAAAACCTACGCCTAACCTGTTTCAATGAGGCCTCTGCCCCCTTATGCCCTGCTAAGGGATGGTCATGAGCAGTGTGAAGAACGACCTTCCTAAACCCTCTTGGAACCACCAACTGTTCTTCCGAGGTTCCTATACCCTCTACCTCCTGGTGGTAGAGTAGCCCTCCCTTTATCTTAAAGGCCTGTCTACCCTGCCTAGGCTCAGCAACCTGTTGCCAGGCCTCCACCAGAGAGGGATCTGCTTTCTGTTCAGCAGCAAAAGTGGGGAACATCATCATAATTTCCTTAGGAAGGGTGGGGATCTCCTGGCTCGCTGATACCTGACCCAGAGCCTGCCTTCGCTGGTGCTTTTGCTTCTTTTTCCCTACTTTATTAGGGACTTCATGTCTCTGGGGGTATCTATGGAACACGCCCTCTTGGAAAGGAAATACCTCTCCTAATTGTTCTCCTTCCGCCGAGGTTGAGGGCTTTTGCGACCGAGTGTTCACACACCCTTGTTTGTTCCCTAAGTATTCTCCTAAACCCCCCCAGTCCCGGCCTAATATAAGGTCAAATGGGGCTTCCGGCACTACTGCCAATTTCAATCTATAAACCCTGTCTTTATGTAAGATCGTGGTGCTCTTGAGAGGATACTGGACACTATCTCCATGAATACATCTGATAGCAATCGACCCGGCTCCCTTCTGATCATCAGGAAAGATTTTCTTCCAGAGTCGAGTTGCCACCATGGATTGGTCAGCGCCAGTATCCACCAGAGCCACGGACAGCTGCCCCCCTACTGACACCTGAGTAAGGTAGGATCCCGTCCCCTCCGGTATGTCCGTCCCCCTCAAAGCCACCAGGTCCTTTTTAACCTGGCAGTTCTGCTGTATATGGCCCACTTTACCACAGCGGAAACATTTGGGACCCTCCCTACGTGCGGGACCCCCGGGCTCAGGAGTTTTCATTTCCCTAAAGGGTGGCTTTTGGGGAATGGTGTGTCTATTGGTAGGTATACACTCTTTCCCTACCTCACCTCGGTAAGAAGGAACTACCCTAACTTCCCCTGCAGAACCCCTAGCATCCAAATAAGCCTCAGACACTTCCAAAACTTGCATAAGGCTCTTACATCCTTGCCTTTGCACCCAGCCTCTAAGCTCCTTGGGCATAGATTCGAGGCACTGCTCTTTAATAATCTCAGCAAAGAGTGCCCTAGGGTCAGCTAGGCAAGGTTGTAACCAGCGTTCAGCCATTTTAGTTAGGCGTTGGACAAGGGCCTTAGGTCTTTCATAGTCACCCATTATGGCCGATCTAAATTTCTGCCTATAATGTTCATGTGTGTAACCTAAGTAGTCTAAAATGTGTGCTTTAACATTTTGGTAGTTGCTGGCTAAATCAGGGTTCAAGGTTTGGAAGGCAGCCAAAGTCTCGCCCGCCAAACATGGTAGCAATCGTGCTGACCACTGTTCCTGCGGCCAACCAGCGGCATTGGCCGTCCTTTCAAAGGCTGATAAAAAGTCATCAGGTTCATCAGTGGGTGTAATTTTATGTAAGTGCATCCAAGCCAAAGGATTGGCTCCTACCAGCTGTTGGGGTGCTGGATTTAATAGCGGTGCACCCATCATCGGTTGCCTTGGGGCTTGAAGAAACTGTGCAAACAGTCTTGATTGCTCCCCCATTGCAGCCATGAGTTCTTGGTGCTGTGTCTGTGCGCGGTCTTGCGCCTGGTTCCAGCGGTCCTGGCTTGTCTGGAAAACCTCCTGCATCTCCTGGATCTGCTTCTGGCGTTCTCCAGCGATCAAGGCCAAAACCTGCTGCTGCTCCATCTCCAACACCTGAAATGGAATCCAAAAAGAAAACAAAACCAAGTGTGGCTCCTTTTAAGTTTTGCCTGACCCTCCTCCCACAGTGTAGCCGACCAGCCTCCCTGAGTGATACTTTTATCCTCAACAGCCCGTTAGATTAGGTACTCTTACCCGCGGTACTGATGAGTCTGCGCACTGTATCACTCTGGTACTCGGGAACACTCCGACTCTGGTCTGGATACCACTGCTCCTCCAGGATGGGTCTTGCGTCCGACTCCGAGCCTCTCTGAGCTTGGACTGCTCTCCAAAAGAACTGGAACACCGGCTTCCAAGGTCCCAGCGCAGCTGATTTCCGGTTGTCCTGTGGCTTGTTTTCCGGTGTCTGTAAGTCCTTAGTCCACCAGCATAAGTCCACAGCTTCTCAATAATCAGCTCCAACAAATCCAAAAGTAAGTCCAAAAAAAACAATTATTATTTTTTTTTTCCAAAAAAAAATTTTTCAACAACAGGGGGTGCTGTATCCCACTCTGATACCACGTGTAGCGTGGCCGGCCCTTATGGCTTGCAGTAACCGGCCTACGCTCACAAAAATTCTCCCCAGCGTGCTTCCCCAAAATGGAGGAAGTCCCTGTTGTGCAGAACTTAACCTATGAGTTTAATCAGAATGGCCTCACACAGGTAAGTTAAGGAATGAAAATCAAATTTATTGTTCAATTCACAATTCTCAGGAAAATGCATCAAAAGAAAATATACTCCAAAAAGATCTTTGGCAGAAAAAAACAGTACAAACAAAATATCCTAGTAGCCAGCCTGGTCTGGATATCTGTGCCAAAGTTCTTTATCAATGTCCCAGGTGTAGCAGAGTCTCTTAATAGTCCTTGACTCTCTCAGAGTCTTATTCAATAAATTTGGCATTGTATAAATCCTGTCTTCAGCTCACAGGATATTCCCAGTTCCTGAAAGGAACTTGCTACAGTGCCTCCTAGAGCAGCACTCTTGATAAGCAGAAAAAAAAAACAAAAACTTCTCAAGCAGACACAGCTTTGGCTAACATACATTCCCTTAGTTAGCATACTTCAGATAAATCCTTATACTCAAAGGAAATGGAAACTTTCAACAAAACTTAGCACCAAAAAAAAACAACTTCAGACTAATTGATTTCCATTTCTTCCAAGATTCCCACCTCTGGTAAAGAGTTGCAATCCATAGGTTCTCCTTCAGGATTAAGCAGGATTGTATCATCTGATTCTGTGTCCAGCATTTCAATGTCCCTGCTCTCAGGGGGACCAGGAGGCTCCTTCCACCTGAGAGCTTCTCCTCTGTCTCCCTTCCTCTTGGTCAGCCAGCCCTCTAAATGCTGCCAAGCTGCTGTACCACGCCCAGCCCTACTCCTGGGCTGAACTTCCTTCAGCTGTGTTTTCCTTCTCCCCTGCTTAGCCAGCTTGACACAAAATGGAGGATTTAAAGAGCCCTGACCAGTTTTCATCAGGCTGTGTTCTGCCTCAGGTTTAAACACAGCCTGTGCTTCCTGATCTTGCTCTTGTCTATCAGGGATAACATGGTCAGCCCGGACTAGTTTCAGGGAGTGATTTTTGTGACTCTTCCCTGGCACAAGGCCGGCATTGGACTCGGGCTTGTGACAAAATGCATTACGAGGAGCTCATTAGTATTCTAATGAGCTTTCTTTCTGATGCATGAATGGGAACACCCCCTACATTACCCTATGCAAATGCATACGAGGAGCTCATTAGCATTCTAATGAGCTTTCTTTCTGATGCATGAATGGGAACGCCCCCCTCCATTACCCTAAGCAAATGCTTTACGAGGAGCTCATTAGCATTCTAATGAGCTTTCTTTCTGATGCATGAATGGGATCGCCCCCTACATTACCCTATGCAAATGCATTACGAGGAGCTCATTAGCATTCTAATGAGCTTTCTTTCTGATGCATTAATGGGTACGCCCCCCCTCCATTACCCTATGCAAATGCATTACGAGGAGCTCATTAGTATTCTAATGAGCTTTCTTTCTGATGCATGAATGGGAACGCCCCCCTCCATTACCCTAAGCAAATGCTTTACGAGGAGCTCATTAGCATTCTAATGAGCTTTCTTTCTGATGCATGAATGGGATCGCCCCCTACATTACCCTATGCAAATGCATTACGAGGAGCTCATTAGCATTCTAATGAGCTTTCTTTCTGATGCATGAATGGGAACGCCCCCCTCCATTACCCTAAGCAAATGCTTTACGAGGAGCTCATTAGCATTCTAATGAGCTTTCTTTCTGATGCATGAATGGGATCGCCCCCTACATTACCCTATGCAAATGCATTACGAGGAGCTCATTAGCATTCTAATGAGCTTTCTTTCTGATGCATGAATGGGAACGCCCCCCTCCATTACCCTAAGCAAATGCTTTACGAGGAGCTCATTAGCATTCTAATGAGCTTTCTTTCTGATGCATGAATGGGATCGCCCCCTACATTACCCTATGCAAATGCATTACGAGGAGCTCATTAGCATTCTAATGAGCTTTCTTTCTGATGCATTAATGGGTACGCCCCCCTCCATTACCCTATGCAAATGCATTACGAGGAGCTCATTAGTATTCTAATGAGCTTTCTTTCTGATGCATGAATGGGAACGCCCACCTCCATTACCCTATGCAAATGCATACGAGGAGCTCATTAGCATTCTAATGAGCTTTCTTTCTGATGCATGAATGGGAACGCCCCCCCCCCCATTACCCTATGCAAATACATACGAAGAGCTCATTAGCATTCTAATGAGCTTTCTTTCTGATGCATGAATGGGAACGCCCCCTCCATTACCCAAAAAATTGGGCTGAAATTTTCCTGCTCTGTGCGTTTTCTGTGAGCACAAAACATACACATGCACAACAAATGAGCCCATTAAAATAAAACCAAAAAAAGTCTGTGGCAGCTAAAACATCCAAAAACAGATTTAGACATCGTATTGAAAACGCCCCTCCACATCCTCTAACATCAGATTCCATAGCTTAAAAGCTGTGAAAATTTACATTCACTGATTTGCTGTCAGTCTGCTGGTTATTAGTCCCCGACACTCCCTGACTCCATCCCAGGCACTACCGCTGTCCGCTTTGCTGAAAAAAAATCAGACTCATCGATTCAGCGACCCTCACCCTAGTGAGACTTGACATAACCTACACCATGAGGCCTCCTGAGGCAACAGCGCTGGCAGCGCTCTGAACGGGCTGCTTCGCGGCCTTCGCCGCCGGGGCCTTCCCTCTGCCCCATCACTGATATGGATCGGTCGCCCGGCAAGACTCGACCACGGACTGGAACCGGATCGGTGAGGTATGTTTAATGAATCTAGGTCTTAGGGCTCCTTTTACAAAGGTGCGTTAGGGCCTCAACGCGTGGAATAGCGCGCGCCAAAATGCCGTGCGCCCTAGCCGCTACCGCCTCCTCTTGAGCAGGTGGGAGTTTTTCAGGTAGCGCGCGCTAATCTGGAGCATGCGCTAAAAACGCTGGCGCACCTTTGTGAAAGGAGCCCTATGTGACTTGCCCGGGGTCACAAGGAGCAACGTGGGATTTGAACCTACAACTCCAGGGTGCTGACGCAGCACCTCTGTAACTTTAAAATATAAATATAAGGCTGTTACTTTGCTTTCATTTTCTGTTTTTCTTGTGCGTTATTTGTGGATGCTTAGCAGTGGCTTAGTAAGGGTGGGTGGCGCCCGGGACAGCGACGCCTCTCCCCAATGATCTGCCCCGCACCCAGGGCAGGTTTAATTTGTCGAGGGCCCCAAGGCACACAAGTACACTGGGCCCCCTGCTCTGCCCCACCCACCATGATGCGCCCGGGCGGAAACAGGAAGCTGCGTCAGAGGGAAGCTTTGGGCAAGCAACACCGCTTGTAAAATTACAGTTCCCCTTGCCTTTCTTACCTGCATTGTTCGTTTGTATTACTTTCTGTCGAGGGGGGGCCCACGTTGCCGATTGGGGGTGGCCTCTTTCATCGGGCCCCCCTGACCATTTTGGGCCCTAGTCACGTGCCTACCGGGCCTATTGGTTAATCCGGCCCTGCCCGCACCCCCTGCCATGTGTGTGTCTCCTTCCCTTGCCTCGTGCCTTTTTCACTTCTCCAGTGCGAGAAGCGTGCCCACATTGGTGACAGTTCGCCCTTTGATATCACTTCTTAGGCGCGGGTCCCAGAAGCGACATCGGAGAGAGCGACGACGCTGACGCAGGCAGCAACCTCACCCCAAGGAAGTTAAAAAGGGATGGGGGAAGGCAAGGGGGTGTTCGCACGTGGCAAGGAGAGGAGCGAGAGGGCCAAGAGGAGGAGGGGTTCCACGCCCTCAGGAAGACCGCGTCCAGGGCACTAAGAGGGCAGTTTCAAAAAAAGACACCTAGATTTAGGTGATAGAAAAGCATCTATTCATTGCTTATTGTTTCTTCAATATCATTCTTCATTACAGGATCATAGGAAAGAAAATAAGAAAAGAGAAAAAGTAAGTGCACATAGCAAACAAGTTCAAGCTTGATGTATACAAGGGGGTGCTGAAAAGTTCTCAGCCCAACCAACCAACTTACTAAATTCTGAGCTGAAAAGTGTGTTATCTTATTTCTTCAAGTGCCAATCTGCAGAAACAAAATTCTATGTTGGTTTTTTTTGTTTACATTGTTTCAGATTAGAGAATGACACGGGAACTGTTTACCGCGGTAAACTGCAGGTCACCACAGTAAATCCACAGGAATGGAGACATTTGCAACTGGTTTACCGCAAGAATGGGGACAAGACCTTTCACTGCCCCGTGGGAGCGGTGAAAAGTCTTACTCCTGTGGTAAAAAAAAAATTGCACCCGTGTCAGACTCGGCATCTTCTCCCCAGCTCCTCTTGCGCCTACTTTACCTTCAGGAGCCAGCCATGCCACGATGAAGACAGAAGGAACCTAAAACCAAAGCCTCAGACCAATGTGATTTGAAGAATAAAATTACCAGACAACAAAAAGAAAAAAAATGAATTTATTTTATATTTTGTGATTAGAATATTTCAGATTTGAAATATGTATCCTGCTAGAGCTGGTATTAGACATAACTGGGGACCGCAAAGTCCAGGCTGTGCTCCTTTAGCTTCCAGCTGGCTTAGGGCTCTCTCTCTGACCAGGGGGCAGTTGCCCTAGTTGCACTCCCCTAGCACTATTCCTGCCATGTGTGACTGAAGTATTCTGTTAGCTTGATTTTTCTATATAGCATTCTGTAGTAATTTGGTTTGTTCAGTTTTCACAATAGTGAAGGGGGATATTTGTGAAAGGGAGGGGAGATGGGTTTTGTTGAACCTTGCTCTGTTTTATTTGTGCTTATAAAATGACAATTGTCAGAGGAGAAGCTTCCGCCCACACACATGTGACTGTAGGGCGGCACAGGCAGGCTTCGCCGGCATCAATTTCTTTTCTAAAGCGCCGCGAAGGTAAGGGAGAGGGAGGGAGAGAGAGAGATTTGGCCGGAGGGAGGGAAGGGGCCCCACGCGCCTTCCCTCCCTTAAGTTTCTTTATACCGTGAAAGTAAGGGGGAGGGAGATTCTCAGGCCGCTGAAGGGCGGTGAGGTGGCGAGAGGGAAGGGTGGATGATGCGGGGACGGGGCGGTGAAGGGGACGGCAGGGACGGGGACAGGGCGGTGAAGGGAACGGTGGGTTCGGGGATGAGGCAGTGAAGGGGATGGCATGGACGGGGCAGTGAAGGGGATGGTGGTCCAGTGACGGAGCACTGATGGGGACAGATTTTTCCCCCGTGTCATTCTCTATTTCAGATCTTTTATTGAACCATATCATCATTCTCTTCTTGGTTGGGCTGAGAACGTTTTAGCACCCCGTTGGTAGTGTGAAGAGTTTCAATCTCTGGTAACCAGAGCTGAGATTATGATGTCATAATGCCTCATTCAACCAATAAAGACTAACCTCATCAGTGATGTCACAGTGGCTTGATTGTCCTATACTTAGCTCACTTTTATTACATACAAGGGGTTGCTGAAAAGTTCTCAGCCCAACTAACCAGCTTCCTAAATTCTGAGCGTTATTTTGCCACTGTAGCTGAAAAGAGTGTTTTCTTATTTCTTCAAGTGTCAATTTGCAGAAACAAAATTCTATGTTTTGACATTGTGTCAGACCATATTGAACCATATCCACATCATTCTCTTCTTGGTTGGGCTGAGAACTCTTCAGCACCCCCTTGTATGTTGCCAACACAAGCCACCGTCACCAAGTCCAAAGGCCAAGGTTTTAAAAATAGGATCCCCCCCCCAATATTTAGAACGAGTTAATCTGTCGGACACTAGAGAGATAATTGTTATCCCATCAGTCATAGAGGCAAGATGAGTAATGGATGCCATCTAGTGACCCAGAGTGCTGGAGACTTATCAGGGTTATATTTCAGCCTTTTTTCAGTAATCCACTTAACACTGAAGGGACTGAATCAGACTGCCTGAGATCAACCCAATAAAGCAACTAAGGGCTAGATTCACTGAAGGCATGGATCCGATCCGATCCATGAGCGATCCAATCCGTGTCCAGGGGGCTGATTCATGAATCGCTCTCATGCAAATGAGAGCGATCTGAATCGCGCCCCCAACCGACTGCTGGGATCGCTCTCTAGTGATCCCGATGCATGCACAGACCATCTGTAGATGGTCTGCGCATGCGCTGGCCCTCCGTGCCCGGCAGAGCAGCACAAAATATTTTTTTAATTTTTTCACGAGCCTGTGGTTTTAACCCGCTTTAGACCCGCGGGTTAAAACCACGGGCTCGCAGTGCGGGAAAGGGCAGGAGAGTCGGGGCAGCAGGAGAGATTCGGGGCGAAAGTAGGGCGGCAAGTCGGGGCAGCAGGCAGGAGAGATTCGGAGCAAGAGCAGGGCAGCCAGAGCAGGAGATCGGGCCAGAGAACAGGGTTTTTACACAAGCGACTGGTTCTGAGCAATCGCGTGTTTTTGGATTGGCCGGCCCAGTCGGTGTGCCTGCTTTTTGTTAGTGAATCGCGGCCCTTCCTACTTTGCATGCCGTTTCCCCTCATTTGCATGCATGGATCAGAATCGGATCAGAGGTGATCAGCCATGAGGTTAGTGAATCGGGTCGCAAAGGGGTCGCAAACCGATTGGTTTGCTTAGTAAATCTAGCCCTAAGTATCGTCAATGGAAAAAAAAAAAAAAAGGCCACTTATTCCTTTAGAATGAATGAAAATTAAAAGAGGATTTAACGGGTTGAAAAGGAAAAAGAATGGACCTTGTGGTATTTACCAGGGTAGTTGTTGGTATTGCGAAGTCTCTGTATTAAAACAAACTCAAAATGACCCGTGTATAAGTAAGAAATGAAACCGCTCGAGGACAGCATTCCGCGGACCGAGGTCAAACAGCCTGGAAAGTAGCAAACCGTGGTCAACGATCAAATGCATCGGTCAGATCAAGCGATACCAAGATAGCCACTTTATCTGAACCTAGCAGCTCTCTGAATTCATTAAGTAATGCCAGTAAGCAAATTTCTGTACTTTTATGTTCCTTGAATCCAAATTGGCAAGGATGGAATGCATTAGTCTTGGCAAGACAAACGCAGAGCTAAAGTAAAATAACCTTTTTCAGTAATCTTAGCACTAAATTGAATATTAGAATTAAGTTGATGGCTAGGTTTGCAGGGTCCAAAGACATTTTTTTTTAAGGAAGGGAAGAACAACAGCTTCTTTCCACATCTGAGGAATCAGCCCTGAAGTCAAACTAGTCAGTAAGAGAATGATAAACATCTGACTCAAACCTTTTAATAATAAAACAAACTCAAGAAACGAAGAAGCATTTTAAGGCTTATTCGATAAAGAAAAGTAGAGCACTTGTGGACGTGGTGACGTCACACGCACGTGTGGATGCCATCCGGACACGGCCTCGAGCTCAGGCAGAGCCAGGGCCTTTCCTGCTAGCCTCAGCCGGTGCCAAAGGAGCCTGTAGCACCTTGCAACAGGAGTGCCTACCCCAGGACTACCAGTTCCTGCGGTGGGATGGCGAGTGATGCGGCTCCCACCCACGGGTGATGCCGTCATTGCCACCAGAGTGGTACTGTCCCACTGGGGACAAGGAGAGGGAGGGAAGGAGAAGGGATGAGGTTTGTGTAGGGGCAGGGCTAGGGCAGGGATGGGGGTGGGGCCACTTATCCTCTAAGCTAAAAAGAATAAAATTTTAAATTAAATCAGTAATTTAAAGAGTGAGTAAGGTTGGGCAGAATGGATGGACCATTCGGGTCTTTATCTGCCGCCATCTACTATGGGCTAGATTCACAAAGCAAACCAATCGTGTATCGATCGGTTTGCAACCCCTTTGCGACCAGATTTCCCTCAAGCCCCATTCACTTAACCTCTCCAGTGATCCGCTTCGGATCTCTGCATGCAAATGAGGAGAAAACGCATGCAAAGTCGGCAGGGACGCGGTTCACAACACAAATTTGGGTCACCGATTTGGCTGGCCATCAAGAACATAAGCGACTGCTTGGGACCAGTCGCACAGGTCTCTGCCGACTCTCCTGCTCCATTGCCCTGCTCTCTGCTTGTGTTGGAAGAGGTTTCAGGCACCGGGGGGGGGGGGGGGGGGGGGGGGGGGGGAATCGTGCGGCTCCTGTCCCTGCTCTGCTCTCTGCCCTGAGCTCTGCTTTGGAGCCAATTTCTAACCAGAGAAGGCAGGCCGCCTTCCCTGCAGTGCGAGCCTGCGGGTTTAAAGCGGGGCTGCACGCCTGCATATTCATTGGGGAAAATCCTGAAAACCCGACTGGATTGCGACCCTCAAGGAGGGACTTTGAGATCCCTGCCATAGAGGTATGGAGTGGTTCGGGGGTATGGGGGTGGTCTGAGGGGAGCTGAGGGGCATTCCTCCTGCTGATTTTTATTAAAGGATGGGAGGGGGGTCCTGGCAGGGTGTCAGTTTGGCTCTGTGGGGGGTGAGGGGTTTGCAGAGGTAGCAGAGATTGGGCATCCCTCCTGCCTCTATTTTTGATCCAGGGGTGTCGGGGGCATCGGGGGGGGGGGGAGGGGCGTTATCAGGGGAGGGGGGCGGCTTGACTTTTTTTCTTAATGGGACAGATATTGTTCATGTTTTATACACATACATTTGTGCCCACAGAAAAAAATATATATATATGGCACAGCTGATGGTTACTGCTAGACCTGTTGGTTTTCTGAGGTCAGTATTAGCGGTTCACTTATGGCTTTGCAATGTTAGACCATCGATTGGATGGTTAATTTTAATATTAATGACCTCATTTTAACAGTAATGAGGTTGTTTGCAGGCCAGAGTCGGAGAATGTACAAATGCGCGGAAAAACCACGCCCTGAGTCATTTTAAACTTCAGGTGGGTAAATTCGGTCGGGCGCTAGACCAGTCAAACTGGTTTAACGGCCATCAGTACACGATCGGAGAGTTTAGTGCATCTAGGCCTGGGTCTCGTACATCCAATCGCTTACACATGTTTATTCAACCTTATTCACATTACATCAGAGAGCTAAGATCTTAATTCCCCCAAAATGAGAGTAATACACCTCTGTTGTTTTGCCCCATCACCTCCACTTGGAGGCAGTTACAGATATCCATCATCCTTTCTGCAAAGAAGTGTTTTCATTTCCCCTTAATTCTCACATTTAGTAATATGTGTGCCCAGGTTTAGAGAGAAATTGAAAACACATTATACTGTGAAACTCTTATTTTTACACGGAGCATGACTTTTTGAGTTCACATTGATTGCCAAGGCGGCTTTATCCTGCAATCCACAATATTTTAACTTCTGCCTTACTTTACAAAAATTGATCTCGTTATATTAGAAACACATTTCCACCATCTCGCACAGAACAGCGGAGGCTCGGAATGTTCCAGAATTTTAGTGGCGCATGCCAACACACCAGCTTCAGGGGCCAAGTCACTAAGGGGTTAATATTCCAAACTAGTTAACAGGGCAGGAAAGACTCCTGCCTGGAGAGGATAGTCGGCAGCACAGGACCAGATAATGCCACTGCATATTCGCTCTGATCACTGTAATAATCTCCATTTAGTGCCGGGGTGGTTTGGGGGCGGATTCAGGGCAGAACTAACAGTATTCAGTGCTGTTGTCCAAATAGCTAACTACTCATGTTTGACCACATAAATAGCAAGTCCCAACTTTGCCTCGTTAACTATGCAGGTTTGGCTCTAAATATTATCTATACCTGGATAGCTTCCAGATGTCATCAAAGACCCAGATATTGAGAGCCAGAGCCTAGAAAGGGCCTGGCATTGAATTTATGGATCGAACGTAGCCATTGTGGTCAGCACAGTCTAAAAAGTACTTAGCTTCTCCGTGGGTAAAGGCTCAAGGCAGCCAAAAGGCTTATCCAAACATGTCCGTCCAACGGAACTCCGTTTCGTGGGTACAACAGACCCCCCTTCCTCAGGAACCAACCGCTGAATGCTGTAATCCAAATCGCTCAAACACCCGCCATTTTCTTCTATTCCATTCTGGCGGGTGTTTGAGCGATTTGGATTACAGCATTCAGCGGTTGGTTCCTGAGGAAGGGGGGTCTGTTGTGCCCACGAAACGGAGTTCCGTTGGACGGACATGTTTGGATAAGCCTTTTGGCTGCCTTGAGCCTTTACCCACGGAGAAGCTAAGGGGCTCATAATTGAAAGAGAAAAACGTCCAAAAACCGGCTTAAGTTGACACTTGGACGAACATTTCTCAAAAACGTCCAAGCGCCGAAAATAAAAACAGGTTTTGGACATATTTCTAAACGACCTAGGCCTTCATAGTGCCGCTCAATGTCCAAAGCTAAATGGGGCGTTTCGGGAGGCTTAGACTTAGTCGTACAGCATGTAAAACCGAAAGCTTTACAACAGAGCTTAGACGGAACTTGGACGTTGTGACTTAGACCATGTAAAACATGGTCTAAGCCACAAACACTCACCTAAACTCACCAGATAAGCACTTCAAACACATAACACAGACCCCCACACGCTACCCCAGTGATCACCAACCCCCCCACCCCCATAAAAATTTTATTCACAACTTTAAATTTCAGCCTCCAGACCATCATCACCTGGCCGCCTGTCATAGGAAAGCCTAGTCGTTCAGCCCAGAGGCAGCTTAAGTCATCTTGGGGGTGGGTTAGGGACCCATAGAGAGGAGGACCTATGCCCATAAGCCCCTGTAATCACTGCATTGATACTGAAACATGTGCACTGCCCTATACACCCACAAAACCCTTTTGCACTGGCATATAAGTGGCTCCTGCAGCCATAAGAGCTATTGGGGTGGTAGATAAGTGGGTCTAGGGGATTCTGGAGGTGGTTTGGGGGGCTCACCATAACCTATAAGGGAGCTGTAATGAGGAGAAGCCATGGCACCCTTTTTGTGAAGTTCACATTAGTGCCCTGTAACGTACCCCACTATTTAGGTGGCATGTCTGGGTGTGCAGTCCATCATTTTGCAAACCCTTCCCACGTCCAACAAGGCTTGTTCTAGGCGTTTTGGACTTGGGTGGAAAGTTGGACGGAAATCTATATATATAAAATCGGAGGTATGTATGTGTGTGTGTATGTGCCGCGATCACGCATAAACGGCTTGACTGATTTGAACGAAACTTGGTATGCAGATCCTTCACTACCTGGGATGATATGTTCTGGGGGTCTCGCGGCCCACCTGCACACGTGGGCGGAGCTACAAACATAAAATCAGATTTCACCCATTCATGTCAATGGAAAAAATGTAAAATGCTGCCATTCTCACAGTAATTCAAAAACGGCTTGACCGATTTGAACGAAACTTGGTATGCAGATCCCTCACTACCTGGGGTGATATGTTCTGGGGGTCTCGCGGCCCACCTGCACACGTGGGCGGAGCTACAAACATAAAATCAGATTTCACCCATTCATGTCAATGGAAAAAATGTAAAATGCTGCCATTCTCACAGTAATTCAAAAACGGCTTGACCGATTTGAACGAAACTTGGTATGCAGATCCCTCACTACCTGGGGTGATATGTTCTGGGGGTCTCGCGGCCCACCTGCACACGTGAGCGGAGCTACAAACATAAAATCAGATTTCACCCATTCATGTCAATGGAAAAAATGTAAAATGCTGCCATTCTCACAGTAATTCAAAAACGGCTTGACCGATTTGAACGAAACTTGGTATGCAGATCCCTCACTACCTGGGATGATATGTTCTGGGGGTCTCGCGGCCCACCTGCACACATGGGCGGAGCTACAAACAGAAAATCAGATTTTCACCCATTCATGTCAATGGAAAAAATGTAAAAAGCTGCCATTCTCACAGTAATTCAAAAACGGCTTGACCGATTTGAACGAAACTTGGTATGCAGATCCCTCACTACCTGGGGTGATATGTTCTGGGGGTCTCGCGGCCCACAACTCTATGTTGCTTGCTCAAGGGTGGGTTCACCCAAGAATTTATATGTTCTTGCTCCAGGAGGTGAAACTAAAAATGTTGTTTATAATCACGTTTTGCGTTAGTTGTATTGTATTCATTTTGTCAAATATTTCACATTATAATTTGAATATTGTACTTTTTATTAAGCTGTAAAAAAATAATTTCATTCACCACTATAAAGTATCTTTATTTGAATCCATTTACAGTGTTATTGCTATAATTAAATACCCGTGCAACGCCGGGGCATCAGCTAGTATGGTATAAAGATGGACGATTTAGCGGCTTGAACGATCAGACGATTTTCGAAAGTAAAAAAATGTTGGACGTCTCTTTTGAAAATGTGTCTTAGGCTCTTTTTAACTTTGGACGACTTGTGAGATGGACGTAAACGGACTTAGACGTCCCTTTAGACTCTGCCCCTCCACGTACTGTTTAGACTGTGTGCTTGTTCCTTACGCCTTTGCCTTTTTGGTTGTTTTTGGTCGCTTCTGTACCCTCGGATAAGAGGCAGAGACAGCTTCTATCCATTTTTGTTGATTATTATTTGGCACTTTTAGCACATTTCTTTGGTGCACTAGTTCATATTTAATTACTTTCGGGTGAGCCCGAGGATGTTTCACAGACTATGCCCATGTGGGCACATTCATGTGACAGCTGGTGCATTAGGGGCTGTGTAAACCCCATTGCGAACTGTGCGACTGAGGGCTCCCTGTTTATCACCATTGTTTAATTTTTCTACACTTTATTGGTTCTAGCTGTCTCTTCCCCTCACCCCTGTTCTAGGGTTAGGGAAGATTAGTTTTTCTATTCTTTGGGTTTCTTCCCTTTCTTGAGTTTTTTTGATATCGTCTAGATTAGGCTAGACATTGGCTGAGGGATAGACTACAGAATATAGTAGCAAACAGTGCAATAATATGGAGGGGTGCCGGCACCTGTCCTCCTCGCCACCCCCCCCCACCCCCCAACACCACACACGTACAACCCTTCCCTTCTACCTCTTTAATTTTCCCAGCACGAGCAGAGTCATGAACTTGCTGTCTGAGTCAGTGTCGGCTGTCTCTGATGTCACTTCCGGGGGTGTGTTGGGAGATGTGTTTTTGGGTGAGATGAGGGTGAACTTACGTTTTGGACATTTTTCTGGAATAATGGAACATTACAGAAAATGTCCAGGGCAAAACTTGAATGTGAGACTAGACCTGTTTCAATAACGAATGAGTGCCAAAAAGGTGGTCAGGTGACCAACGAAGGCATGGCCGCCTCATACTCCCCTAGTGATTATTTATCGCTTCGAACCCCCCCAAGATGTGAATGAAACAGTGCATGACAGCTTCAGATGTTATAGTCAGTCCTAGTACAGCATCAAGCAGGTCTCTGGATTGACCTGGTGGTCAAGTGTTGTGGACTTCAGAGAAGGGAGACCCAGACCAATATCCCATTCTAAATAGAATACTTGTGGTTGAATGTGTGAGCCTTCCAAAATTCACTCACAACCTACTGTAAAGACATATAGGTGATACCTGCAGACATAGGGGGCCTGTTTTAGAAAGCCGCACTAGCGGCTGCTGCACGGTAACAGCCCCGAAGCCCATAGAGATTTAAAGGGCTTCAGGGCTTTTGTCACGCGGCAGCTGCTAGCAGGGCTTTGTAAAACAGGCCCAAGGTCTGTTGGGGTGGTATACAGTTGCATATAGTAAGTTCTGTGTGAGTTTTTGAAGGGTTCATCAAACAATGTAAGGGGTTTTGGTGGGATATGTACCTCCAGTGCCCCCCTTCCCCCCCGCTCTGCTGGGATGTCTGTGTGGCCAGCCTGCTAAGAATACTGGTCCTTCCCCCGTACCTTTTTAACATTTGGCCGTCAGACGGGTGCCAAACCCATCCCTCCGTCCGGCAGCCCACAGCAGAATGGGGCCGGATTGGCCCAGCCGTCCCAAAGCCCCGCCTACTGATGGGGGTTCGTCAAAGGCAGGAGGGCCTGGGATCCCTCCTGCCAGTAATGTAGTGGGGGGTGGGGGTAGGGGGGTCGCCGAGGCCAGGAGGGCTTGGGCTCCCTCCTGGCCCGATCGAGTGGGGGGTGGTCGCCGGGGCCAGGAGGGCTTGGGCTCTCTCCTGGCCCGATCGAATCGAGGGGGGGGGCCACGATCGGGCGGGGCAAGAGGGCTTGAGCTCCCTCTTGCCCTGAGGTTGTCGTGGGGGGGGGGGGGTTTTGCGTTTGGATGGGGCAAGAGGGCTTGAGCTCCCTCTTGCCCCGATGTTGTCGGGGGGGGGGGGGGGGGGGGGTTGGCGGTTTTGACATGGCAGGAGGGCTTGGGCACCCTCCTGCCTGGATCGTTGTGGGGGGCGGGATTCTGTAACCGGTGTTGTTTTTGACAGACACCAGTTACAGAATCCAGCTTTTAGGCGAAGGACTAGCTCCTCCTTCGCCTAAAAGCCCTTCTGTTGGACGTTTGGGGCTTAGGCGTTTTTTTTTGTTTCATTATGGCTAAAAAGTGTAGACGTGGTGTGGGTGTACTTTTAGACATAGTGGTCATTGGGCGTTTAGGCAGAGGAAGGCCATAATCAAAACATGGACGTTTGTTTTGGTTATGGACACTTTCCCTGCTTCTGGGTTGAACGTTTAAGGACTTAGGCCAAAAGAGGACTTGGACGCTTTTTTTTGATTATGCCCCTCCACGTTTATATCAGGTGCTTTGATTGAGTCCTGGTTTCTAAATTCTCTGATGCTTATTGCTTTTCCCTTCCCTAATGTTTTTTCCTTTATATGTCTTCTTTATTATTTTTTAAATTGTATTTCTGCACCTACCCCTTCCTTCTGTATCAATTAATTTTGTCTTGTCAGTCATATTTCTATAATTTGTTTCCCTTTGATTATTGTAACCCAATATTTTTTATTTTTTGTTCATCGCATAGAAGTCGATATAAGCGATTAATCAAATACATAATAAACTTGGAAACAACAAATGTGAAATTGTTGTTCCTATCTCATCCCAATAAGAGGCAACATATGGGCATTTGAATAGCATAGGTTCCAGTGTACCAATTGCATCTTTACATGACCAACAGAGCATCAATTCTATATAAACGAAGTGGAGTCCATAGCGCCTTGGGCAATAAAAAAAAAAAAAAAAGGATTGCGTCGTACACACAGAATGTAGTGACGTAGTAACTGATTTCCATGCTAATTTCCATTTTGATTCGTCTAAATTGGTGTTCAAATCAAATTCCCACGGTACTTGCAAACCCCTTGGCGGTTCACATACATTAATCTTCAAACATTTATACCACTGGGCAGCCGCCCCTGGGCCAGAGGATAATGCAAGGCAAAGCGACAAACAATCCGGGTGACCCTTCTGCATCGTAATTTGAGGCTGAATCCATCTGTAAAATTGATGTTGAGGTCGCTTATGTTTATTTGCAGTTTCAGAAAATGGTGTCCAGTCCTGACCATGCAACAATTGTTTGATCTTCCAGATACCGGCCTTCTTCCACATTCTCCAATTAATAATGGATCCTTGTATTTTATACTGTTTGGATAGTTTTTTTAAAAAGAGAATTTCATAAGCCATTATTAAGATGGACTGGGGAAAATCTGCTGCTTGTTTCTAGGATAAGCAGCATAAAAACTGCTTTAGCCTTTTGGGACCTCGCTGGGTACTTGTGACCTGAATTGGCCAATGTTGAAAACAGGATACTGGACTTGATGGACCTTTGGTATGTTCTGGTATCGGTGGCACAGCCAATTTTGGGCGGGCCTGAGCCCAAAAAGAGCGGGCATCTCTCTCTCTCCCTCCCTCTCCCCCAAGCCTTTGCGGGTGAGATGCCATACCAGAGGTGAGCAGTGAGATGGAAAGAGAGGTAGCAACTGGGAGGGGAGGCAGGGAACCAACCACCTCTGCCCCCCACCAAGTCAATCTCTCCCTCTGTCCTCCAATGTCATCTCTCTTTATCCCCCTTTTAGCCCCCTCTGCCACCTCTCCCTTTCCTCCTCCTACTCCCTCTGCCCCCCTACCCCCAAGTCCATCTCTCCCTCTCCTGCTCCCTCTGTCCTCCAATGCCATCTCTCTTTATCCCCCTTTTAGCCCCCTCTCCCTTTCCTCCTTCTACTCCCTCTGCCCTCCCCCAAGTCCATCCCTCCCTCCCTCTCCCTCACTCACCCCATCCCCGAGTCTCACACCTCTCCCTGCTTCCCTCATTTGAGTCCAACATCTCTACCTTCCCCCTTTCAATCCCCAAGTCCAATATCACTCCCTCTCTGCTTTCTACCCTCCACGAATTTGACATGTCTTGGGATGGGCCTTATTTCTAGATAGCCCTCTGGTGGAAATAGGGTTACCAGATTTTACTCCTGTAAAATCTGGATCCATAGCCCTGCCTCCAGGCCCGCCCAGTTATACCCAGCCCCACCCAGTTATACCCAAGTCACGCCCCCCAGCCCTGCCCCTTCAAACTGTTCTTGTTCTCGGGACCGCATGAGGAAGGCAGGGATGCAACACGATGTTTGCATGCGTGTGACATCACCACATTGTATTCGTGCATGCGCACATAGAAACATAGAATATGACGGCAGAAAAGGGCCGGCGGCCCAACAAGTCTGCCCAATCAAGATCCCTCCCACCCTCAAGAAACTATCCTCTATTATACCTCTGTAGCCACCCCATCTGCTTGTCCCATCGTCTCTTGAAGTCTAGTGTGCTACTGGCCTCGACTACCTGATGTGGAAGACCATTCCATCTATCAATCACCCTCTCGGTAAAGAAGTATTTCCTGGTGTCCCCTTGAAATCTTCCTCCCCTAAGTTTTAGCGGATGTCCTCTTGTCACCGTGGGACCCGTAAGAGTGAAGATTTCCTCCTCCTCCTCGATGCGGCCCGTTATATATTTGAAGGTTTCTATCATGTCCCCCCTTTCTATCATGCCCTCCTGATGCGGTCCCGAGGTGGAAGCTTTTCAAAATCCAGACAAAGTGATGGGTTTTGAAAAGCTGTCCAGACGCCTGGACATGTCCTCTAAAGAGAATAAATCCGGATGTCTGGCAACCCTAGGTGGAAGGGGCATCTTGCCTAGGTGGAAGGGGCATCTTGCCTAGGTGGAAGGGGCATCTTGCCTAGGTGGAAGGGGCATCTTGCCTAGGTGGAAGGGGCATCTTGCCTAGGTGGAAGGGGCATCTTGCCTAGGTGGAAGGGGCATCTTGCCACCGGCCAGCATACTTGCTGGTTAGCTCTCTCTGGTACATCCTTCCCAGCATCTATTCCTTTTATCACTCCTCCTTCCCGACCAACATTTCCTTTTATTCTGCCCCCCCCCCCCAATTCATCTACCTTAAATCTGTTATAATTGCCGCTGGGTGGTGGCAACGATTCACAGCGCTGTTCTGCTGCCATCCTCAGCGCCTTCTCTCCACTGTGGTCTACCCTCTCTGGCAACTTCTTGTTTCCGTTAGGGCAGGCTGCAGTGGAGAGAAGACGCTGGGGTCAGTGGCAGGACAACGCTGTGAATCACTGCCGCCACCTGGCAACTTTTACTACAAATTTAAGGTAGACGCGCTGGAGGGAGGAATAAAAGGAATTTTCGGTCTGGGGGGAGTAGGATAAAAGGAGTAGATGCTGGGAAAGGGCGGTCTGTGACTGCTAGGTGAACGGGCCTGAGTCCAAACTGGGCGGGCATGGCCCATCTAGGCCCACCAGTCTGGTATGTTATAGAGGCTCTGAATATACAGATTTTTTAAACACCACAGTTCATGTTTTAAAAAAAAAAACAGAATTGCTCCTGCAGCCAGGGCAGGATTAACCAATAGGCCAAGTAGGCATGTGCCTAGGGCCCGAAATGGTCAGGAGGGCCCGATGAAGGAGGGCATCAACATTGTTTTTTTCAAACGGCGATGGGCCCCTCCAGCATCGATTGGCAACGCGGGCCCCCCCCAGATCGGCAACATGCCCCCCCCCCCGACGGAAAGTAAGACAAGCAAGCAACGTGGGTAAGAAAGGCAACGGGAACTGTAATTGTGCCAGCGGTGCTGCTTGCCCAAAGCTTCCCTCTGACGCAGCTTCCTGTTTCCGCCTGGGCGCCTGATGGGGTGGGGCGGGGCAGGGGGGCCCGGTGTACTTGTGTGCCTAGGGGCCCTCGATGAATTAATCCTGCCCTGACTGCAGCTGAATATTGATATGAAAGAGTAGAATAGTGTTATAGTCACAGAGAAGCTTTCATTCCTTTCTTCCCCGTGTCATGTTTTGAATATCAGTGTCGCATAAAAGATTCTCCGAGATATAAAGAAACTCTATATTCTGTTAAGACAATATAGAATGAAAAATAATACTGCCTGGGTAAATCACCCTTGTTTTGAAATTTCTGCGACCCTTAAATTAGCCCTCTGTGCCGCTCGGTGACATCCCCCTCCCCCCTTTTTACACAACTGAAGCGCGGTTTCTAGCGTCGGCCACGGCGGTAACTGCTCTGACGCTCATAGGATTTCCATGAGCACTGGAGCTGTTACCGCCGCGGCCGGCGCTGAGAACCACGCTACGGTTTTATGAAAGGGGTGGGGGTGAGGGGGGGGGGACAGTGACTAAGGGCATCAAAATTCAAAGCATTACCACCCTAGCAGCATTTCACAGCCATGAGCTCAAAGCCACCCTTTGAAGCCGACAAATAAGCCTTAGGGCTCCTCTTACGAAGGTTGCGCTGGCGGTTTTGGCACACGCACAAAATTACCGCGCGCTAGCAAAATTATTACCGGCTAGTGCGCGGGGCAAATTAGCATTGCACTGTTCCCGGCGTTAAGGCCCTGGCACACCTTTGTAAAAGGAGCCCTTAGTAAAAGTTTAAAAATGAAAACTGCTGTCGGGGGCCCCACGTTCCTCTCTACCTAAACTCCCAAAAAGAAGGATGTGCTGAAACGAAGCACTAGAACTTGACAATAAAGCCAGCCTGTGAAATGGTTCTGAGGCTCTACTTTCTAAATGAAGTGCCTAGCACGGGAAGAAAGCCAGCGATTCCGAGTAAATCCAGAGGGATTAGGATGAATCCTGGGCTTCGTGAATGATGTCCGCAATGGCACACACTTATATGAACAGGTGCTGACACATCGGACTAACTGCTTAGCAAAAGTGGTTAATAGGTTTTAAAAGCTGCACTCTACCGCCCGAGACGCAAGCGTGGTGATGTAATTCTAATCTAGAACCACAGAGAAATACAAACATGTCACCCTTGCGCTGAGGTGACTACACTTCGCACATTCCAAGGCATTTATGGATATAAAAGACGTGTCGGTAATTAGGCCCAGGTTCAAATCCTTCCTCTTTTTTTTTTTAAATACTTTATTCATTTCATATCTTAAATCAAGTACAATAAATACAACTATCGATTTCACTTTCAAATACACTTGACATCTTATAAATAACCCTTATAAAATATAATAATATCTCCCTTCCTTATATAATTATGAAAAATATATTCTTCTATTATAATCAAAAAAATACCCCCCCTCCCCCCCTTATTTTCTTAAACTGTTTAGTTGATGGATTTTTGTAAAGATTAAAAATTATTCTTTCCTTCCTCTTGCTCGGCAACGATTCACTAAACAAAGCACAGCACCACAGGTAAAGACTACAAATGACGTCGCACGTCGCACAGCAATCTCCTCAACCACAAGCTAGACTTCACCTGCCCGATCGGCCCAAGAGCCACAGAGAGGCAGAACCCGGGAGGGTTTATCGCCTCTCATGATTGCGTTCTTTCTTATTTGCACAATGCATGTGACCGAAAGGCAGTTTGGAAAGAACGCCGGTGTCCAAAGACAGGTTAAACCTGAAAGTAGCAACACAAACCGGCAGAGTCAAGGTTAAAGAGCTAATTCTAGAAAGACCCATTTGTATCAATTTAAGAACGCGCTGAAGAAACCATCTTTTCCGTCAGACGAAATGTATGTTACTTAGTAATAGCTTTGACTGAAGTGTTGACCTTATTTGCATCCGGAGCTGTTTGCCCGTCACCTTCCCCATTCCTCCGTTCCTTCCCCTTATACAAAATACTGGAAACTGCAATTGGAGGAAAATATAGGCCGCAGCCCTGTTTATTGGAACTATAAAACAGAACAATTAAACCCTTAGACTTTGTCATTTGAGAAACGCAGAAAGATATAAGTTAGCCTTCCCTTCCTTTAAGCCAGGGGTGTCAAAGTCCCTCCTCGAGGGCTGCAATCCGGTCAGGTGTTCAGGATTTCCCCAATGAATATACATGAGATCTATTAGCGTGCAATGAAAGCGGCGCATGCAAATAGATCTCATGCATATTCATTGGGGAAATCCCGAAAACCCGACTGGATTGCGGCCCTCGAGGAGGGACTTTGAGATCCCTGGATTAGAACAATCCAAGGTACCGTAAAAAAAACAGTCTTTTAACCTTTAAGTCCCCATTTTTCCCGCCATCCTCAGCAAGGGCCTGGGGGGGGGGGGTGGCATGACGCCCCCCCCCATGTCCCTTTACATCAGTGGTTCCCAACCCTGTCCTGGAGGAACACCAGGCCAATTGGGTTTTCAGGCTAGCCCTAATGAATATGCATGAAGCAAATTTGCATGCCTATCACTTCCATCATATGCAAATCTCTCTCATGCATATTCATTAGGGTTAGCCTGAAAACCCGATTGGCCTGGTGTTCCTCCAGGACAGGGTTGGGAACCACTGCTTTACATTACCATTCACTGACGCTCGCTTCCTCGAGCTCACATCCTTTTACAAGATGAGCACCCCCCTCCCCAAAACGCTTGGTAGCTCGGGACAGCACAGCTGTGACATCCCAAAGCCCCAGAGACAACCAAACCACCCAGGGAAGGGAGGGAGGGACAGCCGCCTTCCATGAATCAGGAACACCCGACCTCCACGAAGGTCCCGGCTTAAGTACCTCTCCCATCCTCCTCCTCCCCCCCCCCCCCCGCCAAACCTTCCAGACCTCAACCAAGGCGAGAAGAGACCTACCTCCACTTCCCTACCCCTTTCCTTCCCTACACTACCAGCATAATCCCGACAGGTGACTAACAGGCCCTCCGGCCCAGTATTAAATTTCACCCGTCGAGACGCGCTCTCGGGCTCGTACTTTGTACAGCACGCTGTGAGTTGGCTTTGTAGTTTGTTAATGAAAGATTTAGATGTTGCGATTTCTTAAGCGTTTTAATATGTATACGTTTGGTTTTCAGTACATCTGAGTTATTTTCGTGGGTGTGCTGATCAGCAGAAGATAAGTGGATTTTTCCTCTTATCAGTCTTGTATTTATTAGTGAAGCACAGTTTTAAGCTCAAGTGCCCAGTATTTATTGAAGGTTTTTTTGCCCGTGAGGTTACCGCTTGACCACCTTTCACTATCCACCTTTGTGGAGGTGGGAGGGCCTATTCTGAGGCTTTTTCCTTCATTTTTCATCGGGTATAGAGGGTGACGGGACGAGACAACGGCGTGCCGACAACTGAGTGCAGACAACTGAGCGCAAGGTTGACGGCGCACCGAAGAAAAGCACTATTTTAAAGGGCTCCGACAGGGGGTGTGGGGGGGGGGGAACCCCCCACTTTGCTTAACAGACATTGCGTTGGCGTTGTGGGGGGTTTGGGGGGTTGTAACCCCCCACATTATACTTAAAACTGAACTTTTTCCCTAAAAAACAGGCAAAAAGTTCGGTTTCAAGTATAATGAGGGGGGTTACAACCCCCCAAACCCCCTACAACGCCAGCACGATGTCTATTAAGTAAAATAGGGGGGTTCCCCACCAACACCCCCAGTCGGAACCCTTTAAAATAGTGCTTTTCTTCGGCGTGCCGTCAACCTTGCGCTCAGTTGTCTGCACTCAGTTGTCGGCCGTTGTCTCGCGCGATTTTGTCTATGAACCGGTATAGAGCCTTAATTGTTCTTACACTATACTTTTGAACATCTCATTAGTCTATATTGAAATTGTTTACCATTGCATAAGTTTGGTTTTCAATACATCTGAGTTTTTTTCTTGTTAATATGTATATATTACACTTCTCCCTCCGAATCCGTGGTTTCAGAACCCGCGGATTCGGTTATTCACAATTTTTTTTTTGGGGGGGAAAAGAAACGTTGCATCCCGGACCTTCCCTAGACCTTACCTGGTAGTCTAGTGGCAACACGGGGCAGGATCAATCTTCCTACGCTCCTGCCCCGTGCAGAGCCATCATCAAAATGGCTGCCGTGAGTTCCCATTGTGGTCATTTTGATGCAGCCATTTTGATGACAGCTCTGCATGGGGCAGGAGCATAGGACGATCGATCCTGCCCCGCACCACTGCTAGACCACCAGGTAAGGTCTGAGGAAGGTCCAGGAGGGAGGCAGGGGTGGGTCAGAGCTGGCCCTAAAAGTTAGTTGGGAGGGGTTTATATTCGCGGGCTGGCTCTGCCCCTAACCCCTGCGAATATTGAGGGGGAAGTGTATTTGTAATCTACTTTGGATAAAAGCAGAATAGAAATATACCTGTGATAAACTATAGAAAGGGAATAGTATATCAGGTCCACAAAAAAGAATTCTTGAAAGAGAACCATCAAAAGCAGCTGTGTAACCATATCTGTTTATTTATTTACTAGTCTTTAAGCCCGTTACATTAACGGGTGCTAGAAAGCAGCCCCCTTTCCCTCTCCCCCTCCAGTTCCTCCCTAACTGTCTCTCCGTAGCCCCCCTTCTGTCTTCTCCCCCTAAGCAAAATGATCTGCCTCCCAGCACACCCCTCCCCCCGAAGCAGCCCCCTTTCCCTCTACCCCTCCAATTCCTCCCTGACTCTGTGTCTCCATGGTCCCCCTTCTGTCTCCCCTCCCAAGCAAAGCTGTCTGCCTCCCAGCACACCCCCCCAAAGCAGACCCCTTTCCCTCTACCCCTCCAATTCCTCCCTGACTGTCTCTCCGTGGCCCCCCATTTTGTCTCCCCCCCTAAGCAAAGCTATCTACCTCCCAGCACACCCCTCCCCCAAAGCAGACCCCTTTCCCCCTCGCCCTCCAGTTCCTCCCTGACTGTGTCTCCGTGGCCCCCCCCTTCTGTCTCCCCCCCCCCAAGCAAAGCTGTCTGCCTCCAAGCACACCCCTCCCCCAAAGCAAGCCCCTTTCCCTCTCCCGCTCCAGTTCCTCCCTGTCTCTCTGTGGTCCCCCTTCTGTCTCCCCCCCCCAAGCAAAGCTGTCTGCCTCCAAGCACAGCCCTTCCCCAAAGCAGGCCCCTTTCCCTCTCCAGCTCCAGTTCCTCCCTGTCTCTCCGTGGCCCCCCTTCTGTCTCCCCCCCCCAAGCAAAGCTGTGTGCCTCCAAGCACACCCTTACCCCAAAGCAGGCCCCTTTCCCTCTCCAGCTCCACTTCCTCCCTGTCTCTCCGTGGCCCCCCTTCTGTCTCCCCCCCAAGCAAAGCTGTGTGCCTCCAAGCACACCCTTACCCCAAAGCAGGCCCCTTTCCCCTGTCTCTTCGTGGCTCACGCGATTTTCTCTTCTCACGGTCTGGCCAGCTCCCCTAGTCCCTTGCCGCCGCCGCTACCACCTTCCCTTCCCGCGGTCGACAACCCTCTTGCCTCCAGCAGCCGCCGCAGCACTGTAAACACGCTGCTTCGTGGCCTCTACTGCCCCGATTTGCTTTTCCGTGTCCCTGATGACATCATCAGAGAAACGGAAGAGCAAATGAAGGCAGTAGAGGCCGCGAAACAGCGTGTTTACAGTGCTGTGGCGGCTGAGAGGAACCCGGGACCGTTGCAGAGGCTCGTTGCACAGTGTAAATACAGTTGCTCAGTGTGAGGCTTCCTTCGCTCTTCCGGGTCTGCATTATGACTCCTCAACGCGCCATCTAGCGCATGCGCAGTCGTGCGGCCACATCCCAACAGAAAAGGGATCAGGGAACACGTTTCGCTACTGCGCATGCGCGGGCTAGCATTTTATTATTTAAGATTGACATTTATTAACTGAATTCCCCCCTCCCCCTTTTTGCAAAACCGTAGAGCGGTTTTTAGTGCCAGCTGCAGTGGTAACAGCTCCGTCGCTCATAGGAATTCTATGAGTCTCAGAGCTGTTACTGCCGTGGCCGGAGCTAAATACCAAGCTACAGTTTTGTAAAAGGGGGCGGGGTTTGGGGAGAATTGTGTAAACAGTGTCAGTGATGTTGCACGTTGATCATGCTGTACACAAAGCATTTTTTATGCTATGGAAACTTAGGGCTCCTTTTACAAAGGCACGTTAGGGCCTTAACGCGTGGAATAGCGTGCGCTAAATTGCCGCACGCTAGCCTTTTGAGCAGGCGGCAGATTTTCAGGTGCTGAGGCTGTAGCTTTAACCACTGCACCACTCTAGAAATCAAAATGTTGTAGGAGTCAGCCAAGTATAGGACAGTGAAGCCATTGTGACATCACTGATGAGGTTGGCTCTTAGGCATTGGTGGAATGAGGCATTATGACATCACAATTCCAGTTCTGGTTATCAGAGTCTGAAACTTTTCACACTATTATTTATTCATTTTTCTATACTGTTCTCCCAGGGGAGCTCAGAATGGTTGACATGAATTTATCCAGATACTCAAGCATTTTCCCCTGTCTGTCCTGGTGGGCTCACAATCTATTTAATGTACTTGGGACAGTGGGGGGGATTAGGTGACTTGCCCAGGGTCACAAGGGGCAGTGTGGGTTTGAACCCACAACCTCAGGGTGTTGAGGCTGTAGCTTTAACCACTGCTCCACACTCTCCTCCTCCCACAGTCTAGGTCTCATCAATATAAACTGCTCATACTTCCTCTGAGTGGCTTTGGTCACATCAGGGAAAGTGTTTTATCTTTAAGTTCAAAAAGATAACTTCCTAATATTTAAAAACAGCCTCCATGTCCAGTCTCTATCTGGAGGATCCAGAGCAAAAATAATCAGGGTTGACAGTGTGGCCTTTCTCATATCCAAACACTCCCCAAAAAATCAGATAAATTCGTTCTTCAGAAATTGGAAGCAGTGCAACTTGGCAGGGGTGAGATAATAAATCTTAGGGATGAGGGAGACAGACTAAGAGCCTTGTAAAACTTTTGTCAAATAGTTTTCGAACATCTCCAAGGCTGAGATCAAAGGAATACCTGGAAAGTAAGGGACCTTCTATAAAGGGCGTATTTTGTGGCATCAAAATGCAGTATGCTGATCAAGTCTTCTTCACTGGCATATGGGCACCCACTTTCCATTATAGAATACTAGCCAGCATATGAGGGGTTGCTGAAAAATTCTCAGCCCAACCAACAAAGTTGGGCAGTCTTCATCGAGGGCTATTCACGTGGAGGGGCATAATCAAAGAAACGCCCGTTTTGGGCCTAAGTTGCTAGTTGCCCAAAATCGGCAGTGTCAAAAGTCCATTCTTCCAAAATACGTCGAAAATATTTTTCTTGTCCAAAAATTTATCCAAGTCAAAAACGCCTAGAATAAGACCTTTTGGATGTGGGAGGGGCCAGCAAAGTGATGGACTGGACACCCAGCCATGGCAACACAGAAGTGGGGCACCTTACAGGGCACTGCTGCGAACTTCACAAAAAGGGTGCCGTGTACACATCTCACCGGAACTCCCTTATAGGTCATGGTGAGCCCCCCCCCCAAACAACCCCAAAACCTACTAGAGCCACCTGTCTACAACCCCAATAGCTCCAGACTACTTAAGCCACCTCTGTGCAGCTCTACTAGGCTTTCCTATGCTAGGTGTTGATGTTCTAGAGGCAGATATGTAAAGTGTATATTCTGATTTTTATGGAGTTGTGGGGGGGGGGTCAGTGATCACTGGGGGAGTGTGTTGGGGTCTGTAGTTTGTGTTTGCAGTGGTTATCTGGTCACTTTGGATAACTTCTGGGCACTTAAGACCTGGTTTTCAATCGCCTAAGTCACAACGTACAAGTTCCGTCCAGGCAGCCTCATTTAACTTTCGGTTATACTTGCAGTACGACTAAGGGCTCCTTTTATCAAGGTGCGCTACGGGGGTTAGCGCATCATTCATTTCATCACGCGCTAACCCCTGCGGCACGCCAAAAAATTAACGCCTCTTCAATGGAGGTGTTAGCGACTAGCGCGGCAGGCGGTTGAACGCGTGGTATTCCACGCGTTAACCGCCTACCGCACCTTGATAAAAGGAGCCCTAAGTCTAGGTCGGCCCATATCTCGCCCTCACCACTCCTCCTAAAACGCCCCTTTTAAATCTGGGCGTACAGCAGCACTGAAAGGGCCTAAGTCATTTTGAGATGCATCTAAAACCCGCTTTGATTATCAGCACTTGGGCGACTTGTTTTACTGATCGTCCAAGTGCCGATTTAGGCCAGTTTTTAGACGTATTTCCATTTTTATTATGAGCCCCTTAGTCCAGCAATTTTCCACTTTTTTTGTTCCATATTTTTTCGACAGAATGAAAAAAAAAAAGTGGAAAATCACCGGACTAAAGATTCAGCCCTCGATGAGGACTGCTGAGAACTTTTCTGCAGCTTCTCGTAAGTTTGCATTTTTGCATTGATATCAGGGGTGGGGTTAGAGAGGGCCGGGTACCAGCATCTCTCCTTTTCCCCACCCTGGTGTAGGGGGGATCTCTTAAATGCATTTTCACCTCCCTCTGACATCACTTCCTGTTTATAGGACCAGAAGACAAACACTTATGCACTTACCTGTAACAGTCTATAACTTAAGTGCACGTATAGAATGAGAGGGTTAAATCCTAAAGTATAATACTTAACCAAGTTTTCCAAATTGCTGTTGCTGCTTTTTATATTTTCCCCTTACTTGTGATTGTTCTGTAGCAGTCTCCAATGTAGAAATGCTAATTTTGAAATCTTCCAATTGTCTTTTCTGGATACTCAGATCTACGCAATAATTATTTTCAACAATAGAGGAGAGCTGGATTGATAGTGCTTGAATTAGCCCAACAACTGTCCACAAAATTTCCTGTAGTGTGAAAACTTCTGCTCTTCTAGGGTGAAAACCCCTCTGCAGATTCGATGAAGAACTCTCATGGAATACCTAGATTCCAACAGCACAATCTTCACACCACAATCCATGTTCCCCTAATGTCATTGTTCCATCTCCACAATTTTCCATACTGTTGCTTCATGGAAAGGTGCCTTGGACAATCTCAGCCGCAATTCCTGCAGTTGTCATAGATTTAGGACCATCATTTCCTGACACCCCAAACAGCCCCAAATTATAGCGGAAGATGCATAGATATTGGAGCAGTGATTAAAAAGAAACAGAAATACCTGCTCATACGCAGATCTGGGGTAAAGTTGCACATTTCCCCCCTCCCTCCCCATGTAGCTTTTTAAAACTGCTGCTCCTGCTGGAATGGTGAGACATCAGTATGTATTCCTATACATCCTTACATGTATTTTACAAAAGACTCTTCATTTGGTAGAACCCTTAGTAAAATGCAGTGGTACTTTTTCACATCCCAGCCCAGTGTCTTAATTCCCCTTTCCATATCCTATCTAAAATTATATCTGATGATAGTGCAAATCATTTCTTCAACAGCTGTGATTAAAAAATTAAAAAAAGCTTTTAATTGATTGAGATTTCAGAAGATGTAGCTTAATAAATTTCAGAACAGTAATTCTGTGTACTGAACACGTGAAATATATGAGGGGGTGCTAAAAAATTCTCAGCCCAACCAAGAAGAGAATGAAGTGGACATGGTTCAATCAATGACCTGAAACAATGTCAGAAACATAGAATTTCGTTTCTGCAAATTGGCACTTAACAAAAACACTCTTTTCAGCTACAGTGACCAAATGATGCTCAGAATATAGGAAGCTGGTTGATTGGACTGACAAGTGACAGCTTTGCAGCACTCCCTCGTACTATGGATTGGCAGTCTACAAAGCATCCAGAAAATTTCAAGCCACCCAAGAGAAAGCGTGTTCCCTGTATCCCGCATCTTTTCTCTTGGAACATTTTGGTTCCATGGAACAATAAAACATTACAGACTGTGGGTTTCAGAAATTCTTGAAGGTACTGGAGAGTCCCATAAATAAAATGGCTACTTTGGGTTGGGGGTTGGGCATGGAAGAGACTCATTTTGTGGCATCTGTACACAAATGTTCCGCATCTTGATTTGTAGCCATCTGTTAATTACTTTCCTGAGAGCTATAAATCTTTATTCATATAAAACTCTATTGCCCTTTTAACAACAACAACAAAAAAATGTGATGTGATCCTTGCTACATGCGTAGAGTTACCATATGGCTCCAGAAAAAGGAGATTGGATTGAGTCATCCGGATTTTACTTCCATTGCTTTCAATGAACATAAGAATATAAGAATTGCCGCTGCTGGGGTCAGACCAGTGGTCCATCGTGCTCAGCAGTCCGCTCTCACGGCGGCCCCTAGGTCAAAGACCGGTGCCCTAACTGAGACCAGCCCTACCTGCGTACGTTCCGGTTCAGCAGGAACTTGTCTAACTTTGGGCTAGATTCACAAAGCAAACCGATTGTGTACCGATCGGTTTGCGACCCCTTTACGATCAAATTTCCATGCGGCCTGATTCACTTGCCTCTCCTGCCATCCGCTTCGAACCCGTGCATGCAAATGAGGTGAAACGCAGGCAAATTGGACAGCGACGCGATTCAAGACACCAAATTTCCGATCCAACTCGGCTGGCCGATCACCTGAAGAAGCGACTGCTGGGGAACCAGTCGAAAACGTCTTTCCGACTGGAAGCCCTGCTCTCTGCCCTGCAATCTCTCCTGCCTGCTCGCTCCGAATGCTGCCCCCAGCGAGCCCATATTTTTGTTTCCTGAATTGGTTGGACCTGCCCGGATCAGGCCCAATCAGGCAGGTTAGTGAATCCTGGCCTTTTTCTTGAATCCCTGGAGGGTGTTTTCCCCTATAACAGCTTCCGGAAGAGCATTCCAATTTTCCACCACTCTCTGGGTGAAGAAGAACTTCCTTACGTTTGTACAGAATGTATCCCCTTTTAACTTTAGAGTGCTCTCTCGTCCTCCCTACCTTGGAGAGGGTGAACAACCTGTCTTTATCTACTAAGTCTATTCCCTTCATTATCTTGAATGTTTCGATCATGTCCCCTCTCAGTCTCCTCTTTTCAAGGGAGAAGAGGCCCAGTTTCTCCAATCTCTCGCTGTACGTCAACTCCTCCAGCCCCTTAACCATTTTAGTCGCTCTTCTCTGGACCCTTTCGAGTGGTACCGTGTCCTTCATGTATGTCCTCTTTTTTTCTGGAGCCATATAGTAACTCTATAGATGCGAAAAAACGAGGTCAACCTCAAGTCAACTCCAGCTCTACAATAGAAGTGAGCTCCATAGATCTTTAGAAATATCATGAACAGTGGGTAATGATCAGACTCAACATATTTTTTAAAAATTGATAACTCACAGAAGAAATAAAATTGAGTTATTGTTTCTAGCTCCATTTAAACAGAAGTGTGTATGTATAATATACAATATGTATAAATAAATAAAATATATACAATATATACAATATGTATAAATAAATAAAATATATATAAAATATTTGATATATAAAATTTTATATATCAAATATTTTATATATAAAATCTTTGTCTTTTTCTCCCTTCAGACACCTGCGCCATCTAATGTTTCACCGAGTCCTGAAAAATAAATGCATAGCTTCAGTCTCTTAATCCATGTGGCTCCAGAGACCACTGTTACATGAGAACTTAAACTGATGATGCTGGGCGTCGTAGGGATCGCTTAATCTTTTTTAATTCAAATCAACTAAGTCCCATGCGGTGCCGAGATGATACTCTATATGCTGCAATCAGGCTGACCTAGGCTGCATGAGCTCTAAATGATTAATGGAGCTGCCTCTCAGTTTGTTGCCATGGTGACCTGAAACTTGACACTTGCTCGGAATCTGCCATTCATGCTGAATGAATGGAGGAGGAGGAGGAGGAGGAAGCAGCCAGGAGCAGAAACTCAGCCAGCATTGACCTGAGAAAAGGTTTGCGGCTTCTGCATGCTTTTCTGGGAGAAAATGGCATAGTTTTGTCAAATCTCGACAGCTAACTTGCCAGTTTTTTGCACATAGATGGTAATTCTAAGACTCTAAACCAGTGGTCTCCAACTCAAACCCTTTGCAGGGCCACATTTTGGATTTGTAGGGACTTGGAGGGCCTCAGAAAAAAATAGTCAATGTCTTATTAAAGAGTTTGAGACCACTGAGTTAAGGGGAACTGCTGGCTGGGTTGGAAGGCAGAGGGGAGAACAGGACAATCAAGCCATTGTGACATCACTGATGAGCTTGGCTCTTATTGGTGGAATGAGGCATTATGACATCACAAGCTCAGCTCTGCTTCCCAAAGACAAACAGGATGTCATGGTTACAGTTAAGCCAGTGGTCTCAAACTCAAACCCTTTGCAGGGCCACATTTTGGATTTGTAGGTACTTAGAGGGCCTCAGAAAAAATAGTTAATGTCTTATTAAAGAAATGACAATTTTGCATGAGGTAAAACTCTTTATAGTTTATAAATCTTTCCTTTTAGCTAAGTCTTAATAATAATATTGCGATTTATAGCTAAAGAGACATATGATCAAGAAACTGTTTTATTTTACTTTTGTGATTATGACAAACATACCGAGGGCCTCAAAATAGTACCTGGCGGGCCGCAGGTTTGAGACCAGTGCTATAAACCAAAAACTGCATTAAGCATGAAATTATAGTAGATGAAAGGCCTGCGACTTAGCTGTTTATGTAGTTGAGAATTATGTAATTTTTCTCATTGGAGTAATACATTTCCAGATTCTGATCACAAAAAAAATGCCGTTCAAGTTGAGATGTCCTCATTAATTATTCCAACTGTCTGCCAGACCTCGCGGATCTTAACCGCACACCCTTAAAAATCTGCCCGTCTACGAGGTGAGTGGGATCCTTGAAGCCGCGGGAGTTAAAACAAGGGTCCGTAGAGTGAATGGGATCTGTGAGGTCTGCAGAAGTTTAAAAAAAAAAAACCCCAAAAAACAACGAGGATCCCTGCTTTCTTTTTAAGGCCATGTGTTTTTAGTTCTGTTGGGCCCTTGAGATCCTCTTTGCTGGCTTCTTTTCTGTTGCTGGTTGGGATTGCTGGTACTGAATACTGCAGTCTCACCCTAGTTCTCCCTTTTGTGCACTCCGGTGTCCCAAATGCCTTCTACCTGGAGGTTGTGACCTGGGGTCCGCAGAAATCCTCTTTTTTTTATTCCCGTGGATCTCACGGATCATGCTCGCCCCAGAGATGAGCAGATTTTTAAGGGTGTGAGTTTAAGATCCGCGAGGTCCGCGTTGTACCCAGTCACCTGCAAAGCCAGCCTAATCAAATTCTCATAGGCTTCCGTGGCTGGTGTCAAGATGGTTGCAGCTGACCGGGTCTTGCTTCATCTGAGTAAGTGAAACTGACATTTCAGTTGCACCCCAATGACTGAAACGTCGATTTCTTTCAACTTACACAGGCACAACGAGGCCCGAGCAACTGCTCTAATCAGCCTGTTCACCACCCTGTATTTTTGTTTATTTAAATTTGCCATATGATATCAGAATAGAACAGGAGTGGTGAAAGCATGGTTCCTCCCCCAAGCCTTTAATGGTGCACTTTCCATGCACACCACATCTAACTTGCCACACACCCTGTAACCAAGAACAATTCCATATACCTAATTCAACAAGTGAGATTAGAAAAAAAAGTATGGAGATGGAAGTCTGTTGTGGCTGGTGTGCCAACGGCGTAATATAGTGTTTCCCCGCAAATTCGCGGTTCGCGGACTCAGTCATTTGCGGTCTGCTCCAACTGCGTGTCAAAGCAGCTCCTGATTGGTGCATCCTGACTTTACTACAGGAAGAGGCAATCGGAGCAGACTGCGAGTGATTTTCTTCACCCGCTGGCGCTCCAGCTGCCCTCTCCTGCCTCCCCTGCCTTTTGACAGGCTAAAAACCGCATTTGCGGGCTTTTTAAAATTTGCAGGGGCTCCTAGAACGGAACCCCCACAAATTTCAGGGGAGTACTGTATATATCTTTGTCTAGCGGGGAAAATGCAGAAAGAGCTTAGGATTAACTATCTAATTCAGTCAGATAATAGTAGGGATGGGCTGTCATTTGCAACAACAGGAAATGTCAATGACATTCCCCATGCCATTACGTGTCATTAACAAAGGAAAAGGAAAAAAAATCGTGACATTTTGGCCCGGATTCACTAAGCGGCATCATTTTTATTAGGCCCCGGTAGGCGCCCATACTCAGTTAAAAAAAAAAAAAAAACCACGCCGTTGAAATGATGTTTTCAACTGAGTTTCAAGGTTCCTACCAGCACCTAAAAAAACTGGCCCTGGAATCGCGCCTCCTAGAAGCTTGAGGCTGCCTAATGCCACTGTGGGCATGGCTAATGCTGGAAGTTTCAAGTTTATTTAAAAGTTTGATTAAATCCCTTTTTCAGAATTTCAAAGCGATGTACAATAAAAATGGGGAAGACAAACAAATTGTTTGGTAGACAATGACCTAAACGATCGGCCTCCCAGGTGGGTTTTCTAAAGACTTGTGGATCTTGGGAACCAGATAGATAAACAGAATCTTGGGTGTTTCCTGTTTAGGTATTTTTGTTCCCCTTCAGTGATAACCCCCATTTCCAAGGCTTGTAACAAAGTGTGGGAAATCATTTCTACAAGATCACTTGTAGGGTCGTAATCAAGGTGTTCATAATAAGATGAGTCCGATAATTGTCGCCACGCTTCATGGATATATTGATCTGTGTCCATAACCACGATTTCTCCACCTTTATCAGCTGGACGTATTATGATATCAGGGTCTTTAGCCAATTAGTTATGTGCTTGCCTTTGGTTGTAGGTTAAATTCGACCGGGATCTCAGATGTTATAGCTTCAACTATAGACTATTGTGATTATACAATACTTCATAATAGGGATCATTGCATTCTATTGTTTGACATATTCACCTTTTGATCTCTACATTCATAACAACAGTTCCTTTCCCTAATACTATTTTTGGTTTGGCTGAATCTGTAATTTACTATAGGGATAACCTATTATGGCCTCTATAGGATGGGATACAATATTGTCATATAGCAAACAGCAAGCCACCAATTAACTGTCAGCATTTAACTTTTTTTTACCCGAGGAAGGGGGAACTATACCCACAGACTGGCTGAGTATTATGTATGAGAATGGAACCAGAGTACAAGGGAGGACATCATACAGGGCCAAACCAGCCAGCCAGGGCCAAACCAATGCATTCAACCCTAGCTTCCACGTTGGTCATCGACTGAAATTGCCCGGCTTTTAAGATCTATGTCAAAGTCAACAAGAACCTCTGCGGCAAATCACAGCTCTTGTAAGAGTAGACAGAATGGAAGTACTTGGAGAGACCCCCCAGAAAAGAGACTTTGGAGTACTGGTCGACAAGTCAATGAAGCCATCCGTGCAATACGCGGGTCAGCGAAAAGGGCGTATAGAATGCTAGGAATGATTAAGAAGGGGATCACGAACAGATCAGCGAAGGTTATCATGCTGCTGAACTGGGCCATGGTACGCCCTCACCTGGAATACTACATCCAACACTGGCCACTGTACATGAAGAAAGACACAGTACTACTCAAAAGGGTCCAGAGAACAGCGACTAAAATGGTTAAGGGGCTGGAGGAGTTGCCGTACAGTGAGAGATTAGAGAAACTGGGCCTCTTCTCCCTTGAAAAGAGGAGACAGAGGGGACATGATTGAAACATTTAAGATAATGAAGGGAATAGACTTAGTAGATAAAGACAGGTTGTTCACCCTCTCCAAGGTAGAGAGAATGAGAGGGCACTCTCTAAAGTTGAAAGGGGATAGATTCCATACAAACATAAGGAAGTTCTTCTTCACCCAGGGAGTGGTAGAAAACTGGAACGCTCTTCTGGAGGCTGTTATAGGGGAAAACACCCTCCAGGGATTCAAGACAAAGTTAGACAAGTTCCTGCTGAACCAAAACGTATGCAGGTAAGGCTAGTCTCAGTTAGGGCACTGGTCTTTGACCTAAGGGCCACCACGTGAGCGGACTGCTGGGCACGATGGACCACTGGTCTGACCCAGCAGTGGCAATTCTTATGTTCTTATGTTTTTGGATAATTCTACGTTTTTGGGACAATGGAATGCCATCTTAAACAAATTCTCACTAGATTTGATGCTCTTAATTATCGAAACTACTAAAATCAAATTGGACCAATATAAGGGGGAATATCAAACACACCTTCAGAGTGGAGACTAGTACTCCTAGTGACACCTTTACTGCACAATTGCAGGATTTCAATAAAAAAATGGATGACTTCAGAGCAGTCAGGATTTTTTAAAATGGCTCCATCCATAGCTTGCCTCTGTGTCTAGATTTGAAAATGATTTTTTGTATCCATCTAATTAATTCAAACATATATTATGGAAGAGATACATCGATGACATTTTTGCCATCTGGGTGGGTACACAGACGGAGCTGGAAAGTTTTTGAGCTGGCTAAGGTAATATTCATCAAAGAGCGCTAACTGTGTTAGCACATATTAAATGATTAGTGTGCACTAACCCCCTGTTTTATGGGCTTTGGGGCCGTTACCGCAGCGCAGCCACTATTGCGGCTTCGTAAAACAGGCCCTAAATGCTAAATACACCCATTATATTTCTAAGGGCATCTTTAGCATGTAATCAGAACATCCAAGTAGACAATTTTCAAAAAAAATTTTGGAATGTTCTGTGGTTTTGGAAAATGGACATTTCTTCACCACGACTTTGGACATCCTTTTCATAAATGGCCCTCCATTTCCTTATTATAAGCCTTCTATTCACCCCCTTTATTATGTGGCTAAAAACTATCCATCTTGTTTAGACAGATGGCAAGTCTAGCCACATAAATCCATAAGTTAGACACCTACAGGGTTTCAAGACAAAGTTGGACAAGTTCATGCTAAACTGGTGAGACTGGACTCATTTGGAGCACTGGTATTGACCTTGGGGCCGCCGCGTGAGCGGACTGATGGGCAGGATGGACCATTGGTCTGACCCAGCAGCGGCAATTCTTATGTTCTTATAGCCCCAAAAGCTAGTTGCTGAAAAGATTCATGCTGAGCCCAAACTTTATCGAACAGAGGCTCAGCATGAAAGTTGTGCCTAAAATCTGTTTTACTCTTAGGGATCTAGCCAACAACGTGTGACTTGGGTTAGCCACTGTTGGAAACAGGACAATGGGCTTGGCAACTCTTATGTTAACTGTGAGCTCAGGACGTAACGCTTTATTAAAGCTGGTGTAAATCCCACACCCAAAGTCACGTGGGATCTCTGCACAGAGTTAAATAGGGGAGGGTCATTGGGGTGGGCAGACTAGATGGGCCGCGGCCCTTATCTGCCGTCTTTTTCTATGTTTCTATGTTAATTTATTGGAACGCTCATGACCCACCCATGCCTCTCTCAACCTCTTTTCTTTTGTGTGCAACTACTGTTGGGTGTGGTTGTTAGAGAAGCACGCTCAGAGGAGATCCACACATATATTCCCTAAGTAGATTGAGTTAAGTGTCTGTGAACAGTACTAATTGATTGTTATCATTCATTGAAACAATTAATTTGGGCGTGGACATCAGATCTGTGCACAAATTCTGGCACCTCCAACTTTGAATGTTCTATTTAGAATCTGGGGGCTACCACTTAAAAAGAAAAAAAAAAAGCTATCCACCTAATGTTAAGCTAAAAGATATTTTGTGCCCAATGTTCCATGGGACTTTTTTTATTTTTTTTTTTTTTGGGGGGGGGGGGGGTAGGAGCCTTTTCTACTTCAATAAATCCAGCTCATAGGGAACATACCTGGATTTTCAGCTGGATTATCCCAACAATGTTGTTGAAAATCCCGAAAGACCACCTTGGCACTATTCGGGTAATGCTGGTGAAGTCCGCAGGATGGAGCTGGATTTATCCAGATATCGGTGATATTCAGCATAGGTACCCAGATATATACAGTTAACATGGGATCAATGTTCCCTCTAAGCTGAGCGGGAGTCCTCCAACTGCATTACTGCCAGTGGGCTGTGCTCTTTCATATATCACATTTTCAATAGCAAGGGATAGTCAAGTTCTGTAGAATTCTAGAGGACATACTTCTCCCTAGTAATTGAAAATACAATATTGAAGCAGCTCTCTCCACTGGAAGCAACTCAGTTGGAGGACTCCCGCTCAGTTTAGAGCAGTGGTCTCAAACTTGCAGCCCACAGGCCGCATGTGGCCCTCCTGGGACTATTTTGCGGCCCGTGGTCTGTCCTCTCCACTTCACAAGTTTTACGATTGTGGAGAGGACAATCGCGTACAGACCGCGACTGCTGTATTTGGACTTGCATCTCTCTGGAGGGAATGTCGGCAAATAGCTCGCGGCTCGCCTATAGCAGGGGTCCCTAATCTGCTTCCCTTCACTTCTCACTGCCCTCCCCCAATCAATTCTCGCCACCCGACGTCAATTCTAACGTTGGGGTGGAAGTTCCGGACCAGCCAATCGCTGCCTGGCTGGCCCAGAACTTTCTCTCGGATGGCAGAATTGACGTTGGGTGGTGAGAATTGGTCAGCCCCGTGCTGGGGAAGATAAGCAGGGAGAGCTAAGTCCTCGGCGCTGGCCTGTTCCCCTATTGCGGCGGTGGTGGCCTGTTTCCCAATGGTGGTGGCTTGGGGGAGGGCAGGGAGAAATAAAGAGAGAAAGGGGGGGACAGGGAGACAGAAAGAAAGAAGGGAAATGGAACACAAAGGGGCATGGAGAGAGAAAGACAGAAAGAAAGGGCGGGCATGGAGAAAGAAAAAAAGGGGGCATGGAGAGAGAGAGAAAGAAGGGGGCAGGGTGAAAGAAATAAAAAGTTGGGGGAGGGAAGGAGACAGATGCCAGACCAGGGGGAAGGAAGGAAGGAGGGAGGGAGAGAAAGGATAGAAAGAGATGTCAGACCATGGAAATAGGGATGGAAAAAGAGAGAGATAGAAGGAAAGGTAAGACATGGAAACGTAGATTTTGAAAAGAAAGCAGAAAAATTGAATATTAAGTTAATGCCAAAGATGGATGCAAGGCAGAAAGTGAAGATAGAGAGAAAAACAGTCAAAGGACAAGAAGGCCCTAGGCATATAAAAATAAAGTCACCAGCCAACAAAGGTAGGGAAATGATTTTATTTTTAATATAGTGATTGAAATGTGTCAGTTTTGAGAAAGGAAAGATATTAAATTTTAAATGTGAGGGCTGCAGAAAAAATAGGGTACTTGGAGGGCCGCAGAAAAAATAGTTAATGACAATTTTGCATAAGGTAAAACTCTTTATAGTTTATAAATCTTTCCTTTATTCATTTAGATTCTTGTTGTCCTAAATGTGGGGGGGTTAATGCCACCTTGGGACATATGTTTTATTCTTGTCCTGTGGTGCTAAGATTTTGGACCATTCTTCATCACCATATTGCACGTCTTTGGAATACTAGATGTCTGCCTCATCCGAAGATGCTATTTTCTACTTCTTTATTGACTCATCCTATACCGAGAGGTATTCGCCTTTTTCTGAAGCGTGCATTATTGTTGGGGAAAAAGTCAATTTTGGTTCATTGGATGGATGCCACTCCCCCCACATTATCGCAGTGGCATTCTTTGATGATTTCTCAATTGAAGATGGAACGCTTGTATATATCTGACATGGATTCGGTTCAGGGACGTAATTTACAGTTTATCTGGGAGCCTTTTTGGGTATCCCTGACCGGGTATGCACATAGACATGTATTGAATATTTGATTGAGTAGCTTTATATGAGTATAATTCCTGCCATATTAATGTTAATCCATGTGTTTTGTTTTGTTTTTTGTTGATTGTACTTTTTGTGAGGGTGGGGGATGGGGGGTGATTGTTTTCTTTTCAAAAAAATTTGGTCAGTGTTGCTTGTTTCTATTTTGCATTTGTATTATGTTTTTCCTTTTGACCAATAAACAGTTTTGAACATAAATCTTTCCTTTAACTGTTAAAGGAAAGATTTATAAACTATAAAGAGTTTTACCTCATGCAAAGTTGTCATTTCTTTAATAAGACATTAACTATTTTTTCTGCGGCCCTCCAAGTACCTACAAATCCAAAATGTGGCCCCATTAAGGGTTTGAGTTTGAGACCACTGGTTTAGAGGGAACTGTCCTTAGGTTAGCAAAAATGCTGTCCTAAGTTAAGCAGAAAATTAACTGGCTACCGGTGGTGAATAATGCTGATACCCACAAAATGGCACCAGGCATCTCTTCACCTGGATTTTCGGTGCCACTATCCATATAGAAGCTGGCTCTGAAAATCCGGGTGTATTTTCAAATACCACAGCAGGCATTTAAGAGAAATGCTGACCACAGAGTTTAAATATTGGGGGGCTTGTGTTTTACTACATGGAAACGTTGCCTTTCTCTTTTTCTACAGAATCAAATTATGTGTGTCATGTTTTCCTTACTGCTTGATTGCAATCTGGCAGTCGATTCCGAATAAATTAGGAATTTTGTAGTCATATGGATCAGATATTGTTTTTAGAGGAAAGCAGACCATTGGACTATTTCTGTACCAGTGTCAAAAAATGAAACACTATAGGCGGTAGAGTTACATAAGAAGTCTGCATGCCACCGTTATATAGTTCATGAGTTAATCTGTTGAATATCAGCTATAAAGTATAATAGAATTATGTGCATGAGAATATATGTTATTCTAAATTAGTTAGTAGAAAAATGACTCAGAGGTACTTACTAGGGATTTCAATGTAAATACATTAGGAAAAATATTCAGTAAAGGAAAAAGTAAGAATAATATTATGTTGCATCAAGAGAATTGAAAAGTACCTCTGAGATTGTAGGCATTCTCCATAATTAGTACTAGAACTGCATACCATAATGCAGCGTGAATTTATAAAGAATCATTCGCTAGATCAGTGGTTCCCAACCCTGTCCTGGAGGACCACCAGGCCAATCGGGTTTTCAGGCTAGCCCTAATGAATATGCATGAGAGAGTTTTGCATATAATGGAAGTGACAGGCATGCAAATCTGCTCAATGCATATTCATTGGGGTTAGCCTGAAAACCCGAATGGCCTGATGGCCCTCCAGGACAGGGTTGGGAACCACTGCGCTAGATAGCCTAGTGCAGGGCTGCCCAAGTCCGGTCCTCGAGATCTACTGGCAGGCCAGGTTTTCTGGATATCCACAATGAATATGCCTGAGAGAGATTTGCCTTCTTGGTATGCAAATCTCTCTCATGCATGTTCATTGTGGATATCTAGAAAACCTGGCCTGCCAGTGGATCTCGAGGACCGGACTTGGGCAGCCCTGGCCTAGTGGTTAGGACAGCTGCCTCAGCATCCTGAGTTTGTGAGTAGAGAGTGACACAGGAACCATTACCACAGCAACACCGTGGTCATCATGGTAATTACCGCGGTAAAGGGAAAAATCCCGGAAAATCCCCCGGGAATGCCGTGGGAACGGTGAAACATTCCCACAGTAATGGGGAAGCGTCTGCTGCTATGGCTGTTGTTTAGCCTGATTCTCTGAGGGGAGAGTGTGGCACAGTGGTTAAAGCTACTGCCTCAGTGCCACGAGGTTGTGGGTTCAAATCCAAGCTGCTCCTTGTGACCCTGGGCAAGTCACTTAATCCTCCCATTGCCCCATGTACATTAAATAGATTGTGAGAGGGAAAAATGCTAGAGTACCCGAATAAACTCATATAAACTGTTCTGAGCTCTCTTGGGAGAACAGTATAGAAAAATAAATAAACAACAGTGGTGACAAGACAAAGGCAAAGCTGTAGCAGATCCATTCTCTTCCTCTTCACAGCTGCTGGATCTGCCTCCGCCTCCTTCTGACATCATATCCAGTTCCGGGGCAGAGACAGCAGCCACGAGGAGGAAGAGAATGAACTCACAATGGTTTTTACCTTTCTTTTGCCTCCACCACTGCCTCCAGGGCAGGATTAACCAATAGGCTAACTAGGCACGTGCCTAAGGCCTGAAGTTGTCAGGGGGGCCCGATGAAACAGAGGACTCATTTTCGTTTTTTTCCCCTTGGCAACACGGGCCCCCTGGGAAAGATCGGCAGCGCTGGGCCCCACCAGGAGATCAACAACACCGCCCTCCCTCGGCATCACCATCAACCAACCTGAATAAGTGACATCGGAGGGGGTGGATCAGCAGATGCAAAGAGTTGCTGCAAGGTCTTGTGATGACTGCGTCTGCCGGCTCTGCTCAGGGAAGAGGGAAGTGACGTCGGAGGGGTTGGACTGGCAGACGCAGTCATCGCGGGACCTTGCAGCAACTCTTTGCATCTGCCGGTCCACCCCCCTCCGATGTCACTTATTCAGGTTGGTTGATGGTGATGCTGGGGGAGGGCGGTGTTGTCGATCTTTCCAGGGGGAGCCCAGCACTGCCAATCTTTCCAGGGGAGACTCAGCGCTGCCGATCTTTCCCGGGGGGGGGGGGGGCACGTTGCCAAGGAAAAAAAAAAACCACCGGGTCCTCTGTTTCTTCAGCGGGCCCCCTCTGACCTAGAAGGGTGGTGGAGGGAGAGAAAGGGGGCAGGGTGGTATGGAAGGGTGGTGGAAAGAGAGAAAGGGGCAGATGCTGATGGAATTGGTGTGCAGGGGAAGGGGAGAGATATAAGGAGAAGGATACTGGATGGAATTGGGTTGAAGGGAAAGAAAGAGGGCAGATGCTGATGGAATTGGGGTGCAGGGAAAGGGGGAAAACATAAGGGGGAAGGATATTGGATGCAATTGGGTTGGAGGGAAAGAAAGGGGGCTGATGCTGATGGAAGTGGGGGGAAGGGAGAGGAGAGAGTAAAATTCCAGAACATGGGGTTGTGGGTGTGGGAGAGGGAAGGGAAGAAGAGGAGAGGGGAGAGATGCCAGACCATTGGAGGAGGGAATGGAAGAAGATGGATTCCAGACCAATGGGAGTGAAGGGAAAGATGGAAGGGGGAGGCATACAGTTTTTGGAAGTGGCACAGAAGGACAGAAGATGAAAGGAAGATATTGATAAGAAGATGAGGAGAGCTGAAACCAAACAAGACAAAGGTAGAAAAAAAAAGTTCTATTTATTTATATTTTTGCTTTAGGGAACATGCATTGCTGTTTCTGTGGTGTTGCATTGTATGCAGAGTCCAGCGTCTTGGTGGTTTTATTTAACCTTTGTCTACGTATTTCTATTTTCTCCCCCATTTTACAAAACTGTAGAGCATTTTTTTAGCACTGGCTGTGGCTAAAAACCATACAACAGTTTTGTAAAAGGGGGGGAGAGGTTAGTTTGTGATTAATTATTCCATACTAGGCAAAGGTGTTTTCTGTGTTCTGTTTGTATGAATGACATGGTTTTTTGTTAGCGTTGACTAACCTTGTTTGGCGAAATGCATCAGGCATGGTTCTTGGAAGCACCTTGAATTAACCTGATTTGAATCGCCTTATTTTCTGCTAATCTTCTTTTGTTTCACATTGGATTCTTTGTTGGACTGCTTGCCTTGTTGTTTCGTTGCAAATTAACATACATGGAGTAGAACATACTAGAGGAGTTACAGATTTGGTTGTTTATACATACCTATGGGTTACAGTTGGTTGATGTAGAGCAGAAGTCCCCAAAGTCCCTCCATGAGGGCCGAATCCAGTCGGGTTTTCCCCAATGAATATGCATTGAAAGCAGTGCATGCACATAGATCTCATGCATATTCATTGGGGAAATCCTGAAAACCCGACTGGATTCAACCCTCAAGGAGGGACTTTGGGAACCCCTGATGTAGAGTGAGGCGTTGTAAACTTGGTTATTAATATAGACTTATATTTCGGATAGTATTACTGCTTTACAAATATTTGAACACTTTCATATATGCATGGAAAGGGTTCAGAGTTAAATTCCTGGGTAAGTAGGTGGGAAGGGAAGGAAGGGGGATTTGTCCAGAGATGTTTGGGGGTTGCATAGAAGAAAAACTGTGCACTGATATACTAATCTTGTTTGTTTTAAATTAAAAAAAAAAAAAAGATATACAAGAGGAAATAAAGAAGAAAACAGATAAATGGGGGCGGGGCTCAGTGTACTTGTGTGCCTAGGGGCCCTCAAAGAATTAATCCTGCCCTGACTGCCTCTGTTAGTCTGGAGAAACAGTAGTGGTTGCAGCAGCAGCAGCAGCAGCAGTGGTGGGAGTCAGTGTCAGTGTCAGTTGGGAGGGGGTAGCTGGATGTAGGAGGAGAGATCCAGAATAGAAGGGAGAGAGGGGGATAGAGACACTGAATGGAAGGGGAAGAGGGTAGACACGCTGGATGAGAGAGACAGGAGGCAGACACGCTGGATGAAAGGGGAGAGGGACAGGCACACTGGATGGAAGGGTTAGGGGACAGGCACGCTGGATGGAAGGGGAAAGGGACAGACATGTTATATGAAAGGGGAGGGGGCAGGCACACTGGATGGAAGGGGAAAGGGACAGATATGCTACATGAAAGGGGAGGGGGACAGGCATGCTGGATGAGGAGACAGGGGACAGACATACAAAATGGAAGAGGAGAGGGATAGACACAGACATGGAGATAGGAGGGAAGAGGAGGCAAAATCTGGATAAAAGGAGGACCTGAGGACAGACAGGTTGAGCCTGGATAGAAGTGTAGGGGGAGGAGAGAAGGCAAGCACTAGAAGGAAGTGGGGAGTAGTGCTGCCTGATTCATTGATTCAAATTGATTCTAAACAATTCACTTTCTAAAAAAATTGGATTCACCAATGCAGTGAGTCCTGACATCTCTGGGTCTTCTAAAGCAGCAGCAGCGGTGGTGGTCGACGGGAAGAGGCAGTGCTCCGAGCAGGCTAATGATGCCACTGATGATGCAGCAGAGGGAAGGCATGGCAGGACAGGCCAGAAGCAGCCTATTCTAAGCCCCGCTGGCCACCGCCACCACTGCTGCTTTGGGAGGTCCATATGACAGATCTCACAGTGGAAGGAGTCGGTCAGGAGATGCTGCACAGGGGGTTAGCAGGGAGGGAAAGCTGCTGCACAGAGGGATGGGAAGGAGGGATGGAAAGCTACTGTACATGGGGGAGAGAGGAAGAATTGTTGGACATGGGGTGGAAGAGAGGAAGGGAGAGATGCAACAAAGAGGTAGAAAGGGATGAGAGGGAGAAGTCCTTCTTATGGTGGAGGGGACAGAGACATGAATGGAGAAGAGAGAGGGAGAAATGTTGAACATAGGGGAGAGACGGTGAATGTGGAGAGAAAGAAATGTTGCACATAATGGAGGGGAGGAAGGGAGAGATGCTGCATGGAGGAGAATAGAGAGGTTTGACCCAGGGAACAAGACAGGGAGAAATTCTGAGGAAAAGAGTCTAGAGAAGGCCAAAACTAAAGCAGGAAAGGACTCTAATTTGGTTATAGGAGATAACCATAGTCCTAAACCAAACCCCAAGTCGATGGGCACAAGTGATAAAGTGGTCAGGGGTCGAGTGCGGCGGAAGCCAAAGAAAGTGTTGGTTCGAGACTCTCCAGCGGGGGAAGGAAACCAGGAAGGAATGACCTGCAGCCCGATGACTACTTGGATCTACAGGAAGAAGAAAATATGGACACACCAGGAGCTGCGATGGTACAGGCGGGGATGCCTAAAGAAAAGACAGAAGACTTTGCAACTCAGACAGTCAGAGATTCAAGAAGGCCTGGTACCCATAGAGAAGAGTGTGGAAGTCTGGTTTTCAAATTGCAAGGCCATTGGCGTGACTTGTGTGTATATGAGGAATGGAGTGTGAGAGAAGGGGTTGTGGCACTGGGGCAGTCCTGGAGATTACTAATAATGATTAGAGTTCAAGGTGCCCTGACTGTGTTCTACCCTTTTCCTGTTTGGAAGGGACCCCTAGTGGAAGCAGTTGCTCCCCCTTTGAGAGGTGAGTTAAGGGGGGGGGGATATGTGAGGGAGTCAGGGATTCTCCCTCACGAGTGATGTTGTTATGATGGTGGGCAGTAGAGGGCACTGGCCAATTAGTGGGTAAACCACAGGTTCCAGAATGCATTGAGCTTTGTAGTTCATAGTTCAATCCTCATCCAGCAGGTGACGCTGAACTACAGGGTCCAAGATGCATTGAGCTTTGTAGCTCAAAGCTCAACCCTCATCCAGCAGGTGACATTGAACTGCATGAACAGACTACCCTACTGAGTCATGGAGTGGAACCCAGGCAGGAAGAGCTTCATATGCCCAGTCTGGGATTCATTCTGGGAGGTCCCCATGAGAGGTCCCTAGGAGAGGGTACCTGTGAAAAGGTGAGAATCTCCACAAAGAGACTTCCCTGAGCAGAGAAGGCTCAGAAGCTGTGGGTTAAGGAGAACCCCCGGGGAAAGCTGAGAAGACTGGAAAGGATTGTTTGGAAGAGCTGGTATGGCGAGTGATGTTGTGCTTGGCTGGATGAGAAGCCTGCTGAATGTATTGGAAGCTTGGACAGTAAAGGTGCTGGCTAAGGTAAGCCATTTGGTTGAGGCTGCTGGGAAAGGAACAGCTAATGTCTGGTGAGGCTGAGGTAAGCCATGCAAGCTTTGAAATTGCTGAGAGCTGATTAACTGATTAAGCACTGAATGGGAATTGATACTGTCAATAAAACAAACTGTTACGCTGGACTAAGAGACTGAACTTAAAGTATAGAGTTTTGGTTTCTCTGAGCTTGTGAAGGAACAGACTCAGGTCCTGTACACCAATAAACGTGTTCATTATACCTTCAAGAGTGTCTAGAAGTGTATATGTCTGTGAATACAGAGAGGTTTGTTAGAAAACCTGGCCCGAAGCACTGTAGGTCCTGGCAATGAGATGGGAAAATGGCCGCTCAGCTTGTCACAAAGAAGAAAACGTCAAACATAGTAACATAGCAGATGGCGGCAGAAAAAGACCCGGATGGTCCATCCAGTCTGCAGGAGACCCTGGTGAGCAAGTTAACAGAAGACAAACAGAAACCAGAGCCTGGGAACCAACATGATTTGAATAATAAAATGAGCTGACAAACGAGAGTTAAAAGATAACTGCACATTTTAAAATAAACAATACGATAAATAAGAATAAAGGATGCCATATTTAAAGTTAAATTTGAAGCCGATGAGGAAGCTTGCGGCCCTGTGAAAATCTTAACAGGAGAAGTAGTTCCCGTAAGAAAGCCGCTTCTGAGGGCTTCTTAAAGTGCTAGTCATATACTGTGTGTGTATATATATATATATATATATATATATATATATATATATATATATGGGTTACAGTTAATGTCTAAAAAAAATAGCTTGAACCCTTCAAATATATGATATGAAATATATAGAAATATAATTATGACTGGCACTATGTTTGAAAATAACTAATTTCATAGGCATTAAAAAAACTCCACCAAATGTACTATTCACAGTCTCTAGGTGAAAAAGACACAACCACGTGCACATTAGTGCAACTTATCTGATGGCGTGAGATCACTTTAATCCATCCATGCACATATTTCTCAGAGACTCTTTAGTCTATAAGAGACGATCAGTCCAGAATTTCCTCTCTGTGCACGCTCTCGCCACCTCTCGCCTGGATTATGGCAACTTGTTTTTCACATGTCTTCTGCTAAGCCATCTCTCGCCCCTTCAATCTGTTCAGAATTCTGCTCCACACCTCATATTCCAGCAGTGTCATTTTGCGCACGTTACCCCCCTCGCCTCTTCAATCCGTTAAAAATGCTGCTGCACGATTCATATTCCATGAGAGCCGTTATTCTCACATTATCCCTCGCTTCAAGTCGCTTCATTGGCTCCCCGTCCGTTTCTGAATACAGTTTAAATCAGTGGTCTCAAACTCGCGGCCCGGGGACCACATGCGGCCCATCAGGAACTATTTTGAAGCCCTCGGTATGTTTATCATAATCACAAAAGTAAATTAAAACAGTTTCTTGATCATATGTCTCTTTAGCTATAAATTACAATATTATTATTAAGACTTAGCCAAAAGGAAAGATTTATAAACTATAAAGAGTTTTACTTCATGCAAAATTGTCATTTCTTTAATAAGACATTAACTATTTTTTCTGAGGCCCTCCAAGTACCTACAAATCCAAAATGTGGCCCTGCAAAAGGTTTGAGTTTGAGACCACTGGTTTAAATGCCTCTTGCTGACCTACAAGTGTGTTTGCTCTGAAGCCCCCCGATATCTCTCCTCGCTCATCTCCCCCCCCCCCCCCCCACGTGATCTCTGCTCATCAGGCAAGCACCTCTTATCTGTACCCTTCCCTTCCACTGCCAACTCCAGACTCCGTCCCTTCTGTCTTGCAGCGCCGTATGCCTGGAATAGGTTGCCTGAATCAATACGTCGTGCTCCGCCCCTGGCAGTGTTCAAATCCAAGCTAAAGGCCCACTTTTTAGAAACTGCTTTCAACTCTTAACTCCCACTCACTGCTGTCAGATACCTATACCCACTATAATCTCCCCAACCCTGGTGCTGTCAAATATCTATACCCACTATAACCTCCCCAACCCTGAAATGTCCTGTCTAAATTCGATTGTAAGCTCTTCTGAGCAGGGACTGTCTATTGTATTTTAAAATGTACATCGCTGCGTACACCTTTCAGCGCTATAGAAATAATAAATGGTAGTAGTAGTATTCCTCAAGTTGCTTCGCTGGCTCCCTGTTTGTTTCCGCATACAGTTCAAACTCCTGTTACTGACCTACAAGTGTATTCACTCTTTGGCTCCTCGGTATCTTTCTTCTCTTATGTCACCCTATACCCTGCCCTGGGAACTGTGTTTGTTGGGTAAGCCTCTCTTGGCAGTACCCTTCTCTTCTACTGCCAACTCACGACTCTGTCCCTTCTGCCTTGCTGCACCGCATGCCTGGAACAACCTGCCTGACTCAGTACGTCGGGCTCCATCTGTAGTGGTATTCAAATCCAGGCTGAAAGCTCACTTTTTCAATGCTGCGTATAAGTCCTAACCCTACCAAATTGTAAAGCACTCGTATCTGTTCGTCTTTCCCTCTGTAGAACCATACCCCTCTCTACCTCATCATTCCCTCTGTAATTCCATACCGGAACAACATATCAAGTTTCAAGTTTTATTAATTTTAATATACCGACCATCGACATGCTTCTAGCCGGTTTACAATACTAAAAAAATGAAAGGTTAAAATAATTATTACGGGTGGGGAAAAGAGTGAACATTAAGAAGACAAATTACTAATACGAACATGAACTTGAGGGTAAAAGGGGAGGGGGGAATCGGTAATTACATCATTAAAAACAAAATTAAAAAAAGGAAAAAGGGGAAGAGGGGAGAGGATATGACATCAGGAGATTCATCTTTGTCTTAATTAGATTGTAAGCTTTTTCAAACAGCGAACATCTCTTGCGTGCTTGCTGTTCTGCGCTGTGTGTGTCTGGTAACACTAGAGAAATAATAAATTGTAGTAGTAGTTATTCAGTGTGGATATCCCAAACACATGAATGTCTGGAGTCTCTCCAGAACACTTTGAGAAGCTCTGGCCTATGGGCTGTGCTTTTTCAGAATGAAAATTGAATAATGGAGATATTTAGTAAAAAATGTAAAAATGAATAAAGTCAATCTTATGTTAAATGACAAACAATAGTATTTTAAGGTTTTTATTCTACTCTTTAACATTCTGTACTGTTTTGGATTTTAAATATTTAAGGAGAGAGAGAATAAGAAAAAGTCAGACGTTTTCAAGCTTCATGCAGAAATGTCACCGCTCTGTACCACAGGAGTACGTGACTTCACCGGGTTGCCAATCTGAATGAATTACTCATCACAAAGCACTCTCTACTCTAAGACCGGCTGAAGATCACTGCCAAAGAGGCCCTTTGGCAAAACAGGCCAAAGTGCTTGAAGAACACGATCTCCCTTTACGCAACTCCAAAATCGCTAAGATTCTCCTGAGGAACCATTGCTCACCTTACTCTCTTCCAAGGAAATCACACAATGTGACAGTCACCAATAAAGCGTCTTAGAAACAGCCTGGACATTCTGGAACTCATCCTCAGAAAGGCTTCACCTAACGCAAGACTGCGTCTACTCCAAGAAGCAGGACAAAGCCTGGCCCTTCTCCCAAGCTTTTAATGGAACACGCAACTAATGGCTAGTCACACACACGTAAGAATTAGCATTAGCTAACTCTTACCACATGCATTCAAGCTAAGCTCAGTTGCATGCACCTTTTCTGACCGTATGTGTAATTATTTTCAAGTTAGGCACCCTCCTCATCCATCTCAACTCCTATTACAGTTGTACTGTCTGTGGCAATGTTCTTCAATAGATGGCCCCAGGAGACCTCTAGGGCAGTCCCCATCATTATTCTGGGGGGGGGGGGGTTTCTCTTCTCTTTGCCTTTCTATCCAAGCTTTTGACAGAAAATAGATAGAAGGAAGAGTCGTTTCTCCATAGAAAAAGAGAATCCATTTGGAAACTCCCACCTCCTTGAAACTCTTGTTGGAGATAGGTCTGAATACAGACTGCTGGGATAAATGTAGGGTTACTAAACGTCCGGATTTCCCCGGACATGTCCTCCTTTTGAGGACATGTCCTGGGGTCTGGACAGCTTTTCAAAAGTGTCCCACAAATCACCATTGGGCAGGAGGGCCTCTGCACATGCAAAGATGCGACACGATGATGTCATCACGTGGCATACGCAGGTGCACTCCTGCCTGACAAGAGCAGGCAATGGGGGCGGTGCTAGGGCAGGATTGGGGTGGGACTGGGGTGTAAAAGGGCGGGGATGGATGGGACTGGGGGCGGGGTTAGGGGGGTTCCAGATTTTCCATTTAGAAAATCTGGTAACCCTAGATAAATGTCATTTGCACATTATGGTGAGCAGAGTTGCAGGCCTGAATAAGATATTTGGTGGCTCATCTGCAGCTCATTTGGATCCAAAGTGTCCCTGACCTAAAAATTACCAAAGACCACTGGTCTATGCAGGAAGGGTGGGTGTGGGTAGGGCTGTCCACCCTGGGCGCCATCTTTGGTCCTCGACCTGGCAGCTGGGCTTCAACGCTAAGAAATGCAAGATCATGCACCTCGGCAGCAGAAATCCGTGCAGAACTTACACCTTGAATGGTGAGACCTTAGCTAGAACTTCAACAGAACGAGACTTGGGAGTGATCATCAGCGCAGACATGAAAACTGCTGATCATGTGGAGAAGGCTTCATCTAAGGCAAGACAGTTATTAGGTTGCATCCGTAGGAGTTTCGTCAGCTGGAAGCCTGAAGTCATAATGCCAATATACAGAACCATGGTGAGACCTCATTTGGAATACTATGTGCAATTCTGGAGGCCACACTACCGAAAAGATGTGCTGAGAGTAGAGTCGGTGCAATGGATGGCCACCCGGATGGTTTCTGGGCTCAAGGATCTATCGTACGAGGAAAGGCTGAAAAATTTGCGGCTGTACTCACTCGAGGAACGTAGGGAGAGAGGAAACATGATCGAGACGTTTAAATATATTACCAGCCGTATCGAGATGGAAGAAGAGATTCTCTTTCTCAAAGAACCCTCAGCCACAAGAGGGAATCCGCTCAGATTCAGGGGCGGGAAATTTCATGGTGACACCAGGAAATATTTCTTCACCGAGAGATTGGTTGATCCTTGGAACGAGCACCCGGTGCAGGTGATCGAGGCAAACAGCGTGCAAGAATTTAAGAGCAAATGGGATGCCCATAGAAACATAGAAAGATGACGGCAGAAAAGGGCTATAGCCCATCAAGTCTGCCCACTCTTCTGACCCACCCCATTAAAATGATCTATTTCTTTAACTCTACCCTCGTAGGGATCTCACATGTATGTCCCATTTATTCTTAAAGTCAAGCACGCTGGTGGCCTTGATCACCTGCATTGGAAGCTTGTTCCAGTGATCTACTACCCTTTCCGTGAAGAAATACTTCCTGGTGTCACCATTAAATTTCCCTCCTCTGAGTTTGAGCGGGTGCCCCCTTGTGACCGAGGGTCCTTTGGGAAAGAATATGTCGTCTTCCACCTCGACACGTCCTGTGATGTATTTAAATGTCTCAATCATGTCCCCCCTTTCCCTGCGTTTCTCTAGAGTGTAGAGCTGCAATTTGTTTAGTCTTTCTTCGTACGAGAGACCCTTAAGCCCGGAGATCATCCTAGTAGCCATCCGTTGAACCGACTCAACTCTAAGCACATCTTTATGGCAATGTGGCCTCCAGAATTGCACACAGTATTCCAGATGAGGTCTCACCATGGTTCTGTATAGTGGCATTATGACTTCAGGTTTGCGGCTGATGAAGCTTCTACTGATACATCCCATCATTTTCCTTGCCTTGGATGAGGCCTTCTCTACTTGTTTGGCAGCCTTCATGTCTGCACTGATGATTACTCCCAAGTCTCGTTCTTCTGAAGTCCTAGCTAGTGTTTCTCCATTTAAGGTGTAAGTTTTGCATGGATTTCCGCTGCCGAGATGCATGACCTTACATTTCTTAGCGTTGAAGCCCAGTTGCCATGTCGAGGACCAGTTTTCTAACGTAAGCAGATCCTGCGTCATACTATCCTGCCGATTGCTTTCACTTACTATATTACATATTTTGGCGGCGGCGGCGAATAGTGTTACTTTACCCTGAAGCCCTCGGGACAAGTCCCTTATGAATATGTTAAACAGGAGTGGACCCAGGACCGAGCCCTGTGGCACTCCGGTGGTCACATCCGATGTCTCAGAAAGGGTGCCATTGACCACCACCCTCTGAAGTCTACCACTCAGCCAATCATTAACCCATGCAATTAGTGTCTCACCTAACCCCATCGATTTCATCTTGCTTAACAGTCTACGGTGTGGGGCGCTGTCAAAAGCTTTACTGAAATCCAAGTACACTATGTCCAGAGATTCTCCCGAGTCTAGCTTCCCTGTCACCCAATCAAAGAAGCTGATAAGATTGGATTGGCAAGACCTACCCTTAGTGAATCCATGTTGACTGGGATCCCTTAGATTCCCCTCGTCCAAAATCGTGTCTAATTTACCTTTAAGCAGTGTTACCATGAGTTTACACACTATTGATGTGAGGCTCACTGGTCTGTAATTCGCAGCCTCTGCTCTGCATCCCTTTTTGTGCAGAGGAACGACGTTGGCTGTTTTCCAGTCCAGGGGGACTCTCCCCTTACTTAGGGAGAGATTGAAGAGCATGGCCAACGGTTCCGCCAGTACATCACACAGCTCTCTGAGCACTCTTGGGTGCAATTTGTCCGGTCCCACGGCTTTGCTCACCTTGAGTCTTAACAGTTCGCTGTAAACATCAGCTGGCGTGAACTCAAAATTCTTAAATGGGTCTTCCTTGCTTTGCTTTGCTTCCAGCTGTGGCCCGTGCCCTGGTGCTTTGCAGGTATAGACTGAGCAGAAGTAATCATTCAGTAGTCTGGCTTTATCGGAATCTGTTTCCACATAATTCCCATCTGGCGTTCTAAGGCGTACTATCCCGTTTGTGTTCTTTTTCCTGTCACTAACATATCTGAAGAAGGATTTGTCCCCTTTCTTAATGTTCTTTGCTAGAGTTTCTTCCACTCGAACTTTGGCCTCCCTGACTGCTGTTTTGACCGCTGCAGACCTTGTCCTGTATTCGATGTTAGCTTCTTTTTCCCCAGTTCGTTTGTATGAAAGAAACGCTCTTTTCTTCTCCTTGACGAGGCACGACACCTCATCAGTGAACCATCAGGGTTTCTTTTTTCTTTGTTGTTTATTTACCAATTTTATGTAGCGGACAGTTGCCTTGTGAAGGGTCAATTTTAGGGTTGACCACATGGCTTCCACATTATCAGTTGCTTCTTGGACCTGCAGCGTCTGTTGGATGAAACCTCCCATGCATGCAAAGTCAGTGCCCCGGAAATTGAGTACCCTCGTTTTTGTTTGTGATCTAGGGAAGCCTTTCCTAAGGTTGAACCATACCATGTTATGGTCACTGGTGGCCAACGTTTCTCCCACCGAGACCTCCGAGACGCTTTCCCCGTTCGTAAGTACCAGGTCCAGGATGGCCTGGGCCCTAGTACCATTTGTTTGAGCCGTATTCCCTTCATGGACGTTAATATCCTCCTGCTACCACAAGTTGTCATGTGGGATCCCTTAGAGCACAGTTCTTCAACCGCCGGTCCGTGGACCGGTGTCGGTCCGCAAAAAAATCTTGCCGGTCCGCCAAGGATTCGGTCCCCGCCGCAACGAAAGGCCGGCGTCAGCTGACTTGCAACTTCCTGTTGCAGTCGCGGTGCCGGGACTCCTGCCTTCCACCACGTTTGCCTCCTGCCTTGTCTCCGCACCTCCAGACCAGCAGCGGCAGCTCTGTATATTTTTTACTTCGGCCCAGAGCTGCCCCTAATCAATAGTTTAGCGCGGTTTCATGAGGCAGCTTCGGGGCCTTTGCTAGGCCGGTCCGCTTCGATGATGCGATGTGGGCCGGCCTAGCAAAGGCCCCGAAGCTGCCTCATGAAACCGAGCTAAACTATTGATTAGGGGCAGCTCTGTGCCGAAGTTAAAAATATACAGAGCTGCCGCTGCTGGTCTGGATTCTTGGGCCACTGAACAAGGGCAAAGAGCAGCTGTCCTGGAGGTTTCCCTTCCTCTCGCCTTTGCAGGTCCCTTTTTTCCACCTTTTTTTTTTCTTCTTCAAACGGCAACGGGCCCCAGCATCGACATCAATCAAGTAAGTTCCACTGTTCCTTGCAAGCGGTTCTGCTCGGCCAAAGCTTCCCCTCTGACATGAGCCACCCTCAGGGGAAAGAAAGTGACCCGCAAAGGTGAGGGGAAGGGGGGCAGATGATGGAAGTTGTGGGGGGGGGGGAGAGAGAGAAAGAAGGGGCAGATGATGGAATGGAGGAGATGAGAGAGAGAAGGGGACAGATGATGGAAGTGAGAAGAAGGGAGAGAGAGCAGAAGGCAGATGGATGTCAGTTGAGAGGGGAGAGCAGATGCTGAATGGAAATGGGGAAAGAACACATACTGGATGGAAGGAGATAAATAAAGGGGGAAGAAAATAGTAAGATAATGGAGGGGTGAGGGAAAGGGGTGACAAGTTGTGGGTAGACACAGTGAAAAGAGGGAAACAGGACTAAATAGTAAGAAAGAATTTAATTTAGATGGAGGCAGAAAATAGAGAAGGAAGACCAGAGAAGAAAAGGGAAGAGAAAGCAGAGAACGATATCAGATCTGAGTGGAGGAAATGAGAAGAGAGATGCTAAAAACCACAAGGGGGAGGGAAGGACAGAGATGCCAGACCATGAGGGAAACAGAAGGAAGATGATGGATGCCAGACCAAATTGGGGGGGGGGGGCAGGAGGAGAGATGGAAGGGGCAGATGCTGGACTGAAGAGACAGAGAAGGTTATCATGCCGCTGTACCGGGCCATGGTACGCCCTCATCTGGGGTACTGTGTCCAGCACTGGTCACCGTACATGAAGAAGGACACGGTACTACTCGAAAGGGTCCAGAGAAGAGCGACTAAGATGGTTAAGGGGTTGGAGGAGCTGCCGTACAGCGAAAGATTAGAGAAACTGGGCCTCGTCTCCCTCGAACAGAGGAGATTAAGAGGGGACATGATCGAAACATTCAAGATACTGAAGGGAATAGACTTAGTAGAGAATAACACTATTCACCCTCTCCAAGGTAGGGAGAACGAGAGGGCACTCTCTAAAGTTGAAAGGGGGTAGATTCCGTACAAACGTAAGGAAGTTCTTCTTCACCCAGAGAGTGGTAGAAAGCTGGAACGCTCTTCCAGAGGCTGTTATAGGGGAAAACACCCTCCAAGGATTCAAGACAAAGTTAGATAAGTTCCTGCTGAACAAGAACGTGCGCTGGTAGGGCTAGTCTCAGTTAGGGTGCTGGTCTTAGACCAGAGGGCCGCCGCGTGAGCAGACTGCTGGGCATGATGGACCACTGGTCTGACCCAGCAGTGGCAATTCTTATGTTCTTAGGGCAGACGCTGGATGGAAGAGAGTGAAAAGGCAATGAAAGCAGAAACCAGAGACGACAAGAGGTAGAAAAAATAATTTTATTTCTATCTTGTGATTCAAATATATCAGATTTGAAGTATGTATCTTGCTAGACATAACTGGGGAGTGCAAAGCCCAGGCACTACTTCTTTAGCTTCCAGCTGGCTTAGGGCTCTCTCTGACCAGGGTCAGTTGCCCTAGTTCTACTCCCCTAACACCATTCCTGTCATGTGTGACTGTGGTATTCTATCTATATAATAAAACCGTAGGCGGCGCATGCGCAGTCTTATCGGCGTGCTTCCGTGATCCGTATGTCCGTGGCCGCCAAGACTGCAGCATGCCCCGCGCTTACTACGGCCCCACGCGCAGCTCAGTTCGGCACGGCGGTTTCCCCAGATAGGGGAAGCCGAAAAACTCAATCCCGCCTCATGGTCCTGCCGCCGCTCACGAATTCCCCCCCCCCAATCCTCCTGCAACAGCCGCTACCGCTCCTGTTCAAAGCGGCCTGCTGAGGTTCGCGGCCGCTGTAACGAACCTCGCAGGCCGCTCTCCACATGGTAGCACGTTCCCTCTGACGCAATCGCGTCAGAGGGAACATGCTACCGAGTTGGAGAGCGGCCTGCGAGGTTTGTTACAGCGGCCGCGAACCTCAGCAGGCCGCTTTGAACAGGAGCGGTTGCGGGAGGGGGGGGGAGTTTTAACAGGAGGAGTCGCCGAAAAAAACCTTCAGCCGCAGCAGGCCAGCACACGGGAAGGAAAGGGGGAGGGGCCGAACGGAGCAGGGCAGCTCAAGGTAAGAAGGGAATGGGGGGTGGGGGAAAATGTTTCTACTACTCAGCAGGGACCTGGAGGGGAAGGGAAAACCGCTGCTGCTTCTGCAAAGGAAAGTGGTGGTAGGGGAGAGAAGGGAATGGGGGGTGGGTGGGGGAAAATGCTGTTACTACTTCTCAGAGATCTGGAGGGGAAGGGAAATATCACAGCTGCTTCTGCAAAATAAAGTGGGGGGGGAGAGAAGAGAATGGGGGGTGGGGGAAAATGCTGCTACTGCTTCAGCAAGGACCTGGAGGGAAAGAGAAATACCGCTGCTGCTTCTGCAAAGGAAAGTGGGGGGGGGAGAGAAGGGAATGGGGGGGTGGGTGGGGGGGAAATGCTGCTACTACTTCACAGGGATCTAGAGGGGAAGGGAAATAGCACTGCTGCTTCTGCAAAGGAAAGTGGGGGGGGGAGATAAGGGAATGGGGGGTGGGTGGGGGGAAATGCTGCTACTACTTCACAGGGATCTGGAGGGGAAGGGAAATAGCACTGCTGCTTCTGCAAAGGAAAGTGGGGGGGGGGGGGAGACACAGAAAGAAATACAGACAGACAAAGGAGGCTAGGGAGAGAGACAGACAGAAATAAAGACAGACAGGGGACCAGAGAGACACAGAAATAAAGACAGACAGGCAAAGGGTGCCAGGGAGAGAGAGAAAAAAATTGCAGGAGGGAGAAAGACAGAAAGAAAGGAAGAAAGAAACAGGAGCAGGGAGAGAGACATAAAGAAAGAAAGACAGACAGCCAAATATTCTAGCACCCGTTAATGTAACGGGCTTAAACACTAGTTACATGATATTTGTGTAGCATTCTGTAATAATTTAGCTTATTCAGTTTTCTTGATAGTAGACGGGATATATGTGAAGGAGAGGGGAGACAGGGTTTTTGTTGATCTTTGCCCTGTATTATTTGTATTTATAAAATGACAATTGTATAGAATATTGTTTCTTTTTATACTTTAATAAAATATGTTCAATATAAAATCATAACTATTTGAGGCTTGTGCAGATGGGATCAGATGGTTTGTGGGACCGAGCTCGCGGGGATGGGGCGGCGATGGTTTTTAAAAAAAATTTCAGTCTTAGTAGTTTGCCGGTCCACGAAATAATTATTTTATTTCCGTCGGTCCACAGGTGTAAAAAGGTTGAAGAACACTGCCTTAGAGGGTTAAGCCAAGGGAACCTGCCACCAGGAGTGGGATCCCTAGGATAGTAGACTTGGGGGTGGGTCAGTAGAGTGGGCAGACCTGATGGGCTATGGCCCTTATCTGCCGTCATCTTCTATGTTTCATCTTGGCGAGGGCGCAGGCATCTGTCCTCCTCTCTGCCCCCCTCCACTGCCGTGCATGTGCCCTGCTTCCCTTCCCCCGTACCTCCTTAATATTCCTGGTGTGAGCAACCCCCAACCTACTGTCGCGTCAGCATCATCTCTTTCTCTGATGTCACGTCCTGCACCTGCGCCTAGGGAGTGACATCGGAGGAAGAGCCGACGACGGCGTGACAGCAGGTTGGGGGTTACCGCTCGCACCAGGAATGTTACAGAGGTACGGGGGAAGTGAAGCGGCACTCACGCGCATCGGGAGGGGGTGGGGAAGGAAAGAAGAGGGCGGGGAGGAGCGCCCCTACCCCGGGCATCTCTCACCCTTGCCATGCAACTGGGTCTATGGAGTTCTTATACTAAACCACAGTAAGTGCTACCGCTTACTGCGAGACACGCATTCTGCGGTATAATCTCAAGGTGTGTGAGCAAACCTCTTGCTAAAAAAAAAAAAAAAAAAATCCTGAATTTTTCCCAGAGATGGCATGTCTGGGAGCAGACAGTGGGCATGACAGCACAAATCAATTACCGTCCACAAACTGATTAGGTACACAGCCAGACTTTGGTGCACCGATAATCATGTGGCAACATTTGTGCGCAGGACATATGTGCCGCCGCTTCCGCCGCTTTTAAGGCGTAAGCATGTGGGGAAAAATCCTAGGCAAGGGCGTTCTAAGGTCATTGTTTGCTGCAGCTTAGTAAAAGAACTTCTGATAATCCTAAAAACATTTGTATAGCTTCAAAACAAAAAGAAAAGGCATTTCAGCTTTTCCTTAATATCAGAGCACATTTTATTACGCTCCGTGTTTTTGCTCACTTTCATTCTGGCCCTGTTAACCAGCACACAGAGCTAAGTTGTTCCACTGATTTGGAGTTTTCTTTACTTAACAAAAATATTCTCATCTGGTTAACCACATTCTCTGTCTGTAAAAGAAATGGAAAGCAATCCTGTGACTATTGTGTACAATAATGTGCAAGTTCTCCGTTGACATAATGGTTACGCATTGTGCCTCTATCACTCTTGCCTTCAGGCCAACGACACCCATGAAAAATAGAAACCAATAAGTTAGGCAACACTTCTGTGAGCGTAATTAATTTCCTGCTTCTGAAAAAAAAATAAATAAAGAGAAAACATCTGTCTCTCATTCCAGTAGGCGAGTCAACTTTTTTGAAGGTGAAGGTAATAAAAATGACAATTTGTTTTATGGTTACTTGGTCAAAATGTTCTGCTGGTCATGTCAAACTTGCTGAGAGTTTTCTGTTTTGCAAGTCGTATCGATATATAATAGAAGCACAAAATTCTGATTTACTAAAGATCATGCTAAAAATAGCTTGTTTGGAGATGCCAAATCTTTTCAACGTAGATGGTAAAAATCATAAGGCTCGATATTCTAATCTAATTTACGATTTGTGAGTCGCTCTACGCCTAAAAAGGTTCAAGGCCTGGGTATTAAATTCTGAAAAGGGTCAGAGATACCCAAGTGCAGGATAGTCCAAAAGACAAAAAGAAGTGGGATTTGCAATACTCTGCATTCAGATAACCTTCATTATCAAAAATCTTGATTGCAGCAGTCAGTGAAAACACAAGCGCCCGGATTCTCTATAGGGTGCGAATATCGGCCTAAAAAGCAGCTGTCAATCACGTGTCCGTCATGCAATGACAACCTATTGAGAATCATGCCTCTGAGAAAGATAGGATCCGAAAATGTAGGCTGGGGTTTTCCAAGCCTACATTTCCGACTCCTTTGCCATGAATCGCACCTTACATGGCTGTTTATATGGTGTCTAATGCCACGTCCAGCGTTAGCCACACCCCTTGTGGTGTTAGGTACCATAAAGTGCCTACTTAGGCATGATTCTGGTACCTTTATTTAGGCGCTGACAATGGCGTAGTAAGGGTGAGCGGCCCAAGAGAGCTTGGGCTCTCTCCTGGCCCGTTTGTGTCAGAGGGGGGTCACCGGGGCCAGGAGGGCTTGGGCTCTCTCCTGGCCCGTTCGTGTCAGAGGTGGGGTCGCCAGGGCCAGGAGGGCTTGAGCTCTCTCCTGGTCCGTTCGTGTCAGAGGGGGGGGGGGTTCGCCGGGGCCAGGAGAACTTGGGCTCTCTCCTGGCCCATTCATGTCAGAGAGGGGGTCACCGGGCCCAAGAGGGCTTGGGCTCCCTCCTGGCCTGCTCTTACTCGGTGGGGGGGGCACGATCACCGGGGCAAGGGGGCTTGAGCTCCCTCTTGCCCCGATTTCATCGGGGGAGGGGGGTCGCGGTTCGACGGGGCAAGAGGGCTTGGGTTCCCTCTTGCCCTGATGTTGTGTGTGTGTGTGGGGGGGGTGATGTATCGTGGCAGGAGAGATGCCTTATCTCCCCTACCGCGATGCCATCACTCCTCTACCCGAGATAGGGCATCTCTCCTGCCACGATGCTTGCTGTGGAAGGGTAGGCAGGTTGCTGGGACAGCTGAGCTGATCGCAGCAGCCACAATCAGCTCAGCGGCCCCTTTTTCGGCACTTAGACCTGGTTTGACTTCGTCTAAGTCAAAAAAGTATAAGTGCCGACTAGGCAACCTGCCTACGGTTTTGGTTTTACCTGTTGTATGCCTAGGTGTAGGTCGGCCCACCTCCCGCCCACCGCCCGCCCTTTCCCCTCCGCTAAACACACCTCTTTTCTCTCTGTGTTTAGAGGCAGGGGAAAGGCCTAAGCTGTTTTTAGATACGTCTAAAAACCAGCTTTGGTTATGGGTACTTGGACGATCAGGCTTTTTGATCGTCCAAGTAGCCATTTAGGACACTTTTTAGACTTTTTTTTTTTTTTTTTATTATGAACCCCATAGTGCGCAGTCATGTGGCACTATCAATTTTGTAGGAGAGAAAGCCAGGGAAATAAGGCAACTTCCCCAAATTCCTCCTGTAGGGTGCAGCCAGAACAAGCATTATAGGAAACTTAGGTATCACCAGAGCACATGTGTATTTTGGCCTAGCTTCACCCTTGTCCTAATCCAGCACGCCCAAATAACGCCCGCTCCCCTCACCATTTGCTGAAATCCACTTTCTACACATATAATGCCAGTATTTACACTTGCAAATTGAGAACAGGGCTTCTAAAATAACCTCCATTGTATGTAATGCAGTTAATGTGTGGTCGTAACATTTCCTGTGCCTTAACCAAATAGGAAACAGTCAAGAACACCCAAACAGTTCACATAGAGGTTTTGTAGCAATTGAATGGCATTTTAGAATGGATATGCAAATTGGAATGGAGACATCCAGCTCGGGATGTTTCAACTTCCGCCAGGGCTGAGTGGAACTGCAAGGGGCCCAGAAGTAAAATAATCTCTAAGCACAGTGCCCATTCTGGTGATGCACCTTCCTCCCCTCCCTTCTCCTCTCCCAGAGTAGATGCTTCCCGGGAGTGGGGGGGAGGGGGACAGTATAGAGGCATGGAACGGTGACGGGGATAATCGCGCGCCAGACACCAGCACACCGACAATCGAGCGTTGACAATTTGGCGCAAGAAAGAAGCACGCCACAGGAAAACTTAGTTTTAAAGAGCTCCAATGGGGGTGGGGGGTGAAACCCCCCCCCCCCACTTTACTGCATAGTGTTCGTGCTGCCGTTGGGGGGGTGCAACCCCCCCATTATAGAGAAAATGGAACTTTTCCTGAAAAAAAATCGGAAAAAGTTCCGTTTTCTCTATAATGGAGGGTTCCAAACCCCCGCCCCCCCACAACAGCAGAGTGAACACTATGCAGTAAAGTGGGGGGTTCCCCACTCACACCCCGCTTCGGAGCTCTTTAAAACTAAGTTTTCCCGTGGTGTGCTTCGTTCTTGCGCCGAATTGTCAGCGCTTGATTGTCGGCGCGTTGGTGTCTTGCGCGCGACTGACTATGAATCCATGGAACGGCCATCATTCCGTGCTATTGATGGCTCTGTCAGTCCTGCTCTTCAGAAACAGGAAGTCATATAGCAAATTTCAAGTTTTATTAAAATTTGATAAGATCGCTTATCAGGATTTCTAAGTGAGTTACAATGAAAAAAGATTCAGGGGTTAAAAATAACATAAATTTTAAAAAACGGATAACCAAACTAAATGAAGACATTTGACTAACGGGAAACGGAGGGTATGAGGGAATGAAATACAATTGTAAAATGAGGATGTTTATTTAATAGATAATGGGCAGAGTCTAGAATTAAAGGTCGTCACAGTGTGAATGCTTCTTTAAACAGATGACTTTTAAGTAGACCTTTAAAATGGTCGAGATTTTTTTTTTTTTCATTTCTCAGATTGGTGTGTAACAAATTCCAATATTGAGGAGCGACAATTCAAGATTAAACTTGTACAGAGAGCGATTTAAAACAAAGAAAATAAAGAATTCAAGGAAAAACAAGAAAAGTAAATATTAGCTTAAATCAGCTCAAGTCCACATGTTGAGATCCATGATGTAATATAAACGGAGTAATTAAAGAAAACTAACATAAGAAGCGTGGTGCAAAATTAACTGAAGTACAGGTGTCAAATAAATTCTATAGCCCTCATTTCTTTTCCTTCTCCAGAAAGGATAAAGAGAGAATAGCCGTCAGCTGGAAAGGCTCAAAGAAAACATATTTTTGAGAATTATATTGAATTATACACTTGCATGAGTGATGAAGATAAAAGGTTGCCCCAAGAACTATAACTCCAGATTTTAATAGAAGAAATTATTTTCTGCGCCCTTGTGTTTCTTTTGTCAAATCAGGAAACATTTGTATCTTGAAACCCAGAAATTCTCTTTCTTTATTCTTGAAGAAAAGTCTCAAAAGCCAATTTTTATCCATTGTAAGGGCTAAAGTCACTACTAATGTTGCTGATATAGCAATTTCCTTATCCGATAATTCAAGTAAGGCTGAAATATTTATAGGATCTTGACTTTTTTTCCTGTTGCTGATTCAGATTTTATATTTGGCAAGTAATAAACCTGGGTGAATGGAGGTAATGAATCCTCGGGCACTTCCAATATCTCCAACTAATAACGTTTTAACATTTCTCGTGGAGTGACTGGTAATTCTGGGAAAATTAATCAATCTAAGATTATTACTCCTAGAGAATTTTTCAAATGTCTCTATCTTTTTTCTTAGGTTATCATTATCCTTCATTAGTGTCTCTTGAATTTGTTTAGAAGATTTAAATTAGGAGGGGTGTGTGGCTTGGCGGCGAACAAGATGGAGGAGTAACCGCGGTGCTCCTCTAACACAACAGACAAGAAATTTAAATAGCATCTTTCGGCTTTTTTCTTCCCTGAAGTTCCGGTAACAATTTATGTACCATGGCTAATACGCGGCAAGCTAAGATTGAAACGGCTTTTGCGGCAGGAGGGACAGCGAAGCATCTAAAACAAGATCAGACACCGCCGTTGAAAGTGCCTCTTCCGGGAGACATAATGGACGTGTTAGACAAAAATGAAATAATGGCTGAATTGCAGTGCATAAAACAAATGTTTTAAGACAACACAAACAGTATAACCTAAGTGAAGGAAGCAGTACTGAATTTAAACCGGCAAATGGAAGTAGCTAATAAGAGAATGATGATCTTAGAAAACAAAATGGAGCAGATGGAACTCAATGAGTTGCGATGTAAAAATGACAGTCTAACTGTTAAGGAGTTGAAGAAAGAACTTGACTACGAAAATAGAGGAAGAAGAAAGAATGTGAAAATTATTGGATTAGCTGAAGGTTTGGAAGGGGGAAATGCTATCCAATTTTTAGAAAACCTTTTGACAAAATTATTGCAGTTAAATTCAAAACATCCCCTAGAAATAGAACGAGTACACAAGATTCCATTAAAACGGTCGGCAAGCCAAGTGAGACCAAGGCCTTTGATCTTCAAGCTATTAAAATTCCAGCAGGCCTTAGAGATATTAAACTTGGCAAAAGCAGATAAAAACTTAAGTTATAAGGGATCCAAGTTGCTGTTCGTGCCAGATTTCGCTAAAAACACAGCGAACACATGAAAACAGTTCCTCACGTTAAGGCCTCAAATGAAAGAAAAGGGGATCACATATGGCTTGTACTACCCTGCAAAAATGAGAGTGACAAGTGGAAACAAGTCCTTATATTTTGAAGATCCGGAAAAATTAAAGGACTTCTTGTCAAATTCTGAGCCAATGTCTATTTAAAAGGATTTAATTTAACAACCTAGACTTTACAATATTTATGGGGGTTTTGGACAAGTTAATTTAAAGAAGAGGAAGGACTTTAAAGAAGGAAAAAGGAAAAAAAAAAACCCAACATCTAACAATAGGATGGAAAAAGAAAATGGATGAAAACAATAATATTTAACAATCTGAATATGGAAAGAGGAAAAAAGAGAGACCTAAACAGCCGACTCTCTAATCCGTTCCTTAATGAAAAGATATTCATGTTCTGAAAGTATCAACTTTAGTAGGAAGAAGATATCTTAAATGCATCAGACATAATGCTTAATGATAAAGAAGCAAAGGAAGAGGTACAGAATAATTGGATTTCAGGATGACAGGAAAGATCTGTTGGAGTTACACCCTGTGTACAAAATGTACCCACTCTTCCAAGATGCATCAGCATATTGAACTTAACAAATATTGAAGTTGACATTATAACAGTTAAATTGGTAAAAAAAGAGACAAGGTTTCTTCATTTTGGAACAGCCATAACATAACATAAAAGGAAGTCCAGGATTGATGTGATAATATGACTCAGTCAAAATCGTCAAAGAAATTAAATACTGATAGCATGTAGTTTATGGAGAAGATTAACAAAATTCTCATATATAAGATGTTAGAGAGAGGGAAAAATTTTTTATCTTCTATATTTAGGAAATATTAATTGTTTACTGGAGAAGGGAACTCTTTCTCTTAGGTTTCAAAAGATTTTTTATGAAGACTAAAATGGATTATATTGAGAAGGATTTTAATGTATACAGGAAAATATGAATTGATTCAAGGTCAATGTTATGAGTTGAATGCCATACAATACATGGACTAATTTTTAATTAGTGGTTAAGGTTTGATTTAAAATATAGTATTAACAACAATGGTCATATGTGTTTTTAATTCTTCCATAGTAATAAAGATGAATTTACTTTAGATGTATTAGTCATTAAATAGAGAGGTTTAAAGAAAAGGAAAAATAATGTAATGAAATTCAAAGAAAAAAATATATAGATTGATACATAATTCTATTTGGAGGATACCTTTTATTTATTGAATATGAATTTAGGACCTATTTTCTAATTTAAGTTAGATTGAACTTAATATGTATTATTTAAATAAATATCCTTGATGAAAGTTAAATGATAAATTATAAATTTGGGGATATGTTGAGCTGAAATTATTTAAAATGGAGGGTAAGCATGGGAGGATATAGATAGAGTGAAAAGGGGATAATTAATGGGGAAAGAATATTCTATAAACTTATTTGTTGATGTATTTTATATATTTACATAAAGAAATTTAGTGTGTATTAAATGGTTTTTAACAATATATTTAATAAGAAGAAATATGGTTAAGATTTTTATGAAAAGTTTCTTAAAAATGAATAGTAAAGATTTTAATGTAATATGAATTGAAAATGAGGAAATCATATTAAGATATTAATTTACAAACTTATTAATTCAGAATCCTGATAGGGGAAGGAAAATATATAAGTTGCCTGGGGGAGGGGTATTGTGATTGCTAATCCTATGTGTGTTCCAAGGCAGTCATTTTATTTGGGGGGTAGGGGAGGGAAGAGGGAAAGTTTTTTCTTAAATATGTGTTTGGATGTGCAAGGGGAAAACAATTTCATGGATGTAATGAAAGATATTGAGATGCATGGGAAATATGATCTATATAGAATATTGGATGGTTTATGGTATCTCTTACAGTCCCTTTTTATTACAATATTATAATGGAGTTGAACATTTTTTTTGATGAATGTTAATGGCCTCAACCATCCAATAAGGAAAAAGAAAATATTTACCTTTATGAAACAACAAAATGCAGATATATACTATATTCAAGAGACACACTTGGCGGCCATAGAAGCTAAGAAACTGGAAGATGGTTGGGTAAAGCACTGTTTTTTTGCCCCGGTGATAGGGGAAAAGGCAGGAGTAGCCATTTTGGTGAATAAAAAAATGCTTAGCTACTTTTAAAATGATAGATTCAGATCCTTTAGGAAGATAGGTACATGTAGAAATGAGCCTGAGAAATACTATGTTGGCGCTATTTAATGTATATGCCCCAAATTCGAATTAAAGTGAATTTTTTAAAACTCTGCAATAGTTGATACTACCACTGGCTACTTCTAATTTAGTAGTGGCCGGGGATTTTAACGCTGTTATGGATCCATTGATGGATAAAAAACCTAGTAAAATTATGAAATCATTAGGTTTAGATAATTTGATACAATCTTGTGATTTAAAAGATATATGGTGGATACTTCATTTTAATGAACGGGAATTTTCTTTTTGTTCTCAGGTTCACAAATCCTTTTCAAGAATAGATTATATTTATGTTTCAAGTCAGTTAACACAGCAAGTAACACAAGCCTCCATAGATCCAATTATTTTGTCTGATCATGGAGAAGTGTAGATTGAAATTAATCTTCCTGAACAGGAAAATGGTAGATCATTATGGAGATTCGATAATATATTGCTAGAGGATTCAAATTTTCTTGAAGAATTCCAGTTAAAAATGAATGAATTTTTCCAAATTGACGAGTCACAAGAAATCTCAATGGTAACTTTATGGAATGCATTTAAGGCCACTATGAGAGGTCAAATTATATCATATTCAGCATATGTTAGAGTCAAAATTGGTTGAAAAATAGGAACAAACTACGCTACAGGCTCTTTTAAAATTAAAATGTAAATATAATGAGATCTTCACAATTTGCAAGGAAAGATTTGTTTTCTCAACAGACCATGTATTATGGAAGCTCAAATAAGGCGGGAAGATTATTGACAAATTATCTTAAAGCATAGAAAAGAAGAACAAAAATGAGTGCAATAAAAGATGAAAAGGGTGATTCCCATTCTCAAATTGGACCTATTTTAAATCAATTCTTAAGTTTTTATAAAGCTTTGTATTCTTCCGAGCCTTATTCAGATAAAGAAAAAGATGGTTCAGATTTTTTAAAATTAATTAGTGGTCCAAAAATTCCTGATCATATAAAAAGAAGCTTAGAGGCGCCTATATCATTAAAAGAGTTGCAATCAGCATTGAAGTCCCTTAGAGCTGGATCCACTCCAGGTGGAGATGGTTTCATGGTAGAGTTTTATAAAAAATTTCAAATGCCCTTTTAGTTCATTTATTACACTTATATCAGATCCAACTGAATAATGGTTGCATTACAGGTACTATGGCTGAATATGTTACTATAGTCTTGCCGAAGCCAAATTAAAATCCCACATTGGTTTCAAATTACAGGCCTATTTCTTTAATCAATGTAGATGGCAAACTTCTAGCTAAGACATTGGCCTTGCGCTTAGTTAAGGCTCTTCCTTTTATTATTGGTATGCACCAAACAGGATTTGTTGCTCAGAGACATTCCTCCAACAACACCAGACTGGCTTTTCATATGTTAAATTTAACAAATGCCATGAAAGATCCAGCCTTCTCTGTATCCTTAGATGCAGAAAAAGCTTTTGATAGGGTGGAATGGATCTTCATGCATCAAGCAATGGATTGGTTTGGAATAGGTTCAGGATTTATACAAATGATTCAATCCTTGTATAGTTCCCCTTTTGCTAGACTGTATATTAATAATAATCTCTCTGAATGTTTTAGTTTGCGGAGGGGAGTTAGACAGGGATGTCCCTTGTCTCCTTTGCTTTTTGATATTGTATTAGAATCCTTGCTATTAGCTATTCAGCAAACGAAGGAGATACAGGGTATTCCTTATTCAGATTGGGAATATAAGGTCTCTGCATATTTGAAGAAAAGGGATTTCCCTAATTTCCCTGCATACATGATGCCTTTTAATGACAATGAGAAAGAGAGAAAAAAAGAGAGAGAGAGAGCGAGAGAGAATAAAAAAGAGAGAGGAAGAGAGAGAGAGAAAAAAAAAGGAGAGAGAGAAAAAAGAGAGAGAGGAAGTGAGAGAGAGAAAAAAAGAGGAAGAGAAACTAAACTAAACCTTAAGTTTGTATACTGCATCATCTCCATAAAGATAGAGCTCGACACAGTTTACAGGTAATTCAATAAATGAGGGAAGGACATCATAAGATATTAGAGGTTATGAAGAGGATAGCTAGCTTTACATTTTAAAAAGATAGCTTTACGTTTTGGAGAAAAGCCAGGTTTTCAGATGCTTTCGGAATAATTGGAATGAGCCTAGGTTCTGCAGCAGGGCAGGGAGGTTATTCCAAAGCTCAGTGAATTTGAAGAAAAGGGTTTTCCCTAATTTACCTGCATACATGACGCCTTTTAATGAGGGGAAAGATAGTTTGAATATGTGGGCGGATCTGGTAGTGTCAGGTCTCTAAGAATTCCAGGATAGTGGGATTAGGGGAGAAAGAATGCCATGTAGGATCTTGAAAATTAGGTAGGTACATTTAAAGTGAATCCTAGAAATCACCGGAAGCCAGTGAAGTTTTGACAGAAGCGGGGAAACAAGATCGAATTTGCTTTTTACGAAGATCAACCTAGCCGCAGTGTTCTGGATCCGCTGAAGTCTATTTGTCCATTTTTTTGTAGCTGTTTTTAAGGTGACATTGTGGGCTCCTTCTACTAAGGTGCGCTAGCATTTTTAGCGCACGCAGCAGATTAGCGCGCACTAACTCCACGCTACGTGGCTAGAACTAACGCCAGCTCAATGCTGGCGTTAGTGTCTAGCGCGCACGGCATTGTAGCGTGCGCTATTCTGCGCGTTAAAGCCCTAACGCAGCTTAGTAAAAGGAGCCCTGTATATTTTAAAGTCATCTGCCATCACCTCTTAAAAAAAATCAAACAAACCCAGAATATAAATGATAATTAAAATTTTCTATGTACAATGTAGTTTAATTTTGTGGTAACCATTTTGTATTGTTAATAAGATTATATTGTGTGTATATGAAAAATGAATGGAAGAAATTGCATTACAATCAGTACTATGATTGTGGGGAGGTGATCTGGGGGGCGAAGCTTGGGCGGGTCTGGGGCAGAGCTTTGGCAGGGGTGCTCAGTTGATATTTGTTAGACATAGGGGGTACTTGGCTTGAAGCAGTGGAGAAACACTGGGCTAAAACATCTGCTCTGCTCCTTTAAATTTGGCCACCATTGCTGATTTTAATTCCTGTCCCCTCCCCCCCCCCCCTTTTTTTTTTTTCAGATGCAGGAAGCATTGAGACCTGGTTAGAGCCAGAAAAAGGTAATCACGTTGTAATGCTTTCTGCACTTGAAAAGGAAAGGCAAACAAACAGAGAGGGAGTCCAAACCCCCCCCCCCCCAACAATGCTTGAGATCAAAACCAGTCATCTGATACGGAGCCTTTGAGGGCTGAGTGATGTCACTGACAGGGAGACAAACACAGCTGGACAGATGGACCCATCTGAAATCGGGTGCCGCAACCCAGTTTCCAGACTTCCTAGCAAGCAAATTATGGAATACAGGTTTGTCGGTTAAAGCAGTATACTTTTGGTAAATCAAATTTCCCCCCCCCCCCCCCAAAAAAAAAATTGATTTATAGGCATTGTAAAAACGGGTGCACTTCATTATTAAAATGGATTAGGGAAATGAAAGGGAGAAAATGAGTCATCTCTGGTGTGCAAGACACAGTTAAACGTGGTTAACGTCACATAGTCTAAATTTAGTCACTCGTGAATAAATTTGCCTATTCGGAGGCCAGAAGGGAGACTGAGAGAACTCAACAAAATAAAAATTATTGCAGAGGCTGAGCTGCAAGCTAAATAGGGACAAAGAGAGTGAAAATAGGCATCTGGAGAATTTTATAAAGCTCTCTCGACTTGGAAAATGTGTTTTGCACACAGAAAACTTTAGGAAAGCAATAAAAGCATACCTCTTCACCTAACTCCCCTGCCTACAGCCGGTGGATTGCAAAGAAATATATGTACAGTGCTCCCCCGCGAATTTGCGGTCAGAGGTTCACGGTCCCGGTCATTCGCGGAATTTTCCGACCGCAAACCACCGACTAGGAGAGGACAGCTGGGGAGGCAGGAGAGGGCAGCCGGAGCACCGGCGAGTGAAGGAAATCACTCGCTAAATGCTCCGACCGCCTCTTCCTGTACTAAAGTCAGGCCTCACGAATCAGGAGCTGCTTTGACATATTCCCGTGAATATCAAGGGAGTACTGTGCAGTATATTAGTACCAGATCCTCAGTATATGTTGCATTAGGATAAAAATCTTGCACTGTAACTTTGGTAAATTATAACTCGTAATCTGTACAGTTGACTCCGCTTAAGTGCACGACCTTCGGACCGGGTCGCCACATGCGCTTAAATGGAATGTGCGCTTAATAGGAGGGGGGGAGGTTAGGGGAGGCTGTAGCTAAGTCGGCTCAGTTTAAATATGGAGCGTGGGCTGCTGGAGCCTCAAGTACAGGAAAGCTATGCCCTACAGCTTGAGTGGAAGCGGAGCGCTCACTCTCCCAGCTGTCCCAGCGCTTAAGCTGCTGTGCGAAGCCTAGCCATTCCCAGTCAGAATGTGATTGCATGTAACCGGAGTAAACGTAACGTGAAAGAATAGAGGTGGGACCTATGACATCAGTGCGTATAAACGAATTGTGTGCTTATCTGAATTGCAAATATCCATTGACTTTAATGTAAAAAAGCGGGACCATGGTGGTAGGCTGCGGATAAACGAAGCATGCGCTTAATCAACGCGCACTTAGGTGGAGTTGACTGTAAATTATAATAATAATTTATTTTATTATATTATTATTATAATAATATTTTATATATTATATATTATTATAATAATAATTTATTTTCTTATATACCGCCCCACCGCGGTTCACAACAAGAATAAAACTGAGCCGTTCAGCGAATAATATACAATTGCACAATCAATACAGCAGTAGCTAATATACAATTTAAAATCCTATAATCTAATAGAATAGATGCATAATATAAAAAACAGCCTACAACAAGTTCTACTAAAGACTGGTTCAACTCTAGTTAAAAAACAATTTAGAAAAATTTTAAAATTTGAAGGTAAAGAAATACTAATTAAACACATCGCAGTTAAAATCATCATTCTAGTTTATCAAATAAATACATTTTTAAAAATTTTCTAAATGTAAAATAGGAATAAATTTGAGCAATCAGTAGGTGTAACCAGGAATTCAACTTCCCGGCCTGATACTCCAATGTCCTATCTAAAAAAGTTTTATAATGGCAGGACCTTGGGGCAGAGAAGACGAAAATTTCTGGTATCTTTTGCTGAGCGAGACAATTTCAGGTATGAAACCAAATAAAATGGCAATGTTCCAAAAAGTGCCTTATAACATAGACCTATGTATGTTGGTATCAGTAGTGTAGAAAATGGGGACAGGGGACGGAGCATCCCATGCACCTCTCTGCCCCCACATGCCATGTTCATGCCCTCCTTTTCCCGCCCCCTCCACCTTATCTCTTTAAAATCTTCGCCAGCACGAGCAATTACTCTGACCTGCTGCTTGTGAGGGCCTGGCTCCCTCTGAAATCACTTCCGGGTTACGGGGCCAGGAGGTGACATCAGAGGGAAAGCCAACACGGGCATGAACAGCAGGTTGGAGAAGTCGCTCACGATGGTGAACATTTAAGGAGGTACAGGGTGCGGGGTGAGAAGGGAGGGCGTGAGTATGGTGTGGAGAGTGCGGAAAGTGCAGGGGTGGGGGAGGAGATGGGGGGCCCCGGGTACCTTCTACCCTCGTTATGTCACAGGTTGGCATTAGATCCCTATTATGTGTCAAGTTAGGATAAAAATGTGTACTGAAAAACTTGTACTGTAACTAAGGCAAATTGGAACCTATTAACTGTATATTATGTATGTTTTTTTTGGGGGGGGATTTAGAATTATCTTTATTAGTAATTGCAAAGGGAACATATTAAGCTCATTGAGGAGAACAGGATAGAAAATGATTTAAATAAAATAAAATAAATGAAAGGCTTTTTATAAAATTATCCTTACAAATGTAGACCACTTGTAGGCATCCTGAGGGCTTGCCTATGGTGGAGTGGAGGCAGAGTTGCGATGGGTGCATCCATTTTATAAAATATGTGAGAGTACACACAGAATCGTTCCCCTAATGTACAGCATCTTACGTTTTGATAATGCAATATCTTTTGACATGAATTTGCGCACTATTGGAGCTGCTTTTCTGATTCCAATATAAGAAGGCACAACAGGCATATTTGGGACTATAGAATCAGTATATGACATCCAAAAAATGGCCATTACAAAAGTCAGAAAGAACTGTAGAATATATTTATTCAATTAAATTTTTAATTTATTAAATTTAATATTCAGGGACAAGTCTCAGATTATAGAGTAAATCTTCCCATTCTAGGATTTCTTTCAAGAGAAAGGAAACTTCTTTTCTCTCACTCTTAATAACATCACCGGCTTGAACCCAGCCTCCCTACCAACTTAATTCATTATTTGTTCTGTATTAATTAAACTACTTTCTTTAATTCATAAATCTTACTTTCTTAGATTTACCGTACTCCATAATCTGAGGCTTGTCCCTGCATATTCAATTTAAAAATTAAACATTAAATTTAATAAATATATTCTACAGTTCTTTTTGACTTTTCTAATGGTTCTTAACATATATATTTCATTAATAGACAGCCATTTAATTTGTAGTTTCTTGTTGTACCCCAAAAATGGTGCCAAGAAGCCTCGTGGAACGTTATTCTATATATGGTGCTCCTAGTTGTTCATCGTATATATAATAGCACTTAGACTCAATTTCTACGCCAGACATTGGGTGTGAAGATTTACACCAGCTGAAACCTGGTGTTAATCTTGGCATATGAATTAGGCACAGATCCCCCCTCTCTCCCCCCCCCCCGGTATTCAATAATACTATGCGCATCTTTGGGCATAGTGGCTATTCCCCCTTTTGACTGGCATGCTATAAGATTTGTGTGCAGACATTTATACATAGTAAGAGGCACACGCAAGTCCTAATTGTTGTCAATTAACACCAAAAAGTAATTGCTGGCACCCAATTATTTGCGCTAATTGGCTTGTTACCAATTTAGTTACACACGCATCTCAGAATAGTGAGCAATTCTGCATGCGTAAATTTGTGTGCCATTTCTAGAATCCAGGGGATGAAGCCTTTACGGTAATTGTTATTCAACAGTGTACATTTCCTCGCTGTGACTTGTACAAGTAACATCATGTTCTGCAGGATTTAGGGCTCCTTTTACAAAGGCGCGCTAAGGCCTTAACGTGGGAATAGCGCACGCTAAATTGCCGCATGCGCTAGCCGCTACCACCTCCTTTTGAGCAGGTGGTCGATTTTCGGCTAGCGCGTGCTAATCCGGTGCGTGCGTTAAAAACGCTAGTGCACCTAGGTAAAAGGAGCCCTTAATTATCTGAATCTCTGCGAACCTCAGATTGCCGTGTGGTAACTTAACTCACACTGGCTCACATCTTCACAGGAAACAAAAAAAGGGGGGTTCCACCAAAGAGATTCCACAAGGAAAACAGCAGCGCAAACGCAAAAGAAACGGTGGGATTGATGATTCTGATGAAATCTTTATTTGAAAAAGGTGCAGATAGATTCAAAAATAAAACACAATATGAAAGTATAAAACACAGTAAAAAGTATGTGGTATAGACCCGACACGGGCGGTGTTTCAGTTGTAAAAGACCTTCTTCTGGGGTCCGGTACTTCTATAAACCACAAATTAAGATTGCAAAAATGAGCAAACCAAAATACTGTGTTAGGGGATGTATTGTATTGTTGTCCTTTTTCTGGGACTGTCTTGTTAATATTGTTCCTTTAGCAAAACTAAGAGCATAAGAACCAATGGTCCATCTAGCCCAGTATTCCATGTTCACGGAGGCCAATCCAAGTCACAAGTACCTGGCAAAAACCCAAATAATAGCAGCATCCCTTTCTACCATCCCATGTCTGTCTCAACAGCAGACTATGGACTTTTCCTTCAGAAACTTGTCCATATCTTTTTTAAAACCAGCTATGTTAACCGCTCTTACCACATCCTCTCACCACATGTTCCAGAGCTTAACTATTCTCTGAGTGAAAAAATATTTCCTCTTATTGGTTTTAAAAGTATTACTCTGTAACTTCGAGTGTCCCCCTAGTCTTTATAAATCTTGATGGAGTAAAAATATCGATCCACTTGTACCCATTCTACACCACAAATTTAAAACATAAATTTTACTTAACATAATTAAGCCCAATTTAAATCCAGAGTATGACTTGCTTAGTGTGTGAGAATGTCGATCTATTGTCTAAAATTAAGGTCAGACAGGAAAGGCATGCCTAGCTCATGAATTATCTAAGTTGTCGACATGTACTTTCAATCTTCCACAATGAGAAGATCTGGAAAGCAAACATACGCTTCTGCTATAGCCTGTTGACAGAGATCCTAAGTCTTCACGGGCAATGCTGGAGGGTAGTAAAACAGCAACACTTATAGTGGCATAGCAAATTTGATTTTTAGAAGTAACAGATCAGAATAGTTGAACGGTGGAGAAATTTCTGAGGGAAAACCAACAACAAAAAAAGAAAACCTCAAGGTTCCACAGTGGAGGAGAATCTAAAACAAAGCAATCTGTGGAACCGATGTTCTGGATGAAAAGTTTATAGACAAACAAAATTTAAAACAATACAGTCAATATGGCTGGTGTACGGAGAATAAAAACATTCCAGACCCAACACGATTCGTGCTTCAGCTAAATGAATCCTTTCTCGGGGAACCTATAAAAATATTTAAAAAACGAAGGAGGTGGTGGAGAGGAAAACTGTGTCGGAATTTAAAAAAGCATGGGATGAACACAGAGGGTCTCTAATTAGCATATGACTATGAATGGGCAAACTTTCATGGTCTGAATCCCGTAAAGGAGATGGTTTGATTGAAATTGTAATGCATGTAATTACAGGGCAGACGGGATGGACCATTCAGGTCTTAATCTGTTTTCATTGACTGATATGCTACTATGATATATTCAAAGCAATTTAACCAGCCAGAAATGGCTCTTGGCCAGATAAATCGCTTGCTCAGAGCCAACGGCTAATTTTCAGCAGCACATCACCGGTTACTGCCACCGAAAATGATTGGCTAGCATCAAACTGAAAACAGGCTATTTCGTGAACTTTTGGAGGGTGGAATCAGCACTGGCCGTTGAAGTGCCAACATTCGCACTTAATCGGCCAGGTTAACTGCATAAATAGTACCCTATAAAAGTCAGTCTTGTTTCTATGTGGTAACCTATAGCCAGTTAAGTGTGTGGTTCAGTGGTTAGAACTACAACCTTATTAAAGGATGGATTTATTATTAGGATAAATCTCCACCAATAAAATATATCGCCCTCAAAGAGAGGAATATATTTTATAAAGATTTATTAATTTGGGGAAAGAAGCTCTGCCTGATTAGAACTATAATATTATATATATACTAGTCTTTAAGCCCGTTACATTAACGGGTGCTAGAATATATGTCTGTCTGTCTGTCTTTCTTTCTTTCTGTCTCTCTCCCTGCCCCTGTCTTTCTTTCTGTCTCTCTCCCTCCCGCTGTCTGTCTTTTTTTTCTGTCTGTCTGTCTCTCTCCCTGGCCCATTTTGTCTGCCTTTCTGTCTCTCTCCCTGCCCCTATGTCTTTCTTCCTTTCTTTCTGTCTCCCTCCTGCTGTCTTTCTTCATTTCTTCCTCTCTTCCGCTGTCTGTCTGTCTTTCTTTCTATCTGTCTGTCTCCCTGCCCCTTATGAAGCAGCAGCATTTCCCTCCCCCCACTTCCCTGTGCAGCAGCCGCAACAGCATTCCCTCCCCCTCCATTTCCTTGTGCAGCAGCATTTCCCTCCCCGCACCCCACTTCCCTGTGCAACAGCAGCATTTCCCTCCCCCCCACTTCCCTATGCAGCAGCCAAAGCAGCATTCCCTCCGCATCCATTTCCCTGTGCAGCAGCAGTATTTCCCTCCCCCTCCACTTCTCTGTGCAGTAGCAGCAGCGGTATCTCCCTCCCCCTCTATGTCCCTGTGCAGCAGCAGCAGCATTCCCCCTCCCACACCGTCCCTCCCCTTCTCTTCCCAGCAGCTGGTTGTTTACAGCTGGCTCCATTAGTCCCTTGCCGGAAATATTTTTAAGTTTAAAGCTGCCGCAGCAGCTCCTCTCAGAATCCCCGCCTGCGGCAGAAGCCTTGTCCGATGCAGGTGCGGCTCATGAGAGGAATTGCCGCTGCGGCTTTGAACTTAAAAATAACTTTGGCCAGAGAGTGTAAGGGAGCCAGCTAGACTGCAGGCCACAGAACATTACCTGGGAGCTACAAGTGTGGTGCCGTTGTCTAGTTAGACGGAATGAGGTCGGGAGGGGGGAGTCGCGTCCATGCGTCCCTGCTTAAAGTGCCTCGGATGCGCAGAAGAAACCATTGCTGAGTCCTTCTACTGTGCATGCAGGGCCACGGACCTACGAATCACAGAACATGCAGATAGGAGTGCGCATGCGCGGTTAGGGTATTATTACTAGTGATATTAAAAGACCAAGATTCAGAGCATTTGCAATCAAACTAGAATTTTATTTCTTACAGAGCAGGATTTATAAATTCAGGCAGGTAGAGCAGGTTACAGATGGTATCTTTGTGCCACAAGACAAGATATTGCTAAAGCAGAATGATTACTCACGATATAGACCTTGCTGGTTGAAAAGTCCTTTAGTTGGCGAGGAGGCCACATGGTACAGTTAGGCTCATGTTTCAGTGATGGACCGAAGAGAAGAGAGAGAGAGACATGGTTCCAACTTTGGTCCAAGGGAGAGAGAGCATGGGAAACAAGAACCATTTATTTTTTTCCTCAAAACAGGACAAGGATACACACACACACACTCCTGGATCTTCCCACGGACCCCCCCCCCCCACCCCTGGATCCTTCCCCCTCCCCGGAACCCATTAAATATATTGCAAAATATAGACAGCAGATATAAATTCTTAAAACTGATGCATGTTGATCACTAAATTTAAAATAAAATCATTTTTCCTACCTTTGTTGTCTGGTGATTTCATAAGTCTCTGGTTACACTTCCTTCTGACTGTGCATCCTTTCTTTCTTTCATTTCTTTCTTTTTTCTGTCTTTCTCTCTCCCTGCCCCCCTTTCTTTCTTTCTCTCTCCCGCCCCCCCAGCCGCCGCCGCTTATTTCTCCAAGCCACCACCGCACTAACAGATCATCCTCATACCTCGACTGCACAAGCCTTCCCCCCTCCCATGACATCAATTTTGACATCAGAGAGGAAGTTCTGGGCCAGCCAGGCAGCAATTGGTTGGCCCGGAATTTCCTCTCCGACGTCAGAATTGACATCGGTGGGGGGAGGCTTGTGAAGTGGCTGCACGAAGATGATCTGTTAGTGTGGCGGTGGCTTGGAGAAATAAGTGGCAGCGGCCCGTTTTTAGCTCGCCTTTCCTGCTCCTTCTGAAAACGGGACATTTCGGCATCCCGAAGCTGTGAGTGCGGGCAACGGGACAGGTGAGCTAAAATCAGGATGGTCCCGTTCAAAATGAGTTGTATGGTCATGGGTGAATCTTCTGATTTTATAAATGTGGGTGGATTGAAATCTGGTCCCATGAGGCACCAGAATCTAGGAGCAATTGTCCAATCCTAAGGCAGGAACTCAGGGGCTATGTCTCCTCCCTGAGGCTGGCATCACATCCAATCACAGAGCAGTCCAGTCTTTCCCTCTGTTTCCAGGTGGATGCTGTCATCTGGTTGAATTTTGTCTGAATGGCTTAGGTTCTTGCACACTGGGGGATATTTCTTTATCATGCTATAGCCTCAGCACCCTGAGGTTGTGGTTTCAAACCCAAGCTGTTCCTTGATCCCCCCCACTGCCCTAGGTACATTAGAAAGATTGTGAGCCCACCAGGACAGACGAAAAAATGCTTGAGTACCTGAATAAATTACCGTAATGTAAACTGTTCTGAGCTCCCCTGGGAGAACAGTATAGAAAACTGAATAAATAATGGTGTGAAAAGTTTAAGCCTTTGATAAGAGCTGATATTGTGATGTCATAATGCCTCATTCCACCAATGCCTAAAAGCCAACCTCATCAGTGATGTCACAATGGTTTGATTGTCCTATACTTGGCTCACTTTTATTACATTATGGTTTCTAGAGTGGCGCATTGGTTAAAGCTACAGCCTCAGCACCCTGAGGTTGTGGGTTCAAACCCACGCTGCTCCTTGTGACCTTGAGCAAATCACTTAATCCCCCCATTGTACCAAGTACATTATTAGATTGTGAGCCCACCAGGACAGACAGGGAAAATACTCAAGCACCTGAATAGATTCATGAAAACCATTCTGAGCTCCCTTGGGAGAACAGTATAGAAAAATGGCTTTAGAAATTCAATGTCAGCACCTAGATATGACCCAGCATTTAATTTCCACTTTGAGCTTAATAGTATAAGTGGAATATAAGTGACAAGATATCACATAGTGTTTAATTTCTCTGGAGTAACATACATCTAAAGTAATATTTTTTTAATTAAGTTTCACTGTGACTAGAATAATTCGACACTTTTGTTTTATTTTATCAAATCTTTGTCCTTTGCTTCTCCATCCACATTACACCCAAATCATGATTGTTAACCCTGGAACTGAGATAGAAAGACAGATAAGAAAAAGCATGGTTAGGAACGGCTTCTTTTCCAGCTATCCTGTAACGTGTTAAACCGTGACAGTTTTGTGCCGTTTATGCATTCTCCTTTTAAATCTGTTTTCATTGTTTTACAAAAACCCCGATTATCATGGACTGTTTGGGTATTTTTTGTTTGAAGAGCTGGTTTCCCTTTCAGAAGTGCTGATTCACTTCGTTTCTGCAAATATTATCGTTGGAAACTAGAGCTTCTGGTAAGTGGGGGGCCGCAGCGCAGTAGGTCAGCGTCTGTAACAGGGAAAGAAATGCAGGTATAGGTGGGTAACATGTCTTTCATTACTTCTTCATTACCAAACACGGGCCCAAATGTTTGCAAATAAAGTCTCTGGAACCTATTATCTGTTTTGTTAAATTCAGATAGCATTCTGATAAGAGTAATTAAATTAGCCCTTTTTTTGTAATCATAAATGCACACAGATGATCACTGCAGGGGGTCTGCCATCAAACCCCTCCTCACATGACTTGGGGCAGTCTGGGCTTTCAGAGAGGTTTCAAATTGCACTGAGTGTGTGTGTGTGTGGAGGGGGGGTGGGGTCCCTTTATTCGCATGACTCGAGGCTCCCACTTTTATGTCCTTCTCATTCCTGTATTTAGAATGTGCCTCTCAGAACATTTCATACGTGACATGCCCTCACTCTAAAAATTCCTCACCGGTTTGACTATGATGTCTTGCTTTTTGGCTGCATGTCTGGTGCTGGTAACCTAGGGTCTTAGTCAAGTTCAGTGCAGCTTACACACAAGGCCTGGACAATTCCAGGGAGATACATTACGAGGGGCCACAGAAAAGTTCTCAGCCCAAACGAGAAGAGAATGATGTGGATTATCAAAGGCTGTCTGATGGGCATAAACATGCAAAGGAGGTGACCCAATATATCAAATAACCCAAAACCTCATTGGCAACGGACTCCTTGTCAGATATATAACAAACACCAGTGTTTAAAAAATTGTTAAGTTAAATTGAAAAAGTGAATTTCAGAAATGGGAATTCACCCTGATTTAAAGTATCTCGGTGGCACCAGGCATCTGGCCCTCTAAAGCGGAATTTATATGGGTCCACCACTACATCATTTTTCTCTTTACAAAAAAAAAATTGTGATTTAAATTTGGTCTTGTATGAATCTTAGGAGATCTCTTATTCTATATATATGTATATATATATATATATATATACATATATATATATATATATATAACTTTTGACACAAGAATCAGTTATCTACTTGCTATTTCACCAGTATACATTGGAGAAATCACTTGGGTTTTTTTAGGGTTGCGGCATGGCTCAAAACCCGACAGATTCTCCATTTCATCTCTTCGTCAGGGGTAGATGCCTGTTTTTTCTAAGCTGCCAGCTCAATTCCAAAGTCCATTTTCGTCTCTCCATCCGGTGTGATGCAGAGTTTAAGAAACCAGATTCCTGTGGAGCCATGAAACTTAAAAGTTACTCCATACTTTTCTTGACATTTTTCATTTCATTTCATATCATTGAAATGAAATGAAAAGAGTCAAGAAAAGTGTGGAATAACTTGTAGGTTTCATGGCTCCACAACATCCTCTTCTTGGTTGGGCTGAGATCTTTTCAGTGGCTCTTCGTATTGTGTTGTCATAATGCCTCATTCCACCAATGCCTAAGAGCCAACCTCAATGGTGATGTCACAATGGCATGGTTTCCCATTAGATGCATTTGCCTCACTGAAACAAAATGTGTCAAGAAAAGTGCAGAATGGCTTGTAGGCTTCATGGTTCCACATCATTCTCTTCTTGCTTGGGCTGAGAACTTTTTAGCAGCCCCTCGTAATACATACCTTACCAGTAATTCTTTTTCCTCAGTACCCACTGACATTGTCAGGGCCAAAGGATTAATCTTTGCTAACCAAAAACTTATGGAATGAAAATGTGTTTTAACGCCTTTCTGAAAACAATATAATCAGATATTGAACGGACAGCAAAGGGCAACAGGTTGATTTAAAAAAATATAAAAATCAGAGTCCTTCTCACCCTGAACATTAAAAGGGGGATGATTTTCAAAGAGATTTGCATAAGAAAAACCAAAATCAAAAAGTGTATCGCTCCATGGTGCAACGTCACCTGGAGTATTGCGTTCAGTTCTGGTCTCCATATCTCAAGAAAGATATACCGTATTTTCGCGGATATAACGCGCACCTGTGTAAAACGCGCACAGGGGTATAGCGCGCAGAAATCACGATGATATGTACCAAAACTTTTCTATACCGCGCTCAGGCATATAACGCGCATGATGCCCGACGCTCCTTTCGCCCGCCCTGACTTTCCGTGCGCTGTCCCGACTCTCCGTTCACCCCCCCTGACTTCCGTGCACTGCCCTGACTTTCCGTGCGCTGTCCTGACTCTCCGTTCACCCCCCCCTGACTTTCCGTGCACTGTCCCCCCTTGAAGTCCTGTCCCCCCTTGAAGGTCTGTCCCCATCCTGAAAGCCTGATGCCCCCCCCGACGTCCGATACATCCCCCCCCCCTCGGCAGGACCACTCGCACCCTCACCCCGAAGGACCGCCGACTCCCCAACAATATCGGGCCAGGAGGGAGCCCAAACCCTCCTGGCCACGGCGACCCCCTAACCCCACCCCGCACTACATTACGGGCAGGAGGGATCCCAGGCCCTCCTGCCCTCGACGCAAACCCCCCTCCCCCCCCAACGACCGCCCCCCCCCCAAGAACCTCCGCCCGTCCCCCAGCCGACCCGCGACCCCCCTGGCCGACCCCCACGACCCCCCCACCCCCCTTCCCCGTACCTTTGGAAGTTGGCCGGACAGACGGGAGCCAAACCCGCCTGTCCGGCAGGCAGCCAACGAAGGAATGAGGCCGGATTGGCCCATCCGTCCTAAAGCTCCGCCTACTGGTGGGGCCTAAGGCGCGTGGGCCAATCAGAATAGGCCCTGGAGCCTTAGGTCCCACCTGGGGGCGCGGCCTGAGGCACATGGGCCAAACCCGACCATGTGTCTCAGGCCGCGCCCCCAGGTGGGACCTAAGGCTCCAGGGCCTATTCTGATTGGCCCACGCGCCTTAGGCCCCACCAGTAGGCGGAGCTTTAGGACGGATGGGCCAATCCGGCCTCATTCCTTCATTGGCTGCCTGCCGGACAGGCGGGTTTGGCTCCCGTCTGTCCGGCCAACTTCCAAAGGTACGGGGAAGGGGGGTGGGGGGGTCATGGGGGTCGGCCAGGGGGGTCGCGGGTCGGCTGGGGGGGCGGTCGGAGGTTCTTGGGGGGGGGCGGTCGTTGGAGGGAGGGGGGTTTGCAGCGAGGGCAGGAGGGCCTGGGATCCCTCCTGCCCGTAATGTAGTGCGGGGTGGGGGTAGGGGGTCGCCGTGGCCAGGAGGGTTTGGGCTCCCTCCTGGCCCGATATTGTCGGGAAGTCGGCGGTCCTTCGGGGGGGGGATGTATCGGACGTCGGGGAGTCGGCCGGGCAAGAGGGCTTGGGCTCCCTCTTGCTCCGATCGTGGATGCGGGTGCGGGTGGGAGCGCGTGCGAGCGGTCCTGCTGGGGGGTTGAATCGGGCGTCGGGCGGGGTGGGAACTATGTTTAAAAACTTTCCTATACCGCGCTCAGGCATATAACGCGCGAGGGGTATGCGCGGTAGGTAAAATCGCGTATAACGCGCGCGTTATATCCGCGAAAATACGGTAATAGCACTAGAAAAGATTCAAAGAAGAGCGATAAGATGATAAAGAGGATGGAACTCCTCTCGTTTGAGGAAAGACTAAAAAGGTTAGGGCTCTTCAGCTTGGAAAAGAGACGGCTGAGGGGAGATATGATTGAAGTCTACAAAATCCTGAATGGAGTAGAATGGGTACAAGTGGATCGATTTTATACTCCATGAAAAATTACAAACACTAGGGGACATTCGAAGTTACAGGGAAATACTTTTCAAACCAATAGGAGGAAATATATTTTCACTCAGAGAATAATTAAGCTCTGGAACTCGTTGCCAGAGGTTGTGATAAAAGCGGATAGCGTAGCTGGTTTTAAGAAAGGTTTGGACAAATTCCTGGAGGAAAAGTCCATAGTCTGCTATTAAGACATAGGGGAAGCCACTGCTTGCCCTAGATCGGTAGCATGGAATGTTGTTACTCCTTGGGTTTGGGCCAGGATTAGGGATGTGGATTGGCCACCGCGAGAACAGGCTACTGAGCCTGATGGACCATTGGGCTGTCTCAGTAAGACTAGTTTTATGTTCTTAACTTTGCAGGAATGTGGGCAGTTTGAAAATGGCCTGCAGTAATAATTTGAGTTTAGTTTGTTCTTCAGACACCACTTATCGTCTGCCCAACAAAGTGGTTTACAATAATAAAATTAAATCAGGTTCTGAGTGATGCTCCCTCTAAGAATTGGCCGGGTGAGTGCAAATTTTTTCTCATGTGAGCGACAAGTTCTAAAACATTTTTTTTTTGTCTGAGCAATACGTTCTAAAACCAACAATTTTCCAGATTTGCAAGTATTTTTGTGACGCTCCTTGAATGTACGACCGATCGCTCACGTACTCCGCTTAGAGCAGTGTCTCGCAAACTTTCTCAAGCTGCGGCACTGCTAAACATAGTGGCCACGGCTCGTGGCATCTGGACGTGCGCGGACGTGGTTGCGATGACATCATCGTATCGACATCCACGCATGCGCAAAGGACCTCCAGAGGGGCCCTGAGCCACCAGTGGGGGGGGCGCAGAGAGATGGAGAGGCGCTGGCCCTGGCTGATTGCCTACAGTATGTGCCTCTCGCCCTGAGATGTAAGCAGTCAGCCGAGATGGACGCTTGCGCGCCTTAGTAAAAGGACCCCTGAGTCTCACTCAGTAAAGACTTTTCCATAAATACAGAAATGAGTAAAACTATTATTTGAATTTGGTCCATTAAAAAGACATTACGAGGTCAATACAGAAAAGATTTGTCCAGGCAACACTGGGGGCTACCTAGAAGAACGAGTGGTTCCCAAACCTGGTCCTAGAGCCACCCCAGTCAATCAGGTTTTCAGGACGCCCGCAATGAATATTCATGAGAGAGATTTGCATGCAGGAGAGGCAGTGCATGCAAATATCACTTATGAATATTCATGGTAGATATCCTGAAAATCGGACAGGTTTGGCTACCTCTAGGACCGGGTTTGGGAACCACTGCTTTAGAAAATACCCCTGTAGACCATATAGATTCTGCTGGCAGACAAAAGTATCCAGGGAAGGGAGAGAAAAGTGCCAGCTGAGTTTACCTGGAGAGTTCTGATAGCATTAACCCATGGAGACTGGTTGGGCTGGTGGTGGTGATGAATGTGGTAGTGGTGGGGTGAGAGGGTGGGTGCACCCGGTTAAGTCAAGCAGTCAAGCCACCTAATTAATTGATCCTTTTGCAAAGGTTTGCTGCTGAGTGCATTCTAAATGACGAGCCGCCCATTCTATTCCTATGGGTGGCTCGGCATTTTGCCTGTGCTACTTGGCAGCACATCTTTGTTAAAGCTTGCCTAAGAGCCTTAGGGGGGAGGGAATTCATCAAGGGGTGTTAACCAATTTAGTGCATGCTAAATGCTAAGACACCCATTATATTCCTATGGGCACGTTAGTATTTAGTGCATGCCAGTCAGCTGTTGCCCCTTGATGAATTCCCCCTAACCAATTATATGTAACATCCAATTAGGTCAGGATAAGTCTGCAAAAGATCCAGCTAAAATTATACAGATAACTTACTTGGCTAACTTTAATTGGATTTCAATCTACTGGATATCACCTCTATCTTACTTGTACGAACATAAGAATTGTCAGACCGAAGGTCAATCAAGCCGAATATCCTGTTTCCAACAGTGGCCAACCCAGGTCCCAAGTACCTAGCTAGATCCCAAGTAGTAAAACAGATTTTATGCTGCTTATCCTAGGAATAAGCAGTGGATTTTCCCCAAGCCATCTCAATAATGGTCTATGGACTTCTCCTTTAGGAAATTAATCCAAGTCTTTTTTTTAAACCCCGCTAAGCTAAATGATTTCACCACAATCTCCGGCAATGGATTCCAGAGTTTAATTACACGTTGTGTGAAGAAATATTTTCTACGGTTTGCTTTAAATCTACTACTTAGTAGCTTCATCACATGCCTCCTAGTCCTAGTATTTTTGGAAAGAGCGAACAAGCGATTCAGATCTACCCTTTCAATTCCACTCAGTATTTTATAGACCGCTGTCATATCACGCCTGAGCCATCTCTTCTCCAAGCTGAATAGCCCCAACTGCATTAGCCTTTCCTCATAAGGAAGTCGTACCATCCCTTTTATTATTATTGTCGCCCTTCTCTGAACCTTTTCTAATTCCGCTATATCTTTTTTGAGATACGGCAACCAGAACTGCACACAGTAGTCAAGGTGTGGCCGTACCATAGAGCGGTACAAGGGCATTATAACATTTTCATCTTTGTTTTCCATTCCTTTCCTCGTAATTCCTAACATTCTATTTTCTTTCTTAGCCACCGCCGCACATTTAGCTGAGGGTTTCAACGTATCCTCAACGATGGCACCTAGATCCTTTTCCTGGGCAGTGACGCCCAACTTGAAACCCAGCATCCCGTAGCTATATTTCAGGTTCCTCTTTCCCTCATGCATCACTTTGCACTTGCATTGCTATTATGAATTACTACTTCTCTAAATGTTGTGACCTTTTTTCTATGGAAGACCACAACACTTCCATTTGAAATATACTGTATACCACTCATTCATACTGAATAAATGGTACATAGATGAAAGTGCACTGGACAATCACACGAGGACAATGGAGCTCAGACATATGATTTTTAAAATGTCTTTTATATCAGAGTTCTATGTGTTTATTCGGTGACGGGACTAAAGCGCACCAGACAATCGCATGCGGACAAAGGAGCTCAGACAAATGCGCGCAAGACGTCAGCATGCCGGATTAAAAGTAAAATTTAAAGCGCTCCAAGGGAGCGCTCCCCCCAGTTTACTTAGAAGTGGCGCTGTTTTAGGGAAAAATTACAGTTTCCTCTCTAAGTGTATGTGTGTGGGGGGGGTCTTCTCACCCACCCCCAACAGCAGTGCCAACACTTCTAAGTAAAGTGGAAGGTTCCTCCCCCACACCCCCTCAAAGCGTTTTAAATTTAACTTTTAATCCGGCACGCTGACGTCCAGCGCGTGTTTGAGCTCCTTTGTCCGCGTGCGATTGTCTGGCGCGCTTTAGTCCCGTCACTGAATAAACACACAGAACTCTGATATAAAAGACATTTTAAAAATCATTCAAAGACAAACAACCCACTCACAGAAACACACACTCACTCACATATACCCATATGCACATACACTTAGGGAAACAGAGGGATCCGACTTAAGCAAATGGAGCCCAGCTAAAACTAAGGATGTTTAGTGAAGTTTCAAATTTTGTGCTATTCGTTAATCCAACCCAGCCAGAGAATGGGTTTTAGCATATACTCTGTACTTAGGCAGACGGAGGTTCTGTGTGATGGATGTACGCCATACACCTTAGAATTAGTGTTAAAAGCCCATAAACCACTTCAGTTGTTGAGGTTTTCTCAAACCTGTGTGTGTGGGTAATATCACTAAAAGCAGGTGTGACGGACAAAAATAAATGGTGTTCTTTCTCCAATATAAACCAAGCAGTTCATCCCTCGGTGCTGTTTATAAATAACGGAGAGTCAATTTTCTCAGAGTCCAGAGGACGCTTCAGTTCTGGTCGATAATGGCAGCATCCTAGCACAGCTAGCGCTCGTTAGGTCAAGAGGTTGCGATTAATCAAAGACTGTTTTGGTTTCGTCCGATATCCGTCAAGTCTCTGTAGTTTATATGTGACTGAAGATGGCTTCGGCAGTTTACAAAAAGCACCACAATGATACAACTGAGACAATAAACAGCGGTTTTGATGTGTTCAGCCATTGCACTTAGATGTTCTTGTGCATACCTCACTGAAGGTCCAAGTTCCAATTCACTGAGTGCACATGTTGCTGCTTTGTGTTGAGTATAACGGTAGCTTACTATCCATACGGCAGGAAGGCTTACAGGCTAAAGTTCAGCAGAACAGTACCAAATTAAGGCCCCCCCTTTTATCAAGAGTTACGAGTTTTTATTAAAATTTGATTTGATCGCTTATCTTGTTTTACTAAGCGAAATACAATTAATTTAAAAAAGCATAAAAAGACATGCACATCAGGGGTTTATATCGCTGCCGCGGCGGTAAACACTGCAACGCTCATTGGAATTTTATGAGCGTCGGAACTTTTACCGCAGCGGCCGGTGGGACAAAAACACCCTAGCGCGGCTTGATAAAAGGGGGGGGGGGGGAGGGTCTAAGAAAGCTATTGAAAGAAAGGTTGTGTTCACTCAAATTTTATGTGAGACAATTCCAGGAAATTGGTATACATTCTCAATTTTAACCCTTTGGCAATTTGGCTCCTACAGGGGATCTGCTTCTCCAAATGTCTGTTACTTGGCACAGTTGCTCTCATTCAGCCTCAAGTTATGTAAAGCAGGCGTTTCACCATCTGTCAATTAAAGGGTTAATCTTGAAACGTTAGGCAAATTTTTTTTTGGCAAGTGACCATGCAAGGTAAATAGACATGCACAGAGACTCATATCTAGAGCTAGACCTAGAGAAACTTAGAGAGAAATTAATTTATAACATTTTATTGAAGGAATCAATGAGATATTCATTACAATTAAATTCACAATAATAATATTTCCATACATACTTTATTATTCCTCCAAAATATATTTCGATATACCTAACCCATTCCTTTATATATCTCCCCTTGATCCCTTCCCCTTCACCCCTACCCTTCCCCCCTTCATTCTTTTAATTTATAATCTTTTAATGAAGGAATATGTAAGTATACAAAAATATAATACATATTACACTCGTAACAATTCAATTCATAAAAATATTTGTCAAACATAGTTCTTAGACACAGAGAGAAATTAAATAAGCAAAATGAAAGATTAAATCCAACTAAACTGTTAGCCTTGCATCCCCCACACACTTCCTGGACACTATTCCTCCCACCCTTCCTCCCATTCACCAATCTACCCTACATCTCTCATCAATGTTCCAGGAGTCGCCCAACTACACTGCCGCCAATGAGGGCTGGTGCTTCAGTACTGCATTTTCAAGCACTAGGGTCCAGGTAATAAGGATCCCTGTGGAAAAAAGCAGGGCCGCTGCAGGATTTCTGAGTGTATGACAGCACACAGACTCCACGGCTCATTTTACTTCCTACTGCCACGCTGCCAGAAGATTTTCACCACTGGAGTTAAAAAAAAAAATACAAAAAAACAGTGTTCTTTCTTTCTTTCTTTCAATTTTTTGTTGCTCTAGGCCAAAGGTAGGCAATTCCGGACCTCGAGAGCCAGAGCCAGGTCAGGTTTTCAAGATATCCACAATGTATGAGATGGATTTGCGTGCACTGCCTCCTTGAGATGCAAATCTGTCTCATGCATATTTATTGTGGATATCCTGAAAACTGGCCCACTGAACAGACACGCATTCAGACTCTGATAAGTTGGAGCAGTGGCATATATCAATAATTCTGGGCCAGTGCTGAAGTCTAATTGTTAGCTTATATAGTTTCATGAAGAGTTTATTTTTTGCCACTGTCCAAATCCCTCCCCCCCCCCCCCCCCTTTGTAGATGGTGGAGCTTTTCTTGTCATTCCATAGGCTTGTTTTTTCCTAATCTTACAAGATTTGTAGTAGTAGGGGGCCAGCTTAATCCCTAGACAAATTAGGTTGTTGCCTAGAACAGAAAAAGGCAAAAAAATGAATGAACCATTTATGAAAGAACATAACTAAACAAGCAGACTTCAGTGTGGTAAGCAAAAGACCCATATATCAAGTTTTCATAATTTATATGATATATCTCTATATCAAGTTTTCATAATTTCTCATATTGTTCAGTTCAGCAAGCCAGATTTTAATAGGCTCTATGGGCCCGAATTTATATATGTCACCTAAAAAAATCAGCGACAACTAGTTCTGCGCTAAGAGCGATTTTATAAAAGTTAGACATCCATTATAGAATCACGCTTATAGAAGCATGCTTAGGTGATGCTAAGCATTCTAACATTTAGGTGCACCCTATTTATGTCAGGGTTTTATTGGCCTAAATGCCGGCGCCTAAGTTAGGCAACCAACAGTTCCTAACTCAAAAACACAACCAGGCCTACTTTTAACTATGCCGAACTACTACTACTATTAATAATTTCTATAGCACTACCAGACGTACTCAGCGCTGTCTGTCCTAGACTCACGCCTACCATGTTAGGTATCTAACTTTCAATTAACTCTACTTAGTGCTGATTAAGAGATGTTGAGTGCCGATTATCGGCACCAATTTAGCCTATTACTCAAGTTAGACGCCTATATTTGTTTTGTTGGGTTGCTGAGATTCTATTGTAGTTACTGGGAAAGTTTGGAGCTGGTTTAAAGGATTTTTACAAAATAGATCCTACCAAGTTTATTGTGCCGGTAAATACTATGGAATAATCCTTGTGGAGTATCAAAAGGGTCTCCATTATCGTAAACTCTTTTCAACATCTATCTCATATCTTTGACCAATTTGTTGCATAGCTTAAAAGTTAGATTTCATATCTATGCTGACAATATCACGATACTAATACCAATGACAGCATTTACGCAGATCTAAAAAAACCAGATTTCATTTCTCTTGATCCAAATTGAACATTGGATGACAAAACTCAATTCAAACTCAAGCTTAATCTGGAAAAAAACAAAGATTTTTCCTTGCCAGTTCCACTGATAAAATAACTGACAGAACATTTCAAATCAACGGCCAGAACTACGCAATTCCCAGTTCTATTAAAATCCTAGGTGTAACATTAGATTGTCATCTCACTTTAGAGGATAACACTGACTTGATGACTAAAAAATGCTTTGCAATTCTTTGGAAACTTCGAACTATTAGAAAGTACTTTGATGTATCATTTTCCAAACTATTAGTTCAATCCTCAGTTTTGGACTACTGTAATATCATTTATTTGGGCTCTCATAAAAGAACACTGTGAAGATTTCAAATAATACAAAATGCAGCAGTCTGTTTGATATTTGGGCTCAATCATGTGAGCCCATATTATCAACGTCTTCACTGGTTAACATTTGAGTCAAGAGTTATGTTTAAATTTGGATGTATTTGTTTTAAAGCGTTGTTTGGACTGGTTCCAGGATATTTATCCTCCCAGGTACACTTGCATAAATCCAATAGGAACACTCGAAACATATCCAACGTTAAAATCCTGTCGATTTAAGAGATTTTGGAAGAAAACTTTTTCTTTTCAAGGTGGGAAAATGAACATCTGGTTAAATACTCTTGGCTGCCTTTGGAGGCAAGAATATTATTCAAATTTTCCTGTATCTGCTTTAAGCTGATTTCGGGATTGTCTCCAGCTTACCTTTTTCCTCTTTTTGTGTTGCATAGACCATCAAGAGAAACTAGAAACTTCTATTTATTTCCTTATCCAAAAATTAATGGGTGTAGATATAAGACCTTCTTAGATAGGACCCTAGTGTTTCAAGCTGGTAGCCAACAATCTTGGTTAGGTAAATGTATTCAGCAAGCTATGTTATCCTATTGCAGTTTTCAGAAATTAATTAAGACCACTTTGTTCGATAAGTTTATTACTTAGTGAGTTTTATTATTGAAATTCTGTTTTACAAATATTTGTATTTTTTTACTGTATTATTGTATTTCGCTGATTGTCCAGCCTAGAACTTTTGGTTATGGCGATATAAAAGAATAAAGTTATTATTATTATTAAAAACGTACTTATTTGATAAATGGATAAAGTGAGATTGGATGTATTACCTTGATATGTTTATGTATATTTCACTGAATGTACAGTCTTCTTGGACGTAAACCGCTTAGAACTTATGGTAGGGCGGTATATAAGAATAAAAGTTATTATTATTATTTTTATCGGCTAGGTGCCTAACTTTAAGAATTTGAGGCTATGTGGGTAGAGGAGAAAAGACAAATTTCATGCAGCAATATGCTATTTACTGCGACCAGTTAAGGGAGCAAGCAATAGCACTGGTATGAGGCTATGATATCGTGGGCTGTAGAGCAGACTTCTTTTTTTGTTCACACTTTTTCCAGTAGTAGCTCGAGGTGGCTTAGGTTCAGATTCACTAGTTATTTTTCCTGTCCCTGGAGGGCTCTTAATCTAATTTTGTATCTGAGGTAATAGGGCAGGGATTCTTAACCTTTTTTGAGGCACGGACCCCTTTAAGAATCCGATGAAAGCTATGGACCCCCTTCCCCAGAAATATTCATATAAGCCCAGCTTTGCATGCAATGAATATAATGCACTTTATTTATTGAGATTTGATTGTCTCATACATATACGCCATACAAAAAATGGCTCCTTTTACAAAGGTGCGTTAGGGCCTTAATGCGCGGAATAGCGCGCGCTAAGTTGCACTGAGCTGGCATTATTCTAGACGCGTACCACACGGTTTAGCGCGCGGTAATTTTGTGCGTGTGCTAAAAACGCTAGCGCACATTAGTAAAAGGAGCCCAAAGTATTATTAAACTTTAAAGCAAACCATCTCCTTTTTTTATGCAAAAAGTAATGGCCGCTCATTCTAATTATGAAATACAATTCTCTTGTGCAAATTAAAACAGATCTGCTACTGCTACCATGTTCTCTACTACCATTGCTACTACTACATCTACTGTCTCGTTATCTCTGAGAAAAATCAACAGTACCGGGCTGTATAATGAATATTTATTTATCGATTTATTTAATGTGTTTTCTGTCCTGTTTTCCTTAAAGAGCTCAGAACGGGTTACAGGTTAAACATACATAATATACAGTTGACAGGTTACAATTTGCACTGGATTCGCCCTAATTTCAGTACAAGTTTAAGATGGTGTCAGGTCAAAAGTGCGCCGGGACAAAGGCGCGCGCAGACAATTGAGCGCAGCGCGGAGGTGCGCGCCGCACAAAATTACTGTTTTTACGGCTCTGACGGTGGGGGCGTGGGGGGGAGCCCCCCCACTTTACTTTAATAGAGATCGCGCCGCGTTGTGGGGGCGTTGTGGGGGTGTGGGGGGTTGTAACCCCCCACATTTTACTGAAAACTTCACTTTTTCCCTGTTTTTAGGGAAAAAGTTAAGTTTACAGTAAAATGTGGAGGGTTACAACCCCCCAAACCCCCCCCCAACGCCGGCGCGATCTCTATTAAGTAAACTGGGGGGGCTCCCCAACAAAACCCCCTGTCGGAGCCCCTAAAAACTGTAATTTCCTTTGGCGCGCGCCTCCGTCTTGCGCTCAGTTGTCGGCGCGCGCCTTTGTCTTTCGCCAACTTGTCTAGGAACCGTTTAAGATACAAGTTTTTATCCTAACTTGACACATGCTAGTGGGCTAACACTTCTTAAAACCCATTTTTTTCCAGCAAGCTTTCGGGGCAGAAGCTTTAGGAATGGGTCATATCTATTGAAGGCTTTCAGCAGATTATCTGGAAAAACACAAAGTATTCCGTATTTTATATTTTAAATTTTGATGATTAAAATGTGCATTTTTTTGTCGTTTTCTGTGTGCTTTCCTATTTTAACTGGCGTTCCTTTTTTTATATATATATATATACTTAGGCACAAATTCTGTAACCAGCGCCTAAAGTTAGGCACACTATTTCGGAAAGCGCCTCTAAAAATTTAGACGGCCTTCAAAAAAATAGGCGCTATGCATGTGAGGCGCCTTGTTGCAGAATCGCTGCTCTTAAGCGTGCTTAAGCACTCAACTAGGCCCCTAACTTTTAGTTGGGCCTAGAGCGGGGCCTGTTTCTTTGGCCGTCTCCAAAACAGGTTCCGCTCAGCGCGATTCATTAAACAGCACCCAAGTTGACTTGAATCGCGCTGAACAGTGCCTAATTAGGCGCCTAACGTTTGGGCGCTTCTTATGGAATTTGCCCTTGCGTATTGTTTTATGAATCACGCTGAGCGGAACCTATTTTGGAGGCGCCCAAGAAATAGGCCAGCTCTAGGCCCAACTAAAAAGTAGGCGCCCATGCAAGCGCTTAAGCACGCTTAAGAGCAGCGATTCTGCAACAAGGCGCCTAACACGTAGCCACGCCCACGCCTAACGTGCATAGCGCCTATTTTTTTGAAGGCCGCCTAAATTTTTAGAAGCGCCTTGTTACAGAATCGCGCTTTCTTGATAGGCGCCTATGTTTCAATTAGTGCTGATTAAAAAGCTCAATTGAGCGTGCTCTTCAATTTAGATAGGCGCCTGTCTAGTTGGGCGCCTCTGAAATAGGTGTCTAACTTTAGGCGTTGGATGCAGAATTTGGGCCCCAGCGTTTATGTAAACCACTGAGAACTCTGAGTAAGATTCGGCGGTATATCAATCCAAATAATATAAACATAATACTAATCTATATACAGTACTCCTCTGAAATTCACAGGGGGTTCCATTCCAGGAGCACCCGCGAATTGTGAAAAACCGTGAATGCGGTTTAGGAGCGGAATGGAGGCAGGAAAGGGCTGCAGGGGCGGCAGGTGCGGGCGCGAGATCGTTCTAGGTATTTTCTGACCGCCTCTTCCGGGAACTGAAGCCAGGCTACACCAAACAGGAGCTGCTTTGACGCACCAGATAGCGTGACAAAGCAGCTCCTAATTGGTGCAGCCTGACTGTAGTTCCCGGAAGAGGCAGTCAGAAAATACTGTGAAAGACTGAGTCTGCGATTCGCAAACCGCAAATTCGTGGGGGTATACTGTATATAAAATCAGACGTATCTGTGTGTGTGCATGTGTATGTATGTATGTAAATTCTAGCATAACTCTGAAATCTATGGACAGATTTCATCCAAACTTGGTATACATATGGCTTAGTATCTGGGAACAAATACTGTGGGGTGGGAAGGGGATGACATGTAAAAATTATCAAAAACGACAGATATTAGTGTCTAACCCATAATTTTTGGGCTCGCTGAGATGAATACTGACACTCCTGATGCCATTCAAGTCCAATTTCAGCCCCATAGGCAGAGACATTCTTGTGGGAAGGGGGTGACGTAAAAATTATCAAAAACAACAGATACTAGTGTCTAACCCATAGTATTCAGGCTCGCTGAGATGAATACTGACATTCCCGATGCTATTCAAGTCCAAGTTCAGCTCCATAGCCAGAGACATTCTTGTGGGAAGGGGGTGACATGTAAAAATGATCGAAAACGACAGATATTAGTGTATAATCCGTAGTTTTTGGGCTCGCTGAGATTAATACTGACACTCCCAATGCCATTTAAGTCCAAGTTCAGCCCCATACAGCGGGCCATTCTTGCTGCTAAAAATGAAGATGTCCATGAAATAAACAATTAAATACTTCCCGTTTTACCAGGCATAATCACTGAATACAAGTCTATCGATAATGGAAGATTGGGATAAATAAATATCCGGGCAACGCCAGGTGATCAGCTAGTATATGTATAAATGTTAGTTTTTATCTGACCCTCATAGACCCCCTGAAGCCCATCCAGGTACCCCCTAGGGGTCCACAGCTCCCAGATTAAGAACCCCTGTAATAGAGGGTTAAGTGATTCGCCCAATATCATAAGCATCAGCAGTACAGTTTGAACGGGATAACCTTGGATGTCAGGCCTCTAACCACTAGGCTACTCTTCCATTGTCTCCGATGGCGCAATTTTCCTTCCGACATAAGTCCTATTAGATTTTCACAGCTTTAGTTTTATCTGGAGTTTGGCAAGAGCAGCATGCTGTAATCGAGACGACACATGGGTACAGGCCTCTAAAGGAGAGAAAGACAGTGGATGATGTAGATGGGCCGACTGGATAGGCCATGTGGTCTTTATCTGCCATCATTTTCTCTATTTCTAATCCCTGCCCTGTAAAGATCCTCGCAGATCTGGCTGCAGTCCAAAGCTGAAAGAAGCAGCATTAAGTCCCTGTCCATTACGGGAGATTTTCAGGCAATAGGAAGAAGAATCTACTCAGGGCTTCTGTGCTCTTTTAAGGAAACCTGTGCATGGTTTTTCTGCACCAGTTCACAGGCTCTATAGTGCGTTATGTGCACCTTCACTGGACAAGGCTGGTGAGGCTTGAGGGGGGGGGGGGGTGAAAGGAAGGATTGGAAGCATCAAGAGGAAGGGTAGGGTAGGAGGGAGAGCACCAAGGAAGGATGGCAGTGGCGTAGCGAGGGTGAGAGGCACCGGGACAGAAGCACCCCGCCCTGCCCCTCGCTCCTTCCCCATCCCCTGCCATGTGCGCACCCCTCTTCCCTTCCCCCGTACCTCTAATGGTTCACCGCCAGCGAGTAACAACTTCAACATGCTCCTCGTGACCCAGGCGGCTCTCCCTCTGACGTCACTTCCTATGCTCAGCAACGGGAAGCGGTGTCAGCAGGAGAGCCCACGCGGTTGTGAGGAACACGTTGAAGTTGTTACTCGCGGCGGTGAGGAACTAGAGGTAGGGGAAGGGAGTGCGCATATGGCAAGGGGAGGAGCGGGAAGAGGCTTCGGGGAGGCAGAGAGGAGGAGGGATGCCGGCGCCCTCACCAACAGGGTGCCCTGGGCAGACCGCCCCTCTCACCCTCCCCCTTTACTATGCCACTGGTTCAAGGGTAAAGGGTAACTTAGAATCTACCGTATTTCCCCATGTATAGGCCGCAGGAAATGCCGATTTAGGTTTTAAAACTCTTAGATAAGCTGTGGCTTATCTAAAAGATTTAAAACCACATGGGAGCTGCCTATACACCCCTCCCCACCATATACATCCCTCTCCCCCCCAGTAAATACCGTACCTCTGTTGGCTGCCTCCTGCAATGTCGCGACCACGGTGTAGGGCAGGAGCGATCTTTTCAGCGTCTAGCCACCCCGCACTGCTTCCTCAATGCCTGCATCAGTTCTTGTTAAACTTGAAGAATGTTGGATGACATTTTATAATATGGGCATTCATCTGCTATCACAAAGATTTCTGTATCCCTTGCTTTACCCCATTCATAGTTTGGATGGTTCCATTTGTAAAATGGATGATTATGCTGGATGCAGCTGACACTTGGACTTCCATCTCTTATCTAATGTAGAACAGGCTTTACTTGAGCAGAACCTGTTTAAAATCCATTTGTGACGTACAGACTTGAATGTTCATATTCCGAGTTCGACATCCTTTCTAAAATGCGTTAGGGAAGAAGCAGTGGAAGGACATCAATTGAAGAATCAAGGCCCGTACTGGGCAGACTTGCACGGTCTGTGTCCCGTATATGGCAATTCGCTTTAGGATAGGCTGAGGAAGGCTTCAACGGGAACTCTGGTAATTCAGAACCTGAGGACAGCGCTAAGCAGACTTTTATGACCTGTATCCTGCAAACGACGAGACGGTTTGGACAGGCTGGAATGAGATGTAACTATTGGGCAGACTGGATGGACTGTTCAGGTCTTTATCTGCTGTCATTTACTATGTTACTATGTCACTAAACCTACTCTTGGAGGCCCGTTGTGCTTTGTTGTTTGGTTTCATTGTATTGTTCCGAAAACAACCTGAGAATCTAAAGTTACTCCAAAAAATAAATCTTAAATACAAAAAACATAAAGAGTAAACTTGTACAATATTAATCTTATGGAGGACCTCATACACCCAGGACATTACTCAAATTTCTCTCATGCCCTTCCTGGAGTGGTGTATTCATCATCGGTCCCACTTATGCATTTCCGCTTTTTCTTGTTGGCTGAATTTTCAATAAAAAAAAGTGTATTATAGAAATGGAAGAAGCACTTAACTTTAGCCCAACGGTTGTTACTCAACCATTTCACATCTTGGTTTCATCAGGGGCTGTGCTACTTCTTCAATGTGTAAATTCCACACCACACCACACCACTGAAGCTGAATTTCAAGATGTCATATTATTTTTTCTTGAAACCGCACAAGCTCATACTATTTCAGCCGATCCTTGCGTACAATTTGTTGGGCTAAAGTTAGGTGCTTCTTCCAAAAAGAAAAAATGGAAATGTATAAGTAGGACCAATGATGAATGCACCACCCCAAGAAGGGCATGAAAGAAATTTGAGCAATGTCCCGGCTGTATGAGGTCCTCCATAGGTTAACATTGTACAAGTTTACTCTTTATGTTTTGTCATTGTATTGTTCACCATCTTGAATGGCAATTCGTTTGCCAAGACAAGAGTTTATAATGTTCTATAAATAACTACCATTAGCATTTTATCTTATTGCCTAATTTAAAGCACATCAAACTGTCATCAAGTTTCTAAGACTAATAAATAATTTATCTAAGATACATAAGTTGAGGTTGAGGGGTGGTAGATTCAGGGGCAATGTTAGGAAATTCTACTTTATGGAGAGGGTGGTGGATGCCTGGAATGCGCTCCTGAGAGAGGTAGTGGATAGGAAAACTGTGACTGAGTTCAAAGAAGCGTGGGATGAACACAGAGGATCTAGAATCAGAAAATAAGATTAAATATTGAACTAGGTCAGTTACTGGGCAGACTTGCACGGTCTGTGTCTGTGTATGGCCGTTTGGTGGAGGATGGGCTGGGGAGGGCTTCAATGGCTGGGAGGGTGTAGATGGGCTGGAGTAAGTCTTAACAGAGATTTCGGCAGTTGGAACCCAAGCACAGTACCGGGTAAAGCTTTGGATTCTTGCCCAGAAATAGCTAAGAAGAAAAAATTAAAAAAAAATTTAAATTGAATCAGGTTGGGCAGACTGGATAGACCATTCGAGTCTTTATCTGCCGTCATCTACTATGTTGCTATGTTACTATAAGCTGTGCAACCATACTAACAGCATAGGATGAATTCTAGGACATAAACAAAACATCTCAGCATACCAAGAGCTGCCTATAAAATAGTTTATTTCCACAGGAAAAAGACTTCAGATAAACCCCATTCAAAATGGAATACCTTCAAAACAACAATAAAAATGTTTAGGTCAATATCCAGTGGGGCAACTACTGCTCATAGGATGTGGTAACTGCAGTTAGAGTATCTGGTTTGGACAAGTTCCTGGAGTAAAAGCTATTGAGATAGATATGGGGGAAGCCACTGCTTACCCTGGGATTGGAATCATTGAATGTTGCTACTCTTTGAGATTCCGGAATCTTGCTATTCTTTTGAATTCTGGAATGTTGTTCTATATTTGGATTTCTCACAAGAAAGAAAGGCAAAAGTAGATATAATCCAACCGAGGTTAAGCTTTATTATTATAACTACTAGTGTTTAAGCCCGTTACATTAACGCAGGGGTGTCCAATGTCGGTCCTCGAGGGCCGCAGTCCAGTCGGGTTTTCAGGATTTCCCCAATGAATATGCATGAGATCTATTTGCATGCACTGCTTTCAATGCATATTCATTGGGGAGATCCTGAAAACCCGACTGGATTGTGGCCCTCGAGGACCGACATTGGACACCCCTGCATTAACGGGTGCTAGAATAGATGTGTAGACTTTTAGCACAATGGGTCGCTGAGGCGTTTCTTTCTTTCGTACTTTATGTTTTTTATCTCTCTCACTGTCCCTCTTTCTTTCTGTCTCTGTTCCCCTGTGTGTCTCTGTCTCTTCCCTGGCCCCCTGTCTTACTGTCTCTCTCCCTGGCTGTCTGTAAGTCTTTCTTTGTTTCTGTATCTTCTCCCTTCGCGAGTGTGGGGCAGTTGTAGGCGCGCAAGCACACTCCTTCCAGCCACAGGCATACGGAACACGCAGGTAGGAGTGCGCATGTGCCGCTTAGGGTTTTATTATGTAGTCATTAAGCCCGTTACATTAACGGGTGCTAGAATATATGTCTGTCTGTCTCCCTCCCACTGACTCTCTCTCTCTCTCTCCCTGGCCCCATTTCTCTGTCTGTCTTTCTAATGTTCAATAAATTTTTATTGAGTATTTTGAAAAATACAGAGAGCAATTCAAATACATAAAAAAGAATATAACATTTTGTATATATAGGGTCTATAAATATAGAATAAACTATAAAGGATCACAGTATTAAGAAAAGCTCAGAGTAATGGAGTTATTTGTGAAGACTGTATGAGAAAAAGATGAGATAGAACAGAATAAAAGTTAAGGAAAAAGGAAAGAAAGAGGAAAAGTGAAGAAAAGGAAAGGGAGACAGGAGTGTCTACAAGTCAGAGCGTACATATGAATCTAAGAATGACCAGGGTGATTTTTTGCTTTTAAAATTCTTAGAGATTCGGTGTGTAATTTTATTCTCCTATGCATATGATTCAAATCTATGATACATACATAAAGAGTTCCACCAAAACGTATAATCTAATAACTAAGATGATTTCCAATTTTTCAGAATGTGCATGAGGGCAATTACCATCATGGTATCAATGAGTTTAGGAGGACAATTTGATTGCGCAAAGCAGGGATGTTGAGATCGAAGGATTATAATGTCCATAGAAATCTCTTCTGAGCAGTTAGTGATAGATTGTATGGTGTTCCAAATTTGGGTCCAAAAAGAGCGGACCAAAGTACAATGAAAAAACATGTGATCAAGAGTTCCCTCCTCTTTCAAACAATTCCAGCAAACAGAGTCTTGTTTTAATTTGGCTTTCCACATGCGAAATGGGGTCCATATTGCGTTCCACATAATAAAGTACATTGATTGTGAAACTCTAGCAGATAAAAGTGGGCGGTTTGTTGAAGACCAAAAGAATTCCCAGTCAATGTCAGAAAGCGGAGTGATGAGTATATTATCCCAGTGTTTCATAGAATGGTATGAAAAAGTGAAGAAATGATCTCTCAGAATATTATAAAAAAAAGATATAGCTTTTCCTTTTGCTAGAGACCATAAAGACCAATGGCAGATAGTATTTTTGGAAGACATGAAGTCATATCGTATGTGCACAGAAGACAGCACTTCAATGAGTGAGATCCACTGTGAATAAGCAGAAGAAGGCAACATATATGTGGAACAAAGTATATCAAAAGGAATTGACGTAGTGAGAGTAGACAGTTGATGAGCAAACCATATACCTGCCCGCTGCCACCATTTCCATGAAAGGGATTTGCCTTGGTTTTGGATTTTGGGATTATTCCAAAGAGACATGAGTGGGCTAACACTAATTGAGATCTCAGCTATATTATCTAAATAATGGAGAGCATGCCGCGTTGAACTCAACAGAGAATACTTTCTCAAATGTCTGGGTATTGATATCGTTAGTAAGCAGGAGATGTGTAAAGGTTTGCATAGAAAACATTCCATTTCAAACCAAGTAGGAGGGTCTTGATAAAAGGAATCATTAACCCAGTAAGCTCCATATTTAGTTAATGAAGCTATATAATAATGGTAGAAATCCGGGATGTTAAGACCACCGTTAATTTTAGAGGCCTTCAGCTTGGCTAGAGCAATTCAAGGTTTTTTCTTGTTCCATATGAATTCAGATAGCTTCCTATTTAGCCAATAGAAGAATGATTTTCGGCATAGAAGAGGAAGCATAGAGAGAATGTAATTAATTTGAGATGCTAGAGTCATTTTGATGGATGCTATCCTACCCCACCAAGACAAATAAAGTGGAGACCATCTAGATGTAGTGTTAAGAACTAAATTTTTGATTTTAGATATATTAAGATCTTGAGCAAGGACCGGATCCTTGTGTATTAGAATCCCCAAGTATTTCACAGCTTCATTTGACCATGTGAATGGAAATTTAGCCAAATCTGATTGAAGAATGTTATTATTCAGAGGAAAGATTTCTGATTTCTCCCAATTGACAGAATATCCGGAAAAGCGAGAGTATTGTTTGATGATATGTATAAGATGAGGAAGAGAAGATTGAGGGTTCCTAAGAAAAATTAAGACATCATCAGCATAGGCTGCTAATTTAAATTCTCGATCAGAGGAGGGAATACCATTAATTAAGGGGCTTTGTCGAATAGCAGAGAGAAGAGGCTCTAACACTAAATTGAACAATAATGGTGAGAGAGGACAGCCCTGTCTAGTGCCTCTATGAAGGGGAAATTTATTGGATAGAGAATTGTTAATTAGAATACGAGCGTATGGACTGTGATATAATGTTTCTATCCATTTCGTGAAAAATGAGCCAAAATTATACCCTTTCAGGACACAAAAAAGAAAAGGCCACTCCACTCGATCAAAGGCTTTTTCAGCGTCTATAGCTAGGCCTATTATTGGGTCTGTCAATGTTTTAGCGTGAGCATTAATATGGTGAAAGAGGCGCAGGTTATCTCCTATATATCTTTGTTTAATAAACCCCGTTTGATCTTTATGTATAAGATGTGGAATCACTTTGGTAAGTCTAAGTGCCAGTAGTTTTGTCATTATTTTGTAATCTAAATTAAGGAGAGAGATAGGACAGAAGTTTTTAACCAAGGTGGCGTCCCTGTCAGGTTTAGGAATTACTACAATGGTGGCTTCAGTGAAATTAAATTGTTTATCTGGAGTGGAATGAAGGAAATCATAGTATGTAAGGAGATGAGGAGCTAAGATGTTTCGGAATTGTTTAAAAAATTCGTTAGTAAAACCGTCCGGACCAGGGGCTTTTCCAGTCGGTAGAGAAGATATGGTAGCTTCTATTTCTGTTATAGTTATCGGAGAATCTAGTTCCAATTTAACAGAGTCCGATATGGTCGGAAGAGATAAGGAGGAAAGAAAGGAGGCTATATCTGAATCAGGAGCCGCAAAGTCAGATTGGAATAATGAAGCATAAAAATTTTCGAATTGAGAAGAAATTAAAGATCTGGTTTTGACTAATTGTCCTGCTGGGTTTTGGATAGATGTGATATGTAGTCTTTTGGATTTAATTTTAAGGTATCTGGCCAATGGGCGACCCATAAGATTATCTCCCATATAATGGCCAGAATTGGAGATGAAGATATCACGTCTGGCTGTGCATGAAACTAAAGTATTATATTCATATTTAAGTTTTTGGATATTTTGGAGAATAATTGGGTCTTGTAAGTGATTAGACATATGTTGTAGTTCAAATGTTTTAATAGAGTTTTCTAATTCTTTTTCTTTTATCATGGACTGTTTTTTTTTCCAAGAAGCAATTTTTATCAATTCACCTCTAAGGGTTGCTTTGTAAGCTTCCCAGACTATGGAAGGACAAATTTCAGGATCTTTAGAGTTATTTTCAAAAAATTCCACTGTGAACGAGTTGATTTTTTCAACAGTTTCTTCATCTAAAAGTAAGGCGTTGTTTAAGCGCCAAGAAGGAGATTCTTTACGCGGAGCCGAGATAGAAATATATAAAGAAATGGCAGCATGGTCTGTAAGAGAGATTGGATGTATAATAGCATTTGTAAGATCCTGAATGAGAGAAGAGGATATGAGAAAGAAATCAATTCTCGAGTAGGAATTATGAGGTGGTGAAAAATGTGAATATTCTCTACCTTTCGGGTGAAGTAATCGCCAAGGATCCACAAGGGAGAAGGCATCATTTAGAGCCTGAAGAGCTGTGAATGACTTGGATTTGGAGGGTTTACAAGAAGAAGATCTATCAATATATAAGTCTTGGATTTGATTAAAGTCTCCTCCCAATATTAGAGAACAAGAACTGAATTCAATTAGCGCAAGCTGAATATCTCTAAAAAAATCCGGGTGATCTTTAACCGGGCCATATATATTTAGAAGAACAAAATCCACTGAGTGCAGCGCAGCATGTACCAGACACCATCTTCCCTCCGTGTCTGTTTTAATTGAATGAATAGTGGGAGATAGTTTATCTTTAAGAAATATTGAAACACCATTTTTCTTTTGATGGGTTGCAGGGGAGTATAAGTGAGCGGAATATCCCTTTAGTTGAAATTTCGTGGCGGCAGCGGGTGGGAGGTGGGTTTCTTGTAGGAAAATTATATCTGGATGTTTGTTAAACACATAATTAGATATCTTTTTTCTTTTAATGGGATGATTCAGGCCATTCACATTAAAGGAAAAGACATGTAGGTCAGCCATAATATATGAAATGTAGTGGTGAAATATGAGGTATATCCCCTTTGTCAAAAAAAAATAACTGATATATTTGTAAGGTTAGGTAGACACTCCTGTCTAAGAAGAAAAATAGAAAGAGCATTAAAATAAGAAAGAAGAAGTCAGTAATGTCAGCGTAATATATGGTCAGAAAAGAAATAAACCATATTATCATGCATATCTTAAAATATTTTAAGGGTGCTCTTATGAGCACAGAAGAATAACACATGTGAAGTAACTAACAGAATTCACACCTAATCAGTAATATAAAATGTGAGATTAGTGTGCTTAACTTAGCAGACTATAAAAATTATGTATTTCATTACATAGAACATTGAGATAAGAGCTTATTGGCACAGTCTAAAATATCAAAACTGGAATTGATTTAATCAAACAAAGACCTGCACGGCTGATGTCAAGTAGAATTAGATCGTTGGGGTATTATTGATCATAGTCTCAGGCATTGAGTCTATAAATAGTTGTGCGGCTACTTTATCTATGAATGTATGTGGTTTCCCATCTCTCCATATGCGTAGAGACGCCGGGTACACAAGTGCAAACTTCACTCCTCGACGATGAAGCGTGGAACATAGCGGCACCATCGCCTTGCGAAGGGTGGATACATGTAAGGAGTAGTCGTTAAATAATAGTAGTTTTCGTATTCAAGACGACCATATTTCCGATAGGCTTGCATGATGAGTTCTTTGTCTTTCCAGTTAATATATCTAGCGATTACTGCTCGCGAACGGTTGTTATTCTCCATGCGTTGGCCCAAGCGGTGTGCCCGCTCGCATAGAAAACCAGACTCAGGGGTCACCAGACCAAGTTGTTTTGGGAGCCAAATCTGAAAAAAGCGGTAGAGACCTTGATCAGCACGGAGATCAGGTAGTCCTACAACTCGTAGGTTATTGCGGCGTTGACGGTTCTCTTGGTCATCCAAACGTATTGTCAATGTTGCCACTTGATTTTGCAAGGCAATCACTTTTTCACGATCTTGCAATGTTGCATCTTCATTTTCAGACACCCTTTGCTCCACTGCTGCAATACGCCCAGCATGTGCTTCAAAACGATCGTTAATACAGTCTACAGCCAATTGTAATTTAAGAAATTTATCTTCCAGGGCCACAGTGACCATTTTCGTAATTTCTTGGGCCCAATCACCCCATTGTGCCGAGGTTATAGTTGGAGTTGGTGACGTCGCCATTTTAAGTATTGAGCAGGATGATTTATGTTTAGGCGTTTTCGCCGATCTTATCGGCATTCCTATCTGATGCGCACTTTTAAGCGGCTACACATATACAAGAAAGCTCTGTAGGTGAGGCAGAACTAGTTTGAAAAAGATTTATTTGTTAGGCAGACTCTCTTCTACCCATAGCCGCTAGGGATATACAGGTTCAAAAGGATGCAGCAAGCTCCATGTAGGGGAGAGAGATCTCTGGTAGTCACTTCAGTATCAAGAAAAATATAGGCGATTTGGATAATTACAGTTTTAAAGCAGATGATTAATGATCATGCGTGCAGGCTGATCTCAGGCCATCTTTTTTCCTTTCTCTTCTTCTCCTTGTTTTGTGTCGGTTTCGCCCGAATTCAAACGAAGGTCTCGTATCACTGGCGCACCCGCGACCTCGGCGTGACTCAAGATTTGAGCGACACCTTCATCCGGGATAACGGTTGTCTGGGTCACCCGTCTGAATGGAGTTGAGTGTTCCGGCAGCAAAAATTTAACAGACTATGTAAAAAAAATTAAATATAAAAGCACAGTTTTATTTGAATTAGGCGTGTACAGGAGAAGCCGTTACGCCATCCGTGTGTTCTCCGTGGTGATCAGGCCACGCCCCCTCGACTTCGGCAGTTCCTGGGTGGGCTATGGACAGCGGAGTTCAGGTGAAAAGCAGGAGCAGGGCTAACTCCTGTTCGAGTGGTGTCGGGCGGAGGAAGGAGGGACAGGATGGAGGAAGCTTCCTCCTTCCTCTGCCTTGAAGTCGCTGAAGAGGAACAGAAAAACTTTCGGCGGTCCGCAGTGGGCTGAAGAGAAGCCGGGTCAGGCTGGAAGATTGGTCTTTAGCAGCCCTCGGATGGGCTGGGGAGAGCAAGGCTCACAATTGAGCAGTGCAGGGCAGATCTCTCCTGCTTGAGTGGCGTCAGGCGGAGGAAGGAGGGACTGTAAGAGGGCTTAAGAGAGCTGGAACGGCAGGCCAGGTGCCGGAGTGGCTGCTGGGGGCGGGGCAAACCGCCGATCTCAGGCTCCTCCGGTGCAGTGAAGGGGGACGACTCGATCTCCCTTCCCCTTCACTGTGCTGGATCTAGAAGAGGCCCGGTCTGCAAAGCCCTTAAGAGGGCTGTAACGGCAGGCCGGTGCCGAAGTGGCTGCTGGGGGCGGGGCAAACCGCCGATCTCAGGCTCCTCCGGTGCAGTGAAGGGGGACGACTCGATCTCCCTTCCCCTTCACTGTGCTGGATCTAGAAGAGGCCCGGTCTGCAAAGCCCTCTCCCTGCCCCTGTGTCTTTCTTTCTTTCTATCTCCCTCCCTCCCACTATCTGTCATTTTTCCCCATTTCCCTGTGCAGCAGCATTTCCATCCCACTTCCCTATACAGCAGCAACAGCATTTCCCTCCTATCCCCACCCCCCTTTCCTGTGCAGAAGCAGCAGCGGTATTTCCCTTCCCCTCCAAGTCCCTGTGTAGCAGTAGCAGCATTTTCCCCCACCCCCCTTTCCCTTCTCTTACCTTCTCTTCCCTTACCCTTCCCTGCTCCATTCGGCCCCTCCCCCTTCTTTTACTGCCATTGTCCTGCTCAATCTGGCCTGCTCCTGACCCTCCCACCGCCGACAAACCTCCGGGCTCCAGTCGCGTAGGCAGCACTTTAAACACGCTGCTTCGCGGCCTTCTACTGCCGATTTCCTCTCCCGCATCTGTCTCCGATGATGTCATCAGAGACGCGGCAGAGGAAATCGGCAGTAGATGGGCGCGAAGCAGCGTGTTTATAGTGCTGCCTACGCCGCTGGAGCCGGGAGGTTTGTGGAGGGTCAACGGGCGGAGCGGGGCTGCTCTCCACCACTCAGTTGCTGCCACTGGAATGCAAATAGGGCCGCGAGTGTGGGGCAGTTGTAGTCGCGCATGCGCACTTCTTCAGGCCACGGACATACGGAACACGCAAGTAGAAGTGCGCATGTGCGGCTTAGGTTTTATTATAGAGATAGTCCCAACAAGGATCCTAGTTTCGGCAGAAAAACTGCCTTCTTCAGGGGATAAAACAACCGATGAAGTTGCAAAACGATGTATGGTTGAATGTAATAATTAAAAAAAACAAACAATAATAACTGTATACAAGCAGAATATCAAAAATTATTATAAAGCCACCAAAAGATATTCATAAAGTGAATCCCACTACCGGGTGATTATTTTCAACTGCGCTGCGGTGATCTTTCCTACACCAGAGGATACAAAGATATTATTAAGATAAGTGCGGGTTTCCTACTCTATTTAAATAATTTTGGAAATAACTATGATTTACTGAACTTTAACGGAGTTTTTCTTAAACCAAGGATGTGTTTTCTATGACAACTTTGCACTTGTCATAGCAGTTTTCTGAGTTTGTTCTCAGGAAACACTGAGGTCTTTTCTCCGTAACTATTTGGGTACCTGCTTTACTACGGGCTCCTTTTATGAAGCCGCGTTAGCAGTTTGACGCGCCTAAATGACACGGCTAATTTGACACGGCTAATTTGACACGGCTAATTTGACACGGCTAATTTGCCAGCCGTGCTAGCAGCTACCGCCTCCTCTTGATCTTTTCAGCTAGCGCAGGGGTTGGTGCACGCTAAAAAGGGGCATGCGATAAAGCCGCTAACGCGGCTTCGTAAAAGAAGCCCTAAGTCTCTGGTAGTGGGGTTCACTTTATGAATATCTTTTGGCTGAAAGTAATGTCATAGATTAAGGAATGGAACCTTCAAGGAACCATATGAGCAGGTTTGGAATCACGGAAAAACAAAACATGACTCATTATGGCTATTCTTATGTTTGTTATAGGGGTTTGTTTCCAGTTTGTCTTATACAACAGGAAACAGTCTACATGTGGGAAACAGAAACCCGAGGTACAACTATACGATGGGAGGGATGTTATTAAATGAGAGTACCCAACAAAGGGACTTGGGGATAATGGTGGACATGACAATGAAGCCAACGGCACAGTGCGCAGCGGCCGCTAAGAAGGTAAACAAAATGCTAGGCATAATCAAGAAGGGTATTACAACTCCAGTTAATGTTTCAATTATTATTGTACAACGCTTAGTATTTCATGATAAGCGTTTAATCAAATAATCGAATAAACTTGAAACTTGAAACTTGCGTCCGCATCCGGAGTACTGCGTCCAATATTGGTCACCGTACCTTAAGAAGGACATGGCATTACTCGAGAGGAGAGCGACGCGTCTGATAAAGGGGATGGAAAACCTTTCATATGCTGAGAGATTGGAGAAACTGGGTCTCTTTTCCCTGGAGAAGAGGAGACTTAGAGAGGATATGATAGAGACTTACAAGATCATGAAGGGCATAGAGAGAGTAGAGAGGGACAGAAAGAGAGAGAGAAAGGGAGACAGAGAGAAATAGAGAGAGAGCGAGAAAGATTGGAGAAACTGGGACTCTTTTCCCTGGAGAAGAGGAGACTTAGAGGGGATATGATAGAGACTTACAAGATCATGAAGGGCATAGAGAGAGTGGAGAGGGACAGAAAGAGAGAGAGAAAGGGAGACAGAGAGAAATAGAGAGAGAGAGAAAGAGAGAGAGAGAGAGAGAGAAAGATTGGAGAAACTGGGTCTCTTTTCCCTGGAGAAGAGGAGACTTAGAGGGGATATAATAGAGACTTACAAGATCATGAAGGGCATAGAGAGAGTGGGGAGTGACAGAAAGAGAGAGAGAAAGGGAGACAGAGAGAAATAGAGAGAGAGAAAGATTGGAGAAACTGGGTCTCTTTTCCCTGGAGAAGAGGAAACTTAGAGGGGATATGATAGAGACTTACAAGATCATGAAGGGCATAGAGAGAGTGGGGAGGGACAGATTTTTCAAACTTTGAACAAATAAAAGAACAAGAGGGCATTCGGAAAAGTTGAAAGGGGACAGATTCAAAACGAATGCTAGGAAGTTCTTTTTTACCCAACGTGTGGTGGACACCTGGAATGCAAGCAGTGTCTCACTTCCGGCTCACCACACAATTGTTTCCCACGTACTCACCTTTATAGGACCCCCAGGGACTCCTGAAGAAGACTTTTTGCCGAAACACGGACCGTGTTGGGTCCTGTATCCCTAGCGGACTATGTCCTTTAAGGCTCTAATGTGGATGATTTACTTTTATGTGGATGGAATTATTTTATGTGGATGATTTTAGTGTACCTTTGGAACTTTGATACTTTCAAATTAAGTCCATTTAGGAACATCGTCACTCCACAGAGTTTTTTTGGTTTTCTCAAAAAAATGGATAATACATTGGGTCATGCTTTTTGGTTATGTCCCAAAATTCAGAAATTTTGGAATGCTGTTTGTGTTTTTCTTGGATCAATTATTTCTAGAATTGTGGTTCCTTCCCCCCAAATGGTATTATTTCTCCAATGGGACAGGATTTTTAAGAAAGGGGTTAGGGAATTATTTCATAAATCCTTTATTATAGGTCAAAAATGTATTTTTCAACATTGGTTGCAAGAAAGTCCACCCTCATTTTGGGATTGGAGGGCAGCATTTCATGATCTTATGATTATAGAAGCTAGGGTGACCTCCACATCTTATAGAAAAACAGAGTAAATTTTGGATGACCTGGAAACCTTAAATACAGCAATTATCAGTCAGAGCAGGCAGTTTTGGAGTGAACTCATTACATTTGTAATCATAAAGTGAAGCACTATTTATTAGTAATATTTGGAAATGGGATGGGTGGAGGGGGGAAAGGGGGGATGGGGAGGGAGGAGGGTGTGTTGGGCAGTACTTTATCGTGTTTGTATTGTGATGATAACTGATTGTTGATTTCTTTGAATTTTTATATCTACAGTGTATTAACTGAGTTGAGATGATATTCTTTGTAAGATATTTGTTATATATATTTTATTTTTAAAATTCAATAAAAAAAATTATTGAACATTAAAAACTGAAGATACTCTAAGGGCCCCTTTTACAAAGCCATGGGAGCGATACGTCCACAACAAATGTTCCGAAGCCCATAGGAATTGTAGAAAGCTTCAACACCGCCATTAATGACTGGGTAGTCAATTCAGAGTGGTTTACATGAGCTTCTGTAATTGTGTTACAATACGTGAGCTTCTGTAAATGTGTTACAATACAGAGTTAGCGTTTTCTGAGATGGTTTTCCATACAGACACATTTATATCATAATCAATCAACCCACGTATATACATATATCATATACTATGTTCATACTAAATCCTATTTATTTACACATATAATACATGTATTGTGTTCTATGTTTAGTGCCTTTGCCATGGGGGAGTCATTACTGTGGCTTTGGAAAGGGGACCCTAAGGGCCAGATTCTATAAATGGTACCTAAGTTAGGTGACGCTAGGCTCCCTAATCGCAGACACCTAGCAACGCCTAACTTAAATCCACACAAAAGTTAATTAAAAAAAAAAAATAGTTAAATGGTGTGGTAATTGACTACGCCATTAAAAACTGATTAAAAAAATTATTTTAATTGATAATTGAACTTACATGCGGATATTCTCATGGTGCCTAGCAATGCCTAAGTCAAGGTGCCCTCCAACACCTAACGACGCCTACCTGAAAAATAGGCATGGTTAGGGGCATAGAATAGGCGTGGTAAACCTAGGCATGCAAGTTAGGTAAAATCTGGCCTAATATACCAGCACCTATCTCAAAGATGCCTAGCAACACCAAAGTCTACGAGGGGGGTCTACGAGGGGCCACTGAAAAGTTCTCAGCCCAACCAAGAAGAGAATGACATGGAGCCATGAAACTTACGAGTTATTCCACACTTTTCTTGACACTTTTCATTTCAGTTAGGCAAAGGCATCTAGTAAAGGGGCATATGTATAAGGGAGCTAAGCACTTGTGACATCACCAATGAGGCTGGCTCTTAGGCATTGGTGGAATAAGGCATTATGACATCACAATATGAGGGGCTGTTGAAAAGTTCTCAGCCCACCCAAGAAGAGAATGAGGTGGAGCCATGAAACATATCAGTTATTCCACACTTTTCTTGACACTTTTCATTTTGTTTCATATCATCGAAATGAAAAATGTCAAGAAAAGTGTGGAATAACCTCAAAATTTCATAGCTCCGCCTCATTCTCTTCTTGGTTGGACTGAGAACTTTTCAGTGGCCCCTCCTATTGTGATGTCATAATGCCTCATTCCACCAATGCCTAAGAGCCAACCTCATCGGTGATGTCACAAATGCTTGGTTTCCTTATACTTGTGTTCATTTACTAGATGTATTTGCCTCATCAAAATGAAAAGTGTCAAGAAAAGTGTGGAATAACTTGTAAGTCTCATGGCTCCACCTCATTCTCTTCTTGGTTGGGCTGAGAACTTTTCAGCGGCCCCTCATACTTAGGGGCCGCTAGTGGTGATTCTATAAAGGACGCCTAGCAGTTGACTGACAATCGCACAGACTGACGCCTAAAATTTAGGCGCTGTGTCTTGAATCTGGCCCTAAATGTTTGTACTAAATAAATTGAAGAAAAGAGTATCCAAAAAGAATGGTATCAATTCTGTAAAAGGTAATTCAGCATAAAAATTAAAAGTGTTTTATACTTCAAATGTTGGAATTATGCCTTAAAATACTCTGTTTCCTAAATGATTCATGGCATTCAGAAATGACTAAGGTCCACTTCCCCCCACCCCCACCACTGCCCCAGCACTTATTTTGTGTGAAGTGATCAAATACAGATGTTGCCAAAGAGTTGACCTTACCGACCGTGACTTAACTAGAGATTGAATGACAGACAGTCGGTCAGTGGTAGGGTGAAACCATGTTATGGCGGTAGGGTGTAAATATATATACAGTGTGTAGGTTGTGATTGACAGGAAAAAAACACAGCTGTTCTGTTGTTTTGGAAAAAAATAAAAAAGTTTTTTCCTTGCTTAAAAAGGATGGCCAGTTTTTCTAGATGTTTTTCGGTGCGCGCCATTGCATTCGAAAGATTCACAAGAGAAAATATTAGAAAATGGTACAGTTTCCTTCCTCCCGAAATATCATGTTTCATATACTGCATAACTCATTAGCCAAAATGGGTGTTAGCCTTGATCAATGGCAGGAAGACAGGGGGGGGGTGTCAAATGTTAATCAATCAAAAACAGATACTCCCTACTAAAGCAGAAAGAGATCACTAATCTGGAAAAAAAAAATGAGGCAAATTATTTGACAACTTTGAGACAGGAGACACAATCTTTATATTAGACAATACAGACATACTGAGGGAGTTAAAAAGAAAGGAACAAGTGGACTGTGCTCTAGAGAAAGCTAATATCCAAATTCGATAACACATAAGTGTTTAATAAGCAATAAAATCACACTCATACCACACACTTTCCGAACGTATGGTGGGCTCTAGGTGCTTGTAATTTTCAAATGCTATTAGACTTCTAATAGTCACTGTAAAGTTTTCTTTCACTAGATTTTATCTGATATATTGCATAACATAAACATCTTATTTTAAGAAATTTTAACACAGCATCTCTGCACATTTAATACAAGCCTTATCAATCCTTTACGAATTATCTAATAAATCTGCTGCACATTCTTCTAATTATCAAAGGCTGGTTTTTTTACCACTGGCCAAAATAAATGACTAAGACCCCCATTTTCCGCAGAACACAGAGATCAGAATGAGATGTGAAGGTTGGGATGTGCTTAGGTTTGCTGGTATTTTAAAACAGGATCTGCCAATGCAGTCTTTTGCACATGGAGTTCCTAGTACCTGTATAGTACATCTTTCATGTGCAAGTAGCACCACTTCCATGCGCTGCTCCATTCCCATTAAAAAAAAAAAACTACACTTTGAAATGCTATTAATGAGGTTGCAAAGCCACAATGTTAACTTGGTTTCGTTTTGTGAAAGGAATTAGCCTATATGGTATTGATAAGACTGACTGTCTTAAGCCCTTGGCAAAACAGGCAATTTAAAAAAAAAAAATCTATGCATGATTTTGAGCTTGTATAAAGTGCAAGAGGGAAATCACTGGCATAGTAAGGGGGACACGGGGGCGTGACATTGGAGGTAGCACTGGCACCTCTCCTCTTTCCCCTGCCCATGCATCCTACCCCAGGCCCCTGTACCTCTTCAAATCTTCATTGTCTGCAAGCTGCATCTCTTTGCCTGCTGCTTGCACCAGCTTCATGCCTCTCACTGACATCACTTCCTGTTCACAGGGACCAGGAAGTGACATCACAAGGAAGGATGAAGCCAGCGTGAGCAGCAGGTGAGAGAAGCTGCTCGTTGCTAGTGAAGATATGAAGAGGTGCGGGAGTGAGCAGCACACAGTAGTACCATGGACGCATGGGGAGGGTGCACAGTGCAGCTACGCCGAGCGTCTCCACCCCGTTCACAAGCTTCCTTCGCTATGCTATTCATGGAAATTTTTCCCTTTATACATGTATTCCCTTTGTAGAATGGGGAAAACACAAGTAGATTCTAGTCCTGCCCAAGCCATGCCCAGACCAAGCCCTCCCCCCCTTTGAAATCTCTGTGAGGAGTTCATCACATGTATGTAGCACTTTTTATGAACTTGATATTTACACATCTATATGATATACCAGTGAATATGCTACTATTGAGTGCAGAATGAGTAAATGTGAATCAATTTTTTTACTCTTTCAAAAAGTACTACATAGGATCCTGCTAGGTACTTGGTAGCTCAGTTGGCCACTGTTGGAAACAGGATACTTGGCTTGATGGACCTTTGGTCTGTCCTAGTACAGCAATTCTTATGTTCTTATGTGAGCCAAGTAAAGGATAATCAAGCCATTGTGACATCACTGATGAGGTTGGCTCTTGGGCATTGGTGGAATGAGGCATTATGACATCACAATCTCAGCTCTGGAATGTTGTTATTCTAAGGCAGTGGTCTCAAACATGCGGCCCACCAGATACTATTTTGAGGCCCTCAGAATGTTTATCATAATCACAAAAGTAAAATAAAACAATTTCTTGATCATATGTCTCTTTAGCTATAAACTACAATATTATTATTAAGACTTAGTCAAAAGCAAAGATTTATAAACTATAAAGAGTTTTACCTCATGCAAAATTGTCATTTCTTTAATAAGGCATTAACTATTTTTTTCTGAGGCCCTCCAAGTACCTACAAATCCAAAATGTGGCCCTGCAAAGGGTTTGAGCTTGAGACTACTGCTCTAAGGGTTTCTGCCAGGTGCTTGGGACCTGGGTTGGCCACTGTTAGAAACAGGATACTGGGCTTGAAGGCCCTTCGGTCTGCCCCAGTATGACAGTTCTTATGTTCTTATGTACAAGGACTAGGGTACACTCAATTAAGTTACTTAGATATACTTATAAAACTGATAGGAGAAAATAATTTTCCACTCAACGAATAGCTCAGCCATAGAACTCGTTGCCGGAGGATGTGATAACTGTGGTTAGTATATCTCGGTTTAATAAAAGTTTGGACAAGTTCCTGGAGAAAAAGTCCATAGTCTTCTATTATGACAGACTTGGTAAAAGCCACTGCTTGCCCTGGGATCAGTAATATGGAATCTTGCTACTATCTGAGATTCTGTCAGGTACTTGTGACCCAGATTGGTCACTGTTTGAAGCACGTGGACCACTGGTCTGACCAAGTTTGGCTATTCTCATGTTCTTATGTGAATATGTTTCTAAGATAAGGGCCTAAGGTTTTAGCTGTTGTCATATACCGTAATACTTTTTTTTTTTTTTTTTTTTTACATTACACAATACTCAGTCAGAGCAGGCAGTTTTGTAGTGAACTCATTACATTTGTGATCATAAAGTGAAGCACTATTTATTAGTAATATTTGGAAATGGGATGGGTGGAGGGGGGATGGGAAGGGAGAAGTGTGTATAGGGAGGTACTTTATCGTGTCTGTATTGTAATGATAATTGATTGTTGATTTCTTTGAATTTATATATCTACAATGTATTAACTGAGCTGAGATGATATTCTTTGTAAGATTTTTGTTATGTATCTTTTATTTTTTAAAACTCAATAAAAATTATTGAACATTACATTACACAATACTCTCAAGCACATTGAAACTGGTTTCTCCATGTTGGAACGTGTGTTCAATGCCTTCTCTGTTCTATACGTTTTCATTTGCTTGGGCTAGTATTTTAAATTTTTGTTTTTTTGTTTTGCTTTGGATTTGTTTGGGTTTTTTAAAAAAAAAATTTTGTTAGAGAGTGTTGGTAACCCACCTGGGAAGGGGTATCCTATCCATAGACTTCAGTCTTCTCTCCAGACTGAATCTGCTTCTGTGAAAACAGAGTCCAAAATTAAATTAGAAAAATCTCGGTAGGCCAGCGGGCCTGAATTTCCTTCCCTTCCTATTTTCTCATTCCACCATCTATCACCTAATTAGGACCAGTGAGGGATCATCTTCACTGGATTAACCTTTATTAAATTGTACACATTCAACATGTGCCCTTTTTGATTAACTAGAGCGTGGAGCGCTGCCCTGCAGTAAACCCACCTTGTAATTGGATCCGCTTAATTAATTTCAGATGAAGTAGGGCAGATACTTTAAATTCTTCAATTAATAAAAGTATACCAGTTAAATTCTAAATCCTAGAATCTTACATATGCTTCTGTAAACAGACCGATGCATTAAAAAAAACACAAAACCTCTTTTGAACCAGTCTGGCTGGAAAATATCTTTAAAGTCACTTTCATTTTACTTGCAAGCTTAAATTTGTTGAACTTATCAGTCTAGAAATTCTAGTGATAAAGCGTTGTTCTTTTAAAAAGAAAAAGATAGATCAATAATAAAGAAAAACTATTTTAGTTATCCACACTTGAACTTTCAACTCAGTTTGCTTTTCATCTTCTGAACTCAGGGTATTGACTTGTTTCCACTGTTTCAAATCAATTTCAACCTTCTTTTAGCACATTGGATAAATATTAATAATGAAAAAAAAAAGGATGTAATTCCACTTAGTTTTAATATTCACTGCTGTAACAATTTAATCTAATTGTATTAACATTTCAAACAAGAAAAGGATTTCTTCTGGTTAGCACATGTTTGTGTAGCCTATCATTCGTTCAATATTTACGGCAAAAGAGAACCATTGGATTAACTTATATTCTTGCTTGAGTTCCTGGAAAGCTTCTCTGTAAATGAAATAGATACTGATCTGCTCGAGGTGCCCTGTGAACTTCCAGGGTTTCCATTATCCGGTAACTTGCTGAAGGAAAATTCCATTTGGACTAGGCCAACAAAAGTCTGGAATCTAAGACTGTCACTTTCTGAAAGTACATTTATTTAGTTTAAGGTAGGGCCATGGATGGAAGGAATAGTTAAGAGAAATGATATAGCAAAGAACTAATTCCCCTGCCAAAACTGTGTTCAGTCTTCTTATAGCAGCCCAGAATACGGTACCAGATTACTATATACAAACTAGAAATGTCATCATTTTAAAAGCATGGGCTTATACTATTTATTATCTCATCAGAGACCTCTGAAAGTATTAACCTTTTCTAAATTCTAGCTAGAATGCATTGAAACGTTTTCATGCCATGTTGGGTATGTGTTGGTATGATTTTATAAGAGCCCTGGACATATAGAACAATTTTTTATATGCTTAAGTAGACTGGAGGTATATTCAAATAGAGCATGGGTGCAGATTCTATAAATGGCATTTGACTCTATTCTATAAAGCAGTGTTATCACAAACTATGTGCCATGGCATGTGAGATTCTGGGTGTGCCGCGAGACACTGGTGAGTAGGAGAGGCACTAGCACCAGCCGACTGGCTACAGGACGTGCCACTCACAGTGAGTCAGCCAGCGCCAGCAGCTCTCCTCTTCTCGCACCCCCCACTGCCATAGTAATAGCAAGCTCAGGGCCCCATCTGGAGAGCCTCCACGCATGCGTGGATTTTGATGTGATGACATCACACACCATCATTGCGTTGACATCATTGTGATGATATCACACATCATTGTGATGACTTCACACATGACATCACACCATCATTGTGATGACATCACACATGACATCATTGCGTCGATGTCCACGCCCTCCAGAGGCGACCTCGGGTTTAGTGTGCCACGGCTTCAAAAACAGTTTGCGAGACCCCTGATGTCAAGGGCACTCTTGATAGAACAGCGTCGAGTGTCAAATTCGAGTGTTCAGCTTTGGGCACGAGGACTCACGCCAGCTGAAACCTGGCGGAAATCCTGGTGCACAGACCTCCCCCCCCCCCCCCCAGCTATTCTGTGACACTGTATGCATCTTTTGTGAATACGCCCAACCTACCCATGTCTCTCCCATGGCCATGTGCCTTTTGAGTTGTGCGTGTTCCAATGTAGGTGTTCATTGTTACAGAATAGCATGAAGCTATATTGGCACCCACATCAAAATTAGTGTCAGTTAAGTGTTAGCTCAAATTATTAAATCATCGGAGACTATTAACTAATTATTTTTTGCGCCAATCTAGGATCTATGCTCAAGCCGGGTACCCTAATTTGGGCAACCTTTATAGAATCCAAGAGATAACTGTCTATCTTTACATGATATTGGGGCAATGTTATATCAGGAATTGTCCAAATACTAGGACTAAGGGCATGACATGAAGCTACTAAGTAGTAGATTTAAAACAAACCAGAGAAAATATTTCTTCACAAAATGTGTTATTAAATTCAGGGATTTATTGTTAGAGAATGTGATGAAATCAATTAGCTTAGCGGGGTTTTGAACAAAACTTGGATAATTTTCTAAAAGAGAAGTCCAGAGGCCATTATTGAGATGTCTTGGGGAAATCCATTGCTTATTCCTGGGTTAAGCAGCATCAAAATCTGTTTTATGACTTGGGACCTGGGTTGGCAACTGCTGGAAACAGAATACTGGGCTTGATGGACCTTTGCTCTGTCCCAGTATGGCAGCTCATATGTTCTTATGTGAGCCAAGTATAGGACTATCAAGCCATTGTGACATCACTGATGAGGTTGTCTCTTAGGCACTGATGGAATGAGGTATTATGACATCACAATCTCAGCTCTGGAATGTTGCTACTTTAGGTTTCCTCAAGGTATTTAGGACCTGGGCTTGATGGACTTTCGGTTTGTCCCAGTATGGCAATTCTTATGTTCTTATGTCCAAAGGGGTCAGACCCAGTACCAACAGCACACAAAAGGAACAAAGAAGGTGCAAACTGGTGCATGGCTCTATGAATGTATGCATCTAATTTATAAATTACTTACATTGCAACTCTGCTGTGTCCAATCTATGCCCTTGACAGCACCTACATACAGGGCTCCTTTTACTAAGCTGCGATAGCGTTTTTAGCGTGCACAGGATTTTAGCGTGCGCGAAGCCCATGCTATGCGGCTAGAGCTAATGCCAGCTCAATGCTGGCATTAAGGTCATCACACGATGAACTGCCCCGCGCGCTAGACCTTAACGCCAGCATTGAGCTGGCGTTAGTTCTAGCCGAGTAGCGTGGGTTTAGCACGCGCTAAAATCCTGCGCGCGCTAATAACGCTATCGCAGCTTAGTAAAAGGAGCCCGCAGACTGCAGAAAAGTAAGCGCACACTTCCCACATGTGTACTTCTCACCTGCATACGTGGTTCTCTATGTTAAAAACACACAGCACAAACTTTGTAAAATTACCCCCTACTCCCCTAGTTCTATAAAAAGTGCTAAAATTGCAAATTTAAGCCCATACAGTACATTTCTTGATGTATTTTAGAATGAGGGCCAAAATTGTGATTGCGCATTATTTTGACGCAAGCTATGTGACAGTTTAAGGATGTGAAGTTCTTCGTTATGCTGTTTTTTACTGCGATGCATTTTTTTGTATTTTTGGTGTGATTTTGTATGTGATTATTATTCCCCGCTTAGATTTGTGGATTTTAAATAAATAAATTTCAAAGGGTTGCCATATTCCAAGCTAGGCAATCCCTAGGGAAAAACATATATCGTATGACTGAAATACAACCAGACCTCCAGATATTTTTAAAGTAATTGGCCTTTAGTAATTGAATTGAATGATTTTAAATTTTACGCACAAGTCTAAAAAGGGGGCAGAGAAATGGGTGGGCCCATGGGGAAAAAAATCCAAAAACCAGAACAAGCAGGGATGGAACTGTACACATCAACCGGAGATAATGTTAAACAAAGAATTTTATTGTAGTCAAAAAAAAGTCTATGTTGTAATGAATATGCGATTCAGTCAGAGTCTAAACACAGACCGTGTCAGATCTGATTGAGTCTTATCTGATTCCATAACATAGACTGCTAATTATAACATAGAATGTTTTGGGTCTGATTGAGTCCATTTAGAGAGGCCAATCCAAATCACAAGTACCTGGCAAAAATCCAAATAGTAGCAGCATTCCAAGCTGAGATTGTGATGTCATAATGCCTCATTCCACCAGTACCTAAGAGCCAACCTCATCAGTGATGTCACAATGGCTTGATTGTCCTATACTTGGCTCACACAAGAACATAAGAATAACCTTACTGGGTCAGACCAATGGTCCATTTAGCCCAGTATCCCATCTTTACGGAGGCCAATCCAAGTCACAAATACCTAGTAAAAACCCAAATAGTAGCAGCAGTCCATGTGACCAATCCAGGGCAAGCAGCAGCTTCCCCCAAGTCTGTCTCAACTATGGATTTTTTTTCCTCCAGGAACATGTCCAAACCTTTTTTAAACAAGGACGTTTTTTTGACTACAATAAATTATTTTTTGACACTATCTCTGGTTGATGTGCACAGTTCCATCCCCGCTTGTTCTGATCTTGGGGACATGGGTGGGACATTCCTTTAAGTTAAGGACATCCACGCCTAATTTTAGGCGTGGGCATTTGCGCCATGTTTTTGCTGGTGCAAATGGCCTTGCCTAAAGTTAGGCACAGTTCCTGGGCATAAACACTGTTCATTAAACTCCGCCTAATTTGAAATGCGACTTATAGAATAGTGCTCTTTTTGGAGCCAATTTTTAAGGCACCACATATAGAATTTCCTGGGTGGAGTGAGGTGGAGAGCAGATACAGCAGGACAGGTTTGGCATGTATTTTAGTAATACACATGTGCTTATTCCTGCAGGCTCCATCATGCACATAATTCCATCTGCCTCTGTGTCTCCATCTAAATTTCCTGCTGCGATTATATACAAGTAGGGGGGTCATAGAAACATAGAATATGACGGCAGAAAAGGGCTGACGGCCCAACAAGTCTGCCCACTCAAGAACCCTCCCTCCCAACTAGTCTGCCTACTCAAGAACCCTTCTTCCCTGGAGTATCTATCGCTTGAGCATAACTCTGTAGTACTCCCACCTGTTTGTCCCATCGACTCTTGAAATCGAGCACGCCTCGACCACCTAGCGGGGAAGATCATTCCATCGATCAATCACCCGTTCGGTGAAGAAGTATTTCCTGGTGTCACCATGAAATCTTCCTCCCTTAAGTTTTAGTGGATGCCCTCTTGTCGACGTGGGACCCTTCAGAAAAAAGATTTCCTCCTCCGCTTTGATGTGACCCATGATGTATTTAAATGTTTCTATCATGTCCCCCCTTTCTCTGCGCTCTTCCAGAGAATATAAGCGCAGTCTGATCAGGCGTTCTTCATATGGGATGTTTTTAAGTCCTGAGACCATCCTAGTGGCCATTCTCTGTATCGACTCCATCCTCTTCACATCCTTTTGATAATGTGGCCTCCAAAATTGGACACAGTACTCCAGGTGAGGTCTCACCGTTGATCTGTATAACGGTAGTATGACTTCCGGCTTTCGGCTGATGAAGCTCCTTCTGATGCAACCCAGCATTTCTCTGGCCTTTGCTGTAGCTTTCTCCACCTGATTAGCAGCTTTCATATCTTCCCGGATGAGAACTCCCAAGTCCCTTTCTGCAGTAGTTCTTGTTCAGTTTTCACCATTCAAGGTGTATGTTTTGCATGGATATCCGCTCCCAAGGTGCATTACTTTACATTTCTTGGCATTGAAGTTTAGTTGCCAAGTACTTGACCACTTTTCCAAAACAAGCAGGTCTTGCTCCATAGTGTTGGGCCTGGTTGCGCTGTCAGGTTCTGAGGCCCTGCCCACAACGCTGCATAAACATTGCATTGGTGGATCTGGGGTTTGAACCGGCTCCAGCCTGAGACCCTGTAGACTACAAGGCGGGCGCTCTGACTGCTGAGCCACGAGAGGGGTCCTTTTATCAAGTCGCGCTAGCGGGGTTAGCGGGTCGGGCATTCCATCACGCGCTAACCCCGGCGGCCGGCTAAAAATCTAACGCCTGCTCAATGTAGGCGTTAGCGGCTAGCGCGGCAGGCAGTTTAACGTGCGGTATTACACGCGTTAAACCCCTACCGCAGCTTGATAAAAGGACCCCTAGGTGTATATGTTGCTTATAACATAGGCAGGACATATGTATCGATTCCTAAACTTGCATGTTCATCTCTGATTTACGACGGGACGCTGAAAAGTTCTCAGCCCATCCAAGACGATAGTGATGTGGAGCCATGAAACTTGCAAGTTATTCCACACTTTTCTTGACACTTTTTGGTCCATATCAAATCATTTAAATGAAAAGTGTCAAGGAAAGTGTGGAATAACTTGTAAGTTTCATGGTTCCATATTATTCTCTTCTTGGTTGGGCTGAGAACTTTTCTGCTGTGATAATATGTGATTGTCTCTGGGGAAAAAGTGACTAAAATAGCGAATCCATTGTGTTGAGAATGACTGATTATTTTATTTTTCCACTTTATAAGCAGTCTGAAAAAGATTCCGTTTGAACTTCTGTAACTTTTTTTTTTCTCACATGGGGTTTGGACTGCTGCATTACCAATTGTTTGCTCCGGTGGGACAATCACACGTGTACTACAAACCCAGACTTTTATTTGTATTTTTATGTTATTTATTGGGAAGAGCGAATAATAAAATCATCTTTCAGAACATCCACTTTCACAGACTCTTGTTTTTATCATTAAATTGTTTGCTCCAACAGATTTCATTAAAACCCTCTTTTTTTTTTTTTTTTTTGCTGTTTTTCTTTCTAGTGATTTAAACGCCTCTTCCCAGAGATGGCTACATATGGCATTGCAGTAAACCCCAGCAAAGAATCAGAAGAAATAATTTCCATTTGAATGTAGGAGGGTGCTTTGAAAAGTTTGGTTTAAAAAAATAATAATAAAAAATGAAGCAAGCAACGTAATCCCCATCAAGGGCTATATACTTAGGTGTCCTTTTACTAAGGCGAGCTAGCCGTTTTAGCGTGCGCTAAACGCTAACGCGTCCATTATAGTCTATGGGCATGTTAGCATTTAGCGCGTGCTAAAATGGTAGCGTATCTCAGTAATAGGACCCCTTAGTCTAGTGCGTTTTCAGTTTTTTCATACTGTAGGGAAAATAGCTTACGAAAAAATCCTGGAAATTGGCTGGACTGTGTGTAGACCTCATGGAAACTAAAGGCCTCTTCTATTAAACTGCGCTAGCAGTTTTCTAGCGCGGGGAACTGCGCAGAACGGCCCGCGCTGCTCCTGACGCTCCTAGAGTTCCCAGGAGCGTCGGGAGCCACACGGGCCATTCAGTGCGGCTCCCCGTGCTAAAAACTGCTAGGGCAGTTTAATAAAAGAGGGGACAAGTTGTTTTTTTTAACCAAACTTTTCAAAGCACCTCCTGCATTCAAATGAAAATTATTTCTTCTGATTCTCTGCTGGGGTTTACTGCAATGCCATATGTAGCCATCTCTGAGAAGAGGAGTCTCAAATCACCAGAAAGAAAAACAGCAAAAAAAATAAAAAATAAAAAAAGAGGTTTTTAATGAAATCTGTTGGAGCAAACAATTCAATGATAAAAACAAGAGTCTGTGAAAGTGGATGTTCTGAAAGATGATTTTATTATTCGCTCTTCCCAATAAATAACATAAAAATACAAATAAAAGTCTGGGTTTGTAGTATTCAAGTTTCAAGTTTTATTAGGATTTTATATACCGCCTATCAAGGTTATCTAAGCGGTTTTTACAATCAGGTACTCAAGCATTTTCCCTATCTGTCCCGGTGGGCTCACAATCTATCTAACGTACCTGTGATAACGTACATGTGTGATTGTCCCACTGGAGCAAACAATTGGTAATGCAGCAGTCCAAACCCCATGTGAGAAAAAAAAAAAGTTACAGAAGTTCAAACGGAATCTTTTTCAGACTGCTTATGAAGTGGGAAAAAAAAAATCAGCCATTCTCTGCTTTAGTCACTTTTTCCCTTCATCTAACTTTTTCCCTTTTACTCTTCATCTAACTGCAAATGGGGAAAAAATCTGCTTCTAGATTTTTTTTTTTTTTTTTGCCTGATTCTGTAACCAATACAAACTTATCCTCAATCTTCTGGCATCAAGTTTTTTGTGGGTTGTTTTTTTTTTTTTTCCATTCTTCCTTCACACAGGCAGGTTAGCGGATGAACTTTGATATGATAAGTACACGGTCAGTACATTGTACCTCCTCTTGACTCTGAAGTTTATGGGCAAATCTATTTATTGGACCAATCTCTTATTATTTCATGGAAATATACTTGTGCAGACAATTTATAAAAGCAGGACAGGTCCACAGAGAAAGCAAATGCACACACGCACACATAATGACAAAGGAATTCCTTGTTTACAAAGAAGAGAGGAACCAGGTCAGATATTCATTTCTTAAATATATTTTCTGATTACAGGTGCTAAGGATGAGATGGTGTTAGCTTGGTATTTCTGGGTATTAGATCACTGTAATTCCTCCAAATCTGATTATTTCATGCTCTGGTTTACACTTATTCCAACCCTCAGACTCAGGCGGGAACTAAAGCTTCTTTTGTAACCCAGCGTAACGGTGCGTCTATCACATCCCAGCCCTTAAAGGGAATCTACCACGCAGCCATAGGTGAACCTGACAGATGAAAGCATTTTTCCCCCCACACACACTACTGCATTTCTTACAGAAATAGCTCAGCACTGAAATAATCCCCGGTGGTGTGATTTATGAGTTATCAGGTAGCTTTAAAGGACTGGGCTATATATATATATCATGTCTGTCCTTTGATCACGTTTACCTTTACTTTTTTGAAGAGGGAGCGTAATGGTCTATTGGTTGTTTTTATCATTAAATTGTTTGCTCTAACAGATTTCATTAAAAACCTCTTTTTTTTTTTTTTTTTGCTGTTTTTCTTTCTAGTGGTTTAAACGCCTCTTCCCAGAGATGGCTAAATATGGCATTGCAGTAAACCCAGCAGAGAATCAGAAGAAATGATTTCCATTTGAATGTAGGAGGGTGCTTTGAAAAGTTTGGTTTAAAAAAAAAATAAAAATGAAGCAAGCAACATAATCCCCTGTAAATTTAGGGGTCCTTTTACTAAGGCGCTAAACGCTAGCGCGTCCATTATAGTCTATGGACATGTTAGCTTTTAGCGCGTGCTAAAATGGTGGCGTACCTCAGTAACAGGACCCCTTAGTCCAGTGCGTTTTCAGTTTTTTCATACTTAGGGAAAATAACTTACGACAAAAAAGCTGGAAATTGGCTGGACTGTGTGCTTCCATTACCCCGAGCTGCCTTGAACAGGCTTTGCTCAACTTGGGGAAAGTCGGAGAGAGTTTAATTCGTGCACTTTTCAAGCGGTTCTGCCGTGCAACTTGGGCTCCTTCGTCAGGGGACGATTAATAAATTGCAGCTGCCAAGCTCTGTTTCCAAACGTATGCCTTTCGTCTGCCACCAAAATTCCCGACAACAAAGGAAGGCAGGGGATTAGACTAATAACTTCGCTAAAAGTGGTGTTTCGAGAACTGGTGATTGTTCACATCCAGTGGACGTTGTCCAGAACTAGGTGGATGCAAAATGCACCGGCTATAAGACCTGAATCGATACCACCACAGAAAACATTTTTTTTGAACAATGCTTATCCTCTCATATTGTTCTTCTAAATTAAACTAAGGATTTGTCTGCAAGACATGAAACGTAATCCCATTTTGGGAGGACAATAGTTTATTTTTCTTTTGCCTCGGTCGGTAATATAACGCCTCGCCACCAGCACACACACGTTATTGTGCTTTGTTCATGGAGTATATTAAGAACAAAATTCAAATGCACGGAGAAAATGAGTTTCCTGAAATAAGAGGGCACATATGAGGCTGATCTGTTTCTGGCACCCAATGAGCACAAGGGGATTTTGAAATAAGAGGATGCTAGGGCTCGCCGAAAGTTCATTAAAAGTGTTTTTAGAGTACACAAAGACGTCCAGAAAATAGGCGTAATTTCTGTGCCCTGAACATAACAATGCGCAAAATGACTTTTATTTGTTAGAGTAATTAAAATTTTTGCAAATGTTAGTGGTTTTAAAGAAAGCCTAGGTTCATTTTTCTCAGGTTGTTAATTATTTAGAAAATGCTAGTGAAACTTATGACGACTTCTTTCGTAGGGAGAGTTTAAAAAAAATATGCCTATACTTGTTATATTTACATTAGTCAAAGATATGGAAAATGTAAATATTCCTCATGTTGTTTATAACAGGTAAAGAACCAAAATGTAATTTTACTCCTGTGCTATCAATCGTGCTACAGTTATGGGTATTTTACACAATATAGCGTATACTATCGACAACATCATCTGTGAATGAAATGCAAAATCCCCCTAAATGACAGAAAATGAAACAAAATGAGAATGTCTGGCCTGTCCACTCCTAAAAGAGTCCTGAAAGGGATAACTTTATAGCAAAAGAAGGCATCTTTTTGTATGTGTATTTTACATAGGGCTTAACCATTCATTTCTAAGCAAAGTTCACACTGTTGTGACGCGGATCAATATTAAATTCATACTTCCTCCATAGTTGGAATCATACAAGGGGCTGCTGAAAAGTTCTCAGCCCAGCCAAGATGAGACTGATGTGGAGCCATGAAACGTACAAGTTATTCCACACTTTTCTTGACACTTTTTTTTCCCCCCAATATCAAATGAAATGAAAAGTGTCAAGAAAAGTGTGGAATAACTTGTACGTTTCATGGCTCCACATCAGTCTCATCTTGGCTGGGCTGAGAACTTTTCAGCAGCCCCTCGTATTGTGATGTCATAATGCATCATTCCACCAATGCCTAAGAGCCAACCTCATCGGTAATGTCACGATGGCTTGGTTTCCCTCTACTTGCGCCCCTTTACTGGATGCATTTGCCTCACTGGAACAAATGTGTCAAGAAAAGTTGGAATAACTTGTACGTTTCATGGTTCCACATCATTCTCTTCTTGGTTGGGCTGAGACCTTTTCAGTGGCTTCTGTAGATCCCTGTAAGTGCTTTTGAGGACCTTCCATAAAGTTATGGTAAGCACTAATGTGTGCTTACAACAGCTAAAAAATCACTTACTGCAAGGTGCACTGAGGCATCCCAAGGTAATTTTGGGATGTGCATATATGACTCCCATGCTAAAAAATAAATATATATATATTTTTTAAGCACATGGGGGAAGGTCTGGGGCAGAGAGTTAGCACAAGTATATTGCCATGTGCTAAATGATTAGCACATGCTTAACCTATGAGCTCTTCCCACCCACATAATGGGTGATAGTATGGGCTCATGTGATAATGGTAAGATTAGTGCATGTTAGCAAGATATATATGGGTTAGATTCACTAAGGCCATGGATCGGATCTGATCTGTGAGCAATCCAATCTGATCCATGGGGCTGATTCATGAAGCGCCCTCATGCAAATGAGGGCGATCGTAATCACGTCCCCCACGAGCGCACGGATCACTCACCAGCGATTCTGACGCATGTGCAGACCATCTCCTATGCCTGTAGATGGTCTGCGCATGCTCACCACGCTTGAAACTTCTTTTTTTTTTGTTATCAAGGTGGAAACTTTTGCGAGCCAGTGGTTTAACCCACGGGTTGAAAGTGGGGCTGCACCGCGGGTTAAAACCATGGAGTCGGGGCAGAGAGCAGAGAGCAGGGTGCCAAGAGCAGGAGAATCGGGGCACCATGTTGGTGTGGCAGCTGGCGCCCCCCCCTCCTCTCCACCCCTGCCTCTTCCCACTCATCCACACGCCCCCATCTCTTCCCCGTACTTCCTGGTGTTCAATGCCGCGAGCAGCAACTTCAGCGTGCTCCTCGCAAACGCTGATGTCACTTCCGGGTGCCACACAAAGGAAGTGATGTCAGAGGGAGAGACGGCGCGATCACAAGGAGCACGTTGAAGTTCTTGTTGCTTGTGTTGGTGAACAGCTAAATGTATGGGGGAAGGGAAGGGGGGCGCACGCAGCAGGGGAGATTGGTGAAGGAGCAGGGGCAAGAGATGAAGGTGGGAGAGGGGGTGCCATCCACCCCCAGTCACCACTCCCCCTTGCTACGCCACTGTCTGACATGATGTCGCATTTCAATACTTTCTGCGTCAGGGACATCTGCCCTCTTCAACGGTGACCCTTTCGCTAATTCCTAAACCCAGCAAAAGAGCTGCAGTTTCCAGGACTGTTGCCGATATGAGTAAACACCTTTTATGTAGAAAGCCTCAACATGATGCCACATTGGACAGAACAAGACTCAAGAGAACTATCATTTGAGAAAAGTGCACTTTTTAAAAACTGATATAAAATAATTAAAAAAAAAAATTTTTTTAATGTACAAGGACCTATGATTGCAAACCACGCGTTGCCAGAGGTTGTGGTAAAAGCGGATAGCGTGGCTGGTTTTAAGAAAGGTTTGGACAAATTCCTGGAGGAAAAGTCCATAGGCTGTTATTAAGACACAGGGGACGCCATTGGTTGCCCTGGATTGGTAGCATGGAATGTTGCTACTCTTTGGGGATTCCGCATGGGAATGTGTGGTGCAGTGGTTAAAGCTACAGCCTCAGCACCCTGAGGTTGGGGGTTCAAACCCACACTGCTCCTCGTGACCCTGGGCAAGTCACTTAATCCCCCCATTGCCCCAGGTACATTAGATAGATCGTGAGCCCACCAGGACAGACAGGGAAAAATGCTTGAGTACCTGAATAAATTCATGTAAACTATTCTGGGAGAACAGTATAGAAAACTGAATAAATAATAGTGTGAAAAGTTTCAGCCTCTGATATCCAGAGCTGGTATTGTGACATCATAATGCCTCATTCCACCAATGCCTAAGAGCCAACCTCATCAGTGATGTCACAATGGCTTGATTGTCCTATAGCTGGCTCGCTTTTACTACATTTTGATTTCTAGAGTGGTGCAGTGGTTAAAGCTACAGCCTCAGCACCCTGGGGTTGTGGGTTCAAACCCATGCTGCTCCTTGTGACCCTGGGCAAGTCACTTAATCCCCCCCATTCCACCAGGTACATTAGGTAGATTGTGAGCCCGCCAGGACAGACAAGGAAAAATGCTTGATTACCTGAATAAATTAATATAAACTTTTCTGAGTTCTCTTGGGAGAATGGTATAGAAAATTGAATAAATAAATATTTGAGATTCTGGAATCTTGCTAAACTGAGATTCTGGAATGTTGCTACTCTTTGGGTTTGGGCCAGGTACTAGTGACCTGGATTGGCCACCGGGAGAATGGGCTACTGGGCTTGATGGAACTTTGGCCTGACCCAGTAAGGTTATTCATATGTTCACTTCATAAAGGCTGACCTGAACAGAGAATGAAAAAATTAGTCACTTGTCCCTCCACTTACTTAGCTGAATAAAGGTGCTGTAGTCAAATAGTAGCAAGGAGAGTCCAGCTTTTTTTTTTGGGGGGGGGATCAAAGACCAAAGTTAAGGTGCAGTCCTCTTTCAACATGGCTCCGTCCAAGCCATCCAAGTCTTAAGTCCACCCTGAACACACCTCCAACATGCCCCCTTTAGTTTGGGATGCACAGAAGCTAGGACACCTCGCAAGGCATCCAGAAGGACAGTTTTGAAAATCGGCCCTTGTACGTCCTGGTGATTAGGATACCCAAGTGCTGATTTATGCCATATTTTGGACCTCGTAGACTTTTGAAAATGCCCCTATTTATTTATGTAATGCGTTCTCAGAACTATTTCTAATAATATGCAGTTTTCTTGTCTGAAGCGTGCATGTACTCAAGGGGGGGGGGGGATTCTATAAATAATGCTAAAAATGGCTGCCAAAACAATCAGCATTATGTGTATTCTATAAAGGGTAACACGCCCTTTATAGAATACCACATAGAACAGATTCCTATGCCCGACTTGGGGCACCAGACTTACGCCTCCTGGTGTAAGTGTTGATGCAAAAAAACAAAAGGAATTGACCCCAAGATATCCGCAGAGAAGAAAATCCAGAGAAAACAAAAAAAACACTGTGGAGTGACGATGTTCCTAAATGGACTTTATTTGAAAGAGTCAAAGTTCCAAAGTTACACCAAAATCATCCATATAAAATAATTTCATCCACATAAAAATAGGTTATCCACATAAAAGCCTTAAAGGACCTAGTCCACTAGGGATACAGGACCCAACACGGTCCGCGTTTCGACAAAAAGTCTTCTTCAGGGGTCCCAGGGGATCCTATAAAGGTGAATACGTGGGAAACAATTGTGTGGTGAGCCAGAAGTGAGACACTGCTTGCGTTTGCGGATGAAATTATTTTATGTGGATGATTTCGGTATACCTTTGGAACGTTGACTCTTTCAAATAAAGTCCATTTAGGAACATCGTCAGTCCACAGAGTTTTTTTTGGTTTTCTCTGTAAGTGCTGATGCCCAACTTAAGCACACTTGCCTGGTATTCTATAATTATATGCGTGATAACGTTTAGGAACGCCCCTCCCATGCCTATGCCTCTCCAATGGTCAAATCTCTTTTAGGATATATGCTATGGAAATTAGACGCCCTGCCTTCGAGTAGTGCAGGGTGTGCCAATTGACTTCAATAATTGCTTGTTGGCACTCAATTACCGATGATTAAGAGTTCCTTAACCAATTAATTGAGGTGCATATCTTGACAGCATGCCCAAAGTTCAGCACAATATACAGAATCTGAGGGTATGTGTGCAAGCATACGGATTTTATTAAATACAGGGGTACATTACAAATCCAGATCTCCCAAAACGATGTCAACAGGAACACCCTACACGCAGTGCATCAGACTACGTAGGTTTTTTTAATAACCTTTTTTTTTTTTTTACTTGTAAAAAAATATGCTTCAGATGTGGAAAATACCTTATAAAATTGCTGCCATATTGTGGCCAACTTTCTATTCCTTCGATTTTGAAACCAAGTTGAGCAGATCAGAGAGGCTTCTTCCGACATCAGTGTAAGTGATGATATTGAGGATGTCAGCTCTGATTGCATTTACATATTTCTGTGGTTTGGGGTTTTCTTCTAATTCGGAATGTTTTATTGTAACCCACCAAGAACTTTGGATTTTGCAGGATATAAATTCAATAAATATCAGCCTGCCTGTCATCGTCGGATAAAAATGGGCTGGGCTGTTGATTGCATCAAAGGAAGAAAGCAGCCATTCCTTGTTGTGCCGATGCAATATGTGAGCGTTGGTTTTTTTTCTCTGTCCCTGAGGAAGGAATGAAACGAAGTACTTTGTCGGACAGGGGATTTACTTTACTTGAGATGGAGATAAGGTTTTTTTTTTAATCATAATTTTGCATTTATTCAGTATTGAAATACCACCGCATTTGGATGTATGTGAATTTTGAAGCACATAATTGGAACTCCTGGCGGCGTCCTTTCGAAGCAAAGTTTTCGGGAAGTGGTCACACCATCAAGAGGACAATAATAAATTATTATTAATAATGACAGGGGTTGCCATTCAACAAATCACATATAACTGGAAAGATTGGAAAAGACTAAATTATACATTTTGGTGGAATTCTTTATGCCACATATATAAAATGGAAAGGTTTACTGCGTTACAAAAGGGATATTTTAAAAAATTTCAGGATGTATGGAAACCATTAACACAATATTGTCAAGATTAAGTAGAAATATTTCCCTTATGTTTATTAATTTATGAAGAAAGGGGGGGATATTTTATTTTAACATATATCATACAAAAATGAAGTTTAGGGATGGGAGGGAGGGAAGAGGAATAGAGATATAAATAACACTTAATGTAATTTATGAATATGAATAAAGAATTTATATGATTATAGAACATATGATAGAGAGGGATGGGAAGGGGAGGGGGGGAAAAAAGGATGTACTGCACAAATAATAGAATGTTAAATGATATATTTACTGTTAATGTGATTAAATATATATATACATTTAATGTAATTATGAAAATGAATAAAGAATTATAAAAAAAAAAAAAAAGAGTTTTTATTGAGCACGTTTTGGTCAACATTATAGAGTGCAACATGATGTAAAAGGGTGGTCCGGTGGTTTTCTTTTACTGCAGAGAACCACACGTAGCACCACGGGAGGAGGGGATTCTACTTGAAATTGGTGGGGACCCTGATACTGAGTTCACTCCTTACACACATTTATGATTTTTTTCATTATTCTCATTGGTAATTTAACCCCATCCCCTCCCCTTTTATGAAGCCGCGTTAAGATATTTTATCACCGGACACAGTGGTAAAAGATGTGACGAGCGTCGGAGCATTTACCAAAGTGGCCGGTGATAAAATACCCTAACACGGCTTCATAAAAAGTTTTTTTTTTTTTTGGTATTTCTATAGTACCATATATGTTACACACTTATAACACTGTGTACCACTTCCTGATTTTTATAGTGAGGATTTTTTTTCACCCATGTAACTTATTTATAAACGATCTGAAAACTGGAACAAGTGAGGTGATTAAATTTGCAGATGGCACTAAACTGTTCAAAGTTGTTAAAACGCATGCGGATTGTGAAACATTGCAGCCAGACCTTAGGAAATTGGAAGGCTGGGCGTCCAAGTGGCAGATGAAATTTAAAATGGACAAATGCAAGGTGATGCATATTGAGAAGAATAACCCGAATCACAGTTACCGGATGCTAGGGTCCACCTTGGGGGTTAGCGCCCAAGAAAGGGATCTGGGTGTCATTATAGACAATGCGATGAAACCTTCCACCCAATGTTTGGCGGCGACCAAAAAAGCAAACAAGATGCTAGGATGGTTAACAAGACTAAAGATATTAGAATGCTTCTGTATCGCTCCATGGTGCGACCTCACCTGGAGTATTGCGTTAATTTCTGGTCTCTTTATCTCAAGAAAGATATAGCGGCACCAGAAAAGGTTCAAAGAAGAGTGACCAAGATGCTCTTCAGCTTTTAAAAGAGACAGCTGAGGGGAGATATGATTTAAGGCTACAAATTTCTGAGTGGAGTAGAGTGGGTACAAGTGGATCGATTTTTCACTCCGTCAAAAATTACAAAGACTAGCGGATGCTCAATGAAACTGCAGAGAAATACCTTGAAAACTAATAGGAGGAAATATTTTTCACTCAGAGAATAGTTAAGCTCTGAAATGTGTTTGCCAGAGGTGGTGGTAAGAGCAGATAGCGTAGCTGGTTTTAAGAAAGGTTTGGACAAATTCCTGGAGGAAAAGTCCATAGGCTGTTATTAAGACATAGGGGAAGCCACTGCTCGCCCTGGATCGGTAGCATGGAATGCTGCTACTCTTTGAGTTTGGGCCATGTACTAGTGACATGGATTGGCCACCGTGAGAAATGGCTACTGGACTTGATGGACCTTTGCTCTGACCCAGTAAGTCTATTCTTATATTCTTACAATGTTGTGAAGGGATTTTTTTTCATTGTGAGCTATTGTTTGCAAAGGCCAAATTACATTTCTCATGCTATTGCACGTTCGTAACAAATGAAAGCAAGCAGGAAAGAAAACCACATTCCCCGGATTCTATCTACGGTGCCCACATTTGGGCACGATCCTGAGATGTGCGTGCAAACTAATGGTCTAACAAGCCATTAACAAGCAATTACTGGTAGCGATCAACCAAGGGTTAATTGGCACCGATTAGGATTTGCGTGCTATTTTATATCCCTTGGTGCATAAACACCATAGCGCACAAGTTAAAAGGAGTGTGTTGAGAGTTGCCTGGTACAGGAGTTGGAGAGAGCGGGTCGCAGGCACCCTCCGCGGCCAGCCAGCCACAGTTACCGGCATCCTGAAGGGGTCTTTCTGTGGCCATATTTAAAACCTGCCAGTCGCAGTACGCAGCCCGTGGTCGCAAGTCTGAAGGGGCGTGGCTCAAGGTGCACAACATGCCCCTTTTGAGCCCCTTTGGAACCCTGAGGAGCAGGGGATTATCGATGATTGTCAACATGGGGAAAAGAAAGGCGAAGATAGCTCCATCTGCCATGGGCGTTGGACTCATGGATCGTTATCTCCAGCCTTTGTTACCTCCTGTATCGGAAGATAAGGTAAACTTATCTACTCACTCTGCTTCCCTAACATCAGGAGAACCGTCACCACCTCCTCAAACAAAAATTGACTTGACTGTAGGGCTAGAAGACCCTGCCTCTAAAGTTGAGGCTGTTATCTCGCCCTTAGATCTATCTGATTTAGACTCAAAAATGTCTTCTTCTAAATCTGAATTGGAAACTCTGTCAGCAACCGGGCTAATACCAATCCAGATGCACTCTGAGTCTAATTCTTATTTAGCATCTCAAGATAAGCCTTGCAAGATGTCTGGTTAGTTGTTAATCGAATCGAAACCTCACTACAAAGTACTGTTACTAAGTTGTGTAAATTATTTTCCGATACAACTATGAAAGTAAATGAACATGAATGGGGAAAAAATTGGGTATAATAGATTCATCTGTTAGTACTTTGCAAAAAAAAAAAAAAAATGATATTCAATATAAAAGATAGTACATAATGCATGTTCAATTAGAAAAAAATGGAGAATTTTATGAGATCAAAAAATCATAGACTTTTGAATTTTCCTATTCCCCATTATCTGGCCCCCTTGGAACTCCTGAGGATATATTTGAGGGATGTTCTACAATATGCCCAAGCAGAATTATTTTTGCCGGATAATCTTTATTACATCCCCAGGAGTTCCAAGGTAGTCGCTGTAGAAGGAGAGATTGAGCAACTAGTAACTCCAGATAGTCTTGAAATTTCCCAGTTCTTGGAGGCTTCAAAGGATATAATACCTAAACGGGCCACTTTGTTGGTAACGTGTAAGACAGAATTGGGGAAACAAAATATTTTAAAACTTTATTTTGGAAAAAAAAACAGGCTTTGGGCTCCTTTTACGAAGGTGCGCTAGGGACCCCTGAAGAAGACTTTTTGTCGAAACGCGGACCGTGTTGGGTCCTGTATCCTTAGCGGACTAGGTCCTATAAGGCTCTTATGTGGATGATTTACTTTTATGTGGATGGAATTATTTCATGTGGATGATTTCAGTGTACCTTTGGAACTTTGATACTTTCAAATAAAATCCATTTGGGAACATCGTCACTCCACAGAGTTTTTTTGGTTTTCTCTGGATTTTCTTCTTTGTGGATATTTTGGGGTCAATTCCTTTTGTGTTTTGCGCTAGGGTTTATAGCGCACGCACAGAATTACCGTGCGCTATAGCACGCAGTAGCCGGAAATCTACCGCCTCCTAAAAAGGAGGCGGTAGTGGCTAGCGAGCTCAGGAATTTAACGCGCCGCTATTGCTCGCGTTAAGGCCCCAGCGCACCTTTGTTTTGTGGCCAACAGATAAGAATATTTCCTGATGGTGCTAGGCAGATGCAATTTCGGAGGAAACAGTTCCTAAAACTTAAGCCTCAGGCTTTGGCAATAGGAGTGGGTTTCTTCCTTAAATTCCCGTGTAAATGCTTGGTTTCTTATGAAAATGATAAATGCATTTTTGTAGATCCAACTCAGTTGGAGAATTTTTTAAAAGACAAATCATTAGCTGAGAAAATTTCAGTAACGGTACCTGTGGTTGATGAAAATAAGTCCTAAAAATTGGTAGTACAATATTATAATCCCCAAGACTGAACCTACAACATACAACAGTATGAACAAAATGCACCACCAGCTTACCAGCGTGATTGTGCCGCAGCCCGTGGGTGTTCCGAACCTTTTATTGGGTTCTGGTTCCTTGGACTACCATTTATTCAACAATTTGGTGATTTTTTTCTCCCTCCTGATGAGGATATTGAAACGGGACCTGTCGAGTGGAGATACAGCGTGAATTAGTATCCGCCATTGATCCGACCACTCCAGCTGTTTGAGCTAAGTACTTTTACTCATTTATTTGTGTGGGGTAGTTTCTTCTGCCCTACTTTGTGAGTTTTATTAAAGACCCTTTATTGTAGCTTTGGGCCGCTCCAGCTGGTAGCGTCAGTGACTTTAAGAGTGTTAGCTTTTTTCTCTCACGGATTTTGTATACTTCATTGTGGACACATATATTATTGGACTTTTTTGGGGACACTTAGTTTTTTTGTAGCTCATTCACATGATTATCAACACTTGGATTTTGATTTTGGATTTTTTGTATGGACTTTGTTTATTTAGGGGATTTTTTTTTGGTTGATTGTCAGCCTTGGTCTTTAACTTTTCTATTTCAAATTTTTTATTTTTCATTTTGGTGAGTGTTCTTCCGGAAGGGCTTTTCTTTAACTGCTTTCATATTTTATATTTTCTCCTTCTAGTACCTCTCCGGTGTTGTTCATGCACTTGATTGTTTTACCAGCTTATTTATTACATTGTATAAAAGGCGTGATGATGTACGGGGCAGGATTTATTTAGATCCCGATCTAAGTGCTTGTCACTTAATAAATACCTGCCCGGGGCCATTGGTTATCACGAGGGTTTACATAGGCCCGTACTGATTAGTGCCCCTTGATTTGTTGATTTTTCATATATAATTTCTCCTCATTCAAGGAGTAAGCTGGTGGTGCACTTTGTTCATACCGTTGTAGGTTCAGTTTTGGGGATTATAATATTGTACTACCAATTTTTAGGATTTGAATTTATTGTCTGTATTGGTATATTTTTTGGTTTTTGTTGGCTGATGAAAATAAGTGACGTTTAAAATGAGATTTGTTTCCTTTTCTTTGTGAGTTAAATGCATCAGAGAGCCCTAATGATGTGGACTAGATCAGTAACTATTTTTTTTATGTATTTTCGTAGGTTAAAATTTCCTATTATGATGTACCTGAAAATTTTGTTATGTATATGACAAAACTATAATAAAGAATGAAAATTTTAAAAGGAGTGTGTCCATGGGAGGGGCATGGGCGTGTCAGGGCAGTTCCAAAACGTTGTATGCTTTGTTAAAGACTAATGGGTCAGCACACCCAGCGAAGGTGCCGGCATTTACCCCAGGTTTCAGCAGGTGTATGTCTGGCGCCCAAAGATGGGGTGTGGGAATCAGTGCTAAGCCCTTTATAGAATCCCGTTTAGCGTTGATCTTTTCCAGTTTCCATTTCTGAGCATCTAACGTAGTAGCATAGTAGATGACGGCAGGTAAAGACCCGAATGGTCCATCCAGATTGCCCAACCGTACCCTCTCTTTACATTAACTGATTTAATTTAAATTTTCCTTCTTCTTAGCTATTTCTGGGCCAGAACCCAAAGCTCTGCCGGTTACTGTGCTTAGGTTCCATTCACTGAATTCTACGTCAAAGCTCACTCCAGCCCATCTAAACCATCCCAGTTGTTAAAGCCCTCCTTAACCCATCCTAAACCTAATGGCCATATACAGTACAGACACAGACCATGTAAGTGGCCTTAGTTCTTCAATATATACCATTATTGTCTGATTAGAGATCCTGTGTGTTTTTGAACATTGTCACTATTTTCCTCTCCACCACCTCCCTCGGGAGCACATTCCAGGCATCCACCACCCTCTCCGTAAAGAAGAATTTCCTTACATTTCTCTTGAGTCTACCACCCCTCAACCTCAAATCATGCCCTCTGGTTTTACCATTTTCCTTTCTCAGGAAAAGATTTTGCTCTACATTAATACCTTTCAAGCAGTTGAACGTCTGAATCATATCTCCCCTGTCCCTCCTTTCCTTTAGGGTACACACATTCAGGGCTTCCAGTCTCTCCTCATGCGTCTTTTGGCGCAGACCTCCTACCATTTTCATCGCCCTCTTTTATAGAATCTGTCAATAAGAGTACGCATGCTTTGCAAACAGAACACGCCCTTCTTAAACCGGGCACACGATTTCAAAGGAGTGCACACTCTTTTCCCGATAAAGCATGTAGAACGGTTTACATAAATTTATTCATGTCCTCAATCATTTTCCCTGTCTGTCCCAGTGGACCCAAAACCTATCTAATGTACCTGAAGTATTGTGGGGGGGATTAAGTGACTTGCCCAGGGTTACAAGGAGCAGCCATGGATTTGAACCCACCACCTCAGGGTGCTGAGGCTCTTGCTTTCACCATTGCGTCACACTCTCTCCATTTAGCAAAATACAATTGCGTATGTAGGCCTTTAAAACCCTGGCCTACATTCCAGGCACCTAAGTTTTAACTTAGGCCTAAGATTCAGACGTCATCTACAGAATTCCACACCCACCCACCCCAAATGTCTTGCGGCCCACAAAGCTGGGTCTGTGTATGGAGCTTAGTGCTCACAGTGGTTCGTTTACCAATCCATTGTACGGAAGGCCGAGCACTTCAGCATAGGGTTACCAGACTTCTGGATTTCCCCAAACGTGTCCTTCTTTTTGAGGACCTGTCCGGGGGTCCCGACGGCTTTTCAAAACCCGGCACTTCGTCCGGGTTTTGAAAAGCTTCTCGTCAAAATCACATCAGGAAGGGGCGTCCGCGCATGCATTGAGTTGCACCCGCACATGTGCGGATGCCATCAGGGGGTGGGAAAGAAGCATTGAAGATAAGTGATCTGAGAAGATTCGTTTGTGTATTTATGTTATAAAAAGAATTTAATAAATAAACTTACATCACAGCATCAATAATATAAATACTCATTATATAAATAAATAAATAAATAAATAAATAAATAAATAAATAGTGCTCAGACCCACAACCTATTCGTGTTCAAGTGTTTAGAACATTAATAGGTTGTGGGTCTGACCACTATTTATTTATTTATATAATGAGTATTTATATTATTGATGCTGTGATGTAAGTTTATTTATTGTGGTTATTATCACAGTTCAATATTGTTATTTTTCCCTGGTTGTAGTGTTTAAAAAGAATATAATCAAGAAATGTTTGTAGAATAAAAAAAGGTCAATTAAGAATATGAAAAATAAAAATTAGAAATTAGGGAGGGGGAGGTTTTTCAGGATCAATGAATGAAACGTGGAACCTTGTCAGACTGGGCTGAGGTTTATTCCATAAAACAAAAGAAAAATCCAGCACAATCTGCAGTAAAGTAAAAGCAACACAAGAAAAAACAAAGGAGAACTGCAGACAAACGTACAAGATGCAGGCTATGTTTATTATATCAATTAATGATTGCGGTTAGGGCTCCTTTTATTAAGCCGCGCTAGCAGGGTTAACGCACGTGACTTTTCATCACGCCCTAACCCCTGCGCTGGCCGAAAGACTACCACCTGCTCAAGAGGAGGCGGTAGCAGCTGGCGCGGCCAGCGGTTTAGCGCGTGGTATTACGCATGTTAAACCGCTTGCGCACCTTTGTAAAAGGAGCCCTTAATGTTACCACCTTTGCACAAACCTAGGGACCCGACACGGTCCGTGTTTCGGTTAAAACACCTTCATCAGGGGTCCTAGGTTGGCACGGTATCTAATTGAACCGCAAACAGAAAAAGAACAATAGCCTGTATGGATTGAAAGTAAACACTGATCCAAAATCTCTGTGTGAGCTGGCGGTTTAATTAGATATCGTGCCAGCCTAGGACCCCTGATGAAGGTGTGTTAACCGAAACACGGACCGTGTCAGTCCCTAGGTTTGTGTAAAGTTGGTAACATTAACCGCAATCATTAATCGATATAATAAACATAGCCTGCATCTTATACGTTTGTCTGCAGTTCTCCTTTGTTTTTCTTGAGGTTTACCGTATTTTCACTCATATACCGCGCACCCGTGTAAAACGCACACATGGGTATAGTGCGCGGGAAACTGTAATTTATGTAAATAAATTTTTATATACCGCGCACACCTGTATACCGCGCATGCCGCCCCGACTCTCCCGTCGCCGCCCGACTCTCCTTTCGCCCGCCCCGACTCTCCTCTGGCCACCCCGACTCTCCTTTCGCCCGCCCCAACTCTCCTCTCCCCCTTGAAGTCCTGTCCCCACCCTGAAAGCCTGATGCCCCCCCCCGACGTCCGATTCACCCCCCGCACCCCCACCCCGAAGGACCGCTCACACGCACTCGCACCCGCACCCCCACCCTGAAGGATCACTCGCACCCCCAGAGCCTCCCGACCCCCCCCCCATCATGGAGAAGCTCCTACCGTTGTCCTGCTGCTTCCTCTGCCGGCGGTCCCGGCCCTTCTGTGAGCCCTGCGTCTGCGCTGCTTCCTCTTCCAGCAGTCCCGCCCTTTCTCTGATGTCAACTTTTTTTTTTACATAGTTCCCCCCCCGACGTCCGATTCACCCCGCAGGACTGCTCGCACCCCCACTCCGAAGGACCGTTCGCATGCACTCGCACCCCCACCCCGAAGGACTGCTGACATCAGAGAAAGGGCGGGACCGCTGGAAGAGGAAGCAGCGCAGACGCAGGGCTCACAGAAGGGCCGGGACCGCCGGCAGAGGAAGCAGCAGGACAACGGTAGGAGCTTCTCCATGATGGGGGGGTTCGGGAGGCTGTGGGGGTGCGAGCGGTCCTTCAGGATGGGGGTGCGGGTGCATGCGAACGGTCCTTCGGAGTGGGGGTACGAGCAGTCCTGCGGGGTGAATCGGACGTCGGGGGGGGGAACTATGTAAAAAAAAAGTTGTAAAACCCGCTCACGCGTATAACGCGCATGGTTATGCACGGTTTGTAAAATCGTGTATAACGCGCGCGTTATATGCGTGAAAATACGGTAATAAACATAGCCTGCATCTTGTACGTTTGTCTGCAGTTCTCCTTTGTTTTTTCTTGAGGTTTATTCCATATCACCAAGCAGGTTTCTGAGCTCCTTTTCCTCCCCGATCCCCACCTTATGCTTGGAATAATGGGATCTTTTCATTAAGTTTAACAGTTGCCCAACAAATACACACATATACAAAGAACCTATAAGTAACTGAATTGTGGTGATTAATTATTCCAGCCTAACAAATGTTTAGGTGATTAGATGCTCGAATGCTTGCTTTCAAAGAACCACTATATTTAGAAAAAGGCATTTTTCCACACAATGGAGAAAATCTACCTGCAACCTTTAATTTCTAAATTTACGTCCTATATCTCTTGCCGTGGCAGTGTTTGTATTACCTCAGTGGAAATGTTCTATTCTGGATCTTCATGTTTTAAGCGATTTTTCCCAGTTATCGTATGCTTAGACTCAGATACACTCCATGTCAGCGAGTTTCACTTGAGGAATGTCTTCGGCATTTCCATCTGTAGTTGTTTAAGGCTGTCCTGGTGGTCACTATGGCATGTCAGCTGCTAGGATCATAACGCAGAGTTTGCGTTGAAGTTGAACGTCGAATATTTCCTGGCATTTCTCATTCTGTGAAAAGTGTAATGCTGCCAAATTGTGAATATTCATTCAGGGCTCGATGCTTTAATAAAATCTAAATGGGAAGCATTTAAGGTTGCAGTTCTAGGAGGAGTTTTGGCCTACTGTAATAAAAAGAAAAGGGGCAGATAGCAAACTTTAGGCCCAAATAAAACATAACATTAGCATTCGCATTCCCGTCACCTGCAACTGAAAGCTAATCACCATCAATCAATAATCACACAACTAAGTTTTATTGGAATAAATATTTGGCCGCAGCTTTATTATCTATCTGAATATTATCTTCACTTACAATACAATCTGTGTCCAAAAACCAACAAACCCCCAATGCATATTTCACACATCCCCAGGGAGCTATTCGGTGTCGAAACTAGCTCCCGTTAAGTCTTTAAATTTATAAAATTCCCCCAAACATGGCCCACGGTGACGCAAGGCCATGCTTCCTCTCCCCTCCCCCCAAACATGACCCACGGTGACGCAAGGTCATGCTTCCCCTCCCCCCAAACATGACCCACGGTGACGCAAGGCCATGCTTCCCCTCCCCTCCCCCCAAACATGACCCACGGTGACGCAAGGTCATGCTTCCCCTCCCCCCAAACATGACCCACGGTGACGCAAGGTCATGCTTCCCCTCCCCCCAAGCATGATCCACGGTGACGCAAGGCCATGCTTCCCCTCGCAGCGGTATCGCATACGAGTGTTACATTTATTTATTTATTAACTGCTCATCTCCCAGATCCAACTGGGCCAAACCCCATTTTCCGCCCCACCCAAAGCTGCGACCACCTCCCCCCAACCCCATAAGCTCCACCAAATCCACCCAAGTCGACATATAACATGTACATCCCCCACCCCACCCCACAACACTGACACAAAACATAACACCAGCACAAATGGGAGGGAGGGAGGGATAATCTTTTCCTGAACAGACCACTCTACTGTTCCCCTTTCCTCACAGAATTCACTTCAGACTGCCACAACATCCAACCAATCACGTGACTGCTCCACCCCATCACCTTAGCAACCTCCCTACTCATTTTTCTTTCTTACAAGCTCTGTCTATTAACCCTTTCTTACTTCCTCTTATAAAATTGTCAATCCTTATTCTACAGACCCTTGATAACACCTCATATATTCCCCTTACCCTCTGTCCCCCCTCCCCCCATCATTCAATAAATATTACCAGCCGTTGACATCAGCTCAGCTAATGTTATATCACACCAGATAAATCTGGTATTCTTCTTTACAATGACTTATCTCCACAAAAAAAAAAGCACACGTTGCTTCTCCTTCAATTGCAAAAATTAACATATCAATTAATATTCTGTTAAGCCAGCGAGCAGGCTTCACGTTATATAACCCAGTGTTTTTCAACCGCTGTTCCGCGGCACACTAGTGTGCCGCGAGATGTTGCCTGGTGTGCCGCAGGGCCGCCGGGCCCGGAGCTGACAGGGGGCCCGAGGCAGGGGCGCCAGTAGCTCGCCAAGGCAAAGTGAGTCGATCACCCAGGACTCACTTTGTCTTGGCGATCTAATCTATCGAGCCGATAAGTCTTCTTCTCCCCGACGTCCATTCTGCAGTCGGAGAGGAAGTTCGGGCCAGCCAATCGCTGCCTGGCTGGGCGGAACTTCCTCTCCGATTGCAGAATTGACGTCGGGGAGAGGAAGACTGATCGGCCCGAAGCAGGGAGAGCATGCGTCGGCGTCGGCTTTGGGGCCTGTTATCCATTGGTGGGTCCTGTTCCCCGATGGCAGCGGCAGTGGCAGTGGCTTGGGGAACGGCAGGGAGAAAGAAAGAAAGGGGGCAGGCAGGGAAACAGAAGGAAAGAAGAAAAAAAAAGAAAGAAAGGTCAGGGAGAGAGGAAGAAAAAGTTGGGGGAGGGAATGAGGTGTGGAGGAGAGAAAGCATACAGGCTGATAGAAGGGAAGAAAGATTGGATGCACAGTCAGAAGAAGAAAGTGCAACCAGAGACTCATGAAATCACCAGACAAGGTAGGAAAAATGATTTTATTTTAAATTTAGCAAAGTGGAGGCAGTATTACCACAGTTTTCAAAGGAATTTGCCCAAATAACTTAATAGTTAACTGGGTAAATTCCCAGAGATGAAACTTCCCTTCACTTACTATGCACAGTTCTGAATTTATATCTGCTGTCTATATTTTACAATATGGTCACCTTTTACTAAACCGCAATAGTGGTTTTTAGCGCAGGGAGCCTATGAGCGTCAAGAGCAGCGCTGGACATTCAGCGCAGCTCCCTGCGCTAAAAACTGCTATTGTGGTTGAATAAAAAGGATGGAGGGTATATTTGTCTATTTTTGTATGCTATAAAAACCAAATACAGAGAGAGACTGAGAGCTGTTGACGAAGAGCTACGTGTGTGTCTTTCTTCGATTCCAGCCAGAATATCAGCTTTGTGTTCAGCCAAACAGGCCCAGGTTTCGCACTGAATAAAGTATTTTATAATTTTTATTTCGTAATAAAGTAATTATAAAATACTTTCTTTGTGTTTATTTGATTCCTATTCAAGAGAATTACTTTATATATAATCAATATAGGCAGAGAGTTAAATTTTTTAACATTTTCTAATGGTGGTGTGCCTCGTGATTTTTTTCATGAAACAAGTGTGCCTTTGCCCAAAAAAGGTTGAAAAACACTGATATAACCAATGGGCTCGCTATTTTGAAGAATCTAATAAAGCTGGACATCTTCAAGCCCAATATATTGAAGCAGGGTTACCAAACGTCCTCCTTTTAAATTATGGCTTTGGAAACTGTCCTCATAATGCTTTAATGCGTCAAGTTTAGAGAGCACAAGTACCGGCATGAAATTTTCATACGTTGGCAAGGAGATGAAACAAGAAAAATCATCAAGATTCTCCTTTCATTTCATTTCTTGAAGACGACATTAGTCTTTAAAGTTCTCAGCAGCTGTTAAGACACTTTCAACTTTGCAAAGGTAAATAAATCATGGCACTGCAGTGTCGGCTTTGAAAAAACAAGTGTCAACCCGAATTGTCACTCGTTACTAAGAGAAACCCAAACTAGTTCTTGCAGAGTATATTCCATGAACATAGTTTCCCCTTTATTCTCTCTGCACTAAGAAGTAGGCAGAAAGTGAATTGTCCTTCTTTTTAGTTCAGAATGATCCTAAACCAACCATTTTAACCCCAATTCAGTCGTCCAGATTAATTAGAACAGGACACCTATGTGAGAAGCCCCAAAAAGGTGCCTATTTTAAGGCTATTATAGAAATGCGATTCAGTCGATAGCACTATTTCATTCAAGTTCAAGTTTATTTACATTTGATGAATCGCTTATTACAATATCTAAGCGATGTACAAATTAAAAACCAACAGATTTTGGTATTACATTTAATATGATGGGACAAGACATTAGACAGAGGATTTGGACATACATGAGTGAGTAGGTAAGAGGGGAAAAAGTTACAATTGTAATATTTAGTGAAATTACATAAAAAGGGAAGCACATTAGGTAAAAAATGGAATAGATATATTAGAAATTTTAGTTAATTATTATAAGAATGCAGGGAATTGGAATATGTTTATTATAAATCAAATGCATCTTGAAATAAATATGTTTTTAAAAATTTTTTAAAAGAAGTAATATCTTTTTCAAGTTTAATAAAATTTGGAAGGGCGTTCCACAAGGAAGGTGCCACGACTGAGAACATATCATTTCGTCTTGTGCCGATAACCCTCAAAGACGGGATTGAAAGCAGATTTAATGAAGACGATCGTAGAGAGCGAGAAGAATTATATGGGATAATCATTTTTGATATGAATTGAGGCTCATTAAAGATTAATGTTTTATAAACCAAGAATATAACTTTAAAGGTGATTCGATGAGAGATAGGGAGCCAGTGTGATTTAATAAAAAGTGGGGTTACATCAAACTTCACCGACCAATTTTTAATTGATTTTTCTTCAGAGATTTCAGTGATGTCACCCTTATCGGCTCCAAATTTCATTGCCACAAGGGATTTACACATCAAATCATCACCGGTCTTGATTTATATTTATAATAATTGCAATATATTTATTTAGGTATTTATATACTGCCTATCAAGGTTATCTAAGTGGTTTCCAATCAAGTACTCAAGCATTTTCCCTATCTGTCCCGGTGGACTCACAATCTATCTAATGTACCTGGGACAATGGAGGACTGAGTGACTTGCCAGGGTCACAGGATTTGAACCCACAACCGGTGCTGAGGCTGTAGCTCAACCACGAGGCCACTCTTTGTTCAGCTATGCTGATGATATTACAGTTGTTATACCTTGTAATACAGCTTTGTCACAGATAACTAATAAGATTGAATCTGTATTGAAATTGATGAACTCCTGGATATAGGAATTTAAACTGAAATTCAATTCGGATAAGACAAAGTTCTTTATGGTGTCACCTAACAAAATTCTCCATGAATCCTCTATTAGTATAAATTCAATATTGTATGAAATTCATCCAACAGTTAAAGTACTAGTTGTTGTTTTGGACCAGCATCTGACCACGAGAAAACAAATAGATGCAATGGTACAAAAAGGTTATTCTACTTTATGGAAATTGCGAACTATCAAACCATATTTTGAGTTTTCCACTTTCAGACTTTTGGTTCAATCTTTGTTATTGAGTCTTCTTGACTACTGTAACGTTATCTATCTGACAATCACTAAGAAAGACTTGACTGGATTACCATTGACTCAGAACACAGCAGTCAGACTGAGTTACAGCCTGAAGAAATATGACCACGTTACGCCATTCGATTGTGAATTGCCGATGGAGGCTCGCATCCTGTTCCAGTTGGGTTGTTTCTGTTATAGGGTTCTGTATGGCACTGCTCCATTCTATCTGGTTGATAGATTTTCCATAGCATCGTACAAACATAGTCGAAAATCTCATGCCTTGCTTCATTTTCCCTCTGCGCAGCAAAAAATTTCTTGAACATACTTTGGCATTTCAGGTAGCTTCCCATGATAAAGAATTTCGATCGTTATTGCTTTCTGCTTATTCCTACAAACACTTTAGGACTCTGTTGAAAATGTATCTTTTTTTCAAAACACTTGGTTAAATGATTTATTCTGTTTCTTATAACATTGTTCCTTGTTTATAATCTTTTGTAAACCGTGTTGAACTTATGGCTACGCGGTTAATAAGCACGATGTTATGTTATGTTTATTTCTATGTTCTATTAGCTGGTTTAGAAGAATTGATTTTAAGTCACTTATCTTCAATTTCTGTTATGCAAAACTTCAGCAGATCTTAGTCAGATCAGAGACTCATCAACCAACATGACTCATATTCTGCATAACAATGCTGTTTCAAGGTCCATCCCCTCTTTATGATGCTGGTATCAACATCAGATATCCTTCTCTTACAGTCCAGCTTCTAATTAGGTGTCTCTGACTGCCCTGTGATATCATAGCTTAGTGATATGCTAAGGTATCAGCACATGGTTAGGATATCCTAAGCTCTCATGGTAGGAACCCCCTGACTAAAAAGAATCAGCTGAGGCTCAATAAGTAAAGGCCCTGTGCTCATCTTCCAGAGCCCATGGGTTCAAATCCCAAACAACTCCCCCCAGCACATGTTACTATTTTAATTGTGGTTTGATCAGAAAAAAACAGGAGCCTTATCCAAAATATTCAATTACTTGAGTGATGCAGACTATAATGAATGATACACCTCATTGAAGTTTTATAGATTCAAAATGAAGACACCGTACCAGTCTCTGCACACCGGTACGGTGTTTTCATGAGGTGTATCATTCATTTTAGTCTGCATCATTCAAGTAATTGAATATTTTGGATAAGGTCCTGAGGCAGGCCACATCGGCTGAAATACGTGCGTGTTGAGCCACCGCACAGACTGTTTATAACTGTTTAATAAATTGCACACCAACACTTCTGCATATCTCCACTGTGGTTTGTTTGATCCTATTTTAATTGTGGCATTCTACCTTGCAGGTGCACCTTGATGATCTCACAATGAGGTCACCCTTGTGCAGCTGCACAACTCCATTTGCAATGAACTAGAAGCCATGCTAAGGTCTGTATCTGTTTATTCTGTTTTTACCCTTTTGCAAATGAAGTTATCTGTTCAATATATATATATTTATGTCATGTGGTTGCATTTCTTTGAAGAATGAGCTCATTGGAGCACTGTTTAGTGAGAAAAAAAGGGCTGTATTTTAGCAAGAAACCTAAAGCTGTGCTTTTCATGTGCTGTAATTAGCAAATGACATTGCTGTTTGGCCAGAAAACTAGTAGGTTTGGCATGCAATATGTTTATGTGGTGGCTTATTAAATGTATTATGAGCTTAATAAAGCAAAAATAAATCCCTAAACTCTATTTACAAGATCACATTGGGAACGTCCAAAGCCCTCCTAAGTATCATCCACAGAACTCACGTCTATCTGAAGCCCAAATTAAGCTCAAAAGTAGACCAGCTTTTTATTCCCCTACAATTTCCACGTTAGATGGACACACTATGGTGCCCAAATTTATGTTATCCTGTTGCACTGTTATCTTATACGCTCGATCTGTGCACAGACCTAAATTTCAGTTGCAAGGACAGACACTACGTTTATTCTATAAACTGCACCTAACTCCAGATGTGGTTTACACAAGGGTTCTTCAAAAACTTTCCACACTTTCTTATTGATTTTTGTTACTAAAAGATAACAAAATTCAGGAAAATAAACAGTCATACATAAAACTTTCCGCACTTACATATTGTCGTGGGAAATGGTTGGGGCGGGAAAAGCGGTAAGAGGGCGTGTCGTAGAATGTCATGCGACTAGTCGGGCAGGCAAAACAGGCTGATTATGTGGAAAAGTGATGTAATTTGCTTTTTAGATATTTAATAAATAGTGTTTAAAAAAATAAAAGTGTGGAAACCTTTTGAAGAGCCCTCGTAGAATAGCTCTAACCCTGAATTTTTTCAGCACTGATTTTTTTGACACATAAATAGATTTTCTCCCTTAATCTGTGGTTTACCTCATGATAAACTGCATACAGTGGCATAGTAAGTGCCATGTTGGTGAGGGCGCTGGCACCCCTCCCCCTCTATGCCCCGCCTCTTCCCACTCCTCCCCTCACCATGCGTGCACCCCCTATACCGCTAGCTGTTCACCACCACAAACAATTTTAATGTGCTCCTCGCAACCGTATCATCTGTCCTGCTGATGTCACTTCCTGCCGCTCATAGGAAGTGACACCAGCAGAAGAGATGATGGGGGTCGCAAGGAACCACATTGAAGTTCTTGTTGCTCACAGCGGTGAACAGCTAGAGGTAAAGGGATGGAAAGGAGGGGCCGCACATGTGGTGAGGGGAGGAGTGGGAAGAGGCGGGGTAGAGAGAAGGAGGGGTGCCAGTGCACCCACCAACATGGGGCCAAGGGCAACCCCCCCCTTACTACACCACTGTATGCAGTTTACCATGAGGTAAACCACACATTAAGGGAGGGAAGGAGGCGCACGTGCGGCAGGGGGGGATCGGGAAAGAAGCAGGGGGAGGCGCCTCTCACCCTCACTACACCACTGGCTGCATGTTAAGGGTTGGATTCAGTAAATGCCACCCAAAGTTAGGTTCCGTTAAGATTCACACTAAGCGTCATTTCTATAAAGGTTGCATAATGCTGAGCAACCTTTACCGAATAGCGCTTAGAATGGATTTGCGCGCCCAGTTTTGGGCACAAGAACTTACGCCTGCTGAAATCTAACATAAATCCTTGTGCCCGACTGCCATCAGTCGGGCACAGAAATTCCAGAACTCCATAATATGGCCATAGTTTCTGGGAACGCCCCTGACTCACCCGCCCCTCCCATCTCCATGCCCACTTTTGAGTGGCGTGCTATGAAATTTAGGCGTCCGTGTTACAGAACTGGGTGTAGGGCAGATGTGTGCATAACTCATAATTAGTGCCAATTAACTCCAATAATTGCCTGTTGGCATTTAATTGACTAATTAGTTTCTGTGCATAGCCGAAATCTGCACCCAAACTTGGACAACTTTTATAGAAATCAGTGTAGTAAAATGGCCCCTTAGCTAAGTAAAGCACAAGAGATAAAAGCTCTGGAAACTGACCCTGAATAGTTAATATAATATTAAAGAATAAATTCCATTTTTAAAATTTCAATCAAATGAATTAATATACCATCAGTCACAAACTCGGGACCCTTTTTGCAAAGCTGCAGTGGCAAGCACTAAGAACATAAGAACAAAAGTATAGCCTCACTGGGTCAGACCAATGGTCCATTAAGCCCAGTAGCCCGTTCTCACGGTGGCCAATCCAGGTCCCTAATACCTGGCCAAAACCCAAGGAGTAGCAACATTCCAGCATCTCAAAGAATAGCAAGATTCCAGAACCCCAATGAGAGCAACATTCCAGAGCTGAGATTGTGATGTCATAATGCCTCATTCCACAGTGCCTCAGAGCCAACCTCATCAGTGATGTTACAATGGCTTAATTGTCCTATACTTGGCTCATGGCTCATGTAAGAACATAAGAATAGCCATACTGGGTCAGACCAATGGTCCATCAAGCCCAGTAGCTTTCCTCATGGTGACCAATCCAGGTCACTAATACCTGGCCAAGACCCAAAGAGTTGCTTCCCCCATGTCTTAATAACAGACTATGGACTTTTCCTCCAGGAATTTGTCCAAACCTTTCTTAAAACCAGCTACGCTATCCGTTTTTACCACAACCTCTGGCAACATGTTCCATAGCTTAACTATTCTCTGAAAGGAATAAGCTGCGTCACATTTGCCACACGGGAATCACTACCACGGTTTTGGAAAAGCGGCCCTTCATTTTAGAGAATTTGGTTCATTTATGCACAAGTAAAATAGTAGAAGTGGACCCATGAAACAAAAAGGAAAAATAATATCCTGCCAACCAACGCCAGATTCAATTCTTTGGTCGCTAGATATACAGGGCTTTAAAGGCCCCTTTTATCAAGCTGCGCTAGAGGTTATAGCGTGAGCTGGTGTGGTAAACTCTCCGACGCTCATACAATTCCTACGAGCTTTGGAACACTTACCTTGCTGGCCCAAGCTAGAAACCTCTAGGGCAGCTTGATAAAAGGAGGAGAGGGGCTAAATTAGCAAAGCTCAGACCATACTATTTTTTTTGTGTGTGCTGGATTAAAATCTCCATTCCTAATAAAATTAAAAGCCGCAGGTCACATGTTAAGATATACTTTAACATCCTCATAAAAAGGGCAAATTTAACCAAGATGTATTTCCTTGTAAAAAGGAGAAAATTCTTGCCTTCGGTTACACTAAGCAGCTTTCCAAGGATGATAATAAGAAGAAAATCTATCATTGTCATTACGATCATTTTTTATATTGTACTATTCAAGGAAGGCTTATGGTAACATAAACTTACTCCTCTATATAATTTAAACTTGCTCTTTAAAACAGCATGGGGTTTTCGTTTTCTATGAAAACTCAAGCATGAAATCATTTTAACTGAATCCTGATCCATTTCCTGTTGCTTATACAAGAGACTTCTTTCTGCCTGGGATACTAAGAATGTCAGAAGCCTGAGAATTCAGACAACTGGGGTTATACACCTCCCTTATCCCTTCTGCCATGGCACCTCCCATGCTGTTAGGGCCAGACCCTGGTCAAGTATTTGCTAATTTGTCATCTAATCATAAATTTAATCCTGCCATTTAATTCTAAACGATGAACAGGACTTCCGTCCGTATGGAAATATATATTATTGATCTTTTGTTAGATCACATTTTGCGTGCTTTTCCCTTCTCACAGGTATCGGTGAGAACTAGGGAGGGCGGACTGTAGATTCACGCAAAAGACGCCTCATTTTGTAACTAGTCCAGTTTAGCGTGCGTTTGAGAACAACCAGAAGGAAAGGGTGCAAAAGCCAGAGAATTGCTCAAAAGTAAGTTTACTGGCACTTTACTTTCAGCATAATAAGTGTAATTGCACTCAGCCTTGTAGCAGGACATCAACAGGATTCAAATAAGGGGAAAAAGTGCCAAAGCACACAGGAACAAGGCAATACCAGTACAGGACTAGAATCCAGTGTAAACTCTTGGGCCCTAAGCTGCCTGCAGTCAGTAGTTCACTTATTGAAGAGACACTTGGTTTGTAAGATGAAATATGGGAATTAGGCCCATTGTATATGTCTGAGCGCTGGTCGCTGAACTGTTTTCTGTCATAAGTGCGGCATGTACTGTGTATGTATTAGTAGTTTTTTTTAATACTGTGTACTTATCTGCTGTGATCCGCTGTGTATAAAGCGGAATGCAAATGAATAAACTCGTAAACGACTGGAGTCTGGTACAACTTCAGGCCCCTAGCTTCCCCTCAGAATCTCCACACCAGTGTCTCTCAAACTGTGTGCCACGGCACAGTGGTGTACCCCAAAGAGATTCTGGGTGTGCCACGAGAGATTCTAGAATTTTACTTTAGTTTTTTTTGGGTTTTTTTTTAATAAATCTTTATTAATTTTCAAATATTAACAATGCAATACAAAGAATTTAAACATAAATACTCAAGAAAATGCACTTTAAATACTCTAATAATTCAAAAAAAAAAATCATTTTCTCCCCCCCTCCACCCTATAATCAATAAAAATAAAAGTACATATTTAAATTCAATAATATAGATAAATTAAGTACAGCCAACAATAATATGTTCCCCACCCTCGATGTGTAAAGAAATCATATAAAAGGAAAGATACATGACAATTATTGGGATTCAATGAATGTAGTCAATGGACTCCACACCATTTTAAATACGTTACTATATCCCAAACACTCCGCGTTTGTTCATTCTTTCATACTTGTAACTTGCACATAAGTTTGCCCACCAGAAAGTGTAATTCAGTCAATCATAACTCTTCCAGTTAAAAAATTTTTAAATTATCTTCATAACACTAAAATAGATGACATGTATGTCAAATACGCAAGAGTCTGTCAATGGATACAACCACCCAGAAAAGTATCATTCTTTGAGGTGATCGGTCCTTGAAGACTAAGGGCAAGTAATTTTAGTTTTATTTTTTATGCAGTAGTTATCCTACCTTGAGCAACCGTGCAATCAAGGCTGTGTTACCGTTTGGATCGTCATATCTTTGCGAACTTGGATTTTCAGCTCTGACAGAAATGAAGGGCTCCTTTTACGAAGGCACGCTAGAGCCTTAGCCACTACCACCTCCTCCATAACTTAGCAGCAACTGTGTATCTACTTAATGTTTTTCGTTGTTAATCTTCTTCATTTTGTTGCGTTTCCCATATCACTCTGTTATCTGCTTCTGCCGCCGCAAAGCGGCGGCGTACTGGACTCCTCCCCCTCCAGGTCAACTGATGCCATATTTAACTGGGCTCTCTGTGCTCCTTAGTGCGCTCCTTCATACGCAAACTGAGGGCACCGCCAAAACTAAATATTATCTCCAATCTAGCTCCTTTACTTGGCCTACTTTTAACTACATTCAGCGGCATTTAGGCCTCTTTTTTCTCCTCTTTTCTTTTATTGGACTTCTAACTAATCCCCTTAACCCCCCTCCCAACTTTAACATGTCCACAATCACTAATACAAGTACACTAATAGCATCCCAGTCTGCTGGGGCCATCGCCCCCCAAACCATAGATCTTTAACACCTCGACTTCCATTTCTACGGAACGTCCCAACTTCCACTCCATCCATCAACCTTAACTCCGTACCCACTGGAACTACTCACTTCACAAATGCTCCTTTAAAAACTAAAAGCTTGAAACTCGGACTTATCAACTCAAGATCCATTAAAAATAAACATCACCTCTTAAAAGATGCCAACCTTCACCATGGATTACACATTCTCTTTATCACCGAAACCTTGCTTACGGATGGTGATGAAGCATACCTTTCTTACTGCTGTCCTCCAAATTACGACTATCTTTCGAACCACCGCCATAACCGAAAAGGCGGTGGTCTAGCCGTTATATTTCAACACAATCTCCTTAATCTCAGCGACCACTCTATGGGCAACGCTACTATTGAATATCTCCACCTCAAGTTCAATTCAAGCATCAATCTCAATTTCCTATTACTCTACGTTCCTCCACCAGTAAGACAAAATAAAATTACTTTACTCCAAGACCTATTATTTGACTTCTGTTCTTCTTCATCCCTTCCCTTGATCCTGGGTGGCTTTAACATCCATTTTGACGACCCCTCCAATACTAATACTACAGATATATTAGAAATCTTAACTCCCTTAAACTTACATCCAATTATCGTTGGTCCAACCAATTCAGCCAACCACACTCTTGATATGATCTTTTCTCCTAAATCTCAATACTTCTCGTCCTCTGCTCCATCAACCACCCCAGTCCCATGGTCTGATCACTACCTTATCTCCCTCGATCTCCATTTCCCCAAATTGACCACACATCAAATTCCCTCAGAAACAAAACTTATTTCATACAGAGATTTTTCTAAACTAGATACCACAGATATTTCGCCCTTTTTCAATTCAACCACCCCAACAGCTACATTTAACTCAATCGAAGATCAGCTATCAGCATGGAACTCTTCCTTACAATCTTTCCTAGATAGTAAAGTACCACTAATCTCTACATCCCTAACCCCACGTAAATTATCTAACCCCTGGTACACGTCAGAGCTTCACTTCATGAAGAAACAGCTCCGTGCCTTAGAAAGAAAATGGCGCCAAAAAAAACCCAAATTAACCTTCTAAAATATAGAGAAAAGGCAGTTGCGTACAAAACCAAAATAAACCAGGAAAAAAAGAAATATTATTCCAACAAAATCAAAAATGCAAAAAACCCAGCTATCCTTTTTAAATTATTAAAATCCATTACCTTGAAGAATACAGGAAGCAACACTCTTCATAAATCCAACTTAAAGGCACAAGATCTTGCTGATACATTCATTCAAAAAATCATAAAAATTAGAAGAACCTTCAATATTAATCCAACCTGCAGTACAGCAAGTAACCATCAAACCAAAATAATTCCAACAGCAAAATGTTCTAATTTTAAAATTCCTTCTTTAAAAGATATTGAAAACTTCATTCAACAAATTAATTTAAAAAATTCAGGATCAGAAATTATCCCCCCTTTCTATCTAAAAAAAATTTTCCATTGCTTTGGATCTTTTATTCATTCTATTATTCTAAAAAGTTTACACACCGCCACAGTTCCTTCCTCCTGGAAAACTGCTATCATTTCTCCAATACTTAAAGATTACAAAATCAGCATTGACGATCCTACTAACTACCGTCCTATTGCCAATATACCCTTTCTGGCAAAACTCACAGAAAAACTTATATTTAATCAAGTTTCTGACTTCATAGAAACAACTAATGTCTTGCATCCCAACCAAACAGGCTTTCGCAGATTCCACAACACCGAATATTCATTGATTGGCTTAGTAACTAACATTCATTATTTTCTAGATCATCACAAGTCTGTCGCTCTGTTTTCTCTGGACATTTCCGCCGCATTCGACACAATAGATCATGGTTTACTCATTAATAGGCTAGAATCCATAGGCATTTGTGACCAAGTGCTTAGTTGGTTTACATCCTATCTCTCAAATCGCACTAGCATTGTTAAGTTCAACAACAAATTTTCGAACTCTTATATCTCAACTTACGGAATTCCTCAGGGATCTATCCTGTCGCCCCTTCTGTTTAATATTTTCCTTTCACCTCTGCTGAGTCTCTGCCAATCTATTGGCTTTACTTCTTTTTCTTATGTAGACGATCTACAACTTATTCATCCGCTTGACTTAGAAAATAATAACGACATCCAATCTATAAATAAAAAAACTTGAACTAATACAAGAATGGCTCAATTCAAACAAACTATCTTTAAACATAAAAAAAACAAAATCCATGATTTTTTCTTGGAAAAAAGACATTGGTTTGAGGACCCCATTTGTTCTTAACAACCTCCCATTAGAGACCGTCTCCTCTTTAAAAATTCTGGGAGTAACAATTGATGATAAATTATCGTTTCACGAGCACATCGATTACATAATTAAAATCTGTTTCTAAAAATTACGATTAATTCGATCAATCGCTAAATTTCTCGAACCCAAATCTATTAATATTTTGATCACTCATTGATTATAGCTAAAATGGATTATTGTAATTCTTTGCTTCTGAATATCCCTCAAAAAGAAAAGAGGAGATTGCAAATTATACAAAATACTGCTATTAAATTAATATATAATGCCAAGAAATATGATCATGTTACACCACTCCTGATCGATTCCCACTGGCTTCCAATCAGTCATCGCATTTTCTTTAAGGTCATACTCCTAACGTTCAAAACCCTAACCTATAATGAACCCCAATTCATAGCCAAAATGTTAATACCTCATAATACTATGAGACCACTCAGATCATCCTCTCAGAATCTTTTAACCATTCCCTCTTTAAAAATAATAGGCACAAGAAGATTAGACATGTTCTCGGTAATGGGCCCCCAATGGTGGAACTCATTACCACAGTATATTAAGAATGAAAAGGAGCTTCCCTCTTTTAAAAAATCACTAAAACTCATCTTTTTAAAGATGCTTTTAACATTTAAATTAAAATTTTTAACCCTCCCCCCTCCTTTTGTTCTTCTCCTCTTATTGTTCTCTCTTCACAACAAAAAATTGTAACTTTTCCCCCTTTTCCTCCCAACTCAAGTATGTCTTGTTGTCAAGTAATTGTTATTTTGTTCATTAGTTTTGTATTTCTACTCTTTTTATAATAATGTACATCGCTTAGCAAACCGATTAAGCGATACATCAAATATTAATAAACTTGAAACTTGAACTTGAACTTGAATACCCCCATGCCCTCTTGATGCTTCCATCGTAGCTTATGAGAGATCAGTTTTAGCTGAACTTAATAAATTGGAACATCAAGGATTTAATAGACATTATAATTTGTCAAGATTTCAAAAACAAATTTTATAATCATTGAGGAATGACAATAATATTATTATAAAAAGGGTTGACAAGGGTATGGGTATTGTGGTTATGGATTATGTTAGATATCTAAAATACAACCATTAAACTGATATTTAAAGCAAAAAAATTCAACCACATAACTCCTCTTCTGATAACACCTCACCGATTACCGGATTACCTATAAAATTTTACTTCTCACATTCAAAATAAAAATTTTTCATACTCTAGGATTCACGGATAGGTTGATTATTCCTTTTTGCTCTTCAAGAATACTTAGATCAAGAAATCAACATCTCTTAACTATTCCCTTCTTATGTCACTTATTTTATGATATACCCACAAAAAGATCTCCTCAGTGATAGCATCCACTCTGTGGAATTCATTGCCATCAATCCTCCTTAGACAAATTCATATCTAATCTAAAAACTTTTCTGTTTAAAGATGCCTACAATTTGCAATACAGTACTCCCCTGAAATTCGCAAAGGTTTCATTCCAGGAACTCCCGTGAATTTCAAAAAACCGCAAATACGGTTTTTCGCCTGTCAAAAGGCAGGGGAGGCTGGAGAGGGCAGCTGGAGCGCCGGCAGGTGAATAAAATCACTCGCGGTCTGCTCCGATCGCCTCTTCCTGTAGTAAAGTTGGGCTACACTAATCAGGAGCTGCTTTGACACGCAGCTCCTGATTGGTGTAGCACGACTTTACTACAGGAAGAGGCGGTTGGAGAAAACAGTGAATGAACAAATATACAAATTCCATGAAGAGCACCCCCCCATTGTACTATCAATTTTCAAATTTCAAGTTTTTATTAAAATTTGATATAATCGCTTATTTTGTTTTGCTAAGCGAAATACAATAATAAAAGTCATTAAAACGTACACATATACTATTACAATTTATGGACTAACTATAAAAAGGGGTAAACAACTCAACATACAGACCAATACAGAAGAGTAGGGGGTAGAACTACAATTTGGTTTTTTAAAGGTCAAAGGAGAAACATGCATGGAAATAACAATAGGGTAGGGATTCAAAAAGAATCAAAGAAAGATGAGAAAGGAAGAAGAAAACAAATAAAAAAAGATACAGAAGAAGAGAGATGAAAGAATAAAAGGATAGAAAAGAAGTTAAAGGTTGAAAGCATCTTTGAATAAAAAGCTTTTCAGATTACTTTTAAAGAGGGTCAGATCAACTTCCCCTCTTAGATGTTGTGGCATAACATTCCCAGAGCTGTGGCGCCATCACCGAGAAGATGTTTTGTCGTCGCATCCCAATGATTTTCAAGGAGGGGACTGTTAGAAGCTTTTGATCCATTGTCCGAAGTGAGCGTGAGATACTATATGGAATGAGCAATTTATCGATAAATTGTGGTTCATTTGTAGAGAGGGTTTTAAATGATAAAAGTAGAATTTTGAAGGTGATCCGATGGGTGATCGGAAGCCAGTGAGATTTAACTAATAGGGGCGTCACATGGTTATAATTTTTAGCATTATGGATCAGTTTGACAACAGTATTTTGAATTATTTGCAGACTTTTTTTTTCTTTTTATGTAATTCCTATTAGCAAGGAATTACAGTAGTCAAGTTTTGCAATGATTAAAGAATGGATGCAACATTAAAATCTCCTTCTACCAGGAAAAAGAATTGGATATCATCGGCATAGAGTCGATACGAAACACTGAGGTCCAACAACAATTTGCAGAGGTACTAAGTACAGATTAAACAGTGCGGCCGACAGGGCAGACCCATGGGGAACCCCTATTTTAACCTTTCGCCATTGTGACAGATTTCCTTCCACCAAAACATCTTGCTGCCTCCCACTCAAAAAAGAATCAAACCAAGCCAATACCGTCCCACAAAGCCCACATCTCCTCAATCTTGTTAGCAAAATTGCATGGTCTACCTCCCTCTCCACATGTATCTGAATGTTTTGTCTCTGTTTGAGATTTAGTATGTGATATCCCTGTTTTTAAAAGGGCGAACAGAATGCTAGGAATGATAAAGAAGGGGATCATGAACAGATCAGAGAAGGTTATCATGCCACTGTATTGGGCCATGGTACACCCTCACCTGGAGTACTGCGTCCAACACTGGTCGCCGTACATAAAGAAGGACACGGTACTACTCGAAAGGGTCCAGAGAAGAGCGACCAAAATGGTTAAAGGGCTGGAGGAGTTGCCGTACAGTGAGAGATTGGAGAAACTGGGCCTCTTCTCCCTCGAACAGAGGAGATTGAGAGGGGACATGATCGAAACATTCAAGGTACTGAAGGGAATAGACTTAGTAGATAAGGACAGGTTGTTCACCCTCTCCAAGGTAGGGAGAACGAGAGGACACTCTCTAAAGTTGAAAGGGGATAGATTCCGTACAAATGTAAGGAAGTTCTTCTTCATCCAGAGAGTGGTAGAAAACTGGAACGCTCTTCCGGAGTCTGTCACAGGGGAAAACACCCTCCAGGGATTCAAGACGAAGTTAGACAAGTTCTTGCTGAACCGGAACGTACGTTGGTAGGGCCAGTCTCAGTTAGGACACTGGTCTTTGACCAGAGGGATGCCGCGTGAGCGGACTGCTGGGCACGATGGACCACTGGTCTGACCCAGCAGCGGCAATTCTTATGTTCTTAGTATATCAGATTTTAAATAAACTTGGATATCAAAGTGAAGCTATATCACAGTTATCAGATACACAATATTATGTGAAATAGATAAGAATCCTATACAGTTTTAGCAAAATTTTATCAGGACATATTGGCTCAGGCAAAATATGGTGGGGGTTATTACCCCAAAAGAATATGTTAATTTGCATCAACAACCATTTATTTTGTTCCCAAAATTCACAAATCAATGACAAATCCACCTAGATGACCTAATATGTCAGGAAAAGGCTCTTTGTTTGACCCTTTGTCACAATTTGTGGATTTTTATCTAAGATCATAAGTATCAAAAGTCTTATCTACACATTGACTCTGCACATTGGGCTCCTTTTACCAAGCTGTGATAGCGGTTTTAGCGCACGCTAAACGCGCGCAGAATTGCCCCCCCCGCTAGATCCTAATGCCAGCATTGAGCTGGCATTAGTTCTAGCCGTGTAGCGCAGGTTTAGCGTGCGCTAAAATTCTGCGCGCGCAAAAAACGCTATCGCAGCTTAGTAAAAGGAGCCCATTGTCTTCAGATCCCGGTGAATTTGGATGCCAGAAAATGGGGGATACCATTATGATTACAATGGGCATTACATCATTATGTCCCAATATTCTCCAGGATGGGGCAGTTAAGTTGGTCTGTACATATACAGTGGTGCCTCACACAACGAACTTAATTCGTTCCAGGAGCAAGTTTGTTATGCGAAAAGTTCGTTATGTGAAACGCGTTTTCCCATAACAATACATGTTAAAAAAAATAATTCGTTCTGTAGCATAAAATATGCTAAGATGACATAAAAAAAGATAAATTTTTTGTTATTATTTTTATTTAGATACATCTAAAAACATAATTGTTTTTTAAAACAACACACATTTTTTAAATTTAAAGACAGACTAAGTAGAGTCTAATTTTACAGTGAGAGAGGGCAGAGTCTCAGCGGCAAAAACTGGGACTTAACTGTTCATTTTTTAAATGCCTGCATGGTTGAAAATGTTGTCCATTTCCTTGGGCAGATCATTCTGTCTATAATACTAGTTTATACTTATTACAAAATGGTCTTAATGGATAAGCTTTTTTTTTCCTGTTTCTTTCAATATGTAAACAGAATGCCAATGGTGAGAGAGAACAAAGCTGTTATTTTTCTAGCATCGGGGAAGCGGCGAGAGTAGCTCCGCCCCCCCCCCCAACGCATCAGCAGTAGGCGCCGGGCCCCTGCGAGCCGACGGTCCGCCACTGCACAGGGAGCCAGGCGGAGAGAGGGCAGTTAAGCGCAGTGCCTGCGCGGAAGGATGCAGCTCGGGCGACTTCGTTGTGTGAAACGAAGTTCGTTGTAGGAAGCAAGACCTGAAGTTCGTTGTGCGCAGCGTTCGCTGTGCGAGGCGTTCGTTATGCGAGGCACCACTGTACTTAGGGCCTGTTTTACAAAGCCGCGCGGCAACAGCCCTGAAGCCCTTTAAATCTCTATGGGCTTCGGGGCCGTTACCGCGCTTCAGCCGCTAGCGTGGTTTTTTAAAACAGGCTCTTAATGATACGCCTGGCCACAATGGTTATTAAAAACAATTATTTTGAGTTTGAAAATCAATGCTATCCACAAATAAAAGAGGTAGCTATGGGGGCCACAGTGGGCCCCTAAATTTTTTGTTTATATATAACAGCTTATGAGGAACAATATATACCTGTTTTTTTGTTGTTGTTTAAATCTTTATTGATTTTCAAACTTTGATAATGCAATACAATTGGTAAATCATAAATACTGCATAGAACGCACTAATAACTATACAATTATTACATTAAACAGTCATTTACTCCCATCCTCATCTTAATTATTAATACAATAATACATGTGATGTGATTTCAATATTATAATTAAATATTTTAACTCCTCAATGTACATTTCCCTCCCCCCACCCACCCTCCCTGGATGTGTAAAGAAATCTAGTGAAAAGGGAAGAAAAATGACCCTTACTGTAATGCAACAAAAGTAGTCAATGGACTCCATACATCATTAAAGGACTTAGCAGTCCCCAAATGTCCCGCCATCATTCTTTCATACTTATACGTGGTACACACATTTACCCACCAAAAAGTGTAATTAATCCTGCCATGGTTCTATATGGTTATGAGGAACAATATATACTTATATCTAAGCTACTTATATCAAGGTATGAAAGACATTTATTGATGATGTGGTTATGATCTGGGAAGGAAGTATTGGAGCACTACATGAATTTATCTTTCTGAATAAGTCACAGGCCTGTAATTTGTCCCTGTTATTTGTTCCCGATCCTGTAATTCACCTGGAAATGTCCAGAATACCTCTTTTTAATCTGCCTAGTACTGCAAGGTAAAGGCGGAATAAAAGTCACTAATGTAATGTAAAATTAGATGAAAGGACAATAATACTTTGGGAATCTGAAGTTTTTAATGAACACATTGCTCTTATACACAAGCCATGACTTAGACTGGGACCTTCTAGACAGTACTTCATCACTGCAATTAAAGTAAGAGGTTTTTGGAACTTTGTATAGATTTATGATAAAATATGATTATTGTTGGAGGAGGTGAAAAGGGAACTTTTAATGTGCTAAGATGGTTCCCACAAAGCCTGTGATTGAAATCATGGGATGTACTTTGGGAGATCAACTTATAAAGGGTTTTGGATCCTCACACTGGGAATTAAGAGCCTAAATTGAATCTTTAAAATTGACAAGAGTTGAATGTTAGGGGTGCCAAGGAAAGAAACCGTGGTCTGTGAAGCAAGAGGTCGTTTCCAGGCAAAAAGGCAGACAGAAGGTAAAACATTACTTTTAACAGGGAGACAAAAACAAAATCCCTGGATAGAGATGAGGTGAAATTTTAGTTGAAGCTTGTATTTAAACGTTGCAGAGATTTGTGTAAACTGACACAACTCAGCTTCTAGGACCTGGAAGTCCTTTGCTTTCTGTTCCACTGTCTTTGGAAATTTCGATTCAGGTTTTCACGTGAAACCTGACTCCCACAACTCCTGATTCTAATCTTTCCCTGGAACCTGATTCCAGAAATATGAACTCTGGCCTTCCCTTAAAATCTGACTCCCCAAACCTTTGCTCAGTCTTTTCTGGGAACCCGAGTCCTGAAATTTTGACACCGGGTCCCTGATTGTTTTCCAGAAGCGTGATTTTGCAGCGCTTATTGTGAGACTTGGCCCCAGAGCCGCAGGAGATGATGCGTTAATGCACAACTCCTTGTAATGCAACAAATATACAACGTTTTGTATCCTGAAATTTTCAACAGGGAATCAATGCGACTCACAGCAAGATGATTTTGCATTTGTGACTTAAGGTTAGAGATAAGTGAATTTAACTAATAGCTCAATTTAGAAGGAACAAGGGGGGGGTGCAGTCCTCGGACAGCGTTTTGTAGCTACAAGGGTGTGATTGGATACAGTGGCATAACGAGGGTAGGGAGAACTTGATGTGGTGGCACCCCCCCTCATGCCCTCCAGGTGCTGTTTTGGTGGGGGCTTCAGCACCTCTCCACACCCCTATGCCAGCACGAGCAGTTTCTCTGGCCTGATGTTCACGCTGGCATTGGCTTTCCCTCTGATGTCAATTCCTGGCACAGATCTAAAGAGGTATGGGGGTGGAGAAGGGAGGACATGAGTGTGGCATTGGGGGACAGAGAGGTACTGGTGCTCCCACCAAGAAGGCACTCAGGGCAGTCTTTCCCCCGCCTCCCCTTGCTACACCACTGATTGGATAATCCATAAAATAATTCATGTGGAGAAGGTCAGCAGCTGGTATGGCAGCACTGATAGAGGTAGGTTCAGTGGTTGCTATATCCAATTCCTTTCACCATTAATAGAGGGTTTAAGGCAGGGGTGTCCAACCTTTTGGCTTCCCTGGGCCGCATTGGCCAAAAAACGTTTTCTGGGGCCACACAAATGCGCAAACGTTGCAGCAAGACAGAGGAGGGAGCCAACAAGACGGTAAACACCCGGGGGCAGGAGAGGAAAACACTGCATCGCCCTCGACCGGGGCCGCACAAAATACTTCACAGGGTTGCATGTGGCCCTCTGGCCACAGGTTGGACACCCCTGGTTTAAGGTTTCATTGGGTAGATAGTTATTTTTCCATCCTCCCTCTAATGTGGGAAGCCCTCAAACTAAATTTTGTTTAGGATGCTAGTATCTGAAGTTATGCAACTGCTGAATGTACTTGAAGAGTAATAAACCAATAGGTAAAACACGTCAAGGAAGACGTCTTGGGTTAATAAATCAGACATCTTCATCCTAGACTGTTCTGCCTTTTGGTTTATGGCGGTACATGAAGAATTCCATCTATGGTACAACTAAAGTCCATAGCAATCCTTCCCAAAATAAAATGTGGAGCACTGGAGGACAGGAAATGGCATCCTGATTGTAGGCAGCGGTAGGCGTCCTACTGCTGTCTAATGGACCAGGGTAGGGACTGCTGTCTAATGGACCGGAGAGGGTAGTGGATGCCTGGAATGCGCTCCCGAGAGAGGTGGTAGAGAGTAAAACTATGACTGAGTTCAAAAAAGCGTGGGATGAACACAGAAGATTTAGAATCAGAAAATAATATTAAATATTGAACTAGGCCAGTTACTGGGCAGACTTGCACGGTCTGTGTCTGTGTATGGCCGTTTGGTGGAGGATGGGCAGGGGAGGGCTTCAATGGCTGGGAGGGTGTAGATGGGCTGGAGTAAGTCTTAACAGAGATTTTGGCAGTTGGAACCCAAGCACAGTACCGGGTAAAGCTTTGGATTCTTGACCAGAAATAGCTAAGAAGAAAAATAAAAAAAATAAGAATAAAAAAAATAAAAAAATTTAAATTGAATCAGGTTGGGCAGACTGGATGGACCATTCGGGTCTTTATCTGCCGTCATCTACTATGTTACTATGTTACAATCAGGATGCATATTTTTTTTTCATTGATAGGGCAAAGGATGCATACAATGTAGGCATTGTTTGTGCACGTATAGAGACATCTAGGCACACCTACAGATGCCTACGGCCATTGTAGGTATGGTTTATGCTGGAAGTAGCCTTAGGCGTCCATAGGCATGCTTAGGCACTTCTTGTAGACGTGTCAAATGCCTAAATGTAGGCCTGTAAAATGCGCCTGTGGAGGAAAATAGATGTGAGTCTGGAAACAGCACCCACTGGTGATTGGCACGCGGTAAGCACCCGTTTTGCAGGCACCTACCAAGGCAGGTGTCATTTCCAGAATCAGGCCCTTTGGCCCCCCAACTCTATAAATGTTGCCTAAAAAAATCAGCACCGACTACTGCGGCAGGAAGCGCAATTCGATAAAAGTCAGGCGCGCTGTACAGAATTACGCTTAGTGTAACCTAAACAGCATTACGTAAGTTGACTCTCCCCTGTGTCTTAAATGTGGACAGGACCCGAGCACGTATTCAGGCTTTTTGGGCTGAGGTAGTCTCTTATTTGAGCTCCCTTTTGGAGACGTCTGTAGCGGGCTCGGTTGAGCAGCTGGTGCTGGATTTACCGAGAGCTTTTCGGTCTTTAACTCCGGCAGCTCGTTGGCTGTGTCGTAAGGTGTGTCTCCTGGCCCGGCGTTGTATTATGCAGCAGTGGACCTCCCCGACTCCTCCGTCTTTTTGGCACTGGAGAGCTCTTCTTCATGAGTTGGTTCTTCAGGAGGCCCGGGAGGTAGGAGGTTCTTGTTGATCTGGGATCCTTATCTCAATTCTTTATCTCCTAGGGGACGTGGCCTTCTTCTGAACACCTTGACTTGAAGCGGCTTCCTCTTGGCTAGTTCTGGATCTCGACGTCTCTCTGCTCTGTGGTCTGGGGTAGGGGGGGGAACTGATGTGAGGGGGAGGGGGATGCTTAGCGTGGTTTGCTGTCCCAGGGTCATCAGAGTCCAGACCCTGGGGGTGAACTTGGTTTGTGCCTTTGGGGGGGGGTCGGGGGGGGGGGGTGCTGGTGGGGGTGGGTTGGGGGAGGTGGGATTTTTGGGGGGATGGGTGTTTTCTGGGCAGTTATGTTTGACATGCTGGTGTATGGTTATCTTTGTTTATGCAACCACTGCTTCTTCTTTATGTGCTGACAGTTGTTGTTGCTGTGTTCATTTTTGCGAGTCTTTTCATGTCAATAAAAAATTGTGACAGGGTTCTCTTGGCCTAAATGTGTGTGCTTAGGTTAAGCGCACAACGGCGCCTAACTCAAAAACAGGTGCCTAACTCCAAAACACGCCACAATCCGCATCCCTAACCATGCCTACTTTTAGGTAGGCGCTTTGTTTGGACAAGGTGCCTTTGTCGATGAATTCCAATTAACATCAATTATGAGGTATTAAGTACCAATTATTGGTGCTGATTAAGCCTATTAATTAAGTTAGGTGCCTAACTTTAGATGGATTTTATAGAATTTGCCCGTCAGTGATCCATTAGTATATTTTTCTGCTCCAAATGAAGCTGAAGAAAAACGGAATTTCATTAGGAGACATGAACAGCAGAACATTGGTGGTTCTTTCGTCAGTTCTATGGACACGTAGGAAGAGGACAGACTTCTTGGCTAAGTTATTGCAAATTTCACTCCAAGATAACAGAAAACGCAACTGTCACGGGGAACTTTGTTTAAATGTCAAATCTTGTATTGCTATTGAGTGGTAGGTACAATTATCAACAAGACAAAGGGATCAACTTCTAAGTTATCCAACCCACAAATGAATTATTATGAACAAAAAGAAGGGGGTATCATGGATAATTTATACAGTGCTAGCTTGGAGGGTGTCAGGTCAAAAGCGCGCCGGGACAAAGGCGTGAGCAGACAATTGAGCTCAGCGCGGAGGCGCGCACTGAAGAAAATTACTGTTTTTAGGGCTCCAACAGGGGGGCGTGGGGGGAAACCCCCCCCCCACTTTACTTAATACAGATCGCGCCGCGTTGTGGGGGTGTTGTGGAGGGGTGTGGGGGGTTGTAACCCCCCACATTTTACTGAAAACTTCACTTTTTCCCTGTTTTTAGGGAAAAAGTTAAGTTTACAGTAAAATGTGGGGGGTTACAACCCTCCAAACCCCCCCACAACGCGGCGCGATCTGTATTAAGTAAAGTGGGGGTGCTCCCCAACAAAACCCCCTGTCGGAGCCCCTAAAAACAGTAATTTTCTTCGGCGCGCGCCTCCGTCTTGCGCTCAGTTGTCGGCGTGCGCCTTTGTCTTCTGCGTTGTTGTCTATGAACCAGCTTGGAGAACTTTTTTTTACACCTTAGTGCGTTACTTTTATTTATAATTAATATATCACTTTTATTAACCCACTATTCTCATCATTCAAATGAAACCCTATTTTTTTTTGTAAATAATTTTTATTGATAAAGCAGCCAACAGCATACAAGAATCAAAGTCGATAGCCCTGTAACAATCAATAAACAAGAGGTCTAGGACAAGACAGCATGCCCAAGAAGGTTTCAGACATAAACTACCAAGAAGCAATAGGAACAGAGATTCAAGGGCAAACAGGTACACTCCCAGAAGAAAGTACAACAGAGCCTGGACGCTAGGAACAATGGCCTCCCAGCAGTGAAAACAAAAGAGTAGAAACATTCCCTCGTGGGAGAGCAAGCCATGGCTGCAATAAATATTTAAACTATATCAACCCCGGAACAGCCACACCACACAACCAAACCACTATCATGCACCACCCAATATTTTAACAAAGAAACTCACCCCCAATAGATCAATTGAGAGGTTGACGTATCATAAAAAATGCATTGTTCTCAGTAAAGAGACCTCTTATAACTTGGATGTTATTTCAAGTCATTAATGACAAAGTTTTTTTGTTGTTTTTTTAATTCTTTATTCATTTTTAAAAACTACAGTTGTGCACAACAAATGATACATTTACATAGAATATTAACAGTAAGGCACAATAAACTTATTAGAAATAATGACAAGAATTATTTCCCCCCACCCATTCCACCAGTTAATCAATCAATCAATCAATACCTATAAATACCTAACCATATCTCCTAATCAGTACCAAAATGTACCCCCCTCCCCCCTCCCTGGATGTGTATATTTTCCTCATCTAGATAAATAATTCAATCCTTACAATATTTAGTTGATGGTTCCCAAACATCCATACATTTTTTGGAATATCCCTTCTGAATAGCCATGAACTTTTCCATTCCAAAGACATAACATAGGGATTCCCACCAGAATGAATAATTTAGGCTCTCCCAATTTTTCCAATTTTTTAAAAATAAGCTGCATGGTAGTTTCCAGATTTCTCAAATGAAGCAAAATATCATCTGTATAAGCATAAGTTTTTTTTTTAATGATAAAGTTGAACCCTCAGTTAGTTTTTACATTAAATTAACAATTAAAATTAAGGTTAGGAAGGAGGTTCTGAAGTAAATGATTTATCACATGCATTCAGGATGATGACAATGCATTTTTTAATGATACGTCAACCTCTCAATTGATCTGTTGGGGGTGAGTTTCTTTGTTAAAATAGGGAATCATTTGAATGATGAGAATAGTGGATTAATAAAAGTGATATATTAATTATAAATAAAAATAACACACTAAGGTGTAAAAAAAAGTTCTCTAAATTATCCATTATACCCCCTTCTTTTTGTTCACAAATATCAAGAGCTGGAATTCAAGAAATAATTCATAAACCCGAAGACAGCACATATGAAGATAAATCCCCGGGAACGTGTAGACATATGAAACCCCCTGGGTTCCGTTCCTGCAGAGATAGAGTCTAATATTCTGAAAGTAGAAAGTTGTCAGGGAATGGTAAGAAACATTATAGGCATCAGATAAAACAGACAGGATAATTCCTCCACCTCAAAAATGCTTAATTAACCCAGGGCACTGTCTGCCTTACTGTTTGACAAAGACCAAACCACTCAACTTCACTTAATTAAAGAGCAGTAATAATTCATTTTCAATTAACAGGCCAAACACATGAGGTATATAAGGGGAGATGAGCTATTCGTTCTTGTAACAATAGACTAGCTGATATGCTAAGTTAGAATAGTCCATCTGACAGAAAAAAAAACCAAAAGCCAAGGCTGAGAGCATGTAATATAAGAACTGAGGACATTCAGTCCAGGACAGATTAAAGATCCGCAGAAGAAATAACACACTAGTTCTCAAAGGTGTCAGAAATACAGCACAAAGAGCATTATGAGGAGATGATCCAATCCAACCTTTCAGCGCAAAGATCTCATGATGTTTGCCAGCAAAAACATTCCGTTGACGTGATTTGGCAACTGCATAGAATCTAAATTCATGTATTCTAGAAGCTGGAAGAGTCTCCAGGAGATGCAACAAGTCCTAAGAAAGAGTGATGAAGCACTCATCATAGATTGAAACATTTATCCAGAATAGAGCTGCCAAAGGAAAGAAAATCCTACACCAAAAAAAAAGCATAAGCGATTTACTGCTGTCATTTCTTCTAACAAGCATGACAAGTCGTAAATAATGTACCGTATTTGCCGGCGTATAAGACGACTTTTCAGTACCTTAAAATCCTCCCCAAAGTCGGGGGTCGTCTTATACGCCGGGTACTGTTTACATGCCCTAACATCTCCTTCCTTACCTCCTTACGGTGCTTACGGTACTAGTAAACCTGCCGGGACATCAGCGGGGCCATGGCGGGACATCAGTGTGACAAGGGTGCCAGCTCCTTCATCCTGCGCAGCGGGAAGCAGCAGCGATCTGGCCCCACCCCTTTTCTCTTTACTACGTCTCTCGCACATGCGGCCGTGTGTGGAGTCTAGCCCTTAAGGAAGTTGCGGGGGCGAACAGGAGGCTTTTGAAGGCTTTTAAAGGGAAACTGTCATGCCAGCAAACTTGCTAGGGACTTGCCCGGCACTTGCTCTCTCCCTCTATGTGTTATCTTCCTTCTATCATTGACAGTTTCAGTTTGGTTAACAGTTTAGAAAACAAATAGCATGGCAGCTCCCATGGGTTTATTGTTCTATTCAGCTTTAGTGAATTCATTAAAATTGTTGAAATAAATTCTGATGTTCTTTTAAGTTTTATTTGTTGTGCAGAAGGTGTGCGGAAGAAGGGGTAGTCTTATATGGCGAGTATATAACAAACTCTATATTTTAACTGTAAAAGTTGGGGGGTCGTCTTATACGCCCAGTCGTCTTATACGCCGGCAAATACGGTACTTTGAAATATTGTGATAGACTTAAGCAACAAAAGGTCATGTTTTTAAATAACTAACCTATGCATTTATCACACGTATAGTCTTGGCTGGTTTAAAGATACTGGACAATCTAGACACACTAGCCAGAAAAGCAGAAGAAAAGAAAGTTCTACTTTCAGAGAGAGGGGGAACATATTCCAAAGGGAAGACATTCTGAAGAAAAAAGCACTGCCAATTTTGTTCAGGAACCTGCCGGAACAGCAGATTGCGAGGCACGTTCGGTTTTAGCATTGAATTCACACAGGCACTCGTTTGATACTTTTTTTTATTGCGGTTTGTTTCAATACCTTATCCACCATGGACCTCTGATGAAGGAGTGTTATCCGAAACACGGACCGTGTCGGGTCCCTTGGTTGGTAATAAGGTTCTAGATTTGTTGAAATAAACAATGCCTGCATCCTGTACATCAGGGATCTCAAAGTCCCTCCTTGAGGGCCGCAATCCAGTTGGGTTTTCAGGATTTCCCCCATGAATATGCAATGAAAGCAGTGCATGCACATAGATCTCATGCATATTCATTGGGGAAATCCTGAAAACCCGACTGGATTGCGGCCCTCAAGGAGGGACTTTGAGACCCCTGCTGTACATAGTCTGCAGTTTTGTTATGTTTTTTGCTTTGCTGCTTAGTCCACTGCAGATTTGGTTGGATTCTTTTTTGTTTGTGCAAGAAGCAAAGAAGTCATGGAGGTGGGGGCGTACTTAGCATATGCAACACACAGGGCCCATCATTTTTTAACACCCCCCCACACACACACACACACACACTCCTCAATATGAAAAACATGATTTTTACTAATAATCACAAGAGCTGCACAACAAGAGTGTACCTAGGAAAAGGCAGCATCTTATGTACTGCAATGAGCAGAAGAACATCAATACACCCATTGTGAAACTAAAGCCAGACTAGTACAGATCGATCCTGCACAGCCAATGCTAACAGAACACCATGTTTTTCATACACACAAAACACAGAAACACTCTCGCCCAATATGGAATATGTAATCACAAACTAAAGTTAAACTGAACCACCAAGAAGACAGACTCTGCATACAATGCAACTTTACAGAAACAGAAACAGTGATGCATATCCCCTAATATTGTGCAAAATATAAAGGCACCCTTTTATCAAGCTGTGTTAGGGTTTTTTTTATTGTGGGTTGCTGCAGTAAAAACTCTGATGCTCATAGGAATTCTATGAGCTTTTGAGCTTTTACCGCAGTGACCCATGATTAAAAAAAACCCTAATGCAACTTGATAAAAGGGGGTCAAAGATAGCAGATGTAAATATTTAAAAAACTGAGAATTAGCAATCATCACTTTACAAATCTATATATATAAAATCGGAGGTATGTATGTGTGTATGTGCCGCGATCACGCAAAAACGGCTCGACCGATTTGAACGAAACTTGGTATGCAGATCCCTCACTACCTGGGATGATATGTTCTGGGGGTCTCGCGGCCCACCTGCACACGTGGGCGGAGCTACAAACAGAAAATCTGATTTCACCCATTCATGTCAATGGAAAAAATGTAAAAAGCTGCCATTCTCACAGTAAATCAAAAACGGCTTGACCGATTTGACCGAAACTTGGTATGCAGATCCCTCACTACCTGGGGTGATATGTTCTGGGGGTCTCGCGGCCCACCTGCACACGTGGGCGTAGCTACAAACAGAACATCAGATTTCACCCATTCATGTCAATGGAAAAAATGTAAAAAGCTGCCATTCTCACAGTAATTCCAACTACCTGGGGTGATATGTTCTGGGGTCTCGCGGCCCACCTGCACACGTGGGCAGAGCTACAAACATAAAATCAGATTTCACCCATTCATGTCAATGGAAAAAATGTAAAAAGCTGCCATTCTCACAGTAATTCAAAAATGACTTGACCGATTTAAAGGAAACTTGGTATGCCGATCCCTCACTACCTGGGGTGATATGTTCTGGGGGTCTCGCGGCCCACCTGCACACGTGGGCGGAGCAACAAACAGAAAATCAGATTTCACCCATTCATGTCAATGGAAAAAATGTAAAAAGCTGCCATTCTCACAGTAATTCCAACTACCTGGGGTGATATGTTCTGGGGGTCTCGCGGCCCATCTGCACACGTGGGCGTAGCTACAAACAGAACATCAGATTTCACCCATTCATGTCAATGGAAAAAATGTAAAAAGCTGCCATTCTCACAGTAAATCAAAAACGGCTTGACCGATTTGAACTAAACTTGGTAAGCAGATCCCTCACTATCTGGGGTGATATGTTCTGGGGCTCTCGCGGCCCACCTGCACACGTGGGCGGAGCTACAAACAGAAAATCAGATTTCACCCATTCATGTCAATGGAAAAAATGTAAACAGCTGCCATTCTCACAGTAAATCAAAAACGGCTTGACCGATTTGAACTAAACTTGGTATGCAGATTCCTCACTACCTGGGGTGATATGTTCTGGGGGTCTCGCTGCCCACCTGCACACGTGGGCGGAGCTACAAACAGAAAATCTGATTTCACCCATTCATGTCAATGGAAAAAATGTAAACAGCTGCCATTCTCACAGTAAATCAAAAACGGCTTGACCGATTTGACCGAAACTTGGTATGCAGATCCCTCACTACCTGGGGTGATATGTTCTGGGGGTCTCGTGACCCACCTGCACACGTGGGCGAAGCTACAAACATAAAATAAGATTTCACCCATTCATGTCAATGGAAAAAATGTAAAAAGCTGCCATTCTCACAGTAATTCCAACTACCTGGGGTGATATGTTCTGGGTGTCTCGCGGCCCACCTGCACATGTGGGCGTAGCTACAAACAGAACATCAGATTTCACCCATTCATGTCAATGGAAAAAATGTAAAAAGCTGCCATTCTCACAGTAATTCCAACTACCTGGGGTGATATGTTCTGGGGGTCTCGCGGCCCACCTGCACACGTGGGCAGAGCTACAAACAGAAAATCAGCTTTCACCCATTCATGTCAATGGAAAAAATGTAAAAAGCTGCCATTCTCACAGTAATTCCAACTATAAAACACTTTCTATGACACTATAACCACTAGGGACATCGTTTCTATTCTACCACGGACACCATACATATAGAGTTTGTATGTTCTCACTGTGTTTGTAACTGTTTCCTTCATGCACCCCAGTTCATAATGTTATTACATTACATGTGTACTCACATATGCTGAACTAGGAACACAGGTTCCATTCTGAACCGGGAAAAAACTGCATGGAGTTTCTTTTCAACCTGAGTTTCCACATATTGAGTTGTTTAAATCAATACTGAAACTTTTGGATGCCACTTATTCCAACAGATCTTCCTTTTCAGTTTAAGAGATTGCAAATTCCAGTGAGACTTGCATTCTCTATCACAATCAACAAATCACAGGGACAGACTATTACATACTGTGGAGTGGATTTAGGATCCCCCTGTTTTTCCCATGGACAACTCTATGTTGCTTGCTCAAGGGTGGGTTCACCCAAAAATTTATATGTTCTTGCTCCTGGAGGTGAAACTAAAAATGTTGTTTATAATCACGTTTTGTGTTAGTTGTATTGTATTCATTTTGTCAAATATTTCACATTATAATTTGAATATTGTACTTTTTATAAAGCTGTTAAAAAATAATTTCATTCACCACTATAAAGTATCTTTATTTGAATCCATTTACAGTGTTATTGCTATAATTAAATACCCGTGCAACGCCGGGTCATCAGCTAGTTAACAAATAAAAATAAAACAAAAAATGGAGACTACGATAATAGCATTTTATTGGACTAATACATTTTTTTCAATTAGATTTCAGAGGCCAAAACCTCATTCCTCTGGTCAGTAAAGTATACTACTGTTATGGTATCCTGTCCTGACCTGAGGAAGGGGGTTTTGGTCTCTGAATTAGTCAAAAATGTATTGAAATTAGTCCAATTAAAGGATCACCTTATTTACATTTTCTATTTATAAATGTTTATCAACACAGCTACAATATTACTTTATCCTAAAGCAAAAAAAAGAAATAGAAATTTTTTTCTACCTTTATCATCTCTGGTTTCTGCTTTCCTCCTCTTTTCATCACTCTCTTCCTTCCATCCACTGTCTGCCCTCTCTCTGCCCCTGCCATATAGCATCTTCTCTCCTTCTATACCCCTTCCAGAAACTGCTTCCCCCTTCCATCTCTCAGTTTCCCTGAGTTTGTCGTTGGAGCTAGCAAGAAAGATCTTAGTTTTCTCAGGGCTGAGTTTCAATTTTGACTGCAACATCCATTGTTCTATTTTTCCCCAGAATATTTGAGATTAGGATACTTAGTTCTGTTGAGAATAATTAGTATGGTGATAACATCAGCGTAGGTGTAGAATATCACATTGAGAATCAGGGAACTGGTACCTAAGCTAAATAGGTTGTTTAGTTGATTAATTAATGATGCTAGTATGGTTTCTGTACTGTGACCTGAACGAAATCCAGATTGGCAGTTGTGCAGGATATTAAATTTTTCTAAGTATTTGACCAATTCGTCATTTACTAATCCTTCTAATATTTTAGTAAATAGCGGGATGCTGGCTATACTGGTTTGTAATTTTTTGCGCATGTAATGGGGTCTTTTGGGGGTTTTTTTATAATGGGTGTGACTATAATTTGTCCTAGTTCCTGCCCAAATCGACCTGCTTGCAATTGGAAAATGACCCATTTGAAAAAGTTTGCTCTGAAGAAAAAGGTGCATTATTCAGTACGTTGCTAGGGCAGTTGTCTAATCCAGTGGTTTTTCAACCTTTTTACACCTATGGACCGGCAGAAATAAAAGAATTATTCTGTGGACCGGCATCGGTCCGTGGACCGGCGGTTGAAGAACACTGAAGTCATAGGCCAGACCCCGCCCGTCTCTACCCAATCTCCACCCCAGACCCCGCCCCATAATAGTACTAATTGCACCTTGCACATCCCGTGCCTCATCTGGAAGCCTTCCCTCTGACGTTGCAACGTCAGAGAGAAGGCTTCCGGTTCAGGCGCAGGATGCCCGTAGGAGCCACTGCATTGAATCAGTTAGGAAGAGGGAGCTGGCTCAAAGATAACGCCGCATCGATCGCACCGTGGACCGGTGGTTGAAGAACACTGTTTTTGGGCCTGATATATGTGCTGGCCCTGTGGACCGGCAGGAAATTTCTGTGGACCGGCACTGGTCCATGGACCGGTGGTTGAAGAACACTGGTCTAATCGACAGTGCTTTTTTGTGTATTTAGAAAACAGTTTGTGAAAAAAGTTCCAATCAGGGGTGGCGAGGCGAATTGGTCCCAAATCATATCTACTCTAACATCATCTACTGGTCTAGTTAAATTCAGCATGTCGTTAGTCTGGCCCCCAAATTTGGCTCATACCATGCTAACTTTGTTTTTGAAAAAGTCTGCCAGTTTATCAGCAGTTGGGGGGCATTCCATATTTGTTCGTTTTTTGCAATGAACTTCAAACACTTCCCCCTCCGTATTCGCGGGGGCTAGGGGCAGAGCCGGCCCGCGAATATTAAAAAACCACGAATAATATTTGGGCCGATTCTGCCCCTAACTCCCGCTTCCCCCGGCTATTTTAAGCCCTGAAAGCCCCGCCCCCCTTAAGCCTTACCTGGTGGTCTAGCGGGTTTTCAGGCAGGAGCGATCTTCCCACGCTCCTGCCCCGTGCAGATCGCTCACAGGAAATGGCTGCCTTGAGCTCCCGTAGTCTCTCGAGCCATTTCCTGTGAGCGATGTGCACGGGGCAGGAGCGTGGGAAGATCGTGCCTGCCTCCAAAACCCTGCTAAAACGCTAAAAACGCTTAGTAAAAGGAGCCCATAGTGTCTAGAATGATGTCAGGTCAAAAGCACGCCGGGACAAAGGTGCGAGCAGACAATTGAGCGCAGCGCGGAGGCGCGTGCCGAAGAAAATTACTAATTGAGCGCAGCGCGGAGGCGCGTGCTGAAGAAAATTACTGTTTTTAGGGCTCCGACGGGAGGGGCGTGGGGGGAATCCCCCCACTTTACTTAATACAGATTGCGCCACGTTGTGGGGGCGTTGTGGGGGTTTGGGGAGTTGTAACCCCCCACATTTTACTAAAAACTTCACTTTTTCCCTGTTTTTAGGGAAAAAGTTAAGTTTACAGTAAAATGTGGGGGATTACAACCCCCGAAAATCCCCACAACGCCGGCACGATTTGTATTAAGTAAACTGGGGGTGCTTCCCAAGAAAAACCCCCGTTGGAGCCCCTAAAAACAGTAATTTTCTTTGGCGCGCACCTCTGTCTTGCGCTCAATTGTTGGCGCGCGCCTTTGTCTTCCACGTTGTTGTCTCTGAACTGTCTAGAATATGATCACTGAGATTGTTCCAATCATTTTAAAAAAAAAATTTTCTGGTCCTTTTTTAGCGTTTAATTTGTAATGTGTCCATGCTGCATCCATGCATCTGCAGAAGCCCTCCCAACATGGTCCCAAGCTGGAAGCTTTTCAAAACCCGGACAAAGTGGCGGGTTTTAAAAAGCTGTCCATACGCCTGGAGGACATGACCGGGTAAATCCAGACAATCCGGTGTGATGTCATTGTCGTTTGTAAATGTGACCCTCTCGTCATCAGACCGATGTGCAATTCTATCATTTCAAACAACGGAATATATTCCTAACTGTCATTACATGTCATGTTAAAATAAAATCACATCTGTGTTTAAACTTAACCTTAAGACATAAATAAAGATAACGGGTGACATCCAGAGCCATTTTCATTTGAGATTTGTAGACTCAAAACAGTTGGAATGGATGGCTGCCCGATGAATTGCTGTAGGGTTTGCCAGCGAAGTTCCAATAGGAATTAGCCGCTCTCGGTTTTCTAGGAGAAGATTATTAAAAAATAAATTCAGTCAAAGCGGAAAAAAAGAGACACTCGGAGGGGGCTGGAGCAGTGAGGCGGCCAGTCCTTCTGAAACAGCTGCAGCATTTCATGGTGTAAAGTCAGCGCATTTCCACAGGCCTGGCTGCCAGAGACCACAAAACGATCTCAAACAATGACTTGCTTCATAACAGTTAGATATATAGATATATGTTACTGTATATAAGTATATAAGTTTTGCTTTCTTTAAAGTGTCTTTGCCTTTCAGAGTGAGCACTAGAGAGCAACAGGTTAGCAGAGTAATGAAAACGTCTCACTGTCAAAGAAGATTTTGACTGTTTCGGTGCAAAATTGCTTGCAGATTAGAAAACGGCATGTTTCATTCCAAACTGCTTCTCTCGCCATACATTAGCGCTTGTCAGTGCGATCGTCAAGCACCGTCGATGCAGAAATTTTAATTGCAAAGCCATTTATTTTATTGAAAGGAAAATAAACCTAAGCTACCTCAGAATGCATTAGGTGGGTTCCAAAACGTATTCTGCTGATAACACCCAAGGGTAGAGAGGCCACTGCGAGAATAATGTGCCTTTCATGTGCGGTAGGGGCTCAGTATTAAAACCATCTGCCCCATCAATCAGTCTTTATTTAAGTTCAATTATGAATTAAAAGAGCGACTGATTTAATGAGGGAACTTTTTACATCTGAGGTTATTTGGCTGCGGAGTTCATTCCTGGCATTTCATTTTTTTTTTTTTGAAGTTTTAGGGCTGCTTTTACGAAGCCGCGTTAGCAGTTGACCGCGCGTCATATCGCACGCTAATTTTGCCGGCCGCGCTAGATGCTACCACCTCCTCGTGAGCAGGCGGTAGTTTTTTGGCTAGCGCACGCTAAAAAGGTGCGTGCGATAAAGCCGCTAACGCGGCTTCGTAAAAGGAGCCCTTAGACTTACAATGATAAGGAGTATAACAAAACTGTATTGTTTTTATTTAAAAGGTGTTTGGGGTTTTGGGGGGGATTTTTATGGGGGGTTTTTATCCAATCACTGAAAGAATATAAAGGTTATTGGGGTAAGTCTATAATATGGTGCTATAGCCCCTAACTGCAAGGGCGCATACACGTAGATGGAATACGGGTGGGCCATGGGTGTGTCTCCCAGTTTCGCACATAGTTCATAGAATACTATAAGCCAGGGGTGTCCAACCTGCGGCCCGAGGGCCACATGCGGCCCCGTGAAGTATTTTGTGCGGCCAAGGTCGAGGGTGAAACAGTGTTTTCCTCTGCTGCCCCCTGGTGTTTACCATCTTGCCGGCTCCCTCCTCTGTCTTGCTGCAGCGTTTGCGTGGCCCCAGAAACATTTTTTCCGGCCAATGTGGCCCAGGGAAGCCAAAAGGTTGCTATAAGCTATCCGGCTAATATTCAAAGTATCTGTACTGGCCGGAAACAGCCGCTGACCAGTTAACTCACTTGGTCGCATCTATCCAGTCATTCCCAGAAGCACTTAACCAGTCATCCTAGCTGAAAATGACTGGTTAGCACTGAACTTAAAGCTAGCTATGTCTGGGACTTTTTCTGGGGAGTGGAGTCCAGTTAGGTCCCGATATTCAGAACCAAACCGACAAGGTTTAGCGCATGGGACTCAAAGTCCCTCCTCGAGGGCCGCAATCCAGTCGGGTTTTCAGGATTTCCCCAATGAATATGCACGAGATCTGTGTGCATGCACTGCTTTCAATGCATATTCATTGGGGAAATCCTGAAAACCCGACTGGATTGCGGCCCTCAAGGAGGGACTTTGAGATCCCTGGTTTAGCGCATACACAGGCCCACAAAAACAGCCATTCTCTCTTTATGCTCTAACTCAGTGGTTCCCAACCCTGTCCTGGAGGACCATCAGGCCAATCGGGTTTTCAGGCTAGCCCTAATGAATATGCATGAGAGAGATTTGCACATAATGGAAGTGACAGGCATGCAAATCTGCTTCATGCATATTCATTAGGGCTATCCTGAAAACCCGATTGGCCTGGTGGTCCTCCAGGACAGGGTTGGGTACCACTGCTCTAATTCACACCCAGTTAAGTCTGAATAATAACTTGACCGGTCATACACCAGCTGGCTTAAAAAAACAAAAATAACATGAATTCAATGCCAAAGCCTGTACAAGTTCCAGCATTGAATTTCTAGTTTTAGCACTGGCAGCGTGCAAAAAAACGCTCTCTGACTATCGGCTGGTATGCACTTCACTTGATGTATCCGGGGGTGCCATCTCCCACCTGCTATTGACATGGAATAAGAGAAGGCACTTAAACATTGGCATGCCTATATTCTATAGTGGAATCTTGGTGCCAAGATGCTGTTATAGATTTGGTGAGAACTGCACAGCACCGAGAAGCCTAATCCGAGGCTGCACTTTATAGAACCGCATTTCACGGTTTTAAAGGAGACCTAGACATGTGCTTCGTGCATCAAAAGCTCAAATCTGTATCCTGTTTGCCCTGCAGGATTCCGTGCAGCACGTGTGCCGTAGCCTGAGAGGATGCTGGGAAATTTAAGAATAAGGAGCATGGCCTAGGTCAGGGGTGTCAAAGTCCCTCCTCGAGGGCCGCGATCCAGTCGGGTTTTCAGGATTTCCTCAATGAATATGCATGAGATCTATTAGCATACAATGAAAGCAGTGCGTGCACATAGATCTCATGCATATTCATTGGGGAAATCCTGAAAACCCGACTGGATCGCAGCCCTCGAGGAGGGACTTTGAGACCCCTGGCCTAGGCAATAGATTTAGGTTAGGCAGCAGTCTGATGTCATGGTACATACAGCGGGTGTCTCGGTGCTAATGGGGTGCCAGTCACACATCTGTTTTACTGTTTGCAGAAGGAGGGGGGAGTGAAGTCTAAACCTTAGCATTTTTTAGACTGATTCATCAAGTTAAAGTTGCTGGGGTTTGGGGTTTTGTTTTGTTTTTTTCCTGCTATGTACGGCTGAGATTTTTACCCAGGCCAGAATGCCTTCTGGAATCGTTCCCATCTAAGTGTGGGCTGTTGAAACTGGAACTAAAGGGCAGCTCACTTGGTGGGATGCAGTGCTATAAATTCTGTGGAGATGGAGCCCTAGAATTCTAATCGAGGTATGAAATTTAGAAATTTTCCACAGATCTAGAGTTCCAGAATACATGAAGACAATGTGCAAGGGACAAGGACTTGTATGAGATATACATTTCTCCATCCGTATTCGCTGTGATAGGCAGGGGTAGGGATCTCCGGTCCTCGAGAGCCGTAGTCCAGTTGGGTTTTCAGGATTTCCCCAATGAATATGCATGAGATCTATTTGCATGCACTGCTTTCAATGCATATTCATTGAGGAAATCCTGAAAACCCGACTGGACTACGGCTCTCGAGGACCGGAGTTCCCTACCCCTGTAATAGGGGATTAACAGAACCGCAAATACAGAAAAACCGCAAATAACTTTTTCATATGTTATTCGCTGTTTTCTACTAAAAACCATTGTGAATATGGCGAAACCGCGAATAACATGGTGGGAGACCTGGCCTGTTCCTGAAGGAGAGGCAAAACACGGTGAAGAAAGTGCTGGGAATCAGCGATTTTCTCTATGCAAACTGACGTAATTTTGGGGGGAGGAGCCAGCAAGCTTAAAAAACGTGAATAATCAAAACCGCGAATACGGAGAGAAGTGTACTGCCTTTTTGTAGCTATAGAATCACATTCAAAGTGGTTTACAATCAGGTCCTCAAGCATTTTCCCTCTCTGTCCTGGTGGGCTCAAAATCTATCGAATGTCCCTGGGGCAATGAAGGACTGAGCGACTTGCCCAGGTTCACATGGAGCAGCGTGGGATTTGAACCCACAACCTCAGGGTGCGGAGGCCATAGCTCTAACCACTGCACCACACTCTCCGCAGACCTCAATCGACTACTAAAAAATTAAAGCAAAGGAAAAATAAAACATGTAATCAAAACATAAAACTTAACAAAGGCACGAGGTCTGATGAATTAGGCTCAGAGTTCTGCTAATGTTTCCTATTATGCTATCATTCATATTTATTCATGTTTATTAATATTTTTGATCGCACTTCGGTTTAGCAACAGCACGGTTTTACAAATAATATTTCTGTTCTATGACTTTTATTTATTTATTCAATTTTTTTTTTTTAGCCCGTCCTCCCAAAGGAGCCCAGAACAGGTTACAAACTACATCCATAATAATCCAGACAGAGCAGAGATAACATCGTTTACATCAGGGGTCTCAAAGTCCCTCCTTGAGGGCCGCAATCCAGTCGGGTTTTCAGGATTTCCCCAATGAATAGAAACATAGAAAAAGACGGCAGAAAAGGGCTATAGCCCACCAAGTCTGCCCATTCCAAATACCCTCCCTCCTTAAATTACTCCCTTAGGGATCCCATGTGAATATCCCATTTTCTCTTAAAGTTTGACACGCTGTTGGCCTCAATCACCTGCAGTGGGAGTTTGTTCCAATGATCCACTACTCTTTCAGTGAAGAAGTATTTTCTGTAGTCGCTATGGAACTTCCCTCCCCTGATTTTCAGCGGATGCCCCCTGGTGGTCGAGGGTCCCCTGAGGTAAAAGATATCTTCTTCCGACTCGATACGGCCCGTGATATGCATTGAAAGCAGTGCATGTGCATTGATCTCATGCATATTCATTGGGGAAATCCTGAAAACCCGACTGGATTGCGGCCCTCAAGGAGGGGCTTTGAGACCCCTGGTTTACATAAATTACAATAAAGACATGACAATAGAACATAGGCACTAAGTAGCATCTGGTGAGGTGAGGTTAGGTGGCGTAGGTGCGTTGACTGAGTGGCATTTCTGGGTGAATGACTTTAAGGCGCTGGGTTAGTAAACAGGAAAGTTTTTGCGGCCTTCCTGAAGTTCCAGGGCTGTTAAAATTTATCATATTAGTCTTAATCCCAGGATTCTTTCCAGTGCTATTGCATTTTTTTCCCTTTGTCAGTCGAGGGTCAACCTCTTACTGCTTCTCCTCTGCTTTCGAGATTCATGTGTACCAAGACCTCATGTTTTCTCCTGTCATTTGGGCCCTATTGTAGCCCTTTTCACTTGGTTTCCAGGATTATGATGGGGTATTTCCCCCCCCCCCTCCCCCCGTGAAACCACCTCTCTAGTCCCTTCATGTCGCTTGGGACCTTACTGTAGTTATTTCCAGTTTGTTGCAGCCATTTTTTGGCGGTTCATCTTTAGTTTCTTGCCTGACGAGTGTGTTTCCTTATTGCTCTCACCTCTACCAGGAGGGTCGGTGAGTTACCTGTATTAGTAGCAGATTCATCCTTCGCAGTTTTTCATCATGCCAAGGAGGTTCTTCGTACCCGTCCAAAGTTTCTTCTAAAAGTTGTCACCCAGTCACTTATTCTGCCTGTGTGTCTTTCTACACCTCATTCTCCTACTGGAGAAACTGCTTTCTATACTTTGGACTGTACCTGGGCTTTGGGCCTGCTACTTTGACCGGCCAATGCCTCAGCGAACTTTGCTCTAACTTTTCTTTTGATTCACAAAAGTTAGGTCATCCTTATTCAAGAGAACTTTTGCGCCTGGCGGGCTGTCTACATCTCATTCTGCTATGCTCAGTCTGGCCTGGCACGAGACAATCATGTCACAGCCTACAGAGTTCGAGCTCTGGCAGCTTTTTGTTGCTTTCCTTAGATCTACTCCCATTGAGGAAATCTGTAAAGCTGCCACCTGGTCCTCAGTTTATACCTTCACTCCTCACTATTGTCTGGATTCTTTCTCCAGACAGGATGGGCACTTCGGCCACTCTGTATTGCAAATTATATTTTCATTGGCCAACACTCCCACCATCCCATCTCTGTTAGCTTAGAGGTCACCCATCAGTGAGAACATGTTGCTGCTTGTCCTGGGATAATTTTATTTTATTTTATTTTATTTCTTATATACCGCTATACCATGAGGTTCTAAGCGGTTTACAATAAAGATGCAATAAAGATACAATAAAATAAAAATATATAAAGATAGGTACTTGGAAGTTCTCTAACTGTCCCAAAGGCTCACAATCTAACTAAAGTACCTGAGAAAACAATTATTAAAAATGGTAAAGATAGAAAAAATAAAAACAGAGATAGAGACAAGATATGAACATCCCAACAGGTATTCAGTGAATAAATTAAATTAGGATTAAGAAACAAATAAAATATAAAAATTAAAGTAAATTCCAGTCAGACAATAGGATCTGATGATAGAAGTTCATAAAGACGATGTACATGCCAAGGAGTGAAAGCTGGTATGCTCCTTGAGTCCTGAAATATGAAGCCCAGCTACCAAATATTTCAGCCATAAGGTTTTCCAGGATGTAGTAATGAGTGACAAAATGCAGGCTAGTCATTTGGATCAGAGTCAAGGCAATGCCAAAATGTAGGAATGTCATTTGGATCAGATGACCTCTGCAACAGCCGGACAACTGCCACTATCATCTCGGTGCATCAGCTGCTTTAAACGGCCAACTGCCACCATCATCGGATCCAACGGCTGCTTCCAAAGATCTCAGGGTCCCTCCAATGAACAGGCAATTTTCCAGGCAGGACAACTGCTCCTTCAGCTGCACATTTTGGGATCCTTCTGGGGCCGTCATCTCCTCAGAAGCACCGCCTCTGAGCTCACTCCGATGCGTCGTCTTCCTCCCCACTGGTACGACATCAAAAGCAGAGAAGCGGGAGTACGCGGCTGTCGGCACGCATATGTACAGGAGCCGAAATCAAACCTCTTACACCCTCTATAAAAGGATGAGGATCCAGACCAGCGTCTCTTACCGCCACCAAGGAACAAGTCGAGCAGCAAGCAAGAGGCCACCTTAACTACCGGACTGAATCAACTGTCAAACCAGAGAATCAGTGAGTGAGTTTAAAACAAACTTAAACAAGAATGGAAGTCCCAGATGAAAGGAACAAAGACCAAAAACAAAACCATTAGAATATAAAATCAAAATAAAACCAAATAAGGCGAAATAAAACAAAAACAAAAAATAGGATGACCTAACTGGCCGCCATCTTGTTAGAATGCCTCTGGTCCCTCATCACCACCATATCAAACATCTCTCCCTCTCATCCTATTCCCCATACATCTCTACCTCACTCCTCTCTCTCTCTCTCTCCATGCCCAATTTTCCTTTCTTCCTTTTCCCATATGCACCATCTCACTCACACACATGCTCAACAATTCTCCTTTTCTATTCCCTCCCCACCTACATCCCAAGTTAATGCTCTCTACATTCTGTGTCCAATGTCATGCTCCCCTTTCTTTGTCAAGTTCGTGCCTCCTCCCCGTCACTGCCTTCCAGTCTTTGTCCCACCCCCTTCATCCCTCCCCAAAGCCTACATGCCCTCCGCTGAAGCCGTTGCAGATTCCTCCCTGCCACCCGACACACTCCATCCCGCCTGCCACCCAACACGCTCCATCCCCTCCCGCAACTCAGGGCAAGGAAGGACCAGGCGCATGCAATTCCATGTGACTGGTCCAAAAGTTTTCACCTCGATGTCAATTCTGATGGAGAAAAGGTTCTGGGCCATCCAAGCAGTGACTGGCTGGCTGGGAACCTTCTCTCCGACGTCATAATTGACAATTTTTTTTGGGGGGGAAGGCTTGTGGGACGGCCGCATGCAGTCTCTGCACATGCCTGGCCCGTCCATGCCCGGAGTTAGTTACTTACCGTAACAGGTGTTATCCAGGGACAGCAGGCAGATATTCTCACAACCCACCCACCTCTCCGGGTTGGCTTCTTAGCTGGCGTATCTTAACTGAAAGACCGCGCACCCTCATCGGGCGGGAAGGCACTCGCACATACGCAGTTTGGGCTAGCGCTAACTTTTTGAATTCTTAAAGTGGCGATGCACTTTTTAAAGTGGTCCGTACCTGGGCTCCGTCGGTGACAATTTCCTAATCAAAAATAATTGTCCCAATATCGAATTAGACCTTGAAAAGAAATCGTATGGCAGACAATTAAAAAGACTCCTGAGGCTGGCCAAGAGCCGAAACACTGGCAGTGTCGGGTCTTTTTTTTTTTTTTGTCTTTATGTATAACAATTTTTATTGAAAGAATCAAATAATCAGTACAATAGGATAATACAAAAATACATTCAATACAATAAGAATTACAATAATATTTCATACATATTTAAACCATTCTTTCAAATTTAATTTCCATATGAATTAATTCAATCTTATCTACACCCCCCTTAATTCCATCCCCTACCCAATATCTTCCCCTAAATGAAATCCCTCACCCTGGCTGAAAGTTGACAAAAATAAAGAATTAAAATAAATAACTGGAATGTAATTATTAAACCTAATTTTCATAATAAATCATTGATAACCAAACTTTGTATTTTTGGTGAAAGATTCTGAATAAAAGGATCCCAAACGTCCATAAAAAGATGAGTTTTTTTAGGCGAACCTCGAACCTCCCAACTCTCAAATAAAAATAAGCGATGTAATTGATTCCTCCAATGCCAAAAACTTGGAGATTCTTTCTGCAACCAAAATTGCATAATACATTTATGCCCAATCATACAGGCTTTCTGAAATAAAAGACATTTTAGTTGGCCAAAAACCCCACAAGCTGATGCTTTACCAAAAATTATTCCCCTAGGACAACCCACTATCGAATTACCCCATAAAGAACCCCAAAATAATAGGATGGCAGACCAAAATGAGTTGATCAAGGGTCTCTTAAAGAATCTAGAATTATTCGTCCCAGTTCCGTTGGCGTGTACACTTCTTTGTGGGTGCAACAGAGGTTAGCATAGCTGGATTGAAAAAAAGGTTTGGACAAGTTCCTGTAGGGAAAGTCCACAGTCTGCTATTGAGACAAACATGGTGAAACAGCTGTTGCTACGATTTGGGCTTCTGCCACGTATTTGTGACCCGGATTGACCACTGTGGAAAAAAGACCATGGGCTAGATGGACCACTGGCTTGACCCAGTAAGGCTATTCTTATGTTCTTTTGATTTATTGGTATTTAGTTCACAATATTTTTTTTTTTTTTTTTTTTAGCAGTACAAAGCCAGTGGGCATGTCTCTGTCCCCAGAGGACTCAAAATCTAAGGCTACACTTAAGGCAATGGACAGGTAAGTGACTTACCCAAGATCACAAGGAACCCTGGTATCCCTGGTGCTCTTCCCACTGTTCTGAACGCAAAGATATTCTTTCCTCCACTAGTGTTAAACTGTGCAGAAGCCTCACACCTTTCTGTTCTTCCGGCGCCTAACTTAAGTGGCAAAGGCATTTAAAAATGATTTTAAAAGCATTTAAAAACAACAAATTAGGCTTCTACAAAACTGGTGCCTAGATCACATTTACGCGGGCACCTTAAAACGCATAAGGTCGAAGTAGACATGGCTAACACCGGAAAATAATAATAAATAATAATAATTTTATTTCTTATATACCGCTATACCCTAAGTTCGAAGCGGTTTACAATGAGAGTCGTGTCTAGAGAGAGTACAGGGTTAACAATAGAATACAGGATAATACAAAGTGAGCAGGTACTGGGGTGTTTACAATAAGGTACAGGATGTTACACTAAGATATAGGATGATACAATATGAACAGTATACAAGAGCTCAATGCTGTTTACATCTAGATAAATACAATGTGCATAAGAGAGGTGTACAGCATTGAGCGTTGGGGGAAGGGAAAAGGAAGGGGAAGGACTTTCGAGGGGGATTATAACTGGTAGGGGGGAGAGCTTAGGTGGTGTTGGGAAAAGACCGTAGGCGTCCTTAGGCACCTCCATAGATGTGATTCACGTCAAACCCAGGCGACAAAAATGTAGGCCTCAAAAACCCCGGCCTATATTTCTGGTACCTATGTTTGAGGTAGCCACGATTCTACAAATGGCATCGTTGCGTGATTGGCATGCAATTGGCGGCCGTTTTTTTTTAGGCGGCTGACGTTTGTAGAATCCAGCCCAGTATAAATGATTAATAATTAAGAGAAAACAATAATAATAATGATGATGAAATAAATATATTCATCATCATAACCCTAATTTGAATACTTGGTGGTAATGAAAGGCTTCATAGAAACATAGACACATAGAAATTGACGGCAGATAAGGGCCACGGCCCATCCAGTCTGCCCACCCTAATGACCCCTCCCCTGCTTCAGTAGCTGATTGAAGAAATTTTAAAGAAATGCCAGTATATTTACAACACCATGAATAGGGTTACAAGATTTACCTTCGGGAAAATCCAGACCCATGGCCAAGCCCCCAGGACTGCCCAATTCCGCCTATGTCCCACCCTGTTCTGCCCCCCAGCCCCGCCCCCAGACATCACTGCGTTGCATCCACGGATGCTAGGATGCCCCTTCTCGACGCGATTATGTCGGGAAGCTTTTTGAAACCTGGACAAAGTGCCGGGTTTTGAAAAGCCATCCGGACTCCCCAGACGTGTCCTCATAAGGAGGTCATGTCCGGGGTAAATCCAGACATCTTGTAACCCTAACCACGAAGAACTGAAATTGCATTTTACGGTCAGCATTAACATTTAATCAGGCATTTGGAATGTGATTCCTGTGTAAAACTCTAGCCGTTATGTTTAGCCCCCGAATAATCAGCCAGTTTTATCAGCTACGGGGAAAGACCTCGTCATCACTTGGCTGGTTACTGACTTTCTGTGCACGCTTTAGAGGCTGACTTAAATTTCCAAAATTGTCATCACTTTACAACTGGGAGAAGCTCTTTAGCAATGCTCATGCTGTGCTGTTGACTTGATGAGATCAGTAATGCAGCACAGCTTAATATAATCTACTTGGTAAGAGAATATTTAAATGCCAATGGATAGCATTATGAAAAGACGGAAAATATGAGCAATAAAATATCCTTGTTAAGCAAAAGCAATAGCATCACCTTTTAATTGTACTAACTAGCAGGAACGTCATGAATTAAAATTATACCATGTTCAACAAGCCCCCCTAGTGCTCTATAGCAGTGGTTCCCAACCCTGTCCTGGAGGAACACCAGGCCAATTGGGTTTTCAGGCTAGCCCTAATGAATATTCATGAAGCAAATTTGCATGCCTATCACTTCCATCATATGCAAATCTCTCTCATGCATATTTATTAGGGCTAGCCTGAAAACCCGATTGGCCTGGTGTTCCTCCAGGACAGGGTTGGGAATCACTGCTCTATAGCACCCCCTGGAGACAACTGAGGGTGATATTTGTCCCTCCCCTACTCTGCTCACACAACCCTCAGGACAGCCTGGCTGATGAACAGAATGCTCACAAAGAATGGCAGGGATTTATAGCCCCATTACTTTAAGATATAGCAGGGGTAGGCAATTCCGGTCCTCGAGAGCCAGAGCCAGGTCAGGTTTTCAGGATATCCACAATGAATATGTACAAGATGGATTTGCTTGCACTGCCTCCTTGAGATGCAAATCTATCTCATGCATATTTATTGTGGATATCCTGAAAACCTGACCTGGCTCTGGCTCTCGAGGACTGGAATTGCCTACCCCTGAGATATAGGAATCAGTCAATTTCCCCTCACCCCTCCTCTCCTGCTACTACTCTGTCTCCCTTCTCTAACCTCTCATTTCTCCCAGAGCCAATCAGATCCTCCCTCTCACTGGCAGGAGGAGGAGCTTCATATGCATAGCTGCAGAAGTTATAATGACTGCATTACCATGCATTTTAATGCAAACTACGGTAAGGGCTTCCTTAACAGTTAACATTGCATTATAACCTGCAGTTCAACCATTTGAACCTACGGTAGTGCTTTATCCATCAGCCTCTGAGCTATGCGTACCGTATTTTTGGTTTCTGGTAATCAGTTTCCTAAAAGAAAAAATTGAAGCCTTCTGCTGGCAAATATGTGTTTAAATTTATCTTATATTAGCAGCACCAAAGAGGAGATTTAGGACACCATGAAGGAGATTTGGGGTATGGGGCCTATGGACCAGATTCAGAAAATGGCACCAAAAATAAACCCGCAAACAAGGAATGCATGCCCTATATTAAGATCAAAATACAAAGAGGGTGAAAGGGTGGGGTGGGTTATGTTTAGGATACATGTGTATCCCTTGCTTATGGTAATATCATTATAAGAAATGTTTTGAAACATATATTTTTCTGCCTGGATATTTTGTTATGAAACACTTTTCAATTAAAATTTTTGGAACGAAAAAAAGTTTACTAAAGTTCCCAAGCAGTGTGGAAGCCAGTTATTGAATACGAGTCGTTAAATAATAGAAGCCTCAAACATTATCGGTCTCTCACTAGCAGTGCCAAAACTGCTCTGAATCCACAGAGACCCGTTCTTATTCTTAAATTGGAAAAAATAGCAAGTAAAAAAACTCCACTACGAGTATAGGAGAAAAGACTACTATAAAAATCCAATATAGCAAAATACTATATACCCTACCCAGTGACATAGTGAGGCGGGGGAGGGGGGGACAGAGCTGAGCACTGTCTTCTCGGGGGGCACTGGCTCCTCTTTACCCCTCGCGTACCTCCATAAACATTCTCCGACGCGAGCAGCATCTTCCATTTGCTGCTCGCACCAGCTTTGGTTCCCTTCTGATGTCACTTTCTGGTCACGGGACCAGGACGTGATGTCAGAAGGGAGCCGTGGCCGACACAAGCAGCAGCTGGAATATGCTGCTTGTGCCATCAAACATTTTAAGTAGTATGTGTGTGTGTGGGGGGGGGGGGGGCGGCACTCAAGCAACCGAAAGAGCAGGGGACGCTCGAGCGGTGAGGAAGAGTTGGGGGGGGGGGGGCGGCAATGCAGAGCGCCAAAGCCCCAGGCTCTAACCTCCTTCGCTATACCACTGACCCTACCACACCCCAGATGAATACAGCTAGAAATACAGTTCCAAAAACATTACTTTCATTCACAACTGCAGTTACCACAATTCAAAAAATAAGGGGGGAAACCCCTTAGCTTGCGAGCTCCATTTCTGAACACTCCAATCCTTGTGGTTATAATCCCAAATGGTACCAAATATACATACCTGAGCTTCGTATTGCGGCCCTCACTTGCAAATGGCAGGCAGCGTGACCTCTAATCCCTCGACGAGGACCTCTTGTTTAGTGACTTAGCGGAGAAAGTGGTGAAGAGCACCCTGGGATTAATACCTTTTAGAGAATACCGCCCTGCAGGGATTCCCTAAGCAACTTTGGGTGTCAGGACTTACACCGCCTGAAACCTGGTGTGAATCCTTGGGGATGGAACCCGGTGTGATACCTGGTGTGAATCCTTGAGGAAGGAACCCTGGAAGCATTTTTTGAGAATGGCCCTGGCCTTCCCATGCAAGACCACACGCCAGCATTTATAGACAGATGGGTGGTGGAGAGGAAAACGGTGACAGAGTTCAAAAGGGCATGGGATGAACGCTGAGGATTTCTAATCGGCAAGCAATGGTATATATTGAAGAACTAAGGCCAGTACTGGGCAGACTTGCACGGTCTGTGCCACGTATATGGCCATTCAGTTGAGGATGGGCTGGGCTGGTTTAGATGAGCTGGAGTAAGCTTCGACGGAGACTCCCAGTAGATACATAACACCGGGCAGAGCTCTGGGTTTCTGACCCAGAGATATCTAAGAAAAAGAACAATTTAAATTAAATCATTGAATTATAGAGCGTGTATTTGGGAGCAGACTGGATGGACCATTCAGGTCTCTATCTGCCGTCATTTACAATGTTACTAGGTTATCCCTTATATTCCAAGAAGGACACTTCGTCCCAGCCAACCAAATCTCCTAAATGTCCCCTCTGCTCGTTGCATTACTTAGGAAACCATTCGCCAAACCATATTTTTGGTAACAACTCCAACATTATGGAACGCCTTCCATCATACCTTCGTCATGAAACCTCTCTAGCCAAATTCAAGTCTAGTCTTAAAACCCTTCTATTTAAAGATTCATGAGATATGATATAATAGGCTACCTTAGAATAAAACGTTTATTTCACACTCCGAGTAAGGACCTACTTTTATAAAAGCCCTTGCGCTCCTCCCTCGTGTAATTTCCCTTCACTTTCTTTCCAATCAAGATATTGTAGTTCCTCCCTCAATCCTGCCTTGCTGTCTCTATTTTGAATCCCTGACTCTTTTCAAAAATTTGTTTTTATTGATTTTATCTGCTCCCCATTATTTTCTAATTGTGCAGCATATAAAATAAAACTTGAAACTATACTGCACTTTGGGTTGCATGCTGTGGGATTTGATTGATTTTTTAGTCTGTCCTCCTAAAGGAGTTCAGAATGGGTTACAAACCAGGCATTTAAGCATTTACCTATCCTGGCAGACTCACAATCTATCTAATGTACCTGGGACAGTGGAGGATTAAGTGACATGTCCAGGGTCACAAGGAGCAGCATAGGATTTGAACCCACAACTTCAGGGTGCTGAGGCTGTAGCTCTAATCACTGCACTACACTCCCCTCCAATACAATATCAGAAGTGAGCCAAGTATAGAACAATGAAGCCATTGTGACATCACTGATGAGGTTGGCTTTTATTGGTGGAATGAGGCATTATGACATCAGGGGAAGGGATTGGGACACGTATACCACCTTTTTGTAGTTATACAACTACATTCAAAGCAGTTTACATACAGGTACGTCAAGCATTTTCCCTATCTGTCCTGGTGGGCTCACAATCTATCTAATGTACCTGGGGCAGTGGAGGATTAAGTGACTTGCCCAGGATAACAGGGAGTAGGCTGGGATTGAACTCACAACCTCACGGTGCTGAGGCTGTAGCTCTAACCACTACACCACACTCTCCCCTAATTGGGGCCAATAAATCAAGTTTAAGTTTCAAGTTTATTATGAAATTTGATTAATTGCCTATTCCAAATTCTAGGCAAAGTACAATTGATAAAAAGATTACAATAACAGGGGAGACAGACATAACTAACAAGGGCAGATCGTACTGAATATATTCTAAAATCAGCAAGTGCATAATTAACAAGGACAAATTTACTGAACATATTTAATAAATCAGCATATACATATAAAGTCAAACAAAAGGGAAAGCGAGAGAAGAAATACAATCTATTTATAAAAGAAACAATTAAGGTAAAAAAAACAATAGGAAAGGGAGAGAGAAGAAAGAAAAAAAAAATATCAAGAAAGTAAGGATAAGCTAAAAGGCATAAGCAATTCAATTAATCATTGAATGCATCTTTAAAAAGAAAGCCCTTAAGTTTGCTCTTAAATTTATCCAAGTTCTTTTCCTCTCTTAAGTAAATTGGAAGGGCATTCCACAATTGAGGAGTCGTAACTGAAAAGATAGATGGCTGCCGTGTGTTAATAAATTTTAAATATCAATGATTGTTGGCACTCAATTGTCGATGTTAATTGCGCGCACATCCCAGGATGCCGTGGAAATTTGGACCCTGAAATTGGAGCAACCGCTACAGAATCTGGGGGAATGTGACCAGCGGCAATGATGTTCCCTGATTAGCAGCAGAACTGCGAAACTGAGATCATCTCATACTCTGGCATGCTATGCCCAAATTTAACTCATTTGGAGACATCGCTCTCAGGTAAACGGGCATTCTGCCTGGCATTTTTAAACTGCATTGACTATGCAGTGGGGGTGGGGGGTTCCCCACTCACACCCCGCATCGGAGCTCTTTAAAAGTAAGTTTTCCCACGGCGCGCTGGTGTCTTGTGCCAAATTGTCTGCACTTCAATGTCGGTACGCTGATGTCTCGCCCGCGAATGACTATGAACCGCAAGGGTGAGAGGCGGCTGGGGTGGGGGTGCCCCTTCCTCTTTCCCCACATATCTCTAGTTATTTACCGCACAAGCAACAACTTCTGTGGTAAGCAAATTAATGGAAACACTTTTAAAACAGAAAATGGTGAAGTTTCTGGAATCTGGTGGATTACAGGACCGAAGGCAACACGGATTCACTAGAGGTAAGTCTTGTCAGACAAATCTGATCAATTTCTTTAATTGGGTGACCAAAGAATTGGATAGAGGGAGTGCGCTAGACGGGATGTATTTAGATTTTAGCAAAGCTTTTGGAAGTGTTCCACACAGACATCTAGTAAATAAACCGAGTGCCCTGGGGGTGGGTCCCAAAGGGATGGGCTGGGTCAAGAACTGGTTGAGTGGAAGAGGATAGTGATCAATGGAGATCGCTCTGAGGAAAGGGATGTTACCTGTGGCGAGCCTCAAGGTTCTGTTCTTTTTAACATTTTTATAAACGATATTGCTGCAGAGCTGTCAGGTAAGATTTGCCTCTTTATGGATGATACCAAAATCTGCAATACAGTAGACACCCCGGATGGTGTGAATGACATGAAGAAAAACCTGGCGAAGCTTGAAGAATGGTCTGAAATTTGGCAGCTAAAATTTAATGCTAAGAAATGCAAGGTCATGCATTTGGCCTGCAAAAATCCGAGGGAATGGTACAATTTAGGGGGTATAGAACTTATGTGCACGATGGAAGAGCGGGAGACTTGGGTGTGATTGTATGTGATGATCTTTAAAACAATATCCACCAATGAACCACAATTTATAGATCGGCTCTTAATTCCCCACACTTCAAATCGCTCTCTTCGGTCTAATACACAAGGGCTACTAATGGTCCCTTCATTAAAAATAATAGGAACTAAACGCCATGACATCTTTTCAGTCATGGCACCTCTTACTTGGAATACTCTTCCTTTATATATTAGAGAAATTAAAGATCTAAATTTATTTACAACCAACCTAAAAACATTTCTCTTCAAGACATCATTTAATCTCTAAAATAACTTTTTCCTTGAAGACTTAGAATAGGTTATTTTCTTTTCTCATCATACCCTAATCCAAATGTATCTATCCCCCCCACACATTCTTCTTTTCTTCCCTTTGGGAAATTACAATTTGTAACTTTTATGCCTTATGTTTCTCCCCAGTGTATTTTAGTTTGTCTGTATTGTCAGTCTGTCATAGCCCCTTTATTTGTAAAGTAGTAAAATATATTTTAACTAGTCGTTAAGCCCGTTACATTAACGGGTGCTAGAATTTATGTCTGTCTGTATTTTTCTTTCTGTCTTTTTCCTCCCTCCATTTCCCTGTGTAGCGCTGTCTCTGCTTTCTTCCTCAGTCTGCACTCTCAAGCTGTAACATTACTGCTTAGCTTTTTCTCCCTGCAAGCATCTCTGCTCTCTTTCTCATCCCCAGTCTCTTTGCTATTTTTCTCTTCTTGCAGGGGTCTCTGCTCTGCTTTCTCTATATGTTCCTGATTCCTGCAAACTTCTGTTTTCTCTGTATACTCTTGATCCTGTGTTTCCCTGTAGGTGTCTTTTCCCTTTTTTTTTTTTTTTATTCCTTCTTCATGTATGGTTGATTTATTAAAAGTTTTTTTATTTTTCCTATTTGTTGCATGCCTGTCTCCTTGGCCGCTGTATGTTTCAAATTTTTTGCTTTGTGTGTTTGTTTGTGTTTTTTTGCTGATTGTCTACTTGGTCGCTGTCAGTCTGTCTGTCTCATTGGCTGCTGTATGTCTGTATGCCTTTTTTTCAGTCTAACTCCTTGGCCACTGTATGTCTGGAAGGTTTTTTTTCCTGAATTTATCCTTGGGCATTGTAATTTTTATTTTTTTCTGTTTGTCTCCTTGGCTGTTTGTATTTTTTTGCTGTCTCTCTGCCTGTCTACTTGGACGCTGTATGTAAGTATGTCTGTCTCCTTGGCTGCTGTATGTCTGTTTGTCATTTTTTTTCCTGTGTCTCTCTCTCCTTGTCCTCTGTGTTTTGTTATTTTTTCAATCTGTGTCTTTAGCCCCCTGTCCTTCTGTGACTGTCTGTGTGTCTCTCTCTAATTGTGCACTGTTGTTTGTTTCTTTTTTTCAATCTCTCTTTAGCTCCTGATCCCCTCTCACTGACCCTTGCAAGACTGCATGTAATTCCGGTTAGGTTTCCATGGCAGCCCTGCTCGCGGGTCTGTGAGTGTAGGGCCATTTTGTCGGGTCTGGCGGCGCTGGGTTTGGAAGAGTCCTGGCTCCTTTTTTGGTTTGGGCCCGTGCAGAGGGGCTCAACAGCGCACAACCACCTTTCCTTCCCTCCCTCCATCAGGTGCTGTGCAGCTCCACCAATGTTAAAAGCAGCCGCGTCGAAATCGGAGCCCTGCCACTGCCGTAGCACTTTCCCCTCTGCCTTGGTCCCGCCCCTTCTCTGACATATGGGACCGCGGCAGAGGGAACGTGTTACGGTGGCGGCAGGGCTCCAATTTCAAAGCAGCTGCTTTTAACATAGGCGGAGCTGAACTGTACCGGAGGAAGGGAAGGAACGGTGGGGCAAATTTGGTCAACGGCAGGAATTGTTTGGCGGACCAAGCACCGTGAAACCGTGAGGAAGGCCGCCGCAGCCTCGCAGCTAGGTAGGGGGACAACAATGGCGCTTATGCTCAAGCCCCCGCCGCAGCTCCTCTCTCGATCCTGGTGCGGTTCGAGAGAGGATTCGTGGCGGCGGCTTGAGCATAAGCGCGATTGTTGTCCAAGTTGCCGAGTTTGGTGACGTAAACCTGCGCATGCGCACTAAAAAAAACCCGACGGATCAGGGAACACGTTTTTTTTAGTGCGCATGCGCGTCCTACCATTTTATTATATTAGATGTTTTATGTTAATGCATTTTTTATGTAATTCGCTTAGATTTATAAGCGAAACATCAAATCCAAATAAACTTGAAACTTGAAACTTAAGGTGACGGCGAAAGCTAGAAGTATACTAGGGTACACAGGAAGAGGTATACCCCTGTATAAGACACTGGTGAGACATCATTTAAAATATTGTGTACAATTCTGGAGGCTGCACCTTCAAAATGATATAAAAAGGATAGAGTCGGTCCAGAGGAAGGCTACTAAAATGGTGCATGATCTTCATATCTCAATCTGTATACTTTGGAGGAAAGGTGGGAAAAGGGGGATATGATAGAGACGTTTACCTATGTGGCATAAACGCGCATGAGTCTAGTCTCTCTGATTTGAAAGGAAGCTCTGGAATGAGAGGGCACAGGATGAAGCTAAGAGGTGATAGGCTAAGGAGTAATCTGAGGAAATACTTTTTTACAGAAAGGGCGGTAGATGCCTCTCTCTGATGTCATTTCCAGGCCCCACGCCTCGGAAGTGAGGTCAGAGGGATAGCCGACACGACGCGGGCAGCAAGCTTGTGCTGTTGCTCTCGCCTGGAAAATTAAAAATATGCGGGGGAAGGGAAGGGGGCGTGCGCATGGCAGGGAGGGTGCATTGGCGGAGAAGTGGGCAGGAGAGGGGCTCCACTTACCCTTGCACAGCTTAGTAAAAGGGGGGAGGAGGTTAATTTGTTAGTCGCAGTAGGTGAAACTTTCTTTAAAATGCAACTACCAGTGCTAACAGTATCCAAACTATGTAGAAAAAAAATGCAATTATGTCTAGCAAGTTGCAACCAGTCAAAGATTAAAACAAAATCAAAAAAAAATTTTTTTTTAAATGAATGAAAGAAGTCTGTCATGATGCTATTCAATTTCAAGTGTGTATAAAAGATTATTTCTGATGTGTTTGCTAAAGAAAGTGCATCAAACACCCAGTGAAGGAAGAAAACATTTGTAGGAATAAAAAACCCAAGCGTGTTTACAAATGGCTATGACAAGGTCAGTTCTAAAGATGCTCAATTGCCATTAAAGTTTGATTTAGAAGCATTGATGTCATAATAATTGCTTTCAGGTCTTTAATACGTCAGAATAATCAGAAATCTTTTGCCAATCTTTCCCCTCCCCCTTACTATAAATTCCATATCCGTTTACCTAGTGTTCTTTATTTACACAAATTACTTTCTGATTGTACTTTATTTTAATTTTTTTTTTATTTCTAGACCGCAATCCCAGTCACAAACTGCCAATGCAATATTTAGTTTATTCCACAAAAGAGGAATAAGAACATAGAAATGGCAAGGAATCCAGTATTCTAACTAGACCTTTGGTACATGATATATAACAGGGGTCACTCTCAAACTCAAACCCTTTGCAGGGCCACGTTTTGGATTTGTAGGTACTTGGAGGGCCTCAGGAAAAATAGTTAATGTCTTATTAAAGAAATGACAATTTTGCATGAGGAAAAACTCTTTATAGTTTATAAATCTTTCTTTTGGCTGTCTTAATAATAATAAAAAGAGACATATTATCAAGAAACTGTTTTACCGAGGGCCTCAAAATAGTACCTGGCTTGTTTAAATTTGGCTGTATCTATTTTAAAGTTTTATTTGGATTGACTCCAACCTATCTCTCTTCCCACTTTGAATTTTTTTTAATTCAAATAAGAATACACGTAAAACTTCCTGGTTTACGTTTCCATCGGTAAAAGCATGTCATTATAAGGGAATCTTAGGAAAATCGTTTGCATTTCAGGCTAGTGCAATGGATTCATGATGGAGTTCGCTTATTCCCCAAGCTCAGTCTTATTATTTATTTAGATAAATTCTTAAGACTTTTCTGTTTGATGAATATGTGACTTAATTGCCATTTTGTATTTTCTGAGAAATTTTGATATGCTTATGTAATTCACTGTTTGTGCAATTCTTTCTTGCAGTAAACCACCTTGAACTAATGGTTTGGCGGTATATAAGAAAAAAATTATTATTATTATTATTGAAGCTGCGTTATGTACCCAGGGACAGTTGGGTGGGTAGTAGTGTAGCAAACCACAGCTACTAATTACTTTTCCAAATTAACAGAATAGCTCAGGATGTACTAGAAATAATAATAATAATAATAACAGTTTATATACCGCAGTACCGTTAAGTTCTATGCGGTTTACAAAAGATTAGTGAAGTACAAGTTGAGTTGACGTACAAGTTGAGTTAACTTAAGGGATGTGGGAACAATAGGGAGAAAGGGCAGGAACACCGTTACAGAGGGGAAAGAGAGAAGTGGATCAGCTGTCTAGGTATTTCAGGAATAGGTGAGTTTTGAGGCATTACCTGAATACCTCATAAGTGGTGGGCAATAGGAGTTGTTCTAGGTCTTTATCCCATAGAGCTGCTTGATGTGAGAGAAGATGCTCATGGTGTTTTTTTAGTTTGCATCCTCTAACCGGGGGAGAAACGAAGTGCAAGTGGGAGCTTCTCTTGTGTTTGTTGGCTGAGAAGGAGAAGAGGTCAGTGATGTATTTAGGGGTTAAACCGTGAAAAACTTTAAAACAGAGGCAGGCAAACTTAAACTTTACACGAGCTTCCATCGGCAGCCAGTGTAGCTGTTTGAAGTATGGCGTCACGTGATCGAACTTCTTTAGACCGAAGATTAGTCTGACCGCAGTGTTTTGCATAAGTTGTAAGCGTCGCATATTCTTTGAAAAAACACAATTCCAGCTTGTAGAACAATCCCTAATCCTGTCTACTAGATTACTGCAACATCCTCTACCTCTCCTGCCCTGCTACAATGACTAAACAACTACAAACAATCCAAAATACAGCTGAGACTCATCTACGCATTGAGAAAACACGACCATATTACAGAAGCATACATCAACTCACATTGGCTACCAATCCAAGAAAGAATACTATTTAAATTCTACTGTATGTTATTTAAAGCCTTAAACGGAGACAGCCCAACCTACCTGAACAACCGCCTCATCCAAACCACCTCAATCAGACATAGAAAAACACACACCCCATTCACACACCCCTCGATCAAAGAAGTAAAACGGAAAAAAACTATACGATGGCCTCCTGGCCGCTCAAGCAGCTAAACTAGATAACCAAATCTCCAATCTACTGATAACGACACCAGACTACAAGACGTTCAGTAAAGAAATAAAAACTACATTCTTCAAGAAATTCCTGAAACAGCCCTAACTTCAAACTTACCGACCTTCCCCCCTCCCTCTTCCCGCCACACAGAAACTACATAACCTACTCTTTACCTCTCTAGAAAGGACAAATGTTCTTCCATTGTAACCCTCCGTTTTTTATCTCTTTTGTAATCCGCCTTCAACCGCAAGGAATAGAAATCTCTAATATAATGTAATATCAAATATTGGTCAAACTCGCAGAGTCCCTTCCCTACTACTGCTGCTATTTATCACTTCTGTAATGCTGAAAGGCATACACAGTGCTGTACATTTGACATTTAACAGACGGTCCCTGCTCAGAAGAGTTTACAATTTAACTTAGACAGCATGACATATAGGGATGTAGAACCCAAGGTGAGAGGAGTTGAAGGCAGTCTCGAAGAGGTGGGCTTTTTAACTTGGACTTGAAGTCTGCCAAAGACGGAGCCCGCCATAGGGATTCGGGCAGTTTGTTCCAAGCAAGATGGAAGGGACGGAGCCTGGAGTTGGCAGTGGAGGAGAATGGCATAGATAGGAGGGACTTACCAGCTGACCGGAGCTCACGGGGTCGGGTGGGGGGGGGGCAACATAAAGGGAGATAAATGAGGGGGGGGGCAGCTGAGTGAATGCATTTGTAGGTCAGTAAGAGAAGTTGAATTGTATTCGGAAACAGATGGGAAGCCAGTGAAGTGTCTTTAGGAGAAGGGTATTATAAATGGCTCCAGGTCATTGAAGACAGGTTGAACCAGTTTTGCTTCTTTTTTTTTTTTTTTTCTTCGCTCATATCTTGTTTCATGTAGAAACTGGTAGACCTTTTTTTCTTTCCTTGAGGGAAATTAAGACAGGATGTAAGAAATAAAACCCTAGGACTATCTTATGTCCATTATGGCCAAAAGACATCTGTTCACACTGTTTAATAGTAAACAATAAGTTAAAGATCTTCATATTTATATATATATTTTTTTTTTAAAACCAGCCTGTTTCTGCAGGTGCTAGGTCATGTAGCGTTTAGGGTTTTACACCAGCACTTCGAAAGACTTTAAATCTATTTTACAATTTGGTCACAATTGAAATCAGATTGGTGGTCTCAAAGTACCTGATTTTTAGATTCTTCTCCAGATAGGGAAATAATTAGAATGCGTGCTGAGTCGAGAGAGGTGCATTTTAAAAACTAAGTATAATGGAGAACTCGCAGGGTGTCTGCTAGTGTTTCTTGACTTTCACATTACAGCCCCACCATATTTCGGGAAAGTAAAGCGTGAAGTATGTTTTCAAACTGTGAAAACAGCTAGGAAATTCAGGGCTCCTTTTACAAAGGCGAGCTAGTGGTTTTAGAGGGTGCGAAAATGCCGCATGTACTAGCCACTTCCGCCTCCTTTTAAGCAGGCGGTAATTTTTCGGCTAGCGCGCGCTAATCTTGAACGTGCGCTAAAAACGCTAGCGCACCTTAGTAAAAAGAGCCCTTGGTTAAGCACATATGAGATACTGAGCGTCATGCTTGGAAGTACCACACAGGAAGGGAAACAGATCCTGGAGTCCTTAAGCTCGCAGACAATACATCAAAATCCTCAGTTCAGCGTTTAGCACATGTAAAAAAGAAAAAAGAAAAACTGGTAAGGAATTATTTTTTTAAAGTAGCAAGATTCCACTGCTAACTACCCGCAGGCATAGCGATGGCTTTCCTCAAACCTACTTTAAGAATAATTTATGGACTTTTCTCTGGGAGCTTGTTCAAAACATTTTTTTAGACCCAGCTATGCTAACTACTTTTACACCAGTGGTCTCAAACTCAAACCCTTTGCAGGGCCACATTTTGGATTTGTAGGTACTTGAAGGGCCTCAGAAAAAATAGTTGTCTTATTAAAGAAATGACAATTTTGCATAAGGTAAAACTCTTTAAAGTTTATAAATCTTTCCTTTTGGCTGTCTTAATAATAATATTGTCATTTATAGCTAAAGAGACATATGATCAAGAAACTGCTTTATTTTACTTTTGTGATTATGATAAACATACCAAGGGCCTCAAAATAGTACCTAGCGGGCCGCATGTGGCCCCCGGGCCGCGAGTTTGAGACCACTGGTTTACACCATCCTCTGACAATGAATTCCAAAGCTTGATTGTGCATTGAGTGAAAGAATGCTTTCTCAGATTTGCTTTAAACAGACTAATTTGGTAACTTCATAGGCAGGACTTTTTACCCCTTCCACTTTGCTTATGTCTCCGCTCAGCTGTCTGTCTCTTCTCGAACCACTTTGCATCTTCTCATAAGGGAATCATTCTATCCCTTTTATCATTTGGGTTACTCTTCTCCATACCTTTGCTAATTCAGCTATATCGTTTTCACGATGCAGCAATGTACACAGTTTCCAAGATGTGGCTGTACCATAGCGCAATACAGAGACTCTACGACCCCTCAAGAACATTAAGATCTGAGGATAAACTATTAGGAACTATTAATACCCGGCGGGACACAATTTTCTCGGTGCCAGCCCCTCAGACTTAGAACTCATTGCCAATATATTTAAGAGAGGAAACCAGCCTTGAAAGATTTAAAGGAAAATTAAAATGTTTTCTCTTCAAGGACGCATTCGATTCATAAAAGCTACGAGACCATTAATTTTTTTTTTCACAGTATCAAAAAGTTATACATTTTATGTATAACAATTTTTATTGAAAGAATCAAATAATCAGTACAATAGGATGATACAAAAATACATTCAATACAATAAGAATTACAATAATATTTCATACAAATTTAAATCATTCTTTCAAATTTAATTTCCATATGAATTAATTCAATCTTATCTACACCCCCTTTAATTCCATCCCCTACCCACTATCTTCCCCTAAATGAAATCCCTCACCCTGGATGAAAGTTGACAAAAATAAAGAATTAAAATAAATAACTGGAATGTAATTATTAAACCTAATTTTCATAATAAATCATTGATAACCAAACTTCGTATTTTTGGTGAAAGATTCTGAATATAAGGATCCCAAACGTCCATAAAAAGATGAGTTTTTTTAGGCGAACCTCGAACCTCCCAACTCTCAAATAAAAATAAGCGATGTAATTGATTCCTCCAATGCCAAAAACTTGGAGATTCTTTCTGCAACCGAAATTGCATAATACATTTATGCCCAATCATACAGGCTTTCTGAAATAAAAGACATTTTAGTTGGCCAAAAACCCCACAAGCTGATGCTTAACCAAAAATTATTCCCCCAGGGAAAACCCACTATCGAATTTTACCATTAATTTTACATATGACATATTCCAGGGGTAGGCAATTCCGGTCCTCGAGAGCTGGAGCCAGGTCAGGTTTTCAGGATTCCTCGAGAGCTGGAGCCAGGTCAGGTTTTCAGGATCTCCACAATGAATATGTATGAGATGGATTTGCATGCACTGCCTCCTTGAGATGCAAATCTATCTCATGCATATTTATTGTGGATATCCTGAAAACCCGACCTGGCTCCGGCTCTCGAGGACCGGAATTGCCTACCCCTGACTTATCCTATTCTTATTTCCCGCCATGTTTCTTTTTCTTTACAAATTGCAGTTCCTCCCACTGCCCTAAACATTTCATGTTATAATTTGTTTGTCTATTGTTAAGTCTTTTGTCTACCAAAGCATATTGGGGGTCCTTATATTGAAGCGTGCTAACCAATTTAGCACGCACTAATCGATTTAGCGTGTGCTAAAGATTACACACGCTAAATGCTATTGTGCCCATTATATTCTAAATCGGTTAGCGCACCTTAGTAAAAGGATCCCATTGTTTGTCATATTCTATTTTTATTTTTAAATTTGTACATCACTTTAATATCTTTTGATAATGCGATAAAATCAAGCTTTTAATAAATTTGAAACTTGATGATATTCTCCATTACTTTCCTAATAATTCCTAACATTCTGTCTGCTTTTCGGCTGCCACCACCCGCTAAGCCTAGATCCTTTCTCTAGGTAAGAACTCCTAATATGGAACCTAGAATCGTGTACCAATGTTTGCATTATCCTTTGTGTATCACTTTGCATTTGACAAAGAAGCAAAAAAAAAAAAAAAAAAAAAACCTCAGCAAGAACAACAGAGAAAATAAAAAGCAGAGATGACCAAACAAAATCGTCACTAACAAGGGTATTATTACATACTAATCTTTAAGCCCGTTACATTAACGGGTGCTAGAATAGATGTCTGTCTTTCTTTCTGTCTCTCTGTCTCCTTAGCCGTTGTCTGTCTATCCTTTCTTTCTTTTTCACTCCTTGGCCCTGTGTCTGTCTGTCTGTCTCTCTGGCCCCCTGTCTGTTTGTCATTCTTTCTGTCTGTGTCTCTCCCTGGCTCCTTGTCTGTCTGTCTGTCTTTCTGTCTGTCTTTCTCCCTGGCCCACTGCCTATCTCTCTCTGGCCCCCCGAGCAAACCAAGATTTCTACCTGCCGCCCAGCACACCCCTTCCCCCAAAGCAACCTCTTTTCCCTCTCCCCCTCCACTTCCCTGTGCAGCAGTAGCAGCCGGACGCCTCGCAGCACCTCGAAGGACACCCTCCTGCCGTTGCTCTCACCGCCGCAAGAGCCGCAAGCCGATGACCGACGCATGCACCGCAAGCCGACGCGCGCCACAAATGGAACATGGCATGGAAGCACAAATTACGGCGGCAGGGATCACGCCTTTTCAACTGCGCATGTGCGGGTAAGGGTTTATTATAGAGGATACCAATTATTTATTAAGCATCCACAGTGTATAGAAGAAAAAGATCTGACATGGGCCGTGTTTCTGCGTATCCGCCTGCATCAGCAGTTCACCATTCATCTGAATGCACATACATGATAAAGCTTGATCAATTGAAAAAGAAAAAGGAAAAAAAAGCTATTTTGAGCCGCAGCAAGATGCAAGAATATAGGATATTAGTTGTTTTAGTGGAAAGGTTTGTGACATATTTTTCACAGTCCATTTTATGCTTTTTTAATTGATCAAGCTTTATGATTATATGTACTGTACCTTAAGACGAATGGTGGACTCCTGATGTAGGTGGATCCACTGAAACACGGCCGTGTTGGGACCTTTTCTTCTAAAACAGGTCATACTATGCACTCACGGACTCTAACAAATAATTGGTATGTTCAATAATACCCTTGATAATGACAATTTTGTTTGGTCATCTCTGCTTTTGCCCACATTAAATATTACTCATACTTAAAAATATATATATATTGACCACCTATCAATGGAAGTTGTCTAAGTGGTTTTACATTCAGGTATTCAAGCGTTTTCCCTCTCTGTCCCGTTGGGCTCACACTCTATCTAATGCACTCGGGGCATTGGAGGATTAAGTGACCAGGGTATCAAGGAGCAGTACAAGGCTTGAACCCACAATCACAGGGTGCTGTGGCTTGAACCCACAATCACGAGGCTGTAGCTCTAATACCTAGGCTACTCCTTCCTCCATACCAGAGAATGACACGGTGATAAAATTCATCACCGTTCCCATCCCTGCGGGAAATAATCCCGAGTCATTCTTTAGTGTCTGCCTCAACATCAGTCCTTCTGCACCAGCATTTCTCAAAGCAAGGCTTGAGGGTCAGTGGCTGGGCCTATTCATACTCTGATTCTTAGGTGAGCTAAGTATAAGATAATGAAGCCATTATGATATCACTGATGAGGCTGGCTCTTATTGGTGGAATAAAGTATTATGACATCACAGTATCAGCTCTGGATACCAGAGACTGTCATTTTTTAGTGTCTCTCTCAACCTCACTCCTTCTCCGCCAGCATTCTTCAATGCAAGGCTTGAGGGGCAGTGGTTGTGCCCATACTTCCTCTGATTCTTCCCTCTCTCTTTACAGAATGACATGGAGATGGTATCACGCAGTTATCTGCGGGGACGGGAACGGTGATGAATTTTGTCACCATGGCATTCTCTACTCCATGCCTACCATCTGAATACCCAGTCTCCCAAGGTTTGCCTGCAATCCTACCCACGATCCAACAGCCTGAGCAATTGTATATGTTCTGCAAACTTCATCACCTCGCTTGTTTTTGATTTTGTCAGATCATTTTTGAATATGTTAAAAACCACCGGGTACCCTAATCATTCAGCCCTATATTAGTCCCCTGTATCCACATATGTATTATCCTCTTCCCAAAAAACCTAACAGATTGTTAAAGCAAAACTTCCCTTTGCTAAATCCATGTTGGTCTCTGATCCAGTAAGCCGTGTTTGCCCTTGAGTTCAATAATGTCTCTGCACAAATCTTTGATAAAGGGGACAGAACATCTCTCTGATGAAATAAAGCCAAACAAGTTAAGGCTCTTCTGCTCGGAGAAGAGAAAATCGAGAAGAGGTTTATAAAATCATGAGTTGTGTGCAGCAGGTTAATAGGGAACAGTTATTTACCCTTTCAAATAGTAAGACTAGAGGACACTCCATAAAACTAACTAGTAACAGATGTAAAAACAAATGTAAAAAGGCATCTAGCAGTCATTTCCTAACACACCGGCTCTCGGCCTACATTCTTCTCGGTCTTGTTTATTAGCAATCGCTCTCCCTAGCAAAATGCGCCGTGGACGTACACACCACTGCACTCTCAGCTTCCTGGCACCCTCTTTCTGGAATACTATCCCACTGCACCTGAGGTCAGGCTGTTCTTATTCCTCTTTCAAATCAGTCCTAAAACCATGTCTCTTAGAGAAGGCCTGCAAGAGCAATTCTTCCTCGCCACTCTGTCTATCGCAGTTTCTATTCAATTCTTGCATTGTTATTAGGGATATACACTTCTCCCTCCGCATTCGCTGTGATAGAGAATTAACAGAACCGCAAATACAGAAAAACTGCAAATAACTTTTTCATATGTTATTCGCTGTTTTCTATTAAAAACCATCGTGAATATGGTGAAACCGGGAATAACATGGCCTGTTCCTGAAGGAGAGGCAAAACATGGTGAAGAAAGCGCTGGGAATCAGCGATTTTCTCTGGAAACGCTTGGAATCAGCAATTTCTCTATGCAAGCTGATGTAATTTGGGGGGGGGGAGGAGCCAGCAAGCTAAAAACCGTGAATGCTGAAACCTCGAATGCGGAGGGAGAAGCGTATACTGTACATGGCCAAAAATAAATGTTCAGCTCATTTTCATATTTTTTTCTGTTTCTCAATTTTCAGGGGTTTTCTTTACGGTTCATTTTATACATTCATTTTTTAAAATACACATTGGGTCAGATTTTATAAATGGCGCCCTAAGTTAGCGTTTTAGTTGAAAACAAGTAACAAACGGAGGAGAAAATACCTCCTCACACAGCAGTAAATGTGTGAAAGGTGCACTTCACAAAGGTGCATGTGAGATTTTTATATTGTAACAGTGGCTATGATCATTTCATTTACTTTTAAATGCGGGTTCTAATAGTTGTTTACCTTTTTTAAAAAATGTTTTATAAATGTCATTTTGTTTTGGGTAATCATGACGTCCCACTGGAGGCATTTTAAGTTTTTATTATGTTTATTAAAGTTGCATTTTTTAATATTTTATTATGTTGCATTTTTTTAATATTTAATATTTTTTAGCCACATATATATTTTTTAATTACTTAATTAAAATTTAAGGGGCTCATAATCAAAAAATAAATTTGTCTAAAAACCAGCCTAAATTGGTACTTGGATGATCTAAAAGACAAGTCGTCTAAGTGCCGATAATCGAAACAGGATTTAGACGTACCTAAAAATGACTTAGGACTTTTCAGTGCTGCTGTACTCCCAGAGCTAAAAGGGGCATTTTAGGAGGAGTGATGAGGGCGAGATTTGGGTGGGACATGGGCTGATCTAAACTTAGTCGTGCTGCAAGTATAACTGAAAGTTTAACGAGGCTGCATGGACGGAAGTTGTACGTTGTGACTTAGGCCATGTAAAAACAGGTCTAAGCAGCAAAAAGGTATCCAAAGCGACCAGATAAGCACTGCAGACACAAAGTACAGACCTCCACACACTGTCCCAGTGATCACCTCCCCCCCCCCATACACACACACACATACACACACAACACCATAAAAATTGTAATAAAAACATACACATCTGCCCCCAGAACATCAGCACCTGGCAGCCTGGCATAGGAAAGCCTAGTAGAGTTGCACAGAGGTGGCTTAAGTGGTCTTGGGGGTGGGTTAGTGAACCATGGAGAGGAGGACCCAGGCCCATAAGCCACTCTAATCACTGCATTCATGGTGAAACATGTACACTCCCCAAAACCCTTTAGTTCTGCTATATAAGTGGTACCTGCAGCCATAAGGGCTATTGGGGTGTAGACAGGTGAGTCTATTAGTTTCTGGGGTGTTTTGGGGGGCTCACCATGACCTATAAGGGAGTTGTGGTGAGATGTTTATGTGGTTTCACCTTTTTGTGAGGTTCACAGCACATACCCCACTACTCTGGATTTCCCTCTGATGTCACTTCCTGGCCCCATGACCCGGAAGTGATTCAGAGAGGAAGCAGGCTGATGCAAGCAACAGGCAGAAGTTGCTCACATTAGCAAAAATAATACTGAGGTATGGGGTAGAGGAAGGGGTGGTGCAAGCATGGTGGGGTGTGGCAAAGAGAAGCCAGCGCCCCCACCAACTCAGTGCCTGGGGCAATCCGCACCCCCTGCATCCCTTTTACCACGTCTCAATGTAGGCACCAAAAGGCGTGGTTCTACAAAGGGCACCAACTTTAATTGATTCGTAGGTGCTCCTTTTCTAGGTGCCCAGTGGCGTTGTAAGGGTGAGGGGCACCCCTCCCACTCCACACATGAAGCCTCTTCCCCTGTACCCCCGTAGGCGTGGGTCCCATAAGTGACATCAGAGAGAGCGCCAAAAAGGTACGGGGAAAGGCCAGTAGTGCACGCGCCAAGGAGAGGAGTGGGGAGCGAGCGGGCAAGCAAGGGAGCAAGCGAGTGGGGGGGCAAAGAGGAGGAGGAGTGCCACCGTGCCTTTAGGAAGACCACGTCCATCGCCTACTCCACTGTAGGCACCTACTGAGTTAAGCGCTATTTATAGAATCTGGCCCAAGATACCAAATGCAAAAATCAGTACTAAATGCTTCATCCCTCTACCCTTGACTTGATTTATCTTGTCATTTGTATTTTTTAATGTATTTTCATTTGTGCTCCACCTTGAAAGGTAGTGCGGAATAGAAATATTATAAATAAATCTATATACAGTACTCCCCCCAAATTTGCGGGGGTTCCGTTCCAAAAACCCCCACAAATTTTAAAAAAACACCTGCAAATGTGGTTTTTCGTCTGTCAAAAGGCAGGAGAGGGCAGCTGGAGTGTCGGCGGGTGAAGAAAATCACTCGCGATCTGCTCCAACCACCTCCGTAAAGTCAGGCTACACCAATCAGGAGATGCTTTGACACGCAACTCCTGATTGGTGTAGCCCAACTTTACTACAGGAAGAGGTAGTCAGAGCAGACCGCGAATGAACGAGTCCACGATTTGCGAACTGCGAATTCACGGGGGAACACTATATATAAAATCAGATGTATGTGTGTGTGTGTGTGTATGGTATGTATGCTCCAGCATAACTCTGAAACGCATGGAGCAAATATTGTGGGGGTGGGAAGAGGGGTAGGAAGGGGGGTGACGTAAAAATAATCGAAAAAGACACAATTAGTGTCTAATCCATCGTTTTCGGGCTCGTTGAGATGAATACCGACACTCCTGATGCCATTTAAGTCCACATTCAGCCTCATAGAGAGGGCCATTTTTGCTGCTAAAAATGAAGATGTCCACGAAATAAATGCATACCCAGGATAAATAAATACCCGGGCAACACCAGGAGATCTGCTAGTATATAATAAAGGTAAGAGAACGAAACAGCAGCCAAGCTCTTGTTCTGAGAGCTGTAGCTAATGCTTCTGCATCATACTTTCCTTGGCAGGTGAGACTGAAATAGGTTAGAGATCCGTTTACAATCAAAAGGTCTACTATCTTCAATCATACTGAATTGCGCTTGACATTAATTTAAAGTGAAATGTTGGGAAAGTTGAATAAGGCCTAGGGGAAGCCTAGAACCATGATGACAAACACGACGGCAATGTTATATGCACTTATGATTGCAACGGATGTGGTTTTAATTAAAAATAGCAAAAAATGTAAACATGAAATATCTTGTTTACTTTTCCAAGTGTATTTTATGCACTGACCCCTCTCCTTAATAGCAAGAACATTTCCTTAGATTGTACCTATAGGAAAAGAAATATTATTTATGTTCAGATAACAGAAAAACAAAACCAAAGTTAATTGCACTAACTCCCCCCCCCCCTACCCCCCAGGGCATACTTTGCGTTTGCAATTGTTTATTTTTCTTTTCACAGAATTTATTTTGGCTGCACTCAAAATGATGATGATGATTGTATTTGAAATTCCTCCTATAGGTAGGGTTACCATATGGCTCCAGAAAAAGGAGGACGGATTGAGACATCCGGGTTTTACTTTCATTGCTTTCAGTGGAAATAATACCGAGATGTCTCAATCTGCCCTCCTTACTTCTATTGCTTTCAATAGAAGTAAAGCCCGGCTGTCTCAATCCGTCCTCCTTTTTCTGGAGCCATATGGTAACCCTGCCTATAGTTCCATCAAATACTTCCTCAATTTATGATTCCAAAGTCAATTCAGGCTTTCTGTATACGTGATAGCAGCCAACCCCAGTTGGTAGGGATGTGGCCAGAAAAAAAATTGATTCCTTATTGGTTCATTTTTAGATTTGTTCCTGATTTTTGGACTTTTTTTGTTTTAATTAAAATATATAATTTAATTTTTGTTAAAATGAGCTTAATGTGTATTAAGTCATAGATTAACATGTATTAAATTGATTTAGGGGCATTGATGAGGGCTACCATTAAACATAGAAACATAGAGTTTGACGGCAGAAAAGGGCCGGCGGCCCAACAAGTCTGCCCACACAATAACCCTCCCTCCCACTAGTCTACTCAAGACGAACCCTCCCTCTCTGAAGTAGCCATCCTTTAAGCAAAACCCTGTGGTACCCCCACCTGTTGGTCCCAACGACGCTTAAAGTCAAGCTCGCTACTGGCCTCGACCACCTGGCGAGGAAGACTATTCCATCGATCAATCACCCGTTCGGTGAAAGGGTCGCCATGAAATCTCCCCCCCTTAAGTTTTAACAGATGCCCTCGTGTCGCTTCGGGACCCTTTAGAAAAAAGATTTCTTCCTCCACTTCAATGCAACCCGTGATGTATTTGAATGTTTCTATCATGTCCCCCCTTTCTCTGCGCTCCTGGAGAGAATATAAGCGCAGTCTGGTCAGACGTTCTTCATACGGGATGTCTTTAAGTCCTGAGACCATCCTAGTGGATCGACTCCATTCTCTTTACATCTTTTTGGTAATGTGGCCTCCAAAACTGGACACAGTACTCTACAGGGATGAAGCTCCTTCTGATGCAACCCAGCATTTGTCTAGCTTTTGCTGAAGCTTTCTCCACCTGATTGGCAGCTTTCATATCTTCTCGGATGAGAACTCCCAAGTCCCTTTCTGCAGTAGTTCTTGTTAAGTTTTCACCGTTCAGGGTGTATGTTCTGCATGGGATTTCCGTTCCCGAGGTGCATTACTTTACATTTTTTGGCATTAAAGTTTAGTTGCCTAGTGCTGGTCAATTGTTCCAATAGAAGTAGATCTGTTATTGTACCATACTATTTTATGCAATGAGATCTAGTTACTAATAGTGAGATAATTAAATTTGCTGATGACAAGAGGATTGTGAAAAATTGCAAGAGGACCTTGTGAGACTGGAAGACTGAGAGTCAAAATGGCAGATGACGTTTAATGCGAACGAGTGCAAAGTGATGCATGTGGGAAAGAGGAACCCGGACTATAGCTACTTGATGCTGGGTTCTGTGTTAGGAGTCGCTGCCCAGGAAAAGGATCTAAGCGTCATCGTTGAGGATACGTTGAAACCCTCAGCTCAATGTGCGGTGGGGGCTAAGAAAGCAAATAGAACGTTAGGAATTATCAGGAAAGGAATGGAAAACAAAGATGAAAATGTTATAATGCCCCTGTATCGCTCTATGGTACAGCTGCAACTTGAAAAACGTGAGCAATTCTGGTTACCATATCTCAAAAAAAGATATAGTGGAATTAGAAAAGTTACAGAGAAGAGCAACGAGCATGATAAAAGGTTTGGGATGACTTTCCTATGAGGAAAGCCTAAAGCGGCTAGGGCTCTTCAGCTTGGAGAAGAGACGGCTCAGAGGTGATATGATAAAGGTCTATAAAATAGTGAGTAGATTGGAAAGGGTAGATGTGAATCGCTTGTTCACTCTTTCCAAAATTACCAGGACTAGGGGACATGGAATGAAGCTACTAAGTAGCACATTTAAAACAAACCGGAGAAAATATTTCTTCACACAACGTGTAATTAAACTCTGGAATTCGTTGTCGGAGAATGTGGTGAAATCAGTTAGCTTAGCGGGGTTTAAAAGAGGTTTGGATAATTTCCTAAAAGAGAAATGCATAGGCCATTATTGATAAGCAGTGGATTTCCCCAAGCCATCTCAATAATGCTGGGGACGTTGGGGGGGGGGGGGGGGGAGGATGCTGGCAGAAAGGAGTGGGCATCCATCCTGCCGGGGATTGTTTAGAGGTTTGCGGAAGGAAGGAGTGGGCATCTCTCCTGCCAGGGATAGTTTAGGGGTTTGGGCATCCCTCCTGCTGCTGACAGTGGGGGGGGGGGGGGAGGAGTTTAGGAGGTTCCCTGCTGCTGCCGCTCAGCTGATCGTGGCAGGGTGATTCCCTTGCTGTGATCAGCTCAGCGGCAACGCGATTCTCTAAACGTCATCTGTGACATGGATACCAGGGTGGTTAGGCAGGGTTAGGCGTGTGACACAATTCTATAACATACAGATGCGATTCTATATAGGACGCCCGTGTGCAATTCTCAAAAGCCACTCAGGTGGCTGCTGAGACTGGGTGTCCTATATAGAATCAGGCCCTAAATGTCTATCCATTCTATACAGTGTTTATGTGTATTAAAAATCTTTATATACTGCTTAATTTGCCAAATAGGGTCAAAGCGGTTAACAAAATAATCCACTGAAATGATGAAAAGAACTCCATTTAAAAATTGCTATTCAAATACTAACAGGGATATTCTCATTTTCTCAACACTTTGGGCTCCAACAAAGGTGCATTAGGGCTTTAACGCGCGGAATAGCTTACGCTGAATTTCCCTGTGCGCTAGACCTTAACGCCAGCATTGAGCTGGCGTTAGTTCTAGAAGCGTAGCGCGGGTTTAGCCCGCGCTAAAATCCTGCGTGCGCTAAAAACGCTAGCGCTCCTTAGTAAAAGGAGCCCTTTATTTGTTCAGGCAAAACAGAGACAGAGAAGTTTCTATTTTCACTACACGTGCATATTGCGAAGATGTTTGCTGGCTCACACAAAACAAAAGCAGATCCCAGAATTCCAGCAAAATCATCGCTCAAGTTGACATCGCTCCGTAAACATGGAAACGCAAAGATGGGGGGGAAAAAAAAAAAAAAAAATTCATCAGCCACAGAAAAGAGAACAGGAAGCGCCCATCGCAGGGGCTTCTGACCCCCACCGAGCTGCTCTTTCACAGAGGCACATGGTCAGCTTATTCCCCGATGACAGCTTTCTGCACTTTCCAATCCTGGACAGGACTTCCTTCTGTCCGAACGTGTACGAATCGCTCCAGTAAACACCGTGCATATGCCTTCCAGCTGTTGCACTCAGTTCCACCAGCAAAACCCGACGACAAAAAAAAAAAAGTACTGTTTATTCTCCCAAATCTTTTCATCTTCGGCTGGTGCATTTTCTGTGCACGTGTTGGGCAGCGGAAACAGAATATCCTATAATTTTCTTTATATGTGTCGTTTCTCCACTTCTTTTTTTGAGCAGCGTGGGCCGAAATCGAACAGAAGGGTTCCGCGGTTCGAGACATTATAGCGCCTACTTAATTATAAAGCTGCAACTCATGGCAATGACCATCTGCACAAAATGTTTATAGGTCTATTTATTTTGGCATATTTCAGCAGCTGCAAGTTCACCCCCCTCCTCCTTTATATTCTTCTGTTTCTGTTATTAAACAGTCTCACATTCCGTCCTGAACAACTGTAAGAACTGGTATGAATAGAAACGTTCTCGACCTGCGATAAACAAAATCAGATTTGGGACCGAGCTTTAGACATATCCAATTTCTTACCATAACAATGACATATTTCAAGGCTAAACTATCCTGTCCTTTTTGCAATTTTCAGACTATTGTATTTTTTTTCCAACCGCGACATGGGTTTGCTGAAACATACAAAAATGCTGAGAAAAGGGGTAAGTGATAAAGAGGAAATAAAGGACAGGGGAGATATGGTACAGACCAGAGAATTTGTCCCTGTCCCCGCAAAAGCTCAATTTCCCTGTCCCGTCCCCACAAGTTTTGTCGCTGTCCCTGTCCCTGTTCCATTCCTGCAAGTTCTGCCTTAACCGCACAAGCCTCGAACCACACTTTTGATTTTAAAGTGTTTGAGGCTTGTGCAGATGAGGACGGAGCTTAGGCATTGGTGGAATGAGGCATTATGACATCACAATCTGAGCTCTAGAATGTTGCTACTTAGGATTTTAAAGTGTTTGAGGCTTGTGTAGACGAGGACAGAGCTTAGGCATTGGTGGAATGAGGCATTATGACATCACAATCTGAGCTCTAGAATGTTGCTACTTATAATTTTAAAGTGTTTGAGGCTTGTGCAGATGAGGACCGAGCTTGCAGGAATGGGGCAGGGACAGGGAAAGAACTCGCTGGGATGGGACAGGAAAAAGGTTGGGGAAAAATTTGGCTCCATGTCATTCTCTAGTACAGACATTTAAATACTGTACTTCAAAGTTTCAAGTTTATTTAAGCTTGATATACCACTTTAAATTCCAAAGCGGTGTACATTGTACAAAATTTATAATAATAAAAAGAAAAAATTTTAAATATAAGTAACATGGGAAAAAAGACTACATAAAACATGCATCAAAATGGAAATGAATGGGATACATTTCATTAAAATAAAAGGAAGGAGGTTATAAAAAACAAAAGGGAGAGGGGAATTAATGTAGAAACAAATCTTTTCCAGAAAAGAGCAAATGGTCAAACTACAGGTCATGAATTGAGGTTGCGGGGTGGTAGACTTAGGAGAAATAACAGGAAATTCATTTGCAAGGAGAGGGTGGTCAATGTCTCGAAGGACCACCCCACCCCCCACCCACCCCCGAGGGAGGTGGTAGAGACAAAAATTGTGGTGGAATTCAAAAAGGCCTGGCTTAGCTAAATGTCATTTTTTTAGGCGCCAGGAGGAGCCCAAATTTAGTTTTTTAAAAAAAAGCACCATCATTGAAACATTTTTGACTGTTTGGAGGCTACCAGTGCCTAAAAAATTGGCACCAGAATCATACCACTGTGGGCATGGCTAAAGCCGGAATTGGTATTAGGCAGTCTGAAGTAGAGAGTTGCACGGGGACAGAAATTCCACCCATTCCCACCCGTCCCCGTGAGGAATCCCACTTGTCCCCGAGGAATCCCTCCATCCCCACCCATCCCTGCGAAGAATCCCCTCCGTCCCCACCCATTCCCTCGAGGAATCCCCTCCGTCCCCGCCCGTTCCTATAAACTTCAGAAATAGTTATTTCATTTAATTATGCTACTGAATTAAAGGCTCTGGTAGAACCCCGTTTACAAATAAGCAGAGAGACTTTATTAATTTGGAAATATTAATTGGGAAGAATACATACTTTGTAAACGGGTTTCTACCAGAGCCTCTAATGTTTATAAATTTTTATCAACACAACTAATATACTACTTTATCCTGAAGCAAAAAAAAGAAATATAATTTTTTTCCTACCTTTGTTGCCTGGTTTCTGCTTTCCTCATGTTCTCATTCAATTCCTTCCATCCACTATCTCTCTTCTCTCTGCGTCTTCCATTTGCTCTGTTTCTGTGCCTCTCCCTTTCTCCTCCCTTCCAAATTGGTCTGGCACCCATCTTCTTCCCTCCGCTCCCCCCATAGTCTGGCATCTCTGTCTTCTTCCCTGCCAGCGTCTTCGCCCCACTCTCTCTTCCCCATTTCCCTTCAGCATCTTCTCCCCACTCTCTCTTCCCCATTTCCCTTAAGCATCTTCTCCTCACTCTCTCTTCCCAATTTCCCTTCAGCATCTTCTCCCCACTCTCTCTTTCCCATTTCCCTTCAGCATCTTCTCCCCACTCTCTCTTCCCCATTTCCTTTCAGTGTCCTTCTCCCCCATCTTCCCCATGTCCTGTCAGCGTCCTTCTCCTCCCTCTGTCTTCCCCATGTGCTTTCAGTATCCTTCTCCCCCTCTGTCTTCCCCATGTCCTTTCAGTGTCCTTCTCCTCCTCTGTCTTCCCCATGTCCTTTCAGCGTCCTTCTCCCCCGTCTTCCCCCATGTCCTTTCAGAATCCTTCTCCCCCCTCTGTCTTCCCCATGTCCTTTCAGCATCCTTCTCCCCCCTCTGCCTTCCCCATGTGCTTTCAGCATCCTTCTCCCCCCTCTGTCTTCCCCAGTGCTTTCAGTGTCCTTCTCCCCCCTCAGTTTTACCCATTTCCCTTAAGCGTCTTTTACTCTCCACTCCATCTTTCCTCCCTTTCTCCCTCCCTGCCCCTTACCTTCATGGCGCTTCCCCGCCCGACCGACAACAGAACAGGCCCGGTCCGACAAACCTCCCTGCCCTGAATCCAGCTGCTGTAAGAAGGTAATTTAGATTCACGGCTACAGGACAGGGAGGATTGTCGGACTGGGCCTGTTGTCGGTTGGTTGGGGGAAAGCGCCACGAAGGTAAGGGGATCTGGATGGCTCTGCACCCCCCCTAAGGCTGCCCTGGAGCGGACCCTCCGATGTCAGCACTGACATCGTGGAAGACTTCCGGTCAGCTGTGTGCTGCGGCAGGGCAGATAGGGAAAAGAAGACGAGCCTCGCGGCTCGAATGCATCCAACCCCACGACCCTACGGGGCATCCCCATGGGATCCCTGTGACCAGAAGGGGGAACCGTGGGATCCCCGTGGGTCCTGTGGGATTCCCGTCGTCCCCGTTCCTGTGCAGCTCTCTAGTCTGAAGCACCTGTGGAGAAGCGAGTTGCATCACGGGTAGGCGCAGGAAAGCCCTTACCTACATTTCCAGTGCCTACCTTTGCCATAGGAACAATTCCATACCCCGCGCTGTCGCGTGATTGACTCATGTTCGGTGGCCACTTTTAAGGTGACTGCTTACAATGACGCCAGTTACAGCGTGTGATCCCAAATTCATTTAGCATGATACCCGTGAAAATACTGTACAGTGTTCCCCCCACTCATTCGTGAATTGCGGACCCGCTCATTCGCGGTCTGCTCCGACCACCTCTTCCTGTAGTAAAGTCGGACTACAACAATCAGGAGCTGCGTGATTTTCTTCACCCGCCGGCACTCCAGTTGCCCTCTCCTGCCTCCCCTGCCTTTTTGCAGGTGAAAAACCGCATTCGCAATTTTTTAAAATTCGACTGGGTTCCTGGAACGGAACCCCTAAGAATTTTGGGATGGTCTCAATATTCCCACATTAAAAATGGTCTTAGCATGTTAGCAAGTGCTACGCTCAGATTTTGCCATGCCATAGTAAAAGAGATAGATAGATGGTACTATTGATTAGAGCAGTGTCTCTCAAGCTGTGTGCCACGGCACAGCGGTGTGCCCCAAAGAGATTCCAGGTGTGTCATAAGAGATTCCAGAATTTTACTTTAGTTTGAAAAATTCCCTTCTTAAGCATACACTAGAATAGATGACGTGTACATCATGTACGCAAGTCTGTCAATGTTATGAGCGTCTGTGTGCCCAGGAAAGCATCATTCTTTGGCGCGATTGGTCCTTGAAAATTAACGGCAATTAATTTTAGTTTTAGCTTTTATGCAGTAGTTATCCTCACTTGAGCAACAAAGCAATCGAGGCTTTGCTGCCGTTTGGATCTTCTTATCTTTCCGAACTTGGATTCTCGGCTCTGACAGAAATTAACCCCCTCTTTTACAAAGGTGCGCTATGCTTTTTAGGGCCCGGTAAATGTTAGCACGCGCTAATCACACGCTAAACGCTAATGCGTGCATGTTATCCTATGGACGCGTTAGCGGTTAACGCACATGTTGATTTAGCGCGGGCCAAATGCGCGTTAAAACGTTTAGCGCACCAATTGAAAAAAAGAGAATGACTGCAGACAGTGGATTTTGAAATGTGTGTTTGCTTGTTGACTGTCGAGCTGCGTTTTGAGTTAATTACACTCAAAAACAAGCGCGTCCATCGCGTTGATTAACAATTTTATCTACTCAGGCCCTCTTTTACAAAGGTGCGCTAAGCGTTGTAGCGCAGATTTAGGGCTGCTTTTACGAAGGTACGCTAGGGCCATAATGTGCGGCACAGCGCGCGCTAAAATTCCACGTGTGACAGCCGCTACTGCCTCCTCTTGAGCAGGCAGTAGTTTTCCGGCCAGCGCACACTAATCTGGTGCGTGCGCTAAAAACCGCCAACGCACCTTTGTAAAAGGAGCCCTTAGCGTGCGCTAAATCAATGCGTGCGCTAACTAGAGAGTTGCGCGGGGACAGAAATCCCACCCGTCCCCGCCAAAATCCCACCCGTCCCCACCCGTCCCCGTGAGGAATCCCTCCGTCCCCACCCGTCCCCGTGAAGAATCCCTCCGTCCCCACCCGTCCCCGCGAGGAATCCCCTCCGTCCCCACCCGTCCCCGCGAGAAATCCCCTCCGTCCCCACCCATCCCCGCGAGGAATCCCCTCCGTCACCATCCTTCCCTATAAACTTCAGAAATAGTTATTTTATTTAATTATGCTACTGAATTAAAGGCTCTGGTAGAGACCCATTTACAAATAAGCAAAGAGACTTTATTAATTTGGAAATATTAATTGGGAAGAATACATACTTTGTAAATGGGTTTCTACCAGAACCTCTAATGTAAATATAAAATATAAATACTCAGCTGATGAGAACCCACAAACTGTCAGCTGAGGACTTCCTTTGCAGTTGGCCGGGGGTCCCTTTTGCCAAGCTTAGCAGGCAGCAGTAGTGTCCCTGAGTCACAGATGCTGGCACCTCAGTGGCTCATGGATGCTGCCAGCGACTGCTGCGTTTGGTGGAGGGGAGTTCTGGCCATCTCTAGAGGAGGTCCTCTGCTGGCGGTGCTTGGGGATCCCCACCAGTCACAGCAAGGGTCAACAAGTACTTCAACACTGTAGAAATAAAACCAGAAATGCATTTCCTTTTCTTTTGAACACAAAACAAAGACATCTGCCATATACATTTCCCAAAGCTAATATATTTTAGTCAATAAATTCCATTTTTTACCTTCGTTGTCTGGAGACTTATTTTTCCATAAAGTTGGTCCCAGTTTCTTTTTTCTGCTTTCCCATTTTCTCTAAATTCTTCTGTTGCTGTCCATTGATTTCCCCTACCATGGTCCAGCATTTATCTCTTTCTCATCTTTCATGCCTGCCCACCAGCCCCATGCCCAACATTTCTCCTTCTATCACCCCTCTCCAACACTATGCCACATCTCTCCCTCCATTCCCTTCACCACTGTCCAATATTCCTCCCTCTTGCATCCCTTTCAATCTGTCCCATTGTTCCCTTGCCACATTTCTCACTCTCATCTTTTTCTTCCCTATCACATTCTGTACCTTCCTCCCTACGACCAAAAATTCTCCTCTTTCTTCCATTTGCCGTGTGTGTGCCGTGAGGGAGGTCTGGTGCCCCAGAGTAAGAGCAGGGGTGCCCACACTTTATGGGCTTGCGAGCTACTTTATAAAGACTAAGTCAAAATGATCTACCAACAATAAAATTAAAAAAAAACACAAAGCACAATGAAAGGCAGAGAAAATGTTAATTATTCATATTCCGGGTTTTTTCAAAGAGGTCACGGCAGATGACTCTATGCAATGTCACCTCGGTAACAAACTACAAAAATAGACAAATACACCCCCTCCCTTTTTACTAAATCACAATAGTAGGTTTTAGCACAGGGAGTTACGCTGAATGCCTCGCGCTGCTCTCAATGCTCATAGGCTTCCTGTGCTAAAAAACGATATTGCGGTTTAGTAAAAGGGAGCCATAGTGCAAAATATAGACAGCAGATATAAATTCTCAAAACAGACACATTTTGATCACTAAATTGAAAATAAAATCATTTTTCCTACCTTTGCTGTTTGGTGATTTCATGAGTCTCTGGTTGCACTTTCTTCTTCTGACTGTGCATCCAATCTTTCTTCCTTTCTTTCAGCCTCCTGTATGTTTCCTCTCCTCCAGACCTCATTCTCTCCCCCAACTTTTTCTTTCTGTCTCCCTGTTCCCCCTTCTTTCTGTCTCCCTGTCTGCCCCCTTTCTTTCTTTCTCTGTGCCCTCCCCCAAGCCACTCGGTTTGCTGCCACCGCCATCGGGGAATAGCCCCCAAGCCACTGCTGTCCCAAGCTTTCCCTGCAGAAGCGACGCGCTGACCAGCATTCCGCTCCCTGATGTCAATTCTGATGTAGGAGAGGAAATTCCGGGCCAACAAGGCATTTCTCCTCATTCCATCCAGCCTGAGCCCCATCTCTCCTTGATCCAGCATTTCCCTTCTGTGTTTGTCAGAATTACCATTCCACCTATTTTCCAGCATCACCCTTCTTTGTGTCCATCTCACCTATATCCCTATCTCACCACTTTTTCAGAATCTTCATTTGTCTCTGTCCTTGTCTTTACCCCATGTTCACCATTTGCCCTTTCAATGTCTTTATCTCCCCCCCCCCCCACTTTTTCAGCATTACTTCTATGTCTCTATTTCACCTCCTCTTCATGTCCCCTCTGTATCTCTATCCTTATTCAGTAGGTCCTGCTTACTCTTTCTCTTCTTTGTGTCACTATCTCCATTTTCAGCTTTCCCCCCTTTTCCTTTGTTACTGCACCCGGTAGCCAGAATCTTTCCACTCTCCCTCCACTCCGGCCCAGCCCAGTATGAAATATTTCCTTTTGTTTCCCTCCCCTCTCTCTTTCTCTCTCTCTTCTCCTCCCTCACCCACGAGTCCTGCATCTGGCCCTCTTCCTTCTACCTGCACCTGGCAACACCCCCCTGCTCCGCGGCTCTCTTCAGCAACTCATCAGCAGCGGTGATTAAGACAAGCTGCCGACATCGAGGCCTTCCCTCTACGAGTCCCGTCTTTGTGGAAAAAGGAAGTTGAAACAAGCGGGACTCGCAGAGGGTAGGCCCCGACATCAGAAGCTTGTGTCGATCGCTGCTGCTGAGTTGCCGAAGAGAGCCGCGGAGCAGGGGGTGTGGCCGGAAGCAGGTAGAAGGGAGAGGGAGATAGGAAGGCTGTAGAAGCTCCGTAGCATGACACCGACCCCAGCCAGGATGATTTCTTTTTCAGGCGTGCAGCTTACAAGTCCGGCGTCGCGGCGGGAAATAGCCATGCTGAGCAGTGAGCTCAGCACGTACACAGATGAAAGCCTTGCTTGCTGATTGGTCCGGCGGCACGGCGGGGCGGGGCCGCCGGACCAGTCAGCAAGCAAGGCTTTCATCTGTGTACGTGCTGAGCTCACTGCTCAGCATGGCTATTTCCTGCCGCGACGCCGGACTTGTAAGCTGCACGCCTGCATCGCCAGAATTTAGGTAGGCTGTTTTCATCCCCGTGGGAGTCCCGTGGGCCAGGGGGCGTCCCCGTGGGAGTCCCGTGGGTCAGGGGGGCATCCCCGTGGGAGTCCCGTGGGCCAGGGGGGGAACCCGCGGGATCCCCGCAATCCCCGTTCCCGTGCAGACCTCTAGCGCTAACCGCTAATGCATCCAGAGGATAATAAGCACGTGTTGGCGTTTAGCGCGTGTTTAGCTCACGCTAATATTTAGCGCACGCTAAAAAGCGTAGCGCACCTTTGTAAAAGAGGGGGTTAGTTTCACCATTGTTATACTTACCCATACATAGCTTAAAAATTTAATTTTTTTGTTTGTTTTAGCAATTTTATCATTTCAATTATAATGTGGCCGTGAAGAACATTTTCTCCGTTCAGTGTGCCGGAGCTTAAAAAAAAAGTTTGAGAGATGCTGGATTAGACTGTTGTTCGCTTGAATTAAAAAGCAGCCCCTTTTCAAATTTATTATACTCAGCACTCAGTTGCTCGCAGCAGGAAGGAGCTTTACTTCGTTATCTGTAAATTTATGTTTCTTCACTTGTTCTGTATTTAACAGATAAATAGATATGTAGATACATTGCCCGTCATATACATGAAATGGACTATCCCTCTTTCTCACGTTCAAATTCCATCCATTTTATATCTATCACTGCACATCTCCAAATAACGTTTGTGTTATTGGTGTGCCGTAGGCAACGAAATGAGGACAGAAATTGCTGTGCGATACATTATTCATGAGGTTGCCGGAGCGTTGATGACAGCTGACGATAAAAGTGCAAATGGTCCTAGCCTTATGGATGAATGGCTCCTTATCATGTCAATCTAGACCATCCCCTTCCGGACTGAATGAGCTGCTAGCTTAGCTCTCATCACTTCCAACCTAGTATCAGTCACGCAAGACAGGTAGGAGGAAGGCACCTGCAAAATCTCTCCTGGCTCTTATCAGGTGACATCTTTCGCTACAGTCCAGCAAGGCAGAGCATGAGAAAGAAAAGGAAAACACAGGTATACCTAGAAATACCTCCTAGCCCATAGTGTAGTAAGCCATAAATACATCAGGATATGTGTGGTGTGTGTTATTTATATAGGAAAAAGGAGGTATTGATGCCCCTGTATAAGACTCTGGTGAGACCTGATTTAGAACATTGTGTACAATTCTGGAGGCCGCACCTTCAAAAAGATATAAAAAAGATGGAGTCGATGCAGAGGAAGGCTACTAAAATGGTGCGCTGTCTTCGTCATAAGGCTTATGGGGGACAGGCTTAAAGATCTCAATCTGCATACTTTGGAGGAAAGGCAGGAGAGGGAGATATGATAGAGACGTTTAAATACCTACGTGACTTAAATGCGCATGAGTCAAGTCTCTTTCATTTGAAAGGAAGCTCTGGAATGAGAAGGAATAGGATGAGGTGATAGGCTTCAGAGTCATCTAAGGCAATACCTTTCTACAGAAACGGTGGTAGATGCGTGGAACAGTCTCGCGGAAGAGGTGGTGGAGACAGAGAATTCAAGAAGGCGTGGGATCTCTTAGAGCAGTGGTCTCAAATTCGCGGCCTGGGGACCACATGTGGCCCGCCAGGTACTATTTTGAGGCCCTCGGTATGTTTATCATAATCACAAATAAAACAGTTTCTTGATAATATGTCTCTTTTTATTATTATTAAGACTTAGCCAAAAGGAAAGATTTATAAACTATAAAGAGTTTTACCTCATGCAAAATTGTCATTTCTTGAATAAGACATTAACTATTTTTTTCTGAAGCCCTGCAAGTACCGACAAATCCAAAATGTGGCCCTGCAAAGGGTTTGAGTTGCAGACCACTGACCTATAGGAAGAGGAGATGCAAATGTTAAGAGCCTTAGCCAATAGGGAGAGGAGGAGATAGTGGATGCTGTGGATGGCCATCGTGTTACTATGTTTCTATAACCATAAAGTTCTATGACATCACAATGCAGGTGTAAAGAGCCTTAGCCAATAGGGAGAGGAAGAGATAGTAGATGCTGTGGATGGCCATCGTGTTACTATGTTTCTATAACCATAAAGTTCTATGACATCACAATGCAGGTGTAAAGAGCCTTAGCCTATAGCAGTGGTCTCAAACTCGCAGCCTGCCAGGTACTATTATGAGGCCCTCGGTATGTTTATCATAATCCCCAAAGTATGATCATATGTCTCTTTATCTATAAATGACAATATTATTATTAAGACGTAGCCAAAAGGAAAGATTTATAAACTATAAAGAGTTTTACCTCATGCAAAATTGTCATTTCTTGAATAAGACATTAACGATTCTTTTCTGAGGCCCTCCGAGTACCTACAAAGGGTTTGAGTTTGAGACCGCTGTCTTAGAGAGGAAGAGATAATGGTTACTGCAGATGGGCAGACTAGATGGGCCATTTGACCTTTATCTGCCATCATGTTTCTATGTTTCTCATTACTTTAAACTATTCACATAGGGCCAGATTCTATAAACGACATAGACGCCACTTGGCATGGTTGTCAAAAAAATGATACCATTTGTAGAACCATGCCTGGCGGTGCCTAAGTGGATTTTGGCATCGCTAGACATTCTAGACATGGGCACCACTCCATTAGGCCATGTTTTCACTTTAATAATTTGACTGCATCTGTGTCAGACACCTAACCCAACGAAGCCTATTCTCCGCCCATAAGGACGTCTACATTTAACATGGGCATCAGACATCCCCAGGCGTTGGATGGCGCCTCCACGTAGGCATTGTTAGGTGTCCTAAGAGTTCAGCACCAAACTCTAAAATTGCTCAATTGTTACTTTATTTTTGATTGACTAAAAATCGGTTTGGTCAATTACCACGCTGTTAAACCAATTAAAAAATTAAGTTTGGTGCAGATCCTGAATTTAGGCATTGCTAGCTGGCTGCAATTAGGGAACCGTTTGTAGACTTCCCCAGATATTGTCCATCTGCATTTTCTCTCTGTGCGTCAGGATAATCTCGGGGCTCAAGGGTCTCTCATACGAAGAGAGACTGAACAAATTGCAGCTCTACACTCTCGAGGAACGTAGGGAGAGGGGAAACATGACCGAAACATTTAAGTACCTCACGGGACGTGTCGAAGTGGAAGATGATATTTTCCTTCTCAAGGGACCCTCGGCCACAAGAGGGCACCCGCTCAAACTCAGGGGCGGAAAATTTCATGGCGATACCAGAAAGTATTTCTTCACAGAGAGAGTGGTTGATCATTGGAACAAGCTTCCAGTGCAGGTGATCGAGGCAGACAGTGTGCCAGACTTTAAGAATAAATGGGATACCCATGTGGGATCCCTAGGGTCAAGATAAGGAAATTGGGTCATTAGGGCATAGACAGGGGGTGGGTAAGCAGAGTGGACAGACTTGATGGGCTGTAGCCCTTTTCTGCCGTCATCTTCTATGTTTCTATGTTTCAGGTCACATAAGCAGTCAGGATATTCGCTCCCTTTAAAAGATATTTAAACTCATGATGGAATCTGTTTTGCTGGGAGCATAATCCAGTTCTATCCATAAACCCAGTTTGCGCAGTATTTAAAAAGTGTCACACATGACTGTGGTAGGTAGGTAGTGAAAGTAACAGACATGGTTAATGGAGGATAAAAGATATTTTATTAGAGAATCAAACATAAAATCAAGCCTGACATGGCCATGTTTCTTCCGGCTAGGGCTGCTTCAGGGAATAATTGTTATTGTTAAAATAAACCATAAAAACATTTAATAATGAATAATTATTATAAAATCATATTACATTATAATAAATACTAAAATACAATATAGGTGAATAATAATAGTTAAATAAATAAATTATTTATTTATTTTTTCAATACCATTCTCCCAAGCGAGCTCAGAATGGTTTACATGAATTTATTCAGGTACTTAATCATTTTTCCCTGTCTGTCCTGTCGGGCTCACAATCTAATGTACCTGAGGCAATGGGGAGGGGATTAAGTGACTTGCCCAGGATCACAAGGAGCAGCGTGGGTTTGAACCCACAACCTCAGGGTGCTGAAGCTGTAGCTTTAACCACTGCGCCACTCTAGAAATCAAAATGTAGTAAAAGTGAGCCAAGTATAGGACAGTGAAGCCATTGTGACATCACTGATGAGGTTGGCTCTTAGGCATTGGTGGAATGAGGCATTATGACATCATAATACCAGCTCTGGTTTTCAGAGGCTGAAACTTTTCAAACTCTTTATTTATTCAATTTTCTCTAGTGTTCTCCCAGGGGAGCTCAGAATGGTTTACATGAATTTATTCAGGTACTTAAGCATTTTTCCCTGTCTGTCCTGGTGGATTCACAATCTATCTAATGTACCTGGGGCAATGGGGGGATTAAGTGACTTGCCCAGGGTCACAAGGAGCAGTGTGGATTTGAACCCACAGCCACAGGGTGTTGAGGCCGTAGCTTTAACCACCGTGCCACACTCTCCACCTTAGGAGACAGTAACTCTAAAACATAGAAATTATTGACTTTTTCACACATTGCTTTGCAGCAAAAAAGGGACTGTTGGAATATGGCTACTTTAACTATTCCCTTTTCTGAATAAACTAGAGCTTAATACTTGTCAACAGTGGTCAATCAATAACAATAAATCCAATTCAATCACTTTTCCTCATACTCTTCCTGGAGTTCCCCTAGTCACAGATCTCATGTGTATTGTGAATCTTCTAAAACATAGCTGGGATATACTCCATGAGAAGTATACAATTACAATTCAGTATTAAAGTTGTGAATAATATTAACATAATATGGAATATGAATATATTTTGAACACAGTTTTAATTAATGTATTTGAAATCTATCAACACCTCGTGTTTTGTTTTTTTTGCAGATTTGCGTTGGAAAATTAGTCCAATTGGCGCATTTCCGTGCAATTCTTCTGCGGGTCGGATAAAATCATATCGCGGGCCGGATGTGGTCCACGGGCCGTACTTTGGAGACCCCTGCTGTAAATCATATTCTGTTCAATATATTGCATTCTTTTGATTTTTTTTTTTTATATATACATAATTCCCTGGTATGCATACACTTAACCTAATGCCATCAGTAACAAAGGTACCAGGGGGAGGTAGCTGGTTCATAGAGAAGGGTCCCTTTGTCGCTGAAACAGGTGTTCCTGCAGCACCCTAAGGAATTTAACTTGCCCCACCCACCTTACCCTCTCCAAGCAGTTGAGTCAAAGACCACCTATGCACTCAGTTGTAGAATTGCTCCTTCATTGACTCTGGAACTGGATTGGGAAGTATCCCAGGGCTACAATTATTCTCACAAGCACATGCACAGTGATGCCTTGGAATCCAAACTTAATCTGTTCCAGAACCCCGTTCGAATTCCAAAACGTTCGAGTTCCAAGACAATTTTTCCCATTGAAAATAATGGAAACTGGATTAATCCGTTCCTGGGTCCCACAAACTCAAATTTTAACAGTAAATACATTGGATTTTAGGGGGAGAACAACATACATACAATGTGCAGGGCGTTCAGATTCCAAAGCAGAGTTCGGATTCTGGGGCAAAATTTACTACAAAAAAAGTTTGGATTCCAAAACGTTCGAGTTCTGGGGCGTTCGGATTCCGAGTTACCACTGTATATCTTATTCAAAGAAAACTGAGAAATGTTGCAGCTCTTTCCAAACAATGCAAAAATGAACGCCAGACATAAGTAAGAATGCGCTAAATCTTTAAAAACATGTTGCCCCCCTCTTCTAGTCCACTTGCTTGTTAATGTTCAGGTGGCACTGTAAATGCTAATTTACTAATTCGAGTTCTGCTGCCAAGCCAAAGAGATCCAATTACATTAAGGCAGCACATTGGCATACATTCCAGCACAAACACGTTCTGTAACTCTCTCTGTGGCAGAATGTAATGCAGGAAGCAGCTTCATTCTCACTCAATGTGGGAGCTTGGGAGCCATGCCAGAATCAGGCATCCTACCCAGACAGTGTGTTAACTACTGCAGAAGAAACCAAGCATACAGCCCAACACACAAAGGCAGGGAGTAGAGGTCAGGGGTGTCAGGTCAAAAGCGCACCGAGACAAAGGCGCGAGCAGACAATTGAGCGCAGCGCGGAGGCGCGCGCTGAAGAAAATTACTGTTTTTAGGGCTCCGACGGGGGGGTGGAACCCCCCCCCACTTTACTTAATACAAATCACGCCGCGTTGTGGGGGGTTTGTAACCCCCCAAATTTTATTGAAAACTTCACTTTTTCCCTGTTTTTAGGGAAAAGGTTAAGTTTACAGTAAAATGTGGGGGGTTACAACCCCCCAAACCCCCCACAACGCCGGCGCGATTTGTAGTAAGTAAACTGGGGGTGCTCCCCAACAAAAACCCTGTCGCAGCCCCTAAAAACAGTAATTTTCTTCGGCGCGCGCCTCCGTCTTGCGCTCAGTTGTCGGCACGCGCCTTTGTCTTCCGCGTTGTTGTCTATGAACCGAGGTCAGGAGGGGGCTCTTTCTCTCTCTCACACACACACATATGAGCAATTCACTTCCAATGTGTGAGAAGTGAATTGGGTTCAAAGAGGAATGGAAAGAGAAGGGGTTGGGAATACAGATTATGGTGCATAAGAGAGACAGCCTGAACATATAAGAAGAGGTCTCAGAAGAGTGCAGAGACAGTTACTGTGAAGCAAGAGTGCTGGAGATAATGGAGCCAGGGTGACCGCTTGAAGAGAGGCTACCAACAGCTCTTCTTTTCTGAATGGGTGCACGAGTGTCATCATGTGACTAGGCTGAGTGGTATTACCTGTCACATATCCATCCCCAGGCTCCATCCAGTATCTTCCTGGTCTCTGTTAAAACACAATATACAGGGTTACACGCATATACCATGCATTCTCTTAAAATCCCTGACCAGGTCTTCCCAGCTTCTCCTGGTCATTCTGTGGATTTTCCCTGGACTATGTCTCTCCAGGTCTTCTCCCGAGTCCTCTCTGACCTTCCATTGGCCCATCAGGTCTTCGGCAGCTTCTGGTGCCATATACCGGTCTCTCCGCTAGTCACCACCATCCCAGCCGGTCAGCTGTCAGTCCTTCCCCCTCCTTGTGGGGTCATTGCCTGTTCCTCATTCCCTGGCCTCTTGGGTCCCCACCACCTAGATTCTTCTTCACTGGTCCAAGCCTGAGCCATTTCCTTTACTCCAGACTCTCCGGCTACTCTTCTAGCTCTTTCCTGCCATTGTATATGTCCCTGAGGACCCTCCCACCACTGGGCTTCACTAAAGGTCCAGATCTCTCTCTGCTGGTGTATAGGTCCCCATGGCCACTGGGCTTCTTGCTGCATCTGTTCCCTCTGTCAGGATTGGTCAACCTGGTCACTCTACTCCACTCCACTCTACCAAACCCCCCTGTCAGCAGTGGCCTTCAGGGATTACTGGGCATTAGGCCAGAGGCCAGCATTCCTCCTCCTCCCAAAAGTTGCCTAGGTCTCTGCGCTTGGAGCTGTTCTTTTCAGCATCATAATCCATTCAGAGTGAGTGAACAGCTCCCAGCAACACTTGCAATTCTTATGCAAATTAGCTAGGTTCTCTCACTTCTCCAGTACACATGCTCCCTCTGGTGCAATGCCACTGACAGGGAACTTCACCTTGTCATGCCACACCTTCACCACCAGCAACATACAATACGCAGGGAAAAAAAGATGAATCCAGTCTAAGCCAAAGCAGAAAGTGACTTTGCTATTAGTGACCTGGAAAGCGATGACTTCCCAGAGATTTTAGGAGGGGAGAGTGATCAGTTGCTGTCATGATTATGATAAGTATGCTTCTTGGGAGGAAAGACTGTTGCTATAGGCCGGGTATAACCCTGGGGAGAGGGAACAGTGGGCATAAGCTGCCCCAAGTGTTGCACAGTGATAGTGGGCAGGATTTTTTTGTGTCATCTCCTTCTGAAAGGGGGGTGGGCAGGGAACCGGTCGGTAGATACTAATAGATACTAATGTATGCCTAACAGAGCTAAAAACGGAGTACCATGGGACGCTCTCAGGCATCCTGGGGTAACTTCAAAACGTGCATGTGCTAACTGCACACTAAAAATATTTTCCTTTTTTTCAGGCACTGTGTCCATTTATTTTACATGAATTTATTCAGGTACTCAAGCATTTTTCCCTGTCTGTCCCAGTGGGCTCACAATCTATCTAATGTACCTGGGGCAATGGGGGGATTAAGTGACTTGCCCAGGGTCATGAGGAGCAGCGTGGGTTTGAACCCACAACCCCAGGGTGCTGAAGCTGTCGCTTTAACCACTGCACCACTCTAGAAATCAAAATGTAATAAAAGCGAGACAGGTATAGGACAATCAAGTCATTGTGACATCACTGATGAGGTTGGCTCTTAGGCATTGGTGGAATAAGGCATTATGACGTCACAATACCAGCTCTGGATATCAGAGGCTGAAACTTTTCAAACTCTTTATTTATTCAGTTTTCTATACTGTTCTCCCAGGGGAGCTCAGAATAGTTTACATAAATTTATTCAGGTACTTAAGCATTTTCCCCTGTCTGTCCCAGCGGGCTCACAATCTATCTATTGTACCTGGGGCAAAGGGGGGATTAAGTGACTTGCCCAGGGTCATGAGGAGCAGCATAGGTTTGAACCCACAACCTCAGGGTGCTGAGGCTGTAGCTGTAACCACTGCGCCACATTCTGTGTGAAGGGGCAGAGAGTGGGAATTCCTGGATTAAACAGTTAGCCCTGATTCTATAAAAGATGCCTAAATGTGGGCACCTAGGTCAGGGCACCTAGGTGGATCTTGGTGCCTAACAATTATTTCATTAGACTTAATTGGTGCCGTTAATTGAAAAGCATCGTTAAAAAAAAAAAAAAAACCAATTCCATTACAGCTAATTAGATGGCAGGCGCCTAACTTGGTAGGCGCCTACCACTTTGAGGTAGGCATCTACCCCAAGGCGCCTACCGGAAAGTGGGAGTGGTTAGAGGTGTATTTGGGGCGTGGTTTGACGTAGGTGCCTAACTTAGCTGCACTCATTTAGGCCACAAAAACCCTGGCGTAAATGAAGTACACCTATGGTTTCCACATCTACTGGTGCTTAACGATTGCACGATTCTGTCAACAGTGCCTAGGGTATGATTGACACATGCGCTGTTCGGTGCCTATACGTTAGATGCAATTTATAGAATCGGGACTTTAGGATCGGCTTCTGTAACTGGCACCAGTATAGGTGACCGCCTTAAAAGTGGCCACCAATCACTTGTCGATCGCGCACCAGCGCCGGTTCCAGAATGGCGCCCACAGGAAAGATAGGCGCCGGACACGGAGGCCAAGGTTTCCCGGGCCTACATTTCCGGCAACTATCTCTGCACGACTCACGCCTACGTAGGCGATTTAGGCCACCTAACACCTCTTCCGGCGTTGGCCACGCCTATTTTGTCGTTCGGCAGCCTAAGGCACCTAAATAGGCATGATTCCGGTGCCTTTTATTGAGGCACCGGTAGGCACGTCCACCTCGCCATTTTTTGCCGTTTCTAACAACGTCCTTCAATTAACAGAAGCCGGTACGGTTTTAGAATCTCCCCCTTGGTGCATCCACGTTACTATATGCTAACTAGTTAGCGAAGGGATACCGTGTGAGCTCTTACTGCTTACGCAATGGATGGTCTTACATGGTCACACAGTCATTTTAAAAATGGTCATGTGCCAATGGTAACCTTGGTGCACACTGGCTATGGAAAAAACCATTTGTTCAATTGATTAATTCCCAATTGACTGTGAACAAACTTGACTGAGTTCTAATTGTGCTCAAGACCTCAAACACCCAAGACACTACTTATGATGTTTTCCGTGTCCTTACTGGGGTGAAGTGTTCGTCATCGGTCTTGTACAGGATTTTTAGTTAACAAACTCAATATTTTTATATCTACTTAATTGTGGTGGAAAATTCTTATAAAGAGCACTTAACTTAAAGCCCGACGGCTACCCAGTCGTTTCACGGGTAAGTTTCCTCAGGGGCTCCAACGCACTTTTGGCTTACTACTTGGACGTAAGAAATGCTCTTGTGCTCCTCTCGCACCACCACAACAGCACAAGAGCATTTTTTACCCGTGAAACAGCTGGGTAGCCATCGGGCTTTAAGTTAAATGCTCTTCTCTATAAGAATTTTCCGCCACAATTGAGCGCGTATAAAAATATTGAGTTTGTTAACTAAAAATCCTGTACAAGACCGATGTAAGGACACGGAAAACATCATAAGTGGTGTCTTGGGTGTTTGAGGTCTTGAGCACAATTAGAATTCAGTCAGCCTTAGCGCACAGCCATTCAGTGGCGCAGTAAGGGGGATGCGGGGGGGGGCAGTCCGCCCCAGGTGCGGTCTTCCTAAGGGCATGGCACCCTCCTCCTCTCCCTGCCACGCACGTGCGCCCCTTGCCTTCCCCTATACCTTTCCTTTACTTCCCCGGGGCGAGGTTGCCGCCCGTGTCAACATCGGCGCTCTCTCTCCGACATCACTTCCGGGACCCGCACCTATGAAGTGACATCAAGGGGCGAGCCGACGCCGACGTGAGCATGCTGCTCACGCCGGAGAAGTTAAAAAGGTGCAGGGAAGGAGGCGTGCGCATGGCGGGGGAGGGGCGCCACCGTCCCGGGAACCGTTCATCCTTACTATGCCACTGCAGGCTTTAATGCAAAAATATAAGGAAAGCAAGCCATTTTATGGCTACAGTAAAAACAGCCTTAGCATGTGGAAAAGACCCGCGTTGGGGTGTGCGGAGGCCAATTTTACACAGCTTTATAAAAGGACTCATTACTGAGCACGTTACTTGCAGAGCAACATTTTAAAAAGCAGCAGTGCAATTGCACTTCTCCCTCCGTATTTGCGGCTTCAGCAATCGCGGTTTCCATTATTTGCGGTTTTTCGCTTGCCGGCTCCTCCCCCCCAAATGACGTCAGCTTGCATAGAGAAATCACCGATTCTAAGCGTTTACAGAGAAAATCACCGATTCCCGGCACTTTCTTCGCCGCGTTTTGCCTCTCCTTCAGGAACAGGCCAGGCCTCCCGTCATGTTATTCGCAGTTTCACCATATTCACGATGGTCTTGAATAGAAAACAGCGAATAACATATGAAAAAAGTTATTTGCGGTTTTTCTGTATTCTGTATTGGTCTGTTAACCCCCGATCACAGCGAATACGGAGGGAGAAGTATAGAAGCAAAATCTGAAACGTGACCTGTTTTAGTCAAAAGGGCCTGTAGATTGCTTTATACCAATCTTACTACTTTTTAATACACAGAGCGTATTGGACACCACAAAAATTATCGAAACTACAGCGTACAAAAGGGGAGGGCCTTTGCTGGTCCTGCAAACTAGCTTTGGGATCTTTGAAACATATGGTTTTTGAGTGCCCTTTGTTGAAGGACTTTTGGGACAAGATTTGGTATCACATAACCTCTTTGATGGACAGCAATGTTCCATTCACATATTCGTACCTGATTTCCACCGTACATCTCACGCGGGAATCAGTTATCTCAGAGATGTCCCATTTACTACAACTACTTTTACTAATCGCTGCTCGTATCGTTTTATGATTTTTCTAATGTCTCATATAATGAGTGGTGGATCGCTGTTGGTTTGTACGCTAGGTATGTAAGAGTTGCTGCCGAACGTAATAATTTGCGTCGGAAGTTTACAAAACTGTGGGCACCACCGTTCTGTGATGGGGCAATTGGTTTGCCGCATGCTGTCCTGGTGAGCCAGGACCCCTGAACTCATGGCCTGAAAAAATTAAAAAAATAAAATAAAATTGAATCAGGTTGGGCAGACTGGATGGACCATTCGGGTCTTTATCTGCCGTCATCTACTATGATTTCTTGTCTCCTCTTCATTGTCTATATAATTCTATAGGCCATACTATAACTTTCAGTGATCTTATATTCTCTTAATCTCATGTGATCATTAATGATCTGTCCTCACAGCTGATCAGGTTGTTAGTTGGGTTATGTTTTGTTATGTTATTTCTTTGCTTTCTGTACTTGAAGCTATATCACTGACTGATTGTATATGCAATCTGCTGGGTTATCTCCTAGCTACGTGGTCACTGTCTGTTATATTCTGTAACAAAAACATTAATAAAAATGATTGAACTGAAAAAAAAAAAAAGGGCCTGTAGATAGCATTTATTTAAAAAGGGAAAAAAGAGTTTCTGGCCCCAGAATGAAAGAGTTAAGAGCTTTACAAAGCATCACACTTCAGACATATTATGTGACATCGAAAGTGTCAAGGAAAGTTCAGTGGAGCTGTCAAGAAATCCTGCCAAAAAATCAAGCTACAACACATTTCATAATATAATGTGTGTACAGGACAAGCATGTCTAACAGATCAGATTTTAGACACCAGATAATGTTTGGGGAAGCTTGGAATATGTTTGTGAAAACACAGTACAGACCTAAAGAAGTGAAAGAATTCAGACATAATAATAGAGCAGATCACATTACTGGCTTGTGTAAGACTCTTAGAGTGATAAAAGGAAAAAGCTGTTATTTTATGCAAACGAGACTCAGAATTATCTGTTAACGTAGCTTCGTTCCTTACAATCTGTTCCCGAGATAAAATGGCACTGGCACTGGCAGTGGATCAAACAAGTGATCATCTAACAAGCTTGTCCTCATGTAAATTCGTTAGCTTGCATCCAGTTTGTTCATATACCTTAAGAACATAAGAATAACCTTACTGGGTCAGACCAATGGTCCACCAAGTCCAGTAACCCGTTCTCATGGTGGCCAATCCATGTCCCTAGAACCTGGCCCAAGCCCAAGGAGTAGCAACATTCCAGCATCTCAAAGAATAGCAAGTTTCTGGAACCCCAATGAGAGCAACATTCCAGAGCTGAGATTGTGATGTCATAATGCCTCATTCCACAATGCCTCAGAGCCAACCTTATCACTGATGTTACAATGGCCAATCCAAGTCACAAGTCCCTGGCAAAAACCCAAATAGTAGCCACATTCCATGCTACCGATCCAGGGCAAGCAGAGGCTTCCCCCATGTCTTAATAACAGACTAGGGACTTTACCTCCAGGAATTTGTCCAAACTTTTCTCAAAACCAGCTACTCTATCCACTCTTACCACAACCTCTGGCAATGCGTTCCAGAGCTTAACTATTCTCTGCGTGAAAAAAATATTTCCTCCTATTGGTTTTAAAAGTATTTCCCTGTAACTTCATCGAATGTCCCCTAGTCTTTGTAACTTTTGGAGTGAATAATTAATCCACTTGTACCCATTCTACTCCACTCAGGATTTCGTAGACTTCAATCATATCTCCCCTCAGCCATCTCTTTTCCAAGCTGAAGAGCCTTAATCTTCTTAGTCTCCTCATACGAACTTCGGGTTCCTGCAACATGGAGAGACACTACTAGGACTACAGGGACCAGACGGGCTACACCTGACTAGAAGAGGGAAGAACGTCCTTGGACATCGACTGGCCCGCCTACTTCACAAGGCTTTAAACTAGGTATGTTGGGGGAGGGCACAAGCACAAATAATCTATCTGACGAACTATGTTGCCAATACTTTTCTGAGACTGAGGTAGGCAAACACCACAATTCTGGGACTGGGCCGAATACACACATTTCTAAGTATGGGGAGAGTACACACAATTCTAAGTCTGGGATAGGTTCACATTGTAACTCTGGGTCTAGGGAGGGTACACACATTGTAAGCTGTACAAAAGGAATTAAAGCAGCTCAAGCGTATATTCCCCCACAGAGTACACACACTTCCGAACCCGGGGAAGGTACACATTGTAATACTGGGTCTAGGGAAAGTACACAAACTACAATTAGTACTGAAAAGGTCCATGTAGCTCAAGCAGGAACAGTCACAGGGAGGCATGGCAAACATACTGCATGGAGGGCTATGTACGTCAACGCCCACAGTTTGGGCAACAAGATCCTGGAACTAGAGACTGAAATGAGGAACGCTGACCTGGATGTGGTGGCGATATCTGAGACCTGGCTCACAGGCTCCCACGGATGGGACATGGTCATACCAGGATACAACCTAATTCGCCAGGACAGGGAGGGCAGAATGGGAGGAGGTGTAGCAATATACACTAAGGATGATATTAAAGTCACCAGAATCACAGATATCAGGTACACAGGGGAATCCCTTTGGGTAAATTTGGCCAGGGGGAATGACAAATGCCTATATCTTGGCATAATATACAGACCTCCAAGGCAACAGGATGACCTGGATACGGAATTAATTGGTGACATAGAGAACATCACCTTACGTGGGGATACAGTGTTATTAGGAGACTTCAATATGCCTGATGTGGATTGGAACACACTTTCCACTGCATCCAGCAGCAGCAGGAGACTATTGAACTCTATGAAGGGAGCTAAACTGAGGCAACTGGTATCAGAGCCAACGAGAGAACAGGCAATACTAGATCTATTGCTTACCAATGGTGAAAGTGTCACTGGGGTCTCAGTAGGCGACAAGTTGGCCTCCAGTGACCACAACATGGTATGGTTCAATCTCAGGAAGGGTTTCGCCAAAACTACTACATCGACCAAGGTCCTTAGCTTCAAGAACGTCAACTTTGAGGATATGGGGGATTTCATCCATCAAGCGATACAAAACCAAGCAGGAACAGATAACGTAGAAGAACTGTGGTCAACTCTGAAAGCTACCATTCAGGAGGCAACCAACCGCTATATAAAATCAGTGAGTAAACGGCGCAGGAACACTAAGCCACAATGGTTCTCTGCGGAGATCTCGAACCTCATAAAAGAAAAGAAAAAAGCGTTCATTTCTTACAAACATACAGGATTTCAGGACTCTAGAGAAGTCTATTTGACTAAGACAAGAGCTGTCAAAACAGCTGTTAGAGAGGCCAAATTCCGAATGGAGGAAACTTTAGCAAAGAACATCAAGAAGGGCGATAAATCCTTCTTCAGGTATATTTGCGACAGAAACCGAAACACAAGCAGTATAGTACGCCTTAGGAAACCAGACGGGAACTATGTAGAAGCTGACTCAGAAAAAGTTGAATTGTTAAACAAATACTTCAGTTCAGTCTTCACCCGCGAAGCGCCGGGTCCCGGCCCTCAGCTACAGAAAAAGGATGGCTCGGTAGACCCGTTTAGTGATTTCAAGTTTACAACAAGCAGTGTCTACTGTGAGCTGTCAAAACTCAAGGTCAACAAAGCAATGGGGCCAGACAACCTACACCCCAGGGTGCTCAGGGAGTTAAGGGACATCCTGGCGGAACCACTATCCGAGCTCTTCAATCTCTCCCTTAGCACAGGTAGAGTCCCATTGGACTGGAAAACGGCTAACGTCATTCCACTCCACAAAAAAGGTTGCAGGACGGAGGCTGAGAACTACAGACCAGTGAGTCTCACATCAATAGTGAGCAAACTAATGGAAACTTTAATCAAATAGCAATTAGATAAGATCCTGGACGTGGAGAATCTACGGGATCCCCGTCAACATGGATTTACCAAAGGAAATCCTGCCAATCCAACTTGATCAGCTTCTTTGACTGGGTGACGGGGAAGCTCGATGTTGGAGAATCCTTGGACATTGTATACTTGGACTTCAGCAAAGCATTTGATAGCGTCCCACACCGCAGATTGTTGTGCAAAATGAGTTCTATAGGATTAGGTGACACTTTGACAAAATGGGTTGGAGACTGGCTTGGTGGTAGACTTCAGAGGGTGGTGGTGAACGGCACCCCCTCCGTAACGACTGCAGTGATCAGCGGAGTGCCGCAGGGCTCGGTCTTGGGCCCGATCCTTTTCAATATCTTTATAAGGGACTTGGCTGAGGGGCTTCGAGGTAAAATAACGTTATTCGCCGATGACGCCAAACTATGTAATATAATAGGCAAGAGCACAACGGACAATATGATACACGACCTACTCCTATTGGAGCAATGGTCTAGGACCTGGCAATTGAATTTCAATGCCAAAAAATGCAAAGTCATGCACCTTGGCAATCAAAATCCATGCAAGACTTACACCCTAAATGGCGAGATCCTAGCAAGGACTGTTGCGGAACGGGATTTAGGGGTAATCATCAGTGAAGACATGAAGACTGCCAATCAAGTGGAGCAGGCTTCATCTAAGGCCAGGCAGATCATAGGATGTATACGTAGGAGTTTTGTCAGCCGTAAGCCTGAAGTCATCATGCCGTTGTATAGATCCATGGTGAGGCCCCATCTGGAGTACTGCGTACAATTCTGGAGGCCTCATTACCGCAAGGATGTACTGAGACTTGAGTCAGTCCAGCGGATGGCCACCCGGATGGTCTCGGGGCTCAAGGATCTCCCGTACGAGGAACGGCTAGATAAATTACGCCTATACTCACTCGAGGAACACGGAGAGACATGATCGAGACGTTCAAATACCTCACGGGCCGTATCGAGGTAGAAGAGGATATCTTCTTTTTCAAAGGTCCGATGGCGACAAGAGGACATCCATGGAGAATCAGGGGCGGTAAATTGCACGGCGACATCAGGAAATACTTTTTCACCGAAAGAGTAGTTGATCGCTGGAATAAACTTCCACTTCAGGTGATCGAAGCAAGCAGCGTGCCTGATTTTAAGAAGAAATGGGATCGTCACGTGGGATCTCTACGCTGAGTTAGATAGGGGAGGGTCATTGGAGTGGGCAGACTAGATGGGCCGCGGCCCTTATCTGCCGTCATTTTCTATGTTTCTATGAGTTCCAACCTCTGTCATCTTGGTCACTCTTCTTTGAACCTTTACTAGTGCCGCTGTATCCCTCATTAGATAAGGAGACCAGAATTGAATGCAATACTCCAGATGAGGTTGCACCATGGAGCGATACAGGGGCGTTATAACATTCTTAGTCTTGTAAACCATCCCTTTTTAAAATAATTCCTAGCATCCTCTTTGCTTTTTTGGCCGCCGCCGCCACACGTTGGGCGGAAGGTTTCATCGTATTGTCTACGATGATAGCCAGATCCTTTTCCTGGGCACTAATTCCCAAGGTGGACCCTAGCGTCCGGTAACTGTGATTTGCAATTCTGGTCATCGCATCTCAGAAAAGACCATCACTCTTTTCCCCTTCTTATCCAAACTACTAGGATGAACTGTCTACCGCCGTTGTCTTGACTTCCTTTTGGCTTGAGCTATCTTCAACCCCCCCCCCCTTAATCGGGCTTCTGCCCCCTTCACTCTACTAAAGTCTCCAATGACCTGCTCCTGGCCAAATCCAAAGGATTCCACACCATCCTCATCCTCCTTGATCTATCTGCATCTTCTAGAAACATAGAAACACAATGGCAGATAAAGGCCAAATGGCCCATCCAGTCTGCCCATCCACAGTAACCATTATTTCTTCCTCTCTCTCAGAGATCCCAAATGCCTATCCCATGCTTTCTTGAATTCAGACACAGTCCCTTTCTGTAAAAAGTATTTCCTTAGATTACTACTACTATTGGCTATGTCTAGAGTTCTACCAGAAGAACGCAACACTGTACAGAGCCACAAAGAAGACAGTCCCTGCTAAAAAGAGTTTACAATCTAAACAGGCAAGACAGACAAACAGGATGCCAGGGTGGGGATACAGTTAAGGGAGATGGATATTCTGCTAGCTAGGATGGTGACAGGATTGTTTTGAGAAAACATCTCAACCATTAGTAGTAACTAATAACCTTCCAGACTAGAAGCAGCAAGTCTACTGATCAAGCAAACTGAAGCACTACTGCTGAAAAAGTTTAGGCATGTCGTTACCCAGTACCAGGAAAGAGAATTTTAGCTAATCCTGGTTTTGGTTTTGAAATTGTATCCCAGTGTAGTTTGGTGCCTGTAGGCCTTGATTCTGCTCATTACTCATTATTCCTGAACTTCATCCTATGCCCTCTCATTCCAGAGGGAAAGACACATCTATTCTAGCACCCGTTAATGTAACGGGCTTAAAGACTAGTTAAAAATAAAATCCAGAAAAGAAACTCCATTCTATGTCAGGAAAGACAACCAGCACACTCATCATAATATAAAAATCAAAATAAAATCTGGAGCTAAAGGGCCATCCACCCTCTCCATCAGTAAGCTCCGATTTAGAGAATGACACGGAGGACAAATTTTTCCCCATCCCCACGGGAACTCATTTTCCCGTCCCCGCAGGTTCTTTTTCTGTCCCTTCCCCCATTCCTGAAAGCTCCGTCCTCATCTGCACAAGGCAGTCGCCTAGGGTAACAGACTCTGGGGGCAGCAGCCAGCAGCAGTCACCAGGGAATGTGAATTGATTTCAGGCATATTCATTGTGGAGAGGCTGAAAACCGAGGGGTCCTTCAGACTGGCTTTGGAAGCCCTGATTTATGTCTTTTTTTTTAACTTTATTAATTTTCAAACTTTGTCAGTGTAATACAATTAATTTAACATAAACACTACAAAGAAGGCACTTTAAATACACAATTAATACATAAAACAATCATTTCCCCCTCCCCCATAACTAATAGATGAAGACATATTATGGAATTACAATATTATAATTAAGTAATTTTAGTAATCAGAATACATTTCCCTCCCCCCACCCACCCACCCTGGATGTGTAAGGAAATCTAATACAAGGAGAGAAACATGACATTTAGGGCTCCTTTTATGAAGCCGCGCTAGCGGGTTTAACGCGCGTGGCTTTTCGTCACGCGCTAACCCCTCGCGCTGACCGAAAAACTACCACCTGCTATTACACGCGTTAAACCGCTAACGCGCCTTCGTAAAAGGAGCCCTTAGTGCGATCCCACAAATGCAGTCAATTTGCTCCACACCCTATTAAATGTATTACCGAACCCCCAAACACTCCGCATGCATTCTCTCATACTTATAAGTGGTACAAACATTTGCCCACCGAAATGTGTAATTAAGTCTATCCTAATTCTTCCAGTTTCGTGTAATCATCTGGATAGCTATTCCCGTCAAGAAAAGACGGCTTTTATATTTATCCATATTATATTTATTTGATTTATGCCTTGTTAGATTTTCCTAGTTGGATTCCAACATTGTATTCCATTTCCTCTATCAAAACAGCACAGCATCCCAGCAGGTGAGGCTGGTCTCGGTTAGGGCACTGGTCTATGACCCGGGGGCCGCCACGAGAGCGGACCGTTGGGCGTGATGTTACCACTGGTCTGACCCAGCAGCGGCAATTCTTATGTTCTAATGTAAGTTATTCCCATCCAGCGCTGTACTGTTATATGGCATGAAATTCAGTGCAGGGCATAGGTTTTTATTTATTTCTTTTTTTGACAGCTGCAATTGGCTTTTGGACAATGTAATGACGGCTTAAATGGAGGGACCTGTGGCAGGAAGCTATATAATTGAGGCAGCACAGGAGAAAGTATCTTAGAAGGCTATGAATGGGAGAGCTTGAGAAAGCTGAGATGATGTCACACCATTTCTGATGAAAGGCAATTTAAAATGACATGAATGGTGAGGTTGGTTAGTCTTAGAGATCCAGTGTGATGATGACCCACTACTCTCTTGCCTGGTCAAAAGCATGAAGGAGGGGGGGGAGAAGGAGAGGGGAAGGAATCCGTCTCCTAAATTACCCAGCTTTTACCTCTAAATCCATTTGCTAATTTTGTAAACACAGCCTGTTTCCATTCCGTATTGCCCCGTTTACTGACAGTAGGACCCTAATCCTGCCAGGAAGGAAAGATCGGATTACAGGCGCGCTTCAGGACGCCGCTGCAGTCTCTCCACACCTGAAGGGATTTTGGCATGAAGCTACTGACAGAAAGAAAGATTGTGAGGCAGGGGCCCCGGGTGGCTCGGTTGATTGATGCTGCAATTAACCAGCTGGTTGCCAGAGGTTTCCCGTTCCAGCACTTTCAGGCTGTGTTGCATGGCCTTCACGAACTGCACGCTTTGCTTCCTTTGCATCTTCTGATCTTTCCGAATTCGAACGATTACGCTTCTCCCTCCGTATTCGCGGGGGATGCGGGCAGAACATAGCCGTGAATACTGAAAAACCGCGAATAACTTTTTGCGTGTTATTTGCGGTTTTTCGGTAAAAATAGACCTGAAAAAGATAATAAACTGTGAATAACCAACCTGCGATTTGCTCCGTACAACGCGGGAGCAGGGGTTTCCAATGTGAAACGCCGGGTTCAGTGCCGAAAATTAGAGGGTGGAGTCAGCAGCCGAAAAATTGCGAATCCGCAGATACAGAAACCACGGATACGGAGGTAGAAGTGTATATGAGATGTTTCTAGGGCTGGTTTGTAGGACGGCGAAATGATATTTTGGGGGGTCTTGACATCACAAATGAGAGCTGCTGAGGCCATAAAACTTCATAGCCTTTGCTAATTGAAGGAGTACGATACGTTTGATATCATCTCAGCTAATAACATCAGATTATATGAAAGGTGATAGTGAAGATTATAAACTGACATAATAATTATTATTATAATATACAGGCAGGTATTTGGTTGTGTTAATTACACATTGAAACAAATGTATTAGGCTCAGTACAACAACATCTGTTTCTAAGTTACAATGTATCCTGTTAAAAAAAAAATTCCATTTACTATATATGGATTTTGCTGAATATTGCAAAAATGATTAGCAATAGTAACCAAGATCATTATGTAACAGAGAAATTACTGCTTTGAGTCCTACTAATTAAACAGGACAACGGATATATAGGCATGCTGTCAGAAAGATTTATGGTAAAGCGATGTGAAAAATTTACAAATAAAGCAAAAAGCTGTTCTATATCCTGAACAATTTTTTTTTAGTGTTTTGATGTTGTTTTTTCAAGCGGGAGGCTTGACCAGACTGATCTGACATCATTATGTTCCTATTGCAGTCAGGAAGCAATGACTGTCTGAACATTGACCTGGACTGGCCACCGTGAGAACGGGCCACTGGGCTTGATAGACCATTGATCTGACCCAGTATGGCTGTTCTTATGCTCTTATGTGTGCCATGTATAGGACAATCAAGCCATTGTAACATCACTGATGAGGTTAGCTCTGAGGCACTGTGGAATGAGGCATTATGACATCACAATCTCAGCTCTGGAATGTTGGTCTCATTGGGGTTCTGGAATCTTGCTATTCTTTGAGATGCTGGAATGTTGGGCTTTGGCCAGGTACTAGGGACCTGGATTGGCCACCGTGAGAACCATTGGTCTGACCCAGTAAGGCTATTCTTATGTTCTCCGTCCCTCTCCCACCACTGTACTCAGTCACATTTCCCTTCTTGCTTACTAACCTCTACCTAGTTCCCATTAACTGCAGCAACTGGGCTTCTATTTATTTATTTATTTATTTATTTAATTCGTTTTCTATTCTGTTGTCGCCAAAGAGCTCAGAACGGGTTACAGGTTAAACATATCAACAGGAACAAACAAAGCAAGGGCCCAGGTATTCCACAGTCATAGAACGGAAGTCCAAGAACAAGGAACTGCCGATGAGGAACAGGAGCAGGCCCAACACACAGCTCCATCTCCAGGGACAACTGACCGGCTCCCCCCAAAGAAGCGCAGAGTAATAGTCATCGGGGATTCCATGCTGAGGGGCACTGAGGGACCAATTTGCAGACCGGATATGCAATCTAGGGAGGTCTGCTGTCTGCCTGGAGCCAGGATACGAGATGTCACCGCCAGTCTGGATAGACTACTCACGCCCCGAGACCACTTTCCTATGCTTCTTGTCCACATAGGAACCAACGACACTGCCAGGAACACACCGGAGACCATCACCAGAGACTTTGGAGCACTGGGTGAGAGGCTGAAGCGGACAGGAGCGCAGGTGGTTTTCTCATCAATCCTCCCAGTTAGAGGCAAGGGAAGAGCCAGAGATGAACGTATCCTGAGGACGAACGAGTGGCTACAGGGATGGTGCCGGGATATGAACTTCAGATTCCTAAACCATGGGGAAGCGCTACAAGGACTTCAGGGACCAGACAGACTCCATCTGACCAGTAGGGGTAAGAACGTCTTCGGACACCGACTAGCCCGCCTGCTTCACAGGGCTTTAAACTAGGTAAGTCGGGGGAGGGTACCCATTCACATATTAGTGCAGAAAGGAATTATCCTGATGAGGTGAGTCGAAACTCCGCTTCCATGTCCAAGGTAAGTACCCACATTGCAAACAGTTCTTTGGGAGTCACACCGACTCGGGTAGGATACGCCTCACAGGGACTTAGCAAACACAAGATATGGAGGGCCATGTATGTCAATGCACACAGTTTAGGTAACAAAATTCTAGAATTGGAGGCTGAAATAAGGAATGCCAACCTAGATGTGGTGGAAATATCTGAAACTTGGTTCACGGACTCACATGGGTGGGATATGGCTATACCGGGCTACAATCTACTTCGTCAGGACAGAGAGGGCAGGTTAGGAGGGGGGGTAGCTCTATACATTAAAGAGGACATCAAAACCACCAGGATCACAGATGTCAAGTACACCGGGGAGTCCCTCTGGGTAAACCTGGCAAGAGGCAGAGAAAAAATGCCTGTATCTAGGTGTGGTATACAGACCCCCAAGACAACTGGAAGACATGGACGCAGAATTAATTGAAGACATAGAGAATATCACTCTACGAGGAGAAGCTGTACTGCTAGGGGACTTCAATATGCCTGATGCAGACTTGAACTCATTTTCAGCGACAACCAGCGGTAGCAGGAGGCTCTTAACCTCCATAAAGGGAGCACGTCTCAAACAAATGGTAACGGAGCCCACTAGGGCCCAGGCGATCCTCGACCTGGTACTCACCAACGGGGAAAGCGTCTCAGAGGTCTCAGTAGGAGATACGCTAGCCTCCAGCGACCGCAACATAGTATGGTTCAACCTTAGGAAAGGCTTCCCTAGATCAAACACGAAAACAAAGGTACTCAATTTCCGGGGCACAGACTTCGCACGCATGGGAGATTTCGTCCATCAGACGCTGCAGGACCAAGCGGAGACCGATGATGTAGAAGCTAAGTGGTTAACACTGAAATCAACCATACATGAAGCAACTAGCCGCTTCATAAAATCAGTAAATAAACGACAAAGAAACAATAAACCCCAATGGTTCACCGCGGAGATCTCGCACCTCATTAAGGAGAAGAAAAAAGCGTTTCTCTCCTACAAGCGCACGGAGAAAAGAGAGGCAAAAGTAGAATATAGGACCAGGTCTACAGCGGTCAAAATGGCAGTTAGGGAGGCAAAACTTCGAGTGGAAGAAATTCTGGCAAAAAACATTAAAAAGGGGGACAAATCCTTCTTCAGGTATATTAGTGACAGAAAAAGGAACACAGGCGGGATAGTACGCCTTAGAAGACCGGACGGAAGTTACGTGGAAGCAGATTCCGATAAAGCCGAACTACTGAATGAATACTTCTGCTCAGTCTTCACCTGTGAGGCACCGGGACACGGTCCGCAGTTGAAGGCAACACAAAGCACAGAAGACCCGTTTCAGAATTTTGAGTTCACACCAGGTGAAGTTTACAGTGAATTGGCAAGACTCAAGGTGAACAAAGCCATGGGACCAGACAATTTGCACCCAAGAGTGCTCAGAGAATTGAGCGATGTCCTGGGGAAACCGTTGGCTGAGCTATTCAATCTCTCCTTAAGTAAGGGGAAAGTTCCCCTGGACTGGAAATTAGCTAATGTCGTTCCTCTGCATAAAAAAGGTTGCAGGGCAGAGGCTGCGAATTATAGACCGGTGAGTCTCACATCAATAGTGTGCAAACTCATGGAAACATTAATTAAAAGCAAATTGGACACGATCTTGAATGAAGGGAATCTTCGGGATCCCAGTCAGCATGGATTCACCAAGGGTAGGTCCTGCCAATCCAATCTCATCAGCTTCTTTGACAGGGTAACAAGAAAGTTGGACTTGGGAGAGTCTTTGGACGTCGTGTACCTGGACTTCAGTAAAGCTTTTGACAGTGTCCCACACCACAGGCTGTTAAGCAAGATGGAATCGATGGGGTTAGGAGAGACACTAACTGCATGGGTCAATGATTGGCTGAGTGGCAGACTTCAGAGGGTGGTGGTTAATGGTACCCTCTCTAAAACATCGGAGGTGACCAGTTGAGTGCCGCAGGGCTCGGTCCTGGGTCCACTCCTTTTCAACATATTCATAGGGGATCTGACTCAAGGGCTTCAAGGTAAAATAACACTATTCGCCGATGACGCCAAACTATGTAATATAGTAAGTGAATGCAGTTTACAGAATTATATGGCGCAGGACCTGCTTACATTGGAAAGTTGGTCTTCAACCTGGCAGCTAGGCTTCAATGCTAAGAAATGTAAGGTCATGCACCTCGGAAGCGGAAATCCATGCAGGACGTACTTCTTGAACGGAGAAACTTTAACTAGGACTTCAGCAGAACGAGATTTAGGAGTAATCATCAGTGCAGACATGAAAACTGCCAATCAAGTGGAGAAGGCTTCATCTAAGGCAAGGCAGATATTGGGTTGTATCAATAGAAGTTTCGTCAGCCGAAAGCCTGAAGTCATAATGCCGTTGTACAGGGCCATGGTGAGACTTCATCTGGAGTACTGTGTGCAATTCTGGAGGCCACATTACAGTAAAGATGTGCGCAGAATTGAATCGGTTCAACGGACGGCCACCAGGATGATCTCGGGGCTCAAGGGTCTCTCGTACGAAGAGAGACTAAACAAATTGCAGCTCTACACTCTTGAGGAACGTAGGGAGAGGGGAGACATGATCGAAACATTTAAGTACCTCACGGGATGTGTCGAAGTGGAAGATGATATTTTCTTTCTCAAGGGACCCTCGGCCACAAGAGGGCACCCGCTCAAACTCAGGGGCGGAAAATTTCATGGCGACACCAGAAAGTATTTCTTCACAGAGAGAGTGGTTGATCATTGGAACAAGCTTCCAGTGCAGGTGATCGAGGCAGACAGCGTGCCAGACTTTAAGAATAAATGGGATACCCATGTGGGATCCCTACGAGGGTCAAGATAAGGAAATTGGGTCATTAGGGCATAGACAGGGGGTGGGTAAGCAGAATGGGCAGACTTGATGGGCTGTAGCCCTTTTCTGCCGTCATCTTCTATGTTTCTATGTTTCTATGAGAAGGAAAGAATGTGGAATGCAATGATCTTGACAAGGCGTTTATTGAGCCAAGTCAAATAAAAATAATATTAAAAGATCAAAAATAAAATCATCTCTACTTCATGTATAACTGACATATGATGTCATTCATAATTTCAGTACAAGTTTACGATACAAGTTTTTATCTTAACTGGACATATATTAGAGATCTAATATTATTATGCATAATAGACTAGTCTTTAAGCCTGTTATATTAACGGGTGCTAGAATAGATGTATGTGTCTGTCTTTCTTTCTCTCTTTCTCCTTGGCCACTTTCTGTCTGTCTGTCTTTCTCTCTTTCTTTCTGTCTCTCTCTTTCCTCGGCTATCCATCACCACCCTTTGCCTGCTCCCCCTGTTCAGCAGCAGCCGTTCTCCCTTCCTTTTACCTCCCCCCTATCCACCACCGCCCCTTACCTGCTCCCCCTGTCCAGCAGCAGCCCTTCTCCCTTCCTTTTACCTCCCCCCTGTCCACCACCACCCCTTGCCTGCTCCCCCTGTCCAGCAGCAGCCTTTCTCCCTTCCTTTTACCTCCCCCCTGTCCACCACCACCCCTTGCCTGCTCCCCCTGTTCAGCAGCAGCCCTTCTCCCTTCCTTTTACCTCCCCCCTGTCCACCACCACCCCTTGCCTGCTCCCCCTGTCCAGCAGCAGCCTTTCTCCCTTCCTTTTACCTCCCCCCTGTCCACCACCACCCATTGCCTGCTCCCCCTGTCCAGCAGCAGCCCTTCTCCCTTCCTTATACCTCCCCCCTGTCTACCACCACCTCTTGCCTGCTCCCCTTGCCATTGAGCCTTTCATAAGAACATAAGAAATACCTCTGCTGGGTCACACCAGAGGTCCATCACGCCCAGCAGTCCGCTTGCGCGGCGGCCCAACACGTCCAGGACCTGTGTAGGAGTCCTTTCTCTGTACCCCTCTATCCCCTTCTCCTTCAGAAAATTGTCCAATCCCTTCTTGAACCCTAATACCGTACTCTGTCCTATCACGCCCTCTGGAAGCGCATTCCAGGTGTCCACCACCCCGTTGGGTGAAGAAAAACTTCCTAGCATTGGTTTTGAATCTGTCCCCTTTCAACTTTTCCGAATGCCCTCTCGTTCTTGTAGTTTTCAAGAGTTTGAAGAATCTGTCCCTCTCCACTTTTTCTATGCCCTTCATGATCTTATAGGTCTGTCATGTCCCCTCTAAGTCTTCTCTTCTCCAGGGAAAACAGCCCCAGTTTTTCCAGTCTCTCAGTTTTTCCATACCCTTTATCAAACGTGTCGCTCTCTGAACCCTCTCGAGTATCGCCATATTCTTCTTAAGGTATGGCGACCAATATTGGACGCAGATAAGAACATATATAAAGAGACAGATATCTATGTTACATTCACGTCCAACATACACCATGACAGAGCTCATGAGGTAGTAAATTGTACCCAAGGGTATAGAAGACTCCAAACGATGCCCTCTGTTCAAAGAATCATCCACATGACTGCTTATTAGTTAGCAGTGAGTAATGAGAAATAGCTTGAGGCAGAAGCGCAGATGTCCTGAAATATTCACCCAGGCTGTGGTGTAATAAGATTATAACGGGCAGTAATGCACTCACCCCCTTCCCAGGACTCCAATAAAGAGATTCACAGGCTTGGTGCTTGACGGTACGAAAGAACTGGCCTAATACGTGTCTTCAATATTCATGGCAAATGTTTGATTAAGTGTAAACAAAAGAACTCTAGATATTAAAAAGAAATGCATATATATTCCTTCATGTCTCTCAGATGCCGGCGTTTCTGTTGTAAGGGAAGGCTTTCATCAGAGCCTCAGTGGGGTTCGTCAGCATTAATACCTGAGCACCTGAGAAGAAGAATTAAGCAATCGTATAAGTTAAAGAGAACTATGCAATAGGAGATTTTTGGGAAAAAATTTTTTTGCTTTCATTATTATTATATATATATATTTTTAATCTTTATTAAATTTCCAAGCTACCATAGTGCAAACAAACAATGTCAATATACAAAAGTGTACACGAAATGCACATTAAACTTATAAACATTAATGTATAACTATTCCCTCCCCCCACCATCACCACAAAATAATCAGAAAAAGTACATACCTACAGGAAACCCTCCATATATTCCCCAAATGAAATTCCAATGCAAAACCCTTCCCGCTCCCACCCACCCTGGATGTTTATGCTTAAGGGTCGATAAATAAAATCAATTATCATTCCTTACAGAACTTAGGGCTCCTTTTATCAAGCCGCGCTAGCGGGGTTTACGCGCGTGACGTTTCATCACGCGTTAACCCCCGCGCTGGCGGCTAGCAAGGCTTGATAAAAGGAGCCCTTAGTCAATGGTTCCCAAACATCCATAAATTTCTTATACCGTCCCTGTTGTACGGCCATTTTAAAAGTATATCAGAGAGATTCTCACCAGAAAGTGTCATTTAATCTATCCCAGTTCTTCCAATTCCTCAAAATAAGTTGTATGGCAACTCCTGTCATTATAAAGAGAAGTTTGTTATTTCGGGCAGATATTTGGCTTTCAGCCCTCCTTAATGTAATTACCGTTAATGTCAGCTAAAAGCCAAATATCTGCTTTCATTATTATTGATTTATAGAAAATTATAGCAGATAGAGGCCCAATGGCCCATCCAGCCTGCCCGTCCATTTTATCCTACCATCTCTTTCTCACCTTTAATAAAAATAATAATAATTTTATTCTTATATACCGCCAAAGCCGTAGTAGTTCGAGGCGGTTTACAACAAAGAAGGGCTGGACAATCAGCGAATAGGTACAATCAGCGAATATAGCAGACTTGTACAGTCTGTGTCTGTGCATGGCCGTTTGGAGGAGGATGGGCAGGGGAGGGCTTCAATGGCTGGGAGGGTGTAGATGGGCTGGAGTAAGTCTTAACAGAGATTTCGGCAGTTGGAACCCAAGCACAGTACCGGGTAAAGCTTTGGATTCTCGCCCAGAAATAGCTAAGAAGAAAAAAAAAAAAAATTTAAATTGAATCAGGTTGGGCAGACTGGATGGACCATTCGGGTCTTTATCTGCCGTCATCTACTATGTTACTATGTTAATTTATATAGGTAAGCATGATACAGGTACAATATATATAGGTGAGCAGGATACAGAGGAAGGCATCAGGGATCTTGGGTCGGGCATAAGAGGTCTTAGGATACAAATCGGTTAAACAGGTTTGTTTTTAATAATTTTCTGAAATTTAGGTAGGATGAGGAGTGCGAGATAATATTGTCCAGCCAATCATTTAGTTGACCTGCTTGGAGGGCAAGTGTTCTGTTCAGGTATCTTTTGTAACGGCAGGCCTTTAGTGTTGGATGGTTAAACAGGTGAACTCTGTGTGTGGGTCTGGATGAAAAATCTAAGATAAAATGGGGAACCAAGTATGGGGGGGCCAAGTCAAGAATGGATTTGTAACAGAGACAGGCAAACTTGAACTGCACTCTTGCTTCCAGGGGCAGCCAGTGGAGTTTTTGGTAGTAGGGAGTTATGTGTTCCCATTTTTTTAGCCCAAAGATCAGTCGGATTGCTCCTACCTGTCCCGTGCTTTCTTGAATTCAGATACAGCCTTCGTCGCTACCGTTTCCACCATGCATCCACCACCCTTTCGGTAAAGAATTATTTCTTCAGGTTACTTCCAAGTCTATCGCTTTCTAAGTTCATCTTATGCTCTCTCGTTCCGGTTTCCTTTCAGACCAACCTCCTGTGCATTTTATGCCACAGAGATCGTTAAATGTCTCAGTCATATCTCATTTCTCATGTATTGTAACACCTTTACTGAAGCTCGTGCAAACTGCTCAGAATTGACTCCCCAATAAACAATCAACGATGCCTTTATAACTGTTCTGTGCCATTTATGTTATTCTACATGGATTGTTATGTAACATGCATTTAGGGAATATATTTGAAAACATATTTCTAGGGCAAAATGAAAAGCATATTGAGAGTTCTTGACAGTAAAAAAAAAGATGATATCAAGTTATAATCAAATTAAAGCTGCAAATAAGATGTCAAAGACATCACTGTTATTCTAAATATTCATTGTATTCAAGGACTTCATTGTTATGTCTTCGCTGACTGTCCAGCTCTTCTTATTGTAAACCGCCTCGAACTACTTTGGCTTTGGCGGTATATAAAATATAAAATTATTATTATTAATCCAAGATTAGATGTTTTGCGGAACATGCACAAACATGTCCATTTTCAAAATTGCGAGGCATCCATCTTGTTTTGAAAATGGACGTGTTTGAGCTTAGCGTGTCTATCTTTTTGAACCATTTTCGGGGGAAAAAAAATAAAATATATATATTTTATTATTTTTCCCCGAAAATGGTTCAAAAAGATAGACACGCTAAGCTCAAACACGTCCATTTTCAAAACAAGATGGATGCCTCGCAATTTTGAAAATATATATATATATATATACACATCCAAAGCAAAAATGCACACAGCAAACCACTGGGACGTAGGAGGGGACCAGCAGAGCAGTTGGGCACCCTAGAGGGGCACTGCAGTGAACCTCACATAAAAAGTGACCACTAGGGGGAGTGTGGGGGTCATGCCCTCCAGTGGTCATCTGGTCATTCTGTGCACCTTTTTGGCACTTATTTGTCGTTAAAACAGGTCTAATCACAAATGTCAAACTTGTACCCTGGATGTATTGCTAAATGCTCATAAGCCTGCTCTTGTCCTGCCCACACTATCAGGCTGATAATCAAAACACATAGGGCTCCTTTTACTAAGCTGCAATAGCGTTTTTAGCGTGCGCAGAATTTTAGCACACGCTAAACCCGCGCCACGCCGCTAGAACTTTCGCCAGCTCAATGCTGGCGTTAGCGTCTAGCGCAGGGATCTCAAAGTCCCTCCTTGAGGGCCGCAATCCAGTCGGGTTTTCAGGATTTCCCCAATGAATATGCACTGAAAGCAGTGCATGCATATTCACTGGGGAAAATCCTGAAAACCCGACTGGATTCCAGCTCTCGAGGACCGGAGTTGCCCACCCCTGTTCTAGACCCATCAAGTCATGGATGCGATTCTGCCAGGCCCAAAAGGATTATTTTTTTTTTTAACTAGAATTGCAGTCTGTTTAACTAAGTAACTGCCCAGATATACAGTAGTTCAGGGATCTCAAAGTCCCTCCTTGAGGGCCACAATCCAGTCGGATTTTCAGGATTTCCCCAATGAATATGCACTGAAAGCAGCGCATGCACATAGATCTCATGCATATTCATTGGGGAAATCCTGAAAACCCGACTGGATTCCGGCCCTCAAGGAGGGACTTTGAGACCCCTGGTCTAGCGCTTGCGGCAATTCTGCCCGCACTAAGCACGTGCTAAAACCGCCGTTGGAGATTAGTAAAAGGAGCCCATAGACATCCAAAAAGCATCCTACATCGGCGCTTGGACATCCTAATTGCCAGGACGGGTGTGGTGAAGGTGAGTTATGGGTGGTCTCAAGGGCGGGTTAGACACAGACGTTTTGCAGCCATAAATCAAAGATTATGCAAAACATCCTGGACGGAACTTTATACGTTTAGAACGAGACCTGTTTTAGAAAGGTCTAAGTGCCGCCAAGGTGTCTGAACTGACCAGACGACCACTGCATGCATCGAGGAAAGACACCCCCGCACTCCCCCAGGACTCACTGACCCCCCTTCCGCCACTCAAAAATGAGAACAAAAAGATACCAACCTGGCCCGAAAACAGCAGCATCTGTGTGAAGGAGTCTAGTAGAGCTGCACTCAGGTGTCTTAAGGAGCTTGCTGGGTGGGCTAATGAACCATAGAGAAGAGGACCCAGGCCCACCTAAACCCTACTATATTGCCATATAGTAATAATAATAACAATAACAGTTTATATACCGCAGGACCGTGAAGTTCTATGCAGTTTACAATTAATTAGAAAGATTCTACGGTGTCAGGTCAAAAGCGCGCCGCGACAAAGGCGCGCCCAGACAATTGAGCGCAGCACGGAGGCGCGCGCCGCTCTAAATTACTGTTTTTAGGGCTCCGACGGGGGGCATGGGGGGGAACCCCCCCACTTTACTTAATAGACATCACGCCGCATTGTGGGGGCGTTGTGGGGGATGTGGGGGGTTGTAACCCCCTACATTTTACTGAAAACTTAACTTTTTCCCTGTTTTTAGGGAAAAAGTTCAGTTTACAGTAAAATGTGGAGGGTTACAACCCCCCAAACCCCCCATAACGCCGGCGCGATGTCTATTAAGTAAACTGGGGGGGTTCCCCAAGAAAATCCCCCCTCGGAGCCCCTAAAAATTGTAATTTTGTGCGGCGCGCGCCTCCACACTGCGCTCAATTGTCGGCGCGCGCTTTTGTCTTTCGCGCCGTTGTCTATGAACCGATTCTACAAATTGAATGGGACATTCATAGTTAGAGATTAGTGGTTAACAGTTTACGGGATGAGATTTGGGGGGAGTGAGATTGTGATGGGGTCGATTGTACAGATTCGTTACCTAGATACTTCAAGAACAGGTATGTTTTTAGATGTTTCCTAAATTCACCATAGTTGTTTGCGTGTATGATTAGTTTTTCCAGGTCTTTGCCCCATAAGGCTGCTTGATACGATAGAAGTTGTTGAAGGTGTTTCTTGAATTTACATCCTCTAGCCGATGGGGAAACGAACTTCAGGTGTGTTCTTCTCTTATGTCTGTTGGTTGAGAAGGAGAAGAGGTCAGTTATGTATTTAGGGGCTAGACCGGATAGTACCTTGAAGCAGAGACATCCCAGCTTGAACTTCACACGTGCCTCTATTGGCAGCCAGTGCAGGAGTCGGTAGGAAGGGGTTATGTGATCGGACTTCTTCAACCCAAAGATAGGTGCCATCCGCAATCATAAGTGCTATTGGGGTGGTACACAGGAGGGTATACTACTACACTTCTCCCTCCGCATTCGCGGGGGATGCAGGCAGAACATAGCCGTGAATACCAAAAAAAAAAAAAAAACGCAAATAACTTTTTGCATGTTATTTGCGGTTTTTCGGTAAAATAGACCTGAAAAAGATAATAAACCGTGAATAACCCCACCTGCGATTTGCTCCGTACAACGCCGAGAGCAGCGATTTCCCTCAGGAACCACCGAGAGCAGCGATTTCCAATGTGAAACGCCGGGTTCAATGATGAAAATTAGGGGGGGGGGGCGGAGTCGGCAGCTGAAAAATCGTGAATAAGCGAATCCGCAGATATGGAAACCGCGGATACGGAGGGAGAAGTGTACTACTACTATGAATTATTTCTATAGCGCTACCAGACGTACGCAGCGCTGTACAGTCACAAAAGAAGATAGTCCCTGCTCGAAAGAGCTTACAATCTAAACAGATGTCATGGATACAGTTAAGGGGAACGGTTAATCTGCTGGCTGGGTTGGAGGGCAGAGGGGAGTACAGAACAATCAAGCCAGTATGACATCACTGATGAGGTTGGCTCTTATTGGTGGAATGAGGCATTATGACATCACAATACCAGCTCTGGTTACCAGAGACAGAAACTTTTCACACTACTACTACTACTATGAATTATTTTTATAGCGCTACCAGACGTACGCAGCACTATACAGAATCACAAAGAAGACAGTCCCTGCTCAAAGAGCTTACAATCTAAACAGACAAGAGAGACAAACAGGATGTCATGGATACAGTTAAGGGGAATGGTTAATCAGCTGGCTGGGATGGAGGGCAGAGGAGTAGGGTTCGGTGAAACACCTTCCTCAGGGGTCCAATAAATGAAAATGTAGTGAAATAGCATTGCTAACCAAAGATAATGAAGGGTAAATGCTGTGGCAAAATACCTCCCTGAATAATAGGCCTGAGGAAGATGTTGGGTCCGTGATATGCAAGTGTGGATAGTGTTTTTAGTTTTTTCTGAAGAAATAAAAAGAAGGTTTTGAACATTGTTGGTTTTCACATCTTTTGTGCTTTGTGTGGTTTACTATTTTTACTGTGGAAACGTGGGTCATTTTCTTAGTTTTAATGTTTGAGTCTAGCAATATTTAAAGAGCTCTGGCTGTGTAAGATGCTGACAATCTTTTCGACTATATTCACACATTTTAACAAGCAAGTGCCAGTCTTAGTGATTAGTATGGTTCTCTGCCGTGTACTGTAAACCGCCACTCAGTAGTGTAGTAAGAGGGGGCAGGGGTGGCGGTTCGCCCTAGGTGCCATCTTGGAGGAGGATTCCTCTCTGCGCCCCCCCCCCCCACACACACACACACTCCTTCCCGACCCCCACTAACAAGTGCGTGCGCCCCTTCCCTCGGTTCTCTTTAATATTCCCAGCGCGAGCAGTATCGCAAATTTTCTGCCTGCGTCAGTGTCGGATCTCTCTGACATCATTTCCAGGTCCCGCGTCTAGGAAGTGACATCAGAGGGAGAGCCGACACACTGGGGGCAGCAAGTTCATGATACTGCTCAAGCCTGCAAAATTAAAGAGGTAAAGGGGAAGGGAAGGGGAGCACGCACGTGGGAGGGGGGTCAGGAAGGAGCGGGGGTGCTAACACCTCAAGTGCCACTCACCCTCACTACGCCACTGGCACCACTCTACATAGAGGATGTGCGTCAGGCAGCTACTGTACGCAGGGAAATACTTTTAAAACCAATTGGAGGAATTTTTTTTTTTCACTCAGAGAACAGTTAAGCTCTGGAACGCATTGCCAAAGGATGTGGTAAGAGCGGATAGCGTAGCTGGTTTTAAGAAAGATTTGGACATGTTCCTGGAGGAAAAGTCCATAGTCTGTTATTGAGAAAGACATGGAGAAAGCCACTGCTTGACCTGGATCGGTAGCATGGAATGTTGCTACTCCTTGGGGTTCCGGAATATTTTGTTACTCTTTGGGATTGCGGAATCTTGCTATTCTTTGAGATGCTGGAATATTGCTACTCCTTGAGTTTTGGCCAGGTACTAGTGACCTGGATTGGCCACTGTGAGAACAGGCTGCTGGACCATTGGTCTGATCCAGTATGGCTGTTCTTATGCTCTTACGTGAGCCAAGTAGAGGGCAATCAAGCCATTGTAACATCACTGATGAGGTCGGCTCTGAGGCACTGTGGAATGAGGCATTATGACATCACAATCTCAGCTCTGGAATGTTGCTCTCATTGGGGTTCCGGAATCTTGCTATTCTTTGAGATGCTGGAATGTTGCTATTCCTTGGGCTTGGTGGACCATTGGTCTGACCCAGTAAGGCTATTTTTATGTTCTCGTCACCCCCTGAGAATAAGATTTATCTGCGAATGAATTTAGTGTTGAAGAAAGCTGGAGAATGAGGAGGCACCTCCGCAGCCAGGCACAGAGCAGGCCACAGCAGGGCATCACACTCCAAACAGCTCAGCCAACACTTCTTCAAGAAATATTTCCACATACTCCAGCACTACTTTTGTCCTGTTACTTTCTGTCTTTTCGCGCCTTTGAGGAAAAAGGAAAAGCGTGGGCAGAAATTGCATAACTGTTATTACAATCATCACTTTGAATCCATGCATACATCTTTCAGTGAAATAAAATGGATTTTAGTTCCCACTGTCGTATGACATGACCTATGAACCCCTTTCTGGAAATACTAGTGACAGGTCATCACTTATAGCAGCTTTTCTTGCCTTAATAGGCTGACTCCTCGGATGCAGTATATCAACAGGGCTCTTTCAAGCATTCATTAACCAGATTCTTTCAGCCGAAAAACGTACAAATAGCACTCTAAAGCAGCTTTTACTGTATCAAGTGTATATGGATTAAACTATAATAAGAAAGTGCTCTAACCCTGTGAAGGATTTTATTTCAGGGTGGAAACATGAAGGCAATGACAATATTCCAAAAATGGATAATTGATCGTATAAAATCTTTTATGGACTGAGCTCCTGTCTGATTTGGGGAATATTGGTTTGAAAATCTCTTTTTTTTAAGAACATAAGAATAGCCTAACTGGGTTAGACCAATAGTTCATCAAGCCCAGTAGCCCGTTCTCACGGTGGCCAATCCAGGTCCCTAGTACCTGGCCAAAACCCAAGGAGTAGCAACATTCCAGCATCTCAAAGAATAGCAAGATTCCGGAACCCCAATGAGAGCAACATTCCAGAGCTGACATTGTGATGTCATAATGCCTCATTCCAACCTCATCAGTGATGTTACAATGGCTTAATTGTCCTATACTTGGCTCACTTTAAAACATAAGAATAGCCATACTGGGTCAGACCAATGGTCCATCAAGACCAGTAGTCCGTTCTCATGGTGGCCAATCCAGGTAACTAGTGCCTGGCCAAAACCCAAGGAGAAGCAACATTTCATGCTACCGTTCCAGGGCTTCCCCCATGTCTTTCTTAATAAGACTATGGACTTTTCCTCCAGGAAATTGTCCAAACCTTTCATAACACCAGCTATCTGCTCTTACCACAACCTCTGGCAATTTCACTCTGCTCCTTTGAGTTTTCATCTCAATCAGAACCATCCTTGATTACAATACACCATGAGCCTTTATTCATAAATCCCTGAGATTTCCCCATCCCCACTGTTATATGGCCATCCTAGCCATCAAGGTGAAATTCTCAGCAAAAGGCTACATAGTCTTCAGTTTCTTCCAGAGCCCTGCTAATGTGGATCTGAGACCTGGCCACTAGGTGGCGGTGGTGAGTGCTGTCAAAGACCTTCCACTCTCGTGAGCTATGTCAGGTGACCATAATCCTTGAAGGCCACAACTCAGTCGAGTTTTCAAGATTTCCACAAAGTATAAGCATGAGATTGATTTGTATATATTACTTCCATTGTATGCAAATAGTTCTCATGCAGGTTCATTATGGATACTTTGAAACCCCAACTGGGTTGCAGCCCTCAAGGACTATGGGATATATGAATGCTCTCTTAGCACATTGGGTAGAAGAAGTCTGGCATGAGAAATCAAGCAGGTCTACCAAGGGGTTATGGCACCCTGAGCTAGAATTTTTTCTTGTGCCTCTGCCCCCTTCCCCATCTGCATCGGTGCCCTCCCCACCCCCTATCCCCTGCTGGCATCTATTTCTCTGCCGTGCTCTCCTCCACACTCTGCCACTGGTACCACCCCAGGCTTAACGTGAGAACAGGAAGTACTTGTCCCATGGTCATTGGAACGGGGGAGGCCACTGGGGCTAAGGCCTCCCCAAAGATTGGCGGTCGCCGATCGGTTATGGCTCTACTCCCCCCAACCACCTCCTCCCTGTACTGTACTTTTAAATCTTGAGGCAGCCGCCGTGCAGCGTCGACAAGCAGGCCTGCCCGGGAACCCTTCATCCTACTTCCGGGGGCAGGCCTGTTCGTTGACGCTGCACGGCGGCTGCCCCAAGATTTAAAATGGGTGGGAGAGTCAGGAGCTGGTGAGAGGTCAAGCCATAGGACTCCGCTGGGGTCCAGGGTGGAGCCCCTGAGCCCCCCCCGGACAAAACAGCGTTTGTCTGCCTATGCTTGTCCTCCTGTTCAAACTTCCTAATCATTGTTATAGTACTATTAGATCAGGTGTGTCCAATGTCGGTCCTCGAGGGCCGCAGTCCAGTCGGATTTTCAGGATTTCCCCAATGAATATACATGAGGTCTATTTGCATGCACTGCTTTCATTGTATGCTAATAGATCTCATGCATATTCATTGGGGAAATCCTGAAAACCCGACTGGATTGCGGCCCTCGAGGACCGACATTGGACACCCGTGTTATTAGATATAAGAGGCGCTGTACACATTATCCCTCTAATTCTATTTTTTAAATATTGAAAATTGTGCACACAAATTTGGGCATATACTCAATTTGCACACTCAATTTAATTGAATAACAAGAAAATTAGCACCAATTGCATTTTAGTATGCAAATATTGGCAATAATTAGAATCACTCACAAGTTATGTGCATAGATTTAGGTCTAGAGCAGGGGTAGGGAACTCCAGTCCTCGAGAGTCATATTCCAGTCGGGTCTTCAGGATTTCCCCCATGAATATGCATTGAAAGCAGTGCATGCAAATATATCTCATGCATATTCATGGGGGAAATCCTGAAAACACAACTGGAATACGGCTCTCGAGGACTGGAGTTCCCTACCCCTGGCCTAGAGGCTTTTAAGACCCATTTGAAGCTGTTCTTTTTCCAGCAGACCTTTGGAGAAGAGAAGAGATTCCTCAGATCAGCCATATCTATTGAAATCAAATTGACGCAGGTCATAACAACGAGATCTGGAAAGTCCCTGCTGTCCGTCCATATACTCTCCCCCCACCCCCCTTATAACCAAGACCTTCCTCCTTGGCCGCCAATAAAAACACTACAGTCTTTGATGGCAGAAATTAGCCACAGCTCAGTTTATTCATCAAAACCCGTTAACATATCATAACTTCCATTAACATGAAACAAAGAGCTCCTCCCGAGCTACCCTATAAAATTGTTCAGTGCCACCACAGCAAGGGTCAGAGGGGTGGTATGTCCCTCATGCCCCTTTTATCTGGGTCACCTGATCCACCGGGCACGGCACCCCGCCGGCCCACCGCTCATCACCTGATGAGCCCAATGACCCTGTAGCTCGGGAGATCCGCCACCCCGAGCTACCATTTACTGCCCCATAACAAACGGGCGGGTGGGTGGGAAAATCTGCCATGGAGGACCCTGAAGAGGATGAGTCCTCCCACTTCCCCTCCTTTATAGCCTCGGCCCCATGCGTTGCCCTCCTTCCCACCTACCAAATTTAAATTACTCTTACTGACAGACCCTCTAACCTATCCTTTTCTTCCCTACCTATTACCCCTCCCACTACCACCCCGGCTGATGGTCGACACAAGGGCCTACCAGTCCCGTGTTATATTCCGCCCATCGACACGGGGGTCTCGGGCTCCCATTTTCCTTGGAGCATTATACACCAAACCCTTTTTTCATCTTCTCTCCCTCTCTTAGGAATGAATGTGGAGAAACTTAGGCTAAAGATAGCGACTCAATCGCTGTTGGCCGATTCTCTGGCCGATTTTTAAACAGTAATTGATTCACTATCAAGTTTGCATGCAGTGAGCGATTGAATCGGTGCATAGCCCTGACAGTAGGAGAAGCAGCCTCCTGTCACTGCTGTCAGGTCTTCTGCCAGGTTTTGGGGGTTTTTCTTTTTTTTCTTTATAATGGCAGAGATATTTTGTGTGTATTAGACACACAAAATATCTGCCCAATTTAAAAAAAATGATAAAAGCCCCTCCTTCCCCAAAAAATGGCAGGAGGTATGCCCACTCCCTCCTGCCATCAGTCGGGTCTGTTCGGGTCGGGTCGCACACCCCACACCCTCATCACACCCACCATGTCACACTCCTCCCCCCCATACCTTTAAGTCCGAGCAGGAGGGGTGCTCATTCCTTCCGGTTACTCTGCTGGCCACCGTCAGCAATGCAGACCTTAGGCCCCACCCCGGTGCATCATGTGATGCACAGGGAGGGGCCTAAGGCCCTGATTAGCTCAGGCGCCAATCAGGAACTTCCCTAGGGAAGAGCCTAAGGAAGTCTCTGATTGACCAATGTTTTGGCCAATCAGGGATTTCTTTAGGCTCCTCCCTAAGGAAGACCCTGATTGGCTCAAGTGCCTCGAGCTCCTCCCAATAAAAAGGTATTATTTTTTCCTTTATGTTTTTGTTTTATTTCTGCATATTACCTTGAAGAGTGGGCTGACACGGCCGCCACACCTTTTCACACATTGATTGCTGTATCATGTTTATAGATGAACATGTGATAAGAAAGACTACTTTTTACATAAATAACACAGCTTTTTAATAAATGTCCTGAAACCATTTAGAGAGCAAAAAGCCTAACCCATAATGGATATTAGAGAGCAAAAAGCCTAACCCATAATGGATATAAGTTCATGTTTTATTTCTGCTGGAAGGCTTTGTAAACAAATGGCATTTTTGATTGCCTATTATGTGAATGTTTTCTATCACACAGGAATATGAAGTTTATATTCTGGAGTTATTTCACCTACTTCTGCTGTTCTGTTTACATCTCCATACATCCGGGTCTATTGAAAGAAATCTTGGGTCATGGTACACTGTGTGAATGAGAGACCTGTCCCCTTAAAACAATCCAGCTGATATAATCACACTATCACCAGTGCTGACTTTTTCGGTTTTGAAAGCCTAAGCAAGCCTACATAGGGCTGCACCTCTATTTAAAAATCACAAGGCAAATTTTGTGAATTTATTTCTTAATCATTCCTAGCCTCAATAGTAAATTCTTTGCTATCATATGTGGATGGGTCTTTTCATTACAGGCAGTCCCCAGGTTAAGAAAGAGTTATGTTTTTTAAGCTGTTTTTAAGTCGGATTTATATGTAACTCGGAACTTGTAGATTTTAAGATTCTTGCTGCTTTCCTCTGCTCCCATATGACAAAAGGACCGACCGTCCCTACCAGTGTTCCCTCTAAGTTACACCACGCACAACCACACACTGTTCTTAATGTGGCCATGCATCATTCTTGAATCTGCTGCAGGAAAAGTGTAGGAGCCTATGCCACTGGAAATACTGCTCAGTGAAATCAAATGAAGCTGCAACTGCATTAAGCACGAGTCGTACTTAAGTCGGGTGTCTGTAACTCAGGGACTGCTTGAACTATTTATTATACCCTTAGGAGACCATTCTTTTGAGACTAGCAGCTTGGCAAATCAAGAGCTACCTCAGCAGAGTGTAAGCTCCTGGTAGGTTCTCTGTAACTAGAGATCTGTTCAACAAGAGTGGACCATAGGTTTCTCTGAGTTGGGGACTTTGCTATAAACTGGTATGCTGCCGAAAATTAGAAAGAGTTTGGAGCACGTCGCTTAGAGATCAGGGGGGGGGAAGCAATATACACATTATAACCAACAAATAAAACAACACAAACGCAAATACTGCTCAGATATGATTGGGATAGATGTTCATGATTCTTACAAACTGACACATTGCTCATTGGTGACTGCCTCAAACATAGATTTCCACTACACCTAGCTTTATACTTTGCAAACAAGATCGAGAATATATTTAAGTTACTTGGAAACACTGAAACTCTCGTGAGAATTCACAGGAGCCAGTATCAAAGCAGCTCAGCACCGAGCAGCAGCACCAAATCGCGCTCCTGCATGGGCTGCTCAGCCGAAGAAATTGATCTGCGCAGCTGGTTAGCAGTGGGGAAGGAGCTCGGAAAGCTTGCTCCTGCCCGCTACACCTCCACCAGGGAGCAGCAGAAGTATGAGGATAAGGCAGGGAAGGGGACAGAGCCTGGGAGGGAGGGGGCAGAGTTTGACAGAGGAAGGAAGGAAGGATGCTGGGTGCAGAGTCTGACAGGGGAGGGAGGGAAAGGTGCTGGGTGCAGAGCCTGACAAGGAAGGGAGGGAAGGGTGCTGGGTGGAGTGCCTGGCAGGAAGGAAGCTGGGAGCAGTGCCTTACAGGAAAGGAGTTGGGTGCAGTGCCTGACAGGGGAGGGAGGGAAGGTGGCTGGGTGCAGAGCTTGATAGGGAAGGGGCTGGGTGCAGAGCCTGATAGGGCAGGGCACTTGAATATTAAGCTGCCCAATTTATATTCAAGCCAACCATTTTTCCTCCTTTTTTGGGGGAAAAGGGGGGTCTCAACATATTCAGATCAACTTATGTTCGAGTATATAAGGTACAATGGTTTCAAGACTTTTTGACTAAAAGATGCTACAGAATGTTAAAAGATAGAACCTTCTCAGACTACTGGTCTCTACCATGCGGTGTATCTCAACGATCTCCTACCTCACCACTATTATACAAAATCTTTATGATCACATAAAATTTGATTGTTCTCAGACCTGCGGAATGGCTCTTTTCATATACAGATGATGGTTTTCTATTAATTCCTGCAAATCTGAAGCAAGCAAACATGGCTACCATACTGTCCAGGGCGTGAACTAAAATGCAAGAATGGTCGGTAAGATACCATCTTAAACTAAACACTGAAAAAAACCAAGCAATTACAGTTTGGGTGACACACACACACCTATTTCCATCTACCATTGATCTGGCAACCAACACTAGCTTCCACATTCAGAAATCCTCAAAAGGTCTGGGAGTCACTTTAGACAGTTTGTTGAGTTTTGAAGACCATGTTGACAATTTAGTCCAGAAATCCTTTCGTACTCTATAGAAGTTAAAGAGGGTCAGATCCTACTTCTTCCAACATTACAGGAAACTAGTACAGTCAACCAGGGCAGGATTAACCAATAGGCCCGGTAGGCACGTGCCTAGGGCCCGAAATGGTCAAGGGGGGGCCCGATGAAGGAGGGCATCAACATTGTTTTTTCCAAACAGCGATAGGCCCCTCCAGCATCGATCGGCAAAGCGGGCCCCCCCCAATCAGCAATGCAGGCCCCCCAACCAGCAATGCGCCCCCCCAAGCGACGGAAAATAAGACAAGCAAGCAACACGGGTAAGAAAGGCAACGGGAACTGTAATTTTGCAAGCGGTGCTGCTTGCCCAAAGCGTCCCTCTGACGGAGCTTCCTATTTCCGCCTGGGCACATGGTGGGGTAGGGCGAGGCAGGGCGCCAAGTGTACTTGTGTGCCTAGGGGCCCTCGATGAATTAATCCTGTCCTGCAGTCAACCATACTGTCTACAGTAGAGGTGTCCAACCTGCGGCCCAGTGTAGTATTTTGTGCGGCCCCGGTCAAGGGCGATGCAGTGTTTTGCTCTGCTGCCCCCAGGTGTTTACCGTCTTATCGGTTCCCTCCTCTGTCTTGCTACAGCGTCTGCATGTTTGTGCAGCTCCAGAAACCTTTTTTTCGACCAATGCGGCCCAGGGAAGCCAAAAGGTTGGACACCCCTGGTCTACAGTATACTAGACTACAGCAATGCACTACTTTCAGGAATTTCCGTGTTTCAAGTTTTCAAGTTTTATTTAATTTCTTTGATTACCTCGCATAGTCCAAATCCAATGCGATTTACACAAGTTCCAAAATTATGTAAAATATTAAAAACCGACAAACATAACATTCATTACCAATACAATAGTACATGTAAGGAGGGAAGCGGTTAACAACAATTAACATAAATACAATTCTAAAAAAACTAAAAGTAGAAATAAAACCAGGGGAGGGTTAGGCCGCAGAAGGTTGGGGCACAAATACCCGCTTAAATTCTGTTAGATCGTCTTCCTGAAACTATTATAGGCTATGACAAATCTATTGGAAAGCGTCCTTGAATAGCCAGCTCTATAGGAGACTTTTAAACTTGCTAAGTGATTTTTCTTCTCTCATATTGAGTGGAAGTGAATTCCAAATTTGTGGAGCTGTGGCGGAAAAGATTATATCTCTCCTAGAATATATAACTTTTAAGGAAGGTACTACTAGCAGGGCTTTGTCTTCAGATCTTAAGGATTTTATGGGGGAGTATGGTATTAGATATCTTTCTAAAAATATGGGACCTTTATTTATAAGTATTTTATGTGTGAGTAAAGCTATTTTGTAAGTGGTTCTGTAGTTTACTGGTAGCCAGTGTTCTTCCTTTAGAAGCGGTGTAACAGGATCAAATTTTTTCTTTTTCTTAATTAGTTTTATAGCAGTGTTTTGAAGAATTTGTGAAACTAATGAAAAAAACTCCAGTTGATACAAAACACAGAAGCAAAACCTTGTATATTACAAATCAAGATCTGACCAGTCACACTGCTGATCCTAGAGCTACACTGGCTACAGATAGAAAAGCGAATGGAATTCAAACTATGCTGCATAAACATTCAAAACACTATATGGCTCCCCAGATTTACTGAACTGTTCGGTGGATCTGCTAATCATCATAACTCTGACCGCTTGATCCTGTCATTCCCACTGTATTAAGGTTACTAGGCACCCGGATTTACTCGGATATGTCCTATTTTGAGAGGACATGTCCGGGCATCCAGATGGCTTTTCAAAACCCAGCACTATTGGTTTTGAAAAGCCACATCAGGAGGGTATCTGCACATGCGCTGATGCAACGTGGTGATGTTGCATGCGTGATTGTGATGTCGTTGAGTCACACCCGTGCATGCACAGATGCCCTCCCAACGTGGTTCCGAGCACGAGAACAGGTTGAGGGGGCTGGAACAGAACGGGGCATGACTTGGGTGGAACAGGGTGTGGCTGGGGGGGGATTGGGCAGACCTGGGGGGCGGAGCCATGGGTCTGGGTTTTACAACACACTTCCCCCTCCCGATTCACGGTTTTAAGACATGCGATTTTGATTATTCACCATTTCCTAAAATTGGAATCATCCCCCCCTCCCACCTCCCTCCTGCCTCCCGGACCTCCCCGGACCTTATCTGGTGGTCTAGCAGTCTTTCGGGGCAGGAGTGATCTTCCTACGCTCCTGCCCCATGCAGATCACTCTTTCAAAATGGCTGCCGTGAGTTCCCGTCGTAGTCTCGAGAGGAAGATGTTCAAAGCCATTTAACAAGCCAGAAACAGCTCCTAGCTGGATAAATGACTTGTTTAGGGCAAACTGGTCATATTCAACAGCAGTTAACTGGTTAGTTCCACTGAAAATGTCCTGGTAGCGCCCAATGCAAAATTGGCTATTTGGGGGGAGGAGGGGCATTCTGGGGACAGAGTCAGCCCTTGGCTGGTTAAGTGCCGACAGCCAGCACTTAACCGGCCAAGGTAACTCCATAAATAGTCAGTCCTATCTTCATGCCATTCACCATAGTTGGTTAAGTCCTGAAAATTGTACTTAACCAGCTGACTCCGCTCCCAGTAAACCTGCCAGAATAGCCGACTGTGTTTTGGTCAGCTCTGTAAAACCTGAGCATCAGAACTTAGATATCTATACAGTATACAGCAGGGGTCTCAAAGTCCCTCCTTGAGGGCCGCAATCCAGTCGGGTTTTCAGGATCTATGTGCATGCACTGCCTTCAATGCATATTCATTGGGGAAATCCTGAAAACCCGACTGGATTGCGGCCCTCAAGGAGGGACTTTGAGATCCCTGGTATACAGTATGATAAATAATAATAATAATAATAATAATAATAGTTTATTTATGTATACCGCCACACCATCAGTTCTTGGCAGTTTACACAATAAATCACAAAGTATTTAAAATACAGAGCCAGATAACAGTGTCTTATAGAAGGAAATAACACAATTCAATAAAACATACTAACCGACAAAGTACGACCCTAACTCATTCAATACAGATTATTTATACTAAAATAGATAAGCTTCTGTAAAATTTATTCCATAAAAATAATAAAAATCCATTTATCAAATTGATATTGATATCTATTAAGTACTGTCAAAGTGACAGTTTTGTACATTCAAAACATGAGTGGCGCTTTTAAGACAAGCACCTAAGGTTTCAGCTGAATATTCATCTTATGTTAGGAGCTTATCAATTTAAGCCTGCCTAGGTTTACCAGATATCTGGATTTAACCAGACATGTCTTCTTTTTAGTGGACTGTCCGTGTGTATGGGCAGTTTTTAGAAAACCCGGAAGTTTGTCCAGGTTTAGGAGCTCGGAGCCAGGTCTAGAGAGCATCTATGCATGTGTGCGATCGATGTCATCACATCAGATCCGTGGATGCTTGGAGGTCCCTCAGACGCAGCCCCGAGTTCAGGGAAGGAAAGGAGGCAGTTCGTGTGGGGGTGGGGAAGGGCAGGGCTGAGGCAGGAGCACGTGTCCTCTTTTTTTCCAGAAGAAATAACCCTAAGCCTGCCATACATTTGCCTAGATTTATGAGCCTTTATGTGATTTATGGGACTCGCGAGAACTGGCGGCAGCCATTCAGGGAGTAGCTAAGAGCCGGGCAGGAGTGCAAAAAGCTCATTCCTGCCCGGTATACTGCTGGGCCGCGAAAACTAAGGCAGCTATTCAGGGAGGGAGGGGCTCAGCGCAGGGTAGGAGCACGGAAAGCTCGCTCCTATCTGATACACTGCTGAACCACCAGGGATTCAAAAAGTCCAAAAAAGTGCATGGAGGGAGGCAGGAGGGAGGTAAAAATATTGTTAGAGTCAGCTGGGATAGGAGATGGGAGGGATCCCTCCAGTCCCGGCCTACCAGGCCATACGGCAGGCTGATGGAGGCCTACAACATGTCCGGGAGGGGGGCGGGTGGGCGATAATCAGAATATAAAACGAGACCCCCATTTTTGGGCCTTTGGTGGGGGGGAAGCAACAACACTGTACTTCCTACGTGCAATATCAGTTCAATGGATCTTTCTCAAGAGAGTGTCATGGTGCTGCATCTGCTGCGTAGTTCTCAACTCATGAACACCTCCTTTCACTAAACTGTAGTTCTGATGCTCCTAGAATTCCTATGAGCGTCAAAGCTATTACCGCCACGGCCAGCGCTTATAACTGCAATAGGGTCGTGAGCGTCGGCACTGTTAACGCCGCTGCCGGTACTCAGAACCGCACTACGGTTTTGTGAAAGGGGGCAATGAATGACTGTGCTTCTCTTCCAAAGCTCCACGCTGATCTTATCAATTTACTGTGCTATGAAAGGTCTCTCCAGAGCAGTGGTCTCAAACTCAAACCCTTTGCAGGGCCACATTTTGGATTTGTAGGTACTTGGAGGGCCACAGAAAAAAATAGTTAATGTCTTATTAAAGAAATGACAATTTTGCATGAGGTAAAACTCTTAATAATTTATAAATCTTTCCTTTTGGCTAAGTCTTAATAATAATATTGTCATTTACAGCTAAAGAGACATATGATCAAGAAACTGTTTTATTTTACTTTTGCAATTATGATAAACAAAGTGAGGGCCTCAAAATAGTACCTGGCGGGCCGCATGTGGTCCCCGGGCCGCGAGTTTGAGACCACTGCTCCAGAGGGATATCTTTATAGAATTAATATTTCCTTCATTAGCATCACTGTCTCTTCAACCAGTGTTTCCACAGTTCATGAAACTTGTCATTAAAAAGCTCGGGGACTGACGTTGAAAGTGATTTAACTAGCTAGAAATGGTTTTGAACAGCAGTTAACCGGTTAGCGACAAACTAGCTTCAGGAAATGGATCCTAAAAGGTAAATCGTGCCTGATGCACATGGAACATAAGGCGCTGTCGGTGTACTCAGAGTACAGTACACAGAGACCATAAAAGCGACTCGTATTAGCTACGCTGCTCTTAGTGAAGCAGCTGCCAGAAGTCTTTTTTTTTATTTAATGATAAATGAGAGAAGCACAAAAGAGCAGAGAGGAGCTGCCAAAACCTGGCAAGCGTGGCAGGCAGGTGTTTTCCCATGGTTCAGCACTAAAAGACGTGCTATAGTTAATGAAGCTGTGAAGACGACAGCACAAAAAAAAAAAACACAAGACGCATCAAGGGAAGAAAGAACTTCAGGTGTAATACCAGGATTTAAAAATAAAAAGTTACTTTTCTTTTTTTTTTGTATTTTTTTTTTTTATGGGTGAGGGGAATAGTCTAGATTGCAAAGATGATCTTATATATATATATAGTGCTATCAGATGTTCGGAGTAGAGAGTGCCCCGAAAGCCCGCTAGACCACCAGGTAAGGCCGGGATGCCGGGAGGAAGGCTAGAGGGAGGCGGGAACATCCGAAACTATGGTGTTTCCCCCCCCCCAAAAAAAAATTGCATATATATGAAACCGCGAGTGTCGGAACTGCGAATGGGGAGGGGGAAGTGTAATGGTAAATGTTCCTTAAGATGCATGTGGTGGGACCGAAGCAGAGCCCAGTGTGAACGCCGACGACGTGTGTGCTCTGTTATAAACTGCCTCCCAGTATGGTGACTGCAGGAAGCTATGTTGACGTGTGAGAATCAAGACCATGAGATTAAATGGCTCTTTCCACTCATGCTTCTTTCTCATCTCCAATCTCCCCTTCCCTTTTGCTCATCTGCACACTCCGACGGGCACACGTTTCTCACACCGCCACACCGTGTTATCCAATCCTGGCGAGAAATTCTATGGGGAGCCCAAACTAAACACTTGCAATTTCCCCAGAATGGCTTCGCATCTCTTTCAGTCATTGCATTTTCCTGTCATTCTGTTATGCTATATTACGTTTAAATTGACAGCATGTTTCGTATTTGTCTTAAATCACCTTAGGGAAAAGAAGAACACCCTGCTACCCACTGCTAATCCTCAGATGTGTCTGATCTTTCCCATACATAAGGTTTCCTGGAGAAAGAGCGAAATCTGATTATTATTAAGCAGACTGTCAGCACGATGGCAAAAAAAAAAAAAAAATGAACTCTTGACTTTGGAAGCCGTCCTCGGCAGAAACAGAAATGGGCAAGGAGTGAATGCGCAATGTGATTCTTTGGTGTCAGGTCAAAAGCGCGCCGGGACAAAGGCGCGAGCAGACAACTGAGCGCAGCGCGGAGGCGCACGCCGAAGAAAAAGACTGTTTTTAGGGGCTATGACGGGGGCGTGGGGGGGAACCCCCCCCACTTTACTTAATACAGATTGCGGCGGCGTTGTGGGAGGTTTGGGGGGTTGTAACCCCTACATTTTACTGAAAACTTAACTTTTTCCCTGTTTTTAGGGAAAAAGTTACGTTTTCACTAAAATGTGGGGGGTTACAACCCCCCAAACCCCCCACAACGCTGCCGCGATATGTATTAAGTAAAGTGGGGAGGGGGCTCCCCAACAAAAACCCCCGTCGCAGCCCCTAAAAAGTCTTTTTCTTCGGCGCGCACCTCCGTCTTGCGCTCAGTTGTCAGCGCGCGCCTTTGTCTTCCGCGTTACTGTCTATGAACCGATTCTTTTAACAGGACATCTTGGAAGAAAAAGAGCGTGAGGTGGTGTCTGTTTTATAAAGACAACATAATGATTTTTTAAAAAAACTATTACTACTAATCATTTCTAGAGTGCTGTACACTTCTGGTAGATTCTATTAAAGAGACATAAAGTTAGGGTTACCAGATGTCCAGATAATGTGGCCTCCAAAACTGAACACAGTACTCCAGATGGGTTCATAGACAACGGCGCGAAAGACAAAAGCGCGCGCCAACAATTGAGCGCAGCGCGCGCCGCCGCACCGCTCTAAATTACAGTTTTTAGGTGCTCCGATGGGGGGTTTTGTTGGGGATGTCTTAATAGACATCGCGCCGGCGTTATGGGGGGTTTGGGGGGTTGTAACCCTCCACATTTTACTGTAAACTGAACTTTTTCCCTAAAAACAGGGAAAAAGTGAAGTTTTCAGTAAAACGTGGGGGGTTACAACCCCCCACACCCTCCACAACACCCCCACAGCGCGGCGCGATGTCTATTAAGTAAAGTGGGGGGGTTCCCCCCACGCCCCCCCCCCGTCGGAGCACTAAAAACAGTAATTTAGAGCAGCGTGGCGGTGCGCGCTGCGCTCAATTGTCTGGGCGCGCCTTTGTCCCGGCGCACTTTTGACCTGACACCCTCCAGATGAGGTCTCACCATGGACCTGTACAACTGCGTTATAACTTCAGGCTTTTGGCTGACAAAACGTCTTCGGATGCAACTCAGCATTTGTCTAGCCTTGGCTGAAGCTCTCTCCACTTGATTGGCAGTTTTCATATCTTCACTAATGATTACACCCAGGACCTGCTCTGCAACAGTTCTTGTTAAGTTTTCACCATTCAGGGTGTATGTTCTCCTTTTGAGGACATGTCCGGGGGTCTGGACGGCTTTTCAAAACCCTGAGTAAGTCACTTAATCCCCCCCACACACACACACTTATTGCCCCAGGTACAATAGATAGATTGTGAGCCTGCTGGAACAGTCAGGGAAAAATGCTTGAGTACCTGAATAAATTCATGTGAACCCTGGAAGAACAGTATAGAAAACTGAATAAATATACTGTATGTGATGTGGAGCCATGAAACTTACAAGTTATTCCACATTTTTCATTTCAATGAGGCAAATGCATCTAGTAAATGGGCACAAGTATAGGGAAACCAAGCCATTGTGACATCACTGATGAGGCTGGCTCTTAGGCATTGGTGGAATGAGGCATTATGACATCACAATACGAGGGGCTGATGAAAAGTTCTCAGGCCAACAAAGAAGAGAATAGGGAGAGTGTCACAGTGGTTAGAGCTACAGCTTCAGCACCCTGAGGTTGTGGTTTCAAACTTATGCTGCTCCCTGTGACCCTGTGCAAGTCATTTAATCCCCCATTGCCCCAGGTACATTAGATAGATTGTGAGCCCACCAGGACAGACAGGGGAAACTGTTTCAGTACCTGAATAAATTCATTTAAACTATTCTGAGCTCCCTTGAGAGAATGGTATAGAAAATTGAACAAATAAATAGGTTAATTTTTGGAGCACCAGCAATTTGTATAAAGTTAGCATAAGCCCCCTCAATTCCACCTATTTTAACCAGTGGTAAGACTATTTCGATTAGAGAATGACACGGTGACAAAATTCATCACCGTCCCCGTCCCCGCGGATAACCGCGGGAAATAATCCCATGTCATTTTCTAGTATCTATTTCAACCTCAGTCCTTCTAGACCAGCATTCTTCAAAGCAAAGCTTGCGGGTCAGTGGTTGTGGCCAGTCATACTCTGATTCTTATGGGAGCCAAGGATAATGATGTGATTGGCTCTTAGGCACTGGTGGAATGAGGCATTATGACATCACAATATCTGCTCTGGATACCAGAGACTGTCATTCTGTAGTGTCTGTTTCAACCTCAGTCCTTCTACACCAGCATTCTTCAAAGCAAAGCTTGCGGGTCAGTGATTGTGCCCAATTATACTCTGATTCTTTCCTCTCTCCTTAAAGAATGACATGAAGATGGTTTCCCGCGGTTATCCGCGGGGACGGGAACGGTGATGAATTTTGTCATCGTGTCATTCTCTAATTTCGATCTCTTAGTAGATGTGTAGCCACTTCATCTTACAAGCTATCCAAGTGGTCAATATTCTCAATGAAGAAAGGTAAATAGTGGGGTTCCCCAGGGGTCTGTGCTGGGACCACTGCTTTTTAACATATATATCAATGATCTAAAGATAGGATTAACTAGTGAGATAATTAAATTTGCTGGTGACACAAAGTTGTTAAATCACAAGACGATTGTGAAAAAATTGCAATAGAACCTTGTGAGACTGGAAGACGGGGCATCAAAATGGCAGATCACGTTTAATGTGTGCAAGTGCAAAATGATGCATGTGGGAATGAGGAATCTGAAATCTAGCTAGTGATGCCGGGTTCTGTGTTCGGAGTCACTGCCCAGGAAAAGGATCTAGGTGTCATTATTGAGAATACATTGAAACCCTTGGCTCAATGTACAGGCGGAAGCTGAGAAAGCAAATAGAACGTTAAGAATTATCAGGAAAGGAATGGAAAACAAAGATGAAAATGTTATAATGCATTTGTGTCGCTCTATGGTACGACCGCACCGTGAATACTGTGTGCAGTTCTGGTTGCCGTTTCTCAAAAAAGATATAGCGAGATTAGAAAAAGTAGAAACATAGAAGATGACGGCAGAAAAGGGCTACAGCCCATCAAGTCTGCCCACTCTGCTTACCCACCCCCTGTCTATGCCCTAATGACCCAATTTCCTTATCTTGACCCTCGTAGGGATCCCACATGGGTATCCCATCTATTCTTAAAGTCTGGCTCGTTGTCTGCCTCGATCACCTGCACTGGAAGCTTGTTCTAATGATCAACCACTCTCTCTGTGAAGAAATACTTTCTGGTGTCGCCATGAAATTTTCCCCCCCTGAGTTTGAGCGGGTGCCCTCTTGTGGCCGAGGGTCCCTTGAGAAAGAAAATATCATCTTCCACTTCGACACGTCCCGTGAGGTACTTAAATGTTTTGATCATACAGAGACAAAAATGATAAAAAGGTTTGGGTCGACTTCCCTATGAGGAGAGGCTAAAGCAGCTAGGGTTCTTCAGCTTGGAGAAGAGAAGGCTAGGGGGGATATGATAGAGATCTATAAAATACGGAATGGAGTGGAAAGGGTAGATGTGACTCGCTTGTTCACCCTTTCCAAAATACTAGGGCTAGGAGACATGCGATGAAGCTACTAAGTAGGAGATTTAAAACAAACCGGAGAAAATATTTCATCACTCAATGGACTTTGTGGCCAGAAAATGTGGTGAAATCAGTTAGCTTAGTGGGGTTTAAAAAAGGTTTGGATAATTTCCTAAAAAAAGAAGTTCATAAGCCATTATTAGGATGTATTTGGGGAAATCCACTGCTTATTCCTAGGATAAGCAGAATAAAATCTGTTTTACTACTTGGGATCTAGGTAGGTACTTGGGACCTGGTTTGGCCACTGTTAGAAACAGGATACTGGGCTTGATGGACCTTTGGTCTGTCCCTGGCAATTCTTCTTACGTTCTTGTGGTCGAACTACTGTTACCCCTTTCCCCAACTAGTGACTACTAGTGCTGCCTGATTAAGGGGGGAAAAAAAAAATTTCGATTCGATTCGGTTCACCCTGTTGAATTGACTTTTCGATTCGATTTCAATGACACATCTTTGCAAGTTTAAACGTTTTATTTAACCAAGGCAAGATCATGTCAAAAATAGGAACATCCAACCTATAACCTAGCTTTAAAATTAGTTAGAAACATGGGGTGGTGCTAGCGGGGAAGAGGGCCAGAGAGGAGAGGCGCCGATGCTGGCTGATTGCCTACAGGACGCGCCTCGGTATGTGTCGAGTTAGGATAAAAACTTTGTACTGTAACTATGGCAACTTGTAACTGCTTAACTATATATTGTGTATGTCGACCCGTAACCCGTCCTGGGCTCTTTGGGGAGGACGGGTTAGAAAACAAATTAAATAAATATATAGGGATCCTTTTACTAAGGTGCGCTAGCGTTTATAGCATGCGCTACATTGCCGCGTGCGCTAATCCCGCACTACGCGCCAAAAACTAATGCCAGCTCAATGGTGGTGTTAGCTTCTAACGCGTGGCAATTTAGCACACGCTAAGCACGTGGTAAAACCGCCAGCGCAGCTTAGCCAAAGGAGCCCATAGTGTACCTGAATCTATAAGAAACCTGCAATCCTGAAGGCTACTGAGGCGTAGCAAGGGGGAGCAGGGGGGATGGTCCACCCTGGGCGCAGTCTTGGCACCCATCTTCCTCTCTGTACCCCCCCCCCTCCCACCAACACGCATCCCTTCCCTCCCCTCGTTCCTCTTTCATTTTCTCTGCATGAGCAACATTACAAACTCGCTGCCCGCTTTGGTGTCGCCTCTCTCTGACATCACTTCCGGGGGCCCTGCACCTAGGAAGTGACATCGGAAGGACAGCCGACGCAACGTGGCCAGCAAGTTCATGATGTTGCTCCCACCTGGAAAATTAAACAAGTACGGGGCAAAGTAAGGGAGCATGCGCCTGGTAGGGGGCTGGGAAGGAGTGGGAGTGGGGGGAGGGGTGCCACCGCCTCAGGCATTTCTCACTCTTGCTACGCCGCTAGGTAAACTTTCAGGTATATTAGGTATGTTTCTGTGTCTGAGCACCTCCTCAATGCTGTTGCCTGAGTGTCCCGGGGGTCCAAAGCATTTACTTTGTAAAAATTAGAGCGTTTAAAGTAGGCCGGTCAGCTACATAACATAAGAACATAAGCAATGCCTCCGCTGGGTCAGACCTGAGGTCCATCGTGCCCAGCAATCAGCTCACGTGGCGGCCCAACAAGTTCAGGACCTGCGCAGTAATCCTCTATCTATACCCTTCTATCCCCTTTTCCAGCAGGAAATTGTCCAATCCTTTCTTAAACCCCAGTACCGTACTCTGCCCTATTACGTCCTCTGGAAGCGCATTCCAGGTGTCCACCACACGTTGGGTAAAGAAGAACTTCCTAGCATTTGTTTTGAATACTTCAGCTAGGAATAATGGACTAGACTCCAGTTCTATTTTGCTGCTTTTCGGAACTGGGGGCCATGATTAAGAGGGACGGCCGAAGGCGTTCGTATTGTGCCGCTGGAGATGAAATTCGTGGACCGGTGCAAGACGAACCAAAGCGAAAGCATTTGCCAAGAATGTTTTCATTAATCAAGAACGAAAGTCGGAGGTTCGAAGACAATCAGATTCCGTCGTCGTTTTAAATTAATTTTTAAAAAATCACAAACAGCTGAAAGAGGATTTGAACCCAGATTCCCTGAGCCTTAGCCCACTGCTGTAACCGTTAGGCTACCCCTTGACACTGCAAGGATGTCTATGTGGCCATTTTCTAACATGGATGCTCTTCCACTGCCCAAAGACCTCCATGCTCCTTCTTTTGCCCCATTTATAATTTGGATCATTCAGTTTCTCAAATGAATGTTCGTGCTGGACAATTTTGGAGGTCGCATTACTACAAAGATGTGCTGAGACTTGAGTCAGTCCAGCGAATGGCCATCCGGATGGTTTCGGGACTCAAGGATCTCCCGTATGAGGAACGGCTGAAACAATTGCAGCTATACTCACTAGAGGAACACAGAGAGAGGGGAGACATGATCGAGACGTTCAAATATCTCACGGGCCGTATCGAGGTGGAAGAGGGTATCTTCTTTTTCAAAGGCCCCATGGCAACAAGAGGGCATCCGTGGAAAATCAGGGGCGGAAAACTACACGGTGACACCAGGAAATACTTCTTCACCGAAAGGGTGGTTCATCGCTGGAATAATCTTCCACCACAGGTAATTAAGGCCAGCAGCGTGCCCGATTTTAAGACAAAATGGGATCGTCACGTGGAATCTCTTCACAGAGAAAGGTAGGGGAGGGTTATTGGGGTGGGCAGACTTGATGGGCCGTGGCCCTTATCTGCCGTCAGTTTCTATGTTTCTATGTTTACTCTTGAGAGAAATTAAGATAATTGATGATTCTAAAAAGAGTTTGAAGACTATTTTATTCGAGGGAGCCTTTGGGTCAAGGTGTCAAATGCCTTGTTCGAACTGAGGTGACGAGATTTGAAATATGGTGAATGGTGCTATATGTTAATTTAATGTCATGTGTTACTGCTGTTTTTAACCTTTGTGTTTGTTTGATTGTAATCCACAGTGAATGGTAAATAATGCGGAATAGAAATTTTAAAAGAAATACAGTACATTTCTCATGGGGTTTTTTCTTTAGAACCAACTATATGTCGGCACATCCTGCACTGAAATACATGAGAAGTGGATGCAAGCAGCATCTTACTTGCGGTTCACCACATATTAGCTTCTCCACATATAGGACCCTCAGGGACCCCTGAAGAAGACTCTTTGTCGAAACGCAGACCGTGTTGGGTCCTGCATCTCTAGTGGACTAGGTCCTTTAAGGTTTTCATGTGGATTATTTTACTTTTATGTGGATGATTTTCTTTTATGTGGATGATTTATTGTACCTTTGGAACTTTTACATTTTTCAAATAAAGTCCATTTAAGGAACATTGTCATTCCACAGAGTTTCTTTTGATTTATACTGAGTTGGAGGTCCATATTCTGAGCTGGACAACATTTCTAAACTGCTATTCCACATATCAGGAATTTCCCAAAACTATTCTTAACTGATCCAGAATAGAGCAGCTTGTTTGAAAGCCTGTAAGAAAAGAAAGGATAAAGCGACTACTGTACTTTGTATGCTACACTGGTTGCCTGTGGGGTCTAGAATTCTTTTTTAAAAGTTATTAGGTTTGGTGTTTAAGGGTTTGCATTGGACCAATTTACCCAAAGAATCGTCTGAAGACTTGCACTTCTACAGTAGAGTTCCCTTCCCAGTATTTTCATAATTTGGATTTCCTTTGACTACAGAATAGAGAATGACACAGTGACAGAATTCATCACCACTTCCGGCCCTGCAGATAACCACGAGAAACCATCCCCATGTCATTCATCAAGGAGAGAGGGAAGAATCAGAGTGTAAATGGGCCCAGCACTGACCCTCAAGCCTTGCATTGAAGAATGCTGGTTTAGAAGGACTGAGGTTAAGATAGACACTAAAGAATGTTAGCCTCTGGTATCCAGAGCAGATATTGTGATGTCATAATGCCTCATTCTACCAGTGCCTAAGAGCCAGTCACATCAGTGATGTCACAATGGCTTGACTCCTATACTTGGCTCACATAAGAATCAGAGTATGAATGGGCACAGCCACTGACCCGCAAGCTTTGCTTTGAAGAATGCTGGCGTAGAAGGACTGAGGTCGAAATAGACACTAAAGAATGACAGCCTCTGGTATCCAGAGCAGATATTGTGATGTCATAATGCCTCATTCCACCAATGCTTATGAGACAACATCATCAGTGTTGTCACAATGGCTTCATTATCCTATACATGGCTCAGAGTATGAGTGGGCACAACCACTGACCCTCAAGCCCTGTTTGAAAAATGCTGGTTGAAGAACTGAGGTTGACTTAAATACTAAAGAGTGAATTTAAGGTGAAGAGAGCACAGGCTCGGGGTGAAACAGCAGTAAAAAAGTGGCCTTAGAGCGCCCTTACGCAGTAGAGGCCATATTCTATAAACGGCGCTGTAAATTAGAAAGCGGTAGGCATCCTACTGCTGCCAAACATAATTGTTTTAACTGGTTTAATCAGCACGGTAAATTGACCACATCATGTAAAACTGTTTAAAAACCCGTTTAAAAAGTAGACGCTGTTATCGCACCTACAGTAGGACGTCCTGCGGTGCCTTATGCCTAAGTGGTATGATAAGGGGCAGAGCGGAACTTAAGCGCCGTTAGGCGCGATCCACTAAAGAACTTAGATGCCTGCAATGTACACCAGCAAAACACTGACCTACTGTACATTGAAGGCGCCTACGTTTTTTCTTAGGCGTTGTTAGCCATGATTCTGTTAGCAGCGCCTAACCATGATTAATGTGGCCAGCAGTCATTTGTGCAGGCGCCGTTTACAAAATCCAGCCCTAGGTCTTTCTCATGCACGAAGGCCCTTTTTACTTCTAGGGTAAAATGGCCAAATTATCTTCTTTTTTTTTTTTTTTTTTTAAATTATTGGCCGCGTGTTAATTTGCCATTAGTGCATAAGCCCCTACTGTTAAGGGCTCATGCGCTATGCACACACTAATCGGGTAGCAGGCAGCAACGGAGCTGCGCTAACCACTCCCCATCCCCCAGACATGTCTCCTGCGCCAAAAAAGAAATTTAACTTTTTTAGCACTTGGGTGGTGCGCGCACACCTCAGAATTACTGCGGGATGCCTCAGTGGGCCCCGTGATAGGCCTTTTTTTTTTTTGCTCCCACGGTGTTGTGAAACGGCCCACTTCTACAAGTGCAATTCCTACTCTTTGGAACAAACTTCCAATGACACTGAAGAACTCAGATTGGAGCTTTTCAAATCAAACTGAAAATGACTTATTAAAAAGAATGTTTTATGCGAATAATGTGAGGGGGGAAGGGGGCTGCATCAACTGGAGTTGGTTTCTTGATTGTATTTTTGTTTTAGAAGGTGAAAATTCAAGGTCTCTAAAAACTTAAGAACATAAAAATAGCCTTACTGGTTTAGACCAATGGTCTTAGCCCAGTATCCCGTCCAAGCCACAAGTACCTGCACAAACCAAAATAGGAGCAGCATTCCAGAACTGAGACTGTGATGTCATAATGCCTCATTCCACCAATGCCTAAGAGCCAACCTCATCTGTGATGTCACAATGGCTTGATTGTCCTATACTTGGCTCACATAAGATCATAAGAATAGCCTTACTGGATCAGACCAATGGTCCATCTAGCCCAGTATCCTGTCGTCACGGAGGCCAATCCAAGCCACGAGTACCTGGCAAAAAACAAAATAGGAGCAGCATTCCATGCCACCAATCCAGGGCAAGCAGTGGCTTCTCCCATGTCTGTCTCAACTTTTCCAAACTTCAGGAACTTTTCCTCCAGGAACTTTTTTAAAACGGACTACATTAACCGACGAGAACACGTGACTAAATATTATGTAAGTTTGTATTGGTTGAAGTTGAGGGACAGGATATGTTATAAGTTATTGGCAACCGTTTACATGTGCCTACACAATTTGGCCCCCAAACATCTCCTCCAGAGTATCCTGCCACGTGCTCTGCCTCGATTGCTTCAGTCCGCAGAACATTATAATCTGCAAATCCCATCCGTAAGAGACCTGAGGTTAACTTCATCCAGAGACAGTATTTTCCATTGTATTGGGCCCAGGGAATGGAATAATCTCCCTAAATATATTCGCCAATAGCAGAACATGCAGAATTTTAAGAGACTGCTCAAAAGGCATTTGTTTTGTCAGATGAAATACAGGGTCTGAGATGGAATAATGAGGAAGAGTAGAGACTGATGATATTAAGGTGCTGGTCACTGATGTATTTTACTGTTAGGATTGTTTTTTTCTGTTTGTAGTTGATTCGACTTGTTTTTCATATGTATTTTTATATTTTTTGTATGTAAGTGTGTAACTCGCCCTGGATAAGGATGGGGATTAATAAATAAAACAGAAACAGCTCTTACCACATCCCCTGACAACGCGTTCCAGAGCTTAACTATTCTCTGAGTGAAAAAAATTTCCTCCAATTGGGTTTAAAAGTATTTCCGTGTAACTTCATCGAGTGTCCCCTAGTCTTTGTCATTTTTGACGGAGTGAAAAATTGATCCACTTGTACCCGTTCTACTCTACTCAGGATTTTGTAGCCTTCAATCCTATCTCCCCTCAGCCGTCTCTTTTCCAAGCTGAAGAGCCCTAACCGTTTTAGTCTTTCCTCAAACGAGAGGAGTTCCATCCCCTTTACCATCTTAGTCGCTCTTCTTTGAACCTTTTCTAGTGCTGCTAAATTACGTATGAGGTATAAATGTTTTGGCTTCCCATGTATAAATAAGATTTCTAAAAAAATTGTTTGTGAAAAAAAATACAGTGTCTTTTCTTTACATCATATTTCCTAAAGCACTCAGCATTTAAACGATTTGCCTGTCAGAATTAGTTTCTTAGGCTTCAAACATTCTGAGCTGAGAGACAGGAAGAAGCCTCAGGTGCAGAGGGAAGGGGAAACAGATTTACATGGTGCGAGATTTACTTTATATAACCCGTCAATCTCACTCCTTATTTCATCCCATCAGCAAGTTCAGATGATAACTGGGCAGCCTGTGTGACTAAAGCCGCTGGGTTTGGCTTTGCTCCGGCAGCTGAGGTTGCAGGGCTGTAGGATTGAATGTCTTTGTTTTCTGTTCTTATAACTATGGAAAATCCTTTACAAGCATGCTTCCTTCAAACATCCAGCATCCAGCAAATCTAACCTGAAGCATGACCAGTGACCTGCATTCTGCCTTCTAAATATGGCAGTGCTCCAGTGGCTGATGTTTGTCAAGACCAACTCTTTTTCCTAATTTAACATGTCTAATTTCTCCATGTGTGCTGATACATAACAGCGTGTCTGCAAACTTACGACAGATTTAGCCAACTCCAAAATTTAGTTTTTACATTGGCAATTCTTATCTAAGTTACGCAGGGCTTGGATTGATTTTGGCTAATTCTAAAATCTGTTTCTAATCCTGTTATAGTAATATGACATAATTTTAAATCTGCCATCCACCTGGTCACAAGGTCTTCCTCTTTGGGATGGGGGCGTCCTACGTTCTGGGCTCCTTTTACGAAGCCGCGCTAGCGGGTTTAACGCACGTGACTTTTCATCATGCGCTAACCCCCCCCCCCTCTCCCCGCTCGCCGAAAAACTGCTCAAGAGGAGGTGGTAGCGGCTAGCGCATCTGGCGGTTTTAGCACGCACTATTACGCGCGTTAAACTACTAACGCGCCTTCGAAAAAGGAGCCCTATCTGTGGAAATGTTGACGTTTTGTCTGTTTACTCTCACTGAAAAATTCAACACCAATGGGAGAGTAAAATGTCTCCCACTTTTTCTTTGCAAATATGTGTTTCAAAATGTTTGAGCTTTGCCTAAGGAGGGACCAATGAACTTGAAGGACAGCCCCAAAATATGCTCTTTTTCCAGATTAATGTCATTAAGTGCCAAATCTTTGCGTAAGAGTTCACACCGTGGGGATAATTCTCTATAGCTCGCCTCATGTTGGATGCTGGAATGATGCGTGCTGGCCATGAATTTTAGATCGGCAATTGCCATTATAAAATACAAGTGTAAGTCCGCAGTTACACACCTAACTTTACATGTACACACTTACACTAGCTAAATGGCTGGGACAAATGCATGTATCTAAGTGTAAGCAGATAGGGGCTGGTTCTACAAGGGGCACTTGCCATGGTAGGTGCTTACCTGCCGCTTGTCAATCACCAACGGGCACTGCTTCCAGAATCGTGGCTTCATGGGACCCTAGGCACCAGAAATGTAGGCTAGGATTTCACAGACCTACATTTTCGGCATCTAGGGTCACGGCAGAATCGCGGCCAGCAGCTCATAGTAAGGCGTGACATGGTCGGTTTTCCTTGGTGCAAAGATAAGGCACGCAGCTGTGTGCTGTATCGTTTGGAGTCGTTTGGGGTGTTTCTGGGGGCATGAAAGATAGATGAGGTTGCAGTAGTCTAGCATGCTGAGAATCAAGGCTTGGCATAGGATTTGGAAGGAAATGGCATCAAAGTAAGAATGGATGGATCACAGTTTTCAGAGTGCTGCAAAGCCTTTGCAAACTATAGCAGCTACTTTGGTTTCCATGGTGATCTTCCGATTTAGCGTCACTCCCAGGATTTTAATAATAATAATAATTTTATTCTTATATACCACCATATCGAAAAAGTTCTAGGCGGTTCACAACAAGGTGAGCTAATACATGGGATACAGATAAAATACAAATTACAATAATGGACTTAAAGACAGAAAGCATCTATAATAATAAAATGCTAAGTGCGCATGCGCACTCCTACCTGCGTGATCTGTGATCCGTATGTTCGTGGCAGGCAGGAGTGTTCATTCACACTACTGGCAGAGCAATTGTAAAGCGCAGACCTCCCTGCTCTCCTGCTCCTCCAGGCATCGAGCAGCAGTCCTCCATCCAGTCCACCGAAGTGGATCTTCTTCTGCCCTCCTCTTCTAAAAAGCCTACTGAGGATAGTGGCCGGCAGTAACGAACCTCGCAGGCCGCTCTGCACCTCAGTAGACAGACAGAAAGCGGCCAAGCAGAGAGAAAGAGAAAGAAAGACAGACACACACATATATTCTAGAGCACCCGTTAATGTAAAGGGCTCAAATCGTGCACTCAGCACTGGTTGCTCTACCCCAAGGTCTGACGCGATACAAAAACGACACTCAGGCATTTATCAACTTAGTGTGGAATTTATTAGGCCGCAGCCATAACAGCGAGATTACATTAACTTATCAGCAACTGAACAGAATAACAATTATGCATGTTGATGAACTGTACACTGCACTGAACATGTGAACATAACATAACAACAGCCGCACAGCATATGCCTCTCTCTCCCCGCACAATGTAGGGGGCCGTACAAGCTTCCCCGGCTCGCCGGACCCGTCCCGTTCAAGGAGGTGTCCTCTCATCAGAGGTACGTTGCAGTGAAGCTCGTGGCCTGGCCTCCCTGCCGTCCAAGCAAGGTGACGTGCCCCATTTCTTAACACTGCCCAGATGTATGCCTTTTAGACATATGCTGTGCTTACCTTCCACTACCCGTGACTAGCGAAACCTCGCTTAGCGCGGGTTCCCCCCAAGTGTTATGGCTGCGGCCCAGGACATATCAACAGCGCTTCTATGCCATCCTGTATCGTACTGATGAATATGTCTAAACCGATGTCGGAGAGGTGCACCCCGTCCGGACGGTACAAGCCCGGACAGCCGTCCTCTAGCAGATCATGTGATAAGGAGAGTCCGCGGATAGTAGGCATGAATTTGCACGACCTCCCTCCCACTCCTCGCTTATCTACCCTCCTCCCCCCCCCCCCCCCCACCTTATATGGCAATGGCTTTCGGACGATTTGCCTTCGCTCCTCCCTTTGGGATCGGAGCTGATTCTTAAATACTAGTTTACAATATAATGCAGAAAATACCGGCATGGCAGGGAAAGAAGTAATACATAGAACAGATCAAATACATCAAGTTGAATATAAGGAACTTGATTGAAAAAATGAAGCAGAATGCATTAAGATACCAGCCTATCAAAGAGTTGAGTCTTTAACAATTTTCTAAAATCAAGATAGGAAGAGACCTCTAAAATAATTTTTCCAAGCCATATATTCAATTTACTGGCTTGAAATGAGAGGGTTCTCTCAAGGAACTTTTTATAACGACAGGATTTTATGGAGGGATATGAAAACAAGTGCACTCTACGTGTGGTCTTTTTGGCATGACTCAAAGAAAAATGAGACACAAGAAAACCTGGTAACAAACCCGAAACTGATTTATAACAAATACAAGAAAATTTGAACAGAATTCTCGACTCTATCGGCAACCAATGGAGTTTCAAATAAGAAGGAGTGATATGCTCCCATTTTTTAAAACAAAAATGAGGCGAACGGCAGTATTCTGAATCACTCTCAATTTTTTGAAAATTTTCTTGTAAGGACCTAGATATATAATGTTACAATAATCGAGAATACTTAAGATAGAAGACTGTACCAGTAAACGAACGGAAGTTTTGTCGAAATACTTCTTAATGGTACGAAGTTTCCAAAGTTTATATACCGCAAGACCGTGAAGTTCTATGCGATTTACAATAATTAAAAGATGTTACAGATTGAGTGGATTTAACAATGTTCTGCTGGTTAACATTGATTAAAAGATGCTACAAATTGAGTAGATTTAACAAAGTTAAAAGCTAGTGATTAACAGCTCTAGGGATCAGTTATTGTGGAATGAGATTGTGCAGGTTAGTTGCCTGAGTACTTTAGGAACAGATATGTTTTTAGGCGTTTCCTAAATTGTCCATAAGTAGTAGACGTAAGCAATTGTTCTAGATCTTTACCCCATAATGCTGCCTGATGTGAGAGAAGATGTTGGTGATGTCTTAAATTTACATCCTCTAACTGGAGGGGAAACAAAATTCAAGTGTGAGCTTCTCTTATGTATGTTGGCTGAGAAAGAAAAAAAAAATCAGTTATGTATTTAGGGGCTAAACTGAATAGTACCTTAAAACAGAAACAACCAAACTTGAACTTCACTCATGACTTCATCTACAGCCAATTCAGAAGTCGGTAGGAAGGTGTAACATGGTCAAACTTCTTCAACCCGAAGATCAGTCTGATCGCTGTATTTTGCAGTAGTTGTAGTCATTGCATATTCTTCAGGGAAATTGCCAAGTAGGCGATATTACAGTAATCAAGTTGACTCAGTATGAGGGATTGTACCAGAATTCTGAATGATGACATATCAAAATATGCTCTAATGGACTGAAGCTTCCAGAAAGTGAAGAAACCCTTTCTGATTATGGAGTCCACCTGGTTTTTCATGGGTAGGCTCTGGTCCAGTGTTATACCCAATACCTTCAGGGGCGGAAAATTTCATGGCGACACCAGAAAGTATTTCTTCACAGAGAGAGTGGTTGATCATTGGAACAAGCTTCCAGTGCAGGTGATCGAGGCAGACAGCGTGCCAGACTTTAAGAATAAATGGGATACCCATGTGGGATCCCTACGAGGGTCAAGATAAGGAAATTGGGTCATTAGGGCATAGACAGGGGGTGGGTAAGCAGAGTGGGCAGACTTGATGGGCTGTAGCCCTTTTCTGCCGTCATCTTCTATGTTTCTATGATAACTGAGTTTATTGATGCATAGTGATATTTTGGTATCAAGCGGGTGTGGCGAAGCAACAAAAAAATCTTGTTTTTTCTGAGTTAAGTTTCAGTCTGAATTCTGGCATCCATTGCTCCATCAAATTTAGTACTTCTGTTGCTTTGGGAGTGATTTCCAAGAGAGAGTTAGTGAATGGGATAATGATCCTGACTGGACTAGTGCTGAATACTTTAATCCATCAACTGAAAGACTTGACGTGTTTCAGCCCTAAGGCCTGCATCAGGAGTCCCAAGTTCTTGAATGGTAAAGATTTAACATGCCAGCAAACAAAAGATCAAACCATTATTTCTTGAATGGTACCAATTTAGCAGGCCCGCAAACACAAAATCAAGCCTCATCATCTTAAAACCTTTAAACGACAATGCCTTTGATTTCTCTTATGCCTGCTGTCAAAATAGCCACTGTTACCTTCACTACTTATAACATAACTTTATTCTTCTATACCGCCACAATCAGACGATTTCTAGGCGGTTTATACTGAAGAGAGCTGGACAATCAGCGAAATACAAAATACAAATAGCAAAAAGTACAACATATTTCTTAAGAATGGACAGAGTAAAATTATTGTAAGTCATCCTGCCACTGTATCGTGCAATGGTGCGCCCACACCTGGAGTACTGTGTCCAGTACTGGTCGCCGTACCTCAAGAAGGATATGGCGGTACTTGAGAGAGTCCAGAGAAGAGCAACTAAGCTAATAAAGGGTATGAGGGACCTCTCATATACTGACAGAATGAAAAAGCTGGGGCTTTTCTCGCTGGAAAAGCGACGACTTAGAGGAGACATGATAATAATAATAATAATAATAACTTTATTTTTGTATACCGCAATACCACAAAACAGTTCAAAGCGGTTTACAGGTTAAGAGACTGTACATTTACAGCGAAGTTACAGCATATCAGAAAACAGTTCAGATCAATTTATGCAATGCAGGTGCAGAGAATAATTAATAATTATTTGGTATAAACCAGTGAACAATTACAAAATGATCCAATAATTGTTGCATGGGGGGTGCAACCGGGGAGGGTAAGGGTAAGGGGGGGAGGCGAGGTTGGGATTATTAGTTTGGTAGGGGGGCGGGAGTTAGAGGAATTTATCAAAGAGGTATGTTTTGAGAGATTTCCTGAAGGATTGATAAGTTGGGGCAAGAGAGATGAGAGTGGACAAGCAGTCATTCCATTTGCCAGCTTGGAAAGAGAGGGTCTTGTCGAAAAATCTTTTGTAGATGCATCCTTTTAGGGTGGGGTAGGCAAACAGGTGGGCATTGCGTGTACGGTTAGAGCTTGGGAAGGCGAAGTGGTGTGACAGATATATCGGGGCTGAGCCAGTTAGGGTTTTGAAGCAGAGGCAGGCGAATTTGAAGATGATCCTTGCTTCGAACGGTAGCCAGTGAAGTTTTCTATAGAAAGGGCTAATATGGTCTGACTTTTTGAGCCCATAGATGAGGCGGACGGCGGTGTTCTGGATAAGTCGTAGTCGTTTAATGGTTTTCTTGTAGGAGCCCAGATATATGATGTTGCAGTAATCCAGGGAGTTTAGGATTAGGGATTGGACCAGCAAACTGAAGGTGGGGAAATCAAAGTAATGTTTGATGGAACGGAGTTTCCAGAGGGTGGAAAAGCATTTTTTGACCTGGGTATTAGTGTGATCTTCTAAAGTGAGGCATCGGTCCAGGATGACTCCGAGGATTTTTATAGTGGAATTGATTGGATATGTTAAACCATTAAGTTGCAGGGTGGTGGACGATAGTTTGTGGTTGGGACTTGCAAGGAAGAACTTAGTTTTTTCTGGGTTAAGTTTCAGTTTGAAGCGGGTGGTCCAGTTTTCTACCATGGTGAGGACAGTTGAGATGTATAGTTCTGTCTCATGTGACAGTGAGGTGATGGGTATGATGATTGTAATGTCATCTGCGTAAATATAGGATTTCAGGTTACGGTTCGATAACATGTGTCCCAGTGATGCCATGTAGATATTGAATAGTGACGGGGATAGGGGGGAGCCTTGGGGGACTCCGCAGGGGTTGCTCCATGTATGGGAGAAGGTTCCGTCATTATGGACTTGGTAGGTTCGGTTTTTTAGGAAGCCTGTGAGCCAGGTTAGTACTTGATCATGAAGGGCGTAGAAAAAGTAGACAGGGACAGATTTTTCAAATTATGGGGAACCACAAGTACAAGGGGGCACTCAGAGAAATTGAAAGGGGAAAGGTTTAGAACAAACGCCAGGAAGTTCTTTTTCACCCAGAGGGTGGTGGATACATGGAACGCGCTACTGGAGGATGTGATAAGCAGAAGCATGCTACAGGGCTTCAAAGAAGGTCTGGACAGGTACCTGGAGGACAAAGGGATTGAGGGGTACAGATAAGAGTAGAGGTAAGGTTATAGGGATAGGATTAGAGGTAATTTGTAAAATTAGTCAGAGACCACTGTTCAGGCAGTGGGCCTGATGGGCTGCCGCGAGAGCGGACCGCTGGGCGAGATGGACCTCTGGTCTGACTCAGCGGAGGCAACTTCTTATGTTCTTATGTAGTGTAACTTCTCTTTAGGAAATGAATCTATCAAACAATGCAGTCTTAATATCGTTCCAAAATGCGCCATAGGTCAACCTGGCTCCATTGATGTAATTACCTAACCAGGACTGCTGTTTACTTGCTTGAAACATAAAAGTCCTATCCAAAAAGGATCTGTATCTACAACCGATGATCTTTGGATAGGCAAAGAAATTACAATTTCTGGTTATCCTTGTAGGGCTGTATAGCATGAAACGAGACAAAAGGTAGGTAGGGGCTAATCCCCAAACCAACTTGAAGCAAATGCAAGAGAACTTAAATATTACTCGTGTCTCCATCAGCAATCAGTGCAGCAGTCTTATTTGTGCCTTTATGTATTTCTTTCGTTTTAGTATTTATATACCACTTATAACCTAAGCGGTGTACATTCAGGTATGCAAGCATTTTTCCTTTCTATCCTGGCAGGCTCACACTCTATCTAATGTACCTGGGTCAATGGGGGATTAAGTGCCTTGTAAAGAATTCCACCGTAGAATGTCTAACATAGGTTTGAAGGATAAAGGGTCGCAGAAACCTGCTTGATTTAGGACACTGATGTGTAACTTTACATTCTGGTGGGCAAATTTATGCTTGATATACAGATATGAAAAAATGATTGCAGAATCGTTAGGGAATATAAAAATTTTCAAGGTAATATGGGGTCCATTGACGTCTATTGTAGATTTGATTTTTATTGATATATTATGTGCACATCCAGGGGGAGGGAGGGAGGGTGGATTTATTTTTAAATGATTCTCTGAATTCTTGTACAATTAATGTATGGGTTTGTTTATTAGTGCTTATTATCTCTTATGGATATGAAATGTACATAATGAGCTTTTTGATGATTTGATTATTAAATTAAAAATTTTAAATAGTTATGGGATAGGGTGGGGGGAGGGATATAGATTAATTTGTTTCTTGAAAGAATATTAAGTGATGTCTTAAATATAAAGTGTATTTAATTTGTATTGCACTTATTGAAAATATTGAAAATTAATAAAGAATAAAAAAAAAAAGACTGAATGGTTACCGGCTTTAATCATTGACCCTTAATTCCACCTCCTCCCTAGTGCTGAACTGAAATCTCTTTGTTATTATTAATTTATATTCAACTCTTAATTTGAACGAGATTTTCACTTATCTGATAGCATGCAGAGTTTCTAGCCAGCCCTGATAGGTTCCATTTTGCCAATAAATGGCTTTATCAAGGGTTGTCAGGTTGCTTTTTAAATGCGTCCTTCCTCATTACGGGTCAATGATTGAAGCTGGTAACCATTCAGACTTGATATTACACATCAGTGTCCTAAATCAAGCAGGTTTCTGAGACCCTTTATCCTCCTAACCTATATTAGACACTCTATGGTGGGATTGCTGTGAACAAGGCTGCCCTGTAAACATCTAAAAGCTAAGTTACTCAGCATTTCATATTCTGCTCTTTTGACTGGTTTTCAGCATTATATCTGCTTAATTTCTCTTCTCCTCCCTGTTTCTTACTAAAAAAAATATAAAAAAGCACAAAAAAATCCTTCTCTTTCCTCTGTTAAATCTTATTTCCTCTTCCTGCATTTTTGTTTAAAATACTGTGTTTTAGGTGGTATAGAGCCTATATTTCTGGTGCCTTTGGCTCAGGGTGACTAAAGTAGGGAAAATCCTGTTATAAATCCTGTGTTTTAGGGTAGCACTGATAGAACCTGCAGTTTTGTTTAAAATACTGTGTTTTAGGTAGTATAGAGCCTATATTTCTGCCTTACTAGTAGTCTTACTTATAGTCCCACCAACCCCAGGGACCACTATTCATATATAGAGACCTATATAATCAGGACTACTCAAATCAAGTCACTTCACAACCAATCAAGATGACCTTTATTCTATGCAATCACTGTGGTGCTTTAATTCCAAGACATACTATTTGGAGGCTTAAGGCTTGCCCCATCTGTCTTCAACTTGCCAGTATTAAGGAGGAGCTCTGCAAACTTAAACAGGAATTGAATACAATTAAAGCAGCTTCCATCACTCCACAAAATCATACCAACTTACCACCTCTACCTCAAAGAATAAAACAGCCCAGGAATAAATGGGTCACAGTAAGCTCAGGAAGACTGCGACATGTAACACAGAAACATCCACCTTCACTAATATTACCTCTACAGAATTCCTTCGCTCCACTAGTGCACTGCGATACTCAGGAAAACAGAAGGGAGGTGGGACTGGAACCAATGAAGGTAACTCAAGAGAACAAGCGCACCCTAAGTACAAATAAAAAAGCCAAAAACAGAAAACTATTACTGTTGGGGGATTCCATCATCAGAGGCATTAACCTTGGAACACAGGGCGAGGAGACCAAAATAGTGAAATGTCTTCCAGGATCCTCAGCTACCAGGAGTTCCAGGCAAATACTGACTATAATTAAGGAAGAAACTAAGGATTTTAACACTGATGTTGTTATCCATCTGGGAACAAATGACCTAGCCAACAACTCCACACTTGCAGCACAGAAAGCTTTTCGGGAGCTTGGAGAGGGCGTGAAACCTTTTGTAAATACTTTAGCTTTTTCTGAGATACTGCCTGCATATGGAAAAGGAGAGCAAAGAGTGAAAAACACAGAGGACTTTAATAGATGGCTCAGAGCCTGGTGTCATCAAGAAGGCTTCAGGTACATAGGAGGATGGGGAAATACATGGAAGGACAAGAAGCTATATTGCACTGATGGGCTACATATTACTACAGCAGGAAAAAGAAACCTTACAGAGAAATTTAGACAATATTTTTCTAGGCATTTAAACTAGAAGGTGGGGGTGGTGTATGTACGAAGGACAATTATAGAGACCACCCCCGGCAAAAGAAAAGATGTGATAGTAGTAAAGGCTGCAACATAAGCAATATCAGCAACTCATTTCTCAGTATTGCAACGGAAAGTGAAACGACACAAAAATCCATACAAAAAAGGAGATTATCGCTGAAAAATAGCTGGAAAGCGATGACCACAAATGCTCGCAGTCTAAGCAACAAAGTTCATGATCTGCAAGCCCTGATATTAGAGGAAGATCTAGATATTGTTGCTATCACAGAGACATGGTTCAGTGAATCACATGGATGGGATGCAAACATACCGGGATATAATCTTTTTAGGAAGGACAGAGATGGTCATAAAGGTGGAGGAGTAGCTCTCTATGTAAAGATCAATATCCAAGCGACCGAAATGCAAGGGACCTGGGGAGAGGAAGAAGCGATATGGATTGCTCTGAAAAGAGAAGATGGAACTTCTATCTACGTGGGTGTAGTCTACAGACCTCCGACTCAATCGCAGTAAATTGATAAGGATCTGATTGTGGATATCCAAAAGTTTGGAAGGAAAGAGGAGGTTCTGCTGTTGGGAGATTTCAACCTGCCGGATGCGGACTGGAATGTTCCGTCTGCGGAATCGGAAAGAAGTAGGGAGATTGTGGATGCCTTTCAAGAGGCTCTGCTCAGACAAATGGTGATGGAACCCACAAGGGAAAAAGCGATATTGGATCTGGTCCTCACAAATGGAGAGAGTATCTCTAATGTTCGAGTGGGTGCTCACCTGGGTAGTAGCGATCATCAAACGGTTTGGTTTGATATAACGGCTAAAGTGGAGAGCGGCTGCACGATACTTAAAGTCCTAGATTTCAAACGTACGGACTTTAATGCAATGGGAAAGTACCTGAAGAAAGAGTTGTTAGGATGGGAGGACATAAGAGAAGTGGAAAGACAGTGGTCTAAGCTGAAAGGAGCGATAAAAATGGCTACGGACCTTTATGTGAAGAAAATCAATAAAAACAAGAGAAAAAGGAAGCCGATATGGTTCTCCAACCTAGTGGCTGAGAAAATAAAGGCGAAAGAGTTGGCGTTCATGAAATATAAAAAAACCCAAGAAGAGGAGAGCAGAAAGGACTACAGGGTGAAACTGAAAGAAGCCAAGAGAGAGATACGTTTGGCGAAGGCATAGGCGGAAGAACAAATGGCTAAAAATGTAAAAAAGGGAGATAAAAATTTTTTCAGATATATTAGTGAAAGGAGGAAGATAAAAAATGGAATTGCTAGGCTAAAAGATGCTGGGAACAAATATGTGGAGAGTGATGAGGAGAAAGCAAATGTGCTAAACAAATACTTCTGTTCTGTGTTCACAGAAGAAAATCCTGGAGAAGGACCGAGATTGTCTGGCAAAGTTACACGAGAAAATGGAGTAGATTCTGCGCCGTTCACGGAGGAGGGTGTTTATGAGCAACTTGAAAAACTGAAGGTGGACAAAGCGATGGGACCAGACGGGATCCATCCCAGGATACTAAGGGAGCTCAGAGAGGTTCTGGCGAGTCCTATTAAAGACTTGTTCAACAAATCTCTGGAGACAGGAGTGATTCCTGGGGATTGGAGGAGAGTGGATGTGGTCCCTATTCATAAAAGTGGTCACAGGGATGAAGCAGGAAACTACAGGCCGGTGAGCCTCACTTCAGTTGTTGGAAAAATAATGGAAGTGTTGCTGAAAGAAAGGATAGTGTATTTCCTTGAATCTAAGGGGTTACAGGATCCGAGGCAACATGGCTTTACAAAAGGTAAATCGTGCCAAACGAACCTGATTGAATTTTTTGATTGGGTAACCAGAGAGCTGGATCGAGGACATATGCTAGATGTAATTTACAGTGGTGCCTCACACAACGAACTTAATTGGTTCCAGGAGCAAGTTTGTTATGTGAAACGTTCGTTATGTGAAACGCGTTTTCCCATAGGAATACATGTAAAAAAAAAATAATTCGTTCTGCAGCATAAAATATGCTAAGATGACATAAAAAAGATAAATTTTTTGTTATTATTTTTATTTAGATACATCTAAAAACATACATCTCCCTGTCCTTTTACTTCCACTATCTTCCTATCCCATCTCTATTCCCTTTTGTCCCTCTCCCCATGATCAATCATCTCACCACCTCTCTCTGCCCTCACCCTCAGGGTTCAAGATTGCTTCCACTCTTTTTCCTGTTGTTCTCTCTGCCTGTCACCCTATAATTTAGCATCCCTTCTGCCCTTGTCCAATATTTCCCCTTCTCTCCCTCCCTCTCATCCCCTGCTCCAACATGTGCTTTCAGCGGCCTTCTCCCCCCTTAAGCGTCTTTTCTTCTCCACTCCACCTTTCCTCCCTCCCTGCCTCCACCTTTGTGGCGCTTTTGCACCCGACCGACAACAGAACAGGCCCGGTCGGACAAATCTCCCTGTCCTGTAGCCGCGAATCTAAATTACCTTCTTACAGCAGCTGGATTATTGAAGCTGCTGTAAGAGGTAATTTAGATTCGCGGCTACAGGGCAGGGAGGTTTGTCGGCCGGGCCTGTTGTCGGTCGATCGGGGGACCTGACCAGCTGTGCACATTCTTCGGGGCGGACCGCCCCCTCCCCCCTCTTTCGTTCGCCATTGCCTTCTTCCTACCTGCCCTGCCGCAGCCGCACACAGCCGAACGGAAGTCTTCCTGATGTCAGCGCTGATGTCGGAGGAAGGGAGGGCTTTGCTTAAGCCCTCCCTCCGACGTCAGCGCTGACATCGGGAAGATTTCCGTTCGGCTGTGTGCTGCGACAGGGCAGGTAAGGAGAAGGAGACTACCCTCGCGGCTCGACCAACCCCGCTGCGATCCAACCCCGCAGGAACCCCGGACTTCGTTGTGTGAAACGAAGTCCGTTGTACGAATCAAGACATAAAGTTCGTTGTGCGCAGCGTTCGCTGTGCGAGGCGTTCGCTGTGCGAGGCACCACTGTACTTGGATTTCAGCAAAGCCTTTGATACAGTTCCTCATAGGAGGCTGTTGAACAAACTTGAAGGGCTGAAGTTAGGACCCAAAGTGGTGAACTGGGTCAGAAACTGGCTGTCGGACAGACGCCAGAGGGTGGTGGTTAATGGAAGTCGCTTGAAGGAAGGAAAGGTGACTAGTGGAGTCCCTCAGGGTTCGGTGCTGGGGCCAATCCTGTTCAATATGTATGTAAGTGACATTGCTGAAGGGTTAGAAGGAAAAGTATGCCTTTTTGCAGATGATACCAAGATTTGTAACAGAGTAGACACCGAAGAGGGAGTGGAGAATATGAAAAAGGATCTGCAAAAGTTAGAGGAATGGTCTAATGCCTGGCAACTAAAATTCAATGCAAAGAAATGCAGAGTAATGCATTTGGGGATTAATAATAGGAAGGAACCGTATATGCTGGGAGGAGAGAAGCTGATATGCACGGACGGGGAGAGGGACCTTGGGGTGATAGTGTCCGAAGATCTAAAGGCGAAAAAACAGTGTGACAAGGCAGTGGCTGCTGCCAGAAGGATTCTGGGCTGTATAAAGAGAGGCGTAGTCAGTAGAAGGAAGAAGGTGTTGATGCCCCTGTACAGGTCATTGGTGAGGCCCCACTTGGAGTATTGTGTTCAGTTTTGGAGACCGTATCTGGCGAAAGACGTAAGAAGACTTGAGGCGGTCCAGAGGAGGGCGACAAAAATGATAGGAGGCTTGCGCCAGAAGACGTATGAGGAGAGACTGGAAGCCCTGAATATGTATACCCTAGAGGAAAGGAGAGACAGGGGAGATATGATTCAGACGTTCAAATACTTAAAGGGTATTAACGTAGAACAAAATCTTTTCCAGAGAAAGGAAAATGGTAAAACCAGAGGACATAATTTGAGGTTGAGGGGTGGTAGATTCAGGGGCAATGTTAGGAAATTCTACTTTACGGAGAGGGTAGTGGATGCCTGGAATGCGCTCCCGAGAGAGGTGGTGGAGAGTAAAACTGTGACTGAGTTCAAAGAAGCGTGGGATGAACACAGAAGATTTAGAATCAGAAAATAATATTAAATATTGAACTAAGGCCAGTTACTGGGCAGACTTGCACGGTCTGTGTCTGTGTATGGCCGTTTGGTGGAGGATGGGCAGGGGAGGGCTTCAATGGCTGGGAGGGTGTAGATGGGCTGGAGTAAGTCTTAACAGAGATTTCGGCAGGTGGAACCCAAGCATAGTACCGGGTAAAGCTTTGGATTCTTGCCCAGAAATAGCTAAGAAGAAAAAAAAAAAAATTTTTAAATTGAATCAGGTTGGGCAGACTGGATGGACCATTCGGGTCTTTATCTGCCGTCATCTACTATGTTACTATGTTACTATGTATTGTTGCCAGTTAATCCCATACACCACCTTCCTTGTTACTTCGGTGGATTAAGTGATTTGCCCAGGGTCACAAGGAGCAGTGAGGGATTTGAACCCACAACCTCAGGGTGCAGAGGCTATAGCTCTAAACACTGTGGCATGAAGACAGCAAAAAGAGAGCCCAAGGAGGCAATGACGAGACAATCAAGGCCCAACTTTCTGCAAAAGTTGATTGGGTTATCAGCTGTCAATTGGGGGATTAAGGGGAGGCTGAGATCTTCCCTCTGCCGAGGTGTATTTCTCTTGGTCACCCCAGATTTTTTTTTTTTTACAGCCTCTGCTAACTGTGCCCACGTTTCTAGATCACACAGATAGCAACAGATAGTAACTGCATTAAATTGGCTGTGTTTAGTTTAATATGGCCCATCTCTTTAGCTTTGAGGAAACCATTAAACTGTGGTTTAACAAGGACATTAAAAGGATATATATTTCAAATCTGATATATTCTAATGACAAAATAGAAATAAAATTATTTTTTTTCTAAAAAAAAAAAAAAAAAAAAGGACATTAAAATCAGCAGGTGACAAACACTATGTACTGATAATGTGTTTGCAAGATAGATCTTTTAAAAGAATTAGGAACTCACGCTAAAACAGTCCGATAATATCCGACACAATGTAAATAAACAAATATATTCAAAGACAAATAGGTTTAAAGATCCACATAGAACATGAAGTAACATGGACAGCCAGACAAATGAGTACATTTAAGAAATATCCTTTCAAACCCCTGACTTCTCTCCTACAAGCAAAGACCTACAGCGAGAAAGAGAGTTGGAATCACGGAGTGAAAATGAATTTATGGCTTCATCACTCGTGAACCCAGTTCAGCAAATGTTTACATGAAAAGTTTTCAACAGTAATTCACTTGTATTGCTCATGTATCATAATTGGCTCATTCATTTGCAATGTCTACTGTGTGTATGTGATTTGACCTTCAAAATTAAAAGGATTAGCCACTGTTAACCTTTCTGCCAGCTAGGCATGTCAGTTTATAAATCTGCGGCAGAATCGTTTCAATTTATTTTCAGTAACTCACAGGCCATTGTACGCTGCTCTGCCTCACTGAAGAGCATTATTTTTGGCGTTCCAACTTTTGAAATCAATACGTCCTCACCATCTGTGTGTGCCTCTCTGTCATGCAAAATGTGCTTCAAATTGAACCAAGATGCAGAAGAACTTGATAGCCGCATTACATAAATATAGAATGGGCAGACCCTCTAAATCCAACGCATTTAGCTTTGGACTACAAAATGATTTCAGCACCTTCTTTGATAGAATATTGTAAACATGTCAGAGTGTTTAATACTCGAAGCCTATTCAGATCTCCCGCCATTGTGTTTAATCATGAATGATGTGTTCACTCTTCCAGTAATTTTGTTTGCAGCCCTTTATTTGGCATTGTTGCTCAGAAGCAACATGTTTTCTATGGCTCTTATGGGTGATTTTCATTAGAGAATGACACGGTGACAAAATTCATCACCGTTCCTGTCCCCATGGATAACCGCGGGAAATAAGCCCATGTCATTTCTAGTGTCTATTTCAACCTCAGTCCTTCTACACCAGAATTCTTCAAAGCAAAGCTTGCGGGTCAGTGGTTGTGGCCATTCATACTCTGATTCTTATGGGAGCCAAGGATAATGAAGCCATTGTGACATCACTGATGTGATTGGCTCTTAGGCACTGGTGGAATGAGGCATTATGACATCACAATATCTGCTCTGGATACCAGAGACTGTCATTCTGTAGTGTCTGTTTCAACCTCAGTCCTTCTACACCAGCATTCTTCAAAGCAAAGCTTGCGGGGCAGTGATTGTGGCCATTCATACTCTGATTCTTCCCTCTCTCTTTAAAGAATGACATGAAGATGGTTTCCCGCGGTTATCCGGAGGGACAGGAACGGTGATGAATTTTGTCACCGTGTCATTCTCTGATTTGCATCTCCAAATGCCTGTTATTTGGCACTGTTGCTCTCGTTCGACATCAAGTTACGTAAAGCACTTAAAGAGTTAAACTCTTTGAGGTCAATATTCAAAGTGATTTAGGGGGGCATTTTGGATAGGATGCCTAAATCCAAGTTTAGACATTTTGGGGAAAATGACCAAAAATTTGGTAGAGAAAATGACCATTTTCAAACCATAAGAATAGCCTTAGTGAGTCAGACCAATGGTCAGTCTAGCCGAGTAACCCGTCTTCGCAGAGGCCAATCCAAGTCACAAGTACCTGGCAAAAACACAAATAGTAGCAGCATTCCATGCTACCGTCCCATGTCGGTCTCAACAGCAGACTATGGACTTTTCCTCCAGGAATTTCTCCAAATGTTTCTTTTAAACCAGCTATATTAACTGCTTTACCACATCCTCTGGCAATGTGTTCCAGAACTTAACTATTCTCTGAGTGAAAAAAATATTTCTTCCTATTGTTTTTAAAATTATAACTTCATCGAGTGTCCCCCTAGTCTTTGTAAATCTTGATGCAGTAAAAAAAAAATAATCAATCACTCAGAGAATAGTTAAGCATTGCCAGAGGATGTGGTAAGAGCGGATAGTGTAGCTGGTTTTAAAGAAAGGTTTGGACAAGTTACTGGAGGAAAAGTCCATAGTCTGTCATTGAGAAAGACACGGGGAGAGCCACTGCTTGCCCTGTATTGGTAGCATGGAATACTGCTACATCTTGGGTTTTGGCCAGGTACTGGTGACCTGGATTGGCCACCGTGGGAACGAGCAACTGGGCTTGATGGACCATTGGTCTGACCCAGTGAGGCTATTCTTATGGTCTTATGTTCTTATGATCCACTTGTAGCCGTTCTACACCACATAGGATTTTATAGACTTCAATTATATCTCCCCTCAGCCGTCTCTTTTCCAAGCTGAAGAGCCCTAACCTTTCTAGTCTTTCCTTATACAAAAGGAGTTTCATCCCCTTTATCATCTTGAACCATGGCTATCTTTTTTTTTCTTTTTCTGAAATTACCATTTCTAGATGTGTTTGCCCTCAGAGCATCTACCTTTATGAACCATTTTAAGAAAAAACAAAGTTCAACAGCTGGGATGTTGAAGGGGTCAGCATTCTTAGAAGACTGGTCACACCGACATCCCAGTAGAGAAATAGGACTGCATAAGGGACATACAAGGCTCCAGGTATACATTTCACCATAACTCCCTTACATACCACCCCATTAGCCCTTATACCTGCAGGTGTCACCTATATGTCAGGACAGTAGGGTTTTGGTGGGCTCATACTTTCCTCCACAAGTGTCGTACTTAGAGCGGGATATGGACCACATCCCCTTCTCTGCAGTCCATTGCACTGACCGCCAGGCTACTCCAGAGACTTGGCTGCTGCTCCACTGGGACTGGCCATAATATCTGAAGCTGTCATACTGCTTCATTCACATCTTCAGGGGGTGGGAAAGGGGTCATTGACCACTGGTGGAGTGTGGGGGGAGATCATGCATTCATCCCTCCAGTGGTCATCTGAGCAGTTTGGCCACCTTTTTGGCACTTATTCATTATTAAAACAGGTCTAGTCCCAAATGCCTAAATTGTGCCCTGAACATTTTTTAAAATGTTCATGTATTGCAGAAAAGCGTCCAAATCATAAGCCCGCCTCTAACTCTCCCCCCCCCCCCCCCACTCCCTTGAGATTGTGGATAAGCACCATAGAAATTCATCTAGAAAATTGGTTTCAAAAATAGCAAATTGAAAGGGTTTGGCAAGAAAAACATCCACCTTTTTGCCACATTTTAGACGTTTTTCTTTTTTGAAAATGAGTCCCTAATGGCCTCTTTTACAAAGCCGCACTAGCAGCTGTGCTGCGCTAATGGCCCCAAAGCCCATAGAGATTTAAAGGGCTTCGGGGCAGCTGCCGCGCGGCTTTGTAAAAGAGGCAGTAAGTCACTTGCTAAATATCACCACAGACCGCTAAATTCAAAGCCAGCTATTGTGTGGACAGTCCAGGGGGCAGAATCAGCACTTATGCTGTTAGGCACTGACATTCAGCACAACATCCTAAGTTTAGCATTTAAACAGGACTGCATAAAAGTCAGTCCTATCTGTATGTAATGTCTTTTTTGTGGCTTGTAAGTGCTGAATATCGCACTTTAATTGCATAAGAGTGCTGGCTGCATAAACCCTTTCCATCCAGTGCCTGGGCATGGCCCAGCATTTAATATCTGGTAATAACACTAGTGGCAGCTAAAAAAATACTCACCACAACTGGCTGAATATCAACGAGAAAAGCCAGAATTGAAAGTCATAACAAGGGATCAGAACTGAACATTAACAAGACGAAGATCGTGAACATGGAAAATGATGAAGATTTTGAGCTTGAAGGCAATGGAGAAGAAGTTGTAAAGGATTTCAATCTCTTGGGCTCTTTTGTAAACAAAGACGCAACTAGCAGGGAGGAAATACTCTTCAAAATAGCTCTTGGTCGCTCTTCAATGAAGGCTCTCGACAAAGTATTCAAAGGCAAGGAAATAACACTCCAAATGAAGATCAGACTTGTCCACACACTCATTCTCTTAGTGGTCAGTTACGGATGCGAAAGCTGGACACTATGGAAACAAGACAGAAAGAAGATTGACTCGTTTGAGCTTTGGTGCTGGAGAAGGATTTTTGGCGCGCCATGGACCACCAGAAGAACTAACAAATCGATTCTGGAAGAGATCAGACAGGCTATGTCGCTTGAAGCCCAAGCGATGAAGTTCAGACTATCTTATTTTGGTCACACCATCAGAAGAGAATCACTGGAGAAGGACATCATGTTTGGGAAGATCGAAGGAACCAGGTGGAGAGGGCGACCTGCAATCAGATGGCTGGATACGTTGAAGACAATCATGGGGATGACGAAGGAGAACCTTTCTGGACTAGCACAAAACTGATTTCTTTTTAGATCCACAATTCATCAAGTTGCTAAGACTCGTACACATGTCGATGGCACCCAACAACTTTTCTGTACACTTATGGATAAATAACCAGCTAGAAGCAATCAGGCCCAGAATCTATAAAAGGTGCCTAACTTAATTAATTAAACTGGCACTGATAATGAGCTTAATTAGCTTAAATTAAAATTAATTACTAGCACAAGGCGTCTACCAGAAAGTGGGCGTGGTTAAGAGCAGATCGCAGGAGGATCTTGGGCATGTTTTCATGTAGATGCCTAAACTGGACTCAGGCACCTGTACGTAGTGTTGTATTATGTGATGTGAGGGGTCTCGGGTTTCATTGGGGGGGGACTTAACTAATTGGGGATGCTGACGTTAGAGTGGGGCATAGGTAGTGGAATGTTTTTTTTGTTTGGTGGGGAGGGGCCCAAAAGCTCTGCCCAGCAGGATCCTGAAGCACAACCACTGTCTCCAGCTCCCGACTCGCCCACCTACCTTCCCCAGTCACTGCAATTTTAAGTCTTCGGGCAGCCGCCGCGCAGCATCAACAAGCAGGCCTGCCCTGGAAGTCATCATTCTGCAGCGATGTTCTTTGATGCTGCGCGGCGGCTGCACAAAGACTTAGGGCTCCTTTTACGAAGCCGAGTTAGCGGCTTTATCGCACGCACCTTTTAAGCGCGCGCTAACCCCCGCACTAGCCGAAAAACTACCGCCTGCTCAAGAGGAGGCGGTAGCGGCTAGCGCGGCTGGCAAATTACGCTATTACGCGCATTAAACCTCTAATGCGGTTTCAAAAAAGGAGCCCTTAATATTACAGTGACCGGGAGGAGGTGAGTGGGGGAGTAGATCCACCCATAACCGACTCCTCTGACTGCCAATTTTTGGGGAGGCCATGACCAAGGGGTGGGGAATGTGATCACCAATGTTGGGATCATGGAACAGCAGTTTTAGAGGGTTCATAGACAATGGCGCGAAAGACAAAGGCGTGCCCAGACAATTGAGCGCAGCGCGGAGGCACGCGCCACTCAAAATTACTGTTTTTAGGGGCTCCGACGGGGGTTTTGTTGGGGAACCCCCCCACTTTACTTAATAGACATTGCGCCGGCGTTATGGGGGGTTTGGGGGGTTGTAACCCTCCACATTTTACTGTAAACTTAACTTTTTCCCTAAAAACAGGGAAAAAGTGAAGTTTTCAGTAAAATGTGGGGGTTACAACCCCCCACAACGCCCCCACAACGCGGCACGATGTCTATTAAGTAAAGTGGGGGGGGTTACCCCCACACACCCCCCGTCGGAGCCCTAAAAACATTAATTTTGAGCGGCGCGCACCTTCGCACTGCGCTCAATTGTCTGGGCACGCCTTTGTTCCGGCGCGCTTTTGACCTGACACCGTTTTAGAGAGCTGGTCCTACTTATATGTGTGTTGGGGGGGAACAGATACATTTTTTCCTATGTTCCCTCTGGATGGGGGAGGCCTTGACTATGCCGCCCTAGTCTTGTTTCACAAGTCTTTACATTCCACGTGTCCTGACTTTGATGTTTGAATTCTCCTTTACACGTCCTTTCTAAAAATGCCACTCCACATTATATTTAAACATATTTTTCCCACAGTACAAATTAAAGTGCTCATTTGTCATTTTTATTCCCTATGCCATTTTCCTGGTAGCACATAAAACCCTGCTGACGGGCTGCATTGCAGTTGTGAGTTTAATCATTTGGTCGCATGAGTTTTCGTAAAAGGATTCCAATATGGAAAATGTGAACCGTATTTTTCAAGCAGATGTTTTAAAGTTGAACTGGTGACTGAGCAGCTGGACTGTGTTATAAATACCCCATGGAATCAAGTAAAGCTAACTCTTCCTACTTCACCATTTATTTGTTCTGTATTATTAAAAGGAAAATCTATTAACATGGGATTGTTTATTATTGACCAAGAAACTAACTTTAAAAGTTTTGGGTCCCATAGTCAAAGGATTTATGCGCCTAATTCTGGGATCTTTTATACTAAGCAGTGGTAAAACGTGGCCTTCGCGCAACCTTACGCGGGGTTTTCCCAGCGCTATGGTTGTATGTACCACAGCAGTAAAATGGCCGATTTTCTATTTTTCCTATTGATGACTATGTGCTATTGTCGCCATTAGCATACGGCCATTGAAAAATATTAGCACGTGAACACTTACCGACACCTATTTTACAGGCACTAAGGGGCAGCCGCCTACAAAAATGGCGCTGGCCACATGTCAATCACGCTTAGGTGCCATTTAAAGAATTGCAGCTAACGGCACCTTCCACATAACGCGTCTGCAATGTAGGCCAGAGGGTTTTCTAAAAATTAATTTTACAATACATATCAAGCATTTAACTTTTACTGAAAGCAATTAGACCAAAAGAAAAATTTTCCATCAGTTAAACAAACAAAAAAAATAGAATACAAAAATAATGGCTTAAATCAGCTCAAGTCCTCTAAACTAGGATCCAAGATATTAGAAAATGGTGGGTATAAAAGAAACAAATGCAGAAGAAGTTATATAGGCCAGAGTTTTACTGGCCTGCATTGCAGATGTCTAAGTTCTTTTGAGAATCATGGATTACGGGCACCTAAGGTGGTCTCTGCCCCTATTTTGACCTTATGTCAAAAAAGAAGATCACTCCTCCATTGAAACGTCAAAGGCTGCTTCATATCCTCTATAATAAAATCCTAAGCGCACATGAGCTCTTACGATTTCGTGATCCCCGACGCTGTGACTCCGTGGCCGTGTTCGATTTGCAGTGCATGCGGTGGTTGCAGCGGCGCCGAGAGCAACGGCAGGAGGGTGTCCTTTGGCGAAGCGGACAGGGTGTGGGTGCTGCAAGGTGTCAGGCTGTTACTGCTGCACAGGAAGTGGAGGGGGAGAGGGAACAGGGGCTGCTTTGGGGGGAGGGGTGTGCTGGGGGGGCAGGCAGTAATCTTGGTTTGCTCGGGGGGGAGAAGACAGAAGGGGGCCACGGAGAGATAGGCAGGCATGGCGCAACAGAGAGAGATAGGTAGGCAGGGGGCCAGGGAGAGAGACAGACAGAAAGAAAGACAGACAGACACATCTATTCTAGCACCCGTTAATGTAACAGGCTTAAAGACTAGTAAGTCTAATATTCTTCATCAATTATATTTTCGAAACGCAGTATATGCTCAGAGACTTAGGGGCGAACCCCATGAATATCGCCTCACTATCCAACCATAGCATATGTTTAAATAGCATTAAAAAAACCTAAATTAGTTGCATTCCATAGTCAACTTATTTTATATTGCTCATATGCTTGAGATAACAAGACTTATCTTGCTCGAGGATTCTGATGGACGAAGTCCATTTCATTCCTGTGTCAGGGAACCAGCAAGAGAGATTATTTAACCAGCTGAAAAGGTAGCTTAGTTTCTGAAAGCATAAACAAAAAAATATTTTACTCAAATTGTGAGCACTCAAAACAATTTTAAACTAACTCACATCAAAGTGTATAAGAAAATTTAAAGCAGTGGTAGGCTTAATATGGGGGTATCTCCTATGATTCTCAAGGCAATCTTTTAACATAATCATTCTTCAATTGCTAACGGCTAAATAACGCCACTGCTGAATTTAAATTGCCGGAAGAGAAGGTACATGTCACCATGAATAAATGTAATGACGCCAAGGCTGTCAAAATTCTGAACAATTGGAAGGCAGCAAAATCGTAAAAAAATGTAAGTGAAAAAATCTTAATGAAAATGAAAACTAACTCTCATCAAAATCTAGTTTTATTAAGATTAATCACTTACATATACTGCGTTTTCAATATATCATTGATGAAGAATGTCAGACTTATATGAAGCAGCCTTTGAAGTTTCAACAGAGGTGTGATCTTCTTTTTTGACACAATCTTGATTTTGTTCACCCTCGTTTAGATATTTTACCATTTATTTGGTTTTCCCATTTATTGACTGTGTCTGCACCTATTTTGATTGTTAGACGCCTCCTTAGATGCAATTATGATGCCTATCTTCGTAGGCGTCTACTGGCCCCTACTTGTTTTAAACAAAATTTTTAATTGATTTGCAACGGTGTGGTCAACTACCATGCTGATTAAAACTAATTAAAGCAATTAAGTTAGGGGGCGGTAAGGTGCCATTTATAGAATCTGGATCTAAAATCTTGATTCTATAAATGACATCTAGATTGGTGCTTACCTTTAATTTTTTTGAATTGGCTTCATCGGTGCTCGTAATTGAAAGCGCCATAAAAAAAATGATTTTAAAAAAGTGAATTTTCTGGTAGGCACCTAACTCGGTAAGCGTCTACCGCTTTGGTATTGGCGTCTACACTGACATGGTCAGGGACAGATTCAGGACGGAGTTTGGGTGTGGATTGAATTAAGCGCCAGTAGGCGCCTACCATAGGTGCACTCATTTAAGCCAAGAAAGCCTGGCCTAAATGCAGAGGCGTAGTGAGGGTAGGTGCCTCCCCGTGAGCCCTCATCTCGATCCTTTTCCTCCACTTCTTCCACGCCCCGTCACTTCTTCCACGCACCTTACCTTCCCACCTTTGCACCTCTTTAAATCTTCGCTAGCAGCTTCTCTAGGCTGCTGTTCACGCTAGTGTTGGATTTCCCTCTGCCATCACTGCCTGGTCTTGTGGTTTTCCAAGTCTTGAAGTCATTTAAGAAAGTGTTAAAGACCAGCTTATATGTGAGAGCCTTTTTTTGATCTTTCTGAAGTCAGTAGAGAATGTAGCACTCCCATATGATTGGATTACAAGATGATGGTCTTTTAATGAGTGTCTTTGACATATAATGTAAAGTTTCAAGTTTCCAAGTTTATTTAAAATTTGATAAACTGCCTAATCAAAATTCTAGGCAGTGTACAATATAAAATGCATGTAAAATACTTAAAATTAGCAAATACAGATGACTCAGTGGGGTTTAATACATGACATGACGTACAGAAACATATGGAATAAGAGAAAGAACTACAATCACTGAAAAAAAGGGAAAAACCAAATGGGGGGGAGGGGGCAGAAAAAAGATCTTCCTGTTGTCCTAAAAAGGGCAGATATGTTCCAAATGCATCATTAAATAAGAAAGTTTTTAATTTTGACTTGAAATGATTTAAGGTTGATTCTTCTCTTAAACTAGTATTTTAGCCCATTACATTAACGGGTGCTCTCGTAGTCCCTTGCCGCCACCCCTCCCTTCCCTTTCCGCAGTCCCGACTCCAAACCTGCCGACTCCAGCAGCGTCTGCAGCACTGTGCACACGCTGCTTCGGGGCCTTCTACAGCAGCCAGTCCTGCCGGCGAGTGTAGTTAGGTGTTGTAAGGCTGGGGACCCACGCATGCGCCCTCCTGCCACCACGGACCTACATCTCACAGAACAGGGAAAATGGAACACGCAGGTAGGCATGCGCATGCGCGGCCAGGGTTTTATTATCTCTTAAATAATCCAGGGAGGAATTCCATAGAGAAGGGACGGTCACTGAAAATATACTAAGACGCAGGGCTCCTTTTACGAAGGTGCGCTAACGTTTCTAGCGCACGCACCGGATTAGCGCATGCTAGCCGAAAAAGGAGGCGGTAGTGGCTATTGTGCATAGCATTTTAGTGTGCACTGTTCCGCGCGTTAAAGCCCTAACGCGCCTTCGTAAAAGGAGCCCCTAGCGCTGGTATGTCTCAGTGATTGAATGACAAGGAGATTTTGTGAGGCAGAGCGAAGAGACCTGTGCGGAGAATATGGTAGAAGATTATTAATAAATTCAGGTAAGTTACTTGTTTTTGTGTTAAATGTTAATAAAAGTATCTTGTATGTGATTCTATGTTCAATTGGTAACCAGTGAGCTTTTTTTCCAAAGAGGAGAAACGTGATCAAACTTTTCTGCCTGAAATATTATTTTAACTGCAGTATTCTGCACATAGTAACATAGTAACATAGTAGATGATGGCAGATAAAGACCCGAAAGGTCCATCCAGTCTGCCCAACCTGATTCAATTTAAATTTTTAAATTTTTTCTTCTTAGCTATTTCTGGACAAGAATCCAAAGCTTTACCCTGTACTGTGCTTGGGTTCCAACTGCCAAAATCTCTGTTAAGACTTACTCCAGCCCATCTACACCCTCCCAGCCATTGAAGCTCTCCCCTGCCCCATCCTCCACCAAACGGCCATACACAGACACAGACCGTGCAAGTCTGCACGATTTGTAAATGCCTGATTTCTTTTCGCGTTATACCCTTGTAAAGGGCGTTGCAATAATCGAAACAGGATATGACGAGAGAATGAATTAGTACAGTTAAAGACGGTTGGCCCATGACTTTAGCGTGAATGAATCATACGCAGACGATAGAAGCACTTCCGCACTAATTTGATTGTGGTATGAAAGTTTACTGTCCAAAATGGCCCCCCAGCAGTTTTAGAGTAGGGTGGATTCGATTTTGATGTATGTATTAACTGTTACTTGCTTAGTTGATAAGCGGGACAGAAATGAAGTTTGAGAAAATGGTGGTACGAAGTACAAAGATTAGAGAGTGGCAAGTGTCAAAAGATGAAGGGAAGGAGAGAGAGATGGCAAAAAGGGTTTGTGGAGGGGGAGAGGGGTTGTGGTCTCATGGGCACACAGCCAGTAATGTGTTGGTCCTTCGGGGTGGGGGGGGGGGGAATATATTTGTAGGCTGTCCTTTAGCACTTTGGGATCCAAAGTGGCCCCCACCTAGGTGGACTGGGTCAGAGCAAAAAGCACATCTAATGTACGGTGGGTCTGTCTCCTGGCCTTTCTTTCTGCTGTATGATCTTTTGTGTGGCCTTTTCCAGCCTGGTTTGATAGTGCTTGTTATATGTTATATGCCATTATATCTTGTCTGGTTTGTTTGTAGCGTTTGTATGGTGTTCTGTGTATGCTATTCTATGAAAATTTTGTGATATTTTTGCAAATTTTAAATTAATAAATATGTACAATATTTCTAACTTTGTAATTTGAGTACATTGCTCTGATATTATAGTATTTTTCTGTGGTATATACCCTTTAGGGCAGGGGTGTCCAATGTTGGTCCTCGAGGGCCGCAATCCAGTCGGGTTTTCAGGATTTCCCTAATGAATATGCATTGAAAGCAGTGCATGCACATAGATCGCATGCATATTCATTGGGGAAATCCTGAAAACCCGACTGGATTGCGGCCCTCGAGGACCGACATTGGACACCCCTGCAAAAGTTTAGGGATTTCTTTTTCTTATCTTTCTTCCTGCTGTGCCACATCGAAAGCATATATTATGAATGTATCAGTTCTAGTTTAGAATTCTCTCTCTGCCTCATCGGTGAGGAGGAAGCTTCAAAAATCTGAAATCTAGTTAAAAAAAAATCACATGCATATTTTGCATTATTCTATGAAAATATGCGCTCTTCTTTCCTTGTTTAGATACATATGCCTCCCTGCAGTCCAGGGGTGTCAAAGTCCCTCCTCGAGGGCCGCAATCCAGTCGGGTTTTCAGGATTTCCCCAATGCATATGCATGAGATCTATTTGCATGCACTGCTTTCATTGTATGCTAATAGATCTCATGCATATTCGTTGGGGAAATCCTGAAAATCCGACTGGATTGCGGCCCTCGAGGAGGGACTTTGACACCCCTGCAGTGTAGTCCATCGCCTTCGATTATTTATGAGCCGCACAGGTAAAATAGTCACGCAATGGAAAAATCCTGCTTGTCAGCTCTCATGCAACCTTTTACCCTCCGAAGAAAAGTGAAATGATCTCACCGCCAGGCCTGGTTCGCTCCAGGGAAGCAGGTCATGAATCTGCTCCACAGCCTTCTCTTTCCCCCTTCTCTCACCTGACTTCCCACTGCCCCAGGACACGTTTTCATTTATCTTTCATACTTCAACAAACCACTACAACTATCAGGAATCAATTCCTTAAATCACTCTTTAATTATTTAGAAGGAAGCGCACCATTTCTCACCATTAAAGTAACTAACCCTGCCCCAAGGAAAGCATTAAATCATTGTTTAATCCTTTATTACAGCCTCAGGCATTTCTTGCTACCCTAGCGGTGCAGAAACTTCATTTAAATATTTACCACTTACATCACTTAAGGGCTGTCAGTTTTAATAACATTTCATCAATAGGACCACATATTATTCACAGTTTCATAAAAATAATAAGATCTGACTTAGTATTTCAATCATAGATATGGGTTAATTCTTCCGACTGCACTAGGGATTTCATTTTATTAACATTTGTATATGAAAAGGCTACTTTCTTGATGGATAAATATTGGATTAGTTTCCCAAGCAGGATAATACTATTTCAAATGTGTTTAATAAAAGTGAAAAAAAAATTAAAACAGACATCGACGATTTATTTTACAAAGTTTGAGTAACAAAAGAGTTCAGAAACGGTGCAGATAATAATCGCCTTTATGGAGACTGATTGCATGTTTCCAGAAAGCGGGAAGGGGTAAAACGCAGACCTTACGGACCTCGCGGATCTAAAACCGCACGTCCTTAAAAATCCGAGGTCCGCGCCACTTTTGAGGTCCCTGCCACTTTTAGTCTCTGGCTCTGACAGAGCTCTATGACAATTTAACTCTGACGGATCCTAGCATAGGGAGGGAAAAGCATTAGGATCCGTCAGAGTTAAATTGTCATAGAGCTCTGTCAGAGCCAGAGACTAAAAGTGGCAGGGACCTCAAAAGTGGCGCGGACCTCGGATTTTTAAGGATGCGACGTGCAGTTCAGATCCGTGAGGTCCGCGAGGGAGCCGGGGGCCTGAGCTGAGCTGCAGGGAAAGCGAAGGCGGACTTGTCAATGCACGGACCTCGGATAAGAAAGCCTTATGTCAGGAATTGGACTGCTTAGGCCAGGGGTGTCCAATGTCGGTCTTCGAGGGCCGCAGTCCAGTCGGGGTTTCAAGATTTCCCCAATGAATATTCATGAGATCTATTTGCATGCACTGCTTTCATTGTATGCTAATAGATCTTATGCATATTCATTGGGGAAATCCTGAAAACCCGACTGGATTGCGGCCCTCGAGGACTGACATTGGACACCCCTGGCTTAGGCTTTTTTAGGTCTTCCAATTAAAGAAAGGAGAACTTGGTGTAGTGGAGAGCTACAGGCTCAGCATCCTGAGGTTGTGGGTTCAAATCCCATGCTGCTCCTTATGACTCTGGGCAAGTCACTTCCCATTCCCCCTTTTTTTTTTTTTTTTTTTACTAAGCTACTGTAGAGGTTTCTACCGTGGCCCAAAGTGCTCTGGCATTCATAGGAATTGTAGGAGCATCTGAGCAGCGTCAGAGCATTGAACGCTCTCTGCACCGCGGTAGAAATCTCTACCACAACTTAGTATAAGGGGGGTTTACCGTATTTTCACGCATATAACACGCGCGTTATACGTGTTTTTACAAACCGTGCATAAACTTGCGTGTTGTACAAAATTTTTTTTACATAGTTCCCCCCCCCCCCCCCCCGATGTCCGATTCACCCCCCCCTGCCGCAGGACCGCTCGCACCCCCACCCCGAAGGACCGCTCACACGCACCCGCACCCCCACCCCGAAGGACCGCTCGCACGCGCTCCCATCCGCACCCGCATCCCCACCCTGAAGGACTGCTCGCACGCACTCCCACCCGCACCCGCATCCCCACCCTGAAGGACCGCTCGCACGTACTCCCACTCGCACCCGCACCCCCACCCTGAAGGACCGCTCGCACGCACTCCCGCCCTCTTGCCCCAGCCAACCGCGGCACCCCCGACACGATCGGGGCAAGAGGGAGCTCAAGCCCTCTTGCCCCAGCTAACCGCGGCACCCCCGACACGATCGGGGCAAGAGGGAGTTCAAGCCCTCTTGCCCCCCCCGACACGATCGGGGCAAAAGGGAGCCCAAGCCCTCTTGCCCCGCCGACTCCCCAACTCCCCGACAATATCGGGCCAGGAGGGAGCCCAAACCCTCCTGGCCACGGCGACCCCCTACCTCCACCCCACACTACATTACGGGCAGGAGGGATCCCAGGCCCTCCTGCCCTCGACGCAAACCCCCTCCCCCCAACGACCGCCCCCCCATCAAGAACCTCCGACCGCCCCCCCAGCTGACCCGCGACCCCCCTGGCTGACCCCCACGACACCCCCACCCCCCTTCCCCGTATCTTTGTGTAGTTGGCCGGACAGAAAGGAGCCAAACCCGCCTGTCCGGCAGGCAGCCAACGACGGAATGAGGCCGGATTGGCCCATCCGTCCCAAAGCTCCGCCTACTGGTGGGGCCTAAGGCGCCTGGGCCAATCAGAATAGGTCCAGGAGCCTTAGATCCCTCCTGGGGGCGGGGCCTGAGGCACATGAGCCCAACCCGACCATGTACCCAAGGCCCCACCCCCAGGAGGGACTAAGGCTCTCGGGCCTATTCTGATTGGCCCAGGTGCCTTAGGCCCCACCAGTAGGCGGAGCTTTGGGACGGATGGGCCAATCCGGCCTCATTCCGTCGTTGGCTGCCTGCCGGACAGGCGGGTTTGGCTCCCGTCTGTCTGGCCAATTACACAAAAGTACGGGGAAGGGGGTTGGGGGGGTCGGCTGGGGGGGCGGTCGGAGGTTCCTGGGGGGGGCGGTCGTTGGGGGGAGGGGGGTTTGCGTCGAGGGCAGGAGGGCCTGGGATCCCTCCTGCCCGTAATGTAGTGCGGGGTGGGGGTAGGGGGTCGCCGTGGCCAGGAGGGTTTGGGCTCCCTCCTGGCCCGATATTGTCGGGGAGTTGGGGAGTCGGCGGGGCAAGAGGGCTTGAGCTCCCTCTTGCCCCGATCGTGTCGGGGGTGCCGCGGTTGGCTTGGGCAAGAGGGCTTGAGCTCCCTCTTGCCCCGATCATGTCGGGAAGTCGGGGAGTCGGCGGGGCAAGAGGGCTTGACGTTAGAGAAAGGGCGAACCGCTGGAAGAGGAAGCAGGGCAGGCGCAGGGCTCACGGAAGGGCCGGGACCGCCAAGAGAAAGCAGCAGGACACCGGTAGGAGCTTCTACATGATGGGGGGGTCGGGAGGCTGTGGAGGTGCGAGCGGTCCTTCAGGGTGGGGGTGAGGGTGTGGGTGGGAGTGCGTGCGAGCGGTCCTTCGGGGTGGGGGTGCAAGCGGTCCTGCGTTGTGGTGAATCGGACATCGGGGGGGGCATCAGGTTTTCAGGGTGGGGACAGGACTTCAAGGGGGAGAGAAGAGTCGGGGCGGGCGAAGGGAAAGTCGGGCAGCATGCGCGGTATACGGGTGTGCGCGGTATATAAAAATTTCTGTACATACATTTGTGTTTTCCGCGCGCTATACCCGTGTGCGCGTTTTACACGGGTGCGCGTTATCTATGTGAAAATACGGTAATCCTCCACTGCCCCAGATAGTCTGTGAGCTTGCCCAGACAGACAGGGGGGAAAGTGCTTGAGTACCTGATAATTTGTAACCCATTCTTAGCTCCTTTGGGAGGACAGACTAAAAAATAAATTATCTCGTTGCACCAAATACTAGTGAAAAATTTTTACAAGCTGACTTTCTGATAGTATAATTCACCAATATTTTTATAGGAGGGGGGCAAGGAGGTTACAAGTCAGCCATCTATGTCATCCCAAAACACCCCATCAAGTAATCATTGCTTCATGGTATTATACATCCTACACACGGTTTTCAAACAATGTTCAAATGTCAATCTTGTACAACCAGTCCTCCGTTTTCCCTTTTTGGAGGGGAATTTTTCTTCGGTTTGGGGGGGGGGGAAAAGTTGCTCAGAATCATGTACTATGGATCTCCCCAGCTTCCATATTCATTCAGCTAGCTTGCACTTGACAAAGTGATTTTCCATAAAGGTCGCCCCCCCAAAAAAAAATATTTTTTAAATATTGTAATATATGTTTAAGAAATTATATTATCAAAAGCTATCAAGATTTCATATTTTCTCTAGAATTTGCTTGAAATGTGTATGCTGAGATAGTTATAACTTACTTAGAGGCTTGTTTACTAAAGAGCAAAGGTCATACAGTACATGCAATGGATATACCATATGGGGCCTTGCTACATATAAGGGACAGCTGAAAAGTTAGCCCAGTCAACAAAGTTGGGCCAGTCTCCATCAAGGGCTATACACTCAGCCAAGCAATTTTCCACTTTTTTCGTTCCGTATTTCTCCAACAGAATGAAAAAAGTGGAAAATCACTGGACAGAGTATACAGCCCTCAATGGAGAACTTTTCAGCGGCCCCTCGTACACCTGCTCTATCTGCTAGGGAAGGGGTAGTCAATTCCGGCTCTCGAGAGCCACAGGCAAGTCAGGTTTTCAATATATTCACAATGAATATATATGGTATGGATTTGTATGCACTGCCTCCTTGGTATACAAATCAATCTCATGTATATTTATTGTGGATAAGATAGTAACATAGTAGATGACGGCAGATAAAGACCCGAAAGGTCCATCCAGTCTGCCCAACCTGATTCAATTTAAATTTTTTTCATTTTTTCTTCTTGGCTATTTCTGGGCAAGAATCTAAAGCTCTATTCAGTACTGTGCTTGGGTTCCAACTGCCGAAATTTCCGTTAAAACCTACTCCATCCCATCTAAACCCTCCCAGCCATTGAAGCCCTCTCCAGCCCATCCTCCCCCAAACAGCTATATACAGACAGACCGTGCAAGTCTGCCCAGTATTGGCCTTAGTTCAATATTTAATATTATTTTCTGACTCTAGATCCTCTGTGTTCATCCCACGCTTCTATGAACTCAGTCACCGTTTTCCTCTCCACCATCTCTCTCGGGAGCGCATTCCAGGTATCCACCACCCTCTCCGTAAAGTAGAATTTCCTCACATTGCTCTTGAATCTACCACCCCTCAACCTCAAATATGTCCTCTAATTTTACCATTTTCCTTTCTCTGGAAAATATTTTATTCTACATTAATTCCCTTCAAGTATCTGAACATCTGAATCATATCTCCCCTGTCCCTCCTTTCCTCTAGGGTATACATATTCAGGGCTTCCAGTCTCTCCTCATATGTGTTCAGGCACAAGCCTCCTATCATTTTCGTCACCCTCCTCTGGACCGTTTCAAGTCTTCTTATGTCCTTCGCCAGATACGGTCTCCAAAACTGTACACAATACTCCATGTGGGGCCTTACCAATGACCTGTACAGGGGCATCAACACCTTCTTCCTTCTACTGGCTACGCCTCTCTTTATACAGCCCAGAATCCTTCTGGCAGCAGCCACTGCCTTGTCACACTCTTTTTTCGCCTTTAGATCTTCGGACACTATCACCCCAAGGTCCCTCTCCCCGTCCGTGCATATCAGCTTCTCTCCTCCCAGCATATACGGTTCCTTCCAATTATTAATCCCCAAATGCATTACTCTGCATTTCTTTGCATTGAATTTTAGTTACCAGGCATTAGTCCATTCCTCTAACTTTTGCAAATCCTTTTTCATATTTTCCACTCCCTCTTCGGTGTCTACTGTTACAAATCTTGGTATCATCTACAAAAAGGCTCACTTTTCCTTCTAACTCTTCAGCAATGTCACTCACACACATATTGAACAGGATCGATATTCTGAAAACATGACCTTCCTGTAGCTCTCAAGGACTGGAATTGCCTACCTCTGTGCTAGGGCATGTAACACAGGCTCTAGTGCAGGGGTGTCAAAGTCCCTCCTCGAGGGCCGGAATCCAGTCGGGTTTTCAGGATTTCCCCAATGAATATGCCTGAGATCAATTTGCATGCACTGCTTTCAATACATATTCATTGGGGAAATCCTGAAAACCCGACTGGATTGTGGCCCTTGAGGACAGACTTTGACACCTGTGCTCTAGTGCAAACCAGGAAAAGAAATTACCACAGCTTCCCTCAACAATCCCCTCCCAGGCAGCATTTCAAGAGAGTCCTCTAATAGGAAGTCCCTCAAGAGAGTCTCCCACAAGGACCTACCATTAGTTGAAGACTCCATCAGCAATCTCTGATTCTCCCTCCACCCCTCTGGCACTCACCTGGGGTTCTCCCTAGTGGTCTAGTGCAGTGGTTCCCAACCCTGTCCTGGAGGACCACTAGGCCAATCGGGTTTTCAGGCTAGCCCTAATAAATATGCATGAGAGAGATTTGCATATAATGGAAGTGATAGGCATGCAAATCTGCTCCATGCATATTCATTAGGGCTAGCCTGAAAACCCGATTGGCCTGGTGGTCCTCCAGGACAGGGTTGGGAACCACTGGTCTAGTGAATGGGGCAGCAGTCCATGTCCACTTCTACCACATAGTTGGTCTGGGTGCAAAATGGCATCAATGTCCCCTAGTGGCCATCATTAAGTACTACCACTAGGGGTAAATGTCATATTAAAAATTTGCTCGTGGGGTTAATTTTATAGAATGGGTTTTAACATTTAAACACCAATTACACATGTACAGATTTGCATGCTTGTCACCTCTATCAACAGACATAAGAGAAGCTCACACTCGAATTTTGTTTCCCACCGGTTAAAGGAAGTAAATTTTAAAAACACCATCAACATCTTCTCTCACATCAAGCGACATTATGGGGCAAAGATCTGGAACAATTGCTCACGCATACTACTTATGGGGAATTTAGGAAACACCTAAAAACATACCTGTTCCTGAAGTATTTAGGCAACTAACCTGTACAATCCTACTCCACATTAACTGATCTCTGGTGCTGTTAATAACTAGCTTCTAACCTTGTTAATTCTAATTAATTTGTAACATCTTTTAACCATTGTAAACCGCATAGAACTTCACGGTCCTGCAGTATATAAACTTATTATTATTATTATATACCAATCTGCTTCATGCATATTCATTAGGGATATCTTGAAAATCCAACTAGCTGGGGGTTTCCCAGGACAAGTTTTAGAACCACTGTACTAGACTACCAAGGAGAACCGCAGGAGGAGAGGGGGGTTCCAGGAGGGGAGAGTCAGGAAAAGGAGAGAGATCAGATATTGCTGAAGAGGGCTTCAACTTGGGGAGATTCCTTTAGGGGGATGTTGTTGTGGGAATTATAGTAAGGGGAAAGCCATTTGGGCATGCTATTCGGGGGAGGGGGGTATGAGCTTTATGTTTGTCAAGGGCTGTGCTGTTATGGACGCACCTAATACCACCTCTTGAGCTGGCATTAAGGGCCCTTTTACATAGGAACAGAACGGGCTACATCGCATTTGCTGCAAGGGAATCACTACAGCGGCTTTGTAAAAGGGGCCCTAAGTGTGGCTATACCATTGGCAGAAATGACAGCTAGCTCACGGTACTGCCTCATTTCATCTCTGACAATGATCCACCCATATGTTTTAAGTTTAACCATAGGCAGAAAAGAACTCCAATTTTAGGACAGTAAAGAGAAAAAAAAAAACACCCTGAAATTCAGTTATCACAGCCATGAAGAAATTCCCAGCCTGCCAGATATCATCCTGGAATGCCTGTTTAAATTGATGAACTTTTAGGAGAGCTCGGAACTTTTAAATTTAGCAAAAATTGCCTGAAAAATTACTTCCTTTTCATACGGCAAAACATATGTACTGTGCTTCACTACACATGTGATTTTAGCCATGTTGAAATAAGGGAGTTGTGTATAGAAGAAAAATTATGAATGTAAACAGTATTTTCAAATATTTGCATGCACTTTTCTAGCTAAAACCAACCCATAGAAAAAGCTGATGTAATTTAAGTCCTGAATATCACAGTAGCAACTCCAGAAACCCGGACATAGTATTGGCATTGAATTTCTGGGCAAAACACTGATTGCCATCAGTCAAATATCAACCCCTAATCCTTTAGGTACTTAGGTTTTAAAATTGCCCTTCAAATGTACGGTTTTGCTTTCACAATTACAAAAGGCTCCTGAAAAGTTCTCAGCTTAACCATGAAGGGAATGATATGGAGCTATAAAACTTATAAGTTATTCCACACTTTTTCTTGACACTTTTCATTTCAATGATATGAATTGAAACAAAAAGTGTCGAGAAAAAGTGTGGAATAACTTAAAAGTTTCATGGCTCCACATTATTCTTTTCTTGGTTGAGCTGAGAACTTTTCAGCTGCCCCCTAGTCTTGTGATGTCATAATGCCTTATTCCACCAATGCCTATGAGCCAACCTCATCGGTGATGTCACAATGGCTTGGTTTCCCTCCGCTTGTGCCCATTTACTAGATGCATTTGCCTCATTGAAATGAAAAGTGTCAAGAGAAGTGTGGAATGACTTGTAAGTTTCATGGTTCCACCTCATTCTCTTTCTTCTTGGTTGGGCTGAGAACTTTTCAGTGGCCTCTTGTAGTGTTAACCCAGGGGGTAAAAAAGTTTGCATGGTCTTTGTTCTGATATGAGTTAGAAAATTGTCCCAGACTGCATGTGTGACAATTTTCATGACATATTAAAGAGTGCAATCGTGTTCCCCATTCATATCTGGAATAGAGGCAGAACATATGCCATTGTTTGTTATCTCACAGAAAGGAGTTATACAGCTAAACAAGTCTCACAATCCATAGCAGACATTTGATGCTGTTTCCTATTTTGAGCCTTAAAATCAGGTGCATGAGTCACAGCTAAAGAGTGCAAGGGCAGGGTTTATCAGCTTCTCACACACATGCAGTATATCATTTGAATAGGTGCATAAGGGTTAAGAGTTAAAAGCAACCTTAAAAAGGTACGTTTCTAGCCTAGATCTGAATAAGGCCAAAGATGGGTGCATGGCATACTGAGAATCCAAATGTACAAGGAAAAACACAAGTCTCTGGAGATCCAGGAAGTATAATTTATTCAAATAATCAGATAGAAACAACTTTAAAATCCATATCAGGTACAAAATATGTGTCACTGATGTTTGATGCTCACAAGGTGAGCGTTGGACCCTACACGGTCCGTGTTATGGCTAAACTCAGCCTTCTTCAGGGGTCCTATGAAGGATGACACTGGCTGCGCTGTACCTAATGCCTTGATTGGAACTTTAACTGGAGTCCTGTTAAGAACGAACCTTATGATCGAAGCTTCGTTCTTAACAGGACTCCAGTTAAAGTTCCAATCAAGGCATTAGGTACAGTGCCACCCACACAATAAAAAAAAAAATACATTAAATTCTTTAGTGCAAGGACATGTTTGGGGGTGGAGATTAGACATACCCTGTAGTAAGCAGTTAGCATGTGGGCAATGGCATAGGGAGCCCTTAACATCTACTAAATAGTTGGTGTTGATGTCTCACACACTAATGGCCATTTGCTAATTTTACAATTTGTGCATGGCTATGGCACTGTCGGCCATCTTAGAGCCACACTAAAGAGGCCTCAGTGTGTAGGATGCCCATGAGCTAAAAAAAAAAAAAAAAGCAACAGACACTTTTTAGCCTGGCTTAATAAAAGGACTCAGATGTCTGAAATCTTGTGCATTTGAAAGGGAGGATTTTTTCTTCTTCTAATACTAGACACCTAGAGATCTTTGAAGAATCACTTTTTCTGTATCTAATGTATATAATATAATGTTGGCTGTAGACACATACAGTACAAGTATACCTTTGAAAATACATAGATATAAAGGTACAAAATGCCTTTCATTTCATTCTTAGATACATAATAATACTGGGCTTGATTATAGGTAAACAAAGCAAACATATTCTAGATGTGCATTTCATTTTCACTATATTATGCATTCATTCTAAGGGGAACACAAAGAAATCCCAGCAGAGACTACAATTTAAATCTGAATGGATGAGTGACAGAACTGGAAATGTGATTATGCAGACTCTGTTTTCTTCATAAAAGTTTTGTACAATATTTATCCTTAAAGCTTACATAATTCCTTCTGTGCGTACAAAGACTTCATATATAACAATTCCCTGAGAACAGGATCAGTCGTATAAATGTCTATTATTAGCACAGTAGTTTCTGTACACTGGTATTGAATAATAATCCAGAGACGAAGAAAACTCTTAAAGTAAAAACAGCAACATTTTCCCTAGGAAGCCATATTCCTGGATAAAAACAATTATGCTTACAGATAATGATAAGGGAGAATGTTCACATCAGAAGGGTCTACTACAGAGAGTCGTCTTTGGTGTAGACCAGTGGCTCCCAATCCTGTCCTGGAGGACCACCAACCAGTCAGGTTTTCAGGATAGCCCTAATGAATATGCATGGGGCATATTTGCATGCCTGTCACCTCCATTATATGCAAATCTCTCTCATGCATATTTATTAGGGCCATTTTAAAAACCCGACTGGCTGGTGGTCCTCTAGGACAGGGTTGGGAACCACTGGTGGATGTTCTAGTGATAATGATAGCAATGAGATAAGCTGTGCTTAAAAAAGAGAAAAGTAAGGCAGGAAGTACTAGAATTCAGCAGGTGTCACAGATGGAGGGGCTTGCTTTCCTTACTAGACTATGCTCTTGGGTAAGAGCACTGTGAGTGGAATATCAAGACTCCCATTGGCAGCTCCTAGCAATGACCAACAGAAGAAAAGACGAATGGGTGATGGGGGCAAGGTTCTAGTCTACAGCTAGTAATGATAGCTGGCTATCCGTACTTCATCACATCACTTATACTTTTTTTTTTTTAATCTTTATTGATTTTCAAACTTTGACAGTGCAATACAATTAATTGAACATAAAATACTGCATAAAACGCACTATTAACTACACAAGTAATACATAAAACAATCATTTTCTCCCATCCTCCTCCCAATTATTAATATAATAAGACATATGATATGATTACAATATTATAATTAAGTAATTTAAATCCTCAAAATATATTTCCCTCCCCCCACACACCCACCCTGGATGTGTAAGGAAATCTAAGAAAAGGAGAGATATATGACCCTTATTGCGAGGTAACAAATGTATTCAATGGGCTCCACACTTTATTAAATGAACTGCTAAACCCCATACATTCCGCATTCATTCTCACATATTTATATGTGGTACACACATTTGCCCATCAAAATGATAATGATAGCTGGCTACCCGTACTTCATTGCATCACTTATAAAATACTTCTGTTAACATTTAAAACCAAGCAGTCCAATTCTCCAGCACTTATCGATAAACTCCTCATCCCACATGCTCCCACCCGGAATCTGCGTTCCACTACTCAAAATCTACTTTCTGTCCCCTCTATTCATGAATTATTTCTTGACTCTACCCACAAAACCATTTTCTCAGTCACAGCCCCCACTCTATGGAACTCCCTTCCGTCAGATCTAAGAAAAGAAACTTCTCTTGAAAAATTCAAATCTAAATTTAAAACATTCATTTTTAAAGGTGCCTACTCATTTTGACATGCTTTATTCAATTCGAGCCCTAACAGCTTTTATGCAGATGGCAGTACTGAATTGAAACACTTCTTCCGAAGTGACCCATACCCTACCCCAATGTCTAAACCCCTCCATCTCTTCTCTCACTTTTATGATTTTATTTTCTATTGCACTTAAAGTCTCACCTTTTCCCACTTCTCCCTTTTGTACCAGTAAGTCAATTTGTTTCGTTGCCAGTCCACTTTTTATTTTTAAGTTTTTATTTCATTTTAACAGTATTTTGATAATTGTAAACCGTTTAGGCATGATTTTGATAAACGGTATATCAAAGATTAAATAAACTTGAAACTTGATATGGTTTACAGCTGATGTTACAGTTATTAAGTCGTACAGGTTCAAAAGGAGCAAGGAGAGAGAGGGAATATACCAGGGTATTTTGAGATATTATGCAGGTAAAAATACATGTTTTCATGATGTGCATATTAAAGTAGCTACTTAACACAAAGGCAATGGTATAGAAGTGTAGCATGATATGAAAATATAATTCTGCTTATTTTTATAATTATGCTTGGAGTTAAAATATGTAGCATGATATAGTTAATGTTGCTGGAGTTGAGTTTTGAATTTGAATTATTGCCTGACCCAATAGATTATTAATTTTGATGGACTTAAAGTAAATAATTCTGCTTGGGGTTAATGTATATTAATTTGATAGATTTAAAAATGAATTTCTGATTTGGTTTTTGATCCAGCCCTGCCTCCAGCCATCTTATCCAGGTGTTGTGTTAAATGCACCTATTACAAAAGAAAGGACTGAACCAATCACCTTCAGAAAGTGTAAAGTACATCTATTCAGATAAGACAAAGACATGGCCAGGGTGGATACCAGAGCTAAACAGAACTTTAACAGGATGAAGGTCAGCATCTCTTCACATCAAATTCATCTCTGGACTACCCCAGTCTGCAAGAACAATAGAAGCTCATCACACCTTTTTAAGCCACTCAAAGAAGATTCAATCAGATGACCTCATCTGCCTAGAAACAGAGGGAATTGAAAGACTGCTCCATGATTGGATGCAATGCCAGCCTCAGGGATGCGACAACTGCTATGCATCATGGGTCCAGTTTTCAAGCCAGCCACATCTATAAAGTCACACGCTCTGCCTTCTCTCTCTTTTCCCTGGATCACCAAGGCTGGGGTGCTGCAACCATGTGCTTCCACTGGCCATGTGCTCAACTAAGTCATGCCGTCTCTTCTCCATTTTAAGGACTATTCACGTCGTAACTTTTTGAATTCAAATAAATGGATCCTTCTGCTTTAGCAACATTTTGTCTAGTGTATCCTATTATCTTTGCTTAAAGATCCTATCTGTAACTGCTTTACCTGCTTGATTTTAATTTTATGTTTAATCTTGCATGGTAAAAAATAAAATTCTAGTTTGTTTGCAAATGCTTTGAATTCTGGTCTTTTTAACTTAATACATTATTATAGAGCTAAATTTTAATCAAGCAAGCTAATTTTCCCAATATTAATATTTCTTTATAAATTATATTCCTCTCTTTGAGGGTGTGTAGTTTATTGGTGGAGTTCCATCCCTTTAATAATAATTTTGTAACATAGAAGGAAAGGTGAAACTTTGATCCATGTTGAGGTCAACAGGCACTTTTTCTATCATGCCAGTATTCCTTTTGGTCCCCCCCCAAAAAAAAAAATAGGGCAGATTATCTACAAAGTCCAATGTGATAAAGCAAAGAAGCAGATCTGAAAAGAATCCTATATTATTAAAGGATTTTATTCACTACAGTAGATAAAAGAACTAGATGTCTACCAAACACATAGACAAACATGGTTTAATGGGAAAGTTAACATGGGTTCAGTCAAGGAAATTCTTGCCTCACCAATTTGCTTCAGTTCTTTCAAGGCGTGAATAAGCATGTGGATAAAGGTGAATCAGTTGATGTAGTGTCTCTCCATTTTCAGAAAGCTTTTGGCAAAGTTCCTCATAAGAGACTCCTGAGAAAAAAAAGTCATGGGATAGGAGGCAATGTTCTGTGGTGGATTAGGGATTGGTTATTTGACAGAGGGTTAAATGGCCATTTTTCTCAATGGAGGAAGGTAAATAGTAGAGTGCCTCAGGGTTCTGTACCGAGACCAGAGCTATTCAACATATTTATAAATGATCTAGAAATTGGAACAAGTGAGGTAATTAACAGTGCAGATGACAATAAACTATTCAAAGTTGTCAAACAAATGCAGACTACGAAAAATTTCAGGAAGACCTTAAAAAAATGGAAAGACTAGGCATGCAAATGGCAGATGAAATTTAATGAGGACAAATGCAGTGATGCACATTGGGAAGAATAATCCAAATCATAAGTTACCTAATGCTAGTTACATCTTAGGAGTCAGCACCCAAGAACAAGATCTGGGTGTCATTGTAGACACTACACTAAAATCTTCTGCCTAGTATGCAGCAGCCACCGCCAAAAAAGCCCGTACGATGCATGCATGGGTGCCTTCCTGCCCACCACCAGCTCATGGGACCATTAGTTCAGTAATAAAGCTAAGAAGCTAACTAGGAGATATGTCTGCTATCTCTGAATAACACCTGTTACAGGTAAGCACTTTCTCTAAGATGAGCTCACAAACTTGTCAGGCCTCGTGTTTCTACTAGGTTGTGCAACTTTAGTCAAGTTACAGTCAACTGTGTGACAGGTATTGGCTTCCTGCCTATATTTTTGATTAAGAAATAGGATTTAGTCACTTAGAAAAATCATTTGCTGGTGCTGAAAGGGGGTCTCATTGGAACACATGTATACAGTTGAGAAATGTAGATTGTATGTAATAGAAATTTTTGAAATAAATAATGTCATATCAATGACAGCAGTGGAGAAAAGATGGTGTCTAGCCTCCTTTTCTGCAAGAGGATGAATATTTTGAATGTACCCATGTGGCTGATTTGAATCAGGCATCCTAGGGAGAGGTGGTACTATATCCTTATGTGGTCTTTAATCAACTGAAACAAACAAAAAACCCTCAAAACTTCACTGGACAAAAGAACAACAACAAACAAAATCCGTATTCAAAGGAAACCAGAGCAGTGGAGTAGTTGAACCAGCAAGTTCCAGGTTTATTGACATGAAAAATATAAATAACAAAAAACCTAAAATAATAAATGCACACAATAATAATCTGTAAATACAAAAAGAGCAGCAAAAACCAAAAAAAAGCACAAGTTCTAAAACATGAAACATAGGGCAACTTTTACTAAGGTGCGCTAGTATTTATAGCGCACGCTGAAGATTACCATGGGCAAAACCACACGATAGCCAAAAATACTACCACATGCTCTATAGAGGCATTAGTGTCAAGCACGTGCAGCATTGTAACGCACGCTACTTCGCGCGTTAATGCCCTAACACACCTTAGTAAAAGGAGCCCATAGTCTCAAATGCTATGTCAATATAGCCAATAATAAGTCCCAGTATGGCTGATGATAGTGAAGTTTAAATCCAACTGGAGCAAATCATGGACAAATGTTTTAGAGCTTGTGCTTTCTCTTAGGTTTTTAACTGCTCTTATTGTATTTACCCCTTTTTGTATTTATATATTATTGGTTTAAAAGTTCATTGAAAACCTTTCTTTACAAAGATGCCTTTGAAATTAAAACCTTCATTCACAGATAACATTAACTTAGATGACCTTTTCATTATCTTTATTTTAAATGAGCTACTCTTCTTTCTTCCCCGACCTACTATGTTGCCCTTCAATGTCAGCTTTTTTCTAAAATATTGTAGTTCTACCCTTTTTCCTTCTGTTTCTGTATGTCTGTCCTCTGAATTTGTCTTTGTACGTATAATTATGTGTTTTTGTTACCCCTGATTTTTATTAAATGGAACTCGCTTTGAAATAATATTATAAGCATTTGCATCAAATTTTAATAAACTTGAAACTTGTAACTTATTATTTTAGGTTTTTTCATTATTTATATTTAAGAACATAAGAAGTTGCCTCCACTGGGTCAGACCAGAGGTCCATCTCGCCCAGCGGCCCGCTCCCGCGGCGGCCCACTAGGTCCTTGGCCTGTGAAGTGAATTCTTGACCTTTTTAATCTACCTCTACTTCTATAACCTACCTCTGCTGCTATCTGTACCCCTCAATCCCTTTATCCTTTAGGTACCTATCCAAACCTTCCTTAAACCCCTTTACTGTGCTCTCGCCCACTACAACCTCCGGAAGAGCATTCCATGTGTCCACCACCCTCTGGGTAAAAAAGAACTTCCTAGCATTGGTTCTAAACCTGTCCCCTTTCAATTTCTCCGAGTGACCCCTGGTGCTCGTGGTTCCTCGCAGTTCGAAGAATCTGTCCTTATCCACTTTCTCTATGCCCTTCAATAAACCTGGAACTTGCTGGTTCAGCTACTCCACTGCTCCGGATTCCTTTGAATACCGGATTTTGTTTGTCGTTCTCCTTTAATCAACTTAATCACCTTCCATTACAAAGGTTTAAATGAAGCCTAAAAGTCCAGATCATCAAAATTAGTGTGAACCTATCAACAGCATCCAAAGATCATTTTTCCACTGAAACATGCAAATTCGACTGAAGTTCCAACACTCAAACTGTAAATACTACTATTGCTATTATTATTATTTCTAAAGTGCTACCAGATGCACGCCAACATTGTACAACAAACATGCAAGAGATGGTCCCTGCTCAAAGAGCTTACAATCTAAATATGAGACATACGGGACAAAAGTGATTTATACATGCAACTCAGGAAGGAAAACACAAAGGACTAGAGGTAGGGGGAGTAAAGAGGGAATGAAAACAGATGAGTTGGTAGGGTTGGGTATAAAGATGGGCTGGAGTGAGCTTTAATGGAGACTCCAGTAGATGGAACCTAAGTACACGACTGGGCAGGGCTCTGGGTTTTTGGCCCAGAAATATCTACAAGGACCATTTAAACTAATTTATGGAGCATGTCTGGTTGGGCAGACTGGATAGACCGCTGAGGTCTTTATCTGCCGTCATTTACTATGTTTCAAAAAAGTGGGGTTTAAGTCTGGATTTGATGGATCTTTTTAAAGCAGTGTTTTGTACAAATTTTGATGAGCACTTAGTTTTGCATATACAGTATATCAAAATGCTTTGCCTTTATTACCATGCATTACACCGTAAACTATATAGCCTGCAAGTGGATGTGGCACCGTCAACTAAAGAAACTAATTACAAGCCACTTTCAATATTTCTTCTTTTTTAATTTGCTACCCTATGAGAGACATAATTGAGCTGGAGGGGAAATTTTTCACTCATGCCATGAATTTGCTAGATAAATACAAACAAGAAAGAAAGCTAATACAGTAAGGGAATATGGGATTAATTTTAAAATTGTCTGATTAGTGGATTGTTGCCCATCGATAATTGCCTTAGATTTTTCCCAGGGCTCTCTCTTTATTGGAGTCTGGCATCTGCCTCTGCCTACAGAGTCCGTCAATCAGTTCTTGCAGCTGGGAGAGTCTGTGGAGAATTCACAATTGTAAACCTGCTGGGGCACATTGTTAGACAAAGCAATATATACTAGACATTGCAGTCTATCTCCTGCTCATAACATTTTTACTTAGTGTACTTTCTTGCCCAGTTTGGCCTTTCAGGTATTTTACTGATTTTGTTTTACAAGTGAGCGCTGCTGTCAGACGACTTTTGCAGAAAGAAAAATAAATGTCTGTAATGTTATGGCCGACACACATTACGGGCTTCGACCCTGTGACCTGTCTGCAGAAATGGCAAAGCGTCGCTTTATTTTGTGCAAGGTATCTTTCCATGCAGATCAAAAATATGCTAAGAAATATTTTAAGCAATCATTTTCACAGGCATTTTTGAATTTGCATTATTAATTGGTTCATTTCTGATGCTCGTTTTTCAGGATTGGATGTTGCTACTCCTATTCCATAGCGCTACCAGACATAGACAGCGTTGTACAGTCACGAAGAAGACAGTCCCTGCTTGAAGGCGCTCACAATCTAAACAGACAAACGGGATGCCATGGATACAGTTAAGGGGAATGGTTCATCGGCTGTCTGGGTTGGTGGGCAGTGAGGAGTAGGGTTATGGATTGAAGGCTATTATCCAAAAGGTGGGTTTTCAGTCTGCTTTTAAACAAGGGAAAGGGCTTGGCGGACAAACTTAGGTAATTTATTCCAGGCATTGAGGGCAACTAGATGAAAGGAACAAAGTCTGGAATAGGCGGTGGAGGAGAAGGTTACAGCTAAGAGCAGCTTATCGTAATGTTAGTAGAAGAAATCAGATGAGGCCACTTTGTGATATGGTGTCAACAGTGAAGAACTGATGTGACATCACAGATATCTAAACCAAATGAAATGCAAGTGAAAATATAAATTAGCAAAGCTACCAATTATTCAAGGACTGGGAACGTGAGAGCAGCTGGTTAAGCGTGTATGTGCGTGTGTGGTTGTGGTGGTGGGTTGTCTGGAATTCTCAAGGACAGGAGAGGGGAATTGAAGGAACCTGAAAGAGATAGGCAGAAAATCCGATATTGGTGTTCTTCCCTTCTGCCCACAGTGGATTACCAGAAGTCCATATTTCTGAGCCACAATAGATCACAGGCATTTTAAATCAGCCACCTTGTAATGCATTTTAATGTCTATAATCTGCACATTATTAGTATAGAGATTAAACTCATAGATGTCTCAGCAGGGTGACCAGTGCCACCCGAAAAAGTAGCTTATCATCACAGTTTTAGCCTTTGGATTGGGCCTGGGGTAAACCAAAACTCTGCCTTATCTCAAGGCATGCAATTTTGGTCTTTTTGCTGATCCTTTCATCACCTTACAGCCCCAGCCAGTGTTTAGATGAATGTCATCTCCCACTGCTGCCTGGCTTGTCTCATCTCACATTACAAGCAGTGGGATTTCACCAGTTCTACTGCTTTTATGGGGCCAGTTCTGTGAACTGACTCTATACCAGTAGTAAATAATAAATGCTTATTCTGCTGAACTGGGAGTTGCACGATAGGGAGACCAAGGATAGAAAGTTCCATCCTGCCTGAAATCACACAGAAGAAAGGTAAGAGAAGGAAAAAAGGGAAGGAACAAAGAGGGAAAGGCAGGTGACAGGGACAGGATGAGGTGACGAACATAGCATCTAGAGGGAGGAAGGAAATGAGGATGGAAGAGTTTCTAGAGTGTGATGCAGGGCCAAGAGGGATAACAAAAATCTGGAAGGAGGGGAGAGACAAGGAAGAATGGAGAGAACAGAAAGAGAAGGTAAAAGTGTTTCTGGAGGGAAGGAGTGAGATAGGGGCACAAGGTCCCTTGTCTGGAAGAGTTAAGTCAATGGTCTGCCACACTGGCTGAAAGGTCATCCAGTTCTTTACCGAAGAGTATCTTCCCCTTAAAGGGGAGCCTGCTTAGAGTGGCTTTTGAAGCCAAATCTCCTGCCTATTGCCTGATCCAAAGCATTCTTCAGGCGGAGGTAGAGTAAGAAGATACCTTGTGCAAGACTCAATCAATCCCCACCATTAACAGCTGGAGGTAGATGTCATCATCCGTGACAGGACTCTAGTGGACTCTCCTACGACAGGCGCATACCAAGAAAAAAGGCCGCCGATGCTGCTAAGGCTTCGAATTGCCGCTTAAGGACTGCATCCACACTGTGGTCCTGTGCATCCTTTAACATTACTCCCCTTTCACTAGGGAGGGAAGTATGCTGCATTTCCTGCACTACCAGCGAATTTACCTTTGGCAGAGCAAATAACTGCTGAATTTCAGGAGCCATAGGACAAAGTTTTGTCATTGTCTTAGCAAAGTGGAAGGAGCCCTCCGGGGTCTCCCAAAGATCTGTAATTAAGGAAGTGAGATCAGAATGCGAGGAAAAAAAGGAAGTCTGAACCTGGGAAGCACTCATAAGAAGAGCAATGTGTAGCAGACAACTGCAGAGAATCAAATTTTAATTCTTGCAGTGTCTCAGTAATAAGTTCCAACAAGGCTGTTGACTTAGACAATGTATAGGTGCCCCCCCCCCCCTCCTCCAGTGCTACTACTGCCTCTGGACTAATGGTCTTTGCCCGGGCTGCCGCATCTCCCATAAGGAAAGATTCTCTCTGGGACAGCAAAGGCATAAATTCACCCCCTCCCCCAATCCTATCCAACTGGGCTTCTAGACCCTGCCTAGGGACCTCTTCTGGAGGGTGCACACTAGAAGTGAGTAAACCCCCTTGAACAGCCACTGGCGCTCCTTCCACCAGAGCCTGGGAACCCCACTAATTTAAATAGGCCATCCACATTAACTTACAAAATCACTTACAAATCTGGGAAGCAGCAATTTTCAGGGTGAAAGATTTGAAGCATCGAATTGGTAGGAGAAAGCATGAAATCAGCGATTTTCAGAGTGAATGTTGGTAAACTTTTTTTTCGGTACAGTAAAAGGAAAGGAACTTTAATCATGATGTAATTTTGGGGGGCGGAGTCAGCATGTGAAAAATCACGAATAAGTGAAACCGCAAGTGCAGAAAACGCAAATATGGAGGGACAAGTGCGTGTATGTATATATATTATGAAAGTATTTTGAACTTTAAAGAACAGCAATGGATAGTCGTGCTGAATACAGTAACTCCAGCAGGGTTGAATCTTGAAATAGATTGGATGTCCTTGCTATGAAAAATTAAATTATTGTGGGGTTTTCCCCAAATTTTTTTGTATGAGTGCAATTTGTGACAGAGAGTTTCATTGATGGAAGATCTGGTTCCTGTGACATCATTGGAAGTATATATATTGCCACCAACTCTCCTATATTCCTATTATTGGGGGTTCTATAAAAATCTGTGGACAAAAGCTCTAGCATATGCCAATGCTTCCGAATAAATTGTTTTAATTGTAAATCCCCAACTGATCATCTGGTAAGGAGAGATAAAGAAGTTTGGAATTACTGGAGCTATATATTAGCAATATTGGAGGATATTTTAATGCTGGTTTGTATGCTGGGTTTTGGCGGTGAAGTTATTGTAAACTAATCAAACAATGTATTTAGTCCAATAATAAAGGTATCACCTTAATTTTTTTGTAGTAGGACACATCCTTGATACAGCCGGAGAATGAAACACGCTAGATACAGTCCCTGGCCAATAGTCTTAAACAATAAATAAGTGCAGGTTTTATATAAATATTCAAGGATTTGAAATGATTAAAGATTAAAACATACTAAAAAGTGGAAGTAAATAAAATTGAAAGAGATTGCATAGCAGATCAATGATGATGCTTTAGTGCATCATTTCCAAATGGTGAAAAATGTATTCATTGTAGGCATTTCCGAAGATCTGGTTTCTACAAAATTTACTGTTATTTTATTTGCATGAATGATATAGGGGTGCACATTGTGAGACTGGATTAATAAATATATATAAGTGAAACATAAAAGCAGAGGTGGGTAAGGTGAAAGAAAAGAGGGCTGGGTGGGTGAGAGACAGAGATATGGGTAGGTGATAACAAGGTGACAAAGCAGTAAAATTTCATGGTTTGTAATGTGATAGAAAACCAAGGTCTTTGTTGAGTCCTGTCTCAATCAGACTAAAAAGTTAAAAACAATAACTAAAAACTAAAAAAAACCCCACCATTCCTTTTGTTTGTTATACCATCTGTGGAGACCCTTCCTCTTTTTTGTGTGGTTTCATTATTAAGAATGGAAAATGACTCAATGGCAATTAACAAGAGGACAACCTCTCCTAATCCTTACTATAGATGCTAGTCAAAACAACCACTTTCAAAAGACCAAGATAGCTCCAGGAGCAATTGTAAATCTCAATGTTCAGAACAATGAGCAGTCATATATTTCCCTTTTAAAATGGAAAATACATGTGTATAAGTTGGTTCCACCCTAGCCATGCCCAAATATGCCATTTTCCCACATGCATATACAATATTTGCTTTCTAAAATCACGGTTTCTATATTTATTTGATATACACATCTAAATGTATATATTTATGCAGATCATGAATAGAGTTTTTAAAATAAATAACTACACCTCCCCCTTAGGCTTTTTTTTTTTTTTTATCGCCGGCCGTGGCAGTATTAGCTCCAACACTCATAGGAATTCTATGGGCGTCAGAGCTAATACCACCACAGCCGGCGATAAAAAAGCCTAATGCGGCTTCGTAAAATAGGGGATAAATGTGTAGTAGTGACTACTACATTAAGTGTAAGGCACATTTCCCACCTTAAAATGGCATCTTCTATATTAGCTGTTTAATGAGAGAAATAGCCCTTGCAAACAATTAACACACTGCACTGTTAGTATGTGATAATTCCCAAGTAAAACAGCTAACTCACTTTAGTAAATGAGGCCTATAGTGTTTTATTTAAAGCTATTCAATTCTGTTCATAGCCTTTCATTAGGCTTAAATATTGTGGTGTATTACCCTCCATTAGTCATATTCATACATACTTTTCTCTAGTAAATAGAGATACAAAAAACACTTTGGACCTCTATAAATCACCTGTGATGTGTACAAATGATAGGGAAGGGAAAATTATAGCATCACTATTGGAATAGGGCATAAATGTAATTTAAGACAGGGAAGAGAAGTATAAAGAAATTTTTCATTTTCAAATTATAATGCATATAAACTTCCCAGGTATGACTATTTATTTTTTTTAACCTGAACAAAATTCAGTTGAAAACAAATACAGTATAATTCCACCCCCCCCCCAAAAAAAATCTCATATTTGACTGGATATATACTTTCCTTTAGTACCGATCACCCATTGCTCTAGAACTCTTCGGTCCTATGGTTGTACAGTAATTTATTTAAACTTTCTCAACATAAGCAATCGGCAACTACTGGTGCAAAAATGATTCAACAGGTAGCACTCCCAGACTTGAATCGTAAACATTGTCATCTAATTAAAAAAATGTCCAACACAAAAATACTAAAACGCCTGGGTATCTATAAACAAAAATCAGTGAATGAAAACATCTGATCTTTTTTTTTTAATAAATGCTATTATTCAACAATTAATATGTTCCATGAACACTTCAAATTATTATAATTTCTTATAGCTTGATATTCGGTAAGACTTACCCAGATTATCCAGCAGAAAATCTTTTGACTGACTGGGCACTATGGGGGAATTCTGTAAATGGCATTGAAAAAGATAGGTGTCTCTCGCTTGTCAACCACACTTAGGCGCCTATTACAGAATCGCATCTAACTTAGTCACCTGTAATGTAGGCCAGGGTTTTAAAGGCTTACATTATAGGCACCTAAGTCCTTCTCCACTTCTAAATAGGCCTAATTTGGCGTTAGGCACTATACAATAAGCACCAATCTTTCATAGAATTGTGCCTAAGGAGATAGGTGCCTATTAATTTTTACTTTTTTCAATTATGAGCTTGCTAAAGCTCATAATAGAAGCCAATTTACTATCTTTAGATGCCTCTTACAGAATTTCCTCCTATGGACCTGATTCTATAAGAGACGCCTAACTTGGTAGGTGCCAAGAAAAATGGCATCTTCCGCATGTCGTTCAGAGTTAGGGCTGTTCGTAGAATTGCGCCTAGCAGCACCTAAATCGAGTTAGGTGCCAGTTGGTGTGTACATGTTTGGTGCCGGTATTAGACCAGGGTTTTCTTGGCCTAAAATACTGGCACCTAACTCAATCCACACCCAAACTCTGCCCCTAACTTCAGCCACTTTCCATGTAGACGCCTACATCAAAGTTGTAAGCACCTACCAGCAAATTAATTTTTTTTAAATTGATTTTTAATGGTGCTTTTCAATTAATAACACTTATTGAAACAATAAGTTAGGCATCTAAATTGACTAGGCGTGTCGATCTAGGCATCTAATGGTAGGCGCTTTTTATAGAATCATGTCCTATCTGGGAAGGGTCAGGGGATTACAGGGATAACTACTCAGCAAAAGTTAAGACAGCATAAAGGTCTGAATATCATCAATACCCAGATAATTGCTGGTTGGCAAATGCCTGACTATTTAGTCTTGCCCAGTATCTGAGTATGGAAAGCTTACAGCTGCTGGCATTTAAATCAAAAGCTGGCATCTGTGGCTGAATATTGGGTAAGGAGGGGGTGTAAATTTCTTAGTAAACCTAACTTCTGGGACCCTTTTCCTCCAGGTAGCATATAGATTTGTACAGTAAGTGGCATATTGTTAATGCACAAATGTTTTTAACAAACTAAACATGATATGGCTCTATTACCATGTCCCTAATAACTAATGCTTTTCTCCAATCTATGTCTATGGGGTAATAAAACTCTATGAGATCTTCCATGAAATTTTAGATCCTCACTATTTATGCACAGTACACTTGCACTAATGGTAATTCAGGTAAGACAAGGAGTCACAAATAAATTCCTACCTACCAATTTACCACTTGAAAAATTTGCCATATTGCCATTCAAACTACATGGCAGATCTGCAGTTAATAGGGAAAATATTTCATAAGTTTAAAAACACAAGTGCAATTATTTTGGCTGAATACCCCCGTGTCAAGTCACATTATGATGACCACCACCTACCTCTGATGTCAGGGACACACAGCCAAGGGACAAATGCACATGTCACATACAGACTTCGTGGGTATATAAGGTGGGATGTCAGCAAGTTGTCAATATAGCAACTGTGGCTGTCACAGGGAATAAAAACAATTTATCTGACACTGAAAAAGTCATGATTATCGACTGCTGGGCCAAGGATGGCAGCATTTCGGAAATGGCAGAGTTTGTGAACTGGTCATGGGCTGCTGTGGTTAAAGTGTACCATGAATGGAACCTTTTCAACAACCCAACGTGGTATTTGTGGGGCAGCCCGAGCCATTGATGCGAAAGGTGAATGTTGGTTGTGTAGGTTGGTGCGGGCCAATGGGCACGCTACCGTTGAACAACTCACCATCCAAACGAACCAGGGGGCTTCCAAGTGTGTGTCCAAAATGACTGTAGAGCGAACCCTGTTGCGAATAAGGTTCCAGAGCAGACAGCTGGCAACTGCACCCATGCTCACCCATCCACAAGAGAACTGACATTGGACTTGAACTGACAGACAGAGGGTTGAATTCTCCGGAGTCACGTTTTGAGTTCCACTGAATGGAACGATGTTGGCTTGTCAGGCGTGAAACTGCCAAGAAAAAACACCCAGCCACCATTATTGGTGACAGCAGCATTATGGTCTGGGGAATGTTTTCTTGGTATTGTCTGGGTCTCTTGATACCTCTGGAAGACACTCTCAACCAATATGGGTATCTCTCCATTATTGATGATCAAGTACACCCGCATCTGCGGTCTAGTCACATGTTTTTCTTTAGTGTTCCACTTATGTAATGTCAGCTTTTTTGTCAGTGTTCACATCAATTTTATCTCAATCAATTTATTCAGCCATTATTCGGCGAGAGGGAGAATTAGAAGGCCTTGAGCATGCGCAGATGCATGCTCAAGGCCCAGCAGAGGCAGGAAGTTCTTCAAGCGGCACCGGTACATCCTATGGGCTGCATGCCGGTGCCAGACGGGGGGGTAAGTTTCAAGTTGTTCGGGCTGGGGTGCCGGTTCGAGCGGGGGAGGGGGGAGCAGCGCCGCTGGCCTCGGGGATGGGTGGGAATGTATCAAGCGAGTTTCCATTATTTCCTATGGGGAAACTCGCTTTGATATATGAGTATTTTGGTTTATGAGCATGCTTCTGGAACGAATTATACTCGTAAACCAAGGTTCCATTGTATTTATTTTCACTTTTCCATATCACTTCTTTTTTACATTAATGTGACCTGTTTTCTGGTTACTCTAATTTTAGGATTTGTGATTGTCTATGTACACACCATTTTCACATGTCCACACAAAAAATATATATATTTATATGTATTTTATGCAAATTCTGAGTTTTTGTATTTTGGTTTATTAGGACCCCTGATGAAGGCGTGTTAACCAAAACACGGACCATGTCGGGTCCTTTGGCTTGTTTTAAGGTGGTAACATTAACCGCATTCATAGTTTTGTTGTAATAAATTTAGTCTGCATCCTTGTACATTTGTCTGCAGTTTTTCTTTGTTTTACTCTGAATTCCCCAGACATTAATCTATTCAAGCACATTGGGAACCATTTCGATCGACATGTTAGACGACTGGATCCACCACCACGCACCCGTCAACAACTGTTGGATACACTGCAGTCTATAAGGCTCTAGATACCTCTAGCAACCACCCAGCATCTTACTGAGTCACTCCCACAGTGTCTGGTTGCCATCCGTGCTACCATAGGCGGTTATTCTGAATATCAGCAGGTGGTTATTATAATGTGACTCGACCGTATCTCTAAGCTGCTCTCAGTTGATGAATCAGAATATGCTTCCTTCTTCATTCCTCTGTACGTTTTGCAATATATTTCAAAAACTTCAATTATACAAAATTTAATTTTGTAAACATGAAAATACTAATTGAAGATCATATTTCCCCCTATATATTATATTGTCTATCTTAAAAATGTCTAATTGGTTTACATAATACTATGTAGAAAGAAAAATAACACGAAAATATACACAAGCCACAAAAAGGGATATTAAAAAAAAGATTGACAAATAAGGGCAAAAACATAATAAACCACACTAAAGTTTGAGATGAACTACAGAAAGGAGAAACAAAAGAAAATAAGGGAAAACCATAAAAATCCAGGTCCTAGCACAAATATCAGCATATATTGATTTATTTCTATATGCGGTAACTTCTGAAAGAATTATAAAACACGAATGAGGTCCAATGTAATTCGCGACTGCCGAATATCAACATTGATCACTTTAACTTCCACCCTTTCTCCAGGGCCCAGTCCCAGACTTCTTCGTTTTTTATCTTGAGAGAGTTTTACTTGTGTTATATACCGCATTGGAATTAACCCTGCCTTGCCCACACCAATGTCAACAAAAACTCCAAATAGTGTGGCATTTTCTACTTTTCCAGTAAGAATGGTCCCCACTTGTAAATCTTCAAGACATACTATTGTCCTCTTAAAATCAGGTTGGTCAAATTCTGTAACAGAAAAAGAAGATTTCAAATAAGTGGCTCTGTATGTTTTATCTTACATTTCAAAGAACTTCATGCATAAAATATATGTGAAATAAGAATGAAGTTAACCATTAGATGTAAATCAACTTTGGATTTCCTTTAGAAATTCATCTATAAACATCCATTCTCTAGTCTGGAACAAACGGCATAATATATAGTTGTATAGAAAATTTTAGGTACCTCTGATCAAACTGCATGTTCAAAGAATCCCTACATGAAAAACAGATTACACTGCCTCTACATAGGACAACGTTATAACAATGCCGTTCTTCAATTTCTAATTCATTATTACTATTTTTGTGCAATATTTCATAGATGCAGAACAATGAAGCAGTGAATATGGCAGCTGAAACAGTTTGGACACCTTTTCAATTAATACTTTGTCACACACTACCTTTGGCAGAACCAAAAGCATTCACACGTTTCCTTCAGCCATCTAAGGGATAGATTCACTAACCTGCCCGAATTGGAACAATCCGTTTCCGATTGGGGCAGGTCCGACTGATTCACCAATCAGTCGTATTCAAATGGGGGCGATCGGAGGAACGGCCCCATTTGCAAGAAGGGATCGCAAATGTGTGATCCTCGCTCATAAGCAAACCCTGACAGTAGTAACAGGAGAAGCAGCCTCCTGTCACTACTGTCAGGGCTGTGCCTTGATCTCTCCTGCCTGCTCTGCTCTGCCCTGATTGCTCTTGCCAGCTCGCCGGATTCTCCTGCTCTCTGCCACCGTTCCCCGCAGTGCAAGCCTGTGGATTTAACGTGGGCCTAAGGCCTTGATTGGCTGAGGTGCCTTGGGAGGGGGGGGCGTGTTTGTGTGTGTGGGGGGCATATTTTCCTGATAGGCCTGCCTGTCTTTTATTAATTTTTTTTTTAATGGGGCAGATATTTTGCGTGTGTAAAATATTATTTCATTTAATTCTATTAGTGCAAAAAATAGAAACCAAATACTCAAAGAGAGATTTGGGTACCCAAATACCGTAATTAATAAAGAAAGCAGATAATTAGTAGTTAAACTGGCCACCTTACTTCAAACCATGATTACTGCAATGGATTCTGCAACCAAAGAACTAAAGATTCTGCAAGCCTTTATTTGTTCAAACAACAGTATTTTTCAGTAAAGTTTAAAAATGTAATACTGAAGCATGCATAATTCTTTAATTTTTCTATGCAGAATTCCCCAGCATAAGCTCTGTCCACCTATTGGCATGGCTCTCTCCAGCTCTTTCCCCACTTTAGCTAGAACCCCTTACAAATTTGATCTTCCCTTTTCAGGGCCAAACACCCAGCCTTTTCTCTCCCTCTTGCTCTCCCTAGGACAGGGGTAGGCAATTCCGGTCCTCGAGAGCCGGAGCCAGGTCAGGTTTTCAGGATATCCACAATAAATATGCATGAGATAGATTTGCATCTCAAGGAGGCAGTGCATGCAAATCCATCTCATACATATATTCATGATGGAGATCCTGAAAACCTTACCTGGCTCCGGCTCTCAAGGACCGGAATTGCCTACCCCTGCCCTAGGATTACCACCTCCTTTCTCTTTCTTCCTCCCCAAACCTCTGCAACCTTCACCCCAGCTTTCTCTGTTTCACTCTTCCTCGTAATCATTAGGCTTGCTACCTCTAGGCTTTCTTTGCTTTTCCCTTTTTCTTCCTCCCCATTCTCAATCCCAGGCTCAACCCCTTCCTTGCATTCTTTGCTCCCTACTTCTTCAGCAAGACATCCTCATTCCAGCCCACTTTTAGGCACTTTCCTCACTGCTCCCTTCATGCTGGCCATGGGCTTACCAGTGGCCTTGCCAATCAGCCTTGTTGACTGCAGTTTCTCCAGGAATTAGGGCTGTAGTCCTTGCTGATGTAACGTTTACTCTTTATCTCGTGCACGTGTGAACCAGCACTCATGGTTGCAGTCTTATCCTCCCATGCTGCTACCTCAGCCCGGGCTCATACGACTCAACTCTCCGATTGAAACTGTCTCTCCTACCATGCCCACACAGCTCTTTGTTTCAGGCCGCTGAAACTTTCTCAGCCCAGCCAACAAAACTAACACCATTGCAGATGTTTCCTGTCCACACACAGAATTCTACAAGACAAATGCAGAATTCTGCATGACAGAGGAATTCTGCATAAATTTTGCACTGCACAGTTGTGAAGAATTATTCTAGGAATGTGCAAAGCAACCAAGAAGCAGGGGGAATGGAGACCACTCTCTTATTTGGCAAAACGAACATTAGTTGTGTGAAATCAAAACAAACAATTTTCCTTTTGCTATTTAACAATACATAGGTAAAAGAGGCACAAAGTTGTTGGAACTGTATCAGTAAAAAGTGTTTCCTTCTCTTTTTAAGTCATTCAAGATACATCTGGAAATATACATACTTTACAATTAGAAAAAGAAACAGAACAAATCCTAAGAAAACATCTTAGCAAACATTCCAGGTCAGAGTTTAATGCTAACCCTCTATATTTGACTTCTTAAGGAAATTAGTTAAATCCAAACCATCCATCAATAAAGCAGATTTGACTTTATCCCAGTGACGTGGTAATATATTTTAGAGAAAGGAGGGATTCAGGCATTTTCAAAACTTCAAGGATATCATAACATTATACTTATAGACTGCGTTACCAAAAAGTTCTACGCGGTTTACAAAAGATAAACATTAAACATAATCGTATATTTTGAATGAGTCAGGTATTTGGAGAAAAGATAGGTTTTTAGCTATTTTCTAAAATGTCTGTAAGAAACAGCTGTGAGCAACAATGATCGAAATTCTTTTTCATGAATAGCTGCCTGAGATGCTAAGCTAAAGAGTGATTTAGGAATTTCTTGCTTTTATACAACCTTTTACAGAAGGGAAATTGAACAGAGCATGAGTTTTTCTACTGCATTTGTGCGTAGCTATGGAAAAACTATTAGCCAGATAAGTAGGGGCTGCACCATATAAAACCTTGTAACAAAAACAGCCCAACTTGAACCCAAGCTTCCACAGGCAACCAATGCAATTCACAATAAAATAACGTAACGTGATCGTATTTCTTCAATCTGTAAATCAATCTAACTGCTGTGTTCTGTATCATTGATAATCTCAATAATTCCTTCTTAGTAATTGATAAATAAGCAATATTGCAATAGTCAAGAAGACTCAACAGTAATGACTGGACCAATAATTTAAAGGCTGAAAATTTCAAAATAGGGTCTAATTGTTCAAAGTCTCCATAAAGTAAAATAACTTTTACGTACAACAGCATCTATCTGGGTTTTCATAGTAAGATATTTATCTAATATGATTCCTAAAATTTTAATCGTTGGATGGATTGTATAAGATGCTGAAAGTATATTGATGGAAAGTTCATGAAAAATTTTGGTAAGAGATGCTACAAAAAACATCTAAGATGTAAAAGAGAAGGACTTGGGAAAGTACGAGTATATCGTGCAGATTCCTGTGCCTCATCTCGTTCTTCAGGTTATCAGTCCACTAGCATTTGAACATCTGACTCCAATGCGAAAACTCATTGTCCCTGGGCCTCAAGCTCAGTCCCCAGATCTTAAACCTGAGCCCCAAGTCAGAGGACTTCAAAGCCATTTGCAATAGCTGGGAGGAGACCTTGGAAATTTGCAGTTCAGATATTGCCTCTCAGATTGTCTTGCATCTTTGACACTCCCGTAAAATGATCTGGCCCAATTGCAACCATACTCCTAAAAGTACCTCCAATGCTCCGCTTTAGGGGAGTTACCTTTTGTTGCTCTTCAGAGTAGACTTGTCCCTCCCATAGCAATTTCAAATATGCACCAAAGCAAAACCACCACTCTGTTTTCTGCCAATTCTGGATTCTTCTCCCCCTGATGCTGCAACTGAATGAACCATTGATTACTGTCCTGGCAGCATCTATAACTCATCCAGTGAGAAATTACGTGCCTCAAGGGAGCAAGCTGAATTCTCCCTCATCTGTTCAGTTCACATTGAGGTCGCCCAGGAGGATAAAATCATCTGGTTCTGCAGCATGAAGGCATCCATGGTGTCCAGGGCCAATGATTCATGAAACCATGACTGGGCGCAGATTATTCCCTTCCTCTTCACCATCACCAATAGCATACCAACAGAGAAGAACACCAATAACTAGTCTGAAGTCATCTTGGTTCCCCCCGTCAATCAACTTTTAGAAAAGTAGTAATGAATCAATTGAAAGGCTGTCCAAACTTTTGCATGTGCCCATATTCACTTCTTTAATGATAAAACTAGCAAATAAATAGCAATTTTTCATATAAAATAGCAGAAATATGTCATTAAGTTTGTACCATGCAGGGACTATTCTCAGCTTAGGAATTCAATGAACATATAATTTGAAGATAGGTTGCACTTTTATATTCACATATGCTGTTATATTATATGACAATGTGGATAAAATGAGATGATTTATACATCTTCTAATGGTAGGAAGAGATGGTAGTTACTTAATTTTGGTAAGTTTCGTGAAGTATTCTAATCACTAAATATATAATCTGTATCTACTGTATATATCACTCACTACCATAGCAGTGAAGGAAATTCATAAATCAGTCTACTGTAATTGAATGAACCCTATCTGAACTAGTTCCAAGAGACTGATGAACTTACAAGCAAACTAAAGAGGAAAATAAATAGCAATCTATTCATAAATTTTATTTTGTTTTTAAATTAGGTTTTTACGTTATGACGTTAAGAACATAAGAATTGCCATACTAGGACAGACCGAAGGTCCATCAAGCCCAGTATTCCTGTTTGCAACAATGGCCAACCCAGGTCCCAAGTACCTAGTTAGATCCCAAGTAGTAAAACAGGTTTCATGCTAAGAATAAGCAGTGGATTTCCCCAAGCCATCTCAATAATGGCCTAAGGACTTCTCTTTTAGGAAATTATCCAAGCACAAATGAAGTACAAAACTATCCCCATTCAAACATTCAAGTCCTTTTACTAAAGGCACTACCTAGATTCACTAAACTTACTGATCCTGTAATGATGGTTACAAAACCAGTTTTACTGGTTATGCGATCGTTCGCGTTCCCCAACCCGATTCACTAAACTGCTGTCCGACAGATCTCCAATCCTATCCCCCCGTGCAAATTAGTAAAACCTCATGCAAAATAGCCAAGCAATTGATTCACTAACAATTACTTCGCTATTTTGAATCGGGTTTTACTATCCTAAAACCCGACTGCTGCAGACCTGTTGGGAGCCACATTTGTCTTGGGGGGCCGTTGGCAGCAGTGGGGGAGGTGGCATTTTTTTTTTTTAATGGCACAGATATTTTGCATGTATCTGTCCATTAAAAATATCTGTCCATTAAAAAAAATGAAAAAAAAAAAAACAACCCAAAACCCCCCACTGCTGCCAATGGCCCCTCCCGAGACAAACGCAAATGCAGCCTCCCCCCACCCGGAAGTAAAAGGCAGGAGAGATGCCCACTTTCTCCTGCCATCAACCCATCTCCCCGAATCCCCCCCCAAACACCAACAAACCCAAAACAGCACTCCTTCCTGCCATCAGCCTCCCCCTCCCGCACCTTTTACATCGGGAGGAGGGGTGTCTTCTGCTCCTCCTGCGCACTGCGGGCCTTATGCCCCACCCTGGTTCATCATGTGATGCATGGGAGGAGCCTAAGGCCCTTATTGGCTCGGGCACCTGAGGCTCCTCCATTGGGAGGAGCCTGAGCCAATCAGTGACTTCCTTAGGTAGGAGCCTAAAGAAGTCACTGATTGGCCATTGTTTTGGCCAGTGATTTTCTTAGGCTCCTACCTAAGGAAGTTACTGATTGGCTCAGGCACTTCGGGCTCCTCCAGGAGTCCGAGGCACCTGAGTCAGTCAGGGCTTAGGCCCCTCTCCATGTATCACAAGATGCCTAAGACCCGCCGTGCACTGGAGGAGCAGGAAGCACCCCTCCTGCCCCCAACATATAAGGTATGGGAGGGGGAGGCTGATGGCAGGAGGGAGTGGGCATTCCTCTAATCAGGTTTTTTGGGGGGTGGGGGGAGGTATTTGCCAGCAGGAGGGAGTAGGCATCCCTCCTGCCTTTTCTGTGCAAATCATTTGCATGCAAAAAAGATAGTGAATCAATTGCTGTTTCAAAATCGGCCAGAGAATCGGCCAACAGCGACTGAATCGCTATCTTTAGTGAATCTGGGCCTAAGCCTTTAGTGGGGAAGTCTATAAATGACACCTAAAGTTAGGTGCTAATTCCATGCCCAAAGATTGGCACAGAAATGCATTCGAACAGATGCAAGGAGCTGAAACAGCAGACTAGCGCAGAAACCCATTTGCACACCCAGTTACAGGATAGTGCAACTTCAAAGGGGATTTTGCCATGAGACAGCTATAGGTGGGTCCGGGCATTCCAGAAAACTGTGCACGGTAGTATAGAATACCACAGATGTGCGCCTGGATTTACATCTGGTTTCAGTTGGTGTTAAGTCCTCATGCCCAAAGTTGGGGGTGGAATTTAGCGACCAACACTGTTCTATAATGAGTGCTCATCCTGGAGAACCCTTTATAGAATAACACCAGGTGCTATTTTTTTATGCCCATATTTGGGGATCATTTACTGATTCCTGCGTGCAAAAACAGGCTAATGCACAAACACATAAAAGTGTTTCGCATATTTTTCCTGCTTCCACTGGCTAAACTGTGTGGCAATTAATTGGGGGGGGGGGGGGGGGGGGGGGGAATTGTTCCATGAGGGAGCATGGCAATGAAATGGTAACCAGCTGGCACATTATGATTAGTGTGAGCTAAGTGCCCTTTGTTAACTTTCTGCAGGAAAATTAAATTGAATGCACACTAAGCCTGTGGGAAACATCAGCATACAATGATAGGTTCATAGTCATTCGCGCGCGGGACTTCGGCGCGCCGACATTTCAGAACGCCGCCTAAAAAGTTACTTTTAAAAAGCTCCAACGCGGGGTGTAAGTGGGAAACCCCCCAGTTTACTTCATACTCTTCGCACTGCCGTGGGGAGGGGGAGGGTTGGAACCCTCCACTATAGAGTAAACTTAACTTTTTCCCGATTTTTTAGGAAAAAGTTAAGTTTTCTCTATAATGTGGGGGGTTTCACCCCCCCCAACGGCAGCGTGAAGAGTATGAAGTAAAGTGGGAGGGGGTTTCCCCCCCAACACCTCCCATCGGAGCTTTTTAAAAGTAACTTTTTAGGCGGCACGCTGAGGTCTTGTGCTGAATTGTCTGCACTGCAATGTCAGCGTGGCAAAGTCTCGCGCGTTTTTGTCCCGTCACCGTTTCATAGTTTATTTAAGTTTTGATTAAACGCTTATCCAAAAGTACAAAGTATTTAAAAATAACTGGATGACCAATATTTTAAAAAATTTATTAGACATACACGAACTAAACAAACATACTTGAACCGCAAGGTAATGGCGGAATAGAAATCCCTGATGTAATGTAATGTAATGTAATACTTAAGACTTGAAAACAATGGGAAAGAGGGATGAATGCCAAATTTAAAAAAAAAAAAGGAAAAAGCCCTAAAAATGCACCATGTCCCGTGTTATGATACTGTATATTAAGTGTATATTTTACTGCACATTGGGCTCCTTTTACAAAGCCACGTCAGGCTTTTTTAATCACTTGTTACGGTGGTATTAGCTCCAACACTCCTAGAATTCCTATGAGTGTCAAAGCTAATACTGCCACAGCAGCGATAAAAAAGCCTTACGCACCTTTGTAAAAGAGGTTTGGGGGGGATGGATAAACAACTGGCAGCAGAGCTTAAAACTCTTACCCCCCCCTCTTCTACGAAACTGCGCTAGCAGTTTCTAGCGCGGGGAACCGCGCTGAATGGCCCGCGCTGCTCCCGACGCTCATTGAGTTCCTATGAGTGTCGGGAATAGCGTGGGCCATTCAGCGCGGCTCTCTGCGCCAAAAACTGCTAGTGCAGTTTAATAGAAGAGGGGGTTAGTCTGTCGTTCATTCAAAGTAAAATATTTCTATTTTCCCTATTAAAAATCTTTGGTGATGCTTTCTTTAGTGCTTATACAGTATGATTTGATTAAATGTAGTAAGATTTTTCATTTTATTTTCAGACTAGATTCTCATATCTTTCATCACGAAGCTGATGGCAAATTTGTTAGTACCTGTATTAATCCAACAATTCTCTGTATTTAGAAAATGCATATTGAATCCTCCTTTTTTCAGTTGCCTCCAGTGTAAGTTTTATAGTTCATAAAAGTCAGAACACAGAAAAACCCCATACTTTTTAGTTATTAGGTGGTATTGCTCATCGAAGGGGCGAACGCAAATCTAGCAAAGAGCTGTATTTACTAAAAACTGCTACCACCTTACCACACACTAATACATATTAACGTGTGTTATTTTCTGCAGGTTCCATTTTATGCAGTGGGACCGATTTACTAATAATGCACATTAATGGCACTGGTGCAAGTTAATGTTGGTTGTACAATTTAGTAAATCTAACTAAACTAAACTAAACCTTAGGTTTGTATACCGCGCCATCTCCATGGTCATAGAGCTCGGCACGGTTTACAGGGATTGTAATGAGAAAGGAACTCCAGGGAAAGGGTTAGATGAAGATCGAAGGAAAGAAGAGTGTTAGAGAGCTAGGATGTCAGATGAGGAGGGAGTGGTTAAATTTTTGAGAAAAGCCAGGTTTTCAGATGTTTACGGAAGGGTTGGCGAGCACTCAGGTTCCGAAGAGGGGAGGTAAGGTTGTTCCAGAGCTCGGTGAATCTGAAGAGGAGGGAAGTCCCCAGTTTTCCTGGGTGGGAAATGCCTTTTAATGAGGGGAAGGATAGTTTCGATTTTTGGGTAGGTCTGGTGGTACTAAGATTCGAGGAATTCCAGGACAGTGGGATTAATGGAGGAAGGATGCCGTGGAGGATCTAGCCTTTAAGTATTTAGACAGTTAAGTGGCTTGGCTTCCAAAGGGGTAGCTATGTTAATCTGGTGTAGAAGCAACGACAGATGCTGATGACAACCTACACACTCAGAAATTTATTGAGGTATGAGCATTTAAGGATACGAGGAGTGAATGTGTGTGTTTCGAAGAGGGGAGGGGAGGGGGAGCTGTGGATGATGTGTACAGAATACAGAAAAGAATTGAGAAATACCTAGTGATAACAACAGTATAATTGAGCTGATTATTGTGGACTCTTGTCTTTGAAAGGTTCATGCTACAATAAATGTTAGTATACAAGGTGTAATCACCCTGTATCATTTTTGTATCTTGCCTGTTCCCATCACACTTATTTAATCTGAAAGGTGCTAAAGCAGACTAATTAAAATGTGTCAGGTTTGGGACAGGGCATTTTTGTGCTATCAGCAAAGCTAAAAATATATTTTACCTGTTCGAATATCAAAACCTTCAGGTTGACATAGACCGTCAATGATTATCTGCAATGTCTGTTCTGTTGTTTTCAGGTTTTGAGCAATTTTGGCCATTCCTTCTGCAAAAATAATTTTATTTACACTGTTCTGCATTTCAGGCTTTCCTATGTCATCTGAAATCCCACCAATAAGCATCAGAAACCTATTTAAAGAAAAATAATTAATTGCACACATTAACAGTCACATTTCCTAGTTTTAGAATAACATAGGGAGGTTTTCCATACCACAGATTTAAGACAGAAATGTAGAGGGAAACACATTTCACAGAATTGCAGAAACCTGAAATTCACATAAAACAAAGGTTAGGGAAAATAACAGTTATTTTCTCTTTGAAGTGTTTTAATCAACAGTGATAAAAATAAATAGCCATTTATAGAATATCACAGAATATCACTTTCATTTATGGTTTTGAGTTGTAAGTATTTACAATAGCTGATTAGTTAATAAGGAATAACCAAACCCTAACAGGGATCAGATTCAAAGTTTTCATTCACTAAACACACAATAATAGTGTGTACACTTTTCCCTCCGAATTTGCAGTTTCAGCATTTACGGTTTCGATTATTCACGGTTTTTAGCATGCTGGCTCCTCCCCCCAAATTACAACAGCTTGCATAGAGAAATCACTGATTCCAAGTGTTTACAGAGAAAATCGCCGATTCCCAGCACTTTCTTCACCGTGTTTTGCCTCTCCTTTAGGAACAAGCCAGGTCTCCCACCATGTTATTCGCGGTTTCGCCATATTCGCGAAGGTTTTTAATAGTAAACAGCGAATAACATATGAAAAAGTTATTCGCGTTTTTTCTGTATTTGCGGTTCTGTTAATACCCTATCACAGCAAATACGGAGGGAGAAGTGTATTGGAAATAATTCCAATTAGGAGCAGCGATGGCTGATAGGAAGAAAGGACAGGAGATTTTAACAAAGCCTCTTTTATAATAAAGAGGGTTTTTTTTGTCTTTGCTAAATGCATTCACCAACAAAATGCAGACTTTCTTTAAGCTGGGCTTTGCATTACTAAAAACACAGAAATGATACTGTCAAGTATCCTCAATACTGGCAGAATGATAGTAGGCATACAAAACAGTTTTCATACGTGTTTGCATGATGATAACAGCATGAAAAATCAATTTTTAAATGTGAAATGGGGCAATGTGGTCCACTAATAGAACCACATTAAACTATTTTATAATTAATTTATAATAGCTTAGTTACAAATTTCTTAAACTGATCAGGCTCTTATTCAGACTGCAGGAGATCGTTGGCGATCTTCTGCAGTCCATGCCATATCCGGCGACCCCCAATGAATTTCCAGTCTATTCTTGGCTGGCCAAGACATAGCTGCCTATGCCAATATTCAGCGGCTAGCCGGCTAAGTCTCAATGGTCAAACATATACCACCCTTTTAGGTGGTCGTTTTTGGCTGCCAAGCTTAGCCAGAGAGCTGCTGAATATTGGTGATGACCTGTTACGTCATGTGACATAGCTGCTCACCAGCCAATCTGGAGACAGGGATATTCAGCATGAAAGAGCTGGTTATCCCCTGCAGAATATCAATGGATAGTCGGCTATGTGCTATTTAGATGGCTGAGACACGTTCCCAGTAGACTAAATAGCACTGAATATCGGGTCTGATAGTTCACGCGGTGGCCCATCAGGTTCAGGACCTGTATAGTAGTCCTCTATCTATACCCTTTGATCCCCTTTTCCTTCAGGAAAGCATCCAATCCCTTCTTGAAACCCAATAGCGTACTCTGTCTTATCACATCTTCTGGAAGCGCATTCCAGGTGTCCACCACCCTTTGGGTGAAGAAGAACTTCATAGCATTGGTTCTGAATCTGTCCCCTCTTAGTTTTTCCGAATGCCCTCTCATTCTTGTAGCTTTCAAAAGTTCGAATAATCTGTTCCGCTCCACTTTCTCTATGCCCTTCATGATCTTGTAAGTCTCTACCATGTCCCCTCTAAGCCTCCTCTTCTCCAGGGAAAAGAGCTCCAGTTTCTCTAATCTTTCAGCATATAAAAGGTTTTCCATACCTTTTATCAGTCATGTCGCTCTCCTCTGAACCCTCTCGAGTATCGCCATATCCTTCTTAAGGTACGGCGACCAATACTGGACGCAGTACTCCAGATGCGGGTGCACCATCGCCCAATATAACAGCTGGATAACGTCCTTCGTTCTGGTTGTGATACTCTTCTTGATAATAACTAGCATTCTGTTCACCTTCTTAGAGGCTGCTGCGCACTGTGCTGACAGCTTCATTGTTTTGTCTACCAGTACCCCCAAGTCCTTTTCTAGGCTACTTTTACCCTTTGCCAGCCTTCCCATCGTATAGCTGTACATCGGGTTTCTGTTTCCTACATGCAAGACCTTACACTTTTCTACATTAAAGTTCATCTGCCATTTATTCGCCCACTCTCCCAGTTTGTTCAGGTCCCTTTGTAGATCTTCACAGTCCTCCTTAGTCCCAACCCCACTAAAAAGTTTTGTGTCATCTGCAAATTTTATAATTTCGCACTTCATCCCGGTTTCTAGGTCATTAATAAATACATTGAATAGCAGCGGTCCGAGTACCGACCCCTGTGGAACACCACTCGTGACCCTTCTCCAGTCCGAGTAGTGGCCCTTCACTCCCACCCTTTGTTTCCTTCCCATCAACCAATTTTTGATCCATCTATGCACCTCTCCTTCCACCCCATGATTCTTCAATTTCCATAGTAGGCGTTCATGGGGTACCTTGTCGAAAGCTTTTTGGAAATCCAAATATACGATGTCTATGGGAGCCCCTTCGTCCATTTGTTTGTTAATTCCTTCGAAGAAGTGCAGTAAATTTATTAGGCACGATCTTCCCGTGCAGAAGCCATGTTGGCTTGTTTTCATCAGTTTATTCCTTTCTAGATGCTCAACGATGCTGTGTTTTATCAGCGCTTCCGCCATCTTCCCCGGGACTGAAGTCAGACTTACCGGTCACCTCTTGATCCTTTTTTAAAGATTGGTGTAACATTTGTTATCTTCCAGTCCTCCGAGATCACCCCTGTTTTCAGGGATAGATTACAAATCTGCTGTAGTAGGTCTGCTACTTCTTCTTTTAGTTTTTTCAATACCCTAGGGTGGATTTCGTCCGGGCCCAGAGATTTGTCAGTTTTTAATCTATCTAACTGCTTTTGTACGTCTTCAAGGCTTACCTCTATGGATGTTAATTTTTCTGCTTGATCTTCTGTGAAGATTTTTTCAGGTTCCGGCACGTTGGATGTGTCCTCTTTTGTAAATACTGATGAAAAGAACATGTTTAGTCTATCCGCCACTTCTTTTTCCTCCTTCACCACTCCTTTCCTATCTCCGTCATCCAGCGGTCCCACCTCCTCCCTTGCCGGCTGATTCCCTTTAACATATCTGAAGAAAAGTTTGAAATTTCGTGCTTCCCTTGCTAGCCCCTTTTCGTATTCTCTTTTTGCTTTTCTAAGCACTCGGTGACATTCTTTTTGATGCTTCCTGTGCTCTTTTCAGTTTTCCCTGGTTTTGTCCTTTTACCACATCCGGAATGAATTTTTTCTTATCCCCTATCGCTTTTAAACTTCTTTAGTTATCCATGCTGGGTCTTTTGTTCCGTTCTTTTTGCATCCTTTTCTAAATCTGGGGATATACAGAATTTGTGCTTCGCTCACTGTGCCCTTAAATAAAGACCAGGCTTGCTCCACAGTCTGCAATTTCCTTGAGCTGTTCCTAAGTTTCTTTCTTACCATTACTATCATCGCTTCATAGTAGAGAATGACATGGGGAAAAAATCTGTCCCCTTCACTGCACCGTCCCCGGCCCACCATCCTCTGAACCGCCCCGTCACCGCCGTTCCCTTCACCGCCCCGTCACCGTCACCGCCGTTCCCTTCACCGCCCCGTCACCGTCACTGCCATCCCTGTCACCGCCACTGCCATCCCATTCACCGCCCCGTCACCGTCCCCGCAGCATCCATATAAGCCTTAGTACTGCAATATTTAGCTTATTCCTTTCTTATAAATCAAAGTTCCTGCTGCTGAACTAGAGAAAGATGTTCAGCTGGCAGGGCTTTGTTTATAAATTTTTATCAACACAACTAATATACTACTTTATCCTAAAGCAAAAAATAAATAAATAAATAGAATTTTTTTTTCTACCTTTGTTGTCTGGTTTCTGCTTTCCACATCTTCTCATTCAATTCCTTCCATCCACTGAGTGGCTTCTCTCTGCGTCTTCAATTTGCTGTTACTGTGCCTCTCCCTTCACCCCCTCCCACAATTGGTCTAGCACCCATCTTCTTCCCTCCGCTCCCCCATAGTCTGGCATCTGTCTTCTTCCCTTCCAGCATCTTCTCCCCACTCTGCCTTCCACATTTCCCTTCAGGATCTGTTCCTCTCTATCCTCTTTCAATGTCTGTTCTATTCCTTTCCACCACCACCCTTCCCTCCCTCCTTTACCATCTGTTCCTTTCTACCACCCTTCTTTCATATCTTCTATCAGTCCCCCCACCATCACTAGCAGTCTCTCTTCTCCCTTACCATGAGCAAATAGAACTTCTGAAAATTGTATTGCTGATGCATTATTTCTAATGCCTCAGCATTAGACATCAATTTTATAATTCTTATTGTCTGCTCTGATTTCATTCACAATTTGGTTTGTGTTGTGGCTGAGGATTCCATGAGGCATTTAACCTTTTCCTGTCTCTTGAACTGTAATTTCAAGTTGATTCCTTCAATACTGGAGTCTCACGGCAGTAGCAGTTTTCTCTTTTGGGCTCTTTTGACATTGTTTAAGGGATTTCTTGTACATTTGGTGCTGGTCTTCTTTGATGAGGTCACTTCAGAATCTATTTCCAAGGAAGATAAACTTTTTCCCTTTTACTCCCTCCTTCCTTGTGTGAGCCGGGAACACGCAGTCCCAGCAGCCCCCACCCGAACGCCGGCTCGATCGTTTAACCAGCCTCCTTTCTCCACCTCACCTTAGTTTGCCGGCTTTCTTTTTCGGCGACCGGCACACTTTCAAAGAGAAGCGCATGCGCGGCTGCTCAAAGTTCAATCTTCTGCTCTGCTGCAACTTCCTGTTTCCGGTTGGGTCAAAGCAGAAGATTGAATACTGAGCAGCCGCGCATGCGCGGCTCTTTGAAAGCATGCCGGTCGCCGAAAAAGAAAGCTGGCAAACTAAGGTGAGGTGGAGAGAGGAAGCTGGTTAAACGATCGAGTCGGCGTGCGGGTGGGGGCTGCGGGGACCGCGCAATCCTTGATGCCTCACTGCGGTGACAAGACCATTCACCGCTCCACGGAGCGGTGAATGGCCTTGTCCCCGTCCCCGCAGAGGCTGCTATTTTTCATTCCCCGTTTTGGCGGGTTACCCGCGGCTAAACGCGGTAGCCGCGGGTAAACCGCCACCGTGTCATTCTCTACTTCATAGTTTCCTTTCTTGAAGTTAAAATTTGTCGCTGTGGTTCTCTTCCCCATCGATATTCCTATTTCGACTTTGAACTGGATTATATTGTGATCGCTGTTTCCTAACGGTCCCACTACTTCCACTTCCCTTGCAGGTCCTCTTAGCCCATTGAGGATTAGGTCCAGAGTGGCATTCCCTCTCGTCAGTTCTCTGACAAGCTGCTCCATGAAGCAGTCCTGTATAGCCTCCAGGAATCCGGTTTCCCTAGCACATTTTGAGTATCCAAGACTCCAGTCTATCCTGGGATAGTTGAAGTCTCCCATAACAATGGTGTTACCATTTTTGCATTCCCGCCTCATCTCGGCTTCCATTTCTTCGTCGTTTACTTCAGTTTGCCCAGGTGGACGATAGTACAGGCCCATCTTTATGGTGGACCCATTCCCTCCTGGTATTTTAAACCATAGTGATTCCAATTTGTCGGTCGTCACCGCTGTGTCCACTGTGGTTGAGTGTATGTTATCCTTTATGTATAGGGCTATTCCTCCTCCTTTCTGATCTGAACTGTCTTTGCGATAGAGTTTGTCCCCGGCAGTACTATGTCCCATTTGTTTTCTTCATTCCTCCACGTTTCAGAGACTCCAATGATGTCTAGGTTCTCTTTTTTGGCCATGACTTCTAATTCTCCCATTTTGTTTCTTAGGCTCCTTGCATTAGTATACATGCAATTTAAGTCCTGGTATTTTCTTGTCTTCATTTTCTTTTTCTGTGCTACGTTTTTCTTATCATCCTCTTCTTGTCCTGTCAGCTCTTGTTTTTTGCCCATTTTGTCTTCCCCCTGTGCTACGTTCTTTTTATCATCCTCTTGTTCCATCAGCTTTTGTTGTTTGCCTGTTGTGTCTTCCCAGCATTTTTCCCTTTCAGTATCTTCTCGGGATACCTTCTTTCGAATCATCGACACCTGGTCGACTGTCGGCTTTCCCCTTCTTCTTAGTTTAAAGCCTGCTCTATTCCTCTCCTGACGTTCCTTTAAGTTACACAGGTAGTTCTAGAATAAGGGCATCCACGCCTAAATTTAGGAAACACATAAGGAGGAGGGATACGGAGAGACTCCCCAAAATACACTTCTGTCTGCTCTGAAAGAATCATAACGTCTTAATTGAAGGATCAAACATCGCAATAACCAAAAACCTTTGTGGAACTCAAGCACTGGCATATTTTACAGCCGTTTCCCTCAATTTCCCATAATTTCATATACTAGGCAAAGAACATTAGAGGAATGGTTTGGTCATCAATAGTTTGGTATAGATATAGACTAATGACAAATGGGGTGTATAAAGCTTGTGTCTATGAGAATTTTGAGCCTGGAGTGACACTGCTGAAGTCCATAAGTAGAGTATGAGATGATAAATTTTCAGAGTATTTTATGAGGTGCTAACTTTCAAATCTCTGCATACAGGTCATCCTTCTTATTTAGCCTCTCATACTATTCCTTAAACTCCTTCCTGCGCACTTCATTCCTTGGACTCTTAATAGACTTGTTCTTCCCTCGCCCAGAGTAGCCTGTTATGAGACCACTCATTCAGCAGCCTATTTATTTTCCTCCTTATCTTTAGAATAGCCTACCCTTTTACATACGAGCAGAACAATATTTTCCTAAGTTCAAGTGCCTATTAATGACCCTTTTTAAAAAAAAAAAAATCAATTTTCAAGGTGACCCCTTGCACGGAAGAGGATGCTGAATTGTGTCTCTCCTGCTGCCTCCCCCGATAATCTCTGTTTTTCATTACCTCTCCTACAAGTGATAATGGCTCTGTTTCTCAAGCTGATCGATGCTTGCAATTTTATTGCACCTTTGCGAGTGGGACTAGCAGCTAAACTATGCAGAATGTAGAAAGAGAGAGATCGTTGCCGGGTGATGGAAAACTACATGGCGCTGACCCCAGGCCTTGTTAGTCCATCCATTGCTTTCACTTGAGTGACGGAAATCACCACCGAAGTTACGGCGGCCCTTGAAACCATACAAGACAAATGGCTGCTACCTACTGACTCTAAATTAGAACTGCAAGGCAAATTGGAGGCTGTGGGCAAGGATTTTGGGCTGTTCCAACAGCGGGTCAGCGATGCCGAGGATCGCATGGGAGTGGTAGAGACCGCTCATCATTTCAGTATAGTCACTGAACCTAGTCCAGAATGGCACAGAGTACTTCAAATAAGGTTTCACCTGAGCTCAGTCAAAGCTTGATCTCTCCTAACCAAGGCCATCAGATGATTCACCAAGATGTCTTAATAAAGACAACTGCTGACTGCCAGTAGATGGTACAAATCATTCAGCAAAACTGCAAGGACTGTTTCTGTACTATGGGATTTTTAAAACTCCTACTGTTTATAATCCAATCTGATTTCTTTAAGGTGATGAAAGAGAACCCCTTTTGATTAAATTTTTAAAGAAATGGTAAATTTGAAAATATACTGTAATGAGTTTCAGCTATAATTTACTAGCTAAATAATAAACAACAATTTAACTCTGAGGCCCCCTTTTATCAAGCATGGTTATTATCGCCGGCCACAGTGGTAAAAGCTCCGAAGCTCATAGAATTCCTATGAATGTTGGGACTTTTACCGTAGTGGCCAGCAATAAAAAACCCTAATGCAGCTTGATAAAAGGGGGCCTGAAAGGTTTACAAAGAATAAAATAAAATTACATTAAGCAAAAACTAAAAATAAAAAGCAATAAAACAGTTACAGCAATCTTTTTTTTTTTTTTTTTTTGTATTAAGAAAAGTAACTCAGCTACTAATTTATGATGCTCCCAGTAACAATGAAAAATATTTCAACTTGTCTCTAAAAGACCCCCTGTGTCTCACAGTATGGTTTTCCCAACCCAGCTGACGTGAGAACTACTGTTCTAGTGTTGATGGATGGACAATGCCACATTAGAACAACACAAGTGACAAGCAACAGCTGTCTCTACTTTGACTGACATGGCAGATGTAGCATGACAATCCCTGTGAAAGAAGCTTCCTGACTCAACATTCATATTCACTAAGCAGACCCATCACAAATGAAAATGTGGAGATCTCGACTACAACATATCACTTTGACTAGTAACTTTCCAAAAAGGGTAGTAGTTACTCTGAAACAGCGGTATATATATTATACAGAAGCAATACAATATTGACATTTAAACTGCAGAATTTCTAACTATGAAGCCGTTTTACTAAAGCTACAGTAAAAGTGGCCTCTAGGCCTACATTTCCAGTGCCTACCTTTGATGTGAATCATACCTCTGTATGTGCTTTAGGCCACCTAATGTCACTTCTAGTGTTAGCCATGCCCACAGTAGCGTTAGATGGCCTAAAGCACCTATGTAGGTGCAATTCCAGTGTTGATTTTTTTTAGGCACCAGTAGGTGCCTTGAAACTTAGTTAAAAACGTTTAAACAGCGTTTTTAACTGAGCTTGTGTGCCTACCGGTGCCTAAAAATCCAGCACTGTTTAGAGAATCTGGGAAATTGTCATGGAAATGAGCAAAGGCTACTCACCTGCTTGTTAAACTCGCATTTCTGCCACTTCTAGAGCCAGGAATGGCAAATACCAGCACCCTAGGGCACTCTCTGACTAGAGGACATGGGTGATAGATTAGTTTATGAGGATTTAACTACAAAGCGATATAAGACTATTTGGATTACAATCATCGGTTGACTTGCGAGGGAGAAGAAAAAGGAACGCTAAGGCAAAATATTGCTACTAAGTGGAAGTTTATTTTTTGAACCCTTTAGCTTATGGATTATTAATATTTATAATTTAATTTCAGTGGCTTTCACAAACTTTTTTTGATCTGAATTGCTGGGTTTTTTGGTCTGAATTTTTTTTTCTCCTGTTGGGAGGTTTTTCTTCTCAGGTCCTTTTTCCAGTTAAGCGTCGATGAGGATAACTGTAACTCAGGAAGGGGCGAGTTCTCCCTTCGTTTGAGTTGAGATCCTCTTGGATTTTGAGGCCCTATTTGTTAAATTTATTTATAAGTTCAGTACAGCCGCTGCAGACAAATTAAAGCCGGACACATTTTTTTTCTTTGGTTTACTTTTGTGTATTGTGGCCTTCCCTCTGACACTTTTGATAGCGTGATAGACATCAATGACATAATGAGCAAAATTTCATTTCTGATATTACTAACAGCTGTTGGCTGGAATCGTCACTGAGGTCATTGCGTCTAAGGTAAATAATATCATCTCTGGAGAGAACATTGCTAGGAACATGCTCACAATGACGGACTTTATGTGCAATGCTCCCTCTTAGAATTGGCTGGATGCATGCTACTACTATTATTAGTTATTCTATAGTGCTACCAAATATACACAGCCCTGTATATTTCATGTGAGTGGCAAGTTTGAAAAACCAACAATTTTTGATCCCAGTATTAGTATTGATTTAGTTTAATTAATTTTTTACAGTTTAATTTTCTTTGAAAGTTGGGTTGGGTCAGTATTTTTGTAAGCAATGTAAAATATATGAGAGATTGTTCACACGCTCTGCTTAGCTGTGCCCTTGATAGCTGACAATGATTATGATGTTTTTTATATGGATGAAATGTTGACAAGTATGTGAACAAAAATTTATACAATTAATTTTTGCACAGTTGAAGATGTGCATTTTTGCACACCCAAATGATATAGTTGCAGTTTGCACATTTATAAGCTTTAACCCTTTCAGGACCATAAGGATCGTAGGCCAATTTTTGTGGTTTTGACGACATTTTTATGGTAAAAAGGGCTTGCAGATGCCAAAAAATTGATTTTTTTTGTGAAATATCATTATTTTTTTTTTTTTTAAATCAAACTTCTGGCTTATGGACAGTGTGGCAAGTGAATCTTCTCGTCAATCTGGCAACGACGCTAATGAATGAATGTCGGAACCAGTTTGTTTACATAAAGGCAGTATCATATGGAATCCGTACATATCAAATTTAGAACTGTAGACTATCCCAATCAAAATTTATAGGATTTTAAAGTTATGGGACAAATATGTCCCTTGGTCCTGAAAGGGTTAAGGAGGTGGTGGAAGATCAATGATTAGAATATGGCTGCCTTAGTTGAATAGCTATTCTAGCTGACTTGAATACAATTAGCAACCTATCTGAGATCTTTCCTCCAAAAACTCTTGGGGCCGATTTACTAGATAATAGTCTTATTTTTACTTTTTCAAGACCTTTTGGCAATTAATAAGATCCACTTTTGGTTTTGCATTTTGACTTTGGATTGTGGTATTGCAATTATTTTTTGGTTGTTTTGTTGAACAGTTTAACCAGGTGCCCAGCTTAGTACCAAACAATGGAGTTCTTGCCAAGCTTTCCAATTTCCTTATCACCAGCAGCAGGCCAAACCAGGGTCTGGGATTTAAGGATGATCTCTGTGAAGCTATGGAACCACCTGGCTAAAAGGGAAATCATTCAGTAATGGTTAATGTTTGATATTCCCATGCACCGTAACAGCTTTCAATGCAAAAAGGTGCTAAATATTTTCAAATGCACTTATTGAAATACATGCCTATAAATTAAAGAGCCAAGAGTAAAAAGATATCAGGATGCATAAAAAGCAATTGAAATAGAAACTGTATCAGCCTGTGCCAAAAGAGACAAGATTATTTTAGGGCAAATATCTTTTTTGGAGCACTTGGTGGCTGGCTGAATGGATGATACATATTCAGTGCCAACAAAATGTTTCTGTACCCCAAGTATAATAACTGAAACCTGCCTTTAGTGATAAAACATATATAAATGCTTTACCTGCAGAAACGGATTCTATAATTACTGCTCGTTCTAAATGCAGGTAAAAGAATATATGTACATCACTAATGTGCACATTTTTAGCTGGGTATTTTAGAAGGCACTCCCATAGGCTGGGCTAGGTTAGAGAAAATTACTCATGTGGGCTTTCTTTAGCCATGTGGGTTTTCACAGCAGCCATTTTTGTTCGCAGCTCTGTATGGGGCAGGAGGGGATAGTATGGGACGAGTTAAAAAAGAGCAATGGAGCGCTATTGGGTAGACACTAGCCCCTCTTCTATTTTGCTCCAGGAGTTATCTGTTGCCATCAAATACAGGATGAAGAAGGACTTCATCAGAAACAGCCGAAGAACATAGCTATGACTTCTGTGAATTATTTGTGGAGAGAATATACTGAGAAGGCAATGAGAGGCAGATTGAGCCATGATAAATAGTATCTGAGAATCATGTATTTGAGGTGGTCTATGAGTAAAGAGTGTGGTGGGGAAGTACAGGGGCAAAGGAGTTGTGGAGGGGGGTCTAAGAGAAATTTTGGAAAAGGGTTTAATGGGTATCCAATTTGGAGAGGAGGATATGTGTATAAGGTGGGACAGAGGTGGTGAAGGAGAGAAATTCTATTTCTAAGACACTGCCAGAGTAAAAGCGGGGAGGGTCATAGTCAGAGATAATGAGGGGAGGAGAGAAGTGATTGGGATGATGGAAAGTATACACACTCAGGGCTGACAGGTATAGCTTGGGTATGTGATAGCCTAAAGGGCTGATGGGCTAAGATGTATGAGAGAAAAAAACAGAGGAGGATATTAAGGAGAAGGATACACTAGGGGATGACTGGGGTGAAACGAATCTGAGAGAGATGACTTGGGGATAATTTGGGGGTCAGGGAGTCAAACCAGATGGGATGGAAGAACATGAGAGAAGGTGAGTGAGATGAAATAGATGAGAGGGCTTTAAACTAGAAGTGATAGGGCAGGGTGATCAAAGCCCCCAGGTGAGTATAAAACCTCAGGTAAGTAAATCACTAAATGTGATTAGGGCTTTGTCAAAAGTCAAACCAATGCTATGAATGCTAGATTTCCAGATTGTGATCCAAAGTCATGTTATTAGCAAATTAAGACTTTTGTAATGCTCTATTTTTGGGCATTGCAAAAGCAAGAATTCATGACCTGCAGGTAATACAGAATATAGCTGCTAGACTAATTACTGGAGTATCAAAATATAAGCACATCACTTGAGTATAAAAAAAATTACACTGGTTACCTATTGAATTTTGAATAGAGTACAAAATTTTGACAATACTCCACCATGTGTTTTATGGTGTGACACCATGGTACTTGATCCAAATATTAAGAAGTTACATTCCAAATTGAAAGTTAAAATCTGAATTGACTATGGGATTGATTGAGGAAAGAAACCAGGATGTACACTATATAAAAAACAGCTTGGCTGCTGTATCTATAGCAGGCCCAAGACTTTGGAACTCAATAAAAGGGAAATTAAGATTATGTGTAGACTTTAAATCCTTTAAAAAATCATTAAAGTCTTGTCTATTTGTGAGAGCTTTCGTTATATGACTGTTTTAAACTAGTAGATGACAAAGCAATCTCATATGTTTTTTTTTTTTATGTAACATTTGTTACCCACTTAGGATATAAGCAGGTTAGAAATTTTTAAAATAAATAAATACCTCTACATGGATGAGAAAAGGGGGCAATATCTGGAAAGCAGTATATAACTAATGCTCGAAGTATGGGAAACAAGATTTTGGATCTAGTCTAGCTGTGATGGAATAAGATGAGTTGGATATAGTGGCAATCACGGAGACGTGGCTCACAGAGAACCATGACTGGGATGTAGTTATACCAGGCTATAATCTGTTCAGGAAAGACAGGGTAGGAAGAAAAGAAGGGGGAGTAGCATTATCTAATATAATAAAGCCCTAAGCACATATGTGCACTCCCACCTGCGTGCTCCCGTTTTCCGTGCGCTGTAGGGCACCACAGGTAGGAGTGCGCATGCGCGAGAATCCCCCGAGGTGGATGTCGGCCGCCGCGGCTGTCGGGGGCTGCAGGCCGCAGCGGTGGCTGTCGGCGGCTGCAGGCCATGGCGGAAGATGGCTTCACCTGTCTGAATCCTTGAGGTTGCAGAGGTGACAATCTGTTTCAGGGGAAAATGAAGGGGCTGGAGGCATGTGTGCTGCTTGATTATGTGAGGGAAGAGAATCTACTCTTCCCTTCCAACATGTTTTAGGGCCATGAGGAGCAGTTTTAGGAAGTGTGTGGAAGTACACCTGGGCCTTGGATAAAGGAAGAATCAGAAAGCAATGTTGGTAGAGGGTGTGAAAGGAGGAAAGGGAGAGATGGAAATGGTAGGATCACTGCTGCTTTGGGGCACTGAGGGAGGAAAGGTTGGTACGTCAGGACTGTTGCTGCCGCCTCGGGAAAGTAAAGACCCTGTCAGGAGGGCCAAAAGGGTACAAAGGAAATGGTGAAAGGTGAGGTGGTGGGACTGGGATCAGTGGGAGGCAGAGTCCGGGCATGATAGAGGCGGGGCATGGGTGGGGTCAGAGTCAGGGTCAGGGTATAGGTGGGGCTATTCTAGCACCCGTTACTGTAACGAATGTAACGGGCTAAAACACTAGTATGTTAAGATCATATTAAAGCAACACAATTGCAGGAGGTTATAGAGAAGGAGTTATAAGAAAAAAGTAAAAACAGAAAAAAAATAGATTTTTTAGAAAAACCAACCCAGATAAAGATAGAAAAAAGTATTTTTATTTTCAGTTTAGTGATGAAAATATGCAACTCAACAATCTGATGCTGTATCGCCCCTGGAGTAAACTGGATGTTTTGGAAGCCAGTTCAAAGTCTTTGACCTCAACTTAACTCCTAAATAGAATTTACATGCTAGATATACTTGGATTATGATGTCTAATTTGATTTTTTTCTGGTGCATAATTAATTATCTTGGATGCAGAACACAACCGCCATCCCTGAGGCTCTTGTATCGAGCCCAAAAATATCTTGTGTTAATAGAACTTCAAGAATGTGCTTTTCAGTATTGTTGAGATTAGATCATTACAGTTTTGCAGGGAGACAATACACTGGGACTCCAAAGCCTCCCACCAGATTCACCTGGCACTCTTTCCCTCACTCCCTCCTACTAGGAGAACAAACTTCTAATCTGTGTGCCTTCAAAGATGGCTTTAATCACACATCAATGTGTAGGGCTGCGCTGGTAAATGAAGGAAGGTGGAGATGAGGGGAGATTGACGCCAGGCTGTTGCAAGAGGAGCAACATTTTATTTTCAGCTGAATACTGTAAATCTGTATGGTCTTAATTTAGAGAATGTAAGGTAAACATATTATTTGATCATATAGAGGCAGTGGAGACAAAGACTGCCTAAATTCAAGAACGCATGGGCAGGCAGGCAGGCAGTATCTCTTAGGGAGAGGAGGAGATAGTGGATGCTGTGGATGGGCAGACTGCAGGGCCATTTGGCCTTTATCTGCCATCTTGTTTCTATAGGATTTTTCTATACAGGCAATACATTAAGGCTAAATTATATACTGTAGATTTAGCATACATGCTTTTTATTATATTATAATAATGTATTTAAATATATCAGTTAAATTTGGTTTGAAGATCAACATACTTACACCTTACAATATATAGTATATTTTTTGAGATTGCCATTTATTGGTACTTTAATATTTTCCACTCTGATTAACATATTTTTTAATGAATTCCTCTCAGGCATTTTGGGCCTGATTCTACAAATGGCACCTAAATCAGTAGGCACCTCGAAAAATGGTGCCTCTCATATCAATCAAATTTTCCTTTTATAAAAGCATGACTAGAAGGTGCCAGTATGTATGCCGAGATTTTTGGACCAAAAAAATGGCACAAAAAATGGGGAGAAAACCAAAAAACCTCTGTGGAGTGACGATGTTACTAAATGGACTTTATTTGAAAGTGTCAAAGTTCCAAAGGTACACTGAAATCATCCACATAAAATAATTTCATCCACATAAAAATAAATCATCCACATAAGAGCCTTAAAGGACCTAGTCCGCTAGGGATACAGGACCCAACACAGTCCGCGTTTCGACAAAAAGTCTTCTTCAGGGGTCCTTGGGGGTCCTATAAAGGTGAATACATGGGAAACAATTGTGTGATGAGCCGGAAAAAAGTGGATAGATTCCGTACAAATATAAGGAAGTTCTTCTTCACCCAGAGAGTGGTAGAAATCTGGATTGCTCTTCCAGAGGCTGTTACAGGGGAAAGTACCCTCCAGGGATTCAAGAAAAGTTAGATAAGTTCCTGCTGAACCAGAATGTACGCAGGTAAGGCTAGATTCAAATAGGGCACTGGTCTTTGACCTAAGGGCCGCCACATGAGAGGACTGCTGGGCATGATGGACCACTGGTCTGACCCAGCAGCGGCAATTCTTATGTTCTTATCTAATGTACCTGGGGCAATGGGGGGATTAAATCACTTGCCCATGATCACAAGTAGCAGCATGGGTCTGAATCCACAACCTCAGGGTGCTGAGGCTGTAGCTTTAACTACTGTACCACACACTCCCCTTAAGTATATCTATTTGAGTAAGTGCTAGACTCTATTGCTTAAGACATAACTGCAAGGGAGCGACGCATGAGTGGAATTTGGGAGGGCCATAGGCATGTAACTGCATGACACGCCCAACTTAAAGAATACTATCAGTTGTACACATTGCATGATGTACCTAGTAGAGAATGACACGGAGAAAATTTCTGTCCCTGTCACTGCCCCGTCCTTGGACCACCATCCCTGTTGTTCCCTTCACCCCCCCGTCCCCGCCGTCCACTTCACCGCCCCGTCCCCGCAGCATCCATACAAGCCTCAGTACTGCAATATTTAGCTTATTCCTTCCTTATAAATCAAAGTTCTGGCTGCTGAACTAGAGAAAGAGATGTTTAGCTGGCAGGGCTTTGTTTATAAATTTTTATCAACACAAATAATATACTACCTTATTCTAAAGCAAAAAAAATTAAAATATAAATAAATAAATTTTTTCTATCTTTGTTATTTGGTTTCTGCTTTCCTCATCTTCTTATTCAATTCCTTCCATCCACTGTCTTCTCTCTGTGTTTTCCATTTGCTCTGTTACTGTGCCTCTCCCTTTACCCTCCCCCCCAATTGGTCTGGCATCCATCTTCTTCCCTCCGCTGCCCCAATAGTCTGGCATCTCTGTCTTCTTCCCTTCCAGCATCTTCTCCCCACTCTGTTCCCATTTCCCTTCCAGCGTCTTCTTCCCACTCTGTCCTCCCCATTTCGCTTCCAGCGTCTTCTCCTCACTCTGTCTTCCCATTTCCTGTCCAGCGTCTTCTCCCCACTCTGTCTTCCCATTTCCCGTCCAGCGTCTTCTCCCCACTCTGTCCTCCCCATTTCCCTTCAAGCATCTTCTCCTCACTCTGTCCTCCCCATTTCGCGTCCAGCGTCTTCTCCCCACTCTGTCCTCATTTTGCTTCCAGCGTCTTCTTCTCACTCTATCTTCCCATTTCCCGTCCAGCGTCTTCTCCCCACTCTCTGTTTCCCATTTCGCTTCCAGCGTCTTCTCCCCACTCTGTCCTCCCCATTTCCCTTCAAGCGTCTTTTCCCCACTCTGTCCTCCCCATTTCGCATCTAGCGTCTTCTCCCCACTCTGTCCTCCCCATTTCGCTTCCAGCGTCTTCTCCTCACCCTGTCTTCCCATTTCCCATCCAGCGTCTTCTCCCTACTCTCTGTCCTCCCCATTTCCCTTCAAGCCTCTTCTCCCCACTATGTTCTCCCCATTTCGCGTCCAGCGTCTTCTCCCCACTCTGTCCTCCCCATTTTGCGTCCAGCGTCTTCTCCCCACTCTGTCCTCCCCATTTCGCTTCCAGAGTCTTCTCCCCACTCTGTCCTCCGCATTTCTCTTACAGCGTCTTCTTCCCACCACCACCCTTCCCTCTCGCCACCTCACCGCTCTTCACTGGAAGTTGTATCAGAGGAGAAGCTTCCGCTCACACACTCGTGACTGCAGGCACAGGCAAGCAGTCTCCGCCGGCTTCAGTAAGTTTCTTTACTAAAGCACTGCGAAGGTAAGGGGGAGGGAGATAGATTTGGTCATAGGGAGGGGACCGCGCCTTCCATCCCTTAACTGCGGGGACAAGGCCATTCATTGATCCATAGGGCCTTGGCCCATGCCCATAATGAGCACTTTCCTCCCCCACCGTTTCCGCGGGTTAACTGCGGGTAACTGCCACTATGTCATTCTCTGGTACCTAGTTGTGCTAACTTATACCAGATACTGACCTGCTCACTGCAGTTTTGGCACAACAAAGAGCCTTTTTTAACAGCTTAGGCCAGTGGCCTTTAACCTTTTTTCACATAATGGGCCACAGTGTGAATATGAGAAAACCATGAAAAGATTTCAAGCTTACACCTATTACTAATTTTGTAAACCACCCTGACCTGTTTGTTCAGACTGGGTATTAAATATCAAAAATTACTACTAATATTCATTCTACAACACTTCAAGGATATATTTTCAAACTCACTAAATTTTGGATTGTCAACAGCAGCAACTCCCATAAATGAGACACCTGAGTAAAACACCTACGAGATTGTTTGCAGTTACTTTATCAAGTTGGAAAGATTGAAATAAATGCATTTACAGGATCTGAAGAACATTTCAGCCAACTGTTTGAGGGCCATAATGGAGGATTTTAGGGGCCACGTGTTGGAGACAACTGGCTTACGTTCATTCTAGAACTGGCACGGAGCATACCCCATTGTGGTACCTATATCAAGGGCTCAAGTTATAGAACTACCCAATAGAATTTTAACAGGCACAAAATATACATGAAACAGATTATTTTCTATATTAAAAACAAAAGTCCCTTTTACAAAGCTGTGATAGCAATTCTCCCGATGAAAATGCACCGAAGCCCATTCAGTTCCTATAGGCTTCGGTGCATTTGTCACGGGGGAATCACTACTGTGGCTTTATAAAAGGGGTCCTAAATAGGAAATCTGTTTGCATTCTTCCCACCTTGACTGAAGCCTTACCTCTTTGCTATATCGTACGACTCCGGGTGGATACAAGTTTGGTCCAAAGGGTTTGGCTGTAGTTTAACATTTGCTGCTGATTTATTCCTTTTCTTGACCTCAACACCTGCTTTAGTTGTAATACCCGTCCTATGTGCCTGACCTTCTGCTTTCGGTTCACATTGCTGACTCCTGTCAAAAAATGAAACACACATATAGTTCTTGGTAGATGAATGATCCTGATGTGTGCGCCCACACACATAGAAAGTGATCACTACTGCAAGCTGTTCATTCCGGAAAGAAATTCTGTTAAACAAAGAGACATTAATTGGCTGGCTCCATCTCGCAAGAGACTAAGATAATGCTATACATGATTTTCAGAAATTATATTTAAGTGCAAAGAAACAGTCTGAGTGCTACGCAAAAATAAAATCATTTAAAAGGAAACCAATTAAGCAGCCTGGCAAAAATAGTACCTTATTAACACTAACAAATAATTAAAGATGCAAACTACCAAATAAGGTTTCTTCCTCAAAGGATACGGCTGAAATAAGAGACTATCAAATCAGGAAACTTTTGATGTTACATATTTTTTTACCCTTTAAAATATACTGTATATTTACTGAAATGTCTTACTGTTTTTAATCAAACTTCATGTAGACATAATGAAAACCACTATAGTAATGTTACAACAAAAAGGCATACATTTCTTTTACTGACTTATAAAACTAGACAAAATAGTCAACCAGAATTAATCAACCTGCTTATTCCCTATAGTTCATCTAAGTCTTTAAGATCTGTGTCTAAAAATTTGCTCTCTGTCCCATCTTTGAAGTTTATCAATACAATGAGGTCAACCATTTTTTCTGTCACTGCGCCATCTCTTTGGAATAATATTCCTGTCCACTTACGGGAAGAGTCAAATCTTAATCATTTTAAAACAAAACTAAAAACATTTCTTTTCCTTGATGCTTTCGAGACCTAAATGCCCTTTTTAGGGCTATGTAGTTTTAATCAATTATTATTATTTTTTTTTTTACACCTTCCCTTTTGTTCTTTCCCTACATGTTCTCTTTCTTACTTGATAAATTATAGTTCTGTCCTTCTTCCCTCTTGTTTCTGTTTGTTTTTTTGAATTGTTTTTAATGTTTTGAATTATGACTGTTGTTTCCAAAGGATCTATAGTTACCCCATATACATTTTTAACATAATGTTTCCCGCATAGAAGGTTGATTGGGCGGTTTATAAAATTTCTGAATAAACTTGAAACTTGTATTTGTGGTTTCAGCATTCGTGGTTTTGTTTATTTGCAGTTTTTAGCTTGCTGGCTCCTTCCCCCCCCTCCCAATTACGTCAGCTTGCATAGAGAAATCGCTGATTCCCGACACTTTCTTCACCATGTTTTGACTCTCCTTCAGGAACAGGCCAGGTCTCCCACCATGTTATTTGCGGTGTCACCATATTCACAATTGTTTTTAATAGAAAACAGTGAATAACATATGAAAAAGTTATTTGTGGGTCTGTTAATCCCCTATCACAGCGAATAAGGAGGGAGAAGTGTACTTTTCAAATAATAGAATTACCATACACACATAAATGACCACAATACAATCATATACACATGCATGTAAGCACATAAGGCTACAAATACCAATATTCTGGTTATGAGTTATTCCAGGAGTAGGAAACCTTGGTCCTTGAGAACCACAACCCACTCCAGTTTTCAGATTTCCCAATGAATATGCATGAAATCTATCTGCATGTACTCCCTCTACTATATGCAAAGAGAATTTCACTGGGTTGTGACCCTCGAGGACTGAGGTTACCCTACCCCTGCACAGTTTTATAAAATGGGACCAAAATGTAATGCAACATAATTTGAAGGTAGGCATACACATGGATGGAACCTGGGCAGAGGCACTCAGACATGATAGATTATTATAATTGACGTGCATTTTTTTAACAGTTAAATGATTTTTATTGATGACAAACAAGTACAACACAATGCAGAGAATATTGCAGGTCAATAAAAGTAACAGGACCTGAATAAGCAATAACAAGGTGTACTGTCATCATTTACACAACAAACTACTAGCCTTCCCCCTCCAAAACAGAAATGACAGACACCCCCCTCTGTAAATATCCCCGCTCCCCCCCTCCCCATCGTCAACCATCCAAACTAGACGGAGAACTGGTCGAGGCCCTGGTTCCTGAGAGGCCTCAACCCGCCAAGCGTAAAAGAGGGAAGCCCCCAAACCCAAAAGCAGAGCAACAAAAAAAATACCAAACCAAGAAAAGGAAAGAAGAAAAAAAAAAGGGGGGGGGAAGAAGACGGCAGCACCCCCATTTTTTAAACAACCTAGGTGTGAGTATTTATACCAGCTCTTTGGTGTACAGTGGTATTTTAACTATTGCTTTAGTATTCTATAAAGGAAAATAGGCACCTTGTTTCCTTTATAGAATAACCTCCAGAAAGGCGCCTCTTTGTGCAATATGGTTTGTTTGTTTTTTAGGCAATAAGAATTTTTACTTTTAACGCCAATAAGATATTATTCAGTTCTAAACAGAGGAAAGAAATAACTCAAGGACTTAAGTTGTCAAAAGCACAAATAAAATTGAGACATGTAATTCTTTTAAAATAATTTTCCAGAATTGGTCAGCTTACTTAGGGGCCTAATTATCAACTTGAGCTACCATTAAGACACGTGTTGTTTTTTTAATTGCCACTAACTTGTGCTACTGTGGAACAATAAGAGCAGCTTACATAACCAAATAAACCATCAAAATTATAATATAAACCCTTCATGATTCTACCATTGCAGTCAAGGGAGTGCAGCAATATAGTCAAATGTGTATTACTTTAGGTAAATTTCATATATTTTTTTCTTTAAGTTAGATGATGGTAAAGGGATTTGTTTGCATTTTTACTGAAATATTTACAGTAATTACTTTTAATTTGTCCAGAAATCTCTATCAGCTGCTAAGTTTATTTCTTTCTATCGGGTTTTTTTTAAATGTTTAATGATTGGGTTTTTTTAGGAATGCATCTTCAGTTTTTACAACGGGTTCATATACATTTAAATCCATAATCATTTCTAAAACTTTCTTCATAAGTATGTGAACATATCAAAATTCAGCCTGTTTGAACCTATAATGCAATGCTTCAAAAAACAAAGCTCCCAGAATTTACTAGTTTCAAGCTGATGCTCAAAAGAACAACACAAAGAAAATAAATCCAAAGACATTGATGCACTGCTCAACACGCTGGGTGTTTTCCCATCTTGCAAGGCAGTTTGTTTTTTCATCCTAAACATATTGTTACAAGAGAGAGAAAAGCTTTAATAAATGTGTTCACAGAGGGACTCAGACTCCCGAGGCAGGCCTTACGGCCAAAACACGTCCGTGTCAAGTCTTCATCAAAATTAAGATAACTGAGCACCACAAGTTGCCTTCTGTTTTCTTTGTGTCTCTGCCTTGATAAGGTAGGATCTCTTGTTTGGGTGCATTGCTCAAAAGAACAAACCATCCATGTGCATTAAAAAAGTGTGTGTATATTGTAGAGTTGCGCGGGGACAGAAATCCCACCCGTCCCCGCCAAAGTCCCACCCGTCCCCGTGAGGAATCCCCTCTGTCCCCGCATTGGCATTCAACTTCACATCAGCTTTCTGACCTTCAATTCACAGTTTTGGAAGTGGCTCAGCTGACGCGAGGAGGTAACATCCAAGCTTGGTTGTCGAAAAGAGAACAGAGATGGATTTACTATTGGAAGACAGTCACCCCTGCTGGTTTGAATCGTGAAGTTGAATGGTGGGCGTTTCTTCACAGATGACAGACAGCTGATCACAGTATAAGTACTGGGTGCCCAGCTGAGGTTTGACGTCACAGGATATGAGAGAGTTTTTCCTTTTGAACTAGGTACCCAGCTGACAGCGTCGTGATTTTGTGTTTAAACTGCTTTTTAAGTGTATGATTTTGAAACGCATCACCCTTGTCTTTTTTGTTTAGGGAGAATTAATATTTGAGGTCGCTTACAGCACAGCGGGTTCTCTGAAGAAGCCGGTTTGGCGAAACGTGTCAGAACCCCGCCGGACCATTGCTGTTTAGGCATTGAAGTTAAGTTTTTGGATTTTGCATTTGTTAAGCACTGGACATTTTATGCACTCTATGGAGATTTAAGAATCATTTACCACTTCATGAAGTTATTTTATAACCTTTCAAATTAGACGGTGCAATGCTAGATTCACTGAAAGTCTCTGTAGGGGTTAGGTCCCCACGCTGAGCTTTCAAATTCCATTCTTGGATTCTGAGCGCCACTCTAGAAAGGCATTAATAACTTTCATTATTGTTCCTTTTTTGTTGTTGCTAGCTATAGATTAATTACAGGTAGAAAAGCTATTTTCTATAAAACATCAAAAAATCAAAAGAGAGAGACTTCTAAGCAGTTTTTTTTAAAGCAAGATTAGCCAGAAAGAGAAAATAAGCTTTCCACTATTGCAAGAGTGAACTGCATGACACTGACATTCGTATAAATACCTGCAAATGTTTCTTATGTATTCCTGGTTAAATCTGATGAAGCCAGCACATTGCTGAAAGGTTTTTGGGCCCAGTCCTTTGACACTCTTTAGCTGGTCTCTGTTTATAAATGGCCCATTCTTCTCTCTCCATTCAATAATATTTTTTGCTCTAGTTGCATTCAGTCCAGCAATGTGTCTAAAAAATAAAAGATAATTTGTTGGAAATCAAAAGAAATTCACAACAAATATTAGACACAGTAGTAAACACCAAAAAATGATTTTAGCACAAATCTGAAATTTATATACAGTAAAATGATGCCAAATCTTATAGTAATATACCACAAAATCATCAATATCTAATTCAAATAAATAGCACTCAAAACATATTCTTACATGCTACTACATTGTGTGAAATCATCTTTAAACCTGGGTTACAGTCCATGAAACACTCTGCTACTACTACCATGCTATCAACATTGGTCCACTTCAACATTTAAGGGAAAAATGACTGAATGAATTCTTTGAATTTTAACAAGCCTTTTTTAAAAAATTAAAAATATCCCAATAGTATAGCTACAAGTGAGCCTGAGTGGGCCCAGGCCCACTCAAGACAATTCTGCAATAGCTGCCTTTCTCTCTTGCACCTGAATCTGGCATTTGCCCCCACTCATCAACCCACAGCTCAGCAACTCCTCCCTCTCTCTAAACCTCCCCCTTCCCGAACCTCATCACCTTTGCAGGCAAAAACAGCAATATATATTCATTTCCTGCTGTACCCCCTCTTGCTGATGTCACTTCCTGTTTTCTCTCTGGCAGGATGCAGCAGAAGGAAGGTCTGTGGGGTCAGTGCAAATAGCGGATGTACATGCCACACAGGAACTGAAATACATCATTGGGGGGTGGGGGGCAGTTGCTAGGCCACGGGCAGGAGAAGGATAAATTATGTGGTGGAGGAAGGGTAGTTTGAATAAACCCATCCAATATAACTGTGGGCCCACCTAAAATAACAAGTTTGAACTGGTTTGACTATGCTACTGAAGTATCTTTTGGCCATGGTTGCACCAGAATGTACAAGCCTTTGCTTCCTGTTTGTATCTTCAACTGAAGAACCGAGCTACCTTCTTGTTGGCCGCCGACGCTATCAGATCAAAAGTTGTGTGCCCCCACCGATGCACAATGCAGGTAAAGGCTTCCTGAGACAGTGACCACTCCCCATGATCCAGGATCTTCCTGCTGAGGAAATCCACTTTTACATTATCCACTTCTGCCACATGTGCTGCCGAGTGCACCAAGAGATGAACCTCTGCCCACCAAAACAGCACCACAGTTTCCAAGCTTAGAGGAGTACTCTTGGTGCCTACCTGGTGATTTGCATAAGCTACCACAGTTGCTTTGTCTGAGAAAACTCATACTGCTTTGCTCTGCAGCACGTTCCCGAATGCTTAAAGTGCTAGCGGATGACTCAAAGTTCCAAACAGTTGAGCGATCACTTCCTCTAAGAAGAGGACTAACGTTCCTGAACCCGATGCCCTTCATAATGTGGCCCCTAAGCATATAGGCTGGCATCCGTCATCAGGATCACCCATGTGGAAATATGAAGGGGAACTTCTCTGGCTAGAGACTGAGGCTCAAACTACTAAGCTAAACTGTGACATGCTTCCATTGTCCAAGGTAGCTGATTCTGCAGTGTATCCCTCTGCAGGCACCATTGGGAGAGGAGCACATTCTGGAACGGTTTGAAAAATAATTCATAAAAAGTTGAGCATGTCTAAGATTAGTGCAAGATGGGTTCCAAGAATGCTGACGCTGTGTCAGAAGGCCACAAGGCTCCAGTGCTGTCAGAGAACTTGGAGATGCTTCGTGAAGACCAAGTGAATTTTTTTCATCATTTGGTGACTGGAGATGAGACTTGGGTCTATCACAGAGATCCTGAGTCCAAAATGGAGTCAATACAGTAGAAGCACAAGTCATCCCCCACCCCAAAAGAGTTCAAAACAGAAAAATCTGCAGGCAAAGTCATGTAAACTGTATTCTGGGAGGATGAAGGACTTTTGCTTCTGGAGTTCAAGCCACACAAGACAGCCATAACAGGGGAGAGTTAAGCCAACACAATGATCACTTTACAGGAATCAATCAAGGAGAAAAGATGAGGAAAACTCACAGCAGTTGTGCTGCTTCTTCACGACAATGCGCCAGTGCACATGTCATGACAATCACAGGCTGCCATCCAAGAATGTGAGTTTCAGCAGCGGAACCATCCACCCTACAGTCCTGACAGGGCTCCCTGAGATTATTTCCTGTTTCAAGTTTTTAAGAAATCTCTCTATGGACAGCGGTTTTCAAGTGATGAAGACATTAAGGAAGCTGTGATGTCCTGGTCTGAAGATGAAACAGAAGAATTCTTTTCAAAGGGTTAAAGTTAATGCAGGAAATGTGGATGAAGTGTACGGAGCTATCAGGGGACTATATTGAAAAAAATAGAACAAACATTTTTTGAAAACTCTTTTCTTTACTACTGAGGTATTACTACTGAACGCCCCTCGTAGGACTCAAACACCTTCATCAGTAAAACTTGAAGCTAAGAAATCATTTAGTTTATCTCCTATTACCTTATTTTCCCTGTGCACTGCTTTTACCCCTTGACTACCCAGCAACTAATTCCATAGCTTTTTGATTTGGATGAACTTGAAAAGATTTTAATACTAGCTATTGCCTCTACAACATGCTTCTTTTCAAAGTCTCATTTGGCTTGTCTTAATAATTTATTTACCTAACTTTTCCTTGTGCCTATTCCTGGTTTCTTCATTATGTATGCTTTCTGTTTTTTGAAAAATACCCTTATGGTTTTCACTACCTCTTTCACCTCACCATTAAAACACACAAGTCATTATTTGGTCTTCTTCTAACTTTTTTCAATGTGGAATATACTAAAACTAAGGGCTCCTTTTATGAAGCCGCGTTAGCAATTTTAGTGCAACCCGCGCTACGCGGCTAGAACTAACTCCAGCTCAATGCTGGCGTTAGCGTCTAGCGCAGCCAGCAGTTTAGCATGCGCTATTATGCGCGTTAAACCACTAACGCGGCTTTGTAAAAGAAGCCTCAAGCTTCCAAAATGATCTTTTTAAATAATGTCCATGCCTCATGCAAAATTTTAACCCTGCAATTGTTCCTTTTTGGGTTTTCTGAAATAATTTCTTCATTTTATCACTTTCTCCTTTTTAAAATTAAGTGCTAGAGTAGTGTTTTTTTTAAAAAAATGTCATCTTTCCATTGATGACAAATTTGACTACCCTACTGCCTAGCAGCCTCAATACCATGAACCATTTAAATTTAATTTATGAAGCATGTATGGTTGGGAGACTGGATGGACCATTCAGGTTTTTGTCTGCCGTCATTTACTATGCTACTATGAGTTTTATAGCAAGTTCTGTATGCCAATATTGTCATTTCCTGCACCAACTGATCCACAAAGCAGTCTTTAATAATACCCAGAAACATTACCTCCTTAACATGACCCAATGAGTGTTGGAGCATTTACCGCAACAGCCGGTGATAAAAACAAAACAAAACAACCCTAACATGGCTTCATAAAAGGGGGCCTACATTAGGTAACCTCCTTTATCACCCTTTTTCTTATCAAAACAATTAAAAAATGCAGTAGAGAAAAAAAAGACTTCAGAGAATCACTTTTAGCTTTCACATCAACTATTTTATGCTGAGATTCTACTAACATTGATTATAAAAAAAACATCCACTTCTTTTATATTCCTCCACTTTTGCAGTATAATCACCGAAAAATCCTAGAACAGTTCTACACTGCATCCCTTCCACTTGTTCCATCACCTGTTCCTTGATTGAAAGTCATTCAGGCAAGCTATAATGTCCTGGGACTGATTGTTCCTTCTCTGCACCAAGCTTTGATGTCTTTTCACCTGCTTGAGTCCTGCCCCAATAGCTCACCACACAGACCCTGAACAACCTCCACATAGTTCCCAGATGAATACCCTTCTGGAATTCCTCTTATTTAAATATTATTTTGAAGGGACTAATTTTCAAAGTCCTCCAATTTCTCAGTCCAGTTCCTTTGCTCCTTCTGCCTATGATCTGCTGCTTTTTGTACTTCTGCCACTCTCATATATCCATCCAATCTCTCCACAACCTTACTTATTTCATGTTTCTAGTTTATTATAGCTGCTTTCATTTCCACTTTCATCACTATAAGTTAATTTTTAATTTTGTCCAGCAACCATCTCCCTCTACTGTTTGGAAAGTACCTATTTCCTCCACCAAAAGAGAAGTCCAAGGCCATTATTGAGATGGCTTGGGGAAATCCACTGCTTATTCCTATGATAGGCAGAATAAAATCTGTTTTATTACTTGGGATCTAGCTAGGTACTTGGGTTGGCCACTGTTGGAAACAGGATACTGGACTTGATGACCTTCGGTCTGTATGACAATTCTTATGTTCTTATGTAAATAAAATCAGGATACCATATATACTCGAATATAAGTTGATTCGAATATAAGTCGAGACCCCCAATTTCCCCCCCAAAAGGAGGAAAAATAAAAATAAAAATGGTTGACTCGAATATAAGTCGGGTGGCTTAATATTCAAGTGTCCTGCCCTGCCAGGTTCTGCACTTAGCCCCCCTTCCTGCCAAGTTCTGTACTCAACCCCCTTCCCTCCCTGACTGTGAACCAAGCCCCCCTCCCTGCCAGGCTCTGAATACTGTCCCACCTTCCTTCCCTGTACCCTCTTCCTCCTAAAAAGAGCCAACCTCATCACTGATGTCACAATGGCTTGATTGTCCCGTACTCCCCTCTGCCCTCTAACCCAGCCAGCAGATTAACCCTTCCCCTTAACTTAAACCACCTAGTGGTAGGCCGGGACAGAAGGGATCCTTCCCGTCTCCTGCCCCGGCCAACACTAATAATTACCACCCTCTCTCGCATACCTGTCCCCTTGGTGGTCCAGTGTTTATCCCACGCTGAAATCCTTTAGATTATAAAGATAGTAGCCTGCGGTGCACCCGGGCTGGCATGCAGGAGCGAGTTTTTCATGCTTCCGGCCAGCCCTGCACCGCTCATTGATAGGCTGCTGCGAGAACCGCAAATCCCATGAGAACTTGCGGCAACCTATCAAGGAGCGGTGCAGGGCTGGCCGGGAGCACGAAAAGCTCACAGCTGCGTGCTAGCCCAGGTGCGCCACTGGCTACTACCTTTACAATCTAAAGGATTTCAGCGCGGGATACACGCTGGACAACCAGTGAACAGGAACGCGAGGGAGGGAAGGAAGGAGGGTGGTAATTATTAGTGTCGGCCGGGGCAGGAGATGGGAGGGATCCCTCCTGTCCCGGCCTAAGGCAGGCTTGCAGGAAGTCTGGGTTTCGGGTGATCACTAGGGGATGACCCGAATATAAACCGGGACCCCCATTTTTGGGCCAATTTTTTAGCCCCAAAATACCGGTTTATATTCGAGTATATATGGTATATTCGAGAATATACAGTAATTTTCATCAGGTAAGTAATGGCATTGGCTCCAGCACACCCAAAGAGACTAAAGAGAAACTGTATGACCATGACAGAAAAAAGTGTCTGGCTCACCTCAATAAAATTTCTGAGCAGATGTTAATATCTACTCCCACAAAGCTGACACACTCTTCAACCACACTATCGAGAGTTGCTTTCAGTAATGTCTGTGGCGCATCATGCTGAAATAAGAAATAGACTAGGTTACCTAGTTGGAGAATCAAGTCATCTGAACTGTAGCAACATCATTTTTTAAAAAACATTATTACCATTTCTAGACATATGGCATTAAGAATATCCACATTTGAAACTTAAAATAGGTTGTGCAAAGCATTTTAATGGATCAGCACATCTGATAATTCAAATTTTCAGAAAACTGCATTCATTAAATTATATTGCATGTCTTATATTCTGCAACCAGCTTATTTAGCTTCATGTGGCTCACAATCAAAAAGAGGCTTGGCATATCCAAGGAACTATAATCACTGAAATACATATTAAAACTTACATAACACATTTACAAAACAGAGAAGTTTTCACAGCTTTCTTAAATAACAAATAGATGCCTATCTAATCTCAAATGGTAGTTTTATGGGAAAGACAACATAAATATCTCTTTAAATCTAATTCCTTTTGGGTTTGGAAAATGAAAAACAGTTAAAGTCAAAGACAGTAATTCTCATGCAAATTCTTTTACAAAGCTGCGCTGCCAAGCAGCGCACGCTAAATGCAAGCCGTCTGTTCTATTCCTATGGGCGGTTTGGCATTCAGAGTACAGCTTTCCCTCCGGATTTGCGGTTTCCCTACTCAAATTCGATTATTCATGATTTTTTCTTCTTTTTGCAGGCTGCCCAAACCTTCCCAGACCTTACCTGGTGGTCTAGCGGCGAAGTGGGGTAGGATCGATCATCTTATGCTCTTGCCCTGTGCAGAGCCATCATCGTAATGGCTGCCGTGAGTTCCTGTTGTAGTTTCAAGACTACAACAGGAACTCATGGCAGCCATTTTGATGACGGCTTTGCACGGGGCAGGAGCATAGGAAGATCGCTCCTGCCCCGTGTCACCGTTAGACCACCAGGTAAGGTCTGGGGATGCAGGAGGGAAGAGGGGGGTGGGTCAGAGCCGGCCCAAAAACTTATTCACAATTTTTCCCTATTCGCGGGCCGGCTCTGCACCTAAACCCAGCGAATACGAAGAGCTGTACACTCCTCAGCAAAGCAGCCCTGTAAAAGCCTGCCATAATAACGTGTAAGCAATAGATTTTACATTCAGAATGGAGCTTTACCATGTAATATTTTAAGAATCATTATGCATGATTTAAATATCATACTGGCTTTTGTTGAAAGCCAGTGAAACTACACAAATAATTATACACAGAGCATAATGGAGCAGCTGTATTTTGCATTGTCTGCAATTTTTATGCAAATAATTATGGCACCCTAAACAAACAATATTATTATAATCTAGCTGTGATAAAACTAGAGCCTGGACCATTAATTTTAAGTGATTAAACTGAATACATTTTAAAAATCTTTTTCAATTTTCTTAGTATCATAAAATTATTTTGATCACCGAGTTTATCTGTGGTTCCAAAGATAATGTACTATTATTACCCCTAGGATATTCAACGCTGATTCAAATAAATAATTCTTATATCCTACTGTAAGATACTGATTGTTGTATAAATTTTCCTAAGCAGCAAAAATAAAATTTAGGGCTCCTTTTACGAAGGCGCGTTAGGGCCTTAACGCGCGAAATAGCACACACAGTAATACCGCATGCGCTAGCTGCTACCGCCTCCTCTTGAGCAGGTGGTAGTTTTTCAGCTAGCGCACGCTAATCCGGTGCATGCACTAAAAACGCTATCGCATCTTCGTAAAAGGAGCCCTTAGTCTTTTCCTTATTTAACTTTAGGAAATGCAAAGTTACTAGATTTTCTACTCTTTCAAAGATTGCAAAGACTAGAGGACACTCAATGAAGTTACATGAAAATACCTTTAAAACAAATAGGAGGAAATACTTTTTTTCCACTATTGAAACAGACATGGGGGAAGCCACTGCTTGCCTTGGATCAGTAGCATGGAATGTTACTACTATTTGGATTCCTGCCAGGTACTTATGACCTGGATTGGCCACTGTTAGAAACAGGATACTGGGTTAAATGGACCATTGATCTGACCCAGTATGGTTATTTTTACGTTCATATCTACTAAAATCAAAATATTTTCGAATCATCGTTATTTTTTCACCAGTGGTTGGACAAAGATCTTTTGACTAGATGAATGCCTTAAATCCAGTTCTCTCTAATCCAGTTTCTAAAGCATTAAATCTTAAACTGCCATATTCTGGACCACTCCTTAAGCTTCACTAGGTCATTCCTCATGTTATCCACACCATTATGGCTGTCTATCCTAATACAGATTTTGGTATCATCTGTAAAGAGGCAAACCTTACCAGACAGCTCTTCAACAACATTGCTTACAAAAATATTAAAAGTTCCAGCCCAAGAACCAAACCTTGCAGCACACCTCAGAATGAGCTCCATTTACCACTACTCTATATCACCTTCCACTTAAAATCAGTTTCTAACTTAATCAGTCAGTTTAGGGCCCATACTCAGTCATCTATATGGAACTGTATCAAAGGCTTTGCTAAAATCTAAGTGCACCACATCTAGAACTCTCCCTCAATCCAAATCTCTGGTTACCCAGTCAGAGAAATTAAATTGGTCCACCAAGACCTGCCTTGGGTTCAGTGTTCCACTGGATTCCTGAAACTTTATTATTCTCCATTTTAAAGTTATTTCTCTTAGTTTACTTACCATAGAAGTCAGACTTACCAGTCTGCAGTCCCCCAACCTCTTTCTTACTCCCGCTTTTTTGGTGAGGGACCACATCTGTCCTTCTCTAGTCCTCTAGGACCCCTCCTGACTCTAAAGTAGTATTGAATAAGTCAGCCTGAACTTCCCTAGGTTCCTTCAGTATCTTCGGATATATGCCATCTGGACTCACTGCTTTGTCCACCTTCGATTTCGGTAGCTCCTCACAAACACAGTTCTCTGAAACTCATTCAGGCTTGAGATGAGTTTATTTGGTCCCTCCAACCACAAAGATATTCTGTTGCCTCTGTATTTTGTTACATATGCTTACATTTATCCTCTTGTGACATCAAGAGCTCCTTTTACTAAGGTGTGCTAGTGTTTTTAGTGCACGCAAATTAGCACGCTATAACCCCGCGCTACGCGGCTAAAATGCCAGCTCAATGATGGCGTTAGCGTCTAGCACGCGCGGCATTGTGCGTGCGCTATTATGCACATTAATGCCCTAACGCAGCTTAGTAAAAGGAGCTCCAAGTGAATCCCCATTTCATATCTCCACACTAAGAATATACCCTTACTTAAGGAGGACTAAAACAGAGTGGTGTTAAATCTAAGACACCGATGGTGCTGACTCAGGTTCCAAGGAGACCACCAGAATACAGGAAAGTAACCACCTAGGAATCAGCTTATGGAGGAGAATCCAACAGCAAGCTTTGGTTTGCCTGATGCAAAGGACAGTAAATATGTATTTTTGGAAGGTCGTTTATTAAAGGTATTTTACTTAAAACATCTTTGGTGTTCTTTTACCTTTTTATTTATTTACTCAATTGTTTTTAGCTTGTCCTTCTAAGGGAGATCAAAATGGGTTACATATCTTGGTGGGCTCACAATTTATGTAATGTACCTAGGGCAGTGAAAGATTAAGTGACTTGCCCAGAGTCACAACCAACAGCACAGGGTTTGACACCCCCCCCCCCTTTGTTTTCTTTGATTTGCTCCAGTTTAGATTTCAGCTCTCTCTATCCATCAGGATAAATATAAATTACTTAAACCTCTGGGTCCTCATACCCTACTGAAAAGCCAGCTACAAATACAGACTCAAAGGTGAAGGGGAGAAATATGTAGAAGCTGATAAAGAAAAGGCTAAATTGCTTAACAAATATTTCTGCTCTGTGTTCATGGCTGAAGCACTGGGAAACAGACCACAGAAGACAAACATGAATAGAGATGGAGAAGTGGTAGACCCTGATCGATTTTCAGAAGGTTGTGTTCATGAGGAGCTAGCTAAAATAAAGGTAGACAATGCAATGGGGCCAGATGATATACATTCGAGGGTGCTGAAGGAACTTAGGGAAGTTCTGGTGGCTCCGCTGACCTTTTCAATGAGTCTCTAGAGCCTGGAGTGGTACTGGAAGACTGGAGAAGGGTAGATGTGGTCCCTCTACACAAAAGTGGAAGTAAAGAAGAAGTAGGGAATTACATGCCAGTAAGTCTGACTTCTGTGGTAAGCAAATTAATGGAAATGCTTTTAAACTAAACTAAAACTTAACCTTATATACCGGGTCTTCAACCAAAACAAGCTTGACGCGGTTAACAATAAATTAAAAAAAATAATAAAGTAAACTAAAATACAAGAGTTAGTTTTCAAAATGTTTAGCGAATACAAAAGTTTTTAGAAGTTTACGGAAGAGTTGGAAGGAACTGGGACACCTCAAAATTAGGGGAAGTTCATTCCATAGTTGGGGAAATTTAAATGCCAGAGAGCTGCTAAAATTCTTAACTTCTTGAATTCCTTTCCTAGAAGTAAGAGAAAGTTTAAATCGATGAATGCCTCTCGCAGATGAAAATCTATAAACATTCCATAGCAGAGGAACAAGAGGAGCAAAGAGACCATGTAAAATCTTAAAAACAATACATAAATACTTAAACTGAATTCTAAAATAAACCGGGAGCCAATGGAGAGAGAAAAGCAAAGGAGTCACATGGTCAAATTTGCTCTTTCCATAGATCAGCTTTGCGGCAGTATTCTGAATCAACTGTAGTCTTTGAAGGCAATTCTTAGTGATGCCAAGATAAACGGCGTTACAACAATCTGACCAGGATAATATAATAGATTGTACCAAAACAGAGAATGGTGAAGTTTCTGGAATCCTGTGGCTTACAGGACCAGAGGCAACATGGATTCACTAGAGATAGGTCTTGTCAGACAAATCTGATCAATTTCTTTGACTAGGTGACCAGAGAATTGGATAGAGGGAGTGTGATAGATGCGGTGTATTTAAATTTTAGCAAAGCCTTTGACAGTGTTCCACACAGAATTCTAATAAATAAACAGAGTGACCAAAGTTATGGTCAAGAACTGGTTGAGTGGTGTGAGCCTGCCGGTGCCGGGTTTTGCAACTGGCTCCTGACCAGGGCTCAGCAAACACCGTCCATAATGTGCCTTCAAAGGAAGTTGAAGGTCCTGCTGGTTCTTAATTGTATGAAGAAAACAAATGTCAGGAACAATAAAGCTTTAACAAAATTGAGTCCAACTTTATTTCCCCCAAATAGCAAATTGCCACAATTTGGGCTGCGAATTCAAAAACAAACATAAACATAAAACTTGGGCTTACAAAAATACAGCCCACACCTTGCTTGCAGGTAAGTGCAAAATGCTTCAATTGTAGCCTTGCCCTGTCAGTCTCACAGTCAAAAAGGGCACGATACGGTTACCGGAACACCCAGCCTTTATACTGGTTATTCCCAATGGTTTTTAAACACTGTTGGAATGTGCTGCCTAGGCCTGGTCTTTAACAGGCCTACCCAGCCAACTTCACAGGCAGTTGGTGGGGGAGGGGAGTAGCTGAATCCACTTTATTTAAAGCTTGCCAAAAATTGGCCCCACAATCCCGCCCTGAGGATCTTCAGTGGATTCTCCCCACTACTATCCCTTTCACACCCGGACAGTCACAAAGTTACATCCAAACAGAGAAAAAGGCAAAAGTCAAAATGTTCAAGAAAAAAAACAAAAAACACTTTCTTCCCTGACTCAGGCAATAAGGCACACCTGCAGCTGTGAACCTAGCACTGCTCACGCTGCTTGCACTGGCCTTGTGCCTCCAGACAGCCCCAAAAGAAAACTAGATTCCAAAAGCAAACAAACAGCAAGAAAATCCAACTTAGCTTTGATCCACGTGTATGTCCTCTGGTTCCAGGGAAGTATCCATAGGTTCTATGGCGTCCTGGCTGGCTGGCTGGTTTGCCTCAGGGACAGTGGTTACATCTGCCATTTCAATGTCCTGATTCTGTGGGGATTCAGGAGCCCAGTCCCTCGAGCCTCCTTCCTGGGCTGACCCAGGGTAGACTGACTTGTTCTTCCTAAGCACAGCCTCTAAAGCCCTGAGCTGGACACGCCCTAACCTGTGAGGGGGAGGAACAACCTGCTGCTTCTGCTGAGTTTTCTGTTTAGCCTTAATTGGCCCCAGCAGTGGTTCATTAGCTGAGCTCTGAGCCTGACTCTTAGGCTGTCCTTTTGTGTAAGGCACCTCCCGTTGCTCCAGGCTGTTCTCCCACTCATCTTCTCCTCCCCAGGGTTCTGTATCCTGGTGTTTCAATGGGAACTCAGACCTTATTTGTCTGTCAGAGTTCAACCTGTTACAGTGATCAGCCCTTTTCAGGATAAGGCCTGGGTTTTGAGGAGCTTTACCTGGCACAAGCTTAGCCTTTAGACTGGGGTTGTGACAGTGGACGGTGACAGAGGGTAGTGATCAACAGAGATCGCTCTGAGGAAAGGGATGTTACCAGAAGTGTGCTTCAAGGTTCTGATCTTGGGCTTGTTCTTTTTAAAATTTTTATAAACAATATTGTTAAAGGGCTGTCGGGTAAGATTTGCCTCTTTACGGATGATACCAAAATCTGCAATAGAGTAGATACCCAGGATGGTGAGCATAACATGAAGAAAGACCTGGCGAAGCTTGAAGAATGGTCTGAAATTTGGCAGCTAAAATTTAATGCTAAGAAATGCAAGGTCATGCATTTGGGGTGCAAAAACCTGAGGGAAATGTATAGTTTAGGGGGTGAAGAACTTATGTGCATGACAGAAGAGCAGGACTTGGGTGTGATTGTATGTGATTTTCTTAAGGTGGCTAAAGAGGTTGAAAAGGTGACGGCGAAAGCTAGAAGGATGCTAGGGTGCATAAGGAGAGGTATGGCCAGTAGGAAAAAGGAGGTATTGATGCCCCTATATAAGACTTTGGTGAGACCTCATTTAGAATATTATGTACAATTCTAGAGGCTGCACCTTCAAAAAGATATAAAAAGGATGGAGTCGGTCCAGAGGAAGGCTACTAAAATGGTGTGTGGTCTTCGTCATAAGATGTATGGGGACAGATTTAAAGATCTCAATACGTATACTTTGGAGGAAAGGCAGGAGAGGGGAGATATGATAGAGATGTTTAAATACCTATGTGATGTGAATGCACATGAGTCTAGCCTCTTTCATTTAAAAGGAAGTTCTGGAATGAGAGGGCATAGGATGAAGTTAAGAGGTGATAGTCTTAGGAGTAATCTAAAGAAATACTTTTCTACAGAAAGGGTGGTAGATGCATGGAACAGTCTCCCGAAGAGGTAATAGAGACAGAGACTGTGTCTGAATTCAAGAAAGCCTGGGATAGGCAAGTAGGATCTCTTAGAGAGAGGAAGAGATAATGGTCACTGTGGATGGGCAGACTGGATGGACCATTTGGCCTTTACTGCCATCATGTTTCTATGTTCCTAGAAACCCATGAAAGTGTTGAAAAAGTAAGCAAAATAATTTGATCAAACAGGTGATTGACTATTAGGGAAATTTCTGAGGATCTGAACATCTTTTACGGTCCATTCAAAACATTTTAACAACAGATTTGAACATGAGGAGAGTGTGACCTCAGAAATGGGCAAATGGTTTCTTCCTCCATCATGACATCGATCCATGTCACATATCACTTCTAGTACAAAAATTTCTGTCAAATAAAAACATTATGGTATGTCCTCATCCACCTTATTCACCAGATCTGGCACCAAGCGACTTCTGTCTCTTCCCCAAAGTCAAAATGACCATGAAAGGTAAACATTTTGAATCGAATCAGGACATTGAGGCAGCCATGACAGTGCAACTAAAGACACTCGTGAAAGAGGACTTCCAGAACTGCTTCAGAAAGTGGCAAGAATAATGGAATAAGTGCGTCGAAAGTGAGGGGAGTATTTTGAGGGGGATTAACAGCAATGTGTCTTTTACTGTAATAATTTTTTTTATTTAAACATTCACCGTACTTTTTGATCAAACCTCTTAAATGGCCTTGGTTCTGATCATTTAGGATGAAAGGGATTCTACTGTTTTGCTGGTGTTTCACTAATCATTTTGAATTATGGAAAAAGCAGTGCTATTTGTTTACAATCATTAGGAAAACTAGCCACGGGCTAAAGAAAACTATTTTCTATTCAAAGTTCAAATTTCTGCTTCACCATCACTTTCTATGAACATCACACAGCAGCGTCAGAGCATTTAGAAACCTCTACCACAGCTTAGTAAAAGAGGACCTTTATTTACTTAGAGATATGAGTTTAACTGGATTGAGATTTTAAACACAGCTATCAGGTTTTCCAATTGCAATATCTCCTCTAACTTAAATGCTCCCTCTGGTTGTTAAGAGAGAACACTGATGGATATTAGCCTTTTGAATGCAAAGAACGCTCTGCCAAATATACCGTCTTATGTGTGCCCCAGGTGAATATTGGTCGAGATCTGCATAAGCTCTGAAAGTACTGCCATCTCAATTAGGCCCCACTATGGCATAGTACTGAATATCCAGGGCTAATTCTGCCTGCAGCAGACAACACTTAAAAATCACTGACTGCCACAGGCTGAATGCTGGCAGGATTGTTTTCATAACCCTAAAATTAAGTTTATTACATTTTAAGATATTAAACAAATCAAGAATTTTCTTTAATGTTTGTTAATGGCTGTACTATTAATTTTATGAAGGAAGTAGCTGAGGATGTAGCATTTATTCAAATATAAGATGATGTACGGTATACTTTTTCAGAAAACAATTTCAAGAATTTGACATTTTGGATCTGCTTTTACTATGCTTAAATTTGATTGTGAAGGGACTTGTATCCAGAGGAAAAAATTACTCTTCATACCATTAAAATCACAATTCAACCTTACTTACAGAGTATTAGAGTCTCCTACAAAAAAGAGTTAGGCACAAGCTTTCTCCTATTCAAATAATTCAGAGTGAGTATCTCACCTGTGCCCCAGGGAAAATTTTTTTGGAAAACCAGTACAACAATTTGTTTTAGCATCTTCCTGACCTGGAAATAAGATCAGGAATTTCAGCTTCCTAAGCATGACCTCATACATTCCCCATGGTTGGTATAGCCTTGTCACAAAACTTTCAACTCGATGTCTTTGTTCTAATTGCCTCAGAGGATTTAGTCATCATTCAACAGATGCTAGTAAATTAACCAGTGTCAACGTTTAAGTCTTTTGAGCATAACAAAATACATTTCCTTTCTCCACCATGCTGCATTTAGAAACATCTGAAAAACATTTTGATTACTACTTTATTTGTAGCTGTGCAAGTGATGAAGTATGAAAATAGTTGCATACAAGCCTCAAAGCTAATAAATTATGCTGCTAATTTGATTTTCAGTCACCAAGAGCATTTTAAGACTTTTTGTGTGTGAAGTTATGAGTATAAAACAAGTATGCTGTATGTCTAGTTTCCACAATTACTTCTCTTATATGAAGTACAGTTTCAAAATTTACCTTAACCACAGAGGGTGGTGGATACATGGAACGTGCTACTAGAGGATGTGATAAACAGGAGCACGCTACAGGGGTTCAAAGAAGCTTTGGATAGGTACTTGGAAGACAAAGGGATTGAGGGGTACAGATAAGAGTAAAGGTAGATTATAGGGATGGAATTAGAGGTAGGTTACAAAATTAATCAGGGACCACTGTTCAGGCACTAGGTCTGATGGGCCGCCGCGGGAGCGGACCGCTGAGCAAGATGGACCTCTGGTCTGACTCAGCGGGGGCAACTTCTTATGTTCTTATGTTCTTTAAAACACACTGCAAGGACTAGCAATTGAGTCTTTCTATTATTCAAACTCCCAATATTACAATTTAAATTCTGTATCCTACATAGGTGAATTCTTTCTAACGGTCTTTGCTTAATTCTTATGGAGGTTCTTCCTGACAAATACAGTATCATATATTTTCAATCCTTGATATTAAAAGGAATTGAATCAGTATGTACTATTTCGAGCCACAACATCCCAGATCTTACAATGGAAAATAACTTATGTCAAACCATGCACAACTTTATTTTATTGCTATCATTATCATCATTTTTTCTTAATTTTGAAATGACTGTGGCTATCCAACCAATCCTACTGAAAAAGACAAAGTAAAAGATGGCTATCCAAGTCTGTGAGAAAAAATAATAATTATAAGGTCTATTTTCATAGCCATCCTCATATGCCCTTCCTATGGAAGGATTTCTCACAAACCAGGGCTGATTTCAAATATTGTTCTCCCCTTTACAACCTTCCTCCTTAGGCAGTTGTTATATTATATAGGCCACATTCTGTCTACCTGCACTTAGAATTGTTCAGAATTTCATAAAATGTTTTGCATGCTTCTTTCCCATCATCCCCCTTCTAAAAATGTCATCTATCTTGTACTTTGTTTCTTAGGTTGTCAAGCCTGTAGATTTCTTGCCTTATTTCTATGTTCCCTAAAATATCTCTTGGTCAATCTTAAAAGGTATTCAATTCTCCTATTTCCAGCCTTCCAAATTGTTCTTTTGCCTCCTCTAACTGCTGGTATACCTTGGTGGCCCCCATTCTTTGAGCCATCTTGGAGGCATTCTATCTGCTTTGGCAGCTTTTCTCATTATGACTTCCTCTCCTGTTTTTCCTTGAATCAATACTCCTCTCATCTATGCTTTCCCCATATTCTACATCGTATGTCATCTCTCCTCTATTATTTAGGTGACATACTTGCTCCGTTTATCTGTCAAATGTTCCTTGTCCTCTTCTGTTTGCACTAGACTGGAAATTCTCCTTCATCCCCTACAATTCATTGCGTTCCCTACATATTTTCCCCAAGATTGCATGGTCTGATATTGTTATTGGGTATTTCAGCATCTCTTTTCAGTAAGATGATGGAAGCACTGATTAAGGACAGCATCTGCGAGCACATGGAAAAAAATGGGCAGCTGAGGGAGAGCCAACATGGCTTCTGCAAGGGAAGGTCTTGCCTCACAAACTTACTACACTTCTTTGAGGGGATAAACAGCCAGATAGACAAAGGGGAACCCGTAGACATAATTTACCTCGACTTCCAAAAAGCTTTCGACAAGGTACCCCACGAACGGCTGCTTAAGAAGCTGTGGAACCACAGAGTGGAGGGGGATGTATACCGATGGATTAAACATTGGTTGGTGGGCAGAAAACAGAGGGTTGGAGTGAAGGGCAAATACTCAGACTGGCAACGGGTCACGAGCGGAGTTCCACAGGGGTCGGTGTTGGGACCGCTCCTGTTCAATATATTTATAAACGATCTGGAGACAGGGACGAAATGTGAGGTTATCAAATTTGCAGATGACACCAAACTCTGCAGCAGGGTTAGAACCACGGAAGACTGTGAAAACCTGCAAAGGGACCTAACGAAGCTGGAAGAGTGGGCCAAAAAGTGGCAGATGCGTTTAATATAGAGAAATGCAAGGTCATGCATGTTGGGGAAAAAGAACCCGATGTTCAGCTATACAATGGGGGGAACATTGCTAGAGGTAAGTACCCTTGAAAGAGACCTGGGTGTGCTGGTGGATACAACAATGAAAGCATCAGCACAATGCACGACAGCCTCAAAGAAAGCAAACAGCATGCTGGGTATCATCAAGAAGGGTATCACAACCAGGACAAAGGAAGTCATCATGCCGCTGTACCGTGCAATGGTGCGCCCGCATCTGGAGTACTGTGTCCAGTATTGGTCGCCGTACCTCAAGAAGGACATAGCATTGCTTGAGGGGGTCCAGAGAAGAGCGACGAAAATGGTAAGAGGTATGGAAAACCTTTCGTATGTCGACAGGCTAGAACAGCTGGGGCTGTTCTCCCTGGAAAAGAGGAGACTTAGAGGAGACATGATACAAACTTTCAAGATCCTGAAAGGAATAGATAAGGTAGACAGGGATAGATTCTTCAGACTGTGGGGAACAACAAGTACAAGGGGGCACTCGGAGAAACTGAAAGGGGATAGGTTTAGAACCAATGCCAGGAAGTTCTTCTTCACCCAAAGAGTGGTGGACACATGGAACGCACTCCCGGAGGTTGTGGTGGGGCAGAAGACACTACAGGGATTCAAAGAAGGTTTGGTTAAATTCCTGAAGGAAAAGGGGATTGAGGGATACGGATAGAAGTAAGGATAAGTTTTTTAGGGCAGCGAACACTTGACAGGTCATGGACCTGATGGGCCGCCGCGGGTGTGGACCGCTGGGTGCGATGGACCTCTGGTCTGATCCCGGTGGAGGCAACTTCTTATGTTCTTAACTCAGCAGATCCTCTCTAATAAAAATAATCCATGAATGTTTTATTCTTAGCTTTGTGGAAACTGTAGTCTATACACAAAGGATTATTCTCTCGTCAGACAGTTTATCATCCCTTATTTCTTAGACATTGAGAGCAAGATTCTTAAAACTTATTGGAAAAACCTGACATGTCGCTCTCGCGGCCGTTATTGTAACAATTTCAAATACGCCGAGTCATTCTAAAAAAATCACACATGCAAATGAGGTTTGTGGAGTTTCACAAAGGGCCACTAAATTTACATGTGATGAGTTGCTGGTGATAGCGATTGGCACATGCACAGAATACACAACTAAAAGAGGCTTAAATGTGCCAGGAAAAGCAACATCACCATCATCATCTTCGGGTCTCATTGGGACAATGTGGAAATAAAAAATAAGTAGTATTTTAATGGGAAATAATGCAATTTTATTTACAGAAATTCTATCACACAAATAATACAGCAGTACTATAATACTATTTGAGAAAAAAGTACTCTAGTCAGACTGGATTTGTCTGAAAGTTCAAACTGTAGTTTTTAATCTCCTGGACACCTTGGAAAATCCCCTTAATTAAATTATGAGAACAAAAGTTTAGGTCTCTGATGTTTGATAAAAGAATATAACTTCAGGCATTTTTCTTTGAAGATTTTGTGGGTTTTAGATCTTTTGTTAAGGTATAAACTTAAATGACTCATTTCTTGATTTTTTTTTTTAAATCTAAATTTTGTTTATTATTAATTGCAACATATTGCTGAAATTTTGCCATAGGGAAGAAAGATTATTTCATTATTCTGATATGGAGAAAAAAATCAAATACACCATCAATCTTTCACACCTGAACATGTTTATATGATAAATGTTCATCAACAATCTATGTGTGCCTGCTACATGAAAGACTATGAAAAGATATCAATATAAACTTTCCAACCAAACAGGCATTAAAAAACACATATTAGTAGCAGGAACAGCTATCATAAAAAGACAAGCAGACATGGCTTCCATACCTCTCCACTGCACCATCTCATTGTGTCCACCAGGGCCCAAGCTAAACTCACACTGCTGACCTTTGCCACTTCATTGTCCCTGAGGCCTGGGCAAGCTGTCCCACCACTGTTCACCGGATCCAAACGGCATTCATCTCTTAATACACTATTACATATTGGAAGTATATCAGGCAGACAAACCAGTCCCACACAATGCAATAACTGTCTTGTACCTATGGGATTTGGTAGCACTACTGACTTTTGAAATATTTTATACAGTTAGTGCTAGTTATATTAAAGAAGGATATAAAACTAACCAGTAAATATTTTCATGGAAAAAACCCCCTCTTATCTGACAACTTGAAATATCAGTGACGTGGTGAAACAGGGAAGGCCCCAGAGGAGAAGACAGAGAAGCAGCCTGTTCAGTGCTGCCGCTGCTTGGAACGGAGGTATGTCGGCCTCGCGGTGGGGTTCTGCTGTGTGGGATGGGAAGGAGGAATGGAAAGATGGTGCGCAAGGGGATCTCTTGCAGCCTGGCTGTCAGACAGCCGCGGCCCGCTAGTGGGTTGCGGACTGGAGGTTGGGGGACCCTGCTTTAACAGACCAGTCCAGCAGCACCTCTCCTTCTCCTCCCTCTAGGTCCAGCAGCAGCTTCCCCTTCACAAGCCTCCATTTCCAGTCCAGTGTGGCACCTCTCTCCACACCCCTCCGTGACCAGCAAAAGCAGCTTCCCTTTCCTGCCAACCAGCTCCTCTTCCCCTTTAACCCCTACCATCAACAGCTCCCCCTTTGCCATCCTCCTTTCTAGTCCCTGACCAGCAGAAGCAGCTCCCCCTTCCCCTTCCACCCCTACCATCAGCAGCTTCCCTTTTCACCTCCAGTCAGTGGCAACAGCACCTTCCCCTACCTGGACTAGTAGCAGCAGCTCAGTGTTTTAACTTGCTTGCAGAAGTGCCAGTAGTATCAGCTCAGCGATTCACTTAGACAGCCTCGGGGCATTTGCTAGATTGCACCCGCCTCCAAGGAAAGAGTAAGTTGCATCATCAGAGGGAAGCTGCAACCCCGCAAAGGCCCCGAGGCTGCCTAACATGGGCCTAGATTCACTAAAAGATAGCAATTCAATCGCTGTTGGCCGATTCCTGGCCGATTTTAAAACAGCGATTGATTCACTATCTTGTTTGCATGCAAATGATTTGCACGGAGGTGCAAATCATTTGCATGCAAACACCCTAACTCAATCGCTCAGTTAGCGATTTAGTCGGGGAGAGCCCTGACAGTAATGACAGGAGAAGCAGCCTCCTGTTACTGCTGTCAGGGCTTCTGTCAACCACCCGCAACTTATGGCAGGAAGGATGCCCACTCCCTCCTGCCACCCGATGCTCCCTAAACCGCGCCATGGTGCAGGCTTAAACATATGGCAGGAGGGTTGCCCGGTCCCTCCTGCCATCGGCCCCCTTTGCCGCCGCTGCCGAACAACCGCTGACAAACACCCCCTCCTTTCCTCCCCCCAGAACAAACAAACGGCAGGAGGGATGCCCACTCCCTCCTGCCACCGACCCAGATGACAACGACCCCCTCCCCTCCCCGTACCTTTCAAAAGTTGGGAGCAGGAGGGGTGGCTCATTCCCTCCTGCTCCATAGAGCGCTTACACGCGAATGCGGCGTTAGGCCCCGCCCCGGTGCATCATGTGATGCAGAGCAACTGCAAAAGACTTCTGCAAGGACTGCTTGCAGAAATTGAAGCTAGGGTTGTTTACTAACTCTCAGGCTAAGGGGGGTGAAGCATATGTTCAGAAAAGATGTGGATTTCTGCAACACCCAGACTGCGGGTTGGGATTTAACACTTTGGATATGGAATCCGGAAGGGACATAACAGAATGTGCGTTATATATGTTATGCCCTGTGGTTCTCATTGCTAGCAATGCACAATAATGCACATGACAATTTACTAAATAAACCCAAGTATTTTTTTTTTTTTTTCACTTGAGTCACAGTGGGTAAGGAAATAATCACTGATAATTGCAAAACATCACAAAATCTTTAGGATCTGCAAGGATACTACACTGGCAAAGCACACAACAAATGGACTTGGTAGAAATAAACAAACAGAGCCAAAAGTGCAGGCCCATTGTTTGCTATTTTCTAAAGTTGTGGTCATGGATACTGTACAGAGGATATGTTATAAGATAGGCTGTTTTTTCATGTATTCCTGCATATTACATAGTCCTATATTTTCATGGTAAGAATATTTTTTGTAGGCATCAATTCCTATTAGCCAATGATTTTATCATTATAACTTGAATCATTCATCGCCACTGTAAATGACTTTTCCATTACCTTATTAGCAATTTTGTATTGTGGATTTTGATCTAGGGTATGAAAATGACCATCTACACAGTTACAGGAATGAAAAGAGACTCTGTTCAAACATCTATTGTGTTTCCATTTTCTGTGGAAAAATGGTTTTCAAACATACAGCTGGCTATTGCTAAAGGAATATTCACTTGGTCTACTTTGATTGACATTTTGAAATGGCAGCTTTTCATGAAAAGCTGTTAAGTTATAGAACTCAGTTATGGTACTAAGACAGACTGACTTTGTTCTACTGTTGGGGCACGTCCAACTTAAACACAATCCTGCCATCTGAATTTAATAGTACTTCTCAATCCTGATAAAAAGCCTATTTTGCATTCGAGTTTCTAATGTGTTTTTTTTAAATCGTAACCAACTAGAAATTCATCTTTAGAACCTTCTTGTTTTGCAGATACTAACTGTATTTTGTAGTTTTATCTTTATTATATCTATTAAGATAGATGTGTATAAGCTTTGTTGTCTTTTCTTATTATTAAATGTTATGGGACAAGCATATATCAAAATATTTGTACTATATCAGGAGTTATTTTTCTATATCAGGAGTTATTTTTCTCATGTAAATAGCAAAATCTATTTTCCTGAAAACAAAGGGGTTTATTTGGGGGGGGGGGGGTTGGGGGGGAGAAGGAGGAAGGTGTTTCTGCAGAGCTTCCTGTTTCTGTTTTGAATTGTATTTGTACCAATGTTTGATTTCTTTTCTTTCAGTCAGTCAGTCCTTATTACCTATCATTGCACTGGTTGCCAGTGAAGGCATGAGTAATGTTTAAATTTTCATGCCTTTGTTTTAAGTTAGTTTGGGGATTGGCACCTACCTACCTACTATCTTATTTTGGCTATATAACCTCGTGAGGGTAACTAGGAATTGTAACTTATTTGCATAGCCGAAGATTTTAGGTTGTAAACTCAGGTCTTATCTAGATTTCAAGCGAGCAAACAACAGTCCTGGTTGGGTAATTATATTAGCGGAGCCATAAGAACATAAGCAATGCCTCTGCTGGGTCAGACCTGAGGTCCATCGTGCCCAGCAGTCTGCTCATGCAGCGGCCCAACATGTCCAGGACCTGTGCAGTAATCCTCTATCTATACCCCTCTATCCCCTTTTTCAGCAGGAAATTGTCCAATCCTTTCTTGAACTCCAGTACCGTACTATGCCCTATAACGCTCTCTGAAAGCGCATTCCAGGTGTAAAGAAGAACCTCCTAGCATTCATTTTGAATCTGTCCCCTTTCAACTTTTCTGAATGCCCTCTTGTTCTTTTATTATTCGAAAGTTTGAAGAATCTGTCCCTCTCTACTCTCTCTATGCTGTCCTATGGCGCTTTCAGAAAAGAAATTAAGACAGTACTATTTGATAAATTTATCTCTTAATTTGCATTTTTTATTCTCAACATAATAATTTTACTGTATTAACTTAAAATTTTTTAATGTCTTTTAACTAATAGATTGTATTCTTACCATTACTATTTTGTATTTCATTGATTGGCCAGTTTTTCTCTTCTGTGGAATCCGCCTAGAATTATTTTGATTGAAGCGGTATAGAAAATTAAAGTTATGTTATGTTAAGGGACAATGCAATATACTTTACAAATTCCTTATTTTGTTATTCTAAACATACAAGGTACCTGGTAGAGGTTTCTTATGAAGATAAGCACCTCATAGTTAAATCCTTAATAGAAACATGTTTATGTTTTATTTGTAACTTGCTGTATTGTCCTTCACAGCACATCATAAGAACATAAGCAGTGCCTCTGCTGGGTCAGACCAGAGGTCCATCATGCCCAGCAGCCCGCTCACGCGGCAGCCCATCAAGTCCAGGACCTGCATATTAATCCTCTATCTATACCGTTCAATCCCATTTTCCTTCAGGAAAACATCTAATCCTTTCTTGAAACACAATACCGTACTCTGTCCTACCACACCCTCTGGAAGCGCATTCCAGGTGTCCACCACCCTCTGGGTGAAGAAGAACTTCCTAACATCAAAATGTCATATACTTAATCCTGTTAGCAATTTAATGGAAACTGGAAATACTCATAAAAGTTAATATTCATTTTAGCAATCTAAAAACATAGTACTTGTGCATATTTTAATTTAGTATTTTAGGAATATAGGAGTCAATTATAGAATAGTTATGTATCGTCTTTTTCCTGATATTTCTCAAGTAACACAGAAGAGAAGAAAGGACTTTTTGACCTATAGGTCAAGGGTCCAAGCTTTGGATGCTTCCTTTATATTGAAATTTCCATCTAAATGTTGTGTTACATTGGAAGAGAAAAATTTCCTCTTTTTTGAACCGAACGTTATTGGAATTTATTGTGGCTAGAGAAGGGGGCGGGAGGGGGGGGGAAGAGAGTAACGATAGGTATAATAGCACCACCCACAGATTAACGAACTGGCTGTCGGATTTGTCTCCTAATGCTGTCCTTTTGGTAAAATTGTTTATTGGGGTTTTTTTTCCTTTTCTTGGATCTTATAATATTGTGAACTAAATAATTAATTATAATTTACCTAAAATTATCTTGATACCACATTTTCTGTGGATATTTTATTTCTAAATCTGTATGCAAGTAAGTTGGCTTGTTTGTATTGTGAAAATCAATAAATAAATTTTAAAAAAACGAATAGTTATGTATCACTTACATGTATAAATAGGCAGGCACGTAAAAGTAACAATTTTAAAAAAGATGCTACTTAGATCCATTTATCTATATAAAATGTTGTGGAATGCAGAAATTTCAAGGCGGCAAATTACATATTTGAGAAGGGCAATGCACACATATTCAGAAATATTTCCTTATAGCATTTACACATAATTATAAACTAACTTGTCACTTAGATCTGGGTTTTGGAAGACAGCTTAATGTTCATTTTACTATCTGGACATCATATATGAAGTTGTCTTCATACGGCTTAACTGTCAACACACTGCACTAGATCCTTATGCTTTCCTTTTCCTCTAATTTTATCAGTTATTATGGAAAAAACTACATTTACAAACCACTTTTCTTCATGATGCTAATAAGCCCTGTTTTGGGGTTTTTTTTTAAAGAAATGATGTGACCTGCATTCAAAGTGATTTAAGTGGATAGGAGAGGTACCTGCATAGCTAAATGGATGAATTTAGGATGGCTCATAAAGATTAGGTTCTTATCTGGATAATCTTGTTTCTATTAATGTACACAGGAGTCCGTAAATTAGGTGATCAATCCATGCTCACAAACCACTTGCAGAAGGGTGTCAATCACGTCTTTCAGCTCCTCCTCCTTTATCAGTGGAGTATAGTATTATCTTCAGTTTGTACCAGAGCAATCAAACTCCACTGTAACAGGAGATAAGAGAAGGAGGGGTACAGGGAACTTCCCATGCAATAACAAAACATAAATTTTTATTTATATATATCGCATAAACCTTGCCGTTCAATACGGTTTACAAAGAGACAAACTGACCAGCATCAGTTACAATAAGTCTCAAGAAGGAGATCACCAGCAGAGTTACAAAGTTAGTGACAGTATATGTATTTACAAAGTGGTAGAAGGATACAGAATGTTGCCTAAGTGAGATTCAAGATGATATCCATACAGATCTCGAATGGACTTCTTTTGATAAACCAAATTGGAATGATTTTTCCAGCTTATTTTATAAATATGCAAAATCATACTGTATTTTGGATCCTTGCCCTCCAGACCTTATGTTAAGTACACCTCAAAGTTTCAAATTGGAGGTCTTAGACTGGTTAGTTGATTGCTTAGACAAAGGAAATTTCCCACTCAATGAAGGCAACATCGTCATTACACCAATAATTAAAAACATTAAGGATCCATCTTCTTTATCATCAAATTACAGACCGGTTGTATCTATTCCTTTTTTTGTAAAAAAAATCATGGAGGGTTTAGTGTAGATTCAGTTATCTAAATACTTGGAGCAACACATTATTACACGAATACCAATCAGGCTTTAGATCTCATTTCAGTAAAGAGACTGTCCTGGCTACATTGTTGGACTATCTAAACAATTTACTGAGTAAAGGTATTAATGTGCTTGTTCTTCAATTTGATTTCAGCAGCGCTTATGACCTGGTAGACAACAAATTACAGGAATGTTAGGATGCCTTTTGAATCCACGACAGAGTATATTCATGGTTTAAGGGATTCCTTGAATCTTGCTTGTATCAGGTTAGATTTAATAATGTTATTGCTTCTACCTGGAGAAATCCGTGTGGAGTCCCTTAGGGCTCATCACTTTTGCCTACACTATTTAATGTGTACCTTTCTTCCCTAGGTTCTAGATTAACTAATTTAGGTATAAAATTACTCAGTTATGCTGATGACATCATAATTAATAATAATAATAATAACAGCTTATATACCGCAATACCGTGAAGTTCTATGCGGTTTACAAAAGATTAAGCAAAGGTACAAATTGACTGACTTCAAGAGGGGAAGAGGAAAGAGAAGTAATTAGACAGGAAATTCATTGTTGAGGAGAAAAGTGATCAAAAGGACAGTAGGTCGCTATTGAGAGGAAAGAGATAAGTGGATCAGTTGTCAAGATGTTTTAGGAACAGGTGTGTTTTTAGACGTTTCCTAAATTCCTCATAAGTAGAGGGCGAAAGTAATTGTTCTAGGTCTTTACCCCATGATGCTGCTTGGTGTGAGAGAAGGAATTCATGGTGTTTTTTCAGTTTGCAACCTCTCACTGGGGGGGAAACGAAGTTGGAATGTGAACTTCTCTTGTGTCTGTTGGTTGAGAAGGAGAAAAGGTCAGTAATGTATTTGGGGGCAAGTCCATGTAATGCTTTAAAGCAGAAACAGGCAAATTTGAACTTTACGCGTGCCTTCATCGGCAGCCAATGTAGCTGCCGGTAGTAGGGTGTCATGTGGTCAAATTTTTTTAGTCCAAAGATTAGTCTGACTGCCACATTCTGCATATTTTTTTGGGAAATTGCCAAATCCCATACAGCACAACAATTGCTAACATCATACCCACTATAGATGCCGTTTTGAATTTGATAGATTCTTGGATGACAGAATTTAAATTAAAACTAAATCACGATCAGACAAAATTCTTCTTTGCTTCCTCTCAAAAATCCTCCCATGAAACATCGATCATGCTAAATACAATCCAAAACATGATTTACTCTTCTATTAAAATATTGAGAGTTGTCTTTCATCATAACTTAACAATGAAGAATCAGATCGACACTGTGGTTCAAAAGGGATATGGAGTTTATTGGTAGAGTTAGTGTATTTTTCACTCCGGTTCCTCTTTACATTTTTTGATTTGTTATCAAAAGGGATATCATACACTCTGGAAGTTAAGCACTATTAAATCATATTTTGAGTTATCTGCATTTAAAGCTTTGATCCAGTCATTACTTTTGAGCTATTTAGATTATTGTAACATCGTCTATATATTGAGTAATAAGAAAAATGTGAATAGACTGAAACTCATTCAAAATACTGCGATGAGACTGATTTATGGTCTGAAGAAGTTTGATCACGTGACCCCTTTTATCGTGAGCTGCATTGGCTCCCTGTGGAGGCTTGTATAGTTTTCAAATTAGGCTGTTTGTGCTATAAAGTTGCCTTCAGCATGGCTCCATTGTACTTAGCTGAGAGATTTCTAATAGCTTCTCAAAGGAAAAGTAGAAAATCGCATGCCCTCTTTGCATTTCCCTCTGTTAAGGGTTGTAAAAGTAAGAAGTACCATGATAATACTCTATCATTTCAGAAAGCATTTCACGATAAGGACTTTCAAGAGCTGCTATTTACATCGTATTCTTACCTTCATTTCAGAAAACAATTGAAAACTTATCTAAACTAAACTAAACCTTAAGTTTATATACCATATCATCTCCACGGAAGTAGAGCTCGGCACGGTTTACAAGAACTTAAAAATGAGAAAGGGTAGGAAAAGGTTTACATAAGTTTATAAGTTGAGTGGAAAAGTAAGGGAAAAAAGAAATTACATGTTAGGTTGATTAGATTTATATTGATTTCTTTTATTATTATGTAATTTTTTGTAAACCGCATTGAACTCTATGGTTATGCGGTCTAGAAATCTGATGTTATGTTGTTGTTATGTTATGTTGTATTAGTGACAAGGGACTGTTGTTTAACTTGGCAACAGTAGTAAACTGTAAAGTTTAGAGGTAGGCAGCTGTGGTTTACAAAAGAGGCATAGCAGACCAGTGTCAGTCATTTCTGTTCTGCTCTACAACACATAACTAGAACAATTATTAGCATGAACTTGCAACATACGTGTGTCAATGAACCAAACTACAGCGTACAACTAGCACTAACAAATAAGGAACACCAAAGTTCAATAACTCATTATTAGCAAGTAAATCAAACATGTTCATACAATTGACAGGAAAAAGAACTCCATTTACAGACTGCAGCACTATCTGAGACAGAAGGCAGGCAAATTTTAAATTTCATAGGGTGGGCTGCACGGATTCCTGTGTATATTAACAGAAACAAGATTATCTAGGTAAGAACTTAATCTTTCCTTTGTTACATATACACAGTAGTCTGAACATTAGATGATGTTCCAAAGCAGTGCCAGACGTCTAGGGAGGGACAGATGAGCCTGCTCGCAAAACTGAGGACCTAAAAGTAGCGTCCTCTTGAGCCACCATGTTTACTCTGTAGAACTTTGTAAAAGGTATGGTGAGTAGACCAAGTAGCTTCTCTACAAACCTCTTCAGATGGAACAGCCCAGGACTCCACTACCAAAAGAAGATGCCACACATCTGGATGAATGAGCTTTGACAGAAAGGCAGCTGTTTGCTACAGCCAATGTCGGCAACAAAATTGCCATGTAAATCCATTGGCAACAGACGCCTTGGAAGCTGGTCTGCCTAGTATGGACTGATTAGTTAGCAGAAAAAAAAGGTCAGAAAGACGAAATTCATTTATCTTTTCCAGGTAGTGGAGAAAAACTCTTTGCACATCTAGCTGCTGCGATATCTCATCTTGCTTGTGCAAACCTGTAAGATAAAAAGTGGGTAAACGAGCTTCTTGGTTGACATGAAAAGCTGGCACAACTTTCGGTAGGAAAAAAGGTACCGTGCACAGAGAGATCCCAGCCTCTGAGATCTTAAGGAAGGGCTCTCTGCAAGAAAGAGCCTGCAATTCGAATATTCATCTCGCAGAGACCATTGCCAGGAAAACAGTCTTCACCATGAGATACAGAAGAAATGCTTCATAGAGAGGCTTGTATGGAGGCTTGGACAGGCCCTTCAGAATGATATTAAAATTCATGGATGGAAAAGGCTGGTGAATGGGACGTCGCAATCTGAGCACTCTCTTGAAGAACCAGGTCACATCAAGGTAAGATGCCAGTGATTGTTTTCCTCCTTAAGCCAGAAAGCATGAGAGGCTCGCCACCTGGACCTCGAGAAACATCACTGCTAGGCCCTTTTCTAATCAGCCAGAATCACAGCAATTGGTGATATGAAGGGCTCAACCTGATCCTTGGAGTATCAAAGCTGGAAAGCCTCCCAAGGCCTTAGCATAGGCCGCAAACGTTGACTTCTTCTTTGCTCCAAGGAGAGTAGCAATTACCACCTCAGATTAGCCTTTGCAGGTCAACACTGTGCGCTCAATAGCCATGCCATAAGACCAAAGTGATCTGGGTTCTCCATTAGAACTGGACCCTGACTGAGAATACCTGTAAGGAACTGTAGCTTGAAGGATCCGTTTCACTGGAGACACATAAGATCCATATACAAAGGCTGATGAGGTTAGTCTGGAGCTACCAAGATCAAAAGTTCATGGTGAAACATAATTCTACAGATGACCTGACCCACCATAGGCCACGTGGAAGACACATATAGAAGCATGTCCTCTGGTCAGAGTTGAACCAACACGTTCAACCCTGTGCTTCCTGGTTCGCTTCTTCGGCTGTAAAATTGTTTCACCTTTGCTTTCATGGCTGATGTCATCAGAACCATCTCTGGCCTTCCCCAGCATTGCACAATGCGGCTGAATACTCTTTAGAACAGCAACTACTTCCCTGGGTCTAGAGTCAGCCGGCTGAGAAATTTATACTGTACGTTTTCCACTCCCACTACATGGGCCGCCAAGAGTGCCTGAAGATGGGCTTCCGTCCACTGGAACAACATCTAAGTCTCCAGATGTAAGGGGCACTTCTGGTGCCCCAGTCTGCTCATGAAAGCTACTATAGTGGCATTGTTTAACACTCTAACTGCCTTTCTTTCCAGGTACTGTCCTAATGCCTGCAGTGCTAGGTGAATGGCTTGCAGTTCCAGACGATTTATAGACTACTTTCTCTGCAGGAGGATCCACTACTGTATTGGATGATTGGCACAATGGGCTCCCCAGATTATTAGGCTGGCGTCAGTCATTAGGATCACCCATGAGAAGGTTTGAAGGGGCAGGCCCTTCAAAAAGGCACCCCTTGAAGCCACCAGTGCAAGCTGTTCTTCATATTTCCTGTCCAGGGAAGCCGAAGCTGTAAGGAATGTCTCTGCAGGGACCACCTGGAAAGCAGGGCATCCTGGAGAGGGCACATATGTGCCCTTGCCCAGGAATCTACCTCCATGATGGCCGCCATCGAACCCAGCAGCTGAAATAATGCCAGACTGTGGGACACATGTAAATCAAAAGAAAGGGAACAAAAACCTCATGTAAAATCCAACAAAAACAAGAAAGTAAGTGGTGAGTGGGATAGAACATGCCAATCTTGAGACAAACAATATTTCTATAAACTTAAAATAAAATGCATATAAAAGTACATTAATAAAAGTCCTTATAGTGAAACAATCCAGTTGATGATCCGACACGGTCCATGTTTCGGCCTCTTGATGGAAGCTTGCCTCAGGGGTGTAGTTGTCGGTCTTTTAAAGAATAAATGCTTGGAACACATGTAGGACTTTGTGAGAAAAACACAGCCAATGCTTGAAAACAGGGTACCTTTGCATACCCTTTTTTCAAGCATTGGTTGTATTTTTCTCACGAAGTCCTACATATGTTTCAACAGAGCGGGCTGGATCCGAAGCAGAATGATTGCCCCCTCTTTGGCCTCCTCCATTGACGCGCATCCTCCACAATGCGCTACTCTCACCCTGGTAAGCTACACAGAGGGAACATCGATCTCCCCATTACTGCCCTCCATCACCACAGCATACTATCAAATATCAGCGGACTAGTGAGAAAAATCACCCGGCAAAAGGTAGGTAGAATGCCCACTGCCGTTGAAACAATTAGGCCTTAGAACCAATAGTCAGACACGGTGGAATAAGTTGAAAAATTAAATTACTGTTAAGACAAAAAAAAGTTTGAATCATGTTAGAAACGAAAGGAAAAATTAAGATTAAAAGTTAATGAAAGATGTAGAAGAAAAATGAAAATAAATTCAAAATAAAAGAAATAAGGGAGGGATGCATCACCATCCTTATCCTGGCGCCATCTTGAAAACAAAGAATGTGCTATCATGGCCCTCACTAGACTATGTCAACAGATTTGGAAGGAAAAAAACATAGATGATTGGAGAAGATCACTGTTCATACGTAAAGCAAAGAAAGGTGACGCCAAGGACTGTAACAACTATAGAATAATTGCATTAATTTCACATGCCAGAAAAATATTGCTGAAAATAATACAATGAAAGGCTACAATTATGCATTAAGCAAGAACTACCCGAAGTTCAGGCTGGTTTCAGAAAAAGTCGAGGAACAAGACACATTATTCCCAACATTAGATGGATATTGGAGAAGAGCAAAGAATACCAAAAGCCTCTTTACTTTTGCTTCATTGACTACAGAAAAGCTTTTGACTATGTGGATCACGAAAAACTATGGAAAACTCTTAGCATAAACAGGAATACCCAAACATATAACTCAGCTGATAAAGAGCCTCTATGAAAGTCAAGAAGCTGCAATGTGAAATTAATATGGCAACACTGATTGGTTTCCAATAAAATGTGGCATCAAGCAAGGATGCATCTTGTCACCTTACCTGTTCAACCTTTATGGTGAAGCCATCTTCAGAAAAGCAAATTTGGAAGAAGAGAGAGTTGGTTTCAAAGTTGGTGGCTGAAATATGAACAACCTGCACTAAGCAGATGATACAATGCTCATCACCAGCAGCAGTAGCTACTGAGAAATGTCAAAGCCAAAAGTCATAACATGGGATTAGAACGGAACATAAACAAGAAGATCATGAAACGTAGAAAATGATCTTGATTTTGAGCCTGAAAACGATAGAAGTTGTAAAGGATTTCAATCTCCTGGGCTCTTTTGTAAACAAGAAGCAACTAGCAGGGAAGAAATACTCCACAGAATAGCACTTGGTTGCTCTTCAATGAAGGCTCTCAATAAAAGTATTCAAAACAAGCAAATGAAGATCAGACTTGATCACACACTCATTTTCTACAAAGTTAATTATGGATGTGAAAGCTGGACACTATGGAAACAAGTTAGAAAGAAGATTGACTCATATGAGCATTGGTGCTGGAGAAGAACCAATCAAAGTACAAATCGATTCTGGAAGAGATCAAACTGGCTATGTCACTTGAAGCCTAAATATCACTGTCTTATTTTGGTACAAAATAGCATCAAAAGAGAAAGATTATCATGTTTGGGAAGATTGAAGAAACAAGGTGAAGATTGCTACCTGCAATCAGATGGCTGGATTCATTGAAAACAACCTAGGGGATGACACTGGAAGACCTTACCGGACTAGTACAAAACCAATTTTTTTACAGATCTATAATTCAAAAGTGGAAGTAAGGAAGAAGTAGGGAATTACAGGCCGGTAAGTCTGACTTCTGTGTTAAGCAAATTAATGGAAACACATTTAAAACAGAGAATAATGAAGTTTCTGGAATCCGGTGGATTACAGGACCAGAGGCAACATGGATTCACTAGAGGTAGGTCTTGTCAGACAAATTTGATCAATTTCTTTGACTGGGTGACCAGAGAATTGGATAAAGGGAGTCCACTAGATGTGGTGTATTTAGATTTTAGCAAAGCCTTTAACAGTGTACCTAAAAAATAAACTGAGTGCTCTTGGGATGGGCCCCAAAGTGATGGGCTGGGTCAGGAACTGGTTAACTGGAAGATGACAATGAAGATCCCTCTGAGGAAAGGGATGTTACCAGTGGTGTGCCTCAAGGTTCTGTTCTTGGGTCTGTTCTTTTAAATATTTTTATAAGTGATATTGCTGAAGGGCTGTCGGGTAAGATTTGCCTCATTGCAAATGATACTGAAATCTGCAATAGAGTAGACACCCATGATGGTGTGAATAATATGAATAAAGACCTGGTGAAGCTTGAAGAATGGTCTGAAATTTAGCAGCTAAAATTTAATGCTAAGAAATACAAGGTCATGCATTTGGGCTGCAAAACCCGAGGGAATGGTAAAGTTTAGGGAATGAAGAACTTATGTACAAGACAGAAGTGTGGAACTTGGGTATACTTGTATGTGATGATCTTAAGGTGGCCAAGCAGGTTGAAAACGTAACAGCAAAAGCTAGATGGATGCTAGGGTGCATAGGCCAATAGGAAAAAGGAGGAATTGATGCCCCTGTATAAGACTCTGGTAAGATCTTATTTAGAATATTGTGTACAATTCTGGAGGCTACATCTTGAAAAAGATATAAAAAGATGGAGTTTTTAAAATGGTGCGTGGTCTTCGTCATTAGGCGTGTGGGGCCAGACTTAAAGATCTCAATATGTATACTTTGGAAGAAAGGCAGAAGAGGGGAGATATAATAGAGACATTTTAATACCTACATGGTGTAAATGCACATAAATCGAGTCTCTTTCATTTGAAAAGGAAGCTCTAGAACTAGAGAGCATAGGATGAAGTTAAGAGGTGAAAAGCTCAGGAGAAATCTAAGGAAAGACTTTTTTACAGAAAGGGTGGCAGTTCTAGAAGAGGTAGTGGAGATGGAGACTATGTCTGAGTTCAAGAGGGCATGGGATATGCACATGGGATCTCTTAGAAAGTGGAAAAGACAGTGGTTTCTGCAGATGGCAGACTGGATGGGCCATTTGGCCTTTATCTGCCATCATGTTTCTAAGTTTCTAGAACTCAAATAGGAGTCAATGGTACTTAACAACAATGTACTATATAAAGTACATTTTTGCTTTAGTTAAAAAAAAGTATTTACTTCAAATGGTAATGATTTCAATATTGCACTTATCTCTTGGACAGCTTGTGCTTCTCTCATTTTGACACAATTTCCTTTATTAAGGAAATTTACCCTCTGAATCAGTGTAGGTTCGTCTTGCTAGCAGCAAGCTAGAAGCAACAAGTAGGTAAGACAGTTTGGTGATTATGTTAGACTTTTATATCACATAAATGTCTATATCCAAGTGTTACAAAACTAAATATACATGGCTGAACTGAAAAACTTGCTTAGGGCAAAGGAGGATGGTTGGTGTGTTTTACGTGGGATTTGAGCAGGCCAACAAAATAAATACGTATTCTAGGGTTCAGAAAGGGAATGCACATTTATGTCCCAAAAGAATGATTTTGGGACTCACACCTGCTACCTGGGGCATTTAGATTTCTGAAAGGTTCTCATTTTTGTATAGCGCTTCAATGGAGGGATCAGGGGAGGTCACCACCTTAATCCCCCAGTGGCTGCTGCTTTCTCCTTGTATGTTAAATTGGCAAGGGATATTGGACTCTGAAAAAAACTTAGGTACAATAAACATTTATGTTTCCAAAATGGCAAACATAAACATTTATGTTTCAGCACATAAATGTGTATGTTGGCATTTCACAAAATAAACGCTGATATTTTAGCTATAACTTATGAATAAATGTTCATTTCTCTATGCAGCATTCAATAATTTTAATTTCCCACACAAGAGATGTTAACTTCTACCTCCTTTCCTATGTCAATAGAGCCTACTCGTAAAACAATGGTAGAACGTGATACATCCCAACCTGGATGTCTTGATTCCAATTTGTATATCCTTTCTAAATTCCACGCTTTATTAATAATCTTAATTTTAAACTATATTCAGCAAGAATAGGTACTTTTTACCACATTTAATCCCTAGACATGTGCAAGTAAGTTTATTGTTTTGTTTTTTATGGATGCTATAATTTTGTTTTATAGTACTGAAAATCTCTTAAATTTTTGAAAGTTATTTTCAGAAATTCTAACAGCACTGCATTAACTAGTATTGCCTTCAGAGGAGTGTTAAGATTTCAGATGATATTACTAGTAGAATGAGCTATATACAAGGTTTACTTTAACTCATAATGTCTAAAGCTATTACACACAGCATTCATCTGCATTCTCTATTTATTGGAAAGAAATATGTAGTCACTTGAAGTCTGCAATATGTATACTGTGTTTTTAATAACTGCAGATTTTACAAGCACATTATTCTTTCCATTAGGATTAAAACCTCACCAAATAGCAATTTGTGAAAGAATTCTAGCAGGGCCTTGAGCCCAGAACTCTGACCTCTGATGAGAAGCTTGGCAGCAACAAACTCTGGGTCTAGGCAAAACATCTGGTTTGAGTTAGACTTCCTGAAAAATAGCCCCTGTACTGGGGAAACTGGTATTCACTCAACTTTGTCTATACACTTTGACTGATTTTTTTAACTCTAAAAGTCCTCCTCCCCCACCACCAGAATGCATGTCAATCATTATAGACTACTTGGTGGCCTCTTTAGAGCAAAGCACTCATGTTACCAAACTTCATCTATATTTGCTCATGATTTCTTATGTATTTTCTTCATGGAACTGTGGTCTGTAGTTTAGATCCTTATTTCTGAATGAATGCCAATTCCCCATTATCAAATCCAAAACTGCTTTTTGGTTTGTTTAAAAATATACTACTGCTTAAGGAAAAATATACAACATATTTTTTTATCACATATATATTTCACCATTTTTTTTTTACATGGGAAAATTAAAGAAATTAAAATGAGTCTTACTGATTTTACTAAAATGCATTGTTCTGGGCCTAACAGGCTATAATGCTGAATTTTAACATGTCCTCCATCATTGTCTTTAATATCCAGCACTGTAACATGCTGTACACCAGGTAGCCATGTTACTTTTCTAGATGAAGAGATTAAAGACAATATGTGACTTTATATGAGTATTATATCAATCATTTTTAGAGACTAGCAGCACTAAAGTTCCATCCTCTATAATAAAACCCTAAGCGCGCATGCGCACTTACGATGCTGTGATCCCTGCCGCCGTGATGTGTGCTTCCGTGCTGCACATGCGCACTGCCTGCCTTCTGTCCCAATCTCCAATGCTGGCTGACTTCCTGTGCTGCCACTGCCGGGACAGCTCTTTTCACCCCCTAACCAGCAAACGCAGCAGCTGCAGTTTCATCTTGCAGCCGCAGGGCATTTGCTAGGCTGGCCCACTTCGATAATGCGAGGTGGGTCGGCCTAGCAAAAGCTCGAGGTTGCCTGGGCTAGCGGATGCTGGACAGGGGGAGCAGGGAAAGGAGAAGGGATACTACTGGACAGGAGGAGTAGGGAAGGGGTGCTGCTGGACAGGTATTGATGGACAGGGGGAGCAGTGAAGGGGTGCTGCTGGACGGGGGGGATGTAAAAGGAAGGTAGAAGGGCTACTGCTGGACAGGGGGAGCAGGAAGGGGTGGTGGTGGACAGCCGAGGAAAGAGAGAGACAGAAAGAAAGACAGATAGACAGTGGACAACGAAAGAGAGAGAGAAAGAAAGACAGACATACACATCTATTCCAGCACCCGTTAATGTAATGGGCTTAAAGACTAGTATTTACATATTTTTTTTTATGTTTCAGAAGACTATACCCTGACGAGGTAGAAAGCGAAACTTGTATGTCAGCACTGGATCTGCGCTCTCTGCACATTTCCTCCTCTGAGCGAATTCCATTAACCACTACCCTCTGGAATCTGTCCGTCAACCAATTTCTAAGCCAGTTCACCACTTTGAGCCCTAACTTCAGCCCACGGAGTTTATTTAAGAGCCTCCTATGAGAAACTGTGTCAAAGGCTTTGCTGAAATCTAAGTAAATTATATCTAGTGCATGTCCTTGATCCAATTCTCTGGTTTCCCAGTCAAAGAATTCAATCAGATTTACCTTTAGTAAACCCATGTTGCCTCGGATTTTGTAATTCATTAGATCCTAAGAATTTCACTATCCTTTCCTTCAGCAATGCTTCCATTATTTTTTCAATAAACAATGTTTCCATTATTTTTTTCAATAACCAAAATATACCGGCCTGTAGTTTCCCACTTCATCTCTGCAACCACTTTTGAGAAGAGGGACCACATCCACTCTTCTAAATGGCACTGGTCCCTTTAGGCTCCAGCCTGGGAACACTGGGCCACAGCTTTGAAGTCCAGTGCTCCTAGCATGGTATAACCACCTCAGTGTTTGGCTAGGATTATCTTACCATCATTTTATGCCAATAATGTGCACACTCCAAGTCACATTCTGGTTTTTACACAGTAATGAGTAGCTTTGCATACATTTTCATATTTTGCATCTCATTACTTTATAAACTACACTGAGTTAATATCACTGTAATATCACTGTAACTACACTGAGTTAATATCACTGTAATATCACTGTAACTACACTGTAATATCACTGTAACTACACTGAGTTAATATCACTGTAATATCACTGTAATATCAAGACAAGCTGTGTTAAAGGGCAGATAACGAAACTACAGGCCCTAACACAGCTGATAAGAGTCTTGTTTTTCCACAAATGTATGGATATCTTTTGTAATTTCTGGTACACATTATTGGGGAAGATGAGGGAAAGCATAATCTTTATAGCTTCCAGCCTCCCCAACTAAGAGACATATATAGAGGACCATTTGATAGCGAGATCTTTTACAAGCTCAATGCACATACTGATGTTTTTTTCCATAGTGCCCACTGAAATTTGAATGAACCATATTTCCAAATATTTCAAAGACGTTATCTGTCACTGAAAAACAAACAGATTCAGATCCTCTCTATAAACAAAAAGAGCAATTTTCTAACTGCTTGCCCTGGATCAGTAGCACGGAATGTTGCTACTCTTTGGGTTTTGGCCAGGTACTAGTGACCTGGATTGGCCACTGTGAGAATGGGCTACTGGGCTTGATGGACCATTGGTCTGACCAAGTATGGTTATTCTTATGTTCTTATATTCTTATGTACAGAATAGCAGCACTTCTGCAGGTAAATATTTATGCCATAAGTGCTAGCAGGGCAACTAAGTACTATTCTGCAAAGATGTGCAAAAGTGGAATGGTATATAAGGGTGCATACACATGGTTGGAAAATGGACAGTGCCCCCAGCTATGCATATAACTGTAAGTTATGCATGTCTCTGCTGCATTTAATATGATTGAAATTACACTAGTCTTATGACTGCTTTAATTGAGGGAGAGTGAATCCTACGCACTCTGATACCAGGTTACACTAAGATTCTAAAAGAGAATCTGGGCGCTCAGATGCCATTATGGAATAGGCTCTCACCACTCATGCTTGGGATGCATAAATAGAGGCACCCAGAAGGAAATTCTGTAAGGGCCGCCTAAAGTTAGGTGTCTGAAGCATGCCTACTGGCATCTGACTTATTTTTAATCGGCTTTAAGTGGCATGATAATTCAATGCGCCATTAAAAGCTGATTACAAAACAATTAACATAAAAAACAGAAGGCACTAGGCGTCTTCCGTAACTGGTGTCTATGGCCCTGGTACAAAGTAACACTTAATGATGCTTAACGTGGAAGTAGGCATGGTTAAGGGTGGCACCAGATTTACGCATCACTAGGTGTCACTATGCATAATTCTCTGATGCACCTAGACACCAGAAATGCAAACCTTTAAAACCTTGGCCTATATTTCCAGCACCTAGGGTCTGTAATAGACATGATTCTGGATGCAGCACCTGTCAGTAATTGACATGCGGTAGGTGCCCATTTATAGGTGCCTGTCGTAGCAGGCACCACTTCCAGAATCAGCCCCCCCCCCCCCACACACACACACACAGTGTACAGAATGGCCCCATAGTGGTTTAGGGGGAGTGCTACAAATTTTGCAATTTTTAAAATATTTTATACAAGTTGTCATCAGTTGTTTGAGCAGTTTTGAGGCAAATATTCACAAAGAAGACATAGGCCCTCTTTGACAAAGGTGCGCTAAGCATTTTAACATGGATTTAGCGCATGCTAAATCAACGCATGCGTTAACCACAAATGCGTCCATAGGATAACATGCACGCATTAGCATTTAGCACATGGTTAGCGTGCCTTTGTAAAAGAGGGATATAGTGTTGGGATTATGTGACACATGATGTTTATAATTTGTATCATTTGAAGATTTTACAATAGTAATTGGATAGTTGTGATTATGTGTCATATGAAGATGAAGATTTTTGTACCTGTTTTGGACAAATGTACGTACATTACCATTTTGATAAGCACATCATTTTATTGTTTGATTATTCATTTATATTGAGAAAGATTTTTGGTCTTTTGCATTATAGCCACTAGGTGATTAAAGGATTAAAATAGTAGGCATTTGATTTGAAGGATTCTCTTAAAGTCATAATGTCACTTATGATAACTCCGTCCTCCATTTTCATACTGGATCATCCCCATCATGGACCTGGAAATAGGAACCGTTGGCAGTGCTAAGTTGCTGGTTCTCATGAACACCACAATGACATCCCATGGCCATGACATCCCTCCTGGGAAGAAGCAATCACAACCCTCCCCCCCCTCGCTACAAGTCTCACCTTGCTGGGGGTTCTGGGCCTGCCTCGATACAGCTGCAGAAAAGCTGCTCTGCTCCCTGCTGTGCAGCTTTAGCATGTGGCTTTGTTTAAGATTTAAAAGCCATTTCAACACAGTTATGTATTTCTAAGTGGGACTTGAATATGGCCAGTAAGAAAGCATAAAAACATCCGTAAGATTTAGTGTTTCAAATCCCAGGATTTCCACATTAATAAACCCACTATATTGATTTTTGTGTTATTTACCTAGCAGTAAAGTGAAATCTTTGAAAATAATTCATGACAGGACATAAACACGGGTTGCAAGATTGTGACTATTTTTTTAGAAAATAATAGAAAATATAGAAAGAAAGAAAGGAAAAAAGTAATTAAGAGTTTTTTGCCTATGACTGAAATGTGAGCTAAGTGAATTTGTCATTTCTTGTGACCCGTACGGGTTATTAGCACAAACTCTGAAGCTTTTTCCCTAAAGAAGAATATATTGGGGAAAATAAGTAGAGATAGTCATCTTATATAGATCAGTAGAATAATAGCTGCTAAGTAATAACAATAATATAGTGGGTTTATTAATGTGAAAATCCAGGAAGAAAGCATGACACAGAAACTCAGGAAGGCTCTTCCAGACAATCAAGCACAGTCAGGTGGATAGTACAAAGCTGGGACAAGGAGAAGTTTGGCGATAATGAGTAAATGAGAAGTGAACACCTTACCCAAATAACAGCATTTAAGCAAAAGAGTGTAAAAATTAAATGAGGAGCTGCAGTAAACAAAGTGGTTAAGCTTAACAGGTGTTCTCTTTAGAAAGAATTAATCAAGCACACTAATGGCCCAATTTATATATGGCATTCAAAATTGCATGCAGAAATTTGGATACATGAATGAATGAATGAAGTTATAGCTCATTTTGTGTAGAGTTTTGTGTCAATACTATTCTCTTTTTATTCAGGGATCCTTTGTGTCTATCCCACACATTTTTGAACTCCCATCACTGTTTTTGCCTCTACCACTTCTCCAGGGAGGACATTCCATTTTACTCACATTGTATAAATTCAATGCAGCAAATGTTAAAAAGGGTGCTATATTAGGGAGATGGGACAGATGTTAAAGACAACCCATACAGGTATCATGTCAAACAATACAAGGCATATAAAATGACACCTCTGTGAGTGAGCATTTTTCAGAACCTAGGCACTGCATCAATGCCCTTATAGTCAGAACACTAAGAGGAATCAAGGAAGGGTTGGGGGTGGGTGGGAGAGAAAACTCAAGGAAGGGGGATAGGGCAGGGAGAGGTGCAGCCAAAGGCTACTAAGTCCAATGGTTGCATAGCTGAAGCAAGTGATTAGCTCTAGAATTGGCCTGAAAATAAGGATATACATTGCTTATATGAAAGTGTTATTCTATGACCTGAGATAGATAAGACCAGGTGAAGAGTCTTTTGAGGAAAATGACTAAAAATAACGAACATAACAGCAGCCATATTGGGTAAGACCAATGGTTCATCTAGCCCAGTCTCCAACAATGGCCAATCCAAGTCACAGTACCTAGTAGAAACCCAAATGGTATCTAGACTTGACAATACTGAATATCTAGGAATCTGTTACAATTTTTAAATTGTTAAAACTGTATTCTTTATTATTCCATATTTGGTGTGATTTATGTCTCGATGGGTTAGGAGAGAGATGATTAAAGGGTGCTGGGTTGATCCCAGGAGCTTATGTTAAATAGATACTGTTGACTAATTACCAGTAGACATCTTATTCTTTTTGAATAATAGATAGAATTATATATATTTTAATATCCTGCAGCCGTTCACAAGCTCAAAACATATGTACAGTTTAAATATAATTTTGGAATTATCATCTGAATGACAGAAATAAAGAAAACATTAATTTTAAATAATCCTGAATTATATGCAGTTGAGTAAAGTTAAATTTGTTTTGATTTAAGGTCTTCCAAAGTTGAGGGCAACATGCTGAAGAAAAATATTAAACTATCTATAACCCTGTGTCAACATATGATGCTACTGGGAATAGTAACGGAATTAATTTTCCAAGGAAAATTAATTACTTATGACTTACAGTTGTAAAAGCAAACAAAGTAACTCTGGATTAGGGCACATTTAATTTCAGTTTAGGGTAGCATTAAATTTATTTCATATAATTCATTATATGTAATGGAAAATAGAAGACAGCTGAAATCTTATACAATGAGTGACATAGCAAAAAGTGTATATTTATTTAGCTGATCAAAACAAAAAAGCCAGAGATATTAATCACTATCTAATGAAACATGATTTTAGTTTCTACACTTTTTAAAACCCTCTGTAAATGCTATTATTAAAATAGCATCTAAACTTCACCCAACTGCAATAGAAAACAGACACCTTGCATAATCTGTATGCTGTGATCACAAGGGTAACAAGTACAGTATTGCATTTAATCACAAGTGTTGAGTCAGCCATTTTGCAATTGGAAAGGAGGCTGGAACAAATTGCTATTCAAGCCTGTGCAGGAGACTGAATAAGATGAAAATGGATATTTAATGCAGCATTAACCAATCAAAGATAGGCAAAAGCTTTTCAGATAAATTGTGCTTTTTTCCCCAAGGCATACATGGTTGCTATATTGGAAACTTGCTGACATCCCACCTTATGTATCCATGAAAGTTAACATAAAAATAATAAATATTCTGATTCTCATGTCATCTGATTAATAGCAGCATAAATCTTTCCACTACCAGGCATACTGTTAAATACAAAACCTGAAAAAAAATCCTAACTCAGTACAGTGTTCCCCCGGTCGTTTGCGGTCGGCGGTTCACGGTCCAGGTCATTCGCGGTATTTTCTGACCGCGAACTGCCAACAAGGAGAGGAGAGCTGGAGAGGCAGGATAGAGCAGCCAGAGTGTCAGCGAGTGCAGGAAATCACTCGTTGTATGCTCCGACCGCCTCTTCCTGCACTAAGTTGGGCCTTACCAATCAGGAGCTGCTTTGACACGCAGCTCCTGATTGGTAAGGCCCGACTTAGTGCAGGAAGAGGCGGTCGGAGCATACAGCGAGTGATTTCATGCACTCCGGCTGCTCTCTCCTGCCTCTCCCGTTGCCCTCTCCAGTCTCCCCCATGAAAACCCGTATTTGCGGTTTTTCAAGATTTGCGGGGGTTCCTGGAACGGAACCCCCGCGAATATTAGGGAAGTATTGTATACTTATAGACCTATCATACAACAGTAGCACTAATTCCTACGATTCAAGCACTATGAGCAGGTAGCATTACAAATATTAACAAATAGCTAGAACATTTATATACCTATTACTGATAAAATAAAGTAACCGGGACCTCTAGTTTTACACAGAAAGTACCACATATATTTGAATATAAACTAATCCAAATATAAACCAAGGTAACCTTTCCTACCCCCCTCATAAAAAAGGGGGGAGGGGGAAGGTTAACCCAAATATAAACCAAGATTAGAAATTTGTGTTATCATGGTAAACTAATCTACAAAACTAGACATTCTTGCCATAAGTTTGAATATGTTATTTAACTTTACTTTTGTCTGTCTAGACGTCTCTATCGATCTCTCATGCTTCAGGCATAGTTCCTACTAAACGCTGTACAAAGTCTTTTGTTAGCCATACCGAATCCTTGATGAAAAATATAGTATAGCATAGTACAATGTCTCTTTTAACCTCTTTACTTCCCTGACCACCAAATTGAACTTACTACCCAAGTTCAGGCCATTTATAGTCATTATTGTAAATTTACAGGAACCCATATTAATCTACCAATACTCCCTACACACACACACTCTGCCCAAACATATCCTCCCACACCACAGTGGTTCCACCCTCCACCCCTTCCCAACGTCCATCAACTCTCATCCCTTGCACAGAACACAGGGAGAAAATAAAATGGAAATGTTTCCCAACAATCCTGCTGGTCAGTCTTCTAAGCTGTGAGAAAAGAAGTAGCAGCCTCTTCCCACCTCTTCACGGCAGTAAGCACACAGCTCAGTGACTCTCAGCACCTCCATGTATCAGTAAGCAGCTGATCTGCTCTTACTTCGCTGCAGCTAAAATTATCAGGGGAGGGAGGACAGAAGAATTTTCCCTTTTACCTTCCAAACAATCCCTTATATTTCTTCATTCTTCAAAAATTGTTTGTAAAGAACTGAAATGGAAGCCTCTACTAGAACTGTTCATACTGATCCAGGGACTTTTCTGTAACCTCACCCCCGCCCTGATGACCAGCACTTCTGTCCTCCACCTCCTTATCTCCTAACCAGCATTTCTGTTTTCCTCTTGTTCCCCCCTCCCCCCCCAGTGGGCCAGCCGGCATTGCTCTTACCAGTGATGTTCCTTTTGTACCTGAAACTGACACCAATGCTGTGCATCTATGCATGCTCAAGGCCTGCCGGCTCCTGCCCTCTCCAAGAATCTCGGAAAGGGAGCTGGAAGGGGCCTAGAGCATGTGCAGGTGTTCAAGGCCCTGCACCGGCCTAATAAGCAGAACTGATGTAAGCTTCAGGAGCAAAAGACCAGTACCATTAAGAGCAATGCAAGGGTATTGGGTGGTGGGAGATGTAACCTTTAGGAAAAAAGAGGAGGGAGGAAGCAAGCAAAAGAGAACCAGAGACTCAAATATAAACCGAGACCTCCTTTTTGGGGCCTTTTTTTTTTTTGCCAGAATCTCAGTTTCTATTCAAGTATATACAGTACATGTAAATAGAATACTGTATACCACACCTCAGTCATATGCAAAACATAGACATACCCTTACTAAATAAGAACATAAGAAATGCCACTGCTAGGTCAGACCAATGGTCCATCCTGCCCAGCAGTCCGCTCATGCGGCAGCCCTCAGGTCAAAGACCAGTGCTCTAAATGAGTCCAGCCTCACCTGCGAATGTTCCAGTTTAGTAGGAACTTGTCCAACTTTGTCTTGAAACCCTGGAAGATATTTTCCCCTATAACATAACTCCGGAAGAGTGTTCCAGCTTTCCACCACTCTCTGGGTGAAGAAGAATTTCCTTACATTTGTACGGAATCTATCCCCTTTCAACTTTAGAGAGTGCCCTCTCGTTCTCCCTACCTCTCCCTACCTGGGTGAACAGTCTGTCTTTCTCTACTAAGTCTATTCCCTTCAGTATTTTGAACATTTCGATCAAATCCCCTCTCAGTCTCCTCTTTTCAAGGGAGAAGAGGCCCTGTTTCTCCAATCTCTCACTGTATGGCAACTCCTTCAGCCCCTTAACCATTTTAGTCACTCTTCTCTGGACCCTTTCGAGTAGTACCATGTACGGCGACCAGTGCTGGACACAGTATTCTAGGTGAGGGCATACCATGGCCCAGTACAGCGGCATGATAACCCTCTCCGATCTGTTCGTGATCCCCTTCTTAATCATTCTTAGCATTCTGTTCGCCCTTTTTGCCGCCACCACACATTGTGCAGACAGCTTCATCGACTTGTCAATCAGAATTCCCAAATCTCTTTCCTGGGAGGTCTCTCCAAGTACCGTCCCGGACATCCTATATTCGTGCATGAGAGTTTTGTTCCCGACATGCATCACTTTACACTTATCCACGTTGAACCTCATTTGCCATGTCGATGCCCATTTCTCAAGCTTGATTATGTCACATTGCAGATCTTCACAATCTCCCCCGTGTCTTCACTACTCGTTCGCAAATTTAATTACCTCACTTGTTGTACCAGTGTCCAGATCGTTTATAAAGATGTTGAAGAGCACGGGTCCAAGCTCCGAGCCCTGCGGCACCCCACTGGTGATGCTCTTCCAGTCCGAGTATTGTCCATTTACCCCCACTGTTTCCTATGCTCCAGCCAGTTTTTAATCCACATGAGTATTTCACCCTCGATTCCATGGCTCGCAATTTTCCAAAGTAGTCATTCATACGGAACCTTGTCAAACGCCTTCTGAAAATCCAGATATAAAATGTCGACCAGGTCACTCTTGTTTATCTGCTTGTTTACTCCCTCGAAGAAGTGCAGCAAGTTTATCAAACAATATCTGCCTTTGCTGAACCCGTGCTGGCTGGTCCTCATCAGACCGTGTCCGTCAAGGTGATCAATGATGCGGTCCTTTATACACAAGGGATCACAAATTAGAAATATAAATATGAAGAAAAAAATTGAAGTAGTAGCCCCAAGAAGTAAAACTAGGCTTCTATCACAACATGAAGAAAAAAACAAACAAACCAAACAAACAAACCCAGAAATGCATTTTCTCTTGTACTGAACAAAATACAAAGACATCAGTGATACAGATTTCCTAAAGCATTTTAAAGCTAGCATATTTCATTTAAATTCAAAATAAAGCATTTTTTTCTACCTTTGTTGTCTGGTCATTTTATTTTTCCAAGCATATTAGTTCCCGTTTCTCTTCTGTTTTCCTGCCTTCTACTCTCTTTCCATTTTATTTCTTTCTTCCATTCCCCAACTGCATCTGTCTCTGATATATTTCCTATTTCTTTTCTGTCTGCCCACTCAAATATAACGTATCACTCTTCAGTACTCCAACTACATTTCACCTACCAGCTTCTTCTTTTATATCCAATCTATCCCTTTTCTGCCGTCTCACTCCTTCCCTACCTTCCTTCCTAGCTTCTATCTTTCATCCACTCGCCATTACTACACCTCTATCCACTGTACTCACCATCCTCCTCTTTCTCATCTCTTTAACAACATACATAATTACATAAACATTGACATACTGAAGGTTTATCAAGCCCGATAAACTGTTTCCAACAGTGGCCAATCCAGATTTTAAAAAGATCCAAAAAGAGATTTTTGTGTTGCTTATCCCAGGAATAAGCAGTGGATTTTTAAAGTACATCTTAGTAACAGCTTATGGACTTTTCTTTTAGGAACTTTTCAAACCATTTTTAAACCCTGCTATGCTGTTTTTACCACATTCTCCAGCAACAAATTCCTGAATTTTATTACAAGTTCAGTAAACACATTTTTTTCTCCAATTTGTTTTAAATTTACTACTTAGTAGCTTCATTGCACGCCCCCTAGTCCTTGTATTTTTGGAAACAGTAAACAAGCGAATCATGTCTACTTATTCTACTCCACTCAGTATTTTATAGACCTCTATTAAATCTTCACTCAGTCATCTCTTCTACAAGCTGAAGAACCCTTGACTCTTTAGACTTTCCTCAAAGGGAAGTTATCCCATCCCCTTTAAGATTTTCATCATTCTTTATTGCATCTTTTCTAATTCCTCTATGGGGCTCTTTTTCAATAAATAGAAACATCCAAAAAGTGGCCTAAAGGGACAGATGGGTGTTTTTCTCACTAAATCCTTCCAGTTCACTATTTCAATTTTCTAGACAGATATCCCTGATGTTCATCTGCAGTTCATCTAAATCTCAAGGGGGCAATTTAGAGGTGTGGTGAGGGTAGGACTAGGGCAGACTTTTGACGGGGACGTTTTTATACAATAATCAAACATTTTAGAATGCGTCTAGGGTACAATATGGACATTTGGGGCTAGACTAAGTGCCAAAAAGGTGCCCAAAATAAACAGATGACCACTGGAGGGTTGACTTGTAAGCATGACTTCCACCCTCTCCCAGAGGTAAATGACCCTCTACCACCCCTCAAAGATATAAATGCAAAAGAGATGGGCTGACCATTGTCAGTGAGCTACAATAGATAGAATATTGGCATCAACGAGTTAACAATAGTTTCAATCAGTATCCTGCTTTGAAGGGATTACAAGAATTTTGAGAACAGATGGGTTTTTAATAGCTTTCTAAAATGCATATATGATGTTGATATTCTAACCATTTGGCCCAGTTCATTATCCCTGGAAGCAGCTTGGTATGATAAGAGTCGGTTAATAAATCTTTTCTGAGTACAGCCTTTGACTGAAGGGTAAGTAAAAAATGATCGGGAATGTGTGGCGCGGCTTGGTGACGAGAACAAGAATTGAGCAGTTAGGTAGTTAGGCAATAGGCCATGAAGGGCTTTGTAGACATGGCATCCAAATTTGAAGAGAACTCTTCCCTTGACAGGAAGACAATGTTGTTTTTGGTAGAATGGAGATATGTGGTCAAATTTTTTCAGGTTAAAGATTAGACTCACTGCAGTGTTTTGGATGATACTCAGTTTCCAGAAATGCCTGCATTGCCTGCTAGGTATGAAATGTTGCAGTAGTCCAGGAGGCTTAACACTAGCGATTGGACTAGTAATCAGAAAGGTGCAAGTTCAAAGAATTTTCTTATGGATCTTAGTTTCCAAAGCGTGATGAAGCCTTTGCTTACAACTTGGTCCACTTGAGTGGTCATAGATAGCTGTCTATCAAGGTGAACTCCCAGGATTCTAAACGAAGGGGTGATGGGAAAGGTATTTCCTCTCAGAGTTAGGGTATCCAAGGTGCAGTTGGTAGAGGTGGCTAGAAAAAACTTAGTTTTTTCAGTGTTTAGTTTTAACTTGAAGTGTGACATTCACCCTTCTACAGTGGATAATACTGAGTCTATTCTTTGAATCTCTGCAGGTGGTATGCAGGTGACAGGGAGGACAATAGAAATGTCGCCAAAGTAACTATAGTGGGTAACTTTTAAGCTTTTTAGATGAGCTCCCAGGGAGGATGTTTCAGATGTAATGGTCAGTTCTAGTTCAGCAGCAAGCAGATTTCTGGAATAACCTGGTGGTCAGTACAGTGGACTATAAAAGAGGATCTAGGTTCATATCCCACTCTAACTAGTATAATTGTGGTAGAAAGTGTCAGCCCTCCAAAACCTTCCCAACCATCATATAGGTGACATTTGCAGGCATAAGGGCAATTGGTATAGTATACACTTAGGTCTAGTAGGTATTTGGTGGGTTTTGAAGGGCTCATCATACATTATAAGGATGTTATGGCGAGATGTGTTCCTGGGACCTTTTATGTGCAATTCACTGCAGTGTCGCCAGAGGTGCCCCACTGCTCTGTTGTGATGTCTGTGTTGCCAGTCTGCTAAAAATGCTAGCCCCTCCTACATAGAAACAGAGAAAAATGAAGGCAAATGAAGTCTGCCCAACCATGCCATCTACTATCCCCTCCAAAGTACTTGCCTCAAGCTTTCTTGAATTCAGATACACTTTTTGTCTCTGCCACCTCTATCAGGGAGGTCATTCCAAGCATTAACCACCCTTTCTGTGACAAGAATTTTCTGAGGTTACTTCTGAATCTATTCTATACCCTCACATTCAATTGAAAGAGACTCACCTCATGCTCATTTATGCCACCTAAGTATTTACACATCTCTAACATATCTCTCCTCTCCCACCTTTCCTCCAAAGTATACATATTGAGATCTTTAAATCAGTCTCCGTATGCCTCATGACAAAGACCACAAATCATTTTAATAGCCTTCCCCTGGACCGACTCCATCCTGTTTATATCTTTCTGAAAGTGCAGTCTCCAGAACTGTACACAATATCCTAAATGAGGTCTCAACAGAGTCTTATATAGGGGCTTCAATACCTCCTTTTTCCTACTGGCCATTCAACTCCCTAGGCTACAAAGCATCCGTATAGCTTTTGTTGTCGCCTTTTCAACCTGTATCGCCACCTTAAGATCATTAAATACTATCACATTCAAGTCCTACTCTTCTTTCATGCACAAAAGTTCTTCATCCCCTAAACTGTACTGTTCCCTTGGGTTTTTGCTCAAGGCTGCCTGCTTCCACCTTCTCTGAGAATCTCGGAAGGGGCAGGAGCTGGCAGGCTTTGAGCATGCACAGATGCTCAAAGCACTGCACCAAAGAATACGCAGCTCCTGATTGGTGAGGCCAGATTTTAGTACAGGAAGACGCAGTTGGAGCATACCGCGAATGATTTCCTTCACTCGCTGGCGCTCCGGATGCCCTCTCCTGTCTCCCCTGCTAAAAACCATATTCACGGTTTTTCAACATTCGCAGGGTTCCTGGAACGGAATCCAAGCGAATATCGGGGGAGTAATGTACAGCATTGATGGTGGCAGCAGGTTTATAGTGCTAATGGTAAGCACTATGTCAGGGAGTAGGGCGTGCATGGAGGAGGGTGGCTGCGGGGGTTTGTGTGCACGGAGGATAGTGGCTTCGAGATTCATCATGGGGGGCTTGCATTCAGCAGGGGGAGGGGGAGGGATCGTTCTATTGAAGATTACAGCCCTGGTGGTCATCGGAAGTTGAATGGAGGACAGCTGTGCCATCGGTCGGGTGGTGGCTCAAATATAAACCTAGACCTCCCCATCTCAGTTTATATTTGAGTATATACGATAGACCTGTTGCAGTTTTGAAAATGGGCATGTTCACTACTGGATTTTTTTGCGTCTTCCACAAATATCCTAGCTTGGATTTGTACGTCATTGAAAATGTCCCTCCACATCTTTTTGAAATGTGGTGACCAAAATTGCACACAGTGTTTGAGGTGCAATTATACCCATGGAGAACTATAAAGGCATTGTAATATTATGTTTTGTTCTCCATCCCTTTCTTAATAACTTCTAAAATTTTACCGATATTTGATTTCTTAGCCACTGAGCAGAGAGTTTCCAAATATCATCTGATACCTAAATCTTTTTCCTGGGCAGTGACTCCTAATATGAAACCTTACATCACGTAGCTATAATCTGAGCTCCTCTTCTCTACATGCATCATTTTGCATTTGCTCATATTAAATGTTTGCTTATTTCTCACCCGCCCTTATCCAGGGCGAGTTACATATTAACATACAAAATAAAAGAGTTACATTTCTCATACAAAACACTTCAGAGACATGTGCCATTTGGATGCCCAGTCTCCCACCCTCAGTCTCATGGTAAACCACTTTGATTGTAACCACAGAAAGGCAGTATATCAAATCCCATCCTCTTTACCTTTCTGCCACCTGGTTCTACCATGTCTGGATCTCCCTCCTTACATACCAGCATCTCCTCTCTCCTCTTCTCTCTGCAAACACATGTAGCCCAGAATCTTCCTGGCCTTCCTCCCTCTCTCCTCCACCCTTATGATCTAGCATCACCCTGCCCCCCTCCCCCGTCTCTTATCCAACCCTGAGGGATGTTCTCCACATGGGCTCCATCAGGGGTATAACTCATTGGTCGAGACTTGCTATTTTCCTTCTTCATGAAGAATAGATATTTCACTTGGCTGTTACAGCATAAAGGAGTGTATACTTGGAACAAACACTTGTTTAATGTATTTTACTTCTATACTAAAAGGCAATTAAAGATTAACATTTTTATAGGTGGTGTCAATATTCTAGTTACTATTTAAGTTGTAATACTCCCATGACTGATGACTTTGCTTGAAGAAAAATTAAGAATTTTAAAAATACTTTTCAAGTGAGGAATCGTTAAGAGTGGCAAACTTCCCAAAGATGAATAATGTTTCTTAACTGTAATTATTCATGCTGAAAAAGATCAGAATCTAGTACTATCCTTGGATTTGCAATTAGCCATGCTCTCCAACAAACCTTGTTTATTCACTGATGTGACAAGGTCATGATCAAGGAACATGCATCAAGACTATATATCCTGAATTGTGAAGCCCTTTAGCGCTGACCACAACTTCTGGGGTATGTCTAGATTAGGCTGTCTCAAGAAGTAAAAGACTTGGCCTGAGGACTATCCATATGGCAGTACAAAGCACTTGCTAACTAAGCCACCAACCCAACCCAATGAAAGCTTACTGTTTCCTGGTGATTGCCTAGATTTTCTCTTTGGTTTACTCAATTGGGTGGACGAACATATAAATTCAAATACTTAACCACCAGTTACATAAGAACATAAGAATTGCCGCTGCTGGGTCAGACCAGTGGTCACTGCCCTTATAGGATTGGGACACAAACTCACTAAACCCAAGGGATTGTTACCTGTTTCTGTATCTGGTGTTGAGAAAATGCCTGCCTAAGGAGATCATCTCTATTGCATCCTTTCCCCGACGTTTCCTCCTTCTGCTGTCTGCCTGGCCCATTATCTTTACCACCTTTGCCTACTTGTCTCATAACATATTGAATGATGTTGTTGTAATAGTTTTGATTTGTATGAACTTGCTTTTGTGCTGTCATAAATAGATTTTTAAAAATATCACATAGCGATATTTATTTAGCATAATCTTGCACTTGAATTTTCAACACTGCATTATATGCTATCTTTCATAGATGATAGTTAGCTTTAAAGTCTGTTTACACTAGGTAAGTGAGAACTTGGGACTCATCTGTTTGGTTTGCAGACTTTATGGTATGTTTCTTTTGGATGCTCAGGCACTTCAAATTCAGTGAACTGGAACAGAGTTGTTTACGTTCAAATAAAGGTCTCTGACTTTAATAGATTAGAAATAGTTTTTGACAAGTTAGTTCTACTCCACACATACTATGGCAGGTATCAAGTATTGCAGGTTTTCTATTAAACCTACTATTTCTACTTACTGTTTCTTATATAAACACCCTTTACCTGTAACAGGTTTGAACACAGAAGACCTCACAGTGAGCTGCATCTGATCCCATCTTTCTGGGAGTAAAAATGAAACTAAAGGGAATATCAGGTCCATGGCATATAAACTTGATTTTGTAGGTTTTGCGATTAAAGATGTAATATGTCAAAGAAAGATATTTTGCCTTCTAACAGTATCAGTATTTTTTAAAGCAGTAATATTTTTTTTCTGGAATGCTTTTACAGCTACAAATAAAAAGAGCTCAACTATCATTACTTTCCTTTTTTGAAATGTGAATTTAGTTTTTTTTCTTTTTCAGTTTTAGACAAGGTTTTCAATTGTTTTGCCATTAAAGTAAATCAGTTTCAGATATTTCACTTTCTACTTCCTGTTTCTTAGAAATTTATTTTAGTATTTATACACTGTTTAATTCATTTTTCTTTCATAATATAATAAATCAGTATTTATCACTCTAAAATAAATATGCAATAAGAGAAGAACCCCCCCCAAGGAAATGAGGAAAAACAAGTGGCAACTGCGTAAGCAGAGCAGAAAATACAAATGATGCACCAGGAAATATTTGTTGATTATATCGGCTGTATGAATGGATAAGGAGAAGTGAATGAAACCTAAGGATGAATGACTGATAACTGCAGCCGAGAACGAATTTCAGACAACACAGGAGTCAACTTTGTGGGTGCCAGTGGGTGCTGGGCACCCTCCAATATTCGGCAGGAGAGGGCAGCTGGAGCGCCAGTGGGTGAAGAAAATCACTCCTGTAGTAAAGTTGGGCTACACCAATCAGGAGCTGCTTTGACAAGCAGCTCCTGATTGGTGTAGCCCGACTTTACTACAGGAAGAGGCAGTCGCAGCAGACTGAGAATGAGCAAGTCTGCGATTCACGAAACGCAAATTCACGGGGGAACACTGTACTTCTATGCTGCTACGTGCTCACTGTAGAATTTGGTGAAAGTATAAAGGGAGAACCAGATCTCTAATCTACAAATCTTCCTAGGAGGAACTGCCCTTCCTTCCACCCAGGAAGAGGCCACTCCTCTTGTCAAATACACCTTTAATGAATAGGCAGCTGTCTACCACATCCAATGCTTGAAGATGATACAGCTCTATGAATCCATCTAGAGATGATGTTATTGTAGGCAGGTCTACCTCACCTCACCTGACTGGTTAAGACAAACAGATGATCTGAAAGGTAAAACTCGTTGGTCACCTCCAGGTAACACAATAGGATTCTCCTGATGTCCAAAACCTTTAAAGCCTTATCTTTCTTCTTGGAGCCTGTGGGATGAAATGCTGGTAACTGAACATCTTAGTTGACATGAAATGTCAAAATGACTTTTGGTTGGAAGGAGGGAACTGTACAAAAGGTCACTCCTGCTTCCATAATCCTGAGGAACAACTCTCTGCATGACAGGGCCTGCAATTTTAAGACTCTCCTGGAAGAAGTAACTGCTACAAAGAAAACTGCTTTGACCAACAGATCCTTGAGTGAGGGCCCCTGTAAGGGCTCAAACAGAGCTCTACTGAGACACCCAAAAACTATATTAAGATTCCAGGATGGAAACAGGTCTCAAATTGGGGGCCATAGTCTCAGGACATCCCTTCAACAACCTGCACTATGCCCAGGTGGGCCACTAGCAAAGCTCTCCTCTCTTGGCCCCAGAAGCATGAGAATCCTGCTTCTTGAACTCTAAGGGGCGCTACTGCTAAATCCTTGTCAAGGCAGTCTTGGAGGAACACTAGTACCGAATACCGATGAAATGGGGGGCTCTAACTTTTCTATGCTGCACCAGCACTGAAATGTCTTCCATGCCTTAGCATAAGCTGAAACCATCATTGGCTTTTTTAGCTCTTAGGAGAGTAGTAATGACTACATCTGAGTATCCTTTTTGGACTAACGCTGCATGCTCAAGAGCCATGCCATAAGACCAAAGCATCCCAGATCTTCTAGGGAAATCAGTCCCTGCGAGAGCAAGTCTGGATGCACCTGAAGTCTGAGGCTTTGCTCTCTTTGCAGTTATAATAAGTCCACGTACCACAGGTGCCTGGGCCAATCTGGTGCTATAAGAACTACTGTTCCCGTGTGACGTACTATTCGGAGGATCAACCGGCCTATCAAGGACTAGGGGGAAAACACGTACAGTAGCTTGGTCTCTGGCCTTGGTTGAAACAGAGCTTCCAGCCCTGCACTTCCAGGTTCATATCTTTGACTGAAGAAGTGATCCACCTTTTTATTTGCAGTCGACATGAGATCAAACTTTGGTTGACCATACCTTCTCAGAATGGCCTGGAATGCTTTCAGAGAGAACAACCACTCTCCCCGGGTCTAATGTCTACCTATTTGCTAAGATAATCTGCTTGAATATTGCCCACTCTGGCTACGTGTACCGCAGAGATCACTTGCAGGAGTGTTTCTGCTGAACAAAACAATGGTTTCACCTCCTGCCAGTGAGGAGTACTCCTGGTGCCTCCCTGCCTGTTGACATAGACCACTGCAATGGCATTGTCAGAGAAGACTCCGATCGCTTTGTCCTCCAGCAAAGACCGCTAAAGAAATCTACTGTAGCGACATTTAATTTTCACAAGGGCAACTAAGATAAAATGATGAAAATGGTTAAAAAGAAGCTATAAGGGTCTGTGGCAAAGGTCAGAAATGTAAGCCAGGCGTGCATGTTGTTCAAAAATACCATCGTGGAAGTGCAGACCGGATGTATTCCATGTATTAACAAAGATGGAAAGAAGAGAAAATGAGTGACGGCATGGATTAAAGCTAAGTGAAAGAGGTTAATATAGCCAAGAAAACATCCTTTAAAGAATGGAAAAAGGATTCCAATGAAGACAATAAGAAGAAACATAAGCACTGCCAAGTTATATGCAAAGCACTGATAAAGAAAGCTAAATAAGAATAATTATGAAGACCAATTTGCCAAAGAGGCAAAAACTCATAGTAACAATTTTTTTAGCTACATCAAAAGCAGAAAACATATGAGGGAATCCGTGGGACCTTTGGACGATCAAGGAGTAAAAGGTGCACTCAGGGAAGATAAAGCCATAGTGGAGAGACTAAATTAATTCTTTGCTTCAGTCTTTATGAAAGCAGATGTAAGAAATCTTCCTGAACCAGAAATGGTTTTCAGGGGTGATGAGGCGGAGGAATTAAAAGAAATCTCGGTGAACCTGGAAGATGTACTAAGCCAAATAGACAAGTTAAAGAGTGATAAATCACCTGGACCAGATGGTATACATCCCAGGGTACTGAAAGAACTAAAACATGAAATTGCTGATCTGCTGTTAGTGATCTGTAACCGGTCGTTAAAATCGTCTGTAGTACCAGAAGATTGAAGGGTGGCCAATGTTACACCAATTTTAATAAAGGGTTCCAGGGGAGATTCGGGAAATTATAGACCAGTAAGCCTGACCTCGGTGCTGGGCAAAATAGTGGTTATAATTATAAAAAATAAAATTGTAGAACATGTACACAAACATGATTTAATGAGAAAGAGTCAGCATGGGTTCAGCCGAGGAAGGTCTTGCCTCACCAATTTGCTTGACTTCTTTGAAGGTATAAATAAACATGTGGTTAAAGGTGAGCCAGTTGATGTAGTATATCTATATTTCCAGAAGGGTTTTGACAAAGTTCCTCATGAGAGGCTCCTGAGAAAATTAAAGTCATGGAATAGGAGGCAATGTTCAATTGTGGATTAAGAACTAGTTATTGGACAGAACAGAGGGTAAGGTTGAATGGCCATATTTCTCAGAGGAGGAGGGTAAATAGTGGTGTTCCACAGGGATCTATGCTGGGACCGGTGCTATTTAACTTATTTATAAATGATAAAGATATTGGAACTATGAGCGAGGTGGTTAAATTTGCAGATTACACTAAACTGTTCAAAGTTGTTAAAACGCATGCAGACTGTGAAAAACTGCAGGAAGACCTATGGAAATTCAAAGATTGGGCATCCAAATGGCATATAAAATTTAATGTGGACAAATGCAAAGTGATATACATTGGGAAGAATAATTCAAATCATAGTTATCGGATGCTAGGGACCATCTTGGGGGACAGTGCTCAAGAAAAGGATCTGGGTGTCATCGTAGACAATACGCTGAAGCTTTCCACCCAATGTGCGGTGGCAGCCAAGAAGGAAACCAGAATGCTAGGAATTATTAGAAAAGGGATGGTTAACAAGACTAAGAATGATATAATGCCTCCGTATCACTCAATGGTGCGACCTCACCTTGAGTACTGCATTCAGTTCTGGTCTCCTCATCTAAAAAAAAAAAAAAAACGATATAGCAGAACTAGAAAAAGTTCAAAGAAGAGTGACCAAAATGATAAAGGGGATGGAACTCCTCTCGTATGAGGAAAAACTAGAGAAGTTAGGGCTCTTCAGCTTGGAAAAGAGATGGCTGAGGGGAGATAAGACTAAAGTCTACAAAACCATAAGTGGTGTAGTACGGGTACAAGTGGATCAATTTTTTTACTGAATCAAGATTTACAAGACTAGGGGACAGTCGATGAAGTTACAGAGTAATATTTTCAAAACCAATAGGAGGAAATTTTTTTTCACTCAGAGAATAGTTAAGCTCTGGAACGCATTGCCAGAGAATGTGTTAAGAGCAGTTAATGTAGTTGGTTTTAAAAAAGGTTTGGACAAGTTCAAGGAGGAATATAAGAATTGCCGCTGCAGGGTCAGACAAGTAGTCCATCGTGCCCAACAGTCCGCTCATACAGCGGCCCTTTGGTCAAAGACCAGTGTCCTAACTGAGACTAGCTTTATCTACGTACATTCTGGTTCAGCAGGAACTTATCTAACTTTTTCTTGAATCCCTGGAGGGTGTTTTCCCCTATAACAGCCTCTGGAAGAGCGTTCCAGTTTTCCACCACTCTCTGGTTGAAGAAGAATTTCCTTACGTTTGTACGGAATCTATCCCCTTTCAACTTTAGAGAGTGCCCTCTCATTCTCCCTACCTTGGAGAGGGTGAACAGTCTGTCTTTCTCTAATAAGTCTATTCCCTTCATTATCTTGAATGTTTCTATCATGTTCCCTCTCAGTCTCCTCTTTTCAAGGGAGAAGAGGCCCAGTTTCTCTAATCTTTCGCTGTACGGCAGCTCCTCCAACCCCTTAACCATCTTAGTCGCTCTTCTCTGGACCCTTTCGAGTAGTACTGTGTCCTTCTTCATGTACGGCGACCAGTGCTCAACGCAGTATTCCAGGTGAGGGCGTACGATGGCCCGGTACAGCGGCATGATAACCTTCTCTGATCTGTTCGTGATTCCCTTCTTAATCATTCCCAGCATTCTGTTTGCTCTTTTTTGCCGCCGCCGCACATTGCACGGACGTCTTTAATGGCTTGTCGACCAGTTCGTATCTCCAAGTACTGCACCGGACATCCTGTATTCATGTATAAGATTTTTATTACCGACATGCATCACCTTACACTTATCCATGTTAAACCTCATTTGCCATGTTGCGGCTCATTTCTCAAGCGTGTTTATGTCACGTTGCAGGTCTTCGCAATCCTCCTTCATCTTCACTACTCTGAATAACTTCGTATCGTCTGCAAATTTAATCACCTCACTTGTCGTACCAATTTCCAGGTTGTTTATAAATATGTTGAAGTGCACGGGTCCAAGTGCCGGACCCTGCGGCACTCCACTCGTGACGCTTTTCCAGTCCAAGTATTGTCCATTTACCCCCACTCTCTGTTTCCTATCCACCAACCAGTTTTTAATCCACATGAGTATTTCACTCTCGATTCCATGGCTCACAATTTTTTGAAGTAGTCGTTCATGCGGGACCTTGTCGAACGTCTTCTGAAAATCCAGATATACAATGTCGACCAGCTTGCCCTTGTCTATCTGCCTGTCTACTCCCTCGAAGAAGTGCAGCAAGTTCGTCAAGCAAGATCTCCCCTTGCTGAAGCCGTGCTGGCTGGTCCTCATCAGACTGTGTCCGTCAAGGTGATCAATGATGTGATCCTTTATCAGCACCTCTACCATCTTTCCCGGTATCGAGGTCAGACTCACCGGTCTGTGGTTTCCCAGATCTCTCCTCGAACCTTTCTTGAAGATCAGCGAAAACTCCATAGTCTGCTGTTGAGACAGAAATGGGACGGTAACATAGAATGTTGCTAATTGGGTTTTTGCCAGGTACTTGTGACTTGGATTGGCCTCCGCGAAGACAGGAGACTGGGCTACATGAACCATTGGTCTGATCCAGTAAGGCTATTCTTATGTTCTTATGGTTTAATTCCAGACAGTCTGTACATAACTCCAGCCTGCGATTGAGTCTATTGGCCTTGAACTGGGTGACCATTGCAATGAGCCCCCCAGCCGAACAAGCTGGCATCTGTTGTTTGGATGACCCAGGAATCGATTCAGAGTGGGATCTCCTTCACTAGAAAATGTGGACGGAGCCACCAGCTCATGCTGCATTTGGCTGCTGCTATCCAGGATAGCAGAACATGGACAGCCTCTTTGAGGTGATTAGCAAGATGTCCTAGAAGGGGCACATGTGTGCCTTTGCCTATGGCACCACCTCTTTCATGGTTGCCATCAACCCAAGGACTTGAAGGTAATGCCATGCAGTAGCTTCTGGCTTGGCCAACAGGGGTTGTAATCTGACTCAAAGCTTTTGTTTGCATGTTTCTGGAAAACAGACTCTGCATTCTGCTGTGCTGAATAAAACCCCCAGATATTCCAGGGACTGTGTCTGAACCAGGTGGCTGTTTTGAAAGTTCAAAATCCATCCCAGGCTCTGTAGCATCTCCACAACTTCTGCTACCCCCTTTTCTCTGTCCGCTCGGGACGGTGCTCTAATGAGCCAATCATCTAAGTATGGGTACACTTGCTAACTCACTCTGTGGAGATGGAATAGCCGCTACCACCACCACCATAACCTTTGTGAAAGTTTGGGATATTGTTGCCAGTCAAAAGGGAAGCGCTGAGAACTGATAGTTTATTCTTCAACACATGGCATCTGAGGAACTTTTTGTGTTCTGGGAAAATTGGGGTGTGAAGGTAAGCTTCCGTCAAATCTAGTGCAGTCAAAAATTCTCCAGGCTCTAGTGCTGTGATGAGAGACCAAACGGGTCTCTATCTGAAACCGAGGAACTCTCAGGGCCATGTTGACATGAGATCCAGGATGGGCCTCCACTCCTCTGAACCTTTCTTTGCCACGACAAAGTATATGGAGTATCTGCCGGAGCTTAAAAATGCTTCAGGGCTGACCAAAAACTTTTAAAAATAGGATTTTAGAGGAGGGGGACCAAAGACCTAACTGTAGAGACAATCAAAACACAGTCTTCAATTTCCCCCCTAGGCTGTCACAGCCTGTACTTACAAATCATGTGCAGGGAGAATGGTACTGCAGCCTGCTTCAGCTCCTTTAAAGTGTAGATGGATCTGGAGTGGTTCTCTGCCTCAAGTTGCTGGTCAGCCGCCAAGCTGAAATTGTCATGCTGCCGCATAGATTGTTTGGATATGCAGGATAAAAGTGTTTTTAAACAAATAATAAATAAATCATTTGCATTACCTTACCTGATACATTCCAACTCCAATGTGTTTGGGCTCAATTTTCACAAGCTCAGCTAATGGATCCTGTACACGTCTTGCTATGGAAACTGAAAAACAGAATTTGAAAACAACTGTAGTTTTATGTGAAAAGCAGTACTATATAATTACTAGTGCTAACATTTTCTCTATGTCAAGAACTCAATCATTGATGCACAAAAAAATCTTCTGATACAAAACCAAGATTTTGCAAGTTGTCTTATGTTTCCTTTAGTTCCATAAATTTGTACAATTACATCTATAAACATGTCTAGTATAAATTTCATTTGTTGTAAACAGCTTTTAAAAATAAAGTCAAGAACATGATTTAATTGTATATGCACTTTCTCATTAACCTCTTCTTTCTTTCTCCCCCTAGGATTAAAAGCAATCTAAGCTCCCCAAGCCAAATGGAGACTAAAAATGTAGACTCCTGTATAACTAGACCTCCCAGAGCCCTCTCCTATCAGCAGTGGTTTTCCATACACTACAGGAGTTTAGAAAAAAAAAAGTATTTATAATCAAGACTATGGAATTCAAGTCAAAAGCAATTTAGGGTGGAGCCAGAGTTGGTAAAAATGTATTGTCTGACTCCAGCTTCAAAATAAAAACATACATTATAATATATGTTAAATTTATCATTTTATACTTACTTTTTTGTTCTGGATCTAAAGTACCGTATTTTCACATAGATAACGCGCACCCGTGTAAAACGCGCACACGGGTATAGCGCGCAAAAAACACAAATTTATGTACAGAAATTTTTATATACCGCGCACACCCGTATACCGCGCATGCTGCCCGACTCTCCCGTCGCCGCCTGACTCTCCTTTCACCAGCCCCGACTCTCCTCTGGCCACCCCGACTCTCCTCTCCACCTTGAAGTCCTGTCCCCACCCTGAAAGCCTGATGCCCCCCCCCGACGTCCGATTCACCCCCCCCAGGACCGCTCGCATCCCCCACCCCGAAGGACCGCTCGCACGCACCCGCACCCCCACCCCGAAGGACCGCTCGCACGCACTCCCACCCGCACCCGCACCCCCACCCTGAAGGACCGCTCGCACCCCCACAGCCTCCCGACCCCCCCCATCGTGTAGAAGTTCCTACCGGTGTCCTGCTGCTTCCTCTTAGCGGTCCCGACTCCCCGACACGATCGGGGCAAGAGGGAGCTCAAGTCCTCTTGCCCCAGCCAACCGCGGCACCCCTGACACGATCGGGGCAAGAGGGAGCTCAAGCCCTCTTGCCCCAGCCAACTGCGGCACCCCCGACATGATCGGGGCAAGAGGGAGCTTAAGCCCTCTTGCCCCCCCGACTCCCCGACACGATCGGGGCAAAAGGGAGCCCAAGCCCTCTTGCCCCGCCGACTCCCCAACTCCCCGACAATATCGGGCCAGGAGGGAGCCCAAGTCCTCCTGGCTCTTGCGAACCCCCCCCCCCCCGCTAGTTGTTCGGGCCAGGAGGGAGCCCAAACCCTCCTGGCCACGGCGACCCCCAACCCCCACCCCACACTACATTACGGGCAGGAGGGATCCCAGGCCCTCCTGCCCTCGACGCAAACCCCCCTCCCCCCAACGACCGCCCCCCCCAAGAACCTCCGACCGCCCCCCCAGCCGACCCGCGACCCCCCTGGCCGACCCCCACCCCCCCTTCCCCATACCTTTGTATAGTTGGCCGGACAGACGGGAGCCAAACCCGCCTGTCCGGCAGGCAGCCAACGACGGAATGAGGCCGGATTGGCCCATCCGTCCCAAAGCTCCGCCTACTGGTGGGGCCTAAGGCGCCTGGGCCAATCAGAATAGGCCCGGGAGCCTTAGGTCCCTCCTGGGGGCGGGGCCTTGGGCACATGGTCGGGTTGAGCCCATGTGCGTCAAGCCCTGCCCCCAGGTGGGACCTAAGGCTCCCGGGCCTATTCTGATTGGCCCAGGCGCCTTAGGCCCCACCAGTAGGTGGAGCTTTGGGACGGATGGGCCAATCCGCCCTCATTCCGTCGTTGGCTGCCTGCCGGACAGGCGGGTTTGGCTCCCGTCTGTCCGGCCAACTATACAAAGGTACGGGGAAGGGGGTGGGGGTGTCATGGGGGTCGGCCAGGGGGGTCGCGGGTCGGCTGGGGGGGCGGTCGGAGGTTCTTGGGGGGGGCGGTCGTTGGGGGGAGGGGGGTTTGCGTCGAGGGCAGGAGGGCCTGGGATCCCTCCTGCCCGTAATGTAGTGCGGGGTGGGGGTAGGGGGGTCACCGTGGCCAGGAGGGTTTGGGCTCCCTCCTGGCCCGAACAACTAGCGGGGGGGGGGGTCGCCAGGGCCAGGAGGACTTGGGCTCCCTCCTGGCCCAATATTGTCGGGGAGTTGGGGAGCCGGCGGGGCAAGAGGGCTTGGGCTCCCTTTTGCCCCGATCGTGTCGGGGAGTCAGGGGGGCAAGAGGGCTTGAGCTCCCTCTTGCCCCGATCGTGTCGGGGGTGCCGCGGTTGGCTGGGGCAAGAGGGCTTGAGCTCCCTCTTGCCCCGATCGTGTCGGGACCGCCAAGAGGAAGCAGCAGGACACCGGTAGGAGCTTCTACATGATGGGGGGGGGGGCGGGAGGCTGTGGGGGTGCGAGCGGTCCTTCAGGGTGGGGGTTTGGGTGCGGGTGGGAGTGCGTGCGAGCGGTCCTTCGGGGTGGGGGTGCGGGTGCGTGCGAGCGGTCCTTCGGGGTGGGGGTGCGAGCGGTCCTGCGGGGGGTGTGTGAATCAGACGTGGGGGGGAACTATGTAAAAAAAATTTTGTACAACGCGCTCACGCGTATAACGCGCAAGGGTGTACGCGGTACGTAAAAACCACGTATAACGCGCGCGTTATATGCGAAAAAATACGGTACTGGTAAATACTGTATAAATATAAAATATTGTTGGCACAAAAATCAATAAGCTACATATTAACTTCAGTAGTATCAACCATCAAAGAAATGCACTTTAGCAGGCCTTGTTCCTAGTTGCGTATGATAAAATTTTACGCAGTAACAAAGTACAGGATAGCAGATAAGGACCATTTGGTCATTTATTCTGACAAACTGCACCTGCTCATAGTATTCATTTTCTAGTCATCACCTTTATTAAGAAGATCAGCAAGCTGTTTATCATACAGCTTTGACCATAAGCAAAAGGTTGTGATGTATCTTATTTACCACTAGCTGGAAACTATGACCATGTCATCCTGATTTCCAAGTTAAAAGAATGACTGAGAATATTCTGGAACCCCTATATGGAAACTTAAACAGCCACACAGACAGGCTGCACAGGGCATCTCTCATCTCAACTAAAATCCAGGAACCCTATTTCTTTACCTTACAGCTTCTCCTTTGTTGTCATCATCAATGCATTCTGTATCTTTCAAAAGAATGCTTGAAATTTTTCAAAGTATTACCTATTAATATCATCACAAGTGGGCTATTCCAGATATCTACCTTGTCTATTTCCTCTAAGCCTTTCTGTACTTCATATGAAATTGATTTATGTAAAGCAGAACTTAGCTTTAATATGTAGTTAATATCCCCTTGCCAACACGTTTTGCATTTACTTCATCAAGGATGGGAGAATCTTCAAAAAAAACCAACACATAAATATATAGCATTGCCTCCTATTACCAATTCATAAATTACAGCATAACAACAGGAGAAGACGCTTCTTCTCAGAAGCTCATATCTTAGTTCATACTTGCTACTTGATTCACATTGCCGCTGGCGTGTTAAAATGGCCATGGTGTTCAAGTAGAAAAACCTCCAATGATGTCAGCCCTAAATTAGGGCAGGTCACAGCTACCTCCCACACCAATAGGGAGCCCAGTTAAAACACAGGGCTAAATGCTCAAACGGGACCCAATTCCAACCATGACTCAGGGGTTTGCATGACTGAGAGGATCAGGCAGAAATAACTAGGAGGTGGAATACCTCCCCCACCCCTTTTGTCCAGTTAAAATCTACCTGGGCCATCCAATCCAATCTCATTAATTCCAGATTCATTGATGTTAAGAATCCTATCTATATTACCTTCCTCCCACCCAACCACGGTCATATCCATAACTCTCCATTTTAAATCTTTTAACGTGTGATGGCAAAGTCCTTGATGAAGTAAATGTGAAACGCGTCGGCAAGGGGATATTAACTACATAAATCAATTTCATATGAAGTACATTGAAAGCATATTTACTGAAAAATATTTATTTATTGAAAAAAGTATTTATTGAAAATAGAGTATAAAAAAGATAAAAGAAAAATAGAAAAAAATTGTCAAAACGCTTTAAATGCTAGGCTGAGAGTAATGAGGATCTCTACCACCATGAGTTATGTTACTTAGGTGGATGTCTGAAAATCCCTAAGATGCCTGTGCATTGATGCATATATGTAATGTAATGTAATTTATTTCTTATATACCGCTACATCCGTTAGGTTCTAAGCGGTTTACAGAAAATATACATTAAGATTAGAAATAAGAAAGGTACTTGAAAAATTCCCTTACTGTCCCGAAGGCTCACAATCTAACTAAAGTACCTGGAGGATAATAGAGAAGTGAAAAGTAGAGTTAGAGGAAAAATAAAAATAAAATAAACATTTTAACAAGACAGCATTGATCTAAATACTTTGGAAGGTAGAAGAGAGGGGAGAAAGGAATAGAAGCATGATGAAGTGATGAAGTGGAGCAAGTAAGTTTAGGAGGAGCGATTGACGTTTCCAGAAAGGGCTTCTTCAGGGAAGAGACTTGGCCGACAGTCCCAGGATGCCTATGTCTCCTCCCCTGAGATGTTCTCCCATCCATGCATTCCCTCCCAGACACACTGCCCGTGCCCCAGCCGCTCCAAGGAGGCTGCCCCAGATGAGGCCCACGGTGAATGCAGGATTCTCTCCTCTGCGGGAAAGCCGCCCGGAGCCGACAGTCGATCTTCTTAGCGGATTGCAGGGGGGGAATAGTTAACACTCTTGGTAGTATCGGGTCTGTGTGCTCTCGGTGGGATAGATCTTATTTATAATATTATTATATCACCACCTGAGGAAGTAGTTGGACATTTGTTCTGGTGAAATGAAAAGGGAAAAAAAAGGTGTATCGTTGAGGTAGTTTTAAGCACAAGCACTTATGCTAGCTCAATGGCTGGTATACATGCTCACACCAGACATGCAGCTAGGTGCATTAATGCTAGTAGTTTATAAACTACTTTAACCTATAACCAATCTACTGCATTTCTTTAAAGGGGTGAATGAACATATGGATAAAGGTGAGTCAGATGATATTGTGTATTTGGATTTTTAAAAGGCATTTCACAAATTACCTCATGAAAGACTTTTGAGGACATTAGAGTCATGGGATAGGAGGTAATATCTTATTATGGATTAAGAAATGGATGAAAGACAGAAAACAGAGAGTAGGTTTAAATGGTCATTATTCTCAATGGAAAAGGTAAATGGTGGGGTTCCCTAGGGGTCTGTGCTGGAACCGCTACTTATTAACATATTTAGCAATAATCTGGAGATGGGAATAACTAGTGAGATAATTAAATTTGTTGACAACACAACGTTGTTCACTAGGAAACACTCGATGAAACTGCAAGGAAATACTTTAAAAACTAATAGGAGGAAATATTTTTTCACTCAGAGAATAGTTAAGGTCTCGAACGTGTTGCCAGAGGTTGTGGTAAAAGTTGATAATGTAGCTGGTTTTAAGAACAGTTTGGACAAATTCCTGGAGGAAAAGTCCATAGTCTGTTATTAAGACAAGGGGGAAGCCTCTGCTTGCTCTGGATCGGTAGCATGGAATGTTGCTACTCTTTGGGTTTTGGCCAGGCACTAGGGACCTGGATTGGCCACCGTGACAATGGGCTACTGGGCTTGATGGACCATTGGTCTGACCCAGTAAGGCTATTCATATGTTCAAAGTTGTTAAATTGTAAAAGTACTGTGAAAAATTGCAAGAGGACCTTGTGAGACTGGGAGTCTGGGCATCAAAATGGCAGTTGATGTTTAATGTGAGCAATTTTGGAAAGAGGAACCCGAACTATAGCTACATAATGCTGGGTTCTAAGTTCACTGCCCAGAAAAAGGATCTAGGTGTTATTGTTGGGGATACGTTGAAAGCCTCAATTCAATGTGCGGCGACAGCGGCTAAGAAAACAAATAGAATGTTAGGAATTATCAGGAATGGAAAACAAAGATGAAAATGTTATAATGACCTTGTATCGCTCTACTGGTATGGCTGCAACTTGAATACTGTGTGCAGTTCTGGTAGCCGTATCTCAAAAGAGATATAGCAGGACTAGAAAAAGTACAGAGAAGGGTGATATGATAGAGGTCTATAAAATACTGAGTGGAGTAGAAAGGGTAGATGTGAATCGCTTTTTCACTCTTTCCAAAAATACTAGGACTAAGGGGCATGAAGCTACTAAGTAGTAGATTTAAAACAAATTCTGGAATTTGTTGCCAGAGAATGTGGTGAAATCAGCTTAGCGGGGCTTGGATAATTTCCTAAAATAGAAGTCAATAGGCCATTATTGAGATGGCTTGGGGAAAATCCACTGCTTATTCCTAGGATAAGCAGCATAAAATATGTTTTACTATTTGGGATCTAGCTAGGTACTTGAGACCTGGGTTGACCACTGTTGGAAACAGGATGCTGGGCTTGATGGACCTTCGGTCTGTCCCAGCATGGCAATTCCTATGTTCTTAGTGCCAAGAGATTTCCATCTTTTTCTAAAACTGAATCAAATGAAGAAGTGGAAAGGACCAATTAAAGAGATAAGCTGTGTAGTTCTTTTGTGACAGCTTTCAAAACTTGGCCATCATTAGCAGAGGTATGTATGGTGAATGGTGGCAATGATAGAGAAAAATACATGTTAATAAAAGAACAAGTTTAAGCAATATTTTTGTTTTTTATTCAATACAATATTTTAAATTTAAACAAAAGTTATGGAGGTAGAGGCATTATTTTTCATTTAATCCTCATATACTACTACTCTGTTTCAATGTTTCAGTAATTCTATGGTTGTCCAATTTTCCACTGAACTTGCAGCTACAGACCTTTTCTAAGATTACATCAAAAGTTACATAAGAGTATAAATGTTTGAAAATAAAAACTTGCAGACAAGTCGGTTATTAGAAGGGTATGCTTTGTGAGGGTAAGTCAGAGAGAGCAAAAAAGGTCATAAAACATGATTTGTCTTAATGTCAAGTTCAATTTATTTGTCTTCTCTCCAAAAGGTCAGAATACAATGAATTATTTTACAATCAAGGTTCAGGAAACCACCTGCACTTTCCTATACATGTGAATGCCTCTTAGGCTTTTGGGGCTGTTAGAACTTTGGATCTGTCATGCTGCAGGATTTCTTCCCTTGGGTTGTGTTATGGATAAAAATGTACATTCAGTGCTGTCATTTTGTCATGAAGCACCTTGCAAAGACTGTATACAATCTAATTTCTTATGACTCCACCTTAAGGAAAGTAAAGCCATTTAATTTTTCTATGTGTTGGTTATCATGCTTTGGTGTCAACTTCAGCCAATTGTTTTTTTCCTTAAAAGATCAGCATTAGCCCTCAAGCTGCTGAAAAAAGGTCATTTTTTTAAATTTGTTTTACTTTGCTGCCTTCAAAATTTTAGTACATGCATTGAGTCTCTTCTGGGTGGCCAAAAGTTGCACACTGAAGTCTTGCGTTTTTCATTTGTACATAAAGTTCCCCCGGACTTGTTTGCCCAAATTTGTGCATGCACACTAGAAACATAGAAATATGATGGCAGATAAAGGCCAAATGGCCCATCTAGTCTGCCCATCCGCAATAACCATTATCTCTTCCTCTCTTTAAGAGGTCCCATGTGCCTATCTCACGACTTCTTGAATTCAGACACAGTCTCTGTCTCCACCACTTCTTCCAGGAGATTTTTCCATGCATCTAACACTCATTCTGTAAAAAAGTATTTCCTTAGATCAAGGGTGTCAAAACTCAATCACATAATGGGCCAAAATCTAAAACACAGGCTAAGTTGTGAGTCAAATTTTTTAAATAAGATACTTAGTCTTAGTAGAAGGATTCTGGGTTAGATGGACCATTGGTCTGACCCAGTATGGTTCTTCTTATATTCTCATGTTCCTCAGAGTGATCTTCATTGACTACTACCCTCTGTCATCTTCCACTCAACCAGTTCCTAACTCAGTCTGTCACTTTGGGGCCCAATCCAAGGGCACTCAGTTTATTTATTAGACATCTGTGTGAAACACTGTCAAAGGCTTTGCTAAAATCTAAATACACCACATCTATTGCATGAAGTATAAGACCAGAGAAATAGAAACAAAATAATTTCTTCCTGAACAGTGCAAAATATAGACAGCACAGCAGATGTAAATTTTCAAAACTAACACATTTTAATCACTGAATTGAAAATGACATAATTTTCCTACCTTTGTTGTCCGGTGATTTTATTTTTTAATCATCTTTTCCCAATCTCTGGCTGCACTATCTTTTGTCTGTGCTCTTAACTCTGTTTACAAGACCTTCTTATCCATTTGCTGATTTTTTTTCTCTTTCACTTTCTGCCCTACATCCATTTTTGGCATTAAACTTTAACATTCAACTTTCTTCCGTTTTCTGCTTCCTTCCCAATCTCTTTTTCCATGTCTTCCCCTCCTCTGCATACATGTGCACTATCTTCTCCCTCCTTTTCCCTTATTCCCATCAATTCTAAACAGCATTTTTTCCATCTCTTTTCCCTTTCCCACTCCTCCCATTCCTGTGCACCATCTCCTCCCCCTCCTGTATTCTGACATCTCCATTTTCCCCCTTCCTATGGTCTGGCATATTTTTTTCTCTCCTTCCCACAGTATGGCATCTCTATCCCTTCGTTCTTTTCCCTCCTTCCCCCTACTGTGGTCTGGCATCTATCTCTCTCCTCCTTTCTTCCCCCTTCTTGTGATCTGACATCTCTCTCTTCCATTCCCCCCTTCCCCTGATCTGGTATCACTCTCTTCTCCTTACCGCATATCTCTTCTTCCCACATATCTTCCCTTCTTCTCTCCCCCTTCCCATGGTCTGCTATCTCTCTCCTCTCACAGTCTATCATATCTACATAAGAACATAAGAATTGCCACTGCTGTGTCAGACCAGTGGTCCATCGTTATCAGCAGTCTGTTCCCGTGGCGGCCCTTAGGTCAAAGACCAATGCCCTAACTGAGTACAGCCCTACCTGTGTACGTTCTGGTTTAGGAGGAACTTGTCTAACTGTCATGAAACCCTGGAGGGTGTTTTCCCCTATAACAGCCTCTCTCTCCCCTCCTTCCCTTCCATCCCTGCTTTGCACCGTTGGCCACTATCTTTCTCTCTTTCCCTTCTGTTTCCAGAATCATAAGTTCTTCCCCTTTCCCTCTCTCCCACCTCAGCCTCCCCCATTCTACTTAAGAAGCTTGTCCAGAGGGCTTCCTGGCCTGGCATTTCCTCCCCTTTCTATCCACACCGGTCCAACGTCATCCTCGCTCAGTCTTGCAAACATATCCATTTTTGTTGTAGGGGACCACCAGCCTTAATTTGATGACTTTCCCATGGAGTTGCAGCTTCATGATAAATGGAAAGGTATGGAATGGTCTAAACAACATTGAGTATAGCAAGGGTATATTATCTGATGGTGTTCAGTTGGATGACAATTCATTGTAACTGCTTTTAGTCTGTATCTGTATCTCCATACTTGGCTATGGAGAAAGCCAAGGCCAATGCTGACATCTGTAGTACTAATATTGATGCTCAATAGCACGCACTTGTCAACTTGTTGACAAAGTTGACCCTTGTCTTTATCCTGGCAGTTATTATTCCACAATAACTTGAAGGTAATGTACAGTCCAGTCCCACCTCTATAAAATCATTATCTTATATAATAAAACCCTAGCCGCGCATGCGCACTCCTACTTGCGTGTTCCATTTTCCCTGATCTGTGAGATGTAGGTCCGTGGCCACAGGAGTGCGCATGCACGAGTCCCCAGCCTTACTGCTTCCCAGCACCTACCTAAACTCGCCGGCAGGACTGGCCGCCAGCGCTGGACTCCCTGCTCTCCACAAGATTGCGGTGTCGGCTCCTCTCATGAGCCGCACCAGTGTCGGAGAAGGCTTCCGATGCTGGCGGGGATCGAGAGGAGCCGCCGCGACACTCGCCCGGAGCAGGCCAGACCGCGGGGCGGGCAGGGAAACGCCGACAAAAAAGACTCCAGCCGCGAGCCGCTCAATGGGACCAGGCAGGCAGCCACCCTAGGGAGGGCAACAGAATGAAAAAAAGGTAACGTGCAAAGAGAAGCTGGGCCTGCCTGCGGGGAATGCATTAAGGGAAGGGGGGCCCTTGGAGCAGGCTAGACTGCGGGAAGGGAAGGGGGAGGGGCCCAAAGGAACAGGCCACATCGTGGTAAGAGTAGGGAAGGGGAGTGCGGAAAATGTTGCTACAGCTGCACAGGGACTTGGAGGGGGAGGGAAATGCTGTTGCAGCTGCACAGGGAAATGCAGAGAAAGAATGACAGACAGACAGCAGGAGGGAGGGAGACAGAAAGAAAGGAAGAAAGACACAGGGCAGGAAGAGGGACAGAAAGACATATATTCTAGCACCCGTTAATGTAATGGGCTTAATGACTAGTAGAGAAGAATCATGTAGCATAGCATAACAGAAAGAGCAACCAGATTATGTTCATTACTGTTTCTATGTGGTTTGGGCTTAATTATCCATTTCTAGAACTTCCTTCCATGTGAACTCAATGTCTGAAAGTGACTGCTTGTTTTCCTGAACAAATCATCTATATACACAAATGTGCATTGTTTGTATGCCATTAAAAACAACTGATGCAGGTACTGATGTTTGTGGCAGTTCATTGTAAAGGAACCAGGGTCCTTTGCACATATAAATATGAGCCATTAGCATTACCCATATCAGGCAAATAATTTTCTAGCAAGAGATGGTCTTTATAACATTTTACATTAAATATTTAACCCTGGCTGCATAATAAGTTGAAAGGTTTACAAAAGCTAGAGTTCTTGAGTTCAAAAGCTAGAGTTCAAATAAGTTTACAAAAGCTAGAGTTTACAAAAGCTAGAGTTCAAATAAGTTTTGATGCTTTTTAAGGGATAGACGATTGCAATGGTCATAGACCACAAGTGTATGAAGTTCTGCAATCTTTGCTACTTTTACCTTTGTTAGCGACTCAACCATAAATTGAGTCTAAGAGTCACAGTCTACTGTTCTCTTCTAACCGTTATATATAAAATCTAAGACTTTTTTTTTTTTTTTTTACTAAAGCATAATAAAAGTTTGCACTTATCATATAAGAACATAAGAATTGCCGCTGCTGGGTCAGACCAGTGGTCCATCATGCCCAGCAGTCCGCTCACGCGGCGGCCCTCTGGTCAAAGACCAGCGCCCTAACTGACACTAGCCCTATCAGCGTACGTCCTTGTTCAGCAGGAACTTGTCTAACTTTGTCTTGAATCCCTGGAGGGTGTTTTCCCCTATAACAGCCTCCGGAAGAGCGTTCCAGTTTTCCACCACTCTCTGGGTGAAGAAGAACTTCCTTACGTTTGTACGGAATCTATCCCCTTTCAACTTTAGAGGTGCCCTCTCGTTCTCCCTACCTCGGAGAGGGTGAACAACCTGTCCTTATCTACTAAGTCTATCCCCTTCAGTACCTTGAATGTTTTGATCATGTCCCCTCTCAATCTCCTCAGAGGCCCAGTTTCTCTAATCTTTCGCTGTACAGCAGCTCCTCCAACCCCTTAACCATCTTAGTCGCTCTTCTCTGGACTCTTTCGAGTAGTACCGTGTCCTTCTTCATGTCCGGCGACCAGTGCTAGACGCAGTACTCCAGGTGAGGGCGCACCATGGCCCGGAACAGCGGCATGATAACCTTCTCTGATCTGTTTGTGATCCCCCTTCTTTATTATTCCTAGCATTCTGTTCGCCCTATGTCTCACCTATCTACTGGAAAAGATATTATCAAGGTAAGGACATAATCTCTTTTTCCAGTGCATAGGTGAGACATTCTAGACAAGTAGAATGTACAAAAGCAGTCCTAAAAAGCTGAAAAGGGGAGGGGGAGTGGCCAAGATGGCAGCACATACCTGATGAGAGTTTTGCCTCTCCTTTTTCAGCACCATGGTTTCTTGCTGCACTGTTTTCCTCGCTATGCCGCATACAAAGAGAAAGGGAGTAGTTCAGGGCCTTCCTCACCAGACCGAACAAACTCAATGGTGCAACAGAAAATTGAGAGGTATACCACTGGGAATGCAGCGGTTGGTAACTCTGAGGGAATGGGCCCTGCGTTTGACCAGCTATAAGGAACAGCTGGGTTTGGGGGAATCAGTGTCAGCTTATTTTCCCCGGAGCCTTTTCCTCTGCCATGTCCAGTGTCCAAAAGGGTTTCGTTGCAGGAACAGCAATCAGTTGTAGAACAATCGGCTGTAGTCCCAGGTGGGAGCGAGATACCGATTATAAAACACCAGGAGATGGTGAGTAGTGAAGGAGTAGGAACAAGAGTTTCATCCTTCCCCACGGTGGTTACTTTATAGTCTGTTTGGAAGGTTATTACTGAATTGACCTCTGCAGTTAAATCTTCAGCCGAGGTATCTGTCTTGCTTTCAAAAATTGATATTCTTAGTAAAATACTGGAATAAGTTCGACAGGATTCTTCTACTTTTTTATTATTATTATTAATTATTTATTTTTTTATTATTATTAATTATTTATATTCTGCATATCCTATGCGGTTTACAAATTATTCAGGTACTCAAACATTTTTCCCAGGGGGGTTCACATGCTATCTAATATACCTGGGGCATTGGGGGATTAAGTGAGTTACCCAGGGTCACAAGAAGCAGTGCAGGATTTGAACCCACAACCCCAGGGGCTGTAGCTCCAACCACTGCACCAAGCATACCCAACAAGTATATTCTGATGTTCAAACTCTCCAGGAATTCAGAAATATAGTAATAAAATTAATCAAATGCACTTGCAAAGAAAAATAGACCAAATGGAAAACTTTAAAAGAAGACTGAATTTTAGGCACACAGAACTATCAGCCGTGCCGAGCCCCAAAAACAAAGAAAGCCAAACCAAAGAGTTAGCCAAGTGTTTTAACACTTGCTTAGTCAGGAGAGAGGTTAAGCTTTGCAATGCCGCATCTCCTGGTCATGACACACGGCACATGACGCAAGGATGCTCCCAAGGCATTAAATGTATGCAATCCTGCCAAGAATTCACAAGAGGAGAGCCAAAGGACTCCATCCCAACAAGCTTTGAGGCAAAAATTGCAGTTTTAAAAGTGGAGGCAAAGCACAGTCGGTGCCCTGCAAGACACCACTTAACCCCAAAAGGATGCTTATCAGCCTGCGCTTGAACCCCTGCTTAACAGAGGGTGAGAAAAAAGCGGGGCAGCCCCAAACTCCAAATAAACCAATGCAGGCTGGCTAACAGGCCTGTCAGTTGCTGACCGGAGTCTGCTTCTTCTCTACGCATGCAGAATTCAAGAAATGCTCTGAGCAAAAAAAAAAAAAAAAACTCTGAAAAAAGAATGAAAACATTGAATAAAATAAGAAAATGGGAAGTGCAGAACAGAAACACTCCTTCAAGCACGCATGCACAAGAGAAAAACTGCAGGTGGAGCTAGATCTTCCAGTGAAGAGGAGGGTCACAAAAAAAATTTGGAGCACATTCCTTCTGCATATGGTATGCAGCCATTAGGACACAATCCACTTGTCTAGAATGTCTCACTTATTGCATGGAAACCCATTTTTACCCTCCAAAGGCAGATTTCCAGGAAAATTGCATAGTTATTGCTATCTATCCCACTGATTAAGTAAAATGAGAGCTGTAACAAAACTCATACCTGCACTTCTCAGATTCGGGTCCAAATCTGGCATCTCCTTGACAGCTTCTGGACTTACACTATAGATAGAAGCTCCGGCTTCATTGGCAATACTACAAAATAAAAACTGCCAGTTATAAGAGATTTAGAGAACTATGTAAAATAAGCTTTATGTATAAATACACTTTCATAATACGCTTTCATGCATAAATACACGTTCAACATACAATCCCCCTGAACTTAGTATGCAGCCCACATGAGATTTTCACCAAAAGCTCAATCGATTACCAGTACACGAGATTTTGAAGAACTGCCTAACTCTGATGTCAGGGACACACAGCCAATAAACGAATGTACGTGCTGTGCGCAGTCTTTGCGGGTATATAAAGGTGGGATGTCAGCAAATTGCCAATATAGCAACCATCACTGTTATGGGGAAAAAAGCGTGATTTGTCAGACATTGAAAAAGGCATAATCATCAGCTACCAGGGTGGCAGCATTTCAGAAAAGGTGGAGTTTGTGAACTGTTCACTGGCTGCTGTGGTTAAAGTGTACAGTACTCCCCCAATATTCATGGGGGTTCTTTTCCAGGAACCCCCGCGAATCTTGGAAAAATCGCAAATACAGTTTTTCATGGGGGAGACTGAAGAGGGCAGCGGGAGAGGCAGGAGATAGCAGCCGGAGCACCGGCGAGTGAAGAAAATCACTCATTGTATGCTCCAACCGCCTCTTCCTGCACTAAAGTTGGGCCTTACCAATCAGGAGCTGCATGTCAAAGCAGCTCCTGATTGGTAAGGCCCGACTTTAGTGCAGGAAGAGGCAAGCGCATACACCGAGGGATTTTCTTCACTCGCCAGCGCTCCGGCTGCTCTCGCCTGCCTCTCCAGCTGTCCTTTCCTGGTCGGCAGTTCGTGGTCAGAAAATACCGTGAATGACTGGGACTGCGAACCGCCAACCACGAATGACTGGGGGGGAACACTGTACCGTGTGTTGACGAATGGAACCTTTTCGATGAACTGACATGGTAACCGTGACGCAAGATAAACCATTAGTTGTACAGGTTGGTGCGGGCCAATCGGCATGCTACCGTGGAGCAATTCACCGTCCAAATGAACCATGGGGCTTCCAGATGTGTGTCCAAAATGACTGTGCAGCACATTGCAACTTGCTACATGCACCGCCGAGAGTGCCTGCAGGTAGGATTCTGCCCAATGGAACAGCAACTTGGCCTCTAGGCGAAGCTGAGTACTTCTGGTGCCACCACTTTGGCGCTGTCTGAAAAGACCCTGACCGCTTTGCCTTCTAGAAATTTTTCCAGCAGGGTGATCCAGATGGCTCACAGCTCCAGTCGGTTTATGGACCACTTCCTTTGTGACAGTGTCCTTCGGCCCTGAACTGGGCAACCAAGGCAATTGCCACACACACACACCCCCTTTCCTGGTCAGAGGCTGGCATCTGCGGTCAGAATCACTCAAGATGAAATGCACAGTGGCATGCCTTTCTTCAACGACTCCAGTCAGAACCACCAATGCAAGCTCCGCCGTACTTCCACCATCCAGGATAGCGGCTTCTGGAGCAAATCCTTCTGTGGGGATCAGCAGAACAATAGAGAGTCCTGAAAAGGATGTATATGAACTTTGCCTCTGTCCACAAACACTCCACTAGAAACAGCACTAAGCTTGCCAATCTGAATAAAAGAAAAAGTCTCAGTTTCTAGGTGAGCAAATTTATGCCCTACCTACCACCATAAAATACTTTCGTTCAAACTTTTGCACAAGTGACTACTTCTATGGACGCTATCATGGATCCTAGTAAGTGGAGACAGTGCCAAGCCGTAGAATCTGGCATCTTCAGAAAGTCTGAAATTTGCTTTGTCAACTTCCATTTGCATGGCTTGGAAAGGAATACATGACCCTCTGCCACGTTGAAACAGATTCCCATGTCTCAGAATTAAGCTCCAACAAGGCTGTATAGTCGGGTCCTCCCCCTGGTCCAGTGCTATTACTGCCTCTAAACTCATAGTGTCTGCCCAGGTTTCCGCATTTCCCACAAGAGAAAATTCACTCTGGGAGGCATAGATTCAGACTCTCAGTCTTTATCTGACTGGACTTCTGGACCCTGTCTGGGGACTTCCTCTGGAGGATACACATTTGCAGTGGGTAAACCCACTTGTGTAGCCACTGGTGCTCCTACCGCAGGAGCCTGGTTAATTTAAATAGGCTGTTGATACTAAACTTACAAAATCAGGGGTAAAGTCTTGACTAGAGGGCCCTGAGGACTCCTTCAGAGCTTCCCACGGTCTCCTCTTGGACTCCGTGTCACCCATACTTCTGCACTTCGCCCAATCGCTATTCAGAGGCTCTGGAGGGGATTTTTTCCTGGACATCTGCGATCCCCCAGCCCTAGAGGTACCAGAAGAGGCTAAGCCCAAGGCTCCCACCCTTTCCTCAAGTTCCCTGCAACACACAGCACATGGATGCTCCTCAGCTGACCATGTAGCGCAAATCTGGCATGATACAGGGGCATCACACTCTGAGAGGTCAATCCCAAGTGATTTTTAGCTAAATTGAAGGGTTTTGAGGCAGGTGGAGGTTTTTAAACAAACCCCTGGAAATCCAATATGGTCTCCCAGCAACATGGTCGTGCCAAAAACGGCCCGGGAAAACCAAAACAAGGTCAAAACATTCTGGGAAGGGATTTTTGGAGGTAGGGGAACCCTAAATTCAGTCCCAGAAATGCTTGAAACATGCAATTTTAGAACCCCCTGATTTTCCCATAGGCTACAATAGCCTGTACTCACAGTCTTGTCTGTGCTGATGCTAGCCTGCTTCAGCTGTCAAAGGAGCAGGAATGTGGAGAAGACACTGCCTGAATCAGCCAAATCAAGTCAATGTGCAGCACTTTTCAGACTGCCGGTTGGACCAGAGACCTCAACCCCCACAGATCCACGCAACAAGTGGGGCGTTAAACACAGCTGGCTCCCGCTAAAGCCTGACCGTATCGCCACGGGGGCCAAACAGCCTGCACTAAAGCACCTAATAAATCAGGTTGCAAGCCAGCTACCAGGGGAACGGACTCCGAGCTACACAAGTACAACTGCAGATTGGCCAGACTGGTACCCCAAGGGCTTCCCTGATAACTGCAGACTTCGTTCCAGAGTTTGCATCCTCTCCCGGCAGAGCTGTCCCAGGGCCACTGGGAATCTCTTAAGCACCGAAAAAACCTCTGGATTCGGACAAAACTCCCAAAATACGAAAAAAAATGTTCACAGCAGATCAGAACACCACCTTCTCAATTCGCTTGCAGAAGTTAAAACTGAAGGAGGCAGAGTTGAAGAATGTAAATTTCATCCTTCTTCAGCACAACTTGTGATTTTGGGGATATTACCTATAGTCAGTACTCCTAGACACATTGAACCAGAAGCATTTATTATACAACTCTAAACCATTCGATCATGTCATCCTCCCCCCTCCCCATAGGCAAAGCACTGACTGCCAATGTCTGTCTGGGTTAAATTCAAGCTCCTCATGTTAGTTTTTAAAAGTTGCCTCCCATCAGTTCTAAGTTTACCTATCAACCACCTGCTCACTCCATATACACTTACCCCACTTCTGGCCAGATTACACTTCCTCCTCTTTGATATCACCTGTGCCTCAGTCCTCAGTTACGCAGGTCTAAAGCTCTGGAATTCTCTCCCTCTCAGGTCTGTCTCAAATCATTCTACCTCAGGCTTGAAACTGCCATCAAAACTCACCTGCTCTTGCTTACATTATTATTTACTCATCATATAAGCTCCCAGAACATAATAATCCTTTTCTTCTTCCCCTCCTTCCCTTTTATAGATCTTTTGTAAACTGCATTGAAGTCTCTTAGACCCTTGTGATATATTAAGCATTTGTAAATTAAAAATCAAATAAACTTTACACACATAAGGCGATCAATTTTAGAAAAGCTGATTTCCTATAAAAAGATGACATGTTTTAAAATAGAAAGATTTATAAGTAGTTTCTCTTTAGCAAATTGTTTTCTTTATCATTCTTAAAAGAGTAATCCCATGTAACATACAAAAATACTTTGACAACTTTTTAAAATTACTATATACAGTATGTATTTTGAATAGAATGAAAACAAAATCAATAGAACCTCCCATGCCGTCATACACAAGGTTATAACTAGCCTAACAACTAAATAAACAGTTGCCAAGAAAAAAGAAAAAAAAAAATCAGACATTATGGTAACATTTCCTTTTTTCAATGATTTTACTGAGTCTTAGGTGGAGTGGAGACAGTTTAAACGACGTACTAGCACCACTTAGTGGTGCGTTGTGATTTTGCTGAAAAGAGGGAAGGCAAACTCGTTTTCCATTAAAGCTTTTTTAAAATTTTACAAATTAAAAAAAACATGTTTGTAGCATCTATTAATAAAACTAAAACAAAAATATATTCTCTAATAAACAATTTACAAGTTCACCAACATATAACTACATCCTCTTTGATACAGCTACACATATACACTTTGAATGTACCAAGTAATGGTCCAAATCTTTATCCTTTTTACCCCAGAAAAAAAGATTGAAGATAACTCATATTTCCTCACCATCACACACAAATATTTATTCGTTTTTATTAATTTAATTTCTCTCTACAATAGGTTTATAAGCATTCTTACAGATGTGTTTGAGACATGTGAGGCCAGAATTCTTTCTGAGTTCAAAGTCTACCTATCACTAACCAAACAACAGAGTTGATAAATCGCAAAGAAACAGCAAAGGCTTTAAGGACAGAATGCACAAAGCTCTGACACCATGGTGGGAGCAATTTTCCAGGAAAGGAAGAAGCTCAACACAAATAACATTCAAATTATATCTATGCTATTTGTGTGGAGTAGCCTGAATAAAAGGGGGAGGAACTGTGCCTGGCGCCTGCTCAGAAGAGAGGCACAGCCTACCCATCCCCATGGCAAAACTTCATTCTGCCCCACTACCCCCTGTTGGCTCATCTGATCACAGCAGAGGAATCCCCGATCAGCTGAGCCAACAGGGAGATTCCCCGATTCCTTCTTCCCTCCCACCAATTCCCCCCGAGCCCAACACCCCCCATAACATTGGTTGAAAGATCGGCAGGAAGGATGCCCACTCCCTCTTGCTTCAAGGTATGCCTCTTCAAAATGGTGGTCCTGCCTGGTGCATCTTGGGATACACTGAGAGAAGCCTAAATACTATATAACCTTATATGGTGTTTAGGCCTCTCCCAACTGATCGGGGATTCCCTGTCACGATCTGCTGATAGAGGTGAGCCATGGCATTTTTTTAATGGGCACGGTAATTATACATGTGTTGTGTGAGTGCATAACATACGCACAACAGCTGCGCCCATTAAAAATGGGAGCAACTGCTGTGTGTGTGCTATTCACTCATACAACACATGCACAAAAGCTACTGGCAACTCCAGAGCTGCCTCAAAATTTTGACACTGATTATTTGGTGTTACTGAATCACAAGGAAAGCTCATTAGAAAACTAATAAGCTCCTTGTAATGCATTAGCACAGGATTCTGGGTAGCTGCTACAAGGATCATTAGAAGCAACGGCGTACCCTTTCATGCATCAGGAGGGATCTTTCCATGCTGGTAAGGCTGCTTCTGATTCTTACTGCCACGGAAAGCTTTTGGGCATCGGGGTCTAAGAACATAAGAAAAGCCATGCTGAGTCAGACTGTAGTCAATTGAGCCCAGCAGCCCATCTCCAACAGTATACTCAGTCTAAATCGCTGGCAGATCCCTAAAAGTAGGTCTATTTCTCATAGCTTATTACAAGGAACGAGCAATGTCTTTCTTAACTGGCTAATAATATTGTTAAATTGTTTTATCTGGCCGTGTATAATACAATGAAAATTCTTCACAAGGATCAAGTATTAATCAGGAATAACCCAGGTGATAACGTTTTTTTTCACCCTTACTTCCCTGTGCACAAGAAAGAGCTTATTCAACAAGTTTATTTGCCCTCAGAGATGCCACCAGAAGATCAACATATCATATCTACTGGCTTTATGCACCTAATCGTCATAGGGTCAAAACATTTAGTGTGTGTCTTTTTGTTTATTTTTAGTTTTTAATTGTTTTAACCTTAAAACCATAAATATTTTAAAGAAATTTTTTGAGTATTAGAATACTTAGCTGGCTGGTGGTAGATGACTAGTAAGGGATTAATGAGCCAACATGTTTCACCCTTCGGGGGGGTTTCCTCAGGGCTACTATCCCTTATTTCTGCCAATAGTTCACGACATGACCACCCAGTAGTTCCAAAAAACTAGTACTGGGTGGTCATGTCGTGAACTATTGGCAGAAATAAGGGATAGTAGCCCTGAGGAAACCCCCCCGAAGGGTGAAACATGTTGGCTCATTAATCCCTTACTAGTCATCTACCACCAGCCAGCTAAGTATTCTAATACTCAAAAAATTTCTTTAAAATATTTATGGTTTTAAGGTTAAAACAATTAAAAACTAAAAATAAACAAAAAGACACACACTAAATGTTTTGACCCTATGACGATTAGGTGCATAAAGCCAGTAGATATGATATGTTGATCTTCTGGTGGCATCTCTGAGGGCAAATAAACTTGTTGAATAAGCTCTTTCTTGTGCACAGGGAAGTAAGGGTGAAAAAAAACGTTATCACCTGGGTTATTCCTGATTAATAATATTGTTATACACTTTTTCTCTAAGATTTTCTCCAACTGAACATGACCTACATGGGGGATGCCCAGACACATTTACATTACGATTTGATATTACTGGAAGAGCTGAGGGGACAAATTTATTGCATAAATTTTCATTATGTTTATAAGCAATGACAGGTTTCTTACCCCAAAAACATTGTTGTAGTTCAAGAATATGCCAATGTTTTCTTATAATATGGCTGATATCACATGAAAGATGAGAACATCTAAGAGCGAACACAATTTGTGGAAGCAATTTTTCTTGATGGACAGTAATGAGAAGATCTTCGCATTGGCGGAGCATAGTTTTAACATATCCTTCCTTGATACATTTGAAAGGATAACCCCTTCGTACGAATCTATGCGTTAATTGATCCAACATTCTTTCAAAATCTTCAGATTTTGAACAAAGTCTTTCAATCTCAAAAATTGACTATAAGGGAGATTGTTTTTGAGGCATGTAGGATTAAAACTAGTGTAATGTAGATAGCTGTTTTTATCTGTTGGTTTTCTGTATAAGGTTGTTATAAAACCATATTGCCTTTTCTTTAATAAGAATGTCCAGAAAAGAAATGTATTCCTCATCATATGTAATCTTAAATTTTAAGTTACTATCATACGAGTTTAGCCTTGCCAAAAATAAGTCTAGATGCTCTTTACTGCCCTTCCAGAAAATGAATATGTCGTCAATGTACCTTTTATATAAGTGAACCTCTGTAGAAAAAGGGTTTTGTTCTAAAAAGATTTGTTCAAAATTGGACACCATACAGATTAGCTATATATGGTGCTTTGTAAAAGGGGTCCTATGTTAGTTGCCAAAGGAACATTCTCTGGAAACAGATTCCACAGCTTAAATATGTCCTGATGAAAAAAATGTTCTATAATTTGTTTTCAATTTGCTGGCCATTTGTTTCTTAAGAGTGTCCTCTTGTTTTTCTGTTGTTTGAATGGTTAAATAATTGTTCCCTATTAGAGTGATCAGAACTGCACATAGCACTCAAGATATGGTTGAATCCTATTTCTTTCCAAATACAGTAATTTCTAAAATTAAAATCCCATTTTTGGCGGCTGAAAATTTCAATGTATTGTCCACAGTACCTCAAAGATCTTTTTCTTGACCCCTAACTCAGAACGCAGCATTTTGTATCTGTAGTAAGGATTATTTTTTCTTATGTGCATCACTTTGCATTTGTCTACATTAGAATTTTTCTGCCATTTAGATGTCCAATCTCCTAGTCTCATAAGATCTTTCTATTAATCTTCTGCTGTTTTAAGGGCTTTGAATAATTTTCGGTCATCTGAAAATTTCATCTCCTCACTCTTACCGCCAGACCATTTATAAATAAGTTAAACAGCACAGATTTGCTTTTAAGGTGTTTTTAATTTGTGTATTAAAAGAAGTTTGGACAAATTCCTAAAGGAAAAGTACATGATCAATTACTAGTAAGGTAAACTTGGAGAAAACACTGTGTAGCCTTGGGAGTGAGCAGTAAGTTATGGACCTACATGTTCTTCCAACTTATCTGCATTTGTCTTTGTCAATAGACCAGATATTGTGCTTAGTGGGCATATTTTTAAAGATTCAAGTTTAAGCTCTATTTGATATACTGGATATGAAATAACAGGCAAATATCTTATATAATTTTTGTTCCAGACCAATTTGCCACTTGTTTAGTTAGTAAGGGAGCTCTTAACAGTTACCTCTGGCTAATATGAATTAAGGTGCTTTGGTCTGGCCTGCCTCCCTTGCATATAACCAGCCACAGGGTGCTATAGGAGGCCGGGGGCTGCACATAGAGCGGCTCAGCAATTGAACTGTACAAGTTTTCTCTCATTTATGCTGTCTACTAGCCCACCACATGTCAAGGGCGATCTCTACTCAGTAAAATATTTCAAGACAGTAACTCAGCTCTTTCCTCTGGTTTCAACATCTGTCATCCCTCCACTTTACCATAGGATGCACCCTGCTCATACCCAGGTGGTACTTAAGGTTTCCTAAAAGTAAATCCCTGTCAGCAGAGTGGGTCCAACCAACCCAAGCCACTGCTTCCCTTCTTTAGACATGCCTGGTAGACAGCTTCTCAACAGGTTCGGCCTGGCTCTTTGCAGAGACCAACCCCTATAAGTTCCTTTTTAACAAAGATATCCTCTCCTCTTCCTCTCCTCAAACTGTGGTGTATCTGCCCGTGTAATAAGATCTACACTGGTGAGAACTTTAGGATGATAAAATCAAGGATGATGAAATATCTGTCAGTCATCCACACCTCAAAAGAGACCACTCTATTGGTGTTACACTGGCAGACAAAGAAGCACTCCTTGGATGATGTCAGGTATTTTGTGATTAAATAAGTGTGTGCTCTGTTGGGGAGTGGGGGGTGAGTACCGTAAGAAAATGGCTTGAGAACAGGAATATTGGTAGGATTCCTTAATGCACAATGGACTAAATAGTGAGACTGAATTGCAACATTTTCTTGATGAAGAAATGTTTATACTGGATATAAATTAGTGTGTGTACATTTTTTGGAAACACACAACAATTCAAAAAGCAGATTAGTCCCAAATGAAATAATCTGATTTATCTGTATCCAACACCCGACGCAGCCACATTTTGCCCACAGGCTGCATCAGAGGCAGTAACTATGAACAGTAAAAGTCAAAATAAAATCAAAGGTCAACTGAACGTGACCTCGCAGGCCTTGAGCATGCGCAGATGCTCAAGGCCTAGCAGAAGAGGAGGCCGGTCTTTGGGCACCGGCACCAAGCACAGGACATGCCGGTGCCCAGATGACGGTAAGAAGCGTCGGGGGGGGTGCCCGATCGCGTCGGGGGGGGGGGGGGGGGGGGTGCCGAATCGCAGGGGCAGGCCGGATTGCAGGGGGAGCCTTCGGGGGGAGCAATGCCAGTTCTCTTGGGGGTGGAACATATCAAAGCGAGTTTCCATTATTTCCTATGGGGAAACTCGTTTTGATAAACGAGCATTTTGGATTACGAGCATGCTCCTGGAACAGATTATGCTCATAATCCAAGGTACCACTGTAAGCTTATAAAGAATATACCCTTACAAGAGGATTTTGAACTATATGCGGAAACGTATAGGGTCAAATGAAGTGACTTGAGGAGAGGGGTAATGTGGGCATAGCGATATTGACGGAATATGAGGCGTTCAGCAGAAGGCCAGTTTAGCGGAAGGCCAGTGAGAAGCAGATTGAAACAGTCTAGGCAAAAAATGATGAGGGTATGGATGAGGGTCTTGGCAGTGCGCTCAGAAAGAAAAGGTCTGATTTTAGCGACATTGTAGAGAAAGAAATGACAGGTTTTGGCAGTCTGTTAGATATGTGAAGAGGAGAGAGAAGAGTCAAAGATTACCTCAAGGTTGCGAGCTGACAAGACAGGGAGGATGAGGGTGTTATTCACGGAAATAGAGAACGAGGAAAGAAGAGAACAGGTTTAGGTGGAAAGATAAGGAGCTCAGTCTTGGACATGTTTAATTTTAGATGGCGATGAGCCATCATGGTAGAGATATCAGACATGCAGGTCGAAACTTCAGGTATAGAGAGAAAGATCTGTGTGAGTCTGTGTGAGTTGTCAGCATAGAGGTGATACTGAAAGTCATGGGTAAAAAAATGTCCAGTAGATGGAAAAAAGAAGTCTCTTTAATCTTTATTAGTTGATTGAAGATTACATATTTATTAAGTTAGGATTTGTTTACTCTTGTTTTTTAAATTATTTTTTGCTATACATTTTCTAGGAGTCGGATCTGATATTTGATATTTATAAATCACCACTCTAGGGGTCCTTTTTACAAAGCCAAGGTAGTACGTCCCATGCAGAAAATATGACAACCCCCCCCCCCCCAATCAATTTCTATGAGCTGCATCACATGTGCTACACATGGACTCACTAACACAGCTTTGAAAAAGGGGCCCAAGCTTAACTGGGTAGAAACAAGATGCTAGAGAAAAGCAAGGAAGATGTGTAATCTGCTACCCTGACCCAACCCTATTCCAGTGCTCTTCAATACCTCCCAATCTGTATGCTTGAATCTTCCATCTGTAGGGTCAGATCAGACAAATCCCTAGTCTAGCAAGTGGGAAGGGAATCTAGCAAAACACACCACTAAGTGATTGCTAGCTGCTGTGTACCCTGGCCTTTCCACTTTTTATGACTGTCTACTGAAAAGTTAAAAAACACTTTCACCAAAACAGTTCTTCTTGGTACAGACTCTTTCAAGCAATATTTGACCAATGATTTAGAAATATGAGTTATCATCAGTATTTCAGAATTTTTTTTGTCAAAAAACAGCACAACTTTTCATCTTATATCAGGCCTTGACAAATTTTCATTACATCAGGAGCCAGTCCAAAAACTTAGCCAGCAAAGGAGACACTCATTTTTCCTTACCCACCCCTTCAACATTGACCCTTGTAAAGTTCTGGGAGAGGGTGACAAAATCCCCTCCCAAATTAGCAGTAACTCTTTTAGAAACTAAGACCCCGATTCACTAAAGTCTGTGATCGTCGCTAAACCTGTTTTCACAGGTTTAGCAACAATCGCTGCTAACCGACCTGATTCACAAAACAGCCCATTGCGTGTTTTTCCCCTCGATCACTCATTTTCCGATCTGGCCATGCAAATCAGTAAAACCCCACGCAAAATAGCCAAGCGACTGATTCACTTACATTTGCTTGGCTGTTTTGCATCAGGTTTTACGATGCTAAAACCCGACTGCTGTAGACCTGTCGGTAACTGTGCTACTGACAGGTCTGCCTGGGTTTTATTTTTCATTTTTTTGGTAATGGCATAGATATTTTTCATGTTATTACACACGCAAAATATCTGCCCAATAAAAAAAATGAAAAAAAGCCTCCCGACAGCACCATTGTTTTGGCTTTGTAAAAGGGGCCCAAGCTTAACTGGGTGGAAACAAGATGCTAGAGAAAAGCAAGGAAGATGTGTAATCTGCTACCCTGACCCAACCCTATTCCAGTGCTCTTCAATACCTCCCAATCTGTATGCTTGAATCTTCCATCTGTAGGGTCAGATCAGACAAATCCCTAGTCTAGCAAGTGGGAAGGGAATCTAGCAAAACACACCACTAAGTGATTGCTAGCTGCTGTGTACCCTGGCCTTTCCACTTTTTATGACTGTCTACTGAAAAGTTAAAAAACACTTTCACCAAAACAGTTCTTCTTGGTACAGACTCTTTCAAGCAATATTTGACCAATGATTTAGAAATATGAGTTATCATCAGTATTTCAGAATTTTTTTTGTCAAAAAACAGCACAACTTTTCATCTTATATCAGGCCTTGACAAATTTTCATTACATCAGGAGCCAGTCCAAAAACTTAGCCAGCAAAGGAGACACTCATTTTTCCTTACCCACCCCTTCAACATTGACCCTTGTAAAGTTCTGGGAGAGGGTGACAAAATCCCCTCCCAAATTAGCAGTAACTCTTTTAGAAACTAAGACCCCGATTCACTAAAGTCTGTGATCGTCGCTAAACCTGTTTTCACAGGTTTAGCAACAATCGCTGCTAACCGACCTGATTCACAAAACAGCCCATTGCGTGTTTTTCCCCTCGATCACTCATTTTCCGATCTGGCCATGCAAATCAGTAAAACCCCACGCAAAATAGCCAAGCGACTGATTCACTTACATTTGCTTGGCTGTTTTGCATCAGGTTTTACGATGCTAAAACCCGACTGCTGTAGACCTGTCGGTAACTGTGCTACTGACAGGTCTGCCTGGGTTTTATTTTTCATTTTTTTGGTAATGGCATAGATATTTTTCATGTTATTACACACGCAAAATATCTGCCCAATAAAAAAAATGAAAAAAAGCCTCCCGACAGCACCATTGTTTTGGCTTTGTAAAAGGGGCCCAAGCTTAACTGGGTGGAAACAAGATGCTAGAGAAAAGCAAGGAAGATGTGTAATCTGCTACCCTGGCCCAACCCTATGCCATTGTTTTGGCCAATTAGGGTCTTCCCCACAAGGGAGGAGCCCGAGGCACCTGAGCCAATCAGGGCCTTAGGTTCTTCCCTGTGCATCACATGATGCACCAGGGAGGGGCCTAAGTCCTGCATTGCATAGGAGCAGGTCGGAGGAGCAGGAGGGTCTGACTGGACAACCCTCCTGATCCTGACTTAAAGGTACAGTGGGGGCGATGGCAGGAGGGAATGGGCATCCCTCCTGCCATATTTAAGATCTGCGGAGGTGGCAGGGGATATCTGGTGGCAGGAGGGAGTGGGCATCCCTCCTTTTTTTGGGTTCGGGGAGGGAGCGCTTTGTCGGGGGAGGGGGTGGCACGCCGTAAGGAGCCTTTTTTTTAATTGGACAGATATTTTGCATATGTAAAATATCTGTGCCATTAAAAAACAATGAAAAAAAAAACCCAGCAAAAGCCCTGACAGCAGTATCAAGAGGCCCTCCTATCACTACTGTCAGGGCTCTGCGCATGGCTCAAACGCTTACTGAGCGACTGAGTCTGTGGGTTTGCATGCAAATCATTTGATTGCAAACTTGATAGTGAATCAATTGTGATTGAGTCGCTATCTTTAGTGAATCTGGGCCTAAGTCTCTTTTCCTATTTTGTGTCTGTGGGCAAAGAACATAAAAACAACCATACTGGGTCAGACCAGTATCCTGTTTCCAACAGTGGCCAATCCAGGTCACAAGTATCTGTAAAAAAACCCAAACAGTAGTAAATCAGTTCTGCAAGATACCTCTGCAAATCACTGGCAGAAGTCTCCTTTCCCCAAGCATGCTATCAGCTGTGTGACAGCACCTCCTTAATGGGTAAAGCAAAAGAGCAATTTTCTGTTTCATGTTATCCTGATTTCTACCAGTCTCTTTCTCTTTCCCCTTACCCCATTCTTTCTCTCTTCCACATATCCTTTCAGTCTCTCTCTTTCTTATAACCCCCAACATTCATCCTTTCTCTCTGTTATACACCCCAGTCTCCACCAACTTTTTCTTCCTGTCTTTTATATATCACCATCCTCCACTTTCTTTCTCTCTCTCATACACACCCAAACTCAACCTTTGTCTCTTTAACATACCCTACTAGGCTTCACCCAGTCTCTCTGTACCTTATACCAACCTCCACCCCCCCAGGCTTCACCTAAGTTTTTTTTTCTCTTTCTTTCTCATATATCCTTCCCCAAGGCTTCACCTAGGCTCTCTCTCTCCCCACCCCATCTTCACTTCAGCCAGTTCTTCTTTCTCCTTTAAGTACCACTCCCGTTCCATCCAAACTTTTTTCTCTCTCATACTCCCTCACAATCTTCTTCCAGTATTTTTTCTCTCTCATATCTTTCTCCCCAACCAAATTCAATTCTATTTTAATCTACTTTTAACTGCATGCAGTACCATCAACGTCCTACAATTTGTTCTGCCCTTCAAGTTGTCTATCTTGTCAGTAACAACCATTCTATGATTAGAGTAATAATGTTATCACTCAAAGCACTTCCAGTTCTCTTGTGTACCAGACAGTCAATCAGAATAATCCTGACAGTAAATCAGGATATGAAAAAACAAATTTAATTGGGCTGACATCAAGATTACCATATTTGACTTTTTTAAAAGCAGAGAACACACGAAGGGGTGCTGAAAAGTTCTCAGCTCATCCACCTTTCTAAATTCTGAGCATTATTTTGGCAATTTACAGAATCATAATGCTGTTTTGGCATTGTTTCAGATAATCGATTGAACCATGTCAATGAAAAGTATGGAACTCCAAGTCATCATGAAGTTCCTATTCCTGCAGAAGAAAACTCCAAAGGAAATCCATGAATGTATGATGCAAACATTAAGTGACAAATGTCCATCATATTCCACAGTGAAAAAGTGGTGCGCAAACTTTCAGCATGAAGATTTCAAGACCAAAGATGCAGCAAGGTCTGGGAGGCCTCAAATTGTTGACCATGTCGAAGACCTGATTTTGGCAGATTGGCAATATCAGCTAAAACAATTGCTGAGACACTACAAATATCCAGGGAATGTGTTGGGTGTATAATCCACGAGCAGAAGCTGTCAACCAAGTGGGTGCCCAAATGTTTGAATGCTGACATCGAATGGACATGTCCAAGTTGATTTTGCAGCATTTTCAGTGAGCTGGTGAAAAATGGTTACACCACTATGGATCCTGAGACATAACAACAGTCCATGCAATGTTGGCACTCAGGTTCTACAAGGCCAAGGAAATTCAAGAGCCAAAAGTCAGCAGAAAAGGTCATGGCCAGAGTGTTTTGGGATTAGGAAGGTATTGTAATGACTAACTATCTTCCAAGGGGCCAAACAGTTAATGCAGAATACTACTGTAACTTGCTATACCGATTAAAGGAGGCATTGAAAGAAAAAAGGAGAGGAAAGCTGCAAAAAGGAGTTCTCTTTTTTGCAGACAATGCACCTGCTCACAAGGCTGGCAAAACGATGGATGTTTTGATGCAGCTGCGGTTTCAGTGCATAGACCATCCACTCTACTCAACAGATCTTGCTCCATCTGTCTATTTTCTGTTTCCAAACCTTAAAAAGAGTTTGAAAGGGAAACAATTTGAGTGATTTGGAGGGGATTAAAGCAGCAGAGCAGTGTTTCAGTGACCAGATAGAACATTATTTTGGAAGGGTTACAGAAACTTCAAACACGATGTGCCAAGTGTGTTGAACTTAGGAGGGAATAGGTGGAATAACTTTAAGTTTCATGGCTCCACGTCATGCCCTTCTTGGTTGGGCTGAGAACTTTTCAACATTCCCTCATATATAGACCTGAATATAAGTGATGCACCTAAATAATTTATCACTGATTTTTTTAAAGATATTTGAAAATCTTTATTTTTTTGAACTATTATTACATTACATTAGGGACTTCTATTCTACCTATACCCTGCAGTTCAAGGTGGATTACAAAAGAGCTAACTGGACATTTCCAGTGAAGTTACAACAGTTTTGGGGTTTTTTTTGTTGTTTTTTTTTTGTTACAAGGGAGGAGAGGTAGCTGGATTAATTCCGGAAGAACTTGCAAATTAGATATTAAATTGACTGTACGTTACTGTGTGATATAACAAATAGATTACAGTTAGAGTACAAATAAGATTATGTTACATTTCAGGGATCTATTATCTCTAAATAGGAGCCACAGAAAATGAAAGATTAGGTTACTCACCTCTGTTAATTTTCCTTCTTGTAAATATCCTCTGGAAGCTTCACCTGTGAGTTGTGCATCTATTCCAGCCTTGGCTGCAGAACTTAGAAATAAAACCAACCCCCTCTGCGAGGTCACCTGTGCAGACACTCCCCTTGAAGCTCAGTAGGTAGCAAAGCCAGGAGGATCTAATACAAACAGGAAACATAAGAAAAAGAGAGGCGGGTGCGGGGACTTCCAACTACAAATCAATGCTGCTCTTGATAACCAAATATATAATCAACGAACACCAAAAAAAGGCCAAGTTAGCATGATAAGAAATTGTAACATTTCCTACCTGCAAAACTGAGCAACAGGTCACTAAAGCACCTCTAGGCCTTTGCGGAGGCCGACCCCATCAAATTCCTCTTGCTGTGAAGAAGCGTGGCAATGACAGCAGAAGAGAAGCCCCTAGCCCTCAAGGCCGTGCGTACAAGTGCCAGGCTACAAAGTCAAAGAGGTCTGGAACTTGAAGGGTTATCGGGCCCTGAGTGAGCAATCGCCAATGGCAAGTAAAACGCAGACCCCCCCCCACGGAGCTCAACAGCACCAGGTTTGCATAACAAGGACAGCTGGGCCAGTCCGGGGCCACTAGGAGTACCGAACCCAGGTGAAACGCCACCCAGTGCAGAACACGCCCTATCATAGGCTATGGGGAAAACCCATACAGAAGTTCCCCTTCCGGCCACAGTTGAACCAGAGCATCGAGCCCTGCACTGATGACCTCTCATCGGTGGCTGAAGAACCTGTCCGCTTTCCAGTTCCCTGAGGACACTATCAGATCAAAGGCGGGATGATCCCACTGACAAATTATGGCTTCGAACACTAGCCTGGACAGGGACCATTCTCCCAGGTCCAGAATCTGACGACCGAGGAAATCTACCGGCATAATGTCCACTCCAGCCACATGAGCCGAGGACAGGCCATCAGATGTTGCTCTGCCTAGGCAACGAGCATCCGAGCCTCCAGGCTCAGCAGGGGACTCCTCATGCCTCCCTGACGGTTGACATAGGTAACAGCTGTCGCAATGTCCAAGAACACACGGAGACTCCCTTGAAATTGCAGCAGAGCCAGACGGATCACTCGAAGTTCCAGTCGATTGAGCGACCATCTGCTCTCCAACGCTGTCCACTGACACTGAACCAGCACAGACTGGCAAACTGCTCCCACTCACGGCTGTTGTCAGGGTCACCCAGTCTAAGATTCACAGAGAGAGCCCTCTGTTCAGAGCAACCAGGTTCAACCATCACACCATACAGTTGCAGCCACTGCCAACCATGGCAACTTCACCCCCAGCGCATCCCGCTGAGGATGCCACCGAGACAGAAGGGACAACTGAAGAGGACGGATGTGAGTTCTTGCCCACGGAATCCCAAACATCGTCGCCACCATAAAACCCAATACCTGCAGACACTGCCAGGCTGTCGGGGATGGAGTCGCTAACATGTCCCGAAATGCACTCTGTAGCTTGAGCTTCCTGCATTCCGGCAGAAACACGTGGTTACTGCCCACATGGAACCGTACTCCCACGTACTCCAAGTCCTGCGTCGGCTCTATGTGACTCTTCTTGAGAATGATCACCCAGCCAAGACTTTCCAGCAAAGTCACCACTTGACGAACCTCCTCCAAAGAGAGAGCTCTGATCAGCCAGTCGTCAAAGTACTGATGGACCAGCACACCCAGCAAGCGCAGATGGACAGCCACCACCACCATGATTTTGGTGAATGATCTGGGTGCCGACACCAACCCAAAGGGCAGCGCCGCGAACTTGAAGTAATTCCCGAGAACATGAAACCTCAGAAACCTCCGATGATCCAGAAAAATTTGGGATGAGGTACGCTTTCGAGAGGTCCAAGGAAGCCAAAAAAAAATTCTGGGTGCCACTGCTGCCACCACTGAACGCACAGGTTCCATCTGTAAAAGCAGAACTTGCAGGAAGGCGTTCACTGCCTTCAGGTCCAGAATAAGTCTGCAATCTTCGGAGTCCTTCTTTGGCCTGATGAAGAAAATCAAATATCTTCCCGAGCCCAAGTCTCCCTTTGGGACAGGCTCTATAGTTGTCAGATCCAGCAACCTGGACACCTTGCTGGCCCTGTCCAGATTTCCCGCAGGAAGAAATCTAGCAGAGGCCAGAAAAACTGGCACCTCAAGGACCCACTGGTCTGAGGTTACAATTTGCCATTCCGGAAGGAAGGCTGAAAGCCGCCCCCCCCCCGAACTGGGGGGCCCCACCAGGGACCTGATGTCATAATTTTCTCCAGGGAGGTGCAGAAGGCCAGGAGTTGGAAGAGTGTTGGCGCACTGCAAAGTGAGGTCTGGAGGGAGCTCAGAAATGCTGTCCTGCCGCCAGGGGTCCGGCACACTGAGAAGTGCACCGGAAGGGACGAAAATCCGGTCGTCCCACACCCCTAGTGGGACGATGTCTAGAGCCAGGGAATGCCTCAGGCTTACGGTCCTGAACACTGGCCATAAGGACATCCAAACCTTGGCCAAACACGAGCGAACCTTTAAAAGGTAACCTGCTCAGCATAGCCTTTAGATGAAGGAACACCCGACCACTGGCCAAGCAGACACTGAAGAAGCTTCCAGCTTAGTTCAAGACACCATAAAGTGCGTCTGCCAAAAAAAATTCAGACATGCCAAGGCCACACTCCCACCATAGCGGAAACAGAAAGACGCTTGAGAACAAATTTGACTCTTCTGTCCTGAACATCCTGCAGGACAACCCCTTCATCCAAGGGTAAAGAGGTATGCTTAGCGACCTGAGCCATAGCTGAATCCACCATCGGTGGAACCAGGCGCTAGGTGAAGTCCGATGCCATGGGATACAACTTTGCCCTGGTCCAAGGTTAAGGGAATCCTCTGGGGACTCCCAGACCTCTAACAGCACTTCCGCCAAAACCACATTGTCAAGAAAGAAGGCGGATAGCGGAGTCTCAAAACTGGACAGTCTGCCTGAACCGCATGTTTTGAAACCAGGTTCCGTGTTCAAAGTGACCCAGAAATAAGGTCGGGCAGGCGGCTAGTCTTGGAGAGCCAGAACACCGTCGGAACCCATTGTTCTGGGTATCACCCAGATCTGCTGATTCCGCTGAAGAAACAGGCGACAGCAAAGGCAGACACCGAAGCAGAAGCAAGGTCAGGGACGAGCCGCCTGCTTTCTGGTATCCCAGCAAAGAAATAAATCTACATGCTGGCATCCGAAGTTGGAACAGACTGTTGTACTGGAGTCTGAGTGGGAGAAACAGGCAAAGCCCTTTTTCTTTTTTTTTATACAGCCAGATAGCTCAGAGCCACAAATTCTGGGGAAAACCAGTCACCGGTGGCCAGAACAACTCTGTGTGTCTCAAATCTCACAAAATTAGCAGATTGAGGAGACTTTTCCCTGAAAAACTGCGCTTGCGTTTCGCAAAAGCACCATCCGCGCCCAGTTTAGGTGCCCCGGATGCAGCAATCGTGTCTACAGTGGAATTAAATGGAGTTAGAGCCTCTCAGAAGGAGGGGAGTGCGGGATCTGCACACGTCTCACCTCCCCTCACGGCCCACGAGGCACAGGATACCTGGCCGAGAATTCAGCTGCCATCCATCGCCTCTAAGGCATGAATCCATGCCATCCTGTCCTGAGGAGATCACATGTGAAGTTTGAAGCAAAAACAAAGCTTCTAAGTCCAAAAAATTCACTTTTAAAAAGTTTAATGAAAATCCAAGATGGCCACTGCGGATGCCAATTTTGCCTTAAAACGGCCTGTTAAAAACGCAGGGAACTGCTAAAAATAGCAATTTTACAGGTGGGGGAAGGGATGAGAACCAGGGCATGCAGGGAAACCACCCCAAACCCCAATTTCAGCACCCCCCCAAAATCGCCAAACTCAGAGGCACACAGACAACTCTGATACATGTGCTGCAATGCATTTCAATGGCAGCCAGCAATACACAGTACAAGCATAGGGAGATCAGTACCTCAGGAGCTGATTAAACTGGATTTTTCAGGTCTTCTGATCGCCTCACCTTTCCTGTCACCACAGAACACGACCACCAGGACCCTCATGGCAATTAGAGAAGGCTCGTGGTCCGCTTCCGATCCCAGCGTACCTCCACGAAACTGCAGCAGCCTGCGGATGAACCATGGGAGCAATGGCTCCCGATCCAATCTGCAGGCTGTCTAGAGCACTGTTCTTCAACCGCCGGTCCACATACCGATGCCGGTCCGCACAGGGCTGGCAAGATCGACGAGCTGAAGTCCGCGTAGGGCCAGAGAGATCATGGGGAGCCTCCGACAGTGGCTTTCTCCTCTCCCAGCAGCTCTCCTTACTTACCAGCGCAGCGATTCAGGAAGGCAGCCTTGGGGCTTTTGCTGAGTCACGGCCGCCTCTGATGATGCAACTTCCTTTTTCCTCAGAGGCGGCGCGACTCATCAAAGGACCTGAGGCTGCCTTCCTGAATCGCTGCGCTGGCAAGTAAAGAGCGCTGCTGGGAGGGGAGAAAGCCACTGTTGGAGGCCGGGAAGCTGCTGGGCATGGTAAAAAAAAAAAAAAAAAAAAGAGGGACAGTTGCTACTGGACCTGGAGGGAAGGATAAGGAGAGATACTGCAGGGAGGGGAGGAGGGAAAGGAGTCTGGGAAGCTGCTGAAGAGAAAAAATAGGGACAGCTGCTAATGGACCTGGAGAGGGAGGAGAGATGCTGCTGGGAGGGGAGGAGGGAAAGGAATCTGGGAAGCTGCTGGGCAAGAGAAAAATAGGGGCAGCTGCTACTGGACCTAGAGGGAAGGATAAGGAGAGATGCTGCTGGGAGGGGAGGAGGGAAAAGAGTCTGGGAAGCTGCTGGATAAGGGAAAAAAGGGACAGCTGCTACTGGATATGGTGTAGGAGAGATAAAAATGAAGAGAGCAATGAAGCTGGAATGAATCATGTAAAGAGGAGAGAGGGGGCACAGGCTGGATGGAAAGGGGAGAGGAGCATAGAAAGAAAACAAATACCATATGGAAGGGGGAAAGGTCAGACAGTAGATGGAAGGAGCAGATGCTGGATTGAAGAGACAAAGACGGCAGACGCTGGAAGGAAGAGAGTGAAAAGAAGATTAAAGCAGAAACCAGAGACAACAAAAGATAGAAACAAATAATTTTATTTCTATTTTGTGATTAGAATATATCATATTTGAAATATATATCCTGCTAGAGCTGGTGTTAGACATAACTGGGGACTGCAAAGTCCAGGCAGTGGCTTAGGGCTCTCTCTGACCAGGGGGGCAGTTGCCCTAGATGCACTCCCCTAACCCTATTCCTGCTATGTGTGACTGCGGTATTCCGTTAGCATGATATTTCTGTGTAGCTTTCTGTAATAATTTAGCTTATTCAGTTTTCTTGATAGTAGAGGGGATATATGTGAAGGGGAGGGGAGACAGGGGTTTTGTTGATCCTTGCTCTGCATTATTTATATTTATAAAATGACAATTGTACAGAATATTGTTTCTTTTTATACTTTAATAAAATACATTCAATTTAAAATCATAACTGAGGCTTGTGCAGATGGTTTGCAAGGATCGAGCTTGCAGAGACGGGGCGGAAACAGGGTTTTTTAATTTCAGTCCTAGTAGTTTGCCAGTCCACAAAATAATTTATTTTTTTTTCCGCCAGTCCATAGGTGTAAAAAGGTTGAAGAACACTGGTCTAGAGGGCTTACTACAGTTTAAGCTTACAGAGCACCCTCCAGAAGCAGACAATCTTTAAGGAAAAGTCTGCGATCTCCGGCCGAAGGAACACTCTCAGAATGAATCCGCAGCACTTGGACAATACCCGTGGCACCAAACAAAATAAAAGTCTAGGAATAGAGAAATAAAATCACGAGTAGAAGATATTAGAAGTTCTTAACAAGGCTGCAGAAACAAACTGAGCTTCAAGGGGAGTGTCTGCACATGTGACCTCGCAGAGGGGGTTGGTTTTATTTCTAAGTTCTGCAGCCAAGGCTGGAATAGATGCACAACTCACAGGTGAAGCTTCCAGAGGTTATTGTACAAGAATTGGCATTACAATAATCTTGTATACCGTATTTTTCACTCCATAAGACGCACCCGACCATAAGACGCAACCAACTATAGAGGAGGAAAAACCAAGAAAAAAAAATTCCTGAACCAAATGCTGTGCCCTGTACCCTGTTCCCCCTCTGGTGGTCTAGTGGTAGGACAGGACATGGTACAGGGAACTTCTAGTGGTGGGCACATCTAATGGTAGGCACATCTAGTGGCAGCCAGCCAGCCATCCCCCAGCCCCAAGGCAGCCAGCCAGCCAGCCAGCCCCCAGCCCCAAGTTAGCCAGCCAGCCAACCCCCAGCCCCAAGTTAGCCAGCCAGCCAGCCCCCAGTCAGCCCGCCAGCCAGCCCCAAGCCAGCCTTCCGTCTACCCAGTCACCACGAAATAAGGAAAGGCTGCAGCCATGTGGCGGCCCATGTGCAGCGGCTTAAGACTTCCCCATTCCCAGAGCTGCAGGCCTATGTCCAACTCATCCCCCTCCCGGCCCCCACGCTTTTCTGTACTTACTGATCTGGATCGTTGCCGCAATTCTGCAGATTAAAAAACAAAAACGCTGGACATAGGTGGCTGAGAACAGAGGCACTTCACTGGGCATAATGATGCAGTGCACCTGAATCACACTCCCGACACACTCATGCCACCGGAGCTCCCCATGCTGACTCGGCCATCAATGCATGTGCCTGCAAGGATGGAGGCACGTTGCTGCCGGGCATCCCGTCTCCGCAACTTGCCCCTGTTTGCCAAAAGAAGAACGCTGGATACAGATGGCTAGGAACTTCCGAGGATGAAGGCACTTCACTCACCAGTGGCAGAGCAGTTTACGACACAAGCAAGCACTTTTTACATGCCTGCTTGGTCCTGTGCTGCACTCCGAATGGCTGCCTTCAGTTCTCACACAACTCACGAGAATTGACGGCAGCCATTTGGAGAGCAGCACGGAAAAGAGCAGGGGAACCGAGGCAGGAACGCAGAAAGCACACTGGGAGCCGGGATGGAAAAAAAAAGGTACGGGGTTTTTTTTATATTCGCTCCTTAAGATGCGCCCTTATTTCCACCCCCTTTTTGAAGGTGGGAAAAGTGCATCTTATGGAGCGAAAAATACGGTATGTGTATTTTATAAAATGCTAGACTTAAGTTACAAGCTAAGAAAAAAAGAGGTAAAATTTAACATAACACAGCAAACAAAAATATAGCAAAACATTTTTATAATTGACACCTATAGGTGAATTATGCTTGGATTTCCCGAGTAAAATAAAGAATACCTTGAAAATAACCAATACTACAAGTATTTGAAAAGTATGCTCAGACCAAGACATGAACGTTATTTAAGTGTTACCTCTGTTACTTTCAAAATGTTTTCTTTTTTTTTTTTTTTACTTTCTCAAGAAAACCAAAACTTACTTTACTGCAAGAAATGTATCTATAGTCACCCTATAGGTGCTGACTCTATGTGGCATAAATGCACATGAGTCGAGTCTCTTTCATTTAAAAGGAAGCGCTGGAATGCGAGGGCACAGGATGAAATTAAGAGGTGATAGGCTCGGGAGTAATTTAAGGAAATACTTATTTTACAGAAAGGGTAGCAGATGCGTGGAAGTCTCCTGGAAAAGGTGGTGGAGACAGAGATTGTGTCTGAATTCAAGAAAGTGTGGGATAGACACGTGGGATCTCTTAGAGAGAGGAAGAGATAATGGTTACTGTGGATGGGCAGGCTGAATGGGCCATTTGGCCTTTATCTGCCATCATATTTCAATGTTTCTAAACAATACAATTTTATGTTCTGAATCTTAGCAATGAACATACATGAAATACTGTCTATGCAGAAAACTCAAGGGCAGAAAACTGTGCTTCACAATGCAGAAAATCTTCTGTTATCTGAAAATGAGTTGGCTTCATTTGTCTTGTTATGTATAAAAGCTCCCATTACCTAAAAAGTACATTGTGCAGACAAAAACATTATCCAAACCAAAAATCCATTTTTTTAGAACATGCCTACTACTACTTATCACTTATATAGCACTGAAAGGAATACGCAGTGCTTTACATTTTGACATTAATAGAGAAACAATCTAAATTGGACATACAGACATGATATATAAGATTGGGGATGCAGAGCCCAAGGTGAGAGGAGTTAGGAGTCGACAGCACTCTCAAAGAGGTGGGCTTTTAACTGGGCCTTGAACACTGCCAGAGATGGAACCCGCCGTAGAGATTCGGGCAGCTTGCTGCAAGCATACGGCATAGCAAGGCAGAAGGGATGGAGTCTGGAATTGGCAGTTGAAGAGAAGGGCACAGATAGGAGGGACTTACCAGCTGAGCAGAACTCTCGGGGGGTCATAGGGGGAGATAAGTGAAGAGAGATAATGAAGGGCAACTGAGTGAGTGCATTTATAGGTCAGTAAGAAGAGTTTGAATTGTATTCGGAAACAGACGGAAAGCCAATGAAGTGACTTTAGGAGAGGGGTAACGTGAGTATAGTGGCTCTCCCGGAATATAAGTCATGCAGCCAAATTCTGGATAAACTGGAGGGGAGTTAGATGGCTAAGCGGAAGGCTTGAGTAGCGAGTTGCAGTAGTCTAAGTATGAGGTGATAAGGGCATGGATAAGTATTTTGGTAGTGTTCTCAGAGAGGAAGGGTTGAATTTTGGTAATATTATAGAGGAAGAAGCGGCAGGTTTTAGCAAAATGTTGTATCTGGGCAGTGAAGGAGAGAGAGGAGTCAAAGATGACCCCGAGATTACGAGCAGACAAAAACAGGAAGGTTGAGAGTGTTGTCCACAGAGATGAAGAACGAGGGAAGTGGAGAGGTAGGTTTAGGTGGGCAGAAGAGCAGCTCTGTTTTAGCCATATTCAATTTTAGATGGTGGTGAGACCTCCCGGTGGCAATGTCAGACAGGCAAGCTGAGACTAAGGTCTGGATTTCAGTAGAGATATTTGGCACAGAGTTGTAGATCTGGGAGTCGTCAGCATAGAGGTGATACTGGAAGCTGTGGGATGAGATCAGTGCTCCAAATGAGTAAGGGCTCCTTTTACGAAGCCGCGTTAGCGGTTTAACGCGCATAATAGCGCGCACTAATTTGCTGGCCGCGCTAGCCACTACCGTCTCCTCTTGAGCAGACGGTAGTTTTTCGGCTAGCGTGGGGATTAGCGCGCGCTAAAAATGTGCGTGCAATAAAGCCGCTAATGCGGCTTCGTAAAAGGAGCCCTAAGTGTAGATTGAGAAAAGAAGTGAAAAAAGGAGATTCAGAAGAAGCAGTTTGAAGAAATTAAGGTAAGTAATGTTTTGTCCTTTTGATATGAATATGAGTCTGGACCTTCCTTCAGCTATTGAGATTGATTTTTGCTGCTGCTAAAACACTTTGAAAAGTTCATCTATAAGTCACTGGTGAAACTGATATCACATTAAAAATGTAAGGTTACTCCTGGCGAAATTCTGTGTGACTGCGCAATTCAGAATTTGCGCAGAATAGCACAATCATGCAGAATTCCCCTCCTCAATGGCATCGTTTGAACAGGTCATGGAATCGGGAGCAACTCCCGAATGTTCCTGCTGTTAACCCAGAAGACTCTCCTCTGCTGCGGCGAGATGGGTTAGTGGCAGGCAGTACATGGGAACTGATGCTCAAACAGATACTCATCAGTAACAACAAATTCTTCAAAACCAGAATACACTCAAGGACTAGACCCCACTAAAAATTCTTCCACATTCTGCTCTGCATTTTCCAATACTTTATCTTTGTATCTCTCGCCCTCCCTCCTGCATCTTCATTATATGTACCTAATATCCAGAGCTTTACTTCCTGCCAGGGCTGTGGAGTCGGAGTCGAGGAGTCGGAGGAAATTTTGGGTACCTGGAGTCGGAGTCGGAACATTTATCTACCGACTCCATTTTTGAACTTGGCATACCAATCACGAGTGATTCTTTCAGCTATAGCACCCACTATATACACAGCACAAATGTTGCGAGCAGCTTCTGCGGCCTTAGAACTTGATTAAAAGCAAAAAGAAGGTGGTGTCGAAAATGCTCATTTCTCTCAACTTGACATTTCATTTTAACGATCTGAAAATTAACCAATGCTGTGAAATCGGAGTCAATTTCGGGTACCTGGAGTCGGAGTCGGAGTCTGAAGTACAAAAAACTGAGGAGTCGGAACATTTATCTACCGACTCCACAGCCCTGCTTCCTGCATAGGATGAAGTGCATGCTATTTCTCAAATGTTCATACCTCAATAATAGTCCCTTTTATCAAGCTGCTGTAGAGGACTTTAGTGCGGGCCAGTGCAGAAAATGCTCCGGTGCTCATAGAATTCCTATGAGCGTCAAGAGCATTTAGCACTAGAATTCAACAGAATTCAAAATTAAAATGAACATTCAAATTCAAGGAGGAAAAGATTTTAGTGGGTACCCAAATGGTTATCTATGTAACTCTCTGTGGAATTTTAGCACCCCATCAGAAATCAGAATCAGAAAAACCTCCTCAAATGAATAACTAGAGCGGTGAAGCAGGGTGCATGCATGAATTGGGATGAGCAAAAAAACAAAAAAGACTGTGGAAAAACAATGTTCTTGGATTGTCGTTTATTATAAGATCAAGTTCAAATGACAGGTAAAGACATCCACTTGAGAGCAAAAAAACACCCAACTGTTGATAATGGGACCCATCATGGTCCATGTTTCGGTTCAAATGAACCTTCCTCAGGGACCCAAGATAATACTCATTGTCGCCTTGAGCCTGTAATTCGATTAGCGCACCTTAGTAAAAGAGGGGGTTAATTTAAATCATGCTCATGATGTTATGAATGGATTAATGGAATTGATTTACCATAAAATTTACCCCTTCCCCCCTTTTTTGTTTTATTAAGCCGTAGTAGAAGTTTCTACCGTGGCCTGGAGTGCTAAATGCTTCAATGCTGCTCTAACACTTATAGAATTCCAAAAAGCGATGGAGCAGCATCAGAGCATTTTGCACTCCAGGCCGTAGTACAAACCTCTACTGCGGTTTAGTAAAAGAGGACCTTAAACATTGCATGAATATACAGCCTCATGCTACATAATTAAAAACGAATCCTTATTTCATGATGAATAGCCTTTGGACTATAATGTATCTTAATCAGAAAACTATCTTTAGATATATTTTCCCCCAAAAAAGCAATTTATTAAATCCAATTTAAATAAAAAATCAGATTTTTTTTTTTTAAATCATTGATTTTTATCCACCCTGGGTGGGAGGTAGAATGTTTAGGATGAAAAAAGGAAATAAAAATGAGAATAACCATCAAGAAGAAATATACCCCCTCTTTTACGAATGCATTGCATGGATTTTAGTGCTGGCAGCGACAGTAACTACTCCAATGCTCATATGAGCATCAGAGCAGTTACCGCCGCTGCTGGAACTAAAACCCACGCTATGCGTTCGTAAAAGAGGGGGGATAAATATTTCTAAACAAAATTGAGAAATAATGGATATAGAAGCAAAGAAGAAAAGTTATTGATGTATAAGAAATGAAAGAGAAAACCCAGGGAAAAGATTTGGGAATAGAAAGAATAGGGAGAAACATAATCAGAAATAGCAAATACATCAAGTCACAAATTTGCTAAGAAATAAAATGGAAAAAAAAGATAAGAGGGGAGAAATAGCGTGGAGAAAAAAAACTTTACAGACACATGTTAAAAAAAACTATTTACATTCATAGAAATAGAGAAAATGACAGCAGATAAAGACCACATGGCCTATCTATATCATCTACTATCCCTTCCCCTTCCTTAATCTTCCCTTGCATTTAAAACTTACTATACAATTCCGAGTCATTATTAAATTCTTAAGTAGCAACAACTATCATGGTTTAAAATTCTAATTTAAAATATTCTCTGACAACAGAATAAAGTTTATGAAATATTTTATTCGAACAACATTTTTGCTACCATATTATTTTCTACTTGGAGCATAAATCTAATTCAAATCAATTCGACTCAGAGGCATCTGTTTCTAAGTCTTGTTTAAATTAATCAAGATAATGTTACTAACATGGACGTCTCTGTAGGTCTTTTAAAACATTCTGTATTTTGCAGTGCAAGCTGTTTTGTTGACCAACACATTGACACATTATTAAAGTGGTCAAAATAAATTTTCTAGCCAGAAATCATTATACTTTAGTTTCTGAACTTTCTGCCACAGTATATACCTGCTCAGCAAAGGACAAATTATACAACATTTAGAAAATACAATCTAAAAAATATCAAAGGGCATGCTTTTTATTAAACTGGTCACAACCAACAAGAGATTTAAAACTGCCCTACATATCTTTCAACACTACAAGAATCAGCTTGTAAAAAGATGCCAACCAGCTGAAACGTTTTACAGACAGTGTTAAAAACCAGGTGATCCAGATCAACCATTTTATTTTAAAAGGTGCTTTGATGTTGGCTATCTTTCATGTACCTCTTTCATGGTACATTAATAAAGAAAACTGAGCTCAAGTAAATCAAGTTCCAAGGTCACATCTAGAATTACACCACTGTGGTACCTGATGAAATGCAGATTAATACTGCATGAATAGTGAACACACATAAAGCTCCACAGTTAACTAAGCAGATTTTACAAGTGGTTCTGAAACTGACTCTGTAACTAAACCTGAGACTTTGTAATCCCCTTAGCCTTGAAGCCTAATTATCATAATCTGATCCCAAATGTTAAGACTACTTTCATAGTGCTCTGAAATGGTAAAGTAAAAGGAATCAGGCTGGATGTAACATTAGAAACACAAGAGCAGGGCTAAAAAGTGATGTCTTACAAACTCTAGAGAGCTGGAAATCTTCCATGGTAAAAAAAAAAAAGTTCAAAAATATTTACTGTAGTGGCTAAATTATAAAATTCCTCAACTGAATGAACCATTTATAAACTAGATTTGTTTTAGAATGTGAGAAAGTGATCTTGCTATAGTGACCACAAAAATTAAATAAACTGAACCAAAGAGAAGCTCGGCCCATGCTGAAGGAGCTGGAGAAGTGAAGAAATCCGTGAATGCAGATTTTATCTTCGTGCTCCTGGAAGACAGACGCAGCCCGCAGCCATGTCAAACAGAACACCCAGGTATTCCAAAGACTGCATGGGCGAAAGACTGCCCTTTCTGTAATGAACAATCCAACCAAGGTCCTCTAGCACCTGATCCACCGTGTGTCAACCCTCAGCCAACGAAGGAGTTCTGATTAGCCAGTCGTCTAAGACAGGGTGTACTTGCAGACTCATCTTACTTAAGTAAGCCGCTACAAACACTATCACCTTGGAGAAGGTATGATGAGCCGTCACTAGTCCAAAGAGCACAGCTAAAAAAATTGTAATGAATGTGCAAAACGTGAAACCGAAAGTATCTGTGGTGGGCTGGTAAGATCAGAATGTGCAAGTATGCCCCTATGAATCCAGAGAAGCATGGAACTCTTCCAGGGCCTCTGCTGCTATGACAGATCGCACAGTTTCCCTGCGAAAGCATGGAATCTTGAGAGCCTCATTTACATGCTCGAGCTCCCGAATAGGCCTCCAACTATCTGAGCCATTCATTGACACTATAAAGTATATGGAGTATCTGCTGGAGCCCGAAAGGCTGGACAGCACCCGCTCTAGAGAAGGGGTGCCCACACTTTTTTGGCTTGCAATCTACTTTTAAAATGACCAAGTCAAAATGATCTACCAACAATAAAATTTTAAAAAATACAAAGCACACTGTACGCAGATAAAATGTTAATTATAATTTATATTTGGGGAGGGGGGGTTCCAAAGAGGTCAAGGCAGATGACTTTAAAATATGCAATGTCACCTCAGTAACAACCATACAAAAATAGACAAATATACCCCCTCCCCCTTTTACTAAACTGCAATAGCAGTTTTTAGCGCAGGGAGCTGTACTGAATGCCCCACGCTGCTCCCGACGCTCATAGGCTCCCTGTTTTATTCCAGGAATTATGAAGCTCTGTGTCTTTCTTTCTCTCTCCCTGCCTCCCCCCCAAGCCACCGTCTTTCTTTCTCTCTCTCTCCCTGTCCCGCCTCCCCAGCCGACAACAACAATTTTCCCCTGCTTCCCCGACACGAAAAGCCAGGTCCATGCAGCCATTACACAAGCGTTCCCCTCCGACGTCAATTCTGACGTCGGAGAGGAAGTTCCAGGCCAGCCAGGCAGTGATTGGCTGGCCAGGAACTTCCTCTCTGATGTCAGAATTGACGTGGGGAGGGGGGAACACTTGTGGAGTGGCTGCATGGGCCTGGCTTTTGCGCGTCGGGGAAGCAGGGAAAATTCAAAGGCAACACGAGTCTATTGTGGAGCCCAGGATGGGCTCCGTGATCGACTCGCGTTGCCCTTGCGAACTACTGGTCAACCACGATCGACTTTTTGGGCACCCCTGCTCTAGAGTTTTAATATCCAGCAAGCGCTGAACAGTGGCCTGCACTTAGAGCACAGTATCCATGGGATCGTTCCTAGGTCCTGGAGTCCCTGAAGGATCCAAAGATCCAGCATGCGTGAAGGCCCTCCAGACGGGCCCTGAGATGTCAGTGGGGGGTGCCAGCAGGGAGGAGGGCCAGAGAGAAGGAGAGGCGCTGGTGCCAGCTGATTGCCTACAGGACGTGCCTCTCGTCACAAGAGGCACATCCTGAAGGCAGTCAACTGACGCTAGCGCCTCTCATTCCCAGTGTGCCATAGCACACCTGAAATCTCAGGAGGCATACTAGTATGCCATGACACACAGTTTGCAATACACTGCCCCAGAGAGTCTGGGTCTGCTTTCAGGCAGAATCAAAGAGCAATTGACCACCATAGAATTCATGAGGTCAACCAGTCCCTTGCCAAACAACAACTGCCCTGAAAGGGAAGTCTTGCCAAAGTAGCCTTGGAAGTCGAATCACCAGCCAATTGCATTCTGTGCATTCTGTGGGCAGAAATGGAGAATGCCAAAGCCCACATAAGGCATTTAAAGCGTCAGGAACATAATCCAACCCAAGAAAAATAAGATACATAGTAACATAGTAGATGACGGCAGATAAAGACTCGAATGGTCCATCCAGTCTGCCCAACCTGATTCAATTTAATTAAATTTTTTTTCTTCTTCTTCTTCGCTATTTCGGGTCAAAAATCCAAAGCTCTACCCGGTACTGTGCTTGGGTTCCAACTACTGAAGTCTCCATCAAAGCTCACTCCAGCCCAACTACACTCTCCCAGCCATCGAAGCCCTCCCCAGTCCATCCTCAACCAAAAGGCCATATACAGACACAAACCGTGCAAGTCTTCCCAGTACTGGCCTTAGTTCTTCAATATTTACTAATATTTTCTGATTCTAGATCCTCTGTTTTCATCCCATGCTTTTTTGAACTCTATTACCGTTTTCCTCTCCACCACCTCTCTCGGGAGCACATTCCAGGCATCCACCACCCTCTCCGTAAAGAAGAATTTCTTTACATTGCTCTTGAGTCTCCCACCCTTCAGCCTCAAATTATGCCCTCTGGTTTTACCATTTTCCTTTCAAGTACTTGAACGTCTGAATCATATCTCTCCTATCCCTCCTTTCCTCTAGGGTATACATATTCAGGGCTTCCAGTCTCTCCTCATACATCTTTTGGCGCAAACCTCCTATTATTTTGGTCGCCCTCCTCTGGATCGTTTCAAGTCTTCTTACATCCTTCACCAGATACGGTCTCCAAAACTGAACACAATACCCCAAGTGGGGACTCACCAACGACCTGTACAGGGGCATCAACACCTTCTTTCTTCTACTGGTTACGCCTCTCTTTATACAGCCCAGCATCCTTCTGGCAGCAGCCACCACCTTGTTGCACTATTTAAGCCTCACTTCTCCAAGATACGCAAGTGAGACAGACAGGCGCGTGTGACCAAAGATGCTGCCAAAGCTGCCTATAAGCCCAAAGCAGCTGCATCAAAAAGCCTCCTGAGGACTACATCCACACAGCGATCCTGCATATCTGTAAGCACCAAATCACTTTCCCTGGGAAGAGAGGGGCAGTTAGGCACCTGCATTATCAAAGAATCCACTGTAGGCTGATACAGAAACTGTGGCCACTCCAGTGCCAGAGAGTACAATCGCTAACATGGCCCTCGCTAACGTAAGAGCACAGCCTGGATAGTCACATTGCTCTGATAGTAAAATGTTTGAATCAGGGTGCCAGGGAAAAATGGAGGTTCCAAATGCACACCACAAAGCCAGTAGGAAGAAGAGGATGAAGCTGGCTGAGTGACCAAATGCAATTCCTGCAAAGACTCAGAAATAAGATTCGGAAAAGTCACCGACTGAAATAAGCGCAGAACTGTGGGATCGTTCCCAGGTCCTGGAGTCTCTGAAGGATCCAAAGATCCAGCATACAGTCCCTGGTCGCCAGTTCTTGGAAGTGCTGCACCTTAAAATAAGGGGTCAATAAGCTGGTCATCAGAATAAGGATCAGGATCATGCAGATTAGGAATAGCGGCTGACTAAGACAAGGACATGCCCATAGAAGCAAAGCCACAGAGAGATGCAGCAAATGCAAAGTGGGACTGCGTAGGAGAAGAATGCCTGCTTTGAATATTTTTTTTTTTACAAACTGTTTCAGAAACTCTGAGAAAGTCTCTGGCTCCTGGGGAACATAATCACCTTCTGATGACTTAAGCATGCATGGAACTATCATCCGTGCCGAGCCCCAAAAATACAGAAGTCCACCCCACCAGGCTAGCTGAACATTATATCACCTGTTTGACCAGGGGAGAGACTAAGGTTTGCACTGCTGCCCCTCCCAGCTGCGCCATGCAGAACATGGCGCAAGAACGCTCCTGAAGTACGTAACTTGCACAGCCTAGCAAGAATTCACATTAGAGAGCCTAAGGACTCCATCCTAAGGTTTGAGGCAAAAATTGCAGTTTTGGAGAAGCAGGGAGCTCTTGAAAAAAAAAGATCACTAAAAATCCAAGATGGCTGCCGCTATGAAATTTGCGCCAAAATTGTGATATTTTTCACACTTAGTAAAATTTAAAAACAGTGATTTTAGGATTTTCCAGGTGGGTGAACATAGGGGGCCATGCAGAAACCTTGAAAACCCCAATTTTCAGACCTCCCCCAATTCACCTCACAGACTGTGACAGCCTTTGCTCACTGTGACCTGTTTGTGGATCTGTGCTGCAGCCTGCCTCTGCTCTCTTACAGTAGCTGGATCAGAGAATCACTGCCTCAAACTGGGAATGCCTCTGCAATGCTGATCTTCAGGCTGCCAGTCAGAACCTATGCCTGACTGCACCTCCACCCCTGCAGACTGACGGACGTGCACCGGGATGGCCAGAGATAAGAAGACGCAGTCGGCACTCTGCGAGACACTGCCGAGCCTCCTAAGGGTGTCAAACAGCCTGCGCTTGACCCCTGCTTAATTGTAGGTGAGACAACTTCAGGGATGGCCCTGAGCTCCAAAGAAAACTAATAGATACCCACCGGGATTGGCCTGTCAGCCACAGACATAAGTCTGTGTGTTCTCAATGCAGGTAAAGCTGAAGAAACGATCAAAGTACAAAAATCCCAAAAGAAAAGACCTAAAAACACAGAATAAAATAAAATGTGGAGAGCAGAATGAACACACTCCTGCAGGCACACATGCAGCTAAAGAGCTCAGTGAAGTACAGAAGAGGCACAGAGAGAAATCCAAACTGGATTCCTTCTGCAGATGGCACGCGGCCATGGGGCACTACCCACTTTCTCTAGAATGTCTCACCCATTTCACTGGAATAACAATTAGACACCCACCTAGATGTATATGTGGGCAGCTTCTCATATTTTATCCTGTTATAAAAGTATCCTCTAAAACAATAATTCTATGAAGAACGCCTAAACACGGTGTGCCTAAAAAGCACAGTTACTTACCTTAACAGCTGTTATCCAGGGACAGCAGGCAGATATTCTCAACAGTGAGTGACGTCACCAATGGAGCCCCGCAGTGGACAGCCTTGAAAGCAGACTTGCTTGAAGATCTTTGTAAGAGCTTCCGAGTGCTGCACTGCGCATGCGTGAGTGCTTTCCCGCCCGAGTTAGGGCGCGCATCTCCTGTGAGGTACCTCAGTTCAGATACCTAGCTAAGAAGCCAACCAGGGAAGGAGGGTGGGTTGTGAGAATATCTGCCTGCTGTCCCTGGATAACAACTGTTACGGTAAGTAACTGTACTTTATCCCAGGACAAGAAGCCAGCATATTCTCAACAGTGGGTGACCTCCAAGCTAAGCATAATGGGATGGAGGGAGAGTTGGCAAGTTAAGAAAAGAGGTTTTGCAAAAACAGATTGGCCAAAATGGCCATCCCTTCTGGAGAAAGTATCCAGACAGTAATGAGAGGTGAATGTATGAACCGAGGACCAAGTGGCAGCCTTGCAGATTTCCTCAATAGGAGTTGATCTGAGGAAAGCTATAAACGCCACCATTGCTCTAACTCTGTGGCCATTGACGCGACCCTGCAGAGGGAGACCAGCCTGAGCATAGCAGAAAGAGATGCAAGCAGCCATACAGTTGGAGATGGTTCGCTTCGAGACAGGATGCCCCAACTTATTTGGATCGAAGGAGATGAAAAGTTGTGGGGCTGTTTTGTGAGGTTGAGTGCGTTGCAAGTAGAAAGCCAAGGCACGCTTGCAGTCCAAAGTATGGAGAGCCACTTCTCCAGGGTGAGAATGAGGCTTTGGAAAAAATACTGGAAGAACAATAGATTGATTGATGTGAAATTCTGACAAAACTGTAGGCAAGAATTTGGGATGAGTACGGAGGACCACTTTGTCATAGTGGAAAACTGTGAAATGTGGATCCGCAACCAAAGCTTGTGACTCTTCGAGCAGACGTGAGGGCAATCAGGAAAACTACTTTCCAAGTAAGGTATTTGAGATGAGCCTTATCAATTGGTTCAAATGGAGGTTTCATCAATTGAGCCAGGACAACATTGAGATCCCAGACCACTGAGGGGGTTTGAGCGGTGGATGAACATTAAAAAGTCCTTTCATAAAGCAGGAAACCACAGGGTGTGCAGACAGGGGTTTCCCATCAAGAGGCTGATGAAAAGCAGCTATTGCACTGAGATGGACTCGGATAGATGTAGACTGGAGGCCAGACTGTGATAAGTGAAGTAAATAATTCATAACGGACACCAAGGAGGTAGACATTGGCTCCATATAGCGAGTGGAAAACCAAGCAGAAAATCTAGTCCATTTCTGGTCATAACACTGCCTAGTGGACGGTTTTCTGGAAGCTACCAAAATATCCTGTACAGACTGAGAAAATTGTAGAGCGTCTGTTAGGTGGAAAGGTACCAAGCTGTTAAATGTAGAGAATGCAGGTTGAGATGTAGCAAGGAACCCTGACTTGAGTAAGCAGAGAAGGAAAAACCAGTAGAAGTAGAGGCTCCCTGGTGCTGAGTTGAAGTAGACGGGAGTACCACGGTTGTCTGGGCCACCGAGCAGCTATCAGAATCATGCTGGTATGTTCTGTCTTGAGTTTGACAAGAGTCTTGAGAATCAGAGGGAATGGAGGGAAGGCATAGAGAAACTGACCCATCCAATCCAGTAGGAAAGCATATGCCTCCAGACGCTGGGGAGAGTATATTCAGGAGCAGAATTGAGGCAGATTGTTGTTGAGGGGAGAGGCAAAGAGGTCTATTTGAGGAGTTCCCCATCGAGCAAACACTTGACGTAGAGGTAAGGAATTGAGTGTCCATTTTTTATGGTTGCAGAAGACGACTCAATTTGTCCACCAGACAGTTGTGCTGACCTTGAATGTAGACAGCTCTGAGAAAGATGTTGTGATGGATTGCCCAATCCCACAGCTTCAGAGCTTCTTGACAACGGGAGTGAGATCTCGTCCCTCCCTGTTTGTTGACATAGTACATAGTGACTTGGTTGTCCGTCCGGACAAGGACTACCTTGTCATAAAGAAGGTGTTGAAAAGCTTTGAGAGCATTGAAAATCGCTGAGTTCCAACCGATTGATGTGACAAAGACGGTCCACAGGAGACCAATGACCTTAGATACAGAGACTGTCTAGATGGGCTCCCCATGCGTAGGTTGACGAGTCTGTTGTGGGTAAACCTCTAGAAAGATTGGAAGAGAGCATCCACCAGTGGAGAGACTGCTTCAACAAAGGAGTTATTTTAATTTGTTGAGAAAGTGGGTCGGTAGCTTGTTGCCACTGAGATGCCAGGGTCCACTGAGGTATGCAAAGATGAAGTCTGGCAAAAGGTGTCACGTGAACTGTAGAAGCCATGTGACTGAGCAGAACCATCATTTGTCTTGCTGACATTGATGTGAGATGAGACACTTGATGGCAAAGGTGAATGAGGGTATCCCAACGTGATGGAGGTAGAAACGCTCTAAGCTGGACAGTGTCCAGAGTGGCCCCAATGAACTGGAAAGACTAAGATGGGGTCAATTGGGATTTTGGAAAGTTGACTTCGAACCTCAGACATTGGAGGAACATAATAGTCTGTTGGGTCGCTGCAATAACCCCTTGTTCAGAGGGGGCTTTGATGAGCCAGTCGTCCAGGTACGGAAAAACTTGAAGACCCTGGTTACGGAGGGCTGCAGCCACCACCAACAGACACTTCGTAAAGACTCTGGGGGATGAGGCAAGTCCGAAAGGAAGAACTCTGTGTTGGAGATGAAGATTCCCCACCCGGAATCGTAGATATTTGCGAGAGGCTGGATGAACTGGGATATGAGTGTAAGCCTCTTTGAGATCCAAAGAGCATAGCCAATCTCCCTGATTCATCAGGGAATATAAGGTTGGTAAAGAAAGCATCCGAAACTTCTCTTTGACTAGAAATTTGTTGAAGGTCCAGAATGGGTCACAAATCCCCCATCTTCTTTGGAACTAGAAAATAATGGGAATAAAAGCCCCTGTTCCGTTGGTTCAGAGGAACCTCCTCGACAGCTCAAAGGTGAAGAAGAGCCTGAGCTTCCTGAAGAAGAAGGGGAAGTTGTGACGAATTGGAATGACACTCTCTTGCAGGGCGTCTGTAGACACATGAAGAATGTGAAGAGAGTATCCCTCCTGAAGGATGGTGAGGACCCAGAGATCTGAGGTGATCATCTCCCACTGGTGATAAAAATGGTGAAGACGACCCCCTATGGGCAGACAAGAATGCAGGGAGGTTGGCATGCTCAGACTGGGAATGTCAAAAAGACTGAGCAGGTTTAGTCGCAGCAGGAGTTTGAGCCTTCTGCTGTCGTTGTTGCTGAGGAGGTCTTCTAGGCGGAAGCCTGGAGAAAGCTGGTGTCGTTTTTTGAGGATAACGACGTGTTGGTTGCTTGTATGCCTGAGCAGGAAGAGTCTTAGGCTTCGGCCGAATCAAGGAAGCAAAAGAGCGCTCATGTTCAGAGAGGCGCTTTGTAGCAGCTTCAATAGAATCATCAAAGAGTTCATTCCCCTGGCAAGGCAAGTTGGCTAGACGGTCCTGCAGATTGGGATCCATATCAACAATGCGGAGCCAGGCTAGACAGCGCATGGCTACTACAAAGGCAGAAACTCTAGAAGAGAGCTCAAAAGCATCGTATGTGGCTTGTAGCATGAAGAGTCTAAGTTGAGACAGAATTCTGATGATCTGATTCAGGAAGACATCAATTTGAGGAAATGATTAAAATAAGCCGTGAAAATGTAGTTATAATTGAGAATTCTGTTAGCCATCATGGAATTCTGGTATAATCTACAGCCAAACTTGACCATGGTATGGCCCTCCCTGCCTGGAGGGACCGCAGCATAAAGCTTAGATGGATGAGCTTTCTTTAAAGAAGATTCCACAACCAAAGACTGTTGGAACAATTGAGATTTCTCGAAGCTTTTGCAAGGTATTGTGCGATACCTGGATTCCAGCTTGGATGGAATGGCTGTAATGGAATAAGGAGTTTCCATATTCCTTTAAAAAGTTTGCTTCAATACTGGAGTCATAGGAAGTCTCAATGTCTCCTTGGGTGGATGAGGCAACTCCATGTTGGCCAAGTATTCAGGGGTATACTTGGAATCAGAGTGGAGATCCAGCTGAAGAGCTTTTCCCATGTCAAAGACGAGCCTGGCAAAAGAGGTAGACTTCGAGGACAAGACACCTTCAGGAGAAGGAGTGCAAGACTGAGGGACTACCAAATAGGAAGGAGAAGCCTCTCTGGAATACTGAAAAGGAGGCTCAGAGTCCAGGCGCACAGTGACTGAGGAAGCTGCACTACCTGCGTGAGGAGGAGTTAGTGAGTGTTAGCGCATCAACAACCTCGATGGTGAAGTCCCCGGGGTTCAAGGGACAGAGTGGGTCAAGGCAGGAGGAGAAGGCACCCTCAGAGGCGGTCTCGATGGAGGAGTCTTCGACTACGATGGAGTGCGAGGAGAAGCAGCCGGTGTAATAGTCTTGCGAGACTTATGTTTAGATTTAGTAGAAGTCTCGGTAGCCTTGGATAAACGAGGCATAGAAGACTCAGTATCCGGAGGAAGAGAGGGTTTCTGCTGTAGAAAAGTCTCCTGAGGAATCTTGGAAGTGAGATGCCTCGAGCAATGCCTCGATCGAGGTGGAGGAGACTGTGTCCGAGGAGTAGGTGAAGAGTCACTGGATGAGAACCGGCGAGACCTCCGAGGCTTGCCTCGATGTGCTTCTACAGGAGTCTTAGACTGTGCTCAGGCTGACTCGTAGGAAGCAGGCTCGAGGACGAGAGGAGTTGAGCCATGACCGAGGAGATCTGAGTGGTAAAAATGGCTTTTAACATGTCCTCGAACATATGCACATAGACAAAGGGATCAGGTCTCGAAGGTGCAGCAGTGCACTCCAAGGAGTGCGACCTCGAAGATGAGTAATCCCGATGCTTGGAGGCACGCTTAGCTAGAGGTCTAGAAGAGGCTGGCAGAACCGCAGATACGGCCTGGGATGCCTGGGATTCTGGAGGCTTGTTAGGAGTAGTACCTGAAGGAGAGACAGGAGACTTACCCATTGAAGATTTCAGAGGAACTGCCGTCGAGGCCTTCGAGATCGAAGATGTCGAGGTCGAGGCCGAGGCCCTAGTGGAGGCAGAAGCTGGCGTCGAAGTCAAGGACTTAGATGTCGAGGCCGTCTCCGAACTCGAGGTCGAGACCTTCTCAGGCGGTTGGTTCATAGTGCCAAAAAGTTGGAGAAGCTTGGCACGGCACCGACGAAGGGCTCGAGGTTGAAGTGTAGCACAGCGCGAACAAGTGTCGGGGCAATGTTCAGGACCCAAACAAGCAATGAGGATCGGTGATTGAAATGGGTTTCTTGCACTGGCTACACTTTTTGAACCCGGTAAGAGGCCGGGACATAGAAAAAATAAAGGCCGATGTATCGAACGAGGTGAGCGGCCAGGCCTAGGCTGAAAGGCTGCTGGTCGGAAGAGAAACAAAAACCAGAAATAAAAGTTAAAAAAAATTTTTTTTTTTTTTTTTTACAAAAGAATCCGAATGGAAAATGCGAGCACAGCGACTTAATAAAAATAAAAAGCTGCGGTGAGAGAAGGCAACAAAGGCTGCAGAGCTGAAGAGAAGAGGACTTCTTGGCTCCGCGGAAAACTTTGAACTGAGGTACCTCACAGGAAACGCACGCCCTAACTCGGGCGGGAAGGCACTCGCACATGCGCAGTGCAGCACTCGGAAGCTCTTACAAAGATCTTCAAGCAAGTCTGCTTTTGAGGCTGTCCGCTGCGGGGCTCCTTCGGTGACGTCACCCACTGTTGAGAATATGCTGCCTGCTTGTCCTGGGATAAAGGATGTATCTGTGAATTCTACAAACTACATACAGGCAGAGGTGCATTCCATGGATTAGGTGCTTGCATGAGCCTGCACGCATGCGTCCATTTGCATGTGCCATATGCGTAGACATCACAGATGTGAGGACAATGGCAAAATAGCTATTGAACCTAATTTCTCAACTCCTTGCCAAGCTGTTCCTGGAATAAGAACGCCATCTGTTTCCAGTGTCTGGCTGGAGGAAGGACCATCTGAAAATGTACAAGTTCTAGGAAAAGCTGCACAACAAAAAGAACATGTATGGGAGACATTACTTTGAATCTGTTCCCATTTAATTAAATGTTCCAAGTGACAAGCTAATGGCACAGAGAGAAATCATCAACACATATTCAGAAAAGGACCATACTGGGCAAGGAAACGGATGAAAAAAGAAAATATATGAGGATATTCAATATGAACCAGCCACACTCACAAAAGAACATCCTATCTCACCCATCAAAACACAAGTCCCCACATGCAATGAAATCATATATGTGCCTTGGTCTGAAAGCACATTTAGCCTTCCATGAAGGGGGGAGTCCAAGGACTCTGGAAGTAGCACTTTAATGTCTTGCATGACATACCAGTAATGGGAGGGGAGGGGGCTGGAATGGTAGCACCTGCAAATACAGAAAGAGGTAGGTGAAGAAGAAGCACACATGCTCAAAGGTCACACAGCAATAGGAATGGAGGAGTAATAGACCCTGATCGATTTTCAGAGGGTTGTGTTTGTGAGGAGCTACCTAAAATAAAGGTAGACAAAGCGAAGGGACCAGATGGTGTACATCCGAGGGTGCTGAAGGAACTTAGGGAAGCTCCGCTGACTGACCTTTTCAACGAGTCTGTAGAGTCAGGAGTGGTACCAAAGGAATAGAGAAGGGCAGATGTGGTACCTCTCTACAAAAGTTGAAGTAAAGAAGAAGTAGGGAATTACAGGCCGGTAAGTCTGACTTCTGTAATAAGCAAATTCATGGAAACACTTTTAAAACAGAGAATGGTCAAGTTTCTGGAATCCTGTGGATTACAGGACCGGAGGCAACATGGATTCACTAGAGGTAGGTCTTGTCAGACAAATCTGATCAATTTCTTTGACTGGGTGACCAGAGAATTGGACAGAGGATGTACACTAGATATGGTATATTTAGATTTTAGCCAAGCCTTTGACAGTGTTCCCTACTGTCTAATATATAAACAAAGTATGGGATGAGTCCCATAGTGACGGGCTGGGTCAGGAACTGGTTGAGTGGAAGGCAACAGAGGGTAGTGATCAATGGAGATCGCTCTGAGGAAAGGGATGTTACCACTGGTGTGCCTCAAAATTCTGTTCTTGGGCCTGCTCTTTTTAACATTTTTACAAATGACATTGTTAAAGGATTGTCGGGTAATATTTGCCTCTTTGCGGATGATTCCAAAATCTGCAATAGAGTAGACACACTGGATGGTGTGAATAACATGAAGAAAGACTTGGCGAAGCTCGAAGAATGGTCTGAAATTTGGCAGCTAAAATTTAATGCTAAGAAATGCAAGGTCATGCATTTGGGCAGCAAAAACCCAAAGGAGCGGTATAGTTTAGGGGCTGAAGAACTTAAGTGTATGACAGAAGAGCAGGACTTGGGTGTGACGTATGTGATGATCTTAAGGTGGCCAAAAAGGTTGAAAAAGTGATGGCAAAAGTTGGAAGGATTCTAGGGTGCACAGGAAGAGGTATGGCCGGTAGGAAAAAGAAGGCATTGATGCCCCTGTATAAGATTCTGTTGAGACCTCATTTAAAATATTGTGTACAATTCTGGAGGCCGCACCTTCAAAAAGATATAAAAAGGATTGAGTCGGTCCAGAGGAAGGCTACTGAAATGGTGCATGGCCTTCGTCATAAGGCATATGGGGACAGACTTAAAGATCTCAATATGTCCTTGGAGGAAAGACGGGAGAGGGGAGATACGATAGAGATGTTTAAATACCTACATGGCATAAATGTGCATGAGTCAAGTCTCTTTCATTTGAAAGGAAGTTCTGAAATGAGAGGGCATACGATGAAGTTAAGAGGTGATAGGCTCAGGAGTAATCTAAGGAAATATTTTTTTTACAGTAAGGGTGGTAAATGCATGGAACTGTCTCCCGGAAGAGGTGATGAAGACAAAATCTATGTCTGAATTCAAGAAAGTGTGGGATAGACACGTGGGATCTCTTAGAGAGAGGAAGAGAATGGTTACTGCAAATGGGCAGACTAGATAGGCCATTTTGTCTTGAATCCCTGGAGGGTGTTTTCCCCTATAATAGCCTCCGGAAGAGCATTCCAATGTTCCACCACTCTCTGGGTGAAGAACTTCCTTACGTTTGTACGGAACCAATCCCCTTTTAACTTTAGAGAGTGTCCTCGACCAGTACTCCCAAGTCTCTTTCCTGGGAGGTCTCTCCAAGTACCACCCCGGACATCCTGTATTCATATATAAGATTTTTGTTACCGACATGCATCACCTTACACTTATCAATGTTGAACCTCATTTGCCATGTCATGGCCCATTTCTCCAGCATGTTTATGTCACGTTGCAGGTCTTCGCAATCCTCCTGCATCTTCAGTACTCTGAATAACTTCATATCATCTGCAAATTTAATCACCTAATTCGTCGTACCAATTTCCAGATCGTTTATAAATATGTTGAAGAGTATGGGTCCAAGCACCGAATCCTACGGCACTCCACTGGTGATGCTTTTCCAGTCCGAATATTATCCATTTATCCCCACTCTCTGTTTCCTATCCTCCAGCCAGTTTTTAATCCATGTGAGTATTTCACCCTCTTATTCCATGGCTCACAATGTTTTGAAGTAGTCATTCATACGGAAGCTTGTCGAAAGCCTTCTGAAAAAGCAATGTTACTTACCGTAACAGTTGTTATCCAGGGACAGCAGGCAGCTATTCTCACTAGTGGGTGATGTCATCAGACAGAGCCCCGGTACGGACGTCTCACAAGCACGTGTTGCTTGTAGAAACTTAAAGTTTCTAGATGCCCGCACCGCGCATGCGCCGGTGCCTTCCTGCCCGGAGATCCGGGCGTGTCTCCTCAGTTCAGGTAGCTAGCCTGAGAAGCCAACCCAGGGGAAATGGGTGGGACGTGAGAATAGCTGCCTGCTGTCCCTGGATAACAACTGTTACGGTAAGTAACATTGCTTTATCCCAGGACAAGCAGGCAGGTATTCTCACTAGTGGGTGACCTCCAAGCTAACCTCAGTGGGATGGAGGGGGAGTTGGCGACTTAAGAGAATAAATTTTTCAATACTGTTTGGCCAAACTGTCCATCCCGTCTGGAGAGAGTATCCAGACAATAATGTGAGGTGAATGTGTGAACCGAGGACCAGGTGGCAGCCTTACAAATTTCCTCGATTGGTGTTGATCTGAGGAATGCTACTGAGGCTGCCATTGCTCTGACCTTATGGGCTGTGACCTTACATGGAAGTGATAATCCAGCCTGGGCATAGCAGAAAGAGATACAAGCCGCCATCCAATTAGAGATGGTGCGCTTTGATACGGGTCTTCCCAACTTGTTAGGATCGAAGGAGACAAAAAGTTGAGGAGTGGTTCTGTGTGGCTTGGTGCGATCCAGGTAGAAAGCCAAGGCACGTTTACAGTCTAGAGTGTGAAGGGCCGATTCTCCGTGGTGAGAATGGGGCTTAGGGAAGAATACTGGAAGTACAATGGATTGGTTGAGATGAAATTCGGAGACCACCTTAGGCAGGAATTTCGGGTGAGTGCGTAGGACCACCTTGTCATGATGGAATACTGTGAATGGTGGATCCGCCATCAATGCCTGGAGTTCGCTGACTCTGCGAGCGGACGTAAGGGCTACAAGAAAAAGCACTTTCCAGGTGAGGTACTTAAGAGGGGCCCTGTTGAGTGGTTCAAACGGGGGCTTCATGAGACGGGAAAGGACTACATTGAGGTCCCAAACTACTGGGGGTGGTTTGAGAGGAGGGTTAACATGGAAGAGTCCTTTCATAAATCTGGCGACCACTGGATGGGCCGAGAGGGGTTTCCCTTGTAGGGGCTGGTGGAACGCCGCAATAGCGCTCAGGTGGACTCGTATGGATGTGGACTTGAGCCCAGATTGAGATAGGTGTAGGAGATAGTCCAGCACGGAGGATAAGGAAGCTTGCTGAGGTTCCTTTGACTTAGAAACACACCATGAGGAGAATCTGGTCCATTTCTGGGAGTAGCATTGTCGAGTGGCGGGCTTCCTGGAAGCTTCCAAGACCTCCCTCACTTCTTGTGAGAATTGGTGAGGGGTTACGTTGAGAGGAACCAAGCTGTCAGGTGGAGAGACTGCAGGTTGGGATGAAGTAGTGATCCTTGATGTTGAGTAAGCAGTGAAGGAAACACTGGAAGTGGTACTGGTTCCCTGCTGCTGAGTTGAAGTAGGAGGGAGAACCAAGGTTGTCTGGGCCACCGAGGAGCTATTAGAATCATGGTGGCCCGTTCGAGTTTCAGCTTAACCAGAGTCTTCTGGATCAGCGGGAATGGTGGGAACGCATATAGAAATCGTTTCCCCCAGTTCAGTAGAAAAGCATCTGCCTCGAGGCGATGAGGAGTGTAGATCCTGGAGCAAAACTGAGGCAGTTTGGAGTTGTGGGGAGCCGCAAAGAGGTCTATCTGAGGCGTCCCCCATTGCGTGAAGATTTGGTGAAGGGGGCTGGAATGGAGAGTCCATTCGTGCGGTTGTAGCAGACGGCTTAGTTTGTCTGCTAAGACGTTGTTCTCCCCCTGGATGTATACTGCTCTGAGTAGGGCGTTGTGGCACACCGCCCAGTCCCAGACTCGTAGAGCTTCCTGGCAAAGGAGGGCCGAGCCCGTGCCTCCTTGCTTGTTGATATAATACATGGCGGCCTGATTGTCTGTGCGAATGAGGATTACCATGTCGTGGAGTAGATGTTGGAAAGCTTGGAGCACATTGAAGATGGCTCTGAGTTCCAGTAGATTGATTTGGTGTAGTCTTTCCGCACTGGTCCAGAATCCTTGGGTGCGGAGGCCATCCAGGTGGGCCCCCCATGCATAATTCGACGAATCGGTTGTGAGAACTTTCTGATGGGGGGGAGAGTGCATCAGCAAACCTCTGGATGGATTCGAAGAGGTCATCCACCAAAGTAGAGACTGCCGAAGAGCAGGTGTGACTGAGATGTGTTTGGATAGTGGATCGGACGTCTGATTCCACTGTGATGCCAGGGTCCACTGGGGGATCCTGAGGTGGAGTCTGGCAAAGGGTGTCACGTGTACTGTGGAGGCCATATGGCCCAGGAGCACCATCAGTTGTCTCGCCGGTAGAGTTTGGCGAGTAGACACCGCCTGGCAGAGATGAAGAAGGGACTCCATGCGTTGCAGGGGCAGGAATGCTCGGAGTCGGGTGGTGTCCAGGACCGCTCCGATGAAGGGGAGGGACTGGGTGGGTTGTAGATGAGATTTGGAAAAGTTGATCTCGAAGCCCAAATTTTGGAGGAAGTAGGTTGTAGCCAAGGCCGCCGAAGTGACCTCTGGGGCTGACGGGGCCTTGATGAGCCAGTCGTCGAGGTATGGGAACACCTGTAGACTCCTGTCCCGGAGTGCTGCGGCCACTACCACCAGGCACTTTGTGAAGACTCTGGGGGACGAAGATAGGCCGAATGGTAGCACTCGATACTGTAGGTGCAGATTTCCCACCCGAAATCTGAGGAACTTTCGGGAGGCCGGGTGAATGGGGATGTGAGTGTAGGCCTCCTTGAGATCCAGGGAGCATAACCAGTCGTTCTGCTCGAGGAGGGGGTATAGAGAAGCCAAGGTCAGCATGCGAAACTTCTCTTTGACCAGAAACTTGTTGAGGGCCCGAAGGTCTAAAATGGGTCGCAGGTCGCCCGTTTTCTTCGGGACGAGGAAGTACCGGGAGTAAAACCCTCGGTTCAATTGGTCTGACGGGACCGGCTCGACAGCCCGAAGCTGAAGTAAGGTTTGGACTTCCTGAAGAAGAAGGGCGGTCTGCGTCGAGCTTGAAGGATACTCTCTTGGAGGATGGTCCGGGGGGACCCGGTGGAATTGAAGAGAGTATCCTTCTCTTATGATGGTGAGGACCCATAGGTCCGTGGTTATGGCCTCCCATCGATGGTAAAAAAGATGGAGGCGGCCCCCTATGGGAGAGGCCGAGGTTATGCTCCCGGGAGGGGCGTCAAAAGGGCTGGGGAGCCTTAGGTGCAGCCGGTGGCTGAGGTTTTTGCTGAGACTTCTGGGGAGGTTGTCTCTTCGCAGGCTGTCTCGCAGCAGGCGTTTGTCTGGGCATGTAACGCCGCTGGTAAATCAGGGGTGGCCTGGAAGGTCGAGACTGTTGAGGTTTGGGTTTGGGCCGCAGGATGGATTGAAAAGATTTTTCATGATCCGACAGCTTCTTGGTAACAGTTTCGATAGACTCATCGAACAGGTCAGCTCCAGCACATGGTACGTTGGCGAGTCTGTCCTGGAGGTTGGGATCCATATCGATTGTACAGAGCCATGCCAGGCGACGCATAGCTACCGCGCTTGCGGCGGCGCGTGCCGAGAGTTCGAATGCATCGAAGGAGGATTGCATCAGCTGGAGGCGTAATTGGGAGAGGGAGGCTACCACTTCCTCGAACTCGAATCAAGCTTGGTTGTCTATGAACGGAGTGAACTTGCGGAGCACCGGCAAGAAGAACTCCAGATAGGAAGAGAAAAAGAAATTGTAGTTTAGCACCCGTGACGCCATCATGGAGTTTTGGTAGAATTTTCTACCAAATTTGTCCATCGTTCTCCCCTCTCGGCCCGGCGGTACAGAGGCGTAGACCTGGGAGGGATGAGAGCGTTTAAGGGAGGACTCGACCAGTAGGGATTGGTGGGAGAGTTGAGGGCCCTCAAACCCTTTATGGTGCACGATGCGGTATCGAGCATCGAGTTTGCTGGGGATCGCCGGTATGGAATACGGTGTTTCGAAGCACTGCATGAAGGTCTGGTCCAGTAATTTGTGCAAGGGGAGCCGAAGCGACTCCGTTGGAGGGTTAGGTAAATGCATGGTGTCCAGATACTCTTTGGAGTATCGGGAGCCCGTGTCAAGGGTCACATCCAGATCATCCGCCATTTGTCGGAGGAATGATGAGAAGGACAATTGTTCCGCCAGCGTCGGTCTGTGGGACGGGCTGGAGGAGGAGGAGGCCTCCAGGTCCATGGACATCGGGGAGTGGCAAGGAGAATCGGGCACCGATGTCTCCTCGTACTCCGGGCCCCCGGGAGGGGACACCTCTGATGAGGAGTATCCCCTACGTTGCAGTTTTTTCTGCGGTGACACCTCCGAATGGCGTGAGGAGTGCCAGGATGAGTGTCTCGATCGGTGCCCGTCTCGGTGGCGGGACGGGGATCGGGATCGTCTGTGCATCGCATGGTCTCCCGAGGCCCCCAAGTGGATAGGGCTGGAAGCGGTGGATCGCAACTGGGTTTGCGATGCGGGTTCTTGCGATGCTACCCAAGTCTGGTAAGGAGTACGGAAGAACTCTTCCTGACTATGCCCAGGGCTTCGAGTATCGATCGGAGGTCTGGTCCCATGTTGGCGCGGAGGCGTAATGGGTTCTAATGGCGGCATATCGGTAAGCGAGGCTTGCCGCGTGGGCATCGCCGCCCTCCCCCGTTCGTCCTCGTCGGTTGTCGAGGTCGAACGGTGTGGGGGAGGGGGAGGGGGCGGACCGCCCCTTTGGACCGGTACCGGGAGGTCACCCTGTATGGCAGCGATGAGCCCGGGTCCGATGGTCTGCATGAGCTCAACGAATTGAGCTTCCAGCACGGACCGTAGCGAAGCCGATAAGGAGGGATCCGCACCGAAAGGGGGTCCTCCTGCACGGACATCGCGCTCCTTCGAGGCCGAGTGCTTCTGCTTAGTAGCTTTCGGCACTTTGATGACCACTGGTGGCACTGTGGAAGGAAGAGGTACCTGAACCGAGGAGACCGGGGCAGGCACCGACGTCGAGCTCGTGGATGGTGTCGGGGTGAGCGATGCCGGTTTCACCACACTCGATGCAGGAGGGGTCGATACCGGTTTTGCCCGAACCGGGGAGGTATCAGATGAAGTGGAGGCTGAGGGATCCTTAGCTGCGTCCATCTTGAACATCGATTCCCACAATAGGCAACGCCGCTTGAATGAGCGTGCCGTAAGGGTAGAGCAAGGCCTGCACGATTTCGGGATGTGGTCAGGGCCCAAACACTGCAAACAGCGCCAGTGAGGGTCCGTGAGTGAAATCGCGCGTTGGCACTTGCTGCACTTTTTAAACCCGGTGATTGGCCGGGACATAGGCCGGAAAATCTCCGCCGCGAGGTCGAAGCCAGTGGGCCTGAGCCACGTGGCCGGCCCGTTCGACCCGCCGGAGGAAATAATCTTCTTTTTTTTTTTTTTTTTTTTTAACTGAAAAAGAAAAGTACTGTTAACTGTAATTAAAAGAAAGCGAAAACGCGGACAAGGAAGGCAAATTTAACTGAATTCAGCTAGCGCATGATGAAGTTGAACTTCTCAGCTCCGCGGAAAAGAAAGAACTGAGGAGACACGCCCGGATCTCCGGGCAGGAAGGCACCGGCGCATGCGCGGTGCGGGCATCTAGAAACTTTAAGTTTCTACAAGCAACACGTGCTTGTGAGACGTCCGTACCGGGGCTCTGTCTGATGACATCACCCACTAGTGAGAATACCTGCCTGCTTGTCCTGGGATAATCCAGATATACAATGTCGACCGGGTCACCCTTGTCTATCCGCTTGTTTACTCCCTCGAAGAAGTGCAGCAAGTTTGTCAAGCAAGATCTTCCTTTGCTGGTTGGTCCTCATCAGATCGTGTTCATCAAGGTGTAGTCCTTTATCAGCGCCTCTACCATCTTTCCTGGTACCTAGGTCAGACTCACTGGTCTGTAGTTTCCCGGATCACCCCTCGAACCTTTCTTGAAGATCGGCGTAACCTTCACCACCTTCCAGTCTTCCGGAATTCTTCCTGATTTGATCAACAGGTTGGCTATTAGTTGAAGCAGTTCCACTATAGCCCTTTTAGTTCCTTGATTACCTTTGGATGGATGCCATCCGGTCCTGGGGATTTATCATTTTTAAGCCTATCAATCTACCTGCATACCTCTTCTAGACTGCCCGTCAAACTTGTCAGTTTCCCATCTTCGTTTCCCAAGTATAGCCTGTTGGCTTCTGGTATGTTGTGTATATCCTCCTCAGTAAACAAAGACATTAAAAAATGTGTTCAGGTTGTCAGCGAAGGCTTTGTCCTCCTTTAGCACTCCCTTTATTCCATGGTCATCCAACGGCCCCCACCATTTCCTTCGTGCATCGTTTCCCCTTAATAGATCAAAAGAACGGCTTGAAGTTTTTTGCCTCCTTGGCTATTTTTTCCTCGTAGTCTCTTTTGGCCCCTCTCACTGCCTTATGGCTTTGATCCTGTTTGTGCTTTTTCCAGATTTCGTCTGTTTTTGACCTCTTTCATTCCTTAAATGAAGTCTTCTTGTCTCTGATCGCTTCCTTCACCGCTATGAAGTAAGCCATGCTGGTTCTTTGTTCTTTTTCTTCTTGGATCCCTTGTTGATACGCAATATATATATAGATTTTGTGCCTCGGTGACTATGTCCTTAAAAAGGGACCATGCTTGCTCCAGCATCTTTACATTGCTTATCCTCTTCTTAATCTTCTTCTCCACCATGAGTCTCATCCCTTCGTAATTCCCCTTTCGGAAGTTCAGCGCCCGCACCTGGAGTACTGTGTTCAGTATTGGTCACCGTACCTTAAGAAGGATATGGCAACACTTGAGAGGGTCCAGAGGAGAGCGACACGAATGATTAAGGGCATGGAAAACCTCTCATACACTGAAAGATTGGAGAGACTGGGGCTCTTCTCCCTGGAAAAGCGGAGACTCAGAGGAGATATGATAGAGACCTACAAGATCATGAAGGGCATAGAGAAAGTAGAGAGGGACAGATTCTTCAAACTTTCAAAACATATAAGAACAAGAGGGCATTCGGAAAAATTGGAAGGGGACAGATTCAAAACAAATGCTAGGAAGTTTTCTTTACCCAGCGTGTGGTGGACACCTGGAATGCACTTCCAGATGACGTAATAGGACAGAGTACGGTACTGGATTTCAAGAAAGGATTGGATGATTTCCTGCTGGAAAAAGGGATAGAGGGGTATAGATAGGGAGCTACTGCGCAGGTCCTGGACCTGTTGGGCCGCCGTGTGAGCGGACTGCTGGGCACGATGGACCTCGGGTCTGACCCAGTGGAGGCATTGCTTATGTTCTTATAGCCGTCGTTCTGGATCGATGTTTTGCCCCTGTGTCCAGGTCGAAGCGGATCATATTGTGATCACTGGTTCCCAGTGTCCCTTCTACTTCTACACCTTCTGATATGTCCTTCTTTTTGAAGGATCTTGTGGCTACTCTTAGAATTTACTTTGAATCACTCACTCCTGACCCTCAAATTTCAGCTTTAGTGCATGTGCGCTTTTAACCTTGTTTAAAATCTGTTCTCCCAAAAAACTACTGAATGAGAAAGACCTCAAACTCTTGATCCAAGATTTAATTTTGAACAAGCTGGATTACTGTAATGTTCTTTATATGATCTGAAGTGTTCATCTTTAAACTGGCTTCAACTGAAAACACACTGTAAAATTCCTTTATAATCCTCTCAGATCAGATCATACTACCTTTATTCTTGCTGAACAACACTGACTAATCAAGCTATTAAGGGCTAAGTTTAAAGTGCTGATGCTGGCCCTTAGAGCACTGCATACCAGTACATGCAAATATTTAGCAAAATTTTCATCCCAATGCTCTTGTCAGGACTCTAAAATTATCACAGAGTAACCTCATCATTCTTTCAGTTTCTACAAATCTCATTTAAGAGGTCCTTCTACAAAAAAGCATTATGTTTTAGATTTAATGTGCTGTAATGCAGGATTTTAATAAGTGGCAAGCTCAAAACTAATGCTGCATCAAGAAGGGGTGGTTTTTATTGCAGGTCGTACATTAGCACTCATATTAATGAGTGGTACCTATTCCCAGTTAACACAAACACAGTAACACTTACCACCTCCTATTTAACAGACAGTACAGTGGTACCTTGGATTACGAGCATAATCCGTTCCAGGAGCATGCTCGTAATCCAAAATGCTCATTTATCAAAGCGAGTTTCCCCATAGGAAATAATGGAAACTCACTTTGATACGTTCCCACCCCCCCACCGAGGCCAGCAGCGCTGCTCCCCCCCCACGAGAACCAGCACTGCTCCCCCCAAAGGCCCCACGATCTGACACCCTCCCCCCCGCCATCGGGCACTCCTACGCCGCAATCGGGCACCCCCCCCACCATGACCTGAAGTCCCACAGAGCCCTCTTCTTACTTTAACGTAGCACCGGCATGTCGGCCTCCTCTTCTGTGCTGGCCTTGAGCATGCGCGTTCTCGTTCGAGAACGCACGTGTGAGTTCACGTTCTCGGAGAGAACGTGAACTCGCAGGCCTTGAGCATGCGCTCATGCTCAAGGCCAGCACAGAAGAGGAGGCCGACATGCCGGTGCTACATTAAAGTAAGAAGAGGGCTCTGGGGGACTTCAGGTCGCGGCTGGGGGGTGCCCGATCACGGCGGGGAGGTGCCTGATGGCGGGGGGGGGGGGGGGCACTCGTAAATCGAGGCGCGCTCGTTTTCCGAGGCACCAATTTTGCGAATATTTTGCTCATCTTGCAAAACACTCGTTAACCGAGGTACCACTGTATATGGTCTCACGATAACTCTCCATTAGCCAGTTAGCATACCATAAGTGCAATGGATTAGCTGGCTAATGCGTTCATGCTCACTCTCTGCCCATGTCACACCCCTGACAGATATATTTAGTTAAAGCGTGGTTATCGCATGAGAAATGGCAAACTACTGTAAAACAGACATGCAATACAGTAGTCTGTTTCAGCGTATTAACTGCACACTGAGCTTACGAATGAGCATAGAAGTCTGAGCCATATTTTCCCAAATTCAAAGCTGGTTGAAAAACCTGGTTCTTTACTCATGCCTTTACATCTGTTGTGCCACAGTTTCTTAGTATAGTAGATATTGTCTTCTCTAGTCAGTAGTTTATATATTTTGTTCATCTGTGTTCTCCATGAATCTCCCGGCCCATCATTTATGTTTTATTGTTAGATCATTTATTTATTTCTCTGCTTGATATTCCGCTGATTATTTTTATACATTACTCTGGAAGAGTCATGTAAATCAGTTCATCAAATAAACATAACTAAATTATTTATATTTCCACTTCCTTTTTCTTGCTGGTTATTCTTCTACCTATGCAATAAAAAGTCTTCTCTTGTACATGATGCCCTAAAGCACAGTTACTTACCGTAACAGGTGTTATCCAGGGACAGCAGGCATATATTCTCACATGTGGGTGACGTCATCTACGGAGCCCCAGCGCGGACAGCTTTTCAAGCAAACTTGATTGAAGTTTCAAGTTTGCTATGCTGCACCACGCATGTGCATGCCTTCTTGCCCACTAGAGGGCGCATTCCCACCTCGTGGTCCTCAGTTCCATATCCAGCAAAGAAGCCATCCCCGGGGAGGAGGGCGGGTTGTGAGAATATATGCCTGCTGTCCCTGGATAACACCTGTTACGGTAAGTAACTGTGCTTTATCCCAGGACAAGCAGGCATGATATTCTCACATGTGGGTGACCTCCAAGCCAACCAAAAAAGGGCAGGTGAGAGGATGGCAATTTAGGAAAACAGATTTCGCAAAACTGACTGGCCAAACAGGCCGTCACTCCTGGAAAACGTATCCAGACAGTAGTGGGAGGTGAAAGTATGAACCAAAGACCAAGTGGCAGCCTTGCAGATGTCCTCCATCGGAGTAGACCGGAGGAAAGCAACAGAAGCTGCCATCGCTCAGACCTTATGTCCCGTGACCCGACCATGCAACTCGAGACCAGCCTGAGCGTAACAAAAAGAAATACAAGCAGCCAACCAGTTGGACAAGGTGCGCTTGGAAACAGGACATCCCAACCGATTAGGATTAAAGGACAAAAATAATTGAGGAACCTTCCGATGAGACTTGGTGCGTTGAAGATAAAAAGCCAACGCCCTCTTACAGTCAAGCGTGTGAAGCGCCGCCTCCCCAGGATGAGCGTGGGGCTTCGGAAAAAACACCAGAAGAACAATGGACTGATTGAGGTGGAAATCAGACACAACCTTAGGTAAAAATTTAGGATGGGTGCGAAGAACCACCTTGTCATGATGGAACACAGTAAAGGGCGGGTCCGCAACCAAAGCCTGCAGCTCACTAATCCGACGAGCGGACGTGAGCGCAAGCAAAAAGATCACCTTCCAAGTGAGAAACTTAAGAAGAGACTTGTCGATAGGCTCAAAAGGAGGTTTCATCAGCTGAGCCAAGACCACATTAAGATCCCAAACCACAGGAGGAGGTTTCAGAGGAGGATTAACATTCACTAGACCCCTCTTGAAACGAATCACCAGAGGATGAAGAGAGAGAGATCGCCCCTCTAGATGCCGATGGAAAGCAGCAATAGCACTGAGATGCACCCGAATGGAAGTCGTCTTCAGCCCAGACTTGGACAAATGCAACAAATATTCCAGAACCGAGGACTCCGGAACCGAACTCGGATCCAGATGGTGCGAGGAACACCAGGATGAAAATCTGGTCCACTTCTGGGAATAACAAAGCCAAGTCGAGACCTTGCGCGAGGCTTCTAACACCTCCCTGACCGACTGAGAAACAGAAACCGAAGTCAGGGGGAAAGGAACCAAGCCGTCAGATGTAGGGACTGAAGATTGGGATGCAACAGCGAACCCCGACTTTGAGACAGCAGAGAGGGAAAAACAGGTAGAAGCAGAGGCTCCCTGACACTGAGTTGAAGGAGCAGGGAGAACCAGTGCTGACGAGGCCACCGAGGCGCAATGAGAATCATAGTGGCTCTGGATGACTTGAGATGAACCAACGTCCTCAAGATCAGAGGGAAAGGCGGAAACGCATAAAGGAACCTCCCTCCCCAGTCGAGAAGGAAGGCATCGGCCTCGAGACGGTCCGGGGAGTACATCCGAGAACAATAGAGGGGCAGTTTGCGAGTCTCCGGGGAGGCAAACAGATCCACCTGAGGAGTCCCCCAGTGGTCGAAGACCTCGCGCAGAACTCGGGAGTTTAGCGACCACTCGTGCGGCTGGAGGAGACGACTGAGTTTGTCGGCCAGACAATTCTTCTCTCCCTGAATGTAAACCGCCCGCAGGAAGATGTTCTGGGAGGCCGCCCATTCCCAAAGTCGCAGAGCTTCCCGGCACAGGGACCACGAGCCCGTCCCCCCTTGTTTGTTTACATAATACATCGCCACTTGGTTGTCCGTCCGCACGAGTACTACCTGATCGTGCAGCAGGTGGCAGAACGCTCGAGCAGCCAGAAAAATGGCACGAAGCTCCAACACATTGATGTGACAAAGACGGACCTCCGCCGACCATAGACCTTGAGTCTGCAGACCGTCGAGATGAGCCCCCCACGCGTACTCCGAAGAGTCCGTGGTCAGGACCTTGCGATGCAGAGGGACGAGAAAGAGCAAACCCCCGGAAAGATTGGAAGAGTTGGTTCACCAACGGAGCGAGCGTCTCAAGGAAGGAGTCACTGTTACAGGCAAGGAAAGTGGGTCCCGATCCTGACGCCACTGGGAGGCCAAGGTCCACTGAGGAAGTCTTCAGGTGCAATCAGGCGAACGGTGTAACATGAACCGTCGACGCCATATGGCCAAGCAGAATCATCAGACGATGCGCTGAGACGGAGCGCTGCAGCGAAATCTGACGGCACAGTCGAAGCAGAGCCTCCAGCCTCGGAGGGGGGAGGAACGCACGAAGGTGAACCGTGTCCAGCACGGCCCCGATAAACTGAAGGGATTGAGCAGGGCACAGCTGCGATTTGGGAAAGTTCACTTCGAACCCCAGACTTTGAAGGAAAGTAATAGTCTGTTGGGTCGCTGAGATAACCCCCTCCCTGGACGATGCCTTGATCAGCCAATCGTCCAGGTAAGGAAAGACCTGTCGCCCCCGAGACCTCAGGGCAGCCGCGACTACCACCATGCACTTCGTGAAGACTCGAGGGGACGACGCCAGCCTGAAAGGAAGGACCCGATACTGAAGATGCAACTCCCCCACCTGGAACCGTAAAAACTTGCGGAAGGCGGGATGCACCGGAACATGAGTGTACGCTTCCTTCAAGTCCAGGGAGCACATCCAATCCCCCTCTTCCAACAGAGGGTAGAGAACCGGAAGCGATAACATACGGAACTTCTCTCGAACCAGGAACTTGTTGAGCTTCCGGAGGTCCAAAATGGGACGTAAGTCCCCGGTCTTCTTTGGGACCAAAAAGTAACGGGAGTAAAACCCGTTTGTTTGGGGTGACCGGCTCCACTGCCTGAAGGCTCAACAAGGCCCTGGCCTCCGAGAGGAGAAGAGGAAGCTGGGCTCGACTAGGAAGAGAGGTCCCTGGCGGTTGTTTCGGTGGCGAGGCCGAGAAGTTCAGCGAGTAACCCTCGGAGATGAGACGGAGCACCCAAGCGTCTGACGTGATCATCGCCCAGGCCGAATGAAAGGCCCGCAGCCGGCCCCCGATGGGCAGGGGGTCCGGCGAGAGTGCGGAGGGGGCCCGCCCCCATCCGCTCATCACGTCAAAAGGACGACGCCGGCTTAGACGCCCCTTGCGCCTGAGGTTTAGGTTGGCCCCCTCTGCCCTGCTGCGGAGGGCGCCGGGGCGGAGGTCTAGAAAATGCTGGCGTCGACTTCTGAGGGTATCGCCGCGGTGGAGGTCTAAACGGCTTCTGTGGCGGTACCCGTGGCTTAGGACGAACCAAGGAGGCGATGGAGCGCTCATGTTCGGACAGGCGTTTGGTCGCCGCCTCCAAGGACTCATCGAACAATTCCGATCCAACACATGGCAGATTGGCCAGGCGCTCCTGTAAGTTCGGGTCCATATCAACCGTTCGGAGCCATGCCAGACGGCGCATCGCTACTGCAAAGGCGGAGACTCTGGAGGCCAACTCAAATGCGTCGTAAACCACATGAAAAAGGTATAGACGCAGTTGGGACAAGTCGGCCATAAATTTGCCAAAGTCCCCCTTATGAGAATCCGGCATGACCCCATGATAACGGGGTAACGCCTTCACCATCTGCCTCAGATAAGATGAAAAAGTGAAAGCATAATTTAGGACCCTGGCCGCCATCATGGAATTGGAATAGAGGCGGCGACCAAACTTGTCCAGGGTCCGCCCTTCCCGCCCGGGAGGGACCGCAGCGGAGACCCTAGAAGGCTGGGACTTCTTTAACGCCGACTCCACCAGCAACGACTGGTGAGACAGTTGCGCTTTCTCGAAGCCCTTGCATGGGATGGTACGGTACTTCGACTCCATTTTAGATGGAACCGCTGTGACTGTAAGAGGGGAGTCCAAGTTCCTCAGGAAGGTCTGATGGAGAACTTTATTAAGAGGCAGACGAGGCGTCTCCCTCGGGGGAGAAGGTAAATCCTGCTCCTCCAAAAACTCCTTGGTGTATTGTGAACCAGACACCAGGTCCAGGTCCAAGGTCCTCCCCATATCAAGGACAAACCTCGAAAAGGAGGAGGGTTTGGACGGCGGGGAGGGAGATCAAGAGGCCCGCATCGCCAAAAAGGAAGGGGAAGCCTCACAGGAATACTGAGGTTCCCTACCAGACCCCGAGCCCCACGAGGCCGTCCCGAGCGACCTCGATGGGGTCGGGGACCGCCTATGCCCCGAGGAGCCCCTGTGGGAAGTCCCCGGGGTACGAGGCACCGAGGCCTGCCCCTTCCATTTCGGCGAGGAGTCTTCGACAGCCCTCCCTCGGAGGAACGGAACAACCTCGGATTATCGAGGCGGAGCTCCGAGACACGCAGCGTCTCCGCCCCGGTTGGCGAGGAGCGACCGCGCCTCCGAGGAGACCCCCGAGGGCGCTTGGGCTTCCTCGGCTGGCGCTTCGCCCGAGGCCGATCCGAGGGCGAGGAGCCCCGTAAGGACCTCGACGAGGAGGAAGTGGAAGAGATCCTCCGAGCTCTCCGCACCTTCTCCCGAGGCCGCACACTCCGCTCCGGCTGGTCGACCGAGGTCGAGGGCAAGGTCGGGGTCGAGGCCAGAGCCACCCCGGGGGCCGAAGTCGAGGGCACCGAGACCGAGGCTGCCGAAGCCGGAGCACCGAGGCCGAAGCCGGCTGTAGGTGCGCGAGGGCGCCGGACAGCTCCGAGGCAATGAGGGCACGGAGCAAGTCCTGGAAAACCGTACCCCCCTTCATGGCCGGTAGATCCGGGGCCAGCGGGTGCTCCCTCGAGGGCGACCTCGGTCTCGAGTATTCCCGCGGGGCACCCGACTTCGACGATCGGGGCGGGGCCGAGGACGACCCACCCGCCCCCGTCGAGGATCCCGAGGATGGCTTCTTCGAAGTTGGAACTGAGGAAGGAAGCGAGGACTTACCCCCCGTCGACTTCGAAGTCGAGGACGCCGGCTTCGACGAAGCAGGATGTCTCGGCGAGGCCGAGGGAGTTGAGGCCGAGGTCAAGGCCGGGGCCGAAGCCGAGGCCTACGTCGAGGCCTGCGCCACGGGGTCCACAGCAAAGAGCTCCGCCATTCTGGCACGACGGCGGCGGAGAGCTCTCGGCTGAAAAGTCGAGCACCGAGGACAGGAATCGGTGGGGTGCTCGGGACCCAGGCAAAGCAAGCACCACTGGTGGGGATCGGTGAGAGAAAGTAGCCGATCGCACCGGGTGCACTTTTTAAAGCCCGTCAAGGGACGGGACATGAAATCGAAAAAGGCCGGGAACGTCACGAGGTCCCGCGGCCGCGGCTACCGGGAGCCCCCGGAGCCGAACGAAAAAATCCTTTTTTTTTTTTTTTTACGATTGCCGACACACGAACGAATAAAGAAAAATAAAGCAAGCACAGCGACCGAGAAAAACGACTCAGACGCGGTGTCAAAAGGCAAAAAAGAGAGAGCACAATTTCCACAGGGCTTCTGGCTCCGCGGAAAAAACTGAACTGAGGACCACGAGGTGGGGATGCGCCCTCTAGTGGGCAAGAAGGCATGCACACGCGTGGTGCAGCGTAGCAAACTTGAAACTTCAATCAAGTTTGCTTGAAAAGCTGTCCGTGCTGGGGCTCCGTAGATGACGTCACCCACATGTGAGAATATCATGCCTGCTTGTCCTGGGATAATGGTCAGTTCATTTAATAGGAGGCATAACATTTTATTCAAAATCCTATGTACAACAATCTTCACTCTATAAAATATTCAAAAACAATCTACATATCACTACAATCTTATGAATATTTTCTTTTTTTCTTGAATATAATGTCTACAGTGGTGGTTGCAGATCTAGGATTTGAAACACCTGGAAATCCACGCCGCTCCCTGAATGGCTGCCGTTAGTTCTCACGATTAAAGAAGCAATTCATATTTATCCTTTCCACTCTACTCAGTATTTTATAGACCTCTATTGTATCACTCCTGAGCCATCTATTCTCCAAGCTGAAGAGCCCTAGCAGCTTTAGCCTTTCCTCATAGGGAAGTCGTCCCATCCTTTTTATCATTTTCATCGCCCTTCTCTGTACCTTTTCTAATTTCACTACATCTTTTTGAGATATGGTGACCAGAATTGCACACAATATTCAAGGTGCGGCCATAACATAGAGCGATTCAAGGGCATTATAGCATTTTTACCTTTGGCGGCTACACCTCTAACCTAATGGTAACATTAAAACTCAGTCCTGAATCTGTTGACAAGGCTGACTTGGACTGGCACACTGAGGTAAAAACCCTATACAAAGGACTAGCGCCAGGCATAAAGATCAAATACTATCTCCACAAATACTCCTCCTCCTGGTGTAGCGATGACTTAAGAACTAAGAAAAGAGAATCAAGGAAAGTGGAAAGAAATGGTACGAACCCAGTCTTAACAGTGACAGATCCAAATGGAAGGAACTACATGAAGAATATAAAAAAGCCACCCTAGAGGCTAAAGAGATATATGATGCACAACAATTATTAAATGCCCCCCAATAGATCAAAAAACCTTTTTAAGCTAAGAAAAAAGATACGTCGCAAAGAGACAACTAATGCCTTACCATAGAACTCAACAGCGAAACGCTCTCAGACTACTTCACTGACAAAGCAGACAAAATACAGTCTCACTTCGACTCCACTGCCCTACAGATCCCCTCACAACTCAGACAAGATAATTAAAACTACAACTGGGAACCTAACTCACTTTGAAACTGTCTCCCACAATGACATCACCGAGATACTAGACACTATTCACTCTTCTGGCTTAAACCTTAGACCCCTGTTCGCCTCTTAGTGGCTGTGAAAGACACCTTTGTAAACTCCATCCTTCCCCTCATCAAAACCTCTCTACAAATAGGCATAGTGCCCGCAAACAGGAAGTCAGCAGATCTTGAAAAAACCTACACTCGACCCTAACATGCCCAGCAGCTTTACACCTGTCTCCAACCTACCCTTTATCTCCAAGATCCTGGAAAAACCAGTGTTAAACCAATTACACTCTTTCATCAACAAACAAGGAGCCCTATCTGCCTTCCAATCAGGATTCAGGACATTCCAAAGTACTGAAAAAAATCCTTGAGGACTGCTGAAAATTCATGGGTAAGGGTAACAATGTCCTTCTAGTGCTACTGGACCTCAGTGTGGCATTCGACACTATTGACCATCCTCTCCTCATTGCACAGCTATTTGAAATTGGTATCTGAGAAACTGTATTATAATGGTTCACCTTCTCCCTGAATAATACATCCCAAAGTGTACTGCTCAACAAAGCGCTATCAAAACCGAAACTGATCAAATATGGTGTTCCAAAGGGGGATCTACTATCCCCCTTATTATTCAACCTCTACATTAGATGAGTCCTAGACATAGCCCACAAATACCAAATATAGATTCACTCCTTCATGGATGACATCCAACTATACCTACCATTAAGAGAACCCGTGACACCCAAATCGCTAAACTCCTAAACTGCCTCTTGGAAAATGTCCGTCAACAAATTACAACTAAACGTCTCCAAAACGGAACTCCTTTGGATCCACAAATAACACTACAACTACATTCATCCATCGCTACACTGGAACTCAACTACCATAACTGCAAAAGACCAAGCACACAGTCTAGGAATACTCCTTGACTCCAACCTATCACTTTCCAATCATCTTAAGAAAATAAGTAATGCCTCTGCTGGGTCAGACCTGAGGTCCATCATGCCCAGCAGTCCGCTCACGCAGCAGCCCAACAGGTCCATGACCTGTGCAGTAATCCTATATTAATACCCTTCTAGCCCCTTAGGTGGTATCTTCCTCATTTTACTACCTGCAACAACTCCGAAAAATAAGGAACTACTTTTCTGAGTCTGACTTCACCCAGCTACACTATGCTGGTCTCGCAAAGAACAAAACGCGGTAATCAGACTTCTAAAAAACCTCCGTGTCCACAACCCTGTCTCTCAGACTCTATCATCGGTTCACTAGCTACCCATAGCCAAATGTTGTGTCTTCAAGGGCCTGATGCTAGCATTCAAATCCTTGCACAACATGTCACTGGGCTACACCAAGCTTCATCTGTATCTGCTCCCAGGATGAAATATTCCTTAAAACACCTCCTAGTCGTGCTCTTCAACTGCAAACTGCCAAACCATGTTCCTACACCCACATCATACCAACCCAATGGAATCAAATGCCCCCACAGATTAGATCACTTGAAGGACTCCTCAACTTTAGGAAAGCAATAAAAACATAACATACCGCATAACCATTAAATTAACAAAAGATTAAATAATAAAGCTACAAATGGATTAAAGAGCTTGAAAATTTGCAGTTAATTACACAAAAATTTGGAGAACAAATAAGTTTTTAATTGTTTCCTAAAATATAATTATTTCAGCCTCCACATGCTGAGGAATGTATGATCCTATTTTCGCCAACAACATTTTGCCGTCCTTGTCCAATCCATCATCCTCTCCAAATTAGACTACTGCAATGCCATCTACTTAAGCCTATAAAAAAAAAAGTCTTCAAAGACTCCAGCTAATCCAGAATACTGCAGCCAAGTTGATCTTTGCAAAACGCAAGTCTGACCATGTCTCCCCACTCCTAGCCAAACTTCACTGGCTCCCAGTGATTTCCAAAATCCATTTCAAATGCTCCTGCCTGGCTTTTAAGATCATTCACAGCATCCTTCCTTAATCCCACTATCTTATAACTCCTCGAGTCCTGACTCTACCAGACACGCCCAAAGGTATAAATTATCCTTCCCCTCTCTACACGGTATTTGCTATGCAGGCAAACTGGGAAAATCCCTTCTCTTCAGAATCACAGGTTTTTGGAACGACCTTACTACCCCGCTGCGGAACCTGGGCTCCCTCCAATTATTCCGCAAGCAACTGAAAACCTGGCTTTTCACTAAAATGTAATTCTATCCCCCCTTACTCTTCTCTTCTATATATAAGTTCATGTAAACCTTTTTTTTCCTTCTCTTCCTATATTTTAAGTTCTTGTAAACCGTGCCGAGCTCCACAACATCTGTGGAGATGATGCGGTATATAAACTTAAGGTTTAGTTTAATTTAGTTTAGAAGCAAAGGATGATAATAGATGTTTGAACTCCTTATCCCAGACGGCAGTTTGATAGGAAAGAGTGCGCTCATGATATTTTCTAAATTTACAACCTGAAATAGGTGGAAATGTAAAAAGACGATGAGTTTTACGAAGGCACCTTTGTGCCGAAATATAAAACGATTTCGACGTTTTACCTAACTCCCCCACCAATGACCAACAGATTACAAAGAAATGTATATTGATACAAGATCCTCAGTATGTGTTGCTTTAGGATAAAAACTTGTATTGAAAAACCTTGCACTGTAACTACGGCACATTGCAAACTGTATATTATAAGGCTCATAATCAAAACTTTCAAATGTCTAAAAACCCGCCTAAATCAGCACTTTGATGTCCTAATAGAAAGGTTGTCCAAGTGCCAATAATCAAACCGACTTTCTGGATGTATAGTGGGACTTCTTATGCTTCTGAATGCCGCTGTGCGCCCAAAGCTGAAAGGGACATATCTAGAGGAGTGGGCAGGGCAGTATTTGGGCGGGATGTGGGCCGACTTAGATGAACTGCAGGGATAATTGAATGTTTTACTAGAAAACCTGGATGAAACTTAAGACATTGTGAGTTATACGATGTGAAAATAGGTATAAGTGCCAAAAAGGTATCCAAAGTGACCAGATTACCAGTGCAGAGACAAAGTAAAGACCCGCACACACTCCCCCACAAAGATCAGAATAAAAAAGTACATACTTGTTTCCAGATCATTGGCACCTGGTGCACACAGGTGATTTAAATAGCCTGGGGGGTGGGCTAGTGATCCATAGAGAAGAGCAGCAAGTCCTATAAGCCACTCTAACCACTACATTTATGGTGGAAAATGTAAGCTCACCAAAACCCTACTCCACTGCCATATGGCACCTGCAGCCATAAGGGCTATTGGGATTGTAGACAGGTGGGTATAGTGGATTTTTGGGGTGTTTGGGGGGGCTCACCATAACCTATAAGGGAGTTCTGGTGAGATGTTTATGTGGCAGCCTTTATGTGAAGTTCACAGCAGTGCCCCACTGCTCTGTTGCCATGTGTGGGTGGCCAGACCATTACAAGATTGGACCCTCCCACGTCCAAATAGTCTTGATCTGGGCATTTGGGACTTGGCCAAAATTTTGGTCAAAATAGTTGTATAGTCTGACGTCCTGGTTGTCTGGGCGACTCAATATCCTGGATGCCCAGATAGACGATTTAAGAAAAAACAAAAAACTATATGTTTTTGAAAATGGGCATTTTCCCACTGCTGACTTTGGGCATCTAGCACCATACATCCAAATTGGACTTATGCATATGTTATATTTATGCCCCTCTATGTATATTGGTATTAGATCCTTAGTATGTGTTGAGTTAGGATAAAAACTTGTACCAGAAAATAAAAAAAACTTGTAGCATATCTATGGTAAATTGTAACTTGTTAACAGTATATTACGTATGTTAACCTGTAACCCGTTCTAAGCTCGTTGGGGAGGATGGGATAGAAAACGAAGTAAATAAATAAATTTGTTTTCCATTCCTTTCCATTCCAAAAGAATGGACTCCACCTTAACCTGGATGGCATCAGGCTGCTGGCACTAACATTTAAAAAGGAGATATAACAGCTTTTAAACTAAGATGGGGGAAAAAGCTGAAAGTCGCCCAGAAGTGCATGGTTTAGTGTAGAGTATCCTTGAAGAATACTATTGAAGCAGGACATTTAAGGAATCCCAATAGACAGGCTTCAAAAATGGTGGAAGAAAGCCAGGAGTGGTTAAGAGTAGAGTAAAGGATGTAAATTATACCCATCAGCTCCTAAGCAGCTTGTAGATGCAAGGAACAAATACAATTTGAAGTGTCTGTATACAAATGCTAGAAGCCTAGAAAATAAAATGGGAGAGCGATCAAAGGAACCATCTGTTTACTTGGATAACTTTGCTAATTCTAGAGCTAATACATGCTGACGAGCACTGACTTCCCGGGATGTGTACATTTATCAGGGGTTTGAAGAAAGTTGGAAGAATTACAGATAAGTTCATGTTATTCAATATTGGAACTTGTTTCCACCCTGGATGAAAGAATAAATACGGTACTATTTGTTCCCTGCGCCGTTAGTGTCATTTGAGTACAGATGGAGTTTTTTTGTGCCAGTGATCAGAGTTATGCAGCACAGAGTTGTATTAGTGAAGCTGCTGTTTTGTTTTGAGGCTTTTTTCTCCATCATGTTGATATAATTGTTTAAGTATCTCTTGACATGTTTGGGCACATTTGAGCAATAGCCGGATAGTCGTCGCCCATAACAGATTTCAATTACCCCAATATTGAATGGATAAATGTTACATCAGGGAGGTAAAATTCTAAGATGCAATAAATGACTGCTTTCTGGGGAAAATGGTCCAGTAGCCAACAAAAGGGGGAGCTAGTTTAGATTTAGTCCTTAGTGGAATGAAGGTCATAGTATGAGAGAGATAACGATGTTTAACGAATCATCTTATTTCATGTAACATGTTTACTTTTATAACTTTTTGTAAACCAAGTTGAACTTCTGGTTATGTGGTCAATAAGCACAATGTTATGTTATGTTATCATAACATGATCAAATCTGAGCTATCTAGAGTGAAGTCATTAAGGAAAACAACTGTAGCAGCATTTAATTTTCGAAAGGGCACCTACAATAAAATGAGAAAAATGGCAAAAACTCACAGTAACAATTTTTTCAGATATATCAGAAGTAGAAAGCCTTTAAGGGAATCTGTGGGATCATTAAAGAGCAAAAGGGGCACTCTGGTGAAGATAAGGCCATAGTGGAGAGACTGAATAAATTATTTCTTCGATCTTTATGGAAGACGTAAAAGATCTACCCATATCAGAAATGGTTTTCAACATTGAAGATGCAGAGGAACTGAAAAAAAAATCACGGTGAACCTGAAAGATGTACTGAGCCAAATTGAGATAAACCTTAGGGTACTGAAAGAACTCAAACATGAAATTTCTAATCAGCTGTTAATGATCTGTAACCTGTCACTAAAATCGTCCATAGTACTTGAAGAATGGAGTGACCAATGTAATGCCGATTTTTATAAAAGGTTCTAGGGGTGATCCAGAAAACTACAGACCGGTAAGCCTGACTTCAGTAACTGGCAAAATAGAGGAAACTATTATAAAATTACGGAACATGTAGACAAACATAATTTAATGGAACAGAGTCAGCATGGGTTCAGCCAAGGGAGGGAGGTCTTGACTCAGCAATTTGCTTCATTTCTTTGAAGGTGCAAATAAACATGTGGATAAAAGTAAGCCAGTTAATGTATGGTATCTAGATTTTTAGAAAGCTTTTGACAAAGTTCCTTATGAGAGACTCCTGAGAAAACTAAAAGGTATGGGATAGGAGGCAGTGTTCAGTGGTGGATTAGCAATGAAAACAGAGGATAGGGCTAAATGGCCATTTTTTTCAATGAAGGAAGGTAGATAGTGAAGCATACTGGGAGCGGTGTTATTTAACATATTTATAAATGATCTGGAAATTGGAACGATGAGAGGTAATTAAATTTACAGATCAGAAAATTTTAGATGGTTGCAGCTGAAGCATGCCATTCAGACGAGGTTCCTTGACTGGAAAATCTTTAATAGATCATTTATTATTCTATTGTCCATTTATTATGAATTTTTGGAAATCAATTTGGGACCAAATTAACTGTTTATTAGATAACCCAGTGGCATTATCATATGATACTGTGCTGTTTGGTATGGCTATGAGAGCAAAAAGTCAGATTTCTACAAATAATAACAAATTATTACTTATAATGACTGGGGTTGCCATTCAACAAATTACGTTTACTGTAATTGGAAAAATTGGAGTAGATTAAATTATAATTTCTGGTGGAATTCCTTATGTCATATTTATAAAATGGAGAGATTTTTTGCAATACAGCGGGGTTGTTTCAGGAAATTTCAAGATGTTCAGGAGCCGTTAACAAAGTATTGTACTGATTAGATGAAATTTTCTTTTCCCTTAAATTTATAAGTTCAATTGTGAGGGAAGGAGGGGGGAATTGTATTGTTACATATTGTATAAGGTATTGATTATATGATAGGTGAGGGTGGGAAGGGTAGGAGATAAGAGTATATTACTTGTTCCATTGATGATTATTAAGTGATATTGTTTATTGTTAATTTGTTTGGAAATATTATCACACTTATTGTAAGTTTGAAAATGAATAAAGAATTAAAAAAAAAAAAAATTTGCAGATTACACAAAAATATTCAAAGTTATCAAAATGCATGTGGACTGTGAAAAATTGCAAGAAGACCTTAGGAAATTGAAAAACTTGGCAACCAAATGGCAGATGAAATTTAATGTGGATAAATGCAAGGTGATGCACATTGGGAAGAATAAAATCAGTTACCAGATGCTAGAGCCCACCTTAGGAGTCAACATCCAAGAAAAAGATCTGGTATTACTGTAGACACATAATGGAGGTCTACAAAAATCCCAAGTAGTGTAAACCGGGTACAAGTGAATCAATTTTTAACTTCATCAAAAATTACAGAGTAGGGGATATTCAATGAAATTACTTTTAAAACCAATAGAAGAAAATATTCTTTTGTTCAAAAATAGTTACACTCTGGAACTCGTTGCCAGAAGATGTAGTTACAGCGGTTAATGTAGATGGGTTTAAAAGAGGTTTGGACAAGATTCTGGAGGAAAATTTCACTGTCTGCTATTGAGACAGATATGAGGGAAGCCACTACTTGGCCTGGGATCAGTAACATGGAATGTTGCTACTATTCGGGTTTCTGCCAGGTATTTGTGACCTGGACTGGCCACTGTGGAAACAGAATACAGGCTAGATGGACCCAGCTTCTTAGCACACTAATTAAATGAACACTGCTGATATGAAGACCAGGAATGACTTTTTCTTAAAGCTGGGGAAAGAACTATATAAAGCCAGGAAAACTTACAATAGAATGTATAAAAATGCACCAATATATAACATGTAGTCAAAGTAAATTGACTGCATTCTTTTCCTCATGATCATATCTGTTTATAAACAAAGACAATACCACGGAAAATTAAATCAGTATAGATGTATTTTTCATAACAAGCATTACACTATTTCTTTTAAAGGTACAAATCTTACTTAAATAACGAACCAATTAATTAAAATGATGCATTTTATCCAAAGAATATTCTTGTTTTGATTTTTGGGGGGGCTTCTTTAAAACTATGAAAATAACTGGTTCTACTCAAAGGCTATATGCCACTGTTTCACAGGGCGTACTTTCAACTACACAGATGTCACTCATCATTTACCAAGCAGTGACAGTAGGCCATAAAGGAATAGCATATGTGCTCAGAATGTGAAATGTAGTATGTTTAATTTAAAAAAAAAAAAATGAATTACTTAACAAAAAACCCATGAAACCCTGAAGCCTATCACTTGTTACATTAATATCGGGCGCACCACAGTTTCACTTAAATTTTGGGTTCAGTTAAAGGAAATTCACTTGTCTAAACAGAACATCTGTTTTGGTTATAACACACTGTATCTTTGGCATGAGCTCACAATAAAGCTAACAAAAACAATCAAGAACCTTTATTGGACGTGGCAAGAAAAGCAGATCTGTAACAAAAAACCCCCAAGACCAGATATGTCTCTGGGCTCTAGTCCAGTCCTAACCTAAGTCAATAAACATAGGTCTGCAGTGACTAAGTATAAAAATGTCCTGCAGTTATTTAAATTGGACTTTACTATATAAAAGTGCATTGGTTATAAAACTAGTAAATAATATTTATTTTAAACCAAAAACTGTCAAATTGAGTCCAGACAGTATTTTAAAATATACAGGCATATACACACATACATATAGATAGATAACATATAGATACATAGATTTAGATATAAATAGATATTTTCCAAATTACTAATTTCCTATTACTGACTCCCCAGCTACTAAAAAGTTTATTTTAATAATTCTACCTGTGAGTGAAATGATTTGAGAGAAAATGGGATTATTTATAGTTTGCAAAGCCGCATAGATACAAATATAACATGCATGAGTTTTTGAGACTTCGGAGAACCCGTCTTCAAATATGAAGGGTCAAATATATCATCATCTTTGGATGAAGAAGCAAGCAATATTAAATTGGGTTAGTTATATCATTTTGATTGTATTTATCCAATTGTTTGTGTAAGACCCAAAAGTCTCCTTCTGCTCATATACTTCTATCTCAGTCAGAACTAAAGACAAGTCTTCCTTTGGAAATACCCAGGGTTTCTTTGCCCTATTTAAGAACATAAGAATTGCCGCTGCTGGGTCAGACCAGTGGTCCATCGTGCCCAGCAATCCGCTCCCGTGGCAGCTGCCAGGTCAATGACCAGTGTCCTAACTGAGACTAGCTTTACCTGCGTACGTTCCGGTTCAGCAGGAACTTGTCTAACTTTGTCTTGAATCCCTGGAGGGTGTTTTCCCCTATAACAGCCTCCGGAAGAGCTTTCCAGTTTTCCAGCACTCTCTGGGTGAAGAAGAACTTCCTTACTTTTGTACGTAATCTATCCCCTTTTAATTTCAAAGAGTGCCCTCTCGTTCTCTCTACCTTGGAGAGGGTGAACAACCTGTCTTTATCTACTAAGTCTATTCCCTTCAATATCTCAAATGTTTCTATCATGTCCCCTCTCAGTCTCCTCTTTTCAAGGGAGAAGAGGCCCAGTTTCTCTAATCTCTCACTGTATGGCAACTCGTCCAGCCCCTTAACTATTTTAGTCACTCTTCTCTGGACCCTTTCGAGTAGTACTGTGTGCTTCTTCATGTACGGCGACCAGTGCTGGACGCAGTATTCCAGGTGGGGGTGTACCATGGCCCGGTACAGCAGCATGATAACCTTCTCCAATCTGTTCGTGATCCCCTTCTTAATCATTCCTAGTATCCTATTCGCCCTTTTCGCCACCGCCGTGCATTGCACGGATGGCTTCATCGCCCAGCATTCCCAAGTCTCTTTCCTGGGGAGTCTCTCCAAGTAATGCCACAGACATCCTGTATTCGTTTATAAGATTTTTGTTACCGACATGCATCACCTTACACTTATCCACGTTGAACCTCATTTGCCATGTTGCAGCCCATTTCTCAAGCATGTTTATATCACGTTGCAGATCTTCGCAATTCCCCAAAACATACCTAGTCTGGTCATTGCGGTGATAACCTTTGTCTGTGGGCCAGGCCCTGATTCTGGCCATCAGATGACCCCAAAAAGCACTGATAATTCAGGCTTATCCCCTAGGACAATGTATCGTAAATTGTGTGCCGCAGCAAATTCCAGGTGTGCTGCGAGATGCCCGACAAGAGGCACCAGCACTGGCTGACTGCTTACAGGATGTTCCTTTTGCAGCAAGGGGCACGTCCTATAGGTAGTGAGCTGGCGCCTCTTCTCCTCTCCATCTCCAGCACCCCTCCCCCCCCACCACTGATGGTAATATTAGGCTCAGGGTCACAGCTGGAGGACATGTGCGGATGTCGACATGATGACATCATATGTGCATGTGACTTCATCACACTTCTGGATGCCCTCCAGTCGCAGCCCCATGTTTAGTGTACTATAGCTCCAAAACGTTTGCAGCACACTGCCCTAGAAGCTGTGAATATTTCCTGTGCAGTATATCTACCATGCCATATAGTTTCTTAAACCCTACAATTGTCAACAAGGATTCATTGCAGTTAGCAATAAGATTTGAGATTAATCTTAACAATTACAATACGATTCTAGAGAGCATTGGAGGATAGTGATCAGAAGTTGTAGTATGAAAGGGCCTGACACAGATATAGTAGTAGGCTATTCCAGACTTTGGGACCCTGAAATTCGAAGGTAGATTCAAATAGTTTTTTCTGTTGAACTTGTTGGGGGGGGGGAGGAAATGTCAGCTTGAGGCATTGTGTCTTTCTTGAGTTATGGAAGGTGCAGGGAACCTTGATGCCCGATACTAGACCATTAGAGTTATCTCTATAAACTGCTTTGTAGGCCATGCAAGTGATCTTGAAATAAACTTTTATTTTTTCATTGGCAGCCAGTGTAACTCTCCCAATAGCAGGCTAGCCTTCTCAAATTTGTCTACTCCAAAAATTAATCTAGCCGCAGTATTCTGGAGTACTTGCAAAATCTGATATTCCTTCTCCATGATGCCATGGCACAAAGAGTTACAATAGTCTAGGTATGGGAGTAAGACGGCCTGTGTAACTGTCAGAGGGAAAGCTTCCAGCTCTGCTGTGGGCTGCATGTAAGAACTGCTGCCCTCAGCCATGTGAAGAGAAATAAGTGCGGCTGGAAGGAAGATGGAGTTGGCCAGAACAGGTAAACACCCACGGGAGGGAGGCATGAACTTGGGACACAGCAGGGAGGGAAGGAGAGGGGCACTTTGGGATATGAGAGGAGGTGTGTTGGGACTCAGAAGGAAGGAAGGGAAGGAGCACAAACTTCAGACAAAGGATGAAAGGAAGGAGGGAGGGTGGGAGGGAGCATGAACTTGACACATAGGATGGAAGAATGGAGGGAGTGAGGAAAAGAAATGCTGAGATTGGGGAGGGAATAGAAAGGGCGAATTGTTTGACATGGGTGTCTGAGTGAGAGGGAAAGGAAGATGGTGCACATGGGGAAATGAAGAAAGAGTAGAACTGTGTGCATAGGGAGGAGGGAGGAAGGGAGAAATATTGGACATGGTGGTGAGAGGAGTGAGGCAGAGATGCACGGGGAAGAAAGAGATGAGAGAGAGAAATGTTGGATGTGGTGGTGGAGAGGGAACAGTGGGATGGATGGAAAGGGATGAAAGAGGGACCTCACATGATCCGAGTTACATACAAATTCATCTTAAGAACGGTTTTAAAAACAGAACTCATTCTTAACCCAGGGACTGCCTGTAAAGAGAAGGGTGACAAAAATGATAAAAGGGACAGAACTAGAGAATGACAAGGGGACAAATTTTTCCCCGTCCCTGCAGTAACTCATTTTCTCCTCCCATCCCGGCGAGTTCTTTTCCTATCCCTGCCCTATTCCTGCAAGCTCTGTTCTCAACTGCACAAGTCTCAAACACTTTAAAGTCATACGTGTTTGAGGCTTGTGTGGTTACAGCAGAGCTTATACGATGGTGCAGGGACAGGGATAGCAACAAAACCCGCGGGGATGAAACAGGGAAATAAAGTTCCTGCAGGGATGGGAAAAAATTTGTCCCCGTATCATTCTCTAGATGGAACGACTTCCCTATGAGGAAAGGCTAAAATGGTAAGGGCTCTTATGCTTGAAGAAGAGACGGCTCAGAGGTGAAATGATAGAGGTCTATAAAATACTGAGTAGAAAGGGTAGATGTGAATCACTTGTTTACTCTTTCCAAAAATACTAGGACTATGGGGCATGCAATGAAGCTACTAAGTAGTAGATTTAAAACAGACTGGAGAAAATAATTCTTCACACAGAGAATGTGGTGAGGTCAGTTGGCTTAGCAGGATTTTAAAAAGGTTTGGATAATTTCCTAAAAGAAAAGTCCATAGGCCATTATTGAGATGGCTTGTGGAAATCCACTTATTAAAATAAGCAGCATAAAATCTGTTTTACTATGGACTTTTCCTCCAGGAATTTGTCCAAACCTTTTTTAAATCCAGCTACACTAATTACTGTTCCCATATCCTCTGGAACTCATTCCATTTAAAACATTCAAAATAAAATGACTATATATCCCCCGCAAATAGCCGCCTGGACCCCCAAAGCCGAGACCTGAAAATTCTGCTTAAGAATGGCCTCCAACTTACGCTCCTCAGAGTCCCGCAAGGTAGAACTACCCTCAACAGGCACGGTATGCCACTTAGAAATCGCCGAGACTACCACGTCAATCACAGGCAACTGTAACGTAGCCCAATCCCCCTCCGGGATGGGATACAAACGAGCCAGGGTGTGCGCCAACCGAAACGGCGCCTCCGGCGTTTTCTACTGTGCCAGAATAATATCCCGAATATCCTGATGCATAGGAAAAGAGCGGGACACAGGACGGATCCCCCAAAGCAGAGGGTCCCCCACACGCGGAGTCTCTGGTGGCGCATCTTCAAAACACAACACCGACGAAACCTGTCGGATCAGGTCAGGGAGCTCATCCCTCTGAAGACGGAAGCCAGAAGACGGAAAACCCGCCAGCGGACGTCCCCTCAAGAGGATCCTGGAACTCCTCAAAAGGGTCCAGGTCCTCATCCAGGCCGACACGCTCCTCAGACCAAAAATCCCCATCTCAAGTCACCTGCAGTCGCTTGGCCGAGGGAGGAGGAGGGGACGCCAAAGGAGAAGAGGGAGGCAAAGCCACAGGAGACGCGGCGGAAACCCTACTCCCCGAAACCCTCTAGGCGCATATGGGACCCCCCAGTCGCCTGAAAATAGGCTCTGCATAAAGAAAAAATTAAATCAGAGGAAAAAACCCCCGGGGGTCCCAAGGAACTCCCTGCCACAGCAGGAGACCCAGCAGAAACCTGCCCCTGTTTGTCCAAAACAGGGGAAAGGTCACCTGAGGTTGCAGACAAAATGGAGGGGCCAGACTGAGAAAATGGCGAAGTTCCCGCCAAAAAAGCTCCCTCCATGGCCTGTAGCGGCTGGGAAGCCTGAACAGACCCAGCCGCTAAAACAGACAAGTCGGCATCAGCTGAGAGGGAATCCTTTGCAATCCGACCGTCAGCGGTTCGTTAAATTCCTCCGTGGGCAGTTGGGGAAGACCAGGCTTCCCCACTGCTCCCAGCCGACTTGCGAGGCACCAACGGCGGGGAACTCTGGGCACCTGCAGCCGCTGCTAACGGAGTTCCTCCACCGCACCGGCCTGAACACTGCTTGCACAGGCCAGTCGCGAGTGCCTCGCGTCTGGAGCACAATGAGCACTTTTTCCCCTGAGAAGTGCTTATTGCTCCATACGCGACCTAACTAGAAATAAAGTGCCAGTTAGATGAAAAATACAGTAAAATACAGTTTTCTTAAAGGGAAACAACCCTCCAGACCAGAACTACCTCAGGATTTATTTTTTTTTACAGAATAGACTCCACAGGCACTCGAAGCAATATGCCATGCTTGATTTAGGGGGCAAGGCTTACTGCTGAGGCTCCTCTAAAAAAATGTGGGGAGGTGGAGGAAGTGGGAGGAGGGACCCCGCTTGAGACCTGCCGGGTTTGACACCCCCGAGGTTGGAAGGACCCCCAAACAGGGCCCGCCCAAGCTCTGTCCGGCCAAAAACAGGGACTAGAAACCTCCTAAACAAATTCCAACAGCCCTACCAAGGGAGATGGGTACAGATCACTCAACTGCTGGAGACTGAAGTAGACTGATGAGAACAGAGAAGGGGATATCTTATGTACTATCTCACAATTTTGTCTTCAGTCTCCATCTGCTGGTCATGATTGGATATATACCCATTTGTAAAGATTAACCTCTACTGGACTGGAGAGTGGCTAAAGAATTCCATGGGTTTTTTTTCACCCACTAGCGCTCCTATTTCCCATCTCACACCTTCAACTCTCTCCATTCCCTTTCATCCTTAATCTACTGCCCATTACCACATTCCTACTCTCTGTAATCACTACCTTCTCATTCATTTCCTTACCATCCTTCTCATCTCCTTCTTGGCCTCTCCAATAGGGTTCCCAGCATCTTCTTCCTTCCGTCTAGTTCAGCATCTGCTCCCACTTCCTCCCCTCCCAACCCTCATAGCCTGACATCTCCCTATCCCTCCTGCCCTTTCCCCCATGGTCCAGCATTTTTCTCTCTCATCCCTCATTTCCATCGTCTGGCATTACTCCCTTTTGCTCCTGGATCAAACGTCTCCCTCTTTCTCTGCTCTCCACCTTTTGTGTATCTCTTACTCCCTTTCATACATCCTCATGTCCAATAGCTCTCTCTCCCTGGACCCTAGGTACAACATCACTTTTCCCCTCCCCCATTCAGCTTCTCTCCCTTCCTCCCCTCCAACCCATGGTCCAACAATCCTCCCTCTCTCAACCCTCATGCAGGATATTATCTTCCTTCCCTCTCCCACCCTACTCTCTCTTGCTTCAAAGGTTAGTAGCAGTGATTCCTACATGCTGCCTGCCACTAACCCGGAAGCCTCTCCTCTGCCATATCCTACCAAAGTAGGAACAGGAAGTTGTGACAGAGGCGATGGGATGTGGCAGAGGAGAGGCTTCTGGGTTCATAGCAGGCAGTGTGTAGGAATCACCGTTACTGACCCATTGAAGCAAGAGAGAGACTGGAGCCCAGCCTGTTCCCCCAACGCCAGCTTGTCAAAGTCCACCGCTATTGTACCTATATTCAGGTACAATAGTTATTTTTCTGTCCCTGGACAGCTCATAAGTAAAATAAATAAATACATAGCTGAAGCAAGATCTGAACATGTGTCTTTTGGTTCGCAGATCATTGGATTAACTATTAGGCTACTCCTCAGATCTGCATGCTCCTCTGTTAAGAATATCTACAGTCTATTGCATCCCTCTCCTAGTTATGTAGCTAGAAATGTTTAGGTCCTGGTTTAAGAGAAAAATTAGACTCACTGATTTTGACAATATTCTCTTCCAATACAATTACAAAATATTCTCTCTTATGAGAGTTTCCATAAAGGCCTGAAGACCTATTTGTTTGCAAGATATCTCATTCACACTACCATGATTTTGTAAAGTTTTAAAAACCTAATAATCTGCAAAGTATCTCAACCATTCTAACAGATGAGCAGATCTTCTGTGTGTTTGCTGTTTTGATTTTTAATGTAAGATTGTAATTCCTGGTGATGGTCAGCTGCTTATTAACTTGGAAATCGCATTGAACTCCTATTAAGGTAAATTAGCGATTCATAAATATTTATGTTAATAGTGCCTGACACTGTTATAGAATCTGATATCCCTTGATGGTTTCATATTTGAGTGAGAGGAAGAAAGACAACCACCACAGGGGGATTAAGGAACTGTCATGCCATTTTCCTCTCCAACATCTCCCGTGGACGTCATTCCAAGCATCCACCACCCATGAAAACATATTTCTTGATGTTGCTTTTCAGTTTCCCTCTTGCAGCTTTATTTCATGCCTTTTAATTCTACAGTATAGTCTTGCTGTTTTTGGCAAGTATTTAAATGTCTGTATCATATCTCCCCTCTTCCTTGTCTCCTACAGGTATACTGTATATATTCAAGTATCCTCTCATACATTCTCTGGTAACCAACAAACAAAAATCCACAGGACTTGTTACAACTATTGATAGCCCCAATAAATTACTAATATAGCATCAAACTAAGGAACTATAAATTCATTTAATTACATATCTTTTATTATAATGTAATACTACTCATAACAATATATGTTATGAGTAGTATTACATTATAATAAAAGATATGTAATTAAATGAATTTATAGTTCCTTAGCTTCAGTGGCATACCTAGCATATGTGACACCCGGGGCCCATCATTTTTTGACACCCCCCCCCATCTATATGAAAAATATGATTTTTAGTAACAATCTACATATCGTACGACAAGAGTGTACCTAGGAAAAGGCAGCATCTTAAACACTGCAGTGAGCACTAGAACACCAACACATACATTGTAAAACTAAACAAACCAGATCCTGCATAGTCAATTGATCCAGTACAGTCGATGCTATCAGAAAGCCATGTCCCTTTCATACACACAGATACACCTTTGCCCAATATGGAATAATCACAAACTAAAAATAGAAATATGTAGACAAAAGTTAAACTGAACTGCCAAGAAACCACTCTGCATACAATGCATCACCACAACACCACAAAACAGTAATACATGTCCTCTAATACTGTGCAAAATATAAACAAAGTAGATGTAAATTTGAAAAACTGATACATAACAATCTCCACTTTACAAATTAACAAATAAAAATAAAACAAATGAGAAATATGAAAATACCATTTTATTGGACTAATCCCCGTAAGCTCGGTCCTCATCCCCACAAACCACCTGATTCCATCCAAACAAGCCTTGAATTGCTTTATATTGAACTTATTATATTAAAGTATAAAAAGAAACAATATTCTGTACAATTGTCAATTTATAAATCAGCGTCTTCTCCCCACTCTCTCGTCCCCATTTCCCTTCAGCGTCCTCAGCCCACTCTCTCTCCACTTTCCTTCAGCGCACGCACATAAAAACAAGCAAGTAATTTTATATCATTTTCATTCTATTCATTCAAAGAAATTAAAGTCTAAATAATGCCAGTCACATAACAAAACATGATTTTACAAAAATAATTCCCTGCAGTCAAGCCTGCAAAGATTACTAGATGTCTTTCAGCAGCTCTCCTCCCTCCCTCCCCATTACCTTCGTGGCCAAGTCAAAATGATCTACCAACAATAAAATTTTAAAACCGCAAAGCACATTGTATGCAGAGAAAATGTTAATTATCATTTATATTCCACGGGTTTTCAAAGAGGTCAAGGCAGATGACTTTATGCAATGTCACCTCAGTAACAACTATACAAAAATAGACAAATATACCCCCTCCCTTTTTATTAAACCGCGATAGCGTTTTTTAGCGCAGGGAGCTGCGCTGAATGCCCCACGCTGCTCTCGACGCTCCCTGTGCTAAAAACTACTATTGCAGTTTAGTAAAAGGGGTCCATAGTGCAAAATATAGACAGCATATATAAATTCTCAAAACGGACACATTTTGATCATTAAATTGAAAATAAATTCATTTTTCCTACCTTTGTTTGGTAATTTCATCAGTCTCTGGTTGCACTTTATTCTTCTGACTGTGCATCCAATATTTGTTCCCTTCTTTCAGCATCCTGTATGCTTCCTCTCCTGCAGACTTCATTCCCTCCCCCAACTTTTTCTTTGTTTCATCCTGTCCCCTTCTTTCTTTCTCTCTCCATGCCCCCTTTTTTTCTGTATGTCTGTCTTTCACTCTCTCTCCGTGCCCCATTTCTTTCATTCACCCTGCCCCCTTCTTTCTTTCTCTCTCCATGCCCCCTTTCTTTCTCTATGTCTGTCTTTCTCTCTCTTTCCCCTTGCCCCATTTTTTTCTTTCTTTCACCCTGCCCCCTTTCTTTCTTTCTGGATCCCTGTCCCCCCCTTGCTTTCTTTCTGGCTCCCTTTCCTTCTTTTCCCGTGAGCCGACCAACTATGGCTGCCCGACGTCAATTCTAACGTCGGAGAGGAAGTTCCAGGCCAGCCAGGCAGCAGAATTGACGTCGGACGGCTAGAGTTGCTCGGGGAAGAGAAGCAGCAGGGAGGGAGAATTTGGCACCGGCTTCTTTCTTTCCCCGGCGGCAACCTATTCCCCAGCCAGCTGAACACCCCCTCGGGCCTTGCACCTGGGGCGGACCGCCCCCCCCCTCCACCCCCCCCTTGGTACGCCACTGCTTAGCTTGATGCTATACATTCTCTGATGAGACCATTAGTATTTGGTTGGTTTCCTCTGAACAGTTTTGAGTCTTTTTGTGTCTTTGGCAAGACAAACTCCAAAACTGAACACAGTACTATTAAGTGTAGTCCCACCAGGGCATAAAAGTGGCTTGTCACTCTGAAGCAATAGTCAAATACTAACTTTCTTGCGCACTGTCTCTGCAATATACTCAGATCCAATCAGCCTGAGATTCATGAACCAGATCCAACAATGAACTAAAGTGTTCTTGTGTGGCAGTACTGGGCCAGAGAAGCCTAAGTACCATAACTGGTTTATGATAGGATTACTAGATATGTCAAGGGTTTACTACCTTTACTCACTAATTATAAACCCAAGAAAGAAGACTGAATGATAAATTTGTACCAAGTGAACTGTGAAAAAAGAAAATGATTGCATTGAAAACAGCAACCACCTTTTGTGCCATAGTCAAATAAACTATTAATGCTTCCATGGGCCTTATTTACGTTGGCTTTTACAAGGCTGCAGTAGAGGTTTCCACCACAGGCCAGTGAGGTAAATGCTCTGATGTTCACAGAAGTCCTAGATGAGCATTGGAGCATTTACTTCACCAACCTGCAGTAGAAATCTCTATTGCGGCTTTGTATAAGGAGCCCTTATTTAGCTGCACACACATCTCAAGTAACACTTCTACACAAATATTTGTATCTAAACTAAACTATAGAGCTCGGCACGGTTTACAAGAGCTTAATATAAGGAGGGAACAGCATAATGGGGTTGGAGGTTGAGTATAGGGGGGAAGAGAGCATTACATTTTTGAGAATAGCCTAGTTTTCAGGTGCTTTCGGAATAGTTGGAAGGAGCCCAGATTCCGTAGTGGGGCAGTAAGGTTATTCCAAAGCCCTGTGATTCTGAAGAAGAGAGATTTCCCTAATTTTCCCGCTTAGAGGATACCTTTTAGCGAGGGGAAGGATAGTTTAAGTTTTTGGGTGGACCTGGTGGTGTCTGGACTCAAGGAGTTCCAAGATAGTGGAATTAGGTAAATGCTCTGATGTTCACAGAAATCCTAGATGAGCATTGGAGCATTTACTTCACCAACCTGCAGTAGAAATCTCTATTGCGGCTTTGTATAAGGAGCCCTTATTTAGCTGCACACACATCTCAAGTAACACTTCTACACAAATATTTGTATCTAAACTAAACTATAGAGCTCGGCACGGTTTACAAGAGCTTAATATAAGGAGGGAACAGCATAATGGGGTTGGAGGTTGAGTATAGGGGGGAAGAGAGCATTACATTTTTGAGAATAGCCTAGTTTTCAGGTGCTTTCGGAATAGTTGGAAGGAGCCCAGATTCCGTAGTGGGGCAGTAAGGTTATTCCAAAGCCCTGTGATTCTGAAGAAGAGAGATTTCCCCAATTTTCCCGCTTAGAGGATACCTTTTAGCGAGGGGAAGGATAGTTTACATTTTTGGGTGGACCTGGTGGTGTCTGGACTCAAGGAGTTCCAAGATAGTGGAATTAGGGGAGGGAGGATTCTGTGTAGGGTCTTAAAAGCTAGGCAGGTGCATTTAAAATGAACCCTGGAAATTACTGGAAGCCAGTGAAGTTTGGACAGAAGTGAGGAAACATGATCAAATTTGCTTTTTGCAAAAATCAGCTTGGCTGCAGTGTTTTGCATTCGCTGAAGTCTTTGAAGACTTTTTTTGGTTAGACTTAAATAGATGGCATTACAGTAGTCTAGTTTGGAGAGGATGCTAGATTATACAAGGACAGCAAAATGTTGTTGGTGGAAGCAGGATCTCACTAGTAGCTTCAGAATTCACTTCTGTGTTTTAGATGTGGATTTATCATTTTATTGAAAAAAACTGTGTCTTTCCTTGATTAAGAATTCTTTATTTATTTATTCAATTTTCTATACTGTTCACCCAAGGTTGCTCAGAACAGTTTATATGAATTAGGAACATTCTGAAAGCATAAGCACATGATAAAATTCTAATTATAATGGCTTCTATTTATAAATTGCTTTGTCATTTATTTTCAACAAAAATGTAGATTTTGAAAGCATGCAGAATACAAATAAATGGAATAAATTAAATAACTAGCAAAAAATTGTAAAAAGTATTCTCACCAGTATACTACGTCCAAGGGTGCAAAATATTTCTTTTGAATCAGGTCGGCAAAGTAACGCTCTGTTTCCCTGCAGGCAGTTCCATTTCCGATAACAACAGTGAAACAGCTTTGAACCAAAAAAATAGACAAAATATTTTCTATGAACAAAGATGTATATGTAAAATGAAAAACTAATATTTCTAGTACACATGTTTTAAGCCAAAATGTTAGAAGTAAATTTTTAAAAATTCACAGCAAAATTCTCTGTAACTGTATTACAGCTCCTACTGAGCTACAGGACTGCATGAAATTAACACTTCCTTGAAATTAAACGGGTTAACTTACCCAATCAACTCTACCACCAAAATCCTTGGAGTCATCCTAGACCAATGCCTGTCTTTTGAAGACCACACTAATGCTCAAGTTAAAAAATGCTTTGGCACCCTCTGGAAACTTCGAACCATCAAACACTATTTTAACTTCCTCTCTTTTCGATTGCTGGTTCAATCTCTAATCTTAAGCACCTTAGATTATTGCAATATCATATACTTGGGTTCCTTTAAGAAAACCATCAAACGACTGAGAATCATTCAGAATACTGCCATCCGTCTCATCTATGGTCTCAAAAAAATCCCGTATTACAGAAAACTACACTGGCTGCCTCTGCTTCAAAACCATAACTGGTTTATCCCCAATCTACCTCTCGCACCATTTTGAATTTCCAGGCACCACTTGCACATGTAATGCCTATCTGTTCGCCTTCCCCTCCCCGAAGGGCTGTATCTATAAGAGATTCCTTGATAGATCACTGTCATTTCAAGCCGGCAAATGGAATAAATGTCTAACCACCCTCATTTCCAATTCACTCTCCTATCAATCCTTCAGGAAATCAATTAAAACCTATCTCTTTGATAAATTCCTCTGACTCCTCCCTGCCCTGTAACATCTCTGAAACACTTCCAGATATACCTAACTACTCCCGGCTTACCAATGTAATTTGAAAAATTTCTCTGTAATATCGCTGTCTGTGTACAGTCTCTTCCTCTGTAAACAGCTCTGAAATGCTTGTGGTATTGCAGTATACAAAAATAAAGTTATTATTATTATTTATTATTATTAAATAATGTCTGAGCAGGTGCTTCTGTGAAATGGATTAATCATACGGCTATATAAAATTCTAGCTTTTCTGAACAACTCAGGAGAGGGAAGTGTAAATCTATTGTGCTCTACCACACTGTTCACAAGTTGAGAGGAAAATCCTACTTCTTCGCTCCTAAATGCTATCCTTTTTTGTCACTGGGAAAAAGGAGAGTCACCACTCATACTACTTAAACATATGATCATAAGACTGAAAAGGCTGCCTTATCCTGTCCACACACACACTCATTCCATAATAAAGGCTTAGTCATCTTACTATAAGATAAATATATGTATGAAACAAACTTATTTTTGGTTACTTAATTAAGAGATGGTTTTCAATTAATATTTCTTTCACAGAAAGCAAAATTATTTTTGCATCTTTGTTAGGGTGATCATGAATGCTTGTGGGGCTGATTGTCAGTCATAAAAATGTCTATTCTGTGGCAGATCTTAGTGTCACCTGCAAAAAGACAATTGTTTTCTCCTAACATAGGGGTCGGCAACCTGCGGCTCTTTGACAACATGGCTACAGCTCTTCTCTTGTGGGGATCCCGTGATGTGTACCTGTATCCTGGTGGCCTCCTCCTGCTTCATTTCAAGCTGCAGCACGTCTCTTTACAAAGCTGTGGGCAGCGGTCTAAACACACTGCCCCCAACTGACCCAGAAGGCTTCCCTCTTACCGACATTAGCTATTCGGGAGCCGACATCGGAGAGAAGACTTCCGGATCAGCCATATGCAGCACGTGAGGCCTACGACACCTGCTGAGCAGCATGGACCAGTACTGATGGCTCACCAGCTGGTACTATCGATGACGCAGGTTGTGTCAGAGAGGGTGACCTCAATGAGGATGCATACCTAGGAGGAGAGTCAACCTGCAGATCCTTAGATCAATGGCATCAATGTGTGGTCTGCATCAAGAGATTCGATGCTGTAGAGAACTGTGACGCTTGTTGGGAAGAGGATGATTCAGAAACTAGCTTCTTCGATGCTAGGAGATTTCCCAATGCTGATGTCAGAGTTTTCAAAGGCATAAATTACTCGGATTTGTGAAAAATCAATAATATAATGAAGCACACTTTCACAAGAAAAAAACCAACAATGTCATATAAAGAATGTAGGCAGTGCTGCTTTAGTTCCAGGGAGAAAGTTCAGACTGAACTGGAGGAAAAGCCTCAGACAAAAAGCCCTCCCACCACCACAATGGTGGATAGAGGTGGTAGGGTGGTAACCTCACTGGAAAAAACCTCCGTTGTACTCCCAACGTAATAAACTATAAGCAGGGCTGTCTATGCTTGATAGAAGAAAAAACTTTCCACTTATCTCAATTGATCGGTACACCGACGATGGCCAGCATTTCACTAACTTGTTGCCTCAAATCTTTTTGATCGAATGAGACGTTGCGGCGTCCTACTTAAAGTTTTGATTGGACTCTTGATACACCCTGAGGCAGCAAGTTAGTGAAACGCTGGCCATCGTCGGTGTACCGATCAATTGAGATAAGTGGAAAGTTTTTTCTTCTATCAAGCATAGACAGCCCTGCTTATAGTTTAGTACGTTGGGAGTACAACGGAGGTTTTTGCCAGTGAGGTTACCACCCTACCACCTCTATCCACCATTGTGGTGGTGGGAGGGCTTTTTGTCTGAGGCTTTTCCTCCAGTTCAGTCTGAACTTTCTCCCTGGAACTAAAGCAGCACTGCCTACATTCTTTATATGACATTGTTGGTTTTTTTCTTGTGTTAGAGTTTTCAAAGGCGACAGCTCCGAAGTTTTTGCGATGTCCATAACAAAGCCAAACAGCTTCTCCCATTGAATTTGATGGGTTTTAAAGGAACACTTTACGATTCAATTTAGTGATCAGGGCTCAAACATTGAAGACACCAATTATGTGGATAGGTTATGGAAATAGGTCTCTGGTACCTGCAGCACTTTTTAAAGCCCGCCGTGGGTTTTGACATAGGAAAAATCTCGTCTGCGAGATTGAACTCAATGGTTGAATGAAGTCCCACCAGGGAAAGAACCTCAAGGCCGAAGCCCAAGGTTGAGCAAAAGAAAAATAAATATAATAATTTTTATTTTTTTTAACTATACAAAGAAAAGAAAACTATATTAAAAACTAGGAAAAAAGAAAGATGAAGCAGGAAGGCAATGCCAGCTGAACAGAGTTCAGTTAAAAACAGACTTCTTCGCTCCGCAGAAAACAAAGAACTGAGGTACCATGAGTGGACGTTGGGTGAGAAGGCACTTGCGCATGCGTGGTGCGGGCAGTTGCAAAGTTTCTTAAAGCTTAAAGTGACAGTACACTTTTCATACTGTTCATACTGAGCTCTGTGGATGACGCCACCCATATGCAAGGTCTGCAGCGGTCAAAACGGCAGTCAGAGAGGCCAAACTTCAAGTAGAAGAGACTCTGGCAAAGAACATGAAGAAAGGGGACAAATCCTTCTTCAGGTATATTAGAGATAGGAAAAAGAACACAGACGGGTTAGTACGCCTTAGAAAACCAGATGGGAACTGCGCAGAATCAGATTCCGATAAAGCAGAACTACTGAATGAATACTTCTGCTCGGTCTTCACCTGCGAGGCACCGGGGCATGGTCCGCAGTTGCAGGCAAGGCCCAGCGTGAAAGACCCGTTTCAGAATTTCGAGTTCACACCTGGCGACGTCTACTACGAACTGGCAAGACTCAAGGTGAACAAAGCCATGGGACCGGACAATATACACCCCAGGGTGTTCAGTGAGCTGTGTGATGTCCTGGCAGAACCGCTATCAGGACTCTTCAATCTCTCCCTAAGTTCAGGGAGAGTCCCCATAGACTGGAAAACAGCTAACGTCGTTCCACTGCTCAAAAAGGGTTGCAGGGCAGAGGCTGCAAACTACAGACCGGTGAGTCTCACATCAATAGTATGCAAACTCATGGAAACACTAATCAAACGTAAATTAGACGCAATCTTGGATGAGGAGAATCTACGGGATCCCAGTCAACACGGATTCACCAAGGGTAGGTCCTGCCAATCCAATCTCATCAGCTTCTTTGACTGGGTAACAAAACAGCTAGACTTGGGAGAATCCATGGACGTCGTATACCTAGACTTCAGCAAAGCTTTCGATAGTGTCCCGCATCGCAGGCTGTTGAGCAAGATGAAATCAATGGGGCTTGGAGAAACACTAACTACATGGGTCAATGACTGGCTGAGTGGCAGACTTCAGAGGGTGATAGTTAACGGTACCCTCTCTAAAACATCGGAGGTGACCAGTGGAGTACCGCAGGGCTCAGTCTTGGGCCCGTTGCTTTTCAACATATTCATAGGGGACCTAACTCAGGGGCTTCAAGGTAAGATAACGTTATTCGCTGACGACGCCAAACTATGCAATATAGTGAGAGACGGCAATTCACCCGATAGTATGACACAGGACCTACATTTGTTGGAGATTTGGTCCTCGACCTGGCAGCTAGGCTTCAACGCTAAGAAATGCAAGATCATGCACCTCGGCAGCATAAATCCGTGCAGAACTTACACCTTGAATGGTGAGACCTTAGCTAGAACTTCAACAGAACGAGACTTGGGAGTGATCATCAGCACATACATGAAAACTGCTGATCATGTGAAGAAGGCTTCATCTAAGGCAAGACAGTTGTTAGGATGCATCTGCAGGAGTTTCGTCAGCCGGAAGCCTGAAGTCATAATGCCATTATACAGAACCATGGTGAGACCTCATTTGGAATACTGTGTGCAATTCTGGAGGCCACACTACCGAAAAGATGTGCTGAGAGTAGAGTTGGTGCAACGGATGGCCACCAGGATGGTCTCGGGGCTCAAGAATCTATCGTACGAGGAAAGGCTGAAAAATTTGCGGCTGTACTCACTCGAGGAACATAGGGAGAGAGGAGACATGATCGTGACGTTTAAGTATATTACCGGCCGTATCGAAATGGAAGAAGAGATTCTCTTTCTCAAAGGACCCTCAGCCACAAGAGGGCATCCGCTCAAACTCAGGGGTGGGAAATTTCATGGAGACACCAGGAAATGTTTCTTCACCGAGAGAGTGGTTAATCCTTGGAACGAGCTCCCGGTGCAGGTGATTGAAGCAATCAGCGTGCAAGAATTTAAGAGCAAATGGGATGCCCATGTGGGATCCCTTAGAGGGTTAAGCCAAGGGAACCTGTCACCAGGAGTGGGATCCCTAGGATAGTAGACTTGGGGGTGGGTCAGTAGGGTGGGCAGACCTGATGGGCTATGGCCCTTATCTGCATTCATCTTCTATGTTTCTATGTTTCTAATTGTCCTATGATAATCCTGAGAATTTGCTAATCACCATTTTCATGGCATGAACTTAATTAACCATCATCTTTGGTTGTTTATGAATTGTCTAGGTTGAAGTGGCAGGCTTAGAATGAGGGAAGTTGGGTTCAAATCCTATTTCTTCTACTAATGCTCCTTGGCTCAGGTACCAGCTACTCATATAAGCTCTAAGGGGCAAAGACCTACTTTTTGGGGCAAACACAATCTTTCATGCACACAAAATAGAAATATGAATAATTAAAGCTAAAATCCAAATGAAATCCAAACCCACCAAATAACATTTTCCTTTCAAAATTAAAACTAGTTTCTTTTTCTTGTCTAACAAAACTTGGCTGCCTTTACAGACAGCAAATATTCCCTTAGTTTTTTTTCAAGAGCAGGCACAGGTATGACCTATGGCTGGGCACATAATTTTGCAAGAAAGGGAGGGGGTCCTATTCCTCTGCCCATGAGTTGTTTCTACCATAATGTCACCAGTACTACAAGTCCACCATCAGAGACCCAAGCCTGCTATCCTTCTCCTTCATTTTCCTCTAAGCTTCCTTCTCTTTTCTAATACTTCTCTAGCTTTTCACATCCTTCAGCTCTCACCTAAACCTGCCTCCATTTTCTCTCTTACCCCCTCTAATCCTTCCTTAGGCAATAAGGAGAGATTTTTAGAAACAGTGGTAACCATAATAAAAGGTAGATAGCTTGCATTAAAAATAAAACACAAAGATACAATGTAGAGAAAATAGATGGAGAATTACAAACAGAACCCAACAAAAACAAATGATATTGGAAGAATCTAGCACGTATTACTGTTGTAATTAGGAATATAGGCCAACAGTATTAACCACTGAAAGAGGAAAACAGGTCTTCAATTCTATAAGAAATTTTACACTTGTTTTGTGTCATAATTCATATACAAAAAGCTGCTTTATCATACTTGTAGTTCAGCAAAAGCCCTCTTATCTTCTCAGCTTCCCGGAATCCTTGCCCAGTATGCAAATATACCGTTTCAACATGGAGTATCTGATCTAAAAAAAAAAGTCAAATCAAAAGCAAAGCAATTAGAAAAAAAGGAACTGAAAAGCACTAAAAGATACCAACTCTGTCCAAGTAAAAGTAAAAGGTACAAGGAGACTATTTAAATAGAAGTTTCCAAGGACACAATCAAAGGGAAGCTGATGCTGATTAACCAGCAGATAAGATTGGGTCTCTATCTGAGTTTGGAAAACTTACCCATAAACAAAAATGAGAATTTTCAAACTTAAACAATTTATCATAGCACTCCTCATTCTATGATTTTTTTACCAATCAGAGCACTTCTCCAAAAATTTATCATCTTGTTAATGGTATTTTTAGTACCAGACTTTGGTGTATATACAATACAGAGAAACTGCTTTTGGGTTATTTTTATTTAGAACCAGGTTATTAATTTTTAGTTAATACTTATGTATATATTAGTGCCGAATCTTTAACTTTGATTATTTGCTCTACGATATTTAAAGTTATAATATAATATTAGGTAGAATTTATTTTGGTCATACATAAAGCTTTATAAATGGCATACAGCAACAGCCCCGAAGCCCTTTAAATCTCTATGGGCTTCAGGACCGTTAGCGCAGCACAGCCACTAGCGCGCCTTTGTAAAAGAGGCTGTAAATTTTATTATTATTACCATTGTATATAATTAACATACATTCCTGCAAATTTTGTACAAGGCGGCCTATTTTTGTTTGCTTAATACCTATGTTCCTTTATATTATTTAGGGGCCCTTTTTCTAAGCTGCAGGTTTTCAATGAAATTACATGGAAATACTTTTAAAACAAATAGGAGGAATATGAGTCATGCAGCAGTATCCCTTTGGCTAGAAAAACATACTCATACATTGATTAAATTTTACCAGGCAAAACTGCTTAAGAATATGAGATAAACATACAACATTTTGCAGGAATTATTAATATAACGTTAAATATTTTAGCCAATATTTATACAGCTCATTCCTGAATATCCCTCAGTATTATTTTAGAAATGTATGTATTTGTGTGTACCTTGTATGAATATCTCTTAAAATTAAATAATTAAAAAAAATAGAAATGTATTTATTTAATGTTTTGGAAATGAAGCATTAATTAAAGGGGAAAAATATATATATATATATATACATTTATTTTAACTTACTGGTAGGTGAAATTATTGCAAGTTTACAACCATGTTTATAGCCAGGATCAACTCCCATTAATGTGCGTCCACGAACAGGGGTCATAAGAAGCAGTTGGCGAAGATTTCTTCCAAACATCATTACAGATTCCTTCTCTGCATCGGATGTTAATTTTGACCTTCAACATTAAAAAAAATGTACAGTAATAAAATGATAATTTGTTTTACTGCCTGTGAAGGCCTTTAGTCTATTTTAACACACGCTTTAATGTTTTGATATCCTAATGTATGGTATAAAGAAAGAATAATAGAGAAGCAGACCAAACACAATAAGAAAACACAATCTTTATCAGATGTACTTCCCAGGACATGTGTCTGACATGGCCGTTGTTTGCCAAAATAGCTGCATCAGGGGCAATTTAACCAACTGGTGAAAGACACAGTAATTACTCCAAAACTGCAATACAAATGTGCCAAGTCAGGCACACTTTTATGTCCTGGGACTACATCTAATATAGACTATGTTTTCTTATTATGTTTGGTCTGCTTCTCTATTATTCCTCATGGTGGATCTAGGAGTTTGGCTGGCTTCTTGTTTCTTCACTCTTGATATGGGAGAAAGGCCAATTGAATTTAGCTATACATTTCTCCCTCGTCATTCGCGGGGGATATGAGCAGAGCTGGACCGCGAATGCGGAAAAACTGCGATTATCCGGTTCTGACCACTCCAACCTCCCTGGCGCCTTCCCGGCCTTATCTGATGGTCTAGAGGGCTTTCGGGGCAGGAGCGATCTTCCTACGCTCCTGCCCCGTGCAGATCGCCATCAGGAAATGGCTGTAGGGAGTTCCCGACGTAGTCTTCATTGGAGAAGGACTGGCTCCCTCCTCCCTCAGCAGCACTCCATGCAAAGACACAGGCAGCAACTCACACGCTGCAGAGCTAACCCGGAACCTTCTCTCCGGCGTCAGAATTGACATCATAGGGAAGGCTTTTGAGCCAGCCAAGTGCAGCGTATGAGTCCCTGCATGCGCCGTCCCTGCACGGAGTTTCTCCTGGGGGAAGATGGAGCGAGTCCAGTACCAATAACGTAACAGGGTCAGCTTCGGGGGTGGGGAATAGTGCGGCTGGTGGGCACAAAGGCAGGCAGGGAGGGATGGGTAGGGGGGTGGGTAGGGATCCCCAGCGATGCCTGCAGCATCTGCGGACGGGTCAGGGGAGGGGAGATGAAGGCAGGGCTCTTCCTTATTCCTCCTCTTCCTCGTCAGTGCTCGCGCTTTTGCCTTTGTCACAGCTTCTGCCTTCCGCTGGTATAGCAGCCAAGAGCCTACCAGAGCCCCGGTCCCATGCACCAGAGGCCGGTAGGATCCATAAGAACTGCCTTCTCCGGATCAGACCTTCGGTCCATCAAGTCCGGCGATCTGCACACGCGGAGGCCCTGCCAGGTGTACACCTGGCGTAATTTATATTCCACCATATCCTTATATGCCTCTCTTAAGGAGATATGCATCTAGTTTGCTCTTGAAGCCTAGGACGGTAGATTCCGCAATAATCTCCTCTGGGAGAGCATTCCAGGTGTCAACCACTCTCTGAGTGAAGCAGAACTTCCTGACATTAGTCCTGAACCTGTCCCCCCTTAGCTTCATTACATGTCCTCTAGTCCGTGTCAAATTGGACAATGTAAATAATCTTCTCTGCTCTATTTTGTCGATTCCTTTCAGTATTTTGAAGGTCTCGATCATATCCCCACGCAGTCTCCTTTTCTCAAGGGAGAACAATCCTAGTGTTATAAGTCTGTCCTCGTATTCCAGTTTCTCCATACCCTTCACCAGTTTTGTTGCTCGTCTCTGCACCCTCTCCAGCAGTTTTATATCCTTCTTTAGGTAGGGAGACCAATGTTGGACGCAGTATTCCAAGTGTGGTCTGACCATTGCCCTATAAAGCGGCATTATAACTTTCTCCGATCTACTCGAGATTCCTTTCTTTATCATGCCCAACATTCTATTTGCCTTCTTTGCCGCTGCCGCGCATTGTGCCGACGGCTTCAGGGTTCTGTCTATCAGCACACCCAGGTCCTTTTCTTGTTCACTCTTCCCCAGAGTTGCACCTGACATTGTATACTCGTATTCCTTATTTTTATTGCCTAAATGCATTACCTTGCATTTCTCCACATTGAATTTCATCTGCCATTTCTCCGCCCATGTTTCTAACTGACACAAGTCGCTCTGGAGTTTCTCGCTATCATCCTGCGATCTGATTGCCCGGCATAGTTTTGTATCGTCTGCAAACTTGATGATCTCACTGGATGTTCCTTCCTCTAGGTCATTGATATAAATATTAAAAAGGATCGGCCCAAGTACCGAGCCCTGGGGCACACCACTAGTCACTTTCTCCCAGTCGGAGAACTTCCCATTTATGCCCACTCTCTGCTTTCGGTTTTCCAGCCATTTGCCTATCCATCTTTGTATATCCCCCTCTATGCCATGGCTATGTAGTTTCCTGAGAAGTCTTTCGTGTGGAACTTTGTCAAACGCTTTCTGGAAGTCCAAATATATTATGTCCACCGGCTTCCCACTATCGATTTGCTCGTTCACGGTCTCAAAAAATTGGAGTAAATTAGTCAAACATGATTTCCCTTTCCTGAATCCATGTTGACTGGGTTTCATTAAGTCATATGCGTCCAAGTGCCGGACTATGCTATCCTTGATCAGTGCTTCAACCATCTTGCCAGGGACAGACGTAAGACTCACAGGTCTATAGTTGCCCGGTTCCCCTCTCGATCCTTTTTTGAAAATTGGGGTGACGTTCGCTATCCTCCAGTCGTCCGGTATCTGTCCAGTTCTGATTGTCAGGTTTGCAAGTTTTTGCAATAACTCTCCGATTTCAACCTTCAATTCCTTTAAGACTCTCGGATGAATCCCATCCGGTCCAGGGGATTTGTCGCTTTTAAGTTTGTCGATCTGATAGTATATCTGGTCTAAGTCCACTTCAACTGTGGTGAGGCTGTCTTCTATTTCTCCTGCAAACACTTTCTCCGCTTCAGGTATTGTTGAGGTGTCCTCCTTCGTAAAGACGGACGCAAAGAAGGAATTTAGTTTGTCTGCGATTTGTTTATCTTCCTTGACGTACCCTTTTCTTCCCTGGTCGTCCAGGGGTCCCACTGCCTCTTTTGCAGGTTTTTTCCCTTTCACGTATCTAAAGAAGGGCTTGAAGTTTTTGGCCTCCTGGGCTATTTTTTCCTCATATTCCTGTTTTGCATTCCTCACCGCCTTGTGACATTTCTTCTGATCATCTTTATGTTTGTTCCAGGCTTCGGTTGTCTTTATGCATTTCCATTTTTTGAAAGAGTCCTTCTTTTCTTTTATGGCTTCCTTCACCTGTATGGTAAGCCATGCCGGTTCTCTTTTGCTCTTTGTTCTCCGATCTTTGGAAATCTTCGGAATGTAGAGATCTTGTGCTTCTGTGATAGTATTTTTCAGTAGTGTCCATGCCTGATCAACCGTTTCAAGTTTGTCCATCATCTTCTCGAGTCGTTTTTCTACCATGGCTCTCATGCTATCGTATTTACCCTTTTTAAAGTTCAAGGTGGTGGTTAAGGTTTTGGCATGTTTCCCTTTCCTGATGTGTAGTTTAAAGTTGATTACATTATGATCACTCGTTCCCAGTGGAACTATGACTTCCACTTCTGTTATCGGTCCCGTGAGGCCATTTAGGACCAAGTCCAAGGTGGCGTTGCCTCTTGTCGGCTCTTTTACCATTTGTTCCAGGAAGCAATCCCCTAGCACCTCCAGGAACTTGGCTTCCTTGCCGCAGTTGGAGGTTGCTAGTTTCCAGTCTATCCCTGGGAAATTGAAGTCTCCCAATATAATTACATTGCCTGTCTTGCATTCTTGTTTGATTTCCTCCATCATTTCTGTGTCAGTTTCCTCCGCCTGTCCTGGTGGACGATAGTAAAGGCCAATTTTCGTATCTGCGCCATATTGACCAGGAATTTTGATCCAGAGTGACTCCAGCTTCTCTTTCCTTTCTGTTTTAACCATTTCAACAGAATCTATCCCCTCCTTAACATATAGAGCAATACCTCCACCTTTCTGCCCTATTCGATCTCTTCTATACAGTTTGTATCCCTGTAGTACTGTGTCCCATTTGTTTTCTTCATTCCACCATGTTTCTGTTATGCCAATGATATCCAATATGTCACGTCTTGCTATTGTCTCTAGTTCCCCCATTTTGTTACCCAGACTTCTAGCATTTGTATACATACATCTAAGTTCTCTTCGTGTTACCTTTTTGGACCTTCTACTCTTGGCCGTCCCTGTAGCTTCAATTTTGGTATCCTTTACTGCTCCTGTGTTATCACCCTTTTTTGCTGTGTGGTCGTCCCCTCCTATGTCTGAGTTGTCCCTTCCTGCTTTTTCTCCCTTATTGGCTGTGAGGTCGTCTTCTCTTGTGTAGGTGTAGTTGTCCTTGGCTTCTTCGTCGGGGCATCCTGCTATCCGTACCATCGACCGGTGGTCGACTGTCGGCTTTCCCCTATCTTTCAGTTTAAAGCCTTCTCGATTGCCTTCTTCATGTTGCCTGCCAAAACTCTTGCTCCTTCCTTGTTGAGGTGTAGTCCGTCCTTTCTGTAGTACTTGCTTTTTCCCCAGAACGCCGTCCAGTTGCGCACGAAGTCAGATTTACGCTGTGGTTGGGATCCAAGTGTACACTTTGAAATAGTGATTACCTCCACCTTTTCCCCCCTCCCTTCTTCTACTCCCACAAGAACTGCTTTTACTTTTATAAAGTTTAGTGTACAGTGATTTTAATTCTACAATCAGTAGTATATAGTCACTAACTTGGAACACAGGAGGGAGAGAATAGAAAGGGAGAAATGATGGGCATGAGTGTGTGTGTGAGAGATGGTGCACATGGGGAAAAGGAAGAATGGATAATTGGGCATAGAGAGAGAGGGGGAGTGAGGTAGAGATGCATGGGGAATAGAAAGATGAGAGGGAGAAATGTTGGATATAGTGGTGGAGAGGGCAGATGCAAGGGGGAGGAATGTTGGACATAGTGATGACGGGAGAAATGTGGCATTTTACTGGAGAAGGATGATAGAAAGAGAAATGGGCCTGGGGCTGGTGGGCAGTGGTGAAAAATGCTGCACATGATATGGGGGATGAGAGGGAGAAATGTTGGATGTGGCAGTAGAGGGACTGGAAGAGATGCCTGGATCTCCCAAGACAGATGGACAGTGAAAGAGAGAAAGGGAGACATATTGCCAGTAGGGATGGAGGAGAGAGGAAGAAAAGTTTTGACTCATGGAGGGACAGAGAGAGAAAGATGTTGGTTGGGGAAGGGAATGAGGTCCGGAGGAGATGAAGCGTGTAGGAGGCAGAAAGATAAAAATATTGGATGCACAGTCAGAAGGAAATGCAACCAGAGACTCGTGAAATCACCAGACAACAAAGGTAGGAAAAATAATTTTATTTTCAATTTAGTGATCAAAATGTGTCAGTTTTGAGAATTTATATCTGCTGTCTACTGTATATTTTGCTCTATATTTGTCTATTTTTCTATAGTTATTGCTGATTGCATATTTTAAAGTCATCTGCCTTGACCTCTGAAAAAAAACCCAAATATAAATGATAATTAACATTTTCTCAGTGTGCAAGCAAGAATCCAAATTTAACTTTACTTTGGAAGTAAATTTTACTTGTCTATTAAAAAATGAATTAAAGTCCTGCTTTGAGTTTATGAACCTTGTTTAAAAAAAAAAAAAAAAAAAAAAAAGATCATTGTAATCAATCGTAATACAAAACATTCTGGTTCTAAATGTTGCAAAATCGCCAACATACTCAACTGAAATTTTCAGCAAAAAAAGCTATTTAGACTTTCAAATCAAACATCACTATTTGTAATGCTATATTGTGCTTGCTAATACTGTAATGTATGTATAAAGTAAAACAATTATATATTATTATTTGTTATTGCTGCAATGCTGTAAGCAGAAAATGAGCATTGCTTTACCTGAACTCTCTACAGAGAAGAGGGAAAATAAGACGCTTGTATGAATCTTCAACAGAATTGCGAAGAATATTCATTAACTCTGGTCTCGCATAGCGCTGTGGTCGCCATCTATGCAAAAACAAACGTCATCAAGATTACACATCTGGTTGTTTTGATTTACAGGATAATCATTCTAGTCATCCACGGAGTCCCGATGCGGACAGCCTCACAAGCAATCTTACTTGAAGAACTTCAGAAAGTTTGCGACTGCCGCACCGCACATGCGTGAGTGCCTTACCACCCAATGTAGGGTATGTGCCTCCTCAGCATCTCCTCAGTTCAGATAGCTAGCTAAGAAGCCAACCAAAGAAGGTGGGTGGGTTGTGAAAATATCTGCCTGCTGTCCCTGGATAACACCTGTTACGGTAAGTAACTTTGCTTTTTCCCAGGACAAGCAGACAGCATATTCCCCCTTATTGGTGACCTCCAAGCTAACCAGAATGGGATGGTGGGAGTGTTGGTGTTTAGGAGAATAAATTTTGTAATACTGTTTGGCCAAAATGGCTATCCCGTCTGGAAAAAGAATCCAGACAGTAATGTGAAGTGAATGTATGAACTGAGGACCAAGTGGCAGCTTTGCAGATTTCCTCGACAGATGTAGATCTAAGGAAAGCTACAGAAGCTGCCATAGCTCTAATTTTGTGGGCTGTAATTCAACACACCCCCCCCCCCTAGGTACAGACTAGCCTGAGCATAGCAGAACGAGATGCAAGCAGCCAACCAGTTGGAGATTTTTCTTTTGGAAACAGGATGCCCCAACTTGTTTAGATCAAAGGAGACAAAAAGTTGAGGAGAAGATCTCCTGGATGGGAATGAGGTTTGGGGAAAAAACATTGGAAGAACAATTGATTGATTGAGATGAAATTCTGTAACAACTTTTGGTAAGAATTTTGGATGAGTGCGGAGTACCACTTTGTCGTGATGGAATACTGTGAAAGGTGGGTCTGCTACTAAAGCATGTAGCTCACTAACTCTGTGAGCAGAAGTGAGAGCAATGAGAAAGACATCTTTCCAAGTGAGATATTTCAGATAAGCTGTAGGCATTGGTTTAAATGGAGGCTTCATCAATTTAGCAAACCACTGGAGGAGGTTTGAGAGGTGGTTTGACATTGAAAAGTCCTTTCAGAAATCTGGAAACCACAGGATGAGCAGAAAGAGGTTTCCCCTCTAGCAGCTGATGAAAAGCAGCAATTGATTGAGGTTGATTTGAGGCCAGACTGAGATAAATGAAATAGGTAATCCAGAACTGAAGACAAGGAGGTAGACTGAGGCTCCTTGTGATGAAGATCGCACCAAACAGAAAACCCAGTCCACTTCTGGTTGTAACATTGCCTGGTGGCGGGTTTTCTGGAAGCACCTGAGATGTCTCTGACAGACTGAGAAAACTGCAGGTTTGAAGTTATGTCAAGAGGTACCAAGCTGTCAGATGTAGAGACTTCAGGTTCGGATGAAGAAGAGAACAGTGACTCTGTGTAAGCAAAAATGGAAAAAGTGGTAGAAGCAATGGCTCCCTGCTGCTGAGTTGAAGTAGAAGGGAGAACCAAGGTTGTTTGGGCCACCAAGGAGCTATCAGAATCATGGTGGCATGCTCGTGTTTGAGTTTGATGAACGTCTTGAGAATGAGAGGGAATGGAGAGAACGCATACAAGAATCTGTCCATCCATTCCAGAAGAAAATCATCTGCCTCCAGGTGGTGAGGAGAGCAAATTCTGGAGCAAAACTGAGGCAGTTGTTGTAGTGGGGAGACGCAAAAAGATCTATCTGAGGAGTCTCCCACTGAGAAAAAATGTGGTGGAGAGACGGTGAATTGAGTATTCATTCGTGAGTTTGTAGGAGACGACTCAATTTGTCCGCCAGTGAGTTTTTCTCTCCTTGAATATAGACAGCTCTCAAAAAACGTTGTGAAGAATTGCCCAATTCCAAATCTTCTGAGCTTCCTTGCAAAGGAGGAGAAATCCTGTCCCTCCCTGTTTGTTCACGTAGTACATGGCTACTTGGTTGTCGGTGCACTACTTGATCATGAAGATGATGCTGAAAAGCTTTGAGAGCATTGAAGATCACTCTGAGTTCCAACAGATTTATGCGATTTTGACGGTCTATGGCGGACCAATGCCCTCGAGTACGGAGACCATCGAGATGAGCCCCCCAAGCGTAGGCCGAGGAATCTGTTGTGAGGACCTTCTGATGGGGGGCATCTGGAATAGTAAACCTCTGAAAAGATTGGACGAGAGCATCCACCATTGAAGACATTGCTGTAGAGAAGAAGTTACTGAAATGTGCTGAAAGAGCGGATCGAAAGCCTGCAACCATTGAGAAGCCAGGGTCCACTGAGGAACTCTGAGGTGAAGTCTGGCAAAAGGAGTCACGTGAACAGTAGAAGCCATGTGACCTCGGAGAACCATCATGTGTCTTGCTGAGAGTGAAGTGAGAGTAGACACATTTTGGCAAAGTTGAATGAGTGCATCCTGACACTGCTGGGCAAGGAATGCTCTGGGTTGCACAGTGTCCAGAATAGTTCCAATGAACTGCTGAGTCTGAGAGGGCTACAGTTGGGATTTGGGAAAATTGATTTCAAATCCTAAATTTTGTAGGAACCAAATAGTCTGTTGAGTCGCTACAGTAACCCCCGAGACATAGGGTCTTTTATGAGCCAGTTGTCCATATATGGGAAAACCTGGAGTCCTTGACTACCACCAGCATGCACTTGGTAAAAACTTTGGGAGATAATGCCAAGCCAAAAGGTAGCACTCTGTACTGATAATGCTGATTTCCCACCTGAAATCTGAGGAACTTGCAAGAGGCTGGATGAATAGGAATGTGAGTGTAAGCCTCCTTGAGGCCCAGAGAGCATAACCAAACATTGTGATCCAGAAGAGGATACAAAGATGCCAGAGACAGCATCCGAAACTTTTCTTTGACAAGAAATTTGTTGAGAGCTCTGAGATAGCCACGGGTAACCCGCCAAAATGGTTAAGTGCTAACTGCGGGTACGGGGACAAGGAAAAACTAGAACTGAGGAGACACACACCCTATGTCGGGCGGGAAGGTACTTGCACATGCGCAGTGCGGTAGTCACAAACTTTCTGAAGTTCTTCAAGCAAGATTGCTTGTGAGACTGTCCACATCGGGGCTCTGTGGATAATGTCACCCATATGTGAGAATATATTGCTTGCTTGTCCTGGGATAAATATAATTATGTTTGCAACTAAAACTGTAAAAAGAAAATTCTAAGATTAGCAATACTTACCCAAAGCATTTATATCTTTATTAGAATTTATTTACCAACCTTAAGAAGAAATTCACTCAAAGCAGCATAAAGCAAGAATAAGCTGAACATAAGCAAGGGAATAAAGGAGTGGAGCTCTCATGGGTGCACTTCCCCACTTAATCTCATTTTTTCATCTCACTCATTCTTTCTTTTGCACTCACTTCTTTCCAACTTTTTCCCATGCCTGTATACGAACTGTCTCTTGAGCCAAGGGCTGAGCAGCAATCTATGTACCTGTGAATGTTGCCTTACTGCCTTCCATTCATCTTGTTTCTGCACAGCTCCAGCCAGAACAGCAGCAGCGTTACTATATGAGCTACAAGGTTGAATGATTTATATCACAACACCTCACAGTTGGAGGTGATGCTATGCATTTAAGCTCTGCTCCTGCTACTAACAGCAGTGAAGCAACATTATTACAGCTATATAGTCTGTCACTTTGCTCCTCCCTTGCTCGATCATCAATATCACCTGCAGCAATTAAGAACATAAGAATAGTTTTACTGGGTCAGACCAATGGTTCATCTAGCCCAGTAGTCCAACTTCATGGTGGCCAATCCAGGTCACTAGTACCTGGTCAAAACCCAAAGAGTAGCAACATTCCATGTTACCGATCCAGGGCAAGCAGTGGCTTCCTCCATGTCTGTCTCAATAACAGACTAAGGACTTTTGCTCTAGGAAATTGTCCAAATCTTTCTTAAAACGAGCTTCATTAATCGCTCTTACCACAACCTCTGGCAACGCGTTCCAGAGCTTAACTATTCTCTGAGTGAAGAAAATATTTCTTCTTATTGGTTTTAAAAGTATTTCCCTGTAACTTCATCGCGTGTCACCTAGTCTGTAATTTTTGATGGAGTAAAAAATTGATCCACTTGAACCCATTCTACTCCACTCAGGATTTTCTAGACTTCAATCATACCTCCCCTCAGTTGTCTCTTTTCCAAGTTGAAGTGCCCTAACCTCTTTAGCTTTTCCTCATACTAGAGGAGTTCCATCCCCTTTATCACCTTTGTTGCTCTTCTTTGAACCTTTTCTAGTTCTGCTATATCTTTTTTGAGATAAGACAACCAGAATTGAAAATAATACTCAAGGTGAGTTTGCACAATGGAGCGATACAGAGGCATTATAATATTCTTAGTCTTGTTTACCATCTCTTTTCTAATAATACCTAGCATCTTGTTTGCTTTTTAGACCACCGACACATCTTAGAATTTCCTCATATGAGAGAAGTTCCACGTGTGTATTTCTTAAATATGCCTTTTCTATAAGCACATTTAATAGCAAGGAAAAAATGTAAAACAAGTCAATCTTAGGGATCCTTTTACTAAGGCAGGGGTGTCAGACTCAGTCACATAAGGGGCCAAAATCTTAAACACGGGATAATTGTTTGTTAAGGAGGATTCCAAGATGGCGGCAGCTTACCCTCGGCGTCTCTGACTTCAATCTGCAGGAGCACCTGAATATTTTGTTTCAGCTGTTCCAACTATGCCACACTCAAAGAGGAAGGGAGTAGTTCGAGCCGATCCCCCTGCGGCACGAACTTCCACTTCCTCACAGCGCTCCATGCTCGAGTTCATCGGGGCAGGTTCCCCTCTCATCGGGGTAGAGTCTGGCGGTTCCCCGGCTGGAAGAGAGGATGGGGCTTCGGACTGGGAGGTATCTCTCTCCCTTCCGATGTCAGTTCCACCGTCGTTCCCAGCGCCTAACGCGGCTGACCCGGATGTGACTCCCGATTTGGTATTCTCGAGGGAGACCCCAGGAGCAGAAGAAGCTGGAGCCACGCAGAAGAAGCTGGAGGCAGGAGAAACTTTGGAGATTTCTCCCCAACTAAAGAAATCTGAGGCAGCGTCACTGGAGAGCATATCGGAGGCTCTCATGAAGATCAACACAACAGTTTCCAGCTCTTCTAAAGAAATTGCAGCGCTCATGAGTACTGTTAATGCCTTGGGAGAGAAACTGCAGGGTACTATAGACCAATTTAATATGGAAGTATCCCAGGTCAAGACTAAAGTTACTGATTTACAAACTCTATCTTCAGAATTGGTCAAAGATAAAATAAATTTGAATAAGAAAATAGAACAATTGGAAAATTATAATAGAAGATTAAATGTGCAAATTCTCAATTTTCCTCATTCAATTGGAGTGTCACCTATGGAAATGCTAAGAAAATATCTTGTTGAAGTATTGAAATAATCAGCTGACTTAATTCCTCCGGTCAATCATATTTATTATATTCCTACCAAAAAGTTAGGAGTCACTCCTCAAGGTCCAGCTGTGGAACAATTAAATCTTACAGATATATTTGAATCATCGCCCATAGACTCCACAGAGCGAGCCACTTTACTGGTTTCTTTTGTGTTTGAGCAAGACGCTAATTCACTTCTGAGACTATACTTTCGAAATTCTCAATCACCTTTTCTGGGGAAAAGGGTTTATATAAACCCAGACGTCGCAAGACAAACACAAGAGAGACGTAAACTTTTCCTGGCAATGAAAACTGAGACAGTGACGCTGGGGGCAACTTTTCTCTTAGCCTACCCATGCAAATGTTTGGTCAAGTATCTTGAAGTTAAATATGTCTTTTTTTTTACCTGAACACTTGCGCGCATTTCTTGATATGAAGAAACTGTCTACTGCTAGTATTAATTAAGTTGTACAGGGAACCTTACTGCTAAGCCTATTCTTTTATATTATGTTATTGTAAGAATTATTGTTTCTCTTCACATTTTCCAGGAATTCTCCAAGGATTGATTATGGTCTAATTTGTTTCCTTAGAGAAATGATTTAATTTGTATTTGTACCTTTTATAACTGATTTTCTTGAACAAGGTTATCTTGTAATTATTTTGAAAATTCAATAAAGATAAAGTTTTGTTGTTTTTTTTAAATCTAAAACATTGGCTAAGTCGAGGGCCAATCTATTAAGATACTTAGTACCTTCTTCACCCTGAGACACCTGTGGCGCGGTCAGGCACTTCTGTGGCGTGTCCTGCTCCAACCTAGCTTTTACACTGGGACTGGATCCTTCTGCCTGCAAATGGGTACTGAGGCAGCATGGTGAGAATCTTGGAACGCTCCTGGGAATGGGGCAGTGCGTACAGGCACTTAGAGTGCCACTGGGACACAGTCAACACACTTAGATGCAACACAGTCACCGAGGGCCACATAAAACTGCCAGGCGGACCGGATTTGGCCCCCGGGCCTTGTGTTTGACATGTGTGTACTAAGGGGTCAATCTTAGGGGTCGTTTTACTAAGGCAAGCTAGCCATTTTATAGAATATAATGGACACGTTAGCGTTTAGCACATGCAAAAACGGCTAGCGCGCCTTAATAAAAGAACCCTCTAGAACTATAAATCCACGTGTTAATATATTAAACAAATGACATAGATATATGAAAATCACTACCCTTCAAGTTAAAATCTGTATATAAGACAATTAAGAGACCTTTCAGTATTTTGCTGTACAGAAAAATATAATTTCTTTACAAAAATACACAGACCTTTGATTAACACACCACCTACTGAATTCATCCTTCATTCTGTCAGGAACGTTGACTTTCACTGTCAGGACCTTATGATTTTCCCCTCGGTTAATGGCCAAAATCTGAGTAAAACAAATAGCAAAGACAAATAAGAGACAAGATTCCTTAAAGGCTAAACTTACAGTACCAACTCAAGAGCAAACAAACAGATTTCTGTGGCAAAATCATAGCTATAATTAGTCCATTACAACAATGGACTGAATTGTAAAATTAATAGCAAACAACTTCATGTACTAAAAAAAAAGCATTGAAATTTTTCAGGAAGTATTATACAGATAATCTCTCCCACATATTTTTACAGCCCTTCCTAATATCACATTTTATGCTAGTAATCACAGAAGCACTCCCTGTTCACTTGTTTTTTTTTATTTGGGTATTCATTGTAAAACTCCCTTGCCTGGAAGAGACAGGACATGCTGTTCTAAAAGGAGAAATTAGGTTCTTACCTGCTAATTTTCTTTCTGTTAGCTTGTAGACCGGTATAGTTCCTTTACGGATGGGTATTATACCTCACTGGTACCAGCAGGTGGAGACTGAGATCAAACTTGTATATCAGTACAGCTTCCCCTCTACTAATCCAGTCTGCCGAATAGCCAAGCAGAACCTAGGAAAATTCTTAACTGAAACAGTAAAATACACTCCAAACAAGAGTGTAAAAACAACAAACATCTGTAAACAACATGTGTAGAACTGAATCCTGGAGATAAAACATCCCCACAGTTCACCAGCTAAGCTAGCTGAGCCATCGTCGCTGTTCTTAATTCTCCCCGGCCCTAGAAAAATACTAGAACCCACAGAAAAATTCAAAATCTGCACGCAAGCAAAAAACCGCAATCATCACACAAAGACAGAAAGGGTGGGGAACTATACCGTTCTACCAGAAAGAAAATTAGCAGGTAAGAACCTAATTTCTCCTTCTGTATCGCTTGATAGACTGGTATAGTTCCTTACGGATAGGATGTACTAAAGCAGTATTCATCAAGGGTGGGACCCCCAAAGGGCCGACATCAAAACACGTTCACCGAACCCCGCGTCCTGACGTGCTTGAACAGTAGTGTCAGACAAAGGAATGTAGAGAAGACCAGAATGCAGCCTTGCAGATATACACTGGAGGCACTAGAGAAGATTCAGCCCAAGAAGCTGCCTGAATGAGCCTTGAGAAATTCTGGAATAGGCTTCTTCTTCAGAAGATAAGTAGAAGCAATAGTCTTCTTGATCCAGCGCACAATAGTAGCCTTAGAAGCGCCATTCCCCTTATGAGGACCCGCTAGAAGGACAAAGAGATGATCTGATTTCCTGATCTCCTGTGTCCTCTGCACATAAGAGCGAAGGACCCAACTGACATCCAACTTGCACAGCTGTTTTTGCTCAGAAGAGCCCTCCCAACTACCCAAAACTGGGATGACTACAGATTGATTGACATGAAAAGGAGAAACTACTTAAGAAGATCAACTGTTTTTACACCTAAGCAGCAATAGGACCAGCCGCCACTACCGGGAACCCTTTGCCACGATCCAGCCAGACATATAAGATCTTCCCCCAGCATTCCATTGGATAGATCAATCTACCTGCTTTTAAATATCAGCAGCAGTGGGAGAACAACTGCTTTTACACCTAAGCAGCATTGGGACCAACCGCAACTACCAAGAGCCCATAGACCAGATCATGACAGGAGTGTGAGCTCCACACCTCCTGCAGTCCGCTAGGAAGATCAACTGCTTTAACACCTAAGTAGCAGCAAGACCAGCTGCCTATAATAGGAGCCCTTGCCCCGATCCAACCAGGCATGTGAGCTCCTCCCCCTATATCCCGTTTAAGAGATCAATCTACCTGCTTTAAATATCAGCAGCAGTAGAAAAACAACTGCTTTTACATACAAGCAGCAGCGAGACCTACCTCAACCACCAAGAGCCCACAGAACCGATCCTGCCAGGAGTGTGAACTCCTCCCCCTGCAGTCCATTGGAGAGATCAATCTGCCTGCTTTTAAATATCAGCAGCAGTGGAGATCAACTGCTTTTACACCTAAGCAGCAACGAGACCAGCCACAACCACCGAGAGCACACAGACCCGATCCTACCAAGAGTGTGAACTCTTCCCCCCATGCAATCCGCTAAGAAGATCGACTGTCGGCTCCGGGCAGCTTTCCCGCAGAGGAGAGAATCCTGCATTCACCATGGGCCTCATCTGGGGCAGCCTCCTTGGAGCGGCTGGGGCACGGGCAGTGTGTCTGGGAGGGAATGCATGGATGGGAGAACATCGCAGGGGAGGAGACATAGGCATCCAGGGACTGTCTGCCAAGTCTCTTCCCTGAAGAAGCCCTTTCTGGAAATGTCAATCGCTCCTCCTAAACTTACTTGCTCCACTTCATCACTGACGCTGAAACCGTGGATTGAAGACAAAGTTTTATTTTATTTTTCTTTCCAGCTTATGATTTATCTTTAATCTTATCTATTGTTTTGCCTTTTGTCTTTGTTTTGTTCTATTTCTATCATTTAAATTTCTCCAGAATTCTACTGTTCAACGGCTCCCCCTTCTGCTTCTATTCCTTTCTCTCCTCTCTTCTACCTTCCAAAGTATTTAGATCAATGCTGTCTTGTTAAAATGTTTATTTTATTTTTATTTTTCCTCTAACTCTACTTTTCACTTCTCTATTACCCTCCAGGTACTTTAGTTAGATTGTGAGCCTTCGGGACAGTAAGGGAATTTTTCAAGTACCTTTCTTATTTCTAATCTTAATGTATATTTTCTGTAAACCGCTTAGAACCTAACGGATGTAGCGGTATATAAGAAATAAATTACATTACATTACAAATTACATTGACAGAAAGGAAGGAACAGGCCTCAAGACAACCCGCTCCCTAGAAAATCTCAAGAAGGGAGCCGTAAAAGAGAAAGCCTGCAGCTCAGAAACATGTCTAGCTGAAGTAATGGCCACCAAGAAGACCGCTTTAAGATTAAGATCCTTCAAAGAGCAGTTGCCCAACGGTTCAAAAGGAGGACGCACTGTAGGGATTGAACACAGCAAACACACACACGCAGTCTATGAGTTGGAATGGAGGCGCTGCCAATGGCTAGCTCTGAGTCCCTTTTATTATGCTTCTATGCATATGACATCATAGTAACTCCCTCGTTTACACATCAAATGATTGGTGGATACAAAGGTATATGCTTTTACATTGGTGGGAACACAGGTACATGCTTTTACATCGTGATCACTTGCCCTTTACCTCGTGATCACCCTCCAACTCAGCACTTAGACACGGGCCTGATTAACACGTGGACAGACCTGAGTCTTTGCACGTATGCAATGTAATGCCTGTCAGCTGATGTCCTTTCCAAATAAGGACAGCTTAAGATAAGGGTTAATATGTGACAGGGGTCTTGTGACAAGAAGGGAGGGGGGAACGCCTCAGCATTCTGTCACAAGGTGCTAACATTTTCCTTGCTTTAGAATGTCTACGTGGCAGGAGGGGAGAGGGAATGAGAAAGGCTTAATACGTCTTTCAAAGGGCCTTAGATCCCTACACAGGGATCTGGTTCAGAACTGCCCTCCCTGGTTCAGAACTGCATCCCTTCAACGCACTAGAACCAGATTCAGATCCAAAGAAGGAACAGAAGGCCACCCGGGAGACCTGAGCAATTTGGCCGCCCACAAGAAGCGAATCACATCAGGAATGGCAGTCAAACGCTGACCTTTCACTAACCCCCGAAAGGCTGATAAGGCCGTAAGCTGAACCTGGAGAGAAGACCAAGCCAGTCCCCTTTCCAGGCCATCCTGCAAGAACTCTAAGATGTTAGGCAGGGAAGCACGAAAAGAGACCACTTCACGCGCATCACACCATTCCTCAAATAGATGCCAAACCCTCACACAAGCCCGAGAGGTGGAAAGCCTCCGGGACCCCAAGAGAGTTGAGATCACTTTATCTGAATACCCCTTCTTACCTAGGTGACCCCTTTCAAAAGCCAAGACGTAAGACAAAAGGGACCCGGATCGAACATTGGAATGGGACCCTAAGTTAGAAGGTCGTCCAAGAGAGGCAGAGGAAGAGGATCCGCCACCAGATGCCTCACCAGATCTGCGTACCACTTTCGTCTAAGCCAATCCGGAGCCACCATAACCTCGAGGCCCGGATAGAAAATTATGCGGAGAAGAACTCTGCCCACTAATGACCATGGAGGGAACACATACAACAGCCCCTCCGTTAGCCATAGTTGAACCAGAGCACCCAGGCTCTTGGCCTGATCATCTCTGCGACAACTGAAGAAGCAGGATGTTATGGCATTGGCACTTGTGGCCATCAGGTCCATGAGGGGCTGACCCCAAGACTGCACTATCAACTGAAAGGCCACCTGGCTTAGACACCACTCTCTGGGATCTAGCACTTGACAACTTAGGAAGTCTGCTTGAACATTCTCCACACTGGCTATGTGAGATGCTGATATTTCTTAAAGGTGCGACTCTGCTCAGACCATGAGCAGAGTCACTTCCTGTGCCACCAAAGTGCTCCTGGTGCCCCCTGATGATTGACATAGGTCACTGCCATGGCATTGGCCAACAGAACCCTGACTGACTTGCCCATCAGAAAGGAAGGCTAGCAATGCCAAACGGATGGTTCTGGTCTCCAAGACACTGATTGACCAAGACGCCCCTCCATGGACCAGGTGCCCTGAGCTGAATGACCTAAACACTGAACTCCCCAACCTAAAAGAATGGCATCTGTGAGCAGCACCGTCCACTGCAGCTGGTTCAGACTCGCACCTTGAACAAGATGGGAGGTCTGGAGCCACCGACAAAGACTGCCCCGAGTTAAGCCCGGAAGTGGAACAGGGTGATCCAGACTGTGCCTCTGAGGTGACCACCTCCAAAGAAGAGTATACTGAAGAGGACGCATGTGGGCTCATGACCACCTCACGACATTGAGGGAGGCTGCCATCAACCCCAAAACTTGGAGGAAATTCTGCGCTCGAGGACATCGAGATGCCATAAGCAGGCGAATCTGAGATTGTAATTTGCTTATTCGGGCCTTCAGAAGGAAGACCTTCCCCAAGGAGGTGTCGAACAGGACCCCTAGATATTCCAGGCACTGAGATGGAGACAACCGGCTCTTGGCAAGATTGACTACCCATCCCAGCGAATGCAGAAACTCCACCACCCGAGCCATGACCCGAGTGCTCTCCTGGAAAGACTTGGCCTGAATCAATCAGTCGTCCAGGTAGGGATTAACAAGAATGCCCTCTTTTTGCAATACCACCACAACAACCACCATCACCTTGGTGAACATCCACAGAGCCATGGCCAGACCAAAGGGAAGTACACAGAACTGATAATGTTGCCCCAAGATTGCAAAGCGCAGGAAACGATGATGGGAGGCCTGAATGGGAATGTGCAAGTAGGCCTCGGTCAGATATAGAGAGGTCAGAAACTCCCCCAGCTGAACCACCAGAATCACAGACCGCAGAGTTTCCATGCAGAAGGCACGTGAAAAATCCTGTTGACCTCCTTCAAATCCAGGAGGGTCGAAAGGTCCCTTCTTTCTTTGGCACCACAAACTAAATCGAGTACCAACCTGTGCCCCACTCCTGCGGGGGAACTGGTACCACCGCATGGAGATCTAACAATCTTTGAAGGGTCTGGCGAAAGGCCTGCTGCTTCCACACCACCTGTGAGGCAGAAGCTAGAAAATGGTCTGGCAAGGACCAGGTGAACTCCAGAGCAAAGCCGTCCCGGATCACTTCCAGAACCCACTGATCGGACTTGATGTTTGCCCACTTTGGATAAAATTCTCGCAGTCATGCATCCACCGGAACCAAGATGGGCGCCCGGCAAGGAGTCACTGGGCAGGACAGGCAGCAGGGGACCCGGCAGGGGTGCTACCTACACCGCAGTGGGCCCCCTGAAAGGACTGCATGCACTGGAAGAATAGAAACATAGAAACATAGAATTAGACGGCAGATAAGGGCCACGGCCCATCCAGTCTGCCCACCGCAATGACCCTTCCCCACCTAACTCAGTGAATAGATCCCACGTATCTATCCCATTTGGCCTTAAAATCAGGCACGCTGCTGGCCTCAGTGACCTGAAGTGGAAGATTATTCCAGCGGTCAACCACTCTCTCAGTGAAAAAGAATTTCCTGGTGTCACTGTGCAGTTTCCCTCCCCTGCCTCTAGAGAGCCCAGAAGATGGAAAAGAGGCAGCCCCTCTACCAGAGCAGAAGCGGCGAAAATCATGCCCATGTCCAAGAGTAGCGCCTCCTCGAGCCAGCGGTCTAGGCCCCCCCCCCCTCAGGCAAACGAGGCACTTTGGAATCAGTGAGAGTCTGAACCAACCTGTCCATGTCCTCATTGAACAAGAAAGATCCTTTAAAAGGAAACTTTGTCAACTTAGCTTTGGACGCCGAATCCACAAACCAAGCACGAAGCCACAGGGTACGGCGTGCTGCCACTCCAAAGGCCAAAAACTTGCATGAGGTCATACATGGCATCCGAGAGATAAGAAGCACCCAATTCAATTTTGGCAACTGCTTGCCTTAGCAAGTCCCAATTCTCAGATTTATCATCAAGTACATGCTGGGCCCAATGAAAACACGCCCGAGCCACTAGCCTGCCACACATAGCCACCTGGACCGACAGAGCTGTCACATCAAAACTCTGTTTAAGGAGGGACTCCAACTTACGCACCTCCACGTCCTTCATGGCCGCACCGCCCTCAACAGGCAAGGTATGCCGCTTAGAGATGGCCGAGACCACCGCATCCACTACAGGCGACTTCAGAGTATCCCTAGCCCCTTCCGGAATTGGATACAGGCAGGCCATGGAGCATGCAAAACGAAAAGGGGCTTCCGGCACCTGCCACTGTGCGAGCATGATGTCCCAAATATCCTGATGCATAGGAAAAGAGTGGGAAGCAGAGCAAATCCCCTTAAACAAGGGGTCCACCTTACGCGGGGACTTCGACACGGGGTTCTCAAAGTGCAAAACAAAGGAGACCTGAAGGATTAACTCATGGAGCTCTTCCTGCTGAAAAATGCACACCAGACGCATCTTCGCCGGCTGGGGGGTGCTCGAACCCCTCGCCAGCGGAATCCGGCCCACCAAGAGGATCCTGGAATTCTCCCCAAGGGTCCAGGTCCTCATCAATCACCTCGTGCACCCCTGGGAAAAAAATCCTCATCCCAAGAGACCCTCGGGCATTTGGATGAGAGAGGAGTAGAGGGGGCAAAACCGCCGCTGTTTGGGGCCGCACCGGGGAAGACATTGAGGGTAACCGCTCCCCCCCCCTCCGAGACTCCCCAGAGTGGACACAGAACCTCCTGCCAGCAGCATATAAGCTTTACAAAGTGCTAACATAAATTCAGGGGGAAAGCCCCACGGCGGCCCCAAGGAACTCCCTGCCCCAGCAGGGGACCCTGACATACCTTGACCCTGTATTTCCAGAACAGGATGAAGGTCACCTGAGGTAACTGAAATGAATGAGGAGGTTCCCACCGAAATTGAACCTGAAACCACCAATATTGGAGCTCCTGAGGCCTGTCGTGTCTGAAAAGCCTGGGACCTTCCTGACGCTGAGGCCGATGAACCAACCGACACGAAAAGGGAATCCCCAGCCGAACCGGTAGTAAGGGAATCCGGTGCTCCATGACTGTCAGCGACTGTCACGTGGGCGTTGGGGAAAGTCCGGGCTTCCCCACAATACGAAGCCGACCCATGAGGCACATGCGGTGGGGTGCCCTGGCCACTGGCATCCACTGCCAACGAGGCTTCCCCACCACTCTAGCCTGCACAACACTTTTTCCTTTAAAAGAGCTCATTGTGCTGAAAACCACCCTAGCTGTAAAGAAAGTGCCAGTTAGTTGAGAAAAAAACACAGAAAAAAAGGCAGTTACAAAGGGAAATGAGCCCTTTAGACCAGCACATTTCAGGATTTTTTTGTTATTTTTTTTTACTTAGTCAGAACAGACTCCACAGCTCTCAAAGCTGGAAGACTGACCAACCAGGGGGCCAGGCTGCCTGTTGAGGCCTACTATAAAAATATGGGGAGATGGAGGAAGGTGGGGGAAGGGACCCAGCACGAGACACGCCGGGTTTAACACCCCCAAGGTTGGATGGATCCCCAAACAGAACCCTCCCAAGCCTATCCAGCACAAAAAGTACACAAAGTTCCAAAAGTGCTAAGAGGGGAGCTGAAAAGCCTTACCACCTGCTACCAGAGACTGAGGAAAACTGGAGTAGCAAGAGGGGCATGCTATACTGATATACAAGTTTGATCTCAGTCTCCACCTGCTGGTAGCTGTGAAGCATATTACCCATTCGTAAGGACTATACCAGTCTACCAAGCAATACAGAAGCAGCATTTTTCTCTGTGTACACTGGGAAGCAGCGATTGTGAAAGCTGGGAAGCAGCATTGTTCTCTGTGCACGCTGGGAAGCAGCGATTTTCAGGGTGAAAGCTGGTAAGCGCCAAACTTTTTATCAGTACAATACTTTACTCATGATGTAATTTTTTTGGGGGGGGAGGGTCAGCATGCGAAAAATCGCAAATAAACGAAACCGTGAATACGGAGGGAGAAGTGTATAGGCATTTTTTGCGGCCTATATGCGGGGAAATATGGTACTCATTCTGAGTTATCAGTGCTGAAAATATAATAGTCATATTAGGTCCATCTAGCCCAGTATCCTGCTTCCAACAGCGGCCAATCCATTTCACAAGTACCTGGCAGAATCTCAAAGAGAAGCAAGAGTCTATATCACCAAGGGATAAGCAGTGACTTCAAGCACACAATCTATACAAGCAATCTAGAGAGAAAAGAATTATCCACGATAAAGTATACTCTCTCTGTCTTCTTTTTTGTTATATCACTTAGGGCTCCTTTTACAAAGATGCATTAGGGCTTTAACACGTGGAATAGCGCGCACTAGCCGCTACCGCCTCCTTTTGAGCAGGCGGTAGTTTTTCGGCTAGCGCATGTTGATGCGGTGCGTGTGCTAAAAACGCTAGCATATCTTTGTAAAAGGAGCCCTTAATATCAGTGCAGTCTACTGTGTCGGTGAAAGCATTGTTTCAAATACATTTAAAGCCTAGGTCAACAATTTCAATTTCACAGTACCCAGTTCACTAATCAAATAAGAAGAAAAAAAACCTCAGATCTCCATTTACCGCCAGTCAAAAACTTTGCCAGCAAACCTGAAAGGGAAAATCCTCATCGGTAAAAATCCTCTCTATCCTTCAATTGATAATTTAACTTTAAACTTTTAACGTTTTAGCAATTGTTTGTTATAAATACATATAAATCTCTCTCTCTCTCTCTTGTGGTTCAACCAGTAAATCTGTGTCATATGATTCAATTCAAGTACTTAGCTTTTAGTTAAACGCTGAATACTCTATAATGTTGATTGTCCGCTGCTGACAAAGGCAAGCCTGCGTTTTGCTTCCGCTGTATCAGGGCAAAGGACATATCATGAACAATTTGGATCAGCAGCCATCTTTCTTGCTCACAAACGGCATTAAGTATTCAGCATTTAACTAAAAGCTAAGTACAGTGGAACCTTGGTTTATGAGCATAATTCGTTCCAGAAGTATGCTCGTAAACCAAATTGCTTGTATATCAAAGCGAGTTTCCCCATAGGAAGTAAGGGAAACTTGCTTTGATTCGTTCCACCTCCTCCCCCCCCCCCCCCCCCCGAGGCTACCGGCGCTGCTCCATTCCCCCCCCTTGAGGCCACCAGCGCTGCTCCATACCCCCCCTGCGAACCGGGATCCCCTCCCTGCTTGCGTCGTCCCCCCACCCTCCCCCGTGATACTACATCCTCCCCAAGTACCGAAATAACATCCCTTACCCCAATTTGGCACCGGCACCAACGCACAGGACATGCCAGTGCTGGAAGATCCTTCCTCTTGGCTGTGTTGGGCTGGGCAGTGCGTCGCGTCGCGTCGGAGATCCTCCATCTTGCCTGTGCTGGGCTGGGCCTTGAGCATTTGCGCATGCTCAAGGCCTTCTGGTCTCACTCTCTCCGAGATTCTCAGATGCTCAGAATCTCGGAGAGCGAGACCAGAAGGCCTTGAACATGCGCAAATGCTCAAGGCCCAGTCCAGCCCAGCACAGGCAAGAGGGAGGATCTCCGACTCACCACCCAGCACAGCACAGCCAAGAGGGAGGATCTTCGGGCACTGGCATGTCCTATGCGTTGGTGCTGGTGCCAGTGCCAAATCGGGGTAAGGGATGTTATTTCAGTGCTTGGGGGAGGGACACAAGCAGGGGGGATGCCGGATCGCTGGGGGGAATGCCAGATCGCAGGGGGTGGCACTCGTAAATTGAGTCAAACTTGGTTTCCGAGGTGCCAATTTTGCAAATGTTTTGCTCGTCTTGCAAAACACTCGTAAACCGAGGTTTGACTGTACTATGTTTCTCTATTTCTATATTAACTGATCAGTAAGAATCTTTGCAGCGGCAGATAATGTAGCACAAAAGGCAAAGTGTCACTTATCTTTCTAATAGTCTTCAGTCAATAGTCTGCACTTACCTGATGATGTTGAATTCTACTGATATTGCAAGTAAAGTTGTGATATAGTTGGTATTTATCAACATCTTTCACATTCCCTTCTTTAGATGTTGCTTTGGCCAAACTTGACTGGACAGAAATATAATTATGTTTGCAACTAAAACAGTAAAAAGAAAATTCTAATTAGCAATACTTACACAAAGCATTTATATCGTCATTAGAATTTATTTACCAACCTTAAGAAGAAATTCACTCAAAACAGTGTAAAGCAAGAATAAGCATAGCAGCAAATATATTCACATAACAATACGCATACTGCAGCTCCTTGTGATCTAGGGAAAGTCACTTAACCCACCCTAACTTTGGGTACAAACCTAGGGGCCCTTTAACTAAAACTAAGCGTGCACTAAGGGCCAGATTCTGTAAATGGTGCTGTAAGTTAGGCGGTGGTAGGCACCATACCACCACCATTGCTTTAATTGGTTTTAATCAGCGTGGTAATTGTCCGGACCATTAAAAGCTTGTTTAAAAAAAAAGTAGGCAACGTGATTGAGTCTATGCAGGCACCTAGGTCAAAGTAGGAATTGCTTACATTGCAGTTGCCTAAGTTCTGTGGTAGGTGCTGTTAGCTGCAATTCTTTAAACAGCACCTGGCCAATTTAGACACCATTTACAGAATCTGGCCCTAAATGGTAAGAAACCCATTTTATACCTATGGGCTTCTTTGCATTAAGTGTGCACTAAGCTTTAGTTAAAAGGCCCCTTAGATTGTGAACTCTCCAAAGAGAAAAATACCCACTAAACCTTAATGATCGCCAATTCAATAGCTTGTAGACGGTATACAAAGGAAAGGGGGGGTTAGGGGATGGAATTTGATATATCGCCTTTCTGTGGTCACAATCAAAGCAGTTTACTTATTATATACAGGTACTTATTTTGTACCTGGATCAATGGAGAGTCATGTAACTTGTCCAGAGTCACAACGAGCTGTAGTGGGAATTGAACCAGGTTCCCCAGACTCTCAGGCTGCTGTACTAGCCATTAGGCTACTCCTCCACTCCACCATTTATGTGCATATGTGACCATAAAAGATTATGCATGTATGACATCATTATGTCAACATCCGCGCATGTGCGAAGGCCTTCCAGACGGGAACCTGAGCTTGCTAGCCCTGAAAGGAGGAGAGGCGCTGGTGACTGCCTACATAATGTGCCGTTCGCCACACACTTGAAATCTCACCAAGGCACACAGTTTGTGATGCACTAGTATAGAAGAAACAACCATCAGATATAGGGGCATAAGAACAGTCATACTGAGTTAGACCAATAGTCCATCTAGGCCAGGGGTGGGCAACTCCAGTCCTTGGGGGCTGGAATCCAGTCGGGTTTTCAGGATTTTCCCAATGAATATCTAGCCGGTAACCTGTTTCCACAGTGGCCAATCCAAGTCAAAAGTACCTGACAGAAACCCAAATAGTTGCAACATTCCATGCTACTGATCCAGGGCAAGCAGTAGCTTCCCCCATGTCTGTCTTAATAGCAGACAATGGCCTTTTCCTCTAGGAACTTGTCCAAATCTTTTTTAAAACCAGTTACAATAACCACTCTTTCCACAAACTCTGCCAATGTGTTCCATAGCTTAACTATTCTGAGTAAAAAAATATTTCCTTCTATTGTTTTTAATACTATTTCCCTGTAACTTCATCGAGTGTCCACTAGTCTTTGTATTTTTTGATAGAGTAAAAAAAAAAAAAAAAATTAAATCCACTTGTGCACGTTCTATAGCACTCAGGATTTTGTAAACTTCTGTCATATCTCCTCTCAGCTGTCACACCTTCAAAGAAATCAAGCAAATTGGTGAGGCAAGATCTCCTGAGGAGATAGCTATGATTTTGCCTTAAATAAATTGGCAAAGGGGGCCCTGAATTTGGAGATGGGGTGCACAAAAGCGACAGGAGAAAACTGTGTTCACACTGAATAAACTTTGAGTGAATCCACTTAAGCAATAGTGACTTGAAGAAATGACCAGAAGACGTGCAGGAAACCAAGAACCAGAAGAGGGTGGAGGAAGATTTAGCTATCCATGGAATGCACCTGTAGCTTGGTAATGGGGCTAGCTAATAATCTTCAAATGAAATCTTTAAAGCTTAGGCAAGGCCTGTGTACAAGCAGGATGGTGGGTTATGTTAGAAAATTCCCCGAATTAAGGTCTATGTGCAGGGCTCTGTGTAGAAAAATTCCCTTCTGAAACTTGCCAAAATAACCTCTCTGTGTTGCTAATGCATGCTCTATTTTATATATATATATATATATATATATATATATATATATATATATATATATATATATGGCATACGGAATTCCACCAAAAGTTATAGTTTAACCTATCATAATTTTTCCAGTTATATTTTTTAATTTCTATGTTACACTTGTTGATATATGAAAATGAATAAAAAATTTAAAACAAAAAAAAAAAAGAAAAATTCCCTGAATTGGGTGGGACATGAGTAATAAATAATTACAAGAAAATGTATATAAATATGCAAATTCCAAGAAAATACATACGTAGTAGGTAGGTAAGGAAGTATGAAGAATATATAAAAATCCATGTAACAGAACAGGAATCTGGAAACTCTATCTTTCCCCTTTTCCATACTTAATGATTTGTAAGCTGCATTGATTGGCTAATGGACTTAATTAAGTGCCATTTGATTACAGAACTAAATATTGAGAAGTCTTCTTTTTTGGTAAGCTCTTGAAAATTTCTATAGCAGCCAAAAGGGATTTTCACTACCTAGACTAAACCCATGCTGACTTTGTCCCATTAAATCATGTTTGTCTACGTGTTCCATAATCTAATTTTTTATACTTGTTTCCATTATTTTGCCTTGCACTGAAGTCAGGCTTACTGATCTGTAATTTCCGTATCTCTCCTGGAACTCTTTTTAAAAACCGTCGTAACATTAACCACCCTCCAATCCTCGGGAACTATGGATGATTTTAGCAAAAGGTTACAGATCACTAACAACAGATCAGTATGGCTTCCCTATCTTCACATACCATCTTGAAAATAAACATTTTGAGGCTTTCTCTGAATTTTATAAAGAATGGCTCAGTGTGTAGTTCAAGTGGCATGGCATTCCGAAAGTTGGTACCATGAAAAAAAAATCCATTAATCCATGTTGAATCAAGATAAGCAGAAAATGGAGGGAAAACAAATAAATGACCATCATGTAATGAACAGAGAGCCCTAGGTGTAAAATAATTCAATGAAAAAAAGGTAAGAAGTGATACTCGAATAACTTTATGAACTAGGGTAAGTACTTTAAAGTGAATTTGAGACTGTATTAGTAACCAGTCTTTACCAGGTAAATTGGGCATTTTTAATTTAAATGTCAATGATGGTGCTCTCTATGGGGATACTAAATTATCAGGTTCCTCTATGGTTTCCTGCTTGTTTATTTTATGACTATTTCATTTACAAATCAACTTTCCTTTTATTATTGAAGTACTAGTATTTAAGGTTGTTACATTAACGGGTGCTAGAATAGATGTCTGTCTGTCTTTCTTTTTGTCTCTCTCCCTGCCCCCTGGCTCTTTCTTCCTGTCTCTCTCCCTCCCACTGTCTATCTATCATTCTTCTGTCTCTCTCCCTGCCCCGTCTATCTGTTTTCTTTCTTTTTCTCTCTCTCCTGCCCCATCTATCTTTTTTTTTTCTTTTTCTCTCTCTCCCTGCCCCATCTCTTTTTTCCTTTCTTTCTGTCTCTCTCCCACTATCTATCTTTCTTTATTTCTATCTTTCTGTCTCTCCTGCCCACTTTCTATCTTTCTTTATTTCTATTTTTCTTTCTTTCTGTCTCTCTCCCTGCCCAGACCCTCACTGAAGCCGCTTTCCAGCTGTGCCAGCTAAGGGATCCCTTGCTCTTTCCTCAATCCAGCTGTGGTCAGCTGCCCGCACACACCTGCCCAGTTACACAACAGGCAAACGCATCCTGTCTCCCCTCTGGACCACGTTCACTCACCTTTGGTGCTGGATCGCTGCCTGATGTTGCTCCACAGGAAGCTTGCAAACTGCTGCGCCATAGAAAGCCGAACCGAGCCCCATCACGTACTTCCGCACTCCTCCGCACTTTCCCTTTCTCCGGGGCAGGAGGGCTCCTTTAGCCCTCACTCGCCAAGGTGGTGCCCTCCGAAATGGGAACACATAAGCCCCTATTTTCAAAAACTCCATTGGCTGCCCCTGGAGGCGCAAATTCTGTTCAAGTTCTCTTGTCTGTGTTATAAATCAATATTTGGTCTGGCCCCCACTTACCTAGTTTCCCAATTTAACCTGGCAAGTTCTATTAGGCCCACACGAAGAACACATCTGTTCACCTATCCGACAATAAAGGCCTGCCACTACAAAAGATTCCTGGACAGAACCCTTGCTTTCCAGGCAGGCAAATGGAACGATTGGCTGACTAACATCATCACGCACTCTTCAACCTACCTCATTTTTAGAAAATTGATAAAACGAGTTTGTTCAATCGTTTTGTAAACTAAGAATTCTTATACCTCTGCTAATTCAACCAGTAACCTTAAGATCTATATTGCTTTCCACTTCATCCATTATGTAAGATTGCACTGATGACTGAGGATCTTTTCTTCCATTATGTAAGATTGTATTGATGACTTTGAATTGTGACCTCTTTGCTGATTGTCCAGCGCTTCTTGTTGTAAACCGCCTCGAACTTTCATGGCTTTGGCGGTATATAAGAATAAAATTATTATTATTATTACTTCTCTCACCCACCCAAAGCCTCTCTCTAGTGGCTATCCCATGTCTCTCTTCTCATCACCAACCCAGGCCCCAACTCCCAATCAGGCATCTCTTTCCTCCCCCACCCAAACATCATTCTCCTCCTTGCTCCTGCCCCCAGGTCACCGTCTAATCTGCAGTTCTTTCTTCGAACAGTTGGGAGTGATCTCCCCCACCCCCTTACTCCAGGGGAGTTTACTTTGTAGGGGGTCACAGTCGCGCGCATCGGGAGTTTTTGTTATTTGGGGGGGGAGAGAGAAGCCCCGCCCTTCCCTGTAGCAACCTTTCTCCCTACATGCCAGCAATTGTTGTTTTTTTTTCTTTTGGTTTCTTTTGGGTTTTTCGGCAGCCAGAGAGAGGGCGGGAAGGAGAAGTCACTGCCGTGGTGATCGCCAGTGGCTCTGGGCTTGCAGCGTTGCCAAGGGAGAGCGAAGGGTAAACCGCTGCAAGCAGAGTTCTATTCTACTGCACATGCAGTGGCACGGAATCACAAAGCACGGACGCACGGAGTTTAAAGTGTGCATGCGCGCCAAGGGTTTTATTATGATTGATATTTGTCATGTCAGTGGGAGAAACTGTAAGGATGGGGCATAAGATCACAGTGACAGGAAATAGCACATCCAAGATTCAAGACATTAATGTCTCTTTTAGACAGACCTCGTCTTAACTACTCATGCAATTCAGCTCTTTGCCGTTCTACTCCCTGTTCAATTATGTAATGCTTTATCTCCTGAATTACATCTTGAAAGTTCATAAAAAAATACTTAAAAGGGTTTGAAAACCTGGCTTTTTTTCTCAGGCATTCTCAAATTATTTATAATTCTTATGCTTAGACACTTATTATTCCTGCATGCCTGTCATTAACCATTGTCACTGGATTTTGAAGCTGTGCTAACTATCTTTTGTATTGTCACTTACTAACTATTAATTGTTATATCTGTCATTATTGATTTGGTATGTAAGCCATCCTTCATTAGAAAAAAAACCCCATCAAGGTGGTGTATCAAATACTGTATAAATAAATTAACTAATTAATTAGTTAATTAACCACAGATATACAGCATTTGCCTGCAAACTTAAAATATCTCAGCAGCTTATTTTGTGTTACTATTTTCCCCTTGTATGCTCTAAGAAGGCAGGATAAAAATAAGGATATGTTGTTGATTCCCAAATTTATGATCTGATAAGCATTGCTCCATGGTGCGAACTCATCTTGAGTATTGCGTTCAATTCTGGTCACTGTATCTCAAAAAAGATATAGTGGAATTAGAAAAGGTTCAAAGAGAAGCATCCAAAATTATAAAGGGGATGAAACTCATCTCATATGAGAAAAGACTAAAGAGGCTAGGGTTCTTCAGCTTGGAAAAGGGGCAGCTGAGGAGAGAGAAAGGGAAAGAGATTGGTACTTATTTACTGGCTTTTTGTAGTTTTACAACCACACTCAAAGCAGTTTATATACAGGTACTTCAAGCATTTTCCCTATCTGACCCGGTGGGCTCATAATTTATCTAATGTACCTGGAGGATTAAGTGACTTGCCCAGGGTCACGAGAAGCAGAGTGAGGTTTGAACCCACAACTTCAGGGTGCTAAGGCTGTAGCTCTAATCACTGCACCACACTCCCTTCCAATACAATATCAGAAGTGAGCCAAGTATAGAACAATGAAGCCAATGTGACATCACTGATGAAGTTGGCTTTTATTGGTGGAATGAGGCATTATGACATCAGGGAAAGTCAAAGCAGTTTACATACAGGTATTTCAAGCAATTTCCCTATCTGACCCGGTGGGCTCATAATCTATCTAATGTACCTGGGGCCGTGGAGGATTAAGTGACTTGTACAGGGTCACGAGAAGCAGAATGAGGTTTGAATCCACAACCTCAGGTTGCTGAGGATGTAGTTCTAATCACTACAAAATCCTGAGTGGTGTAAATCAGGTACAAGTGAATTTATTTTTTCACTCCAAAGATTAGGGGACACTCAATGAAGTTAAAGGGAAATACTTTTAAAACCAATAGAAGGAAATATTTTTTCACTCAAAACAATAGTTAAGCCCTGGAGCTCACTGCCAGAGAATGTAGTAATGGCAGTTAACATAGTTGGGTTTAAAAATGGTTTGGAAAAGCCCATAGTCTGCTATGGAGATAGACATGGGGGGAAGTCACTGCTTGCCCTAGGATCGGTGTATTAGAACGTGGCTACTATTTGGGTTTCTACCAGGTATTTGTGACCTGGAAACAGGATACTTGGCTAGATAGACCATTGGTCTGACCCAGAATAGCTTTTCTTGTGTTCTTAAACTAAGCAATCAGAATTTATGAAATCCCAAGAGAGAAAAAGTACAGCTTGCTAAACAGAACAATCTTAACCTGTATATTTCTATAGAAATAAAGTACTTACAGATTTCTGATATATTCCAATGTTTCTTTATCTTTAGCAATCATATCTGCTAAGATGTGCTGCACACCAGTCTGTACATCACCTACAGTTGATATTCCTTCAAAAAGAGCAAAATATTTTGTAAATAAAATGCACAGTTTTGATATTAAATTGTAATTTCAGCAAGGGATTTCCTGGTTTGTCACCCACTGTTTTAAACCACTCATTGCAGAAATCCTAATCTAATCTAATCTAAACCTTAAGTTTATATACCGCATCATCTCCATGGGTATGGAGCTCAACACGGTTTACAAGAACTTAAAATAGTAGGAAGAGAAGAAGAAAAAGGATTACATGAACTTATGTGAAGAAGGGAGGAGAAAAAGTGGGGGGCCCTTTTACTAAACCTTAGAGTGCTCTAACAGAATTAGTGTACGCTAAATGCTATAAAGCCTATTTTGATCTTATATTATTTGAATTTAAGGAAGTTGATTAATGTGTCATTTTTTAAGATGGCTTTTGAAGAGTGACTACTGTTTCTATTAAATACATACATTTTACTTGTATTTTTACTGTTTTGGATCTGTTTATTTTTAGTTTTTTGTAATTTGTTAATCCTGTAGGTTATGTGACTGTTATTATTTTTTAAGTGACCCTTTTACTAACGAACCTTAAGTCCTTAACATACAGATTAGCATGTAGTAATAGGCTACCACACAAACACATTAAGGCATTTTGTGGTAGTTTTCCCACTTCCATGCATTAAACCACACATTGCTAAATTGTATTCTTTTTAAAAAAAAAAAAACAACTTTATTCATAATTTCATCTTACAACAAGTGTATCAAGAAATAACATTTGAACTTAAAAACATCACTTGATATTCTATTACAATCAACTTAAATTAATGAAATTATAACCCCCTCCCTCCTATCCCTCCCATATCATATGCATTCACATATATTATACAATATAATCTTTCCTATTAATCCAAACATTTAATAAAAAATCAGAAACCCCCCATCCCTATCCCATCATTTCAATTGTATTAGTAAGGGAAAATGTTAACTACTCATTACAATAATCTGTTAATGATCCCCAAACATCTCAAAATTTAACTAAAATATCCTTTCTGTGTGGCTAATGTTCTTTCCATTTTATGTAGATGACAAAGAATTCCACCAAAAACTGTAATTTAATCTGCTCCAATTTTTCCAATTAAATGTAATCTGTTGAATGGCAACTCCTGTCATAATAAGTAAAAGCTTATTGTTTTTTGAAGAAATCTGACTCTTCACTCTCATTGACATGCCAAATAAAATAGTATCATATGTTAAAGCCACCGGATTTTCTAATAACCTATTTATTTGGCCCCATATTAATTTCCAAAAAGCCAAAATAAATGGACAATAGAATAATAGATGATCTAAAGCCCCAGCTTCGAGATGACAATGCCAACATCTATTAGACTTAGAGCGATCTAATTTTTGTAAACGAACAGAGGTCCAAAATGCTCTATGTAACAGAAAAAAACAAGTTTGTCTCATAGATGCAGATACTATACATCTCATCCTCCAAGACCAAATTCGTGGCCATTGAGATGCAGTAATTTGATGCTTAATCTCAATGCTCCAAATGTCCCGAAGACCAGTTTTTGGTTTTTTATTCATAGATCCAGATATCAATTTATACCACTGTGTGGCCTGGTGTCCCAAGAAGTCCATCTGAAAACATAAGAACTTCAAACTATATTGATTATTAAGATTTTTCCATTCAGGGAACCCAGCCTGAATGGCCTGCTTCAGTTGCAACCATCTAAAACTCTGTGATTTATTAAGACCAAATTTATGTTGCAACTATGAAAAGTCAAGCAGCTTACCATTAGATTTAACATCCTCTAAAGTACGTATACCTGCCATTACCCAATACTTCCAGATGATCTTAAATCCGCCAATTTGAATCTTGGAGTTAAGCCATATAGTTTGATTTGTTGATTTATGTATTGGAATAGGTGTTAGGTTATTCACATATCTTAAGGGTTTCCACGTATCTACTAATATTCTGTTTTCTTTATATAGCCTAGGCATTTTGATACTAAGAACATGGTTTAATCACAGAGGAATGCTAAATTGTTTTCAAATTTTTTGTTCAAGAAGCATGGCATGGGTGGAAAAGCAGACATGCAAGCGTTAACCAGCTAAATGTTATACTTAATGCACACTAACTGGTTAACACAGAGTTAACGTGAGAGCAGCTGGCACATCCTAAATAAGAAGCAGTAAGTGTTCCTGCATTAATTCTCTGCAAACGCTGTGTGCAAATGGGAACACTGGCTCACAACCTACAAAAAATGTGGGAAAGCTCTCTACAAGAGTCATGTAAAATCTGCAGTCATTGTATGGCAAAGTCTTATGCTAAAATAAAGTAACTTGAAATTTTAGCATATTTTAGTAAAATGACCCCAACATTTTTCATCTATAATATGCGCCTGCATTATAATTTCATGTTTATACATTCAACCCACTTTCAACATGTATTGGTTAAAAAGAGGCAGAACAGAAAACTGATAAGATAAATACAATGAGGGGCATTTTCGATAGGATGTCTAAGTCGCAGGTCCAGAAATTCAGTAGTAAAAATGCCCATTCTCAAAACTGCCACATGTCTAACTTATTTTTTTTTTTTTTTAATAAACTCTAGATATTTTAAACCTTAGTACATCTATCTTTTTTGACATTCCCAAATATAGACATCCACTTGAAAAATGCATAAAAACAAGCTGGTTGGAGGTGGTACCGAATTGTCCTACCCTGTCCTAACAGCTTGCCATCAGCCGATCCAGCAGGAATCCCCAAAACTGGCTCAGCTGATGGGGATTGCCCTGCCGCAATCATCTGATGGCAAGCTCTCATGTATTCTCAATGTACTGTTCCCCCCCTCTCCATCTTTAGGTAGTGGGAGGGGGTCGTGACCACTGGGGCAGTAAAAGGGCATCATGCCTTAATCCCTTTAGTGGTCATCTGATCAGTTTGGGCAGCTTTAGGGGATTTAGACACAACTAAAACAGGTCTAACTGCCGGTGTCTAAGTTTTGTCTAGGAAGTTCTGGGAAAGCTTTATCGCTGCAGGACGTCCAGGTCTCAGGCCACAGCACACGTCCAGGTCTAAGCCTTCCAACATGCCCTTTGAGCTCTGGACATTCAATGGCTTAGAAGTGCTGCTGGACGTCCAGAAAGCCAGTTTCAATTATCGGCACTAGGAAGTCCTGGCTTATTAGGACGTCTACGTGCCAACTTGGGCTGATTTTTGGACGTTTAAATGTTTTGGTTATGAGCCCAAATATGACACAACTCAATTCTTGTAATCTGCATACTACTTTAACAGCTCAACGCAGATAATACCAATTTAAAATAAATTCAAAACCATTGTGCTAAAATATAAATCCTTCATATCTAATACTACGACCTTCCTAACAGATAATCCTTAAAAAGAATAGATTTGACTATCTTTCGAAAAATAAGATCATTTGATTCCCGTCTCGTATGTAATGGGAGACCACTCCAAGTTACAATGGCCTTAGGCCCCTGCTGGCACTTTCCTGTGTTACATGTATATTTACACATGTAGTGTTAGTATTCTGTACATTTACATGTGCAAGGTTGCCCTTCATCTGCCTTACACTCAGAAAAAGCCAAATGGCGCCTGGAGGTACACACCACTCAGGTAAATCAAAGGTGCCAGTAATTGACAGGCACCTCTATGTGCGCAAGACAATGTTCTATAGAGTAACGCCTCATAATTTATAGAATATTAGAAATGGTATGCATCACTTGGCACATTTAGACGTGCCAGCTTATACATTCCATTACCATGGCATAAGAGGGCACACCAATGCCAACATATACTAGTATCCTATTACAGAATCTTGATGCCAAGATGCAGTTATAGAATTGGCACTAGATGAACAGCTATGGGGTGCCTAAACGGAGGCACCAATTTATGGAATTAACCCCAATAGCCTGAAAGGGACATTTCAAAAAGAAAGATTTTTGTTATTAACATTTTCCAAGCCCCTGAGCGTCCTTTGGGACAAGAGGTTTAATTTCAGTTACATTATGATTTCTCGTTATGCTTATGACCAAAATACAAGATATTCTCTATGCTAAGATTTTGCACTCACCTTCAACATTAGGTTTCACATAAGAAAACAGATTGAGTTCTACGGGATTTGTAAGGAGAGCAAGAGTTGCAGGCTCTAGTCCCAGCTGTCTGGCTCTTTGAGCTTTGGTGCCTTTGCTTCCAGTTTTAAAAGGAGCATACTAAAACAAAGGAAGTACAAAGAAATATATTTACTGCTTAGATTAGTAAGTCAAAACAAGGTTTGAAACTTATTTTAAAATACTTACGACATGATCTATCTCCTCTGAAGTCCTACAGTTCAACAGGGCTGTGTGCAAACATGCAGATAATTTTCCTTCCTTTTTTAGCTTCTGTGATATCATATGAGCTTTTTTTGCCACAGCACTGGGGAAAAAAATGGATTTAGGATTTCACTATTAGTATCTACATCCATGAAAACTGACAAATTAATGATCATTGACTCCCTTCTAAATAATTATTCCCCTCCCATGAATGATGGCACATCACACGATCTCAAGAGGAAATCACAAAGAATGACACAAGACACTTAAGCCTCAGAGCACAGTAATCTCAGTAGCAAAGGAATGATCCCTATTAAAAAATTTACAACACTGTCCTACACAATCTATAAATTAAGCCAACAAACATGATATAATGCACAGACATACAGAGATGAGTGCAATTTAAGCTTCCACTTTGAAGCTATACTTTTGGCGATATGAACATTACCATTTCTCTTTCTCCCTGGAAGTAAAGTCCAACTGCTGTTTGTTTATGGATGACCTTGTAGTTTCAGCTGCAGCTACTAAAATCCAGGCTACCACTGTTTTGAGTCAAAGCAATGGTACTAGCATGCAAAATGGAAACTTCATTAATTTTCTGAGCACTATGGTGGTAAAAAGCAGGTATTCTCTGAGGACAGCAGGTATATATTCTCACATATGGCTGATGTCATCCACTGAAGCCAGTAAGGACACTGCCAAGTACACTGACACTTTAAATCAAGGGTGTCCAACCTGCGACCCGAGGGCCGCATGCGACCCAGTGAAGTATTTTGTGCGGCCCTGGTCAAGGGCGATGCAGTGTTTTACTCTGCTGATCCTGGGTGTTTACCGTCTTGCCGGCTCCCTCCTCTGTCTTGCTGAAGCGTTTGTGCATTTGTGCAGCTCCAGAAACATTTTTTTCGGCCAATGCGGCCCAGGGAAGCCAAAAGGTTGGACACCCCTGCTTTAAATCTTTAGGCAGTGCCCATATCGCGTGTGTGCTGATGCTGTCCCGCACAACATCAGTCCACGGGACCATCAGGTCAGTAACAAAGCTAAGAAGCCAACTAGGGGAGGTGGGTCAGTTGAAAGACTATATGCCTGTTGTCCTCAAACATCTGCTACAGAGGACAAGCAGGCATAATATTCTCACATGTGGAACTCCCAAGCTGCCCGGATCACGTCTCTGGAAGAGGTTAAATACTGAATATACAGGATCATGGCAAAACCCTATAGGGTTGGAGGGAAAGTTGGCTTTAAGTAAAGAATAGATTTTGCAGAACTGCTTGCCCAAACTGTCTTTTCTGGAGTTGTGTTCTAAACAGTAGTGAGAAGTAAAGATATGAATTAAGGACCAAGAAGCCGCTTTGCAGATTTCTTCCACAGATACAGAGCGAAAGTGAGCTGCTGAGGCAGCCATAGCCCTTACATCGTGGGCTATCACACGGCCTTGTAGCATCGACCCAGCCTGAGTATACACAAATAGATACAATCCGCTAGTCAAGTGGAGATGATTCTTTTGGAAACAGAAACTCCTAGCCTATTAGGATCAAAGGTGGCAAAGAGTTGGGAGGACTCTCTATGTGGCTTAGTGCATGTTTGCAGTCTAAGGTATGAAGCGCTGCTTCTCTGGGATGAGACCATGGCTTTGGAAAGAAAACAGGCCAAATGATGGATTGGTTGATGTGTACTTCTGAAACTACTTTAGGAAGGAATTTTGGATGTGATCAAAGGACTAATTACCCTGTTGTGATAGAACCTTGTATAGAGAGGACTCTGAATAAGCGATCAATCAAATTTATATTAAACTTGAAACTTGACTCACAAATGGAAGATTAGATTAGATCAGATCTGATACAAAAGCTTGAAATTCACTCACCTGGTGTACAGATGTGAGGGCTATAAGGAAAACGAGTTTCCAAGTGAGTAATTTGAAAGAGCCAAAAGTAAGTGGCTCAAAGGAAGATTTCATGAAAGCAGAAAGAACCATGTTAAGATCTCAAACCACAGGAGGAGGTTTGATAGGTGGTTTTGTGTGGAATAGGCCTTTCATGAAATGGTCTACTAAGGAATATACAGAAAGAGGCTTCTTGTCCTCGTGGGAGTGAAATGCACTGATAGCAGTGAGATGAACTGGAACCAAATTGTTTTTAGATCAGAATTAGAGAGGTAGAGAAGGTAAACTAAACTAAACTAAAATTTAGTTTTATAGACCGAGTCATCAACCAAGAGTAGCTCGACTCGGTTTACAGCAACGTAAAACATAATACATAAATTTGACAAGAAAAAGTAGACTGAAATAGTTAATTTCCAAAATGTTTAGCAAACAAAAAAGTTTTCAGAACTTTCCAGAATAAAGCAAAAGAACCTAAACTTCTTAATGTAAGTGGTAAAGCATTCCAGAATTCGGTTAGTCGAGGATGGGTGGACATGAGATGGGGGTCCAGAGAATGCAAAGCACACCAGGAAGAAAATCGGGTCCACTTGAAACGATAACAATGCTGAATGGAAGGTTTCCTAGATGCTTCAATGTTAGCAGATACGACAGCCGAGAGGAAGAAAGCATTTATCTTTTAAGTGAAAGAAACCATGTTGCTAGTGCTAACAAGCGGGGGTTGGATCAAAGTAGGGACACTTCGTTCTGAGTGAGCAATGTTGGAAATGGTTGCAGTTTCCAGAGTTTCCTGGTTGAGAGCCATAGGAGTAAAAAAACAAACCTGGCATGGCCAAAGGGGTTCTATGAGAATCATGGTGCTCTGATCTTGGCGAAGTTTGAGTAGAGTTTTCCCAATGAGAGAGACTGGAGAAAATGTGTAGCGGAATTTGAGCCCCCCAGTAAAGCAGAAAGGCATCAGGCACCATGCAATTAGGGACAAAGAGTCTGGAATGGAATTGTAAGAACATAAAAATTGCCATACTGGGACAGACCAAAGGTCCACCAAGCACAGTATCCCGTTTCCAACTGTGGCCAACCCAGGTCCCAAGTACCTAGCTAGATCCCAGTAGTAAAACAGATTTTATGCTGCTTATCCTAGGAATAAGCAGTGGATTTTCCCAAGCCATCTCAATAATAGCCTATGGACTTCTCTTTTAGGAAATTATCCAAGCCTTTTTTTTAAACTCTGCTGAGCTGATTTCACCACATTCTCCAGCAACGAATTCCAGAGTTTAATTACACATTGTGTGAAGAAATATTTTCTCCGGTTTGTTATAAATCTACTACTTAGTAGCTTCATCGCATGCCCCCTGGTCCTTGTATTTTTTGAAAGAGTGAACAAGCGCTTCACATCTACCCTTTTTACACTCCACTCAGTATTTTATAGACCTCTATCATATCACCCTTGAGCTGTCTCTTCTCCAAGCTGAAGGGCCCCAACGCTTTAGCCTTTCCTCATAGGGAAGTCGTCCCAAACCTTTTATCATTTTTGTCGCTCTTCTCTGTACCTTTTCTAGTTCCACTATATTTTTTTTGAGATACGGCTACCAGAACTGCACACAGTATTCAAGTTGCAGCCATATCATGGAGCAATACAAGGGCATTATAACATTTTCATCTTTGTTTTCCATTCCTTTCCTGATAATTCTAATATTCTATTTGCTTTCTTAGCCACTGCCAAACACTGAGCTGAGCTGTATCCTCAACAATGACACCTAGATCCTTTTCCTGGGCAGTGTCTCCTAACATAGAACCCAGCATTACGTAGCTATAGCTCGGGTTCCTCTTGCCCACATGCATCACTTTGCATCCCGATAGTGAGATTGTAATACAGGCCACAGTAAAACACTTTTCCTTAAATTCAGAGCAGGCTGATTTTAAAGACTGCAAATTATCTATGCCAACTGCTGAGCAAAAATACCGTATATACTTGAATATAAGTCGAGGCCCCTTTTTTCCCCCCAAAAGGAGGAAAAATGGTTGACTCGAAAATAAGTTGGGCGGCTTAATATTCAAGAATCCTGCCCTGTCAGGCTCTGCACCCAGCCCCTCCCTGCCAAGCTTTGAACCCAGCCCCCTTCCCTCCATCCCTCCCTTGTTAGGAACTGCACTCAGCACACTTCCTTCCTCCTCTCCCCTTTCAGGCTCTGCACCCAGCACCTTTCCTTCCTTCCCCTGTCAGACTCTACACTCTTCCTCCCAGGCTCTGCCCTCTGTTCCGTCCCCTCCGGCTCTGCCCTCCCCCTCCCTGCCCTATCTTCATACCTCTGCCAATCTGTGGTGAAAGTGCAGCGAGCAGGAGCAAGCTTTTCAAACTCCTGCCCCGCTGCTAACTGGCTGCGCAATTGAATTTTCTCATCTGAGCGGCACAAGCAGCAGCACGATTTGGCGCTGCTTCTCGGCACTGAGCGGCTTCCATACTGACTCCTGCGAATTCTTCCCCATTTGTCTATCTAATGTACCTGAGTCAATTGGGGATTAAGTGATTTGCCCAGGGTCACAAGGAGCAGCATGGGATTTGAACCCACTGTGCCACACATCCACATTGAAGAAAGTGTCAGAGATCTGGGATAAGTTGTACTGGAGCAGATAAGGATCCTGTGTCTTGGGACCATTGGGTCTATAAGGTCCATTGTGGAATCCTGAAGTAGTGTGAATGGGGTCATGTCAACCGTCAATGACATGTGACTAAGAAGGCATAACATCTGGCACACAGAAGTGCTGTTGAGGGTGGAGATTGTTTGACACAGGTGAATGAGATTGTTGACCCTATGCTGCATTGTGTTCAAGAGTGCTAGGGAAACACATGCTTTGGCATTGCTTTCTTGTTTGTATTTTGCTGGTTTGTGCTTATCCACTTTCAATAAACATATGGTTTGTTTTTTTTAAAAAAAAAAAACAACCCTATGAGCAAGGACTGCCACAACTACCACTAGGCATTTCGTGAAGACAAGAGGAGCAGAGGCTAGTTCGAAGGGCAAGACCTTGTACTGGAAGTGCTGGGGACCATGCAGAAACAAGTAGGATGGATATGTGAGTGTAGATTTTTGAGATCTAAAGAGCAAAACCAATCTCCTTTTTACTAGCAGGAGTAGAAATTTGTTTAGATCTCAGAGGTCTAGAATAAGTCGAAGGCCTCTGGTCTTTTTTGGTATCAATAAATACTTTGAGTAGTACCCTGGTCCCTCTCCTGCAAAGGAAAATATTCTATTGAGTTTAGCTGGAGAAGGACTAAGAATTCTTGGTGAAGGAGAGTCTTCTGGTGGGATTTGAAAAGAGACTCTATTGTTGAAGTTGTGTTCTCCCAAACCATGGACACATTTGTATTATGTACACTGTGTCAATATACCTGGACAGAAAGAAGGGTCTACCAGTTCTTAAATAGGGTATCTCTCATGACCCTATATAAAGGCACTTTCATACAGTCATTTGGTGATGATTCATAATCAAGAAGCTCAAAAAGCTGGGATGCACCGGATTGGGCCAATCCATCTCAGGAAGGGCCCATTCCATCCTATGGGAGGGGCCTTAAGCATCAAAGCCAATCTGGGCCTTAACTGTATCCATGACATCCTGTTTGTCTGTCTTGTCTGTTCAGTTTGTCAGCTCTTTTGAGCAGGGACTGTTTTCATCTTTGTGACTCTGTACAGCGCTGCGTATGTCTGGTAGTGCTATAGAAATAATTAGTAGTAACCACCTGCTGCAGCCGCTCAGCTGATTGTGGCAGAGGTATTTTCCCCCCTATCAGCAGAACCGGCAGGTCTCTCCAAAGCTGTGGCATTAGGGAAGCCTGCCGGCTCTGCTAATCTGGGATTCCCTTGCCACGATCAGCTGATGGCAAGGGATCCCTCAATCAGGAAAGTGCGATTTTAAAACCGGCGCCAGTGACATGGGTGCCAGTTACAGAATCAGGGGGTAAGGCATCTGTTTTTACAGACAAACACGATTTTGTATAGGATGCCAGTGTGTGATTCTCAGCCGCTTCTTAGGCAGCTACTGAGACCGGCGTCCTAAACAGAATCTGCCCCCAACTCTACTCATATCCGATGCATTACAAACAAAAAATGTACCCATTCAGGCAATATTCCCTTCAGCACAATGAAATTTGCTCATTATATGCTTCAAAAATAGTAACTTTTTAGCTCCTACCTGAATGACACAAAAGATGTAATAGATATCAAACCCTGAGGCAATCTATTCCACAGACTAGGACCACTTATTTTACGCAAACATTAACAGGTGGTAGCTAGCTATAAAAGAGGGGACATCCAGCAAATTTGCACCAAAAGGATCTTAAGGACCTTGCAAGTTGATAGATTTGTAAAGCAGAAGCAATCAGTGGGGAAACCAAATTATTACGAACCTTTAATACTAGTAAAAGAATTTTGAAAATAATTATTTGTTGCACAGGAAGCCAATGAAGCACTTTTAGAACAGGAGTAGTATGTGTATAATCGACAAAAGATCAGTCACCACACAACATAATCACACAAAGAAATTCTGTTAATAAGAGGTTGATGTAATTTCTTACCGTAGCTCCTCCAAAGCATGATGCACTTCTCGCAAAGCATCAGCATCCAAATTATTGATGAGTTCTTTACGATATCGAGCAATAAATGGAATTGTATTCTCATCTTGAAAGAGCTGAATCAGATTTGAACAGACCCAAAGTTCGACATTTGTTCTCTCTGACAAAACCTAAAGAAGAAAACAAATATAATAATAATATAATAATAATAATTTATTTTTATATACCGCCATACCCGTGAGTTCTAGGCGGTTCACAACAGTTAAGCATAGTACAAACAATGCAAATCGTTTGAGATTCGACAAATTAAGTGCATACAATATAAAAGAAATACATACAATATAAGAAGAATACAACAATATTAAAATGAAGTAAAAAGTTAAGAAGCATCTATGAGGCAAAACGTGGTTTTTACTTTTGCAAAGAGCAGCGGTCTCAAACACGCGGCCCGTGGGCCACATGTGGCTCTCCAAGTTTTTTTTGCGACCCACGGTCTGGACTGGATAATTCCTTCCTTTTGGAGCAGCAGCGGGTCTGGCCGGTTCGTTCCGTTCAAAGCCGTGGGTTGGCGGCTCCTTGCGCTATTCGCTCCTGCATCGGAAGCCTCTCTGACATCACAACATCAGAGAGGCTTCAGACGCAGGCGTGGATCTTGCAAGGAGCCGCCACCCGCGGCTTTGAATGGAATGAGCCGGCCAGACACGCTGCTGCTCCAGTGGCGTACCAAGGGGGGGGCGGTCCGCACAACTGGTCACCCTCCACTGTTCTTCATAGAGTGCGGCTCACTGCTCGTCTAGAGCAGGGGTGCCCAACTGCTTCCCTTCCCTTCTCACCGCCGGCACCATGCTCTTTGATCTCCCTGCTCTCTCGCCGCCCGACCTCAATTCTGACGTCGAGAGGACGTTCTGGCTAGCCAATCGCTGCCTGACTGCCCGGAACGTCCTTTCCAACGTTAGAATTGACGTCGGGCAGCGAGAATTGGTCGGCCCCGTGGAGATCTCGGCCTGTTCCCGATGGCGCCAGCAGCAGCAGCCTATTCCCCGGCGGCGGTGGCATGGGGGAGGGCAGGAAGGAAGAAAGAAAGAAGGGGGGGGCAGGGAGCCAGAAGGAAAAAAGAAAGAAGGGGGGGACAAGGAGCCAGAAACAAAGCAAAAAATGGGACAAGGAATCGGAGAAAGACAGACATAGAAAAAGAAAGAAAAAGTTGGGGGAGGGAATGAGGTCTGGAGAAGAGGAAGCATACAGGAGGCTGAAAGAAGGGAAGAAGTATTGGATGCACAGTCAGAAGAATAAAGTGCAACCAGAGACTGATGAAATTACCAAACAAAGGTAGGAAAATGATTTTATTTTCAATTTAGTAATAGAAATGTGCCAGTTTTGAGAAAGAAAAGATATTAAACTTTAAATGTGAGTGCTGCAGAAAAAATAGAGTACTTGGAGGGCCGCAGAAAAAATAGTTAATGTCTTATTAAAGAAATGACAATTTTGCATAAGGTAAAACTGTTAAAGGAAAGTTTTATAAACTCTAAAGAGTTTAACCTCATGCAAAATTGTCATTTCTTTAATAAGACATTAACTATTTTTTTCTGCGGCCCTCCAAGTACTTACAAATCCAAAATGTGGCCCCGCAAAGGGTTTGAGTTTGAGACCACTGGCATAGAGCATTCTGGACCCCTGTTCGTTTACAAAAATTGGATTGCTCTAAGTCTAATAGATGTTGCCATTGTCATCTTGATGCAGGGACTTTAGACCATCTATTGTTTTATTGTCCATTTATTATGGCTTTTTGGAAGTCGATTTGGAGCCAAATAAATTGTTTGTTAGAGAATCATGTGGCATTGTCGTATGACACAGTTTTATTTGACATGTCTATGAGAGCCAAGAGCCAAATATCTCCAATAATAACAAACTTTTAATGATTCTGACAGGAATTGCCATTCAACAAAAAAACGCATAATTGGAAAAATTGGAATAGACTGAATTATAGTTTTTGGTGGAGATCAGTGTGTCACATATAAAAATTGGAAAGAACATTTGCTGTTCAAAAAGGATATTTTAATAAATTTAAGGATGTGTGGGGACCATTAATAAATTATTGTAATGAATAGATATCATTTTCCCCTGATTAACATAAATGAAAAAATGGAGGGGGGAGGGTTTGGATTTCATTATTTGTTATGAAGGTATGGAAGAATTTATTATATTATATGTAGTATTTAATATTATTATGATGTAGGGGAGGGGATAAATTTTATTTATTGAAAATGTTTGTGGAATTTCAAGTGATTTATTAGTCATATTGTCATTACTTTCTGTGCACTTGATGTTAAACATAAAATGAATAAAGAATTTTTTTTAAAAAAGGGTCTAAACAGGAAAATCTTGGAGAGAGCGTGAACTCGCAGGCCTTGAGCATACGCAGATGCTCAAGGCCCAGCAAAGAAGAGGACACAGATCTTCGGGCACCGGCACCAACGCACAAGACATGCCGGTGCTGGTGGCCAGATGGGGGTAAGAAGCGTGTTTGGGTGGGTCTGGGGTGCCGGATCGCAGGGGGCGCCGCTCGCAAATTGAGGCAAGCTCGATTTCCGAGGTGCCGATTTTGCGAATGTTTTGCTCGTCTTGCAAAACACTCGCAAACCGGTGCACTCGTAAACTAAGGTACCACTGTAATTGGAAAAATTGGAATAGACTTAATTATAATTTCTGGTGGAATTTAATATGTCATATTTACAAAATGGAGAGAACGATAGCTGTATAAAAAGGGAATTTTAATAAATTTAATGAGATATGGGGGCTATTAACAAAATATTGCAATAAGTAGATGCCATTTTACATTATAAATACAATCTAAGGTAGAAGGGATAGGAGAGGGGAATTTGAATTTATTAAATGATTAAATCATTAGGAAAGATTATTGATGTGAAACATTTGATTGAATGTAAGAATGAAAGGGAGGGTGGGATGGGATAAAATTATTATATATTAATATCATAAATGCTAGAATTTCCAATGACGTTTTAATTGACAAATGTTTAATATATATGTATTTGTTGTAAGGTGAAAAATAAATAAAGAATTATAAAAAAAAAGTTAAGAGAATAAGATACATTAAAAACCCAGCCTGTTAAATAATTGAGTTTTTAACTGTTTTATAAAATCGAGATAAGAAGAAGCTTCTAACACAGTATCACGTGCAAAATGCACTAATTTAAACTCCAAACTTTTAGATCCAAGGACACAAACTATTACATACACTCATACAAAATTCCTACAGGCTTTATTCACCAAAATGCACTCAGTTCACTGTACTCCCAACTCTCCAACACATCCAACAATTTGAGGGATTTTTCTAGAGGGCAGGAGTACAATTTGGGAGTATTTCTTTCCTGGCAAGTGAACACCAAGTCTAGTTACGGTAAAACTTCTATGCCAAAACCTAAAGTAAACTTTTTCCTGTTAGAGGACGTCACCCTGCTTTCCTCAGACAAGGTTATCACAGACCTATCACTTCTTGGCTTCTTTTTACTTTAATTAAAGAACAGGGACTGTAAGGTGAACTAAGGCTAGTCTTCTTGGCTTTAAGGCTGAATATGTACTTTGTTGAGAAGACAAACCTTTGTGAGAAGACAAACATTTTACAACCACTGCCAAAGCAAAAGGATTAAAAAATATATATATATATCTACTGCTGAAAAGGAACTACCAGACTAGCACCCTTAGCTGTGCTTTAACAAATGTAAGCTTATTTCATGTATACTAATATAACAAGCATAATTCATACCTGTGCCAAGTTCCAGTTCATTTGACATTCCCCAAGAACTGAGTTGCTTTTCACATTATGTTTTACTGGCTTCCCTTGAGGAGACGATATAGATTTCATCTTTTTTAGGGGTGGCTCACCAAAGGTAAAATCATCCTCAAGCTGTTCCTCCTTCATGTTCAGATCTTTTTGTTGGGTACTTGTTGAAGGCAATTCGTCATTGTTCAGGCTTTTTCTTTCTTCTTTCACTTTTACAGCTTTCGGTTTTCTTTGCCTTGGAGTTGCTGGCTTTTTAATAGGTTTCTTTTTTAAGTTGTTCTCCTGCTTGATTTTCACTTTTTTCAATTCACCTGGAATGTTTTGTGTGCCTTCTTTGTCAGAAATAATAGAAAGTTGCTGCAAAATAATCAGAATTAGAGAGATTAAACATCAGAACAAGACTGCACAACTTATGACCAGTAACATTGAAGTCTCAAGTTTCTATTTTTTTGAAAACTTTGGTGCAGGGAAAAGTGTCTTTGAAAGCTAAGTACTGATTTTTTACCATAGCATTTTTTTGCTACTACAGCTTGTCTGTGGTGTTCTTTGCTCACATGTTTAAAGACAATAGACTGTTTTCAGTCCAATTCTTTATATGTGAGTTTGCAAACCATTGGACCCCTGAGGAAGGTGTGTTCGCCGAAACATGGACCATGTAGGGTCTGGTTGGATTTTTATCACTGTATTTTTTATCATTGTACTTTTTTCATTGAATTTTCATGTTTTTATATGTCAGTGTATAATAAATTATCTCCAGAACATCTGTATCCACAGTTTTTTGTTTTCATCGGTGGATTGTTTTCACTGTGGATCATTGGGTCTCCCCATTTTTCTTTGATGTGAAAATCCAGTCAATAAATCCTTGATCACTATTATAAACAGTAAACCAAAAGAGGTATTGAATAAATACTTCAAGGCATTACATTTTAACTAAATGATTGCCCCATTTATTAGAATCAAAGCAATCAACAGAGGAGGCAGATAAAAATGGAGAAGATAGGTTCCTGCCACCTTAAGAAAGGACATGGAAAGATGAAGTGGCAATGATAGGCATTCCACAGACAGAGGGGTGAATTCTGCACCATTCCATATGCACAGGAGCACTCTGGAGGGTGATTTTATAAACCTTTTTCACATGAAGAAAATGACTTATAAAATTAAGTCAAGCCTAAAAGAACACACGGCACAACTGAGAGTGAATTTCAAGAGAGCTGTACTTGTGAGAGACAAATGCACAGAATATGGGTGGAGCTGCAATTTATTGTTTATTGGGTATTTAATAGATTGCTTTTCACTGCAAATCAAAGTAGTGTACAACAAAGTTAAATGCAGGAAGTAGAATTCCATCAATCAGAAGAAAGTTCAATATGGTAAGAGAGGTCATCAGTGAAAAGGGGAAGAGGGAAGTAAGATTTACACACTAAATACACCTGCTCCTAACAGTTGTTATCCAGGGACAGCAGGCAGATATTCTCAACAGTGGGTGATGTCACCAACAGAGCCCCGCAGCGGACAGCCTCGAAAGCAGACTTGCTTGAAGATCTTTGTAAGAGCTTCCGAGTGCTGCACTGCGCATGCGCGAGTGCCTTCCCGTCCGAGTTAGGGCGCGGTTCTCCTGTGAGGTACCTCAGTTCAGATACCTAGCTAACAAGCCAACCAGGGGAGGAGGGTGGGTTGTGAGAATATCTGCCTGCTGTCCCTGGATAACAACTGTTACAGTAAGTAACTGTGCTTTATCCCAGGACAAGCAGGCAGCATATTCTCAACAGTGGGTGACCTCCAAGCTAAGCATAATGGGATGGAGGGAGAGTTGGCAAGTTAAGAAAAAAGATTTTGCAAAACAGATTGGCCGAAATGGCCATCCCTTCTAGAGAAAGTATCCAGACTGTAATGAGAGGTGAATGTATGAACCAAGGACCGAGTGGCAGCCTTGCAGATTTCCTCAATAGGAGTTGATCTGAGGAAAGCTACAGATGCCGCCATTGCTCAAACTCTGTGGCCCGTGACTCGACCCAGCAGAGGGAGACCAGCCTGAGCAAGCAACCATCCAGATGGATATGGTTCGCTTCGAGACAGGATGTCCCAACTTATTTGGATCGAAAGAGATGAAGAGTTATAGGGCTGTTCTTTGAGGTTGAGGGCGTTGCAAGTAGAAAGCTAAGGCACGTTTACAGTCCAAAGTATGGAGCACCACTTCTCCAGGGTGAGAATGAGGTTTTGGAAAAAATACTGGAAGAACAATAGATTGATTGATGTGAAATTCTGAAACAACTTTGGGTAAGAATTTAGGATGAGTGCGGAGGACCACTTTCTCATGGTGGAAAACTGTGAAAGGTGGATCCGCAACCAAAGCTTGTAACTCACTGACTCTTCGAGCAGACGTGAGGGCAATCAGGAAAACTACTTTCCAAGTAAGGTACTTGAGATGAGCCTTATCAATTGGTTCAAATGGAGGTTTCATCAATTGAGCCAGGACAACATTGAGATCCCAGACCAAGGGAGGGGGTTTGAGCGGTGGATGAACATTAAAAAGTCCTTTCATAAAGTGGGAAACCAAAGGGTGTGCAGACAGGGGTTTCCCATCAAGAGGCTGATGAAAAACAGCTATCGCATTGAGATGGACTCGGATAGATGCAGATTGGAGGCCAGACTGTAATAAGTGAAGTAAATAATCCAAAACGGACGCCATGGAGGTAGACATATGGCAAGTGGAACACCAAGCAGAAAATCTAGTCCATTTCTGGTCGTAACACTGCTTAGTGGACGGTTTTCTGGAAGCTACCAAAATATCCTGTACAGACTGAGAAAATTGTAGAGAGTGTAGAGAGTCTATTAGGTGGAAAGGTACCAAGCTATTAAGTGTAGAGACTGCAGGTTGGGATGTAGCAAGGAACCCTGACTCTGAGTAAGCAGAGAAAGAAAAACCGGTAGAAGTAGAGGCTCCCTGGTGCTGAGTTGAAGTAGAAGGGAGTACCACGGTTGTCTAGGCCACCGAGGAGCTATCAGAATCATGGTGGCATGTTCTGTCTTGAGTTTGACAAGAGTCTTGAGAATCAGAGGGAAGGCATAGAGAAACTGACCTGTCCAATCCAGGAGAAAAGCATCTGCCTCCAGACGCTGGGGAGAGTATAATCGGGAACAGAATTGAGGCAGCTTGTTGTTGAGGGGAGAGGCAAAGAGGTTTATTTGAGGAATCTCCCATCGAGCAAACACTTGACGTAGAGGCAAAGAATTGAGTGTCCATTCATGTGGTTGCAGAAGATGACTCAACTTGTCCGCCAGACAGTTATGCTGACCTTGAATGTAGACAGCTCTGAGAAAGATGTTGTGATGGACTGCCCAATCCCACAGCTTCAGAGCTTCTTGACAAAGGGAGTGAGATTCCGTCCCTCCCTGTTTGTTGACATAGTACATAGCGACTTGGTTGTCCGTCCGAACAAGGACTACCTTATCAAGAAGAAGGTGTTGAAAGAAGGTGAAGAGGGCATTGAAAATCGCTCCAAGTTCCAACAGATTGATGTGACAAAGACGGTCCGCAGGAGACCAATGACCTTGGGTACGGAGACCGTCTAGATGGGCTCCCCATGCGTAGGCTGAAGAGTCTGTTGTGAGAACCTTCTGACGAGGGAGATTGTGGAACAGCAAACCTCTGGAAAGATTGGAAGAGAGCATCCACCAGTGGAGAGATTGTTTCAACAAAGGAGTTACTGTAATTTGTTGAGGAAGTGGGTCGGTAGTTTGCTGCCACTGAGATGCTAGGGTCCACTGAGGTATGCGAAGGTGAAGTCTGGCAAAAGGTGACACGTGAACTGTAGAAGCAATGTGACTGAGCAGAACCATCATTTGTTTTGCTGAAATTGATGTGAGATGAGACACTTGATGGCAAAGGCGAATGAGGGTATCCCAACGTGGTGGAGGTAGAAATTATCTGAGCTGGACAGTGTCTAGAGTGGCCCCAATGAATTGGAAAGACTGAGATGGGGTCAATTGGGATTTTGGAAAGTTGACTTCAAACCCCAGACTTTGGATGAACATAATAGTCTGTTGGGTCGCTGCAATAACCCCTTGTTGAGAGGGGGCTTTGATGAGCCAGTCGTCCAGGTATGGAAAAACTTGAAGACTCTGGGTACGGAGGGCTGCAGCCACCACCACCAGACACTTCGTGAAGACTCTGGGGGATGAGGCGAGTCCAAATGGAAAAACTCTGTATTGTAGATGAAGATTCCTCACCCAAAATCTTAAATACTTGCGAGAGGCTGAATGTATCGGGATATGAGTGTAAGCCTCTTTGAGATCCAGAGAGCATAGCCAATCTCCCTGATTCATCAGGGAATACAGAGTTGGTAAAGAAAGCATCTGAAACTTCTTTTTGACTAGAAATTTGTTGAGGGCTCTGAGGTCCAGAATGAGTCGCAAATTCCCTGTCTTCTTTGGAATTAGAAAATAACGGGACTAAAAGCCCATGTCCCGTTGGTTCAGAGGAACCTTTTTGAAAGCTCGAAGGCAACGAAGAGCCTGAGCTTCCTGAAGAAGGGGAAGGTGTGACGAATGGGAAGGACACTCTATTGGAGGGCGATTTGGAGGCACCTGAAGAAAGTGAAGTGAGTATCCCGCCCGAAGGATGGTGAAAACCCAGAGATCTGAGGTGATCATCTTCCACTGGTGATAAAAGTGGTGAAGACGACCTCCTATGGGCAGAAGAGAATTCTGATGCAGGGAGGTTGGCATGCTCAGACTGGGAATGTCAAAAAGGCTGAGCAGGTTTAGTCGCAGTAGGAGTTTGAGCCTTCTGCTGTCGTTGTTGCTGAGGAGGTTTTCTAGGCGGAGGCTTGGAGAAAGCTGGTGTCGTTTTTTGAGGATAACGACATGGTAGTTGCTTGTATGGCCGAGCAGGAGGAGTCTTGGGCTTCAGCCAAATTAAGGAAGCAAAAGAGCGCTCGTGTTCAGAGAGACATTTTGTAGCAGCTTCAATAGAATCATCAAAGAGCTCATTCCCCTGGCAGGGCAAGTTCGCAAGATGGTCCTGCAAATTGGGATCCATATCAACAATGCGGAGCCAGGCGAGATGACGCATGGCTACTGCAAAGACAGAAACTCTAGAAGAGAGCTCAAAAGCATCGTATGTGGCTTGCAGCATGAAGAGTCGAAGTTCAGACAGAGTTCTGATGATTTGTTTGAACTCAGGAAGACTTTGTTCTTCCAGAGCCGGGTAGAATTTAGGCATCAATTTGAGGAAATGACTAAAATAAGCCGTGAAAATGTAGCTATAATTGAGAATTCTGTTAGCCATCATGGAATTCTGGTACAATCTGCAGCCAAACTTGTCCATAGTACGGCCTTCCCTACTGAATAGGAAGGAGAAGCCTCTCTGGAATACTGAGGCGGAAGTTCAGAGTCCAGGCGCACAGTGATTGAGGAAGCTGCACTACCTGCGTGAGGAGGAGTTAGCGAGTGTTTGCACTTCAAAAACCTCGATGGTGAAGTCCCCGGGGTTTGAGGAACAGATTGGGTCGAGGCAGGAGGGGAAGGCTCCCTCGGAGGCGGTCTCGATGGAGGAGTCTTCGACCTCGATGGACTGCGAGGAGAAACAGCCGGTGTAGTAGCTTTGTGAGACTTATGGTTAGATTTGGAAGAAGTCTCAGTAGCCTTGGATAAACGAGGCATGGAAGACTCATTATCCAGAGGAGAGGGTTTCTGCTGTAAAGACATCTCCTGAGGAAGCTTGGAAGCGAGATGCTTCGAATGCCTCGAGCGATGCTTCGGTCGAGGTGGAGGAGACTGTCCGAGGAGTAGGTGAAGAGTCACTGGATGAGAACCGGCGAGACTTCTGAGGCTTGCCTCGAGGTGCTGCTATAGGAGTCTTAGACTGCTGCTCAGGCTGGCTCGCAGGTAGCAGGGTCGAGGACGGAAGGAGTTGAGCCATGACAGAGGAAATCTTAGTGGTCAGGATGGCTTTTAACATGTCCTCAAACATAGGCACCGAGACGAAGGATTCAGGTCTCGAAGGTGCAGCAGTGCACTCCAAGGAGGGCGACCTCGAGAATGAGTATTCCCAATGCTTGGAGGCACGCTTAGCTGGAGGTCTAGAAGAGGCTGGCAGGACCGTAGATATGGCCTGGGATGCCTGAGACTCTGGAGGCTTCTTAGAAGTACCTGAAGGAGAGTCAGGAGACTTACCAGTCGAGGAAGACTTCAGAGGAGCTGCCGTTGAGGCCTTCGAGACCGAAGTTGTCGAGGTCAAGGCCTTGGTGGAGGCAGAAGCTGGCGTCGAGGTCGAGGCCGTCCCCGAAGCCGAGGTCAAGACCTTCTCAGGCGGTTGGTCCATAGTGCCAAAGAGTTGGAGAAGCTTGGCACAGCGTCAACGAAGGGCTCAAGGTTGAAGTGTAGCACAGCGCAAACAAAGTGTCGGGGAAACATGCAGGATCCAAACAAGCAATACACCGACTATGAGGATCGGTGATTGAAATGGTCTTGTTGCACTGGCTACACTTTTTGAACCCGGTAAGCGGCCGGGACATAGAAAAAACAAAGTCCGACGTATTGAACGAGGTGAGCGGCCAGGCTTAGGCCAAAAGGCCGCTGACCTGAAGAAAACAAAAAAAACAGAAATAAAAGTTTTTTGTTTTTAAAAGAAGAATCCGTTAAGGAAAACGCGAGCACAGCGACTTAATAATAAAAAGCCGTGATGATGAGAAGGCAACGAAGGCTGCAGAACTGAAAAGAAGAGAACTTCTCGGCTCTGCGGAAAACATTGAACTGAGGTACCTCACAGGAGACTTGCGCAAGTGCTGCCCAATTCACGATTCGAATCGGTTCACCGATTCACTTCGGGTGAATCGATTCAAATCGATTTAAATTTTAAAAAAAATCAGCTTCCCGATTCAGACCCTCCCCCCTCGCCCCCTAAAGCAGGAACGGCAGCGCTGCTCTTGCTGGCCAGCCACTGCCGCATCTGCTTTAGAGGGCAGGAGGGAAGTGCTGCTGTCAGCTTCCCCCCTGGCCTCCCCAAAGGACATCGCATCGAATCGTACCCCCTGAAGGACTGTCCCCCCCCACCCGGAAAGGCCTCCTTGTTCCCCCCGGGAAGGCCTCCCCGTAGCGTTTACCTTATAGCAGCAGCCTGCAATGAAGATCGCGGTTACAGCGTCTTTACTAAGTGCTTTCAGCTCTTTCTTCTGCTGCGGTCCCGCACCTCCTCTGATGTCAGAGGCAGGATCGGGCAGAGGAAAGAGCTGAAAGCACTTAGTAAAGACGCTGTAACCATGATCTTCATTGCAGGCTGCAGCTATAAGGTAAACGCTGCGGGAAGGCGTTCCCAGAGGGAACATGGAGGCCTTCTCGGGAGAAACAAGGAGGCCTTCCCGGGGGGGGGGGAACAAGGAGGCCTTCCCGGGGGGGGGAACACGGAGGCCTTCCCGGGGGGGGCAGTCCTTCAGGGGGTAGGACAGGCCTTTAAGGGGGGGTGCAGACCTTCAAGGGGGGGACAGGCAGGACTTCAAGGGGGAACAGGCCTTCAAGGGGGGGGACAGGCCTTCAAGGGGAGGGACAGACCTTCAAGGGGAGGGACAGGACTTCAAAGGGGGGGACAGGTCTTCAAAAGGGGGGGACAGGTCTTCAAAGGGGGGGACAGGTCTTCAAAGGGGAGGGACAGGTCTTCAAAGGGGGGGGACTGGCCAGGGATGGTGTCATAGGCCTTCAGGGGGGGACAAGCAGGCCTTCAAGGGGGGGGACAGGGTGTAGAAGTACACAGAGGGAAGGAAGGGGGGTTCAAAGATTCGTGCATTTGCTGGACTTTGGGGGGGGGGAAATAATGGGTCTAAAAATAGAGAGAGGATGGACAATGGGATTTAGGGAGGGAAGGAACAGAAAGGGAGAGAAGTTGGACACAAGGGATGGTGTGGAGGGGGGATAGAGATACTGGATAGGAGGGTAGTTGGGAAAAGAAAGGGAGAGATGGTGGACCCTGGGATGGTGGGGAAGGAGGGAGAGATGCTGGATAAAAGGGTAGTTAAGAAAAGGTGGATCTGTGGAGACGAAAAAAAAAAGATGCCAGACCTTCGGGGGAGGGAAGAGAAACGGAAGGGGAGGATAGAGATGGTAGATAGATGGTTAGAATGGAGAAAGAAGAAAGGAGACCCTGGCAAGCAAGTTATCAGAAGACAATCAGAGCCTGGGTCTAACAACATTTGAATAATGACCAGACAACAAAAGGTAGAAAAACTAATTTTATTTTCCATTTTGTGATTACAATATGTCAGATTTAAAATGTGTATCCTGCCAGAGCTGGTGTTAGATCGCAAACGTGAGCTAGGATTTGAGAGAGAGAGGAAAAGTCTTTTTTATTTGTTTATTTTGTTTACACCATAGTGCCAGTGTGGTTAGGAGAAGGCAAAGGGAGTGAAGAGGCTATAAAAGGGAGTGAAGAGGCTATAAAATAAACCCACCAGGATGTTTGAAAAAAACACTCAAAGAAAAATGAGACACAAGATAACCTGTAACAAACCCGAAACTGATTTATAACAAATTCAAGAAAAATTGAACAGAATTCTTGACTCTATCGGCAACCAATGGAGTTTCAAATAAAAAGGAGTGATATGCTCCCATTTTTTCAAACCAAAAATGAGCCGAACGGCAGTATTCTGAATCACTCAATTTTTTGAAAATTTTCTTGTAAGCACCTAGTAATCAAGAATACTTAAGATAGAAGACTGTACCAATAAATGAAAGGAAGTTTCGTTAAAATACTTCTTAATGGTACGAAGCTTCCAAAGCACCGAGATACATTTCTTAAACAATAAATCCGTATGTTGTTCCAATGTGAGATGTTTATCCAGAGTCACACCCAATATTTTTATGGATTGTTCTATATTATAGTCTAACCCATTCACGTGTATTGTTGTTTCTTTGATCTTATCGTTGGGAGTTGCTAAAAAAAATTTAGTTTTTTCCACATTTTATACTATTATATTGTGAATGCTATGATGTAGTCAGTAATCAAGTAACAAATTTCTTGAACAAATAGGTCTTTACTAATTTCCTGAAAGTGCAATAGGATGAAGTAATTGTTGGATGTGTCTCCAGCATGAACCCTGAAGTTTCCACACAGACAACTTCCCTATCATGAGTTACTATTAAGAGTGCTTAGCTTTGACATTGACACACTGAAAGTTTCCAGACTGCACTAGCCCTTATACAGGTGATGTCAATGGAAACATTCAGTTTCTCTACCTCCATCTGCTGTTCATCTGGACTGGTCTAACAGGATGAAAATTATTTCAATTTGATGATGAGTATGCCCTCTCCTTCCCAATTCTTTCTGATCTGATATAACCTTGCTGTCCTTACAGCATCTCTTGTTGTATACCGTCTTGAACCGAAAAGGTATGACGGGATATAAATAAAGCTATATTATTATTATTTATATAGAAGGGTGCCCCTTAGCAGTAGTAGCGTAAGAATACCACTAGAGGTCAGTGGGTGCCATTTTGCTGCCTGAGCCTGATAGAGAGAGCAGAGCAGCACCACTCCTGACCTGTCCTGCCATCCCACGAGGGATGCACCCAGGTAAGTCCCCGGGGGTTCTCAGAAAGTTGAGGTGGATGGGGAGGGGGTTAGATTGATGTTAGAAGAGGGGCTTTCAAATGGCTACATTAAAATTTGAAGTCCAGAGCTTCAGGAGCGTCAGATATGGGGGAGGAGGCCAATCTTACGGGAAATTGGTTTGCGGGTGGAACAGAATAGGGAATCAGCTGCGGCAGCAACTTCATTGCTTTTACTGAGATAGCCGCACTACAGGAGCACAGATAGGAAAGCTGTACCTACTGGCTTCTCTTAAAGTGGTAAAGTGCAGCAGCGCTATAGGTAGTTAGCATACAGGTCATTTCTGCATGCTACTGATCACAGCAAGCCACTTCTCTGCTCCACCCGTCACACCCACACACTGATATCTTCAGTCTTACAGGGCCCTCGGTAACCAGAGGACACTCGCTGAAAATCAGGGGAGGGAAATTTCAGGGTGATGCTAGGAAGTACTTCTTCACCGAAAGGGTGGTAGATCATTGGAACGAGCTGCCTCAGCGGGTGATTGAGGCCAGCAGCGTGTTAGATTTCAAGAGAAAATGGGATATTCATGTGGGATCTCTAGGAGAGTAAGAATCAGGGAGTGGGTCATTGGTATAGACAGACTCGATGGGCTATGGCCCTTTTCTGCCATCAATTTCTATGTTTCTATGTTTCTATGCCCATTCCTGCATTAAGCAGCTAGTGGGGGGGGGGTTTCTATGCTGGCTGGTTGTAACTTACTGCTTACTATAAGACATAACCCATGCTAGCTGCTTAACACAGCTTAATAAGAGGCTCTCTAAATATTTTATTACATTGTGTAACACTTAATTGGTGAGTGTTCTGGGATTATAAGAATTGGTAAGCATTTATAGAGTTTTATTACCTCCTGCTGGATTATTGATTCTATGTCCGGTTTGGCCATGGTGCCTTCGTAAGTGCAGGCACTTTCAGAAGCAGGGTATTCTGAATTTGTGAATTCTTGATTATTATTTGGAATTAAATTATCAGATTTCAGAACTGCCTATTAGAAAAAAGTAAGCAAGGTTAAAATATTCCATTTTAAATCCATTTCAAGTGCACACACAAGAATGCTACTCCCAAGTACACACAGAAAAATGACAATTTATTTCACCACTGTCCTCATTACCTAATATTTTTACCAATGAATTTACCAGTAATGTTGCATGCCAGATGAATAGCACCAAAAACTGAATTCCTACATTTAATGAAGCTGCATTGCAACGTTCCTCATACTTCACAACTAGCATGGTGCAATAACATCCTAGTACTAGTTATTAGTAATTCTTTTTTCAACAATGTATATGGAACTTCTCTTGTATGAGGAAAGACTGAAAAGGTTAGGGCCACACTGAAACTACCTGACCTTTTCTATACAACCTGAGAAGTGACAAATGATCTTCCTTTGTTACCCTCCATTCATAAATATCTACCTTCTCTCCACCACTTTTTACCACTCGAGAACTGATAAATGACCTACTCTTCACAACTCTAGAAATGACAAATGTTCTTCCATTGTAACCCCCATTCATAAATCTTTTGTAATCTGCCTTGAACTGCAAGGTAATGGCGGAATAGAAATCTCTAATGTAATGTAATGTAAAACAGATGGCTGAGGGGAGATATGATTGAAGTGTACAAAATCCTGAGTGGAGTAGAACGGGTACAAGTGGAAAGATTATTCACGCCGTCAAAAATTACAAAGACACTCAATACTTTTAAAACCAATAGGAGAAAATGTTTTTCTCTCAGAGAACAGTTAAGCTCTGGAACACATTGCGAGGTCGTGGTAAGGGCGGATAGCTTAACTGGTTTTAAGAAAGGTTTGGACAAGTTCCTGGAGGAAAAGTCCATAGTCTGTTATTGAGAAAGACATGGGAGAAGCTACTTCTTGCCCTGGATCAGTAGCATGGAATGTTGCTACTCCTTGGGATTTGGCCAGGTACTAGGGGCCTGGATTGGCCCCCGCAAGAACAAGCTTAATGGACCATTGGTCTGATCCAGTAAGGCTATTCTTATGTTCTTATATATAACTTTCCAAAATTTTCAGTTTATGCCAACTATTATTTTCTGACATGAACATATATCTTGAGGAGAGCTACAGTCTCAGCACCCTGAGGTTGTGGATTCAAACCCTGCGCTGCCCCCTGTGATCCTAGGTAAGTCACTTAATCCTCCACTGCACCAAGTACATTAGATAGATTGTGAGCCCATTGGGACAGATAGGGAAAATGCTTGAGTACCTGTATGTAAACTACTTTGAATGTTGTTGTGTAACTACAAAAAGGTGGTCCCTAAAAACTCAGTAAACAAAGCAAGATACATAGGTGGATAAACTGAGTAGAGAATGAAACGGGGGAAAATTCTGTCCCCGTCACTGCCCCGTCCCCAACAACCATCCCCTTTCACCACCCCGTCCCCATCACCGCAGCATCCATACAAGCCTCAGTACTGCAATATTTAGCTTATTCCTTCCTTATAAATCAAATTTCTGGCTGCTGAACTAGAGAAAGATGTTCAGCTGGTAGGGCTTTGTTTAAAAATTTTATAAACACAATTAATATACTACTTTATCCTAAAGCCAAATAAATAAATAAATACATTTTTTTTCTACCTTTGTTGTCTGGTTTCTGCTTCTCTTATCTTCTCATTCAATTGCTTCCATTCACTGTCTGCTGTCTCTCTGCATCTTCCATTTGCTCTGTTACTGTGCCTCTCCCTTCACTCCCCCCAAATTGGTCTGGCACCCATCTTCTTCCCTCTGCTCCCCCATAGTCTGGCATCTCTGTCTTCTTCCCTTCCAGCGTCTTCTCCCCACTCTGTTCCCCATTTCCCTTCATCGTCTTCTCCCCACTCTCTCTTCCCCAATTCCCAGCATCTTCTCCCCACTCTCTCTTCCCCATTGCCCATCGTCTTCTCCCCACTCTCTCTTCCCCATTTCCCAACATCTTCTTCCTACTCTCTTTTCCCCATTTCCCAGCATCTTCTCCCCTCTCTTTCTTCCCCAGTTCCCTTCAGGCTGTTTCAGCATCTTCTCCTCTCCATCCCCTCACCCCCAGCACCCTTCGTGCAGTCCAGCAGCTCCCTCCCGTCGGCCAGTCATGCATTTCCCTTCCTACCTCCCTCCCTTACCTTCTCTTATGGCGAAACTGGCGATTTCTATAAGGCTATGCGCTGTATTACAGCCGGAGCCTTGAAGTCACGTCCCGTTGCCTGCTAGAAAAGTCTCCTCTGATGCAACCGGAAACAGGAAGTTGCGTCAGAGGAGACTTTTCCAGCAGTCAACACGATGCGACTTCAAGGCTCTGGCTGTAATACAGCGCATAGCCTTATAGAAATCGCCAGTTTCGCCACAAGAGAAGGTAAGGGAAACAGAGGGAGGGAGGGAGATGCATGGCCGGACGGTCGGTGGGAGAGAGGGGGCTGCCGGACTGCACGCTCATTCACTGCACATGCTCATCATTCACCACTCCACGGGGCGGTGAATGGCCTTGTCCCGATCTCGCAGTGACCTTTTTTTTTTGGTCACCGTTTCAGCGGGTTACCCACAGCTAGCCGCGGGTAGCAACCACCATGTCATTCTCTAAAACTGAGCTTCTGCCACGGGTGCTAAACTAGAGGGAGTAGGGGAAAGAGCAGTGCCTCAACCAAGCCCTTTCAATATTCTCCAACCTCCCCATGGTTAATCCTGGCTGAATTATGAGCAACTGCGCAATGTAGAATTCCCGAGAGACACAGAATACCTGTGTTCTGCGTAGAATCTCTGCCGCAGCCAGAAGCTCAGAATAGAGATGGAGGACAGATGTTGGACATGATAAATAGGAACAAAATGTAAAATGGATAGTTGATCATGAGAAGACAGTTACAAAAAAACAAAGAAACAGAGAAAAAGGACTCCGAGACCAAAGTGAATGGAAAAATAAACTGCTCAGACAACAAAAGATAGAAAAAAAAGTCTTTATTCTGAATTTATTGAAATATGTCAGCTTTCAGAAATGTTTTTTAAACATAAAGGCAAAGTGAAGTATCAGCCACTAAGGTGGGCTTTTACAAAAGTGTGCTGCTAGAAGAAAGCCACTAACCGAGAAAAACTTTAAGGCCCTTTGCTCTCTCTAGTATAATTTAATGAAAATACTGAACTATACTGAAATTCTGGACAATAATTAGCAAAAATATTGTTTACCATAAATGTTGTAAAACTTGTAGAATTTTGCAAAATTTGTATGCAGAATTTTGAATTTTTTTTGCGCACAATTCCACCAGGAGTATAAGGTATACCACATGGTCAGCCAGGAGAAAGAGATGCCAAATACAATGACTACACAGAAAGCCATGTTGCGTTGTGATAATCCTGATGTTACAAGATTCACATTCAAATTTGTCTTAATGCACAAAAATGTTTGGAGAAGAAAAAAATACTATCCTTTCGATACTGAATATATACAGACAGATTTTCTGCTAAGACATCTGCCTACCAAAACTCCTGGAACTGATTTATGCCAAAGATTCAGGTACTCCATCTGTTTGTCACAGTAACATATGTTATATACTTTTCCCATGTGTCAAAATGTAGATGCTTTCCTTCAACTGGGATAACCTGTTTGTTGAAAAACCATACGAAAGATGGTGCCTCTACATAGCAAAGATACTTATTTATTTATTTTATTATTTATATACCACATATCCTAAGTGGTTTATATTCAGATACTTTATCATATTTCCCTATCTGTCCTGGTGGGCTCAAACTCTATCTAGTGCAATGTTCTTCAACCTTTTTAAACCTATGGACCGGCAGAAATAAAAGAATTATTTTGTGGACTGGCAAACAACTAAGACTGAAATTTAAAAAAAAAAACATCCCTGTGAACTTGGTTCCCGCAAACCATCTGATCCCATTCGCACAAGCCTCAAATAGTTATGATTTTATATTGAATGTATTTTATTAAAGTATAAAAAGAAACAATATTCTGTAAAATTGTCATTTTATAAACACAATTAACACAGAGCAAGAATCAACAAAACCCCTGTCTCTCCTCCACTATCAAGAAAACTGAATAAGCCAAATTATTACAGAATGCTACACAGAATTATCATGCTAACCGAATACCGCAGTCACACATGACAGGAATAGTGTTAGGGGAGTGCAACTAGAACAACTGCCCCATGGTCAGAAAGAGCCCTAAGCCAGCTGGAAGCTAAAGAAGCACTGCCTGGCCTCTGCAGTCCCCAGTTAGAAACATAGAAAACATAGAAACATAGTAAAATAGAAAAATGACGGCAGAAAAGGGCCAAAGCCCATCAAGTCTGCCCACTCTATTGACCCTTCTCTTTGATTTTGCTCACCACCCCCTGCCCTTACCTCATTAGAGATCCCACATGAATATCCCATTTATTTTTGAAATCTGATACGCTGTTGGCCTCAATCACCTGCCGTGGGAGTTCATTCCAATGATCGAGTTATGTCTAACACCATCTCTAGCAGGATACATATTTCAAATCTGATATATTCTAATCACAAAACAGAAATAAAATTATTTTTTTCTACCTTTTGTTGTCTCTGGTTTCTGCTTTCATCTTCTTTTCACTCCCTTCCAGCGTCTGCCCTCTCTGTCTCTTAATTCCAGCATTTGCCCCTTCCATCTACTGTCTGCTCTCTACCCCTTCCATGTGGTATCTGCCTTCTTTCTATGCCCCTCTCCCCTTTCCTACAACCCCTCTCTCCTACTCTCCCTCTCGCCTTTTTACATGATTCATTCCAACTTCACTGCTCTCTTCATTTTGATCTCTCCTACACCAGATCTAGCATCTTTGTCTCTCCTTCCTTATTTCTCTGCTGACCCCCTTCCCAGCATCAATCAATCTCTCTCTACTTTCTCATTCCTCTGTCTCTCCCCTTTCCCTCATCTGATCTCTCCATTCCACCCTAACCCCCTTCCCACCCTCTAATCTCCCTGTCAGCTGTTTCCTTCCTTTTTTCCTCCCCTGTCCAGCAGTACCCCTTCTCCCTTCCCCCCCCCTATCCAACAGTAACTCTCTTCCCTTTCCCTCCTCCCCTCCCAGCAGCATCTCTCCTTCTCCCTCCAGGTCCAGTAGCAGCTCTCCCTTGATCCAGCAGCTTCCCAGCCTCCAACAGTGGTTTCCTCCCCTTCCCTCCACTCCCCTCCCAGCAGCTCTCAGTACTTGCCTGCGTCAGCACAGCAATTCACTTAGGCAGCCTTGGGGCTTTTGCTGAGTAGCAGCCCGCCTCTGATGATGCAACTTCCTCTTTCCTCAGAGGCAGCGCGACCCATCAAAAGACCCAAGGCTGCCTAAGTGAATTGCTGCGCTGACGCTACTAGTGCTGTTGCAGGCAAGTACTGAGAGCTAGGAAGCAAATCGTCGGAGCTCCCCTGATCTCGCCGGCCCTGTGCGGAACAGTAAATTTCTGCGGACCGGCAGTTGAAGAACACTGATCTAGTGTACCTGGGGCAATGAGGAGATTAAGTGACTTGCCCAGGGTCACAAGGAGCAGCGAGGGATTTGAACCCACAACCTCAGGGTGCTCAGGCTGTAACTCTAACCCCTGCGCCACACACTCCCAACTTAACTTGTAGCATGAGTTCTCCGAGGCAGCAAGCATACATTCTCACATGTAGGTGATATCATCCACAGAACCCGGTAAGGACACTACCAGGTGCATTGGCACTTTAAATTTTTAGGCAGTGCCCTCACCGCACGTGTGCCAATGTCTTCCTGCCTGACGTCAGCTAACAGGACCGAGGACAAGCAGGAATAATATTTTCAGATGTGGGACTCTCAAGCTGCCAGGATCATGACTGTGGACAAGGACAATGGATATATAAACATGAGCCTGGCAAAACCCAAGAGGGTTGGAGAGAAAGTTGGTGCTCAGGAAGTAAAAAGATTCTGCAAACTGCTTGTCCTAATTGACCATCTCTTTTGGAGTTTTGTTCCAAACAATAATCAGAAGAAAAGGTACGGATTGAGAACCAACTAGCCACTTTGCACATGTCCTCAATAGATGCAGAACAGAAATGAGATACTGAGGCAGCCATAGCTCGGACAATATGGTTATACGGCCCTGTAGTGTCAGCCCAGCCTGAATATACTTGAAGGAGATGCTTGGTAACAGGAACTCCGAGTCTGTTATGGTCAAAAGCCACTAAAGAGTTGGGAGGATCCTCTATGAGGTTTAGTCCAGTCCAAGAGGTATGTTTTACACTCCAAGGCATAAAGAGCTGCTTTCTCAGGATAGGAATGTGGTTCAGGTACTGGCGGAAGAAAGCTCTTCCACAGATGTAAAACGATGTCCACGCATAGGTTGTTTCAACTTTGGAATACATAAGAACATAAGAGTTGTTGCTACTGGGTCAGACCGGTGGTCCATCATGCCCAGCAGTCACGCTCATGCGGCGGCCATCTGGTCAAAGACCAGCACCCTAACTGACATTAGCCCTACCAGCGTACGTCCTTGTTCAGCAGGAACTTGTCTAACTTAGCCTTGAATCCCGGAAGAGCGTTCCAGTTTTCTACCACTCTCTGGGTGAAGAACTTCCTTATGTTTGTACGGAATCTATCCCCTTTCAACTTTAGAGAGTCGAAGTCTGGTGGACTCATGTCTGGACTGTAGGGAGCATGAGGTAACACCTCCCAGCCGTATTTGTGTAGTTTTTCAATGACGAGTGGAGATCACCATCTTCTCCACAGCCAAAAAAATTTCAATGAGCTCAATGAAAAGTCAAACAAATGATGATTTTTGCTTATGATCATGAAGGCATTATCATTACAGACAAAGTTCCATGTGGAAGAAGTGTCACAGCAGTGTATTATCATGATTTTTTGCAAAAAATGTGCAGAAAAATGCACAAAACCCAATCTCAGTTGCTCTTGACTGGACCATTCATTCTTCAAGACAATGCTCGCTCACACATAGGAAATGTCGTCATTGAAAAACTACGCAAATATGTCTGGGAGGTGTTACTGAATGCTCCCTACAGTCCATACATGAGTCCACCAGACTTCGATCTTTTTCCAAAGTTGAAACAATCTATGTGTGGACATCGTTTTGCATCTCTGGAAGAGCTTTCTTCCACCGGTACCTGAGCCATTCGGCAACTGAACAAAAACAGTGTCTTGGATGGAATAATGAAGCTTCCCAGACGTTGGGACTCAGTCATTACAAAGCAGGGAGACTATATTGAAGGATAGTAAAGAAATACAGTGGTGCCTCACACAACGAACTTAATTCGTTCCAGGAGCAAGTTTGTTATGCGAAAAGTTCGTTATGTGAAACGCGTTTTCCCATAACAATACATGTTAAAAAAAATTATTCGTTCTGCAGCATAAAATATGCTAAGATGACATAAAAAAAGATAAATTTGTCAAAATGATGAAAATGGTGGTCTTGCTGAGGCCAAACTCTTTGACGAGGTCACACTGTTTTACCCCACATTCACTCCTTCTAATTATTTCCCGTTTCATTTCAACAGAAATCACCTTCCTGCTTTTTTTAGAAGCCATGATAAATAAAAAATATTGAGTTAATCTTAAAAGGACGACTGCCGTGATACGTGCGTGCGTGCGTGATTTAATTCGTAATGAAGAACGATTGCCGCGATACGTGTTTAAGTTAAGCGCAGTGACTAACGACTGCCTGCAGTGCCTGCGCGGAAGGATGCAATACATCGGCAGCGATCGTGGAAGCTCGGGCGACTTCGTTGTGTGAAACGAAGTTCGTTGTATGAATCATGAAATGAAGTTCGTTGTGTGCAGCGTTCGCTGTGCGAGGCGTTCTTTATGCGAGGCACCACTGTACTTGAAAAAAACAAACAAACATGTAAATTAAAAAAAAAAAATAGTGTGCATTATTTATGAAATGACCCTCGTATATTAAACAGGTTGTTTTTTCACTGTTTTGCCACATAACGTATCAGAAGATCTAAATCTCCTTAATTATTAAAAAGGACAAAATGAAGATCCAGATGTGGTAGGGTAAATAACTACTCCATTTTTGAGTCTGAGGTAAGTATTTGTGTCAAAGACAGTACTGAGGGGGACAAACTTGAACGGGAAAATCTCCATGCAGACTGGACAAACAGAGAATGGACGGCTATGTATGTTAATGCACGTAATTTGGACAATAAAATTCTGGAATTGGAAACAGAAATGAGAAATGCCGACCTAGATGTGGTGGCGATAACGGAAACCTGGTTCTCGGAGTCGCATGGATGGGGCTATACCTGGACATAATTTGCTCTATTAAGACAAAGATGGCAAAACCTGAGGAGGGGTAACACTATACATCAGAGAGGACATAAAAGTTACCAGGATCACAGACATCAAGTATACAGGGAAATCCCTCTGGGTGAACCTTGCCAGAGGATATGACAAATGCCTGTACCTTGGTGTTGTGTACAGACCTCCAAGACAACATCGACAAAGAACTAATCGAAGACATCGAGACCATCACTCTTCGTGGAGATACTGTGCTGTTGGAGGACTTCAATATGCCTGATGTAGACTGGAACAAACTTACCACTACGACCAGTGGCAGCAGGAGACTACTAGCCTCCATACGGGAAGTATGCCTCAAACAGATGGTACTGGAGCCCACCAGGGATCGGGCGATTCTGGACCTGTTGCTCACCAATGGAGACAGTGTCTCAAAGGTTTCAGTAGGTGAGGCTTTGGCCTCCAGTGACCACAACATGGTGTGGTTTCACCTCAGGAAGAGTCACTAGGTCAAATGCATCGACAAAGATCCTTAACTTTAAGGGAGCTAACTTCCAAAACATGGGAGATTTTGTCTATGAGGTGCTGCAAAACCAGGACACAACGGACAGTGTGGAGGTACTGTGGTCGGCTCTGAAATCTACCCTGCAGGAAGCAACCAACATCTACATAAAGACTGTGAGTAAACGATGGAGAAATAACACACCCCAATGGTTCTCCGCAGAGATCTCAGAACTGGTAAAGCAGAAGAAAAGAGCATTTGTATCCTACAAACAATCACAACGACCGGAAGCTAAAGAAGCCTATCTGGTGAAATCTAGAACTGTTAAGACAGCAGTCAGGAATGCCAAACTCCGGATGGAAGAAAATATAACTAGGAAGGGGATAAATCCTTTTTCAGGTATGTTAGCGACAGAAAAAAGAACACAGACGGGATTGTACGCCTAAGGAAACCTGACGGTAACTATGCAGACTCAGACTCAGACAAAGCTGAACTACTCAATGGATACTTCTGCTCGGATCCGGACCGCAGCTGCAAACAAGGGAGTGCTCGGAGGACTCATTCCGGGATTTTGAATTTACAGCGAGCAATGTATACTATGAGCTCTCGAGGCTAAAGGTGAATAAAGCCATGGGACCGGATAATCTACACTCCAGAGTATTTCGGGAACTGAAAGATGTCCTGGCAGAACCGTTAACTGCACTTTTCAATCTTTCCCAAAGTAAGGGAAAAGTCCCCTTGGACTGGAAAACTGCTAACGACATTCCGCTCCACAAAAAGGGATGCAGGTCAGAGGCTAAAAATTACAGACCGGTGAGTCTCACATCAATAGTGTATAAACTTATGGAAACGTTGATTAAAAACAAATTGGATACGATTCTGGATGACGAGAGGCAGAGGGATCCCCACCAGTATGGGTTCACAAAGGGAAGGTCTTGTCAATCCAATCTGATAAGCTTCTTTGACTTGGTAACAAAACAACTGGACAAGGGAGAGTCCCTGGATATCGTGTATTTGGACTTCAGTAAGGCTTTTGATAGTGTCCCACACCATAGTTTATTGAATAAGATGAAAACGATGGGACTAGGACAAACATTGACGGCATGGGTTAGAGACTGGCTCAGTGGTAGACTTCAGAGGGTGGTGGTAAATGGTACCCCCTCAGAAATGTCAGAAGTGACCAGTGGAGTGCCACAGGGCTCGGTCTTGGGTCCGATACTGTTGAATATCTTTGTACAAAACCAGCCTCAGGGACTTCGAAGTAAAATTACACTATTCGCCAATGACGCTAAGCTATGTAGCGTGGTTGACAGCGCAACCATGCCCGACGCTATGAGGCAGGACCTACTTTTACTGGAATAATGGTCTAATACTTGGCAACTGAGTTTAAATGCTAAAAAGTGTAAGGTTATGCACCTTGGTAGCAGTAACCCCAGCAGAACATACTGGTGAAACCTTAACAAGAACTGTCGCAGAACGAGACCTGGGTGTAATCATTAACGAAGATATGAAGACTGCCACTCAAGTGGAGAAAGCTTCGGCCAAGGCTAGACAAATGCTGGGTTGCATCCAAAGAAGTTTTGTCAGCCGAAAGCCTGAAGTCATAATGCCGTTGTACAGGTCACATGGTGAGACCTCATATGGAGTACTGTGTTCAGTTTTGGAGGCCACATTATCAGAAGGATGTGAAGAGGATGGAGTCGGTTCAGCGACTAAGATGGAGTCAGTTCAGCCACTAAGATGGTCTCAGGACTTAAGGATCTCCCATATGAAGAACGTCTAAGCAGGCTACAGTTATATTCTCTCGAAGAACGCAGAGAGAGGGGATACATGATAGAGATGTTCAAATATCTTACAGGCCATACCGAGGTGGAGGAAGATATCCTTTTTCTCACAGGTCCTAAGGCAACAAGAGGGCATCCGCTCAAACTCAAAGGTGGGAGATTTCATGGTAACATCAGGAAGTACTTCTTCACCGAAAAAGTGGTCGATCGTTGAAATCGCCTTCCACGTCAGGTAGTTAAGGCCAGCAACGTGCCCAACTTCAAGAAATGATGGGATAAATATGTGGGTTCACTTAGGGGAATTGCTTAGAGGGAGTGTTCTTTTAAAGAGAGGGTTCTTTTGTGTGGGCAGGCGGGTTGGGCCAACGGCCCTTTTCTGCCGTCATACTCTATGTTTCTATTTGTTTCAAGCCAACTCATGTGCTTTAAAATGGTTCTGATAATACAGAAAAAGGTACTCCAAAGTCTCCAGAACACTGAAGTCAAAAAGAGGCCTACGGTAACATCTAAAACCTTCCTTCAACCAGCAAATAGAGCATGAACAACCAAATCTTTACTGTTTGCCAATAAACAGAAGTAGGCAGTAAAAGTCAAAACCAGGATAAAAATAGCATATCTTATTCCATTTGTTCTTAGTAAAGTGTAGACCTGCATGTTTTCATCATAATTACCTTTTTTGCTCTTGCACCTGTTACTCTTTTCTTTTTCGTAGCGGTTTCTTTAGCTGTTTTTTCTTTTTTAGGTTTGGTTGCAGATGAAACCGGCATCTTCTTGTTATTTGTAACTTTTCTTTCTGGTTCCCATTCATCGTCTTCACAGCTATCTGATTCTGATTCAGATCTACTTACACATTTAGAAAAAAAATGAAATATGATCAACATCAGATCTATCCTATGTCTTTAAGTTTTCTAAAGAACAGAAGAATTTCACAGTTCTTTTTTTTTGTTTGTTTAAACATTATTATTACACATAATAACAAGGAAAGGATATTACAGACAAATCAAAAAGAAATAAAATTCCTAATTACAAAACCTCTAGCCCACATCATGGGAGAATAACCTGATCAGCAAGAAATTAAAACATAATCCTCATTAAACAAATCAACTATCAATGATACTTGAATATTTCACCGAGCTCCTTTCCTATTCAAGTCTAATGGAAATTACTTATTAGTTTCATGCAATTGCAAAAATTGTTCAAGCTGTACTGAATCCCAAAATATATATTCACAATCTTTAAATGTCAAGATACATTTACATGAAAATTGTTGATTAAATATTTGTTATCTGAGTGAATTAAGAACCACACATATCAAAATTTCACAAGTGGAATGTACGTAAATCAACCAGACTTCATAAGCAAGCATGAAGAAGCAATGGATCAAAACAGAAGTTGAAACAGGTAAAGATCATTTATCCCACCCAGTCTGCCAGGTTCCCTCCTTAAATATAAATAAAAGATTTGCTATTCCTTCATATTGATTCACCTTGCCTCCTCTTTGATGCAGCTGTACTATCATTTTTCAAGTTGGCTTTTGTCTTCTCTCACTCTTTGGCCTTCTAACGTTGTGTGATTAATATATAAGCTTCTAAAATTACAATCAGGCTCTCTACTACACCTCTTCTCCCTGGCATTCTCTTACCCATTCTCATCACTGTGTTCCATGCCTGGCCCAAGCATGTTTAAATTCTGTCACAGTTTTTGTTTATACCATCTTTGCTACTAAGTTTTCCACGTATCCAACATTCTTTTAATAAATAATATTTCCTTCCATTTCACTTCAGAACATTGGACACACTGTTCGGCACAGCATACAAACTTTTTCATTGGTTATTTTGTTCGTTTTGTTTTCCCAATTGACTATACATTGAGGCTCAGACTCCTGAGGCAGGCATCATGGCCGAAACATATACGTGTCGAGTCTTGACCACAATAAAGATATTGAGCACGACTGGTCGCCTTCTCTGTTTTCTTTGTCCTCCCATTTCATATCTTGTCCTCTTGCCTTCCATTTTTTCATATGGCAAATGCCTAGTACCAAATATTGTAAAACAGTTCTAAGACAAATACATTTTTAAAAAGTAGCTCCTAAAGAATTCAATTGGAAAAATAATAATAATAAAAACATGTCTGCTCCTTTGGCTGCATCACCTCCTCTTCATCACTTTCTCGTCCTCCATCTTACCCCTATTTTGTTCTCCCCCCTTCCAAACACCACTACCTCTTTATCACACAAATCTGTTAAAAGTTGTTCACAACCAATAAGCTTGCAAGCTACAAGAAATAGTAACTTTACAGTCTGACCACACTTTGGCACAGGTTCCATCTAAGAAAATAATACTTACGTGTTAAAGAAGGAAGATAGTTCATTTTCTGGCACTTTTGGTTTCTGTTTTGCTCTTCTGGGTAACCCAGACATCTAGGAGAAATCTGGAAATTAATTAAAGAAAATCCAAACACATTTCTTCATTAAAATATAAAGAAGTAGTTTATCGTTACTTCCTATATACGTATACTGGCATCCCTAGGACAAAGGTACTTGGAGAGTCACATTGTAACCGGTGTTTTTGGTTCAATATTGACAAGCAATATATTGAAAAGATTAGGTTCTTACCTTGATAACCTTGTTTCTGTTAATATACACAGGAGTTCATAATTTAGCTGTTGATTCCCACTAACCATAAATCTGCAGAAGGGTGTCACTTTAAGATCTTGAACTCCTCTCCCTCTGCAGTGGAAAACAGCTCAGCTCCCTGTTCAGTTGGTACCAAACCAATCGAACTCCACTGAAAACAGAAGAAAAGAAGAGGAGTATGGGGAGTTTCCCCGGCAACAAACATATTCCGTTCTCTCTGAAACTTACCCCCTCTTTTACAAAGGTGTGCTAAGCTTTATAGCACGTGAACGCTAAAGCGTGAATGTTATCCTATGGATAGCAGTTAGCGCACGCATTGATTTAGCGCACACTAAAACGCTTAGCGCGCCTTTGTAAAAGGGGACCTTAGGAAATAGAACCATGATCAATAAAAATTTAAGAAGCAAACAGTGAACTATAAATTACACATGAGTAGCTAGGAACCAACCTGCTCAGTGCAACTAGTAGGGGCTAGAGAACCCTTCAAAGGGAAAGGGAATAAGGAGCCATCTGTTCCTGTAGTGATGTGTCTGCTGAATCTTAGCTACAGTAGAAGAGGTCTCAAGATGGACACTGGCAACATCTGAGGCAGAAATTAGGCAGGCAAATCAAAAGTTCCTTGTACGGACTCCTGTGTATATTAACAGAGACAAGATTATCAAGATAAGAATCTAATCTTTCGTTCTGTTACACATACTTTAACTGACGTATCAGCGCAATGGTAGACATCTAGAAGGGACAGATGAGCCTGCCCACAGAACCGAAGACTAAAAGTGGCATCCTCTCGAGCCTACACATCCACTCTGTAGAACTTTGTAAAAATGTGAAGAATAGCCCAAGTAGTTGCTCTACAAATTTCATCAGGCGAGACAGCCCAGGACTCTGCCCAGGAAGCCGCTACACCTCTTGTCTAATGTGCTGTGAAAGAAATAGGAAGTTGTTTTCTCCAAGCAAAATTGGAAGATGAGATTGCCATGTGAATCCATCTGGCAATGGAAACCTCTGTTCTTGCTAGGCTAGATATCTTCCGACCCTGCAAAGTGTAAGGTTCTGGTGCACTTCTGGTTCTTGACAGAGAAGGTCTGGCTTCACTGCTGTGTTCCCAACACATAAGTCTGTTCATCAGCCAATTGGCAGTAAATCTCATCCTTATAATCAGGTACATTCTGGAGGACAACTGCACCACCTTCTCGACGCTGGAATTTAATGTCTGGCATTGGGGCATTCCATCGCCATGCTGGACTGCCGAATCGATTGCTGTGAAGTTCGACTCCATGTTAGCACTCCTCTGAAGATGCTTTGGTGAAACAGGGTACTCCTGAATAGAGGAGGTTTGTTGAATTTGGACTGCTTGTTTTGTTCATAGAAGTTGAGGATTGCCCCAATGAACTACCAGAGTGCTGGAGTGCTGCAGTGCTACATGATCTTTGATGGACATTACTATACAGATAAGTGAATCTTGATACTTCAGCACAGATAAAAAGTTGTCTGTATGCATGATTTATGATTCTAGTACTTTGAAGATTAAGATTGACTGTGTTTTCATCCTGGATGAGTGTTTTGAGTGTTGCAATGTTGTATGATCTTTGATAGACATTATTATTATAGATAAGTGTGACTCCTGATATTTCAGCACGGATAGGAAGTTTTTTTGTATGAAGGATCCTATTCTTCTAGAACTGTGGACGCTTGGATGGACTGGATGGAGAGTTTATTGGGGACTTTTATTTATCCTTTACTTCATATGTTTGGAGCAGCATGTTATGGAACAGTCCAAATCATTATATTCTGTGAACTTTTTCCTGTCATTTGGGAGGACCTAATAATCTGATTTTTTATATTTTGGAGAGAGTAGAGTTTTTTTGACACATGAATGAACTGTGGCCTGCTGTTTGAAATGAGCTTTGCCAATAACAGTTGTGCTAAATGGTATTTCTGAGGTCTTGTTTCTCCACTGTAAATAGTCAATTGATATTTGGGTCCTTGATATCATCCATTGTGTTACCCAGTTTGTTAGCCTCCCTAATTTTGTATAACATTTCAACATCTCTCTGCTCGGGCGGACGGTAGTACATTCCTATCACTATCCTTTTCCCCTTTACAAATGGCATTTCTACCCATAGGGATTCCAAGGTATGTTTTGGCTCTTGTAAAATTTTTAGTCCATTCAATTCAATTCAATTCAAGGCCCTCCTTAACATATAACGCTACGCCTCCACCAATTCAAACCATCCTACCACTGCTTCAGAATGTGTTCCAAACATATTCTCTTATGCAAGCCTGTGATCCTCAGGTTCATGCTGATCTGCTATTTAAACATAGAAAAATGACGGCAGATGAAGGCCAAATGACCCATCCAGTCTACCCATCTGCAGCATGTGGGGACGAACAACGTGAGTAGCAGGAACTACAACAGAGAAGCACTGAAGGACCAATTCCGGATGCTAGGAAGGAAGCTGAAGACCAGAATACAGAGGATAGCGTTCTCGGAGATCCTGCCGGTACCCAGGGCTGACGAGAAGAGGCAAATAGAGCTGCAAGCAATCAACGCGTGGATGCGCCGCTGGTGTGAGGAAGAAGGATTCCACTTTGTGCGCAACTGAACAACGTTCTGGGGGAAGAGCAAGCTGTACGGGAAGGATGGACTCCACCTTAGCAGAGACGGAACGAAGTTACTTGCAGGCAACTTCAAGAGAGAAGTTGAGAAGTTTTTAAACTAGGAAGAAGGGGAAAGCAGACAGTCAACCAAGAGAAAGAGTCGATGGTTCGGGAACCAGTATACCCAGAGGATACCGTACAGGAAAATAGAGGGGGAGACTCATCGGCGGATACCGTGCAGGAAGATATAGGGGAAGACTCACCAGATCACAGGCAAGACAGACAGATAGGGACACAAGAGGGAAGAAAATGCAAGAAGGGAACAGGCCACAAACTCAAGTGTATGTACACGAAAGCAAGGAGCCTAAGAAATAAGATGGGTGAATTAGAAGCAATGGCACAAAAAGATAACGTTGACATCATCGGAATCATGGAAACATGGTGGACTGAGGAAAACGTCTGGGACACTGTGATACCGGGATACAAGCTATACCGCAGAGTCAGAGTGGCTCAAAAAGATGGGGGCATTGCCATATACGTCAAACAGGGAATTGAATCCACTGGAGAGAACACGCCACAACTGACGGATAACTTAGAGTCTCTATGGGTTAAACTTCCAGGAACAAATGGACTGGAAATGAAGATCAGCATCTACTACCGACCTCCAGGGCAGTCCGAAGAAATTGATGGAGAAATGACGGACGAGATTAAACGCAACTGCAAGGGAGACAACACAGTTATCATGGGTGACTTCAACTATCCGGGGATAGACTGGAACCTAGGCACCTCCGGCTGCGCTAGGGAGACCAAGTTCCTGGATGCTGTAGGCGATTGCTTCCTGGAACAACTTGTCAAGGAAAATACTAGAGGAAATGGAATTAATTGGACTTAATTCTAAACGGACTACGAGGACCGGCACAAGGTGTAGAAGTAGAAGGAACGCTGAGAAACAGCGATCACAACATGATCCGCTTCGACCTGGATACAGGGGCAAAATATCGGACCAGAACAACGGCCACGGCATTGAACTTCCAAAAAGGGAATTACAAAGGGATGAGACTCATAGTGGGGAAGAAGATTAAGAAGAGGATAAGCACTGTAAAAACGCTAGAGCAAGCTTGGTCCCTTTTTAAGGACACAGTCACCGAGGCACAAAATCTCTATATACTGCGTATCAACAAGGGATCCAAGAGGAAAAAGAACAAGGAACCGGCGTGGCTCACTGTAGAGGTGAAGGAAGCGATCAGAGACAAGAAAACTTTGTTTAAGGAATGGAAAAGGTCAAAAACGGACGAAAACTGGAATAAGCACAAACAACATCAATGCAGGTGCCATAAGACGGTAAAAGGAGTCAAAAGAGACTACGAGGAAAAAATAGCCAAGGAGGCGAAAAACTTCAAGCCATTCTTTCGATACATTAAGGCGAAACAACCCGAGAAGGAAGCAATGGGGCCGTTGGATGACCATGGAATAAAGGGAGTACTAAAGGAAGATAAAGAAATTGTTGAAAACTGAACACATTTTTTGTGTCTGTATTTACTGAAGAGGATATACGCAACATACCATCAGGCTCTATGCTGGAAACGAAGACGGGAAACTGACAGGGCTGACAGTCAGTCTAGAAGAGGTATACAGACAGATTGATAGGCTAAAGAGCAATAAATCCCCAGGACCGGATAGCATCCATCCAAGGGTCATCAAGGAACTGAAAGGGACTATAGTGGAATTGCTTCAACTAATAACCAACCTGTCAATCAAATTGGGGAAGATTCCAGAAGATTGGAAGGTGGCAAATGTTACGCTGATCTTCAAAAAGGGTTCGAGGGGAGATCTGGGAAATTACAGACCAGTGAGTCTGACCTCGGTACCGGGAAAGATGGTAGAGGCGCTGATAAAGGACCGCATCATTGATCACCTTGACGGACACGGTTTGATGAGGACCAGCCAGTACGCCTTCAGCAAAGGCAGATCTTGTCTGACGAACTTGCTGCACTTCTTTGAGGGGATAAACAAGCGGATAGACAAGGGCGATCCAGTCGACATTGTTATCTGGATTTTCAGAAGGTGTTCAACAAGTTTCCACATGAACGACTACTTCAGAACATAAGAACATAAGCAGTGCCTCTGCCGGGTCAGACCAGAGGTTCATCCCGCCCAGCAGTCCGCCCCCGCGGCGGCCCAACAGGTCATGACCTGCCTTAATCACCAGAAGGGGCTCCCTTGCCCCCTAGGTTTCTCATCGAAGTCCTATCTTCCCATCAATGTCCTAACCCTCCGGCCTTGCACCTGCACGACCTGGTGAGCTGTCTATACTTATGCAACACCCCAGCACCTCCCTCAGTACCCCACGATCCCCTTTTCCCTCAGGAATCTGTCCAATCCCTGTTTGAATCCCTGTACTGTACTCTGCCGGATCACTTCCTCCGGGAGCGCATTCCATTTGTCCACGACCCTTTGGGTCCATGACTCGCAAATGGATTGCGAGTCATGGAATCGAGGGTGAAATACTCACGTGAATCAAAAACTGGCTGGAGCATAGGAAACAGAGTGTTGGGATAAATGGACAATACTCAGACTGGAAGAGCGTCACCATTGGGGTGCCGCAGGGCTCGGTGCTTGGACTTGTGCTCTTCAAAATCTTTATAAACGATCTGGAAATTGGTATGACGAGTGAGGTGATTAAATTTGCAGACGATACTAAGCTATTCAGAGTAGTGAAGATCCGCAATGTGACAAACATGCTTGAGAAATGGGCTACGACATGGCAAATGAGGTTCAACGTGAATAAGTGTAAGGTGATGCATGTCGGTAACAAAAATCTTATGCACGAATACAGGATGTCCGGGGTTGTACTTGGAGAGACCTCCCAGGAAAGAGACGGTAAAATTATGTAATTACCTGTTAATTTTCTTTCCTTTAGAAGCAGCAGATGAATCCAGAGACCAATGGGATAGCTCACATCTATCAGCAGGTGGAGATAGAGAAACTGATTAACAGGTGTACTTATTTGCTGGCACTCCTCCTGTCTCATCAGTATAGCTCCTTGCCCAAGCACATTTAACCATCAATAGGTATAGCATGTAAAAAACTTCTTTCCCAGAACATATCGCAAATAGCAATGATACAGAATACAATCATTAAGAACACCCAATCACTAAACGTCACATACGAAACAACCGACAACCAAATACCAGAATGGGTCTCTGGATTCATCTGCTGCTTCTAAAGGAAAGAAAATTAACAGGTAATTACATAATTTTACCTTCCTTAGCAAAGCAGCAGATGAATCCAGAGACCAATGGGATGTAGCAAAGCAATCCTCGATCTGGGTGGGAAGCAAACGCCGCCTCCGCAACAACCGAAGCACAAAACGCCCCTACCGTAAGTGCCCCCACATCCAAGCAGAAATGCGGAGAGAATGCACTCTCGTAAGACCAAGTAGACACGAGACAAATCTCCTTCAAGGAAAAACCCCTGGGCCGAGCCCCAGGAAGTAGGCATCGCTCCTGCAGAATGGTCATGAAGTCGTTCACCAACTGCTTCCCTGCCAGCAAGCAAGCATAAAGAATGTCCTCCTGGACCCATCGAGCGATGGAGGCTTTGGATGCCGCCATCTGTTTGAGGCGTCCCTTGAAGAATACCAAAAAAGGTTATCTTAACAACAAGAAGAAATTAGAAACCTTGCTCGCAGAGAATGCTACGCACTTTCAAAAAAACCAGTGAGGAAAAGTACGTCTCCCCAGTTCTCCTCCCAGGAAGAAGGAAGGCAAAGTGAGCGTGTCATAAAAAAAAGGATGACACCTCCTGAGAAGTAATTGTGGTACCATCTGAACTGATACCCCAGATTATGGAAATCAGAAATAGGCTTCCCCGCTGAACAAGGCCTGCAACCCGGAAAACTGCAGAGCCAAAGCAATGGCTACAAGAAACCCCGTGTTCTATGGCACAAGGACATGAAGCCTTCGGAACTGCGAAGAAGCACCTGAAAATTGCATTCCGGACTTTCTAATTGGTGTACAAATATACCGTAATCCGTTTAGGAACTGAACTACATGAAGCTGAGAAGTAATATACCTGGCTCTTGTCACCAACTAAGAACGGCACTAGAAGCGGAAGAGAATTGAACGCTAAGCCCCCGGCAATGCCCCTGTGCCCAAAAAGGAACTCCGGAAGGGTGCAAATATGGAGAAGTATCCAAGAAAGAAAAAACCTCCAAAGGGAAGCAGAAGCCACAGGTTAAGACGTCTGTAGCGCCTGGATAAGAGAAGAAACAACCTGCTTCGCATAACAGGTCCGTCATGACTATTCAAAAGCTAGGTCGTAATACCAAAGTAGCACGAATATCCATATTGAGCGGACCCTAGGTGAGCAAATCCGGACATACTCGTAAACTTCATAGTCCGGCTGTCGAAAGACTCATCAGATCCGCATCTCAAGGATGGCGCAGCCAAGCCAGAGATTCTACAAATACTGTGCCCGGAAGCGAGCTCGAGATAGCAAATCCCAGCTAAGATCAGCCAGGGGAAAACACTGAAAAAAGGGAGAAACGAGAGGCGAGAAAGAAGCCCCGCTGCTACTCCCTCAGACTCCCCGTCCCTGTGCCGGCTGAAGAAGCTAGAAAGCTTGGAATTTTGAGACGAGGCCATGAGGTCCAGGACCAGGAGATCCCGCCTCCATAAAAAGAGCTGGAACGCCTGAGCCAAAATTCCCAATATCTCAGATGTAGAAGATTTCACTGCTGACTGTCCAGCACCTCTTATTTGTATTCATTGATTGTAATTTGTAACTTATCGCTGACTGTCCAGCGCCTCTTGTTGTAAACCGCCTCGAACTACCCTGGCTTTGGCGGATATATAAGAAAATTCTTCTAGAGCGTACACAGCGCCGCACCTATTAACATACACAAATGGGCCATGCTCCGAAGGCACGGAGAGAAAGTCTATCTACATTCTTTCCTGACTCATAACATGAATCGCCAACAGAAGAGGAAGATGAGGGTCCACCCATCGAAGTAGAACCACAACAGTACCCGCCAACCGAGTACAGCACCTACTGCCCAGGCTGTAGAGAAACACCCCCCTCATAATACAGACTGAAAAGACCTACAGTGTCACTCCGGAAGAATGGTCTGAAGCTCCAGAAAGGTAGCCTGACCATGCTCCAGAGTAGACGAGCGAACAAGTCCTGAGTCGCCTATTAATACCAGACTCCTGGAGCTGAGGATGGAAGGTATCCAGCCCCCCAACCCGACAGCCCGGGATGTGTGGTGACCATAAGCTAGTCCAGCAAAGACCGAGGCATGCCTTTGCCAAGAGAAATCTCGGTGAGCCACCCAATCCTACAGAGCTATGCTTGAGGAGCCTACCAAAGAATTGGAGCCCTGAGATATCGGGAACCACCGGAACAAAGCGACTGCTGGAGCAATCTCACGGGAAAGCAAGCCAAAGTTCCCAGTGGAATCACTAACCTAGATCTAAAAATCTGGACAGAATCCCATACGCATGTTCTAGGGGACTGAATAAGGCAAACCTGATATCGTAATCTGTCGCCCCCGACTCTGGGAAGAACCCCAGTCCTCTCCCATTTGAACAACATCCCCTGATGTTCCAAGGATTCGTCCAGGAGAAATGAGCTCTTTGGAAAAGTGAAGATTCACATCCAAAGAATGGAAGAAAAGAAGGTCAAATAAAAGAGATCACCTGATCGTGTCTGACAAAGCCACCTGGCTGGAAGACATCCAAATCAATCAGTCTTCTAAGAAAGAAAATACCGGAATTTCCGGTCTGTGCCAAAACGCCACCACAGCCAACTGCTCTAATAATCAAAAATGGTCATGGAGTCGTGGCGCGGCCAAACGGCATCAGACAAAACTGATAGCGCTGCTCAAGGAGAGCAAAGCGAAGAGAGAGCAATTCAGTGCCCATAGCGAAAGTGTAAATACAAACTAATGTACTATAATGAGAGCCAGCTCCCCCATCTAAGGCACCAAGGAAGTAAATGGAATAACTTCCCTTAGTCTAGGCCAAAAGAAGTCTGCCGAAACCTAAATTGCTGCTCGAGAATAACCAAGCGCATATCCTGCCAATATGGTGGCCAGATGTGAAAATTCAAGTAATCTCCCAGTTCCCTTTGGAAATGTTCAACTTCGAGAAATGAAGAGATTCATATGAAATCTAGTGCTAGTCTGATCAAGTCCCCCTTTTTAATTTTGGGCCTCATGAAGCAAAGGGAACCACTTCCCTCAGATCCGGAAGAGCTGAAACCATCGTCCCAAATACCAGCAACCCTGAAGGGGATCCCGCACCAGCGTCACCCCGGAATATTCAACACACAGGAACACCAAGAAAGAATCCGAAATGGGAGACAGGAACGCAAAGGCGCAAGAATTGTCAAAGTCCCGTGACTTGGCAATATTACAGCTCTTGTTCTGCGAGATTGCATACAGAGCTTGCCGCGGAATTAACGGCCCCTACAAAGTGAAGCAGAGGTCAGGGAACGAGCTGGAGGAAAACCGTAAGCTCTGATCAGAATACAGGAACACTCCTGAGAACAAACCAGTCATGCAATTGAATAAGGACTATGAGGGAAGTCTGAAAAATAAGACTAAGCTTTGGCAGCCTGCGGAACCTGAAAACCGCCTGCAAGCTGCTCCAAAATCCAACCGTTCTTAACGGGGAACTTTTTTTTTTTTTAGTAATCAAGGCGGCCCAGGGAAGGCAACAAGGTTGAACACCCCTGCTGAAAACCCTGCCACACTAGAAACAGCAAAAGACAGTCATGTCCGCAGGAAAATGCAAAAGTCAGCATGCCCCATATGTACCGAAACAATTTCCACAACGCTACCAGACACACTCAGCGCTGCATAAAGGCACCCACATTAAGGAAACTGTCAGATCTATCTAGGCCCACCCTTTGGAGACAGCGATAGAGATTGAGGAGACACCTGAATAAAGCACCGGGTAATCGCCTATGACTGACATAAGTCGCACTGTGAGTTGCCTGCTACCGACCCAGAACGGAGGAAATCTGAAACTGGGTGGTGAAACAGAGAGTAGATGCTCCCTCTCTTCCAAGCGCCTGTAGAGACTCCCAAAGAGCCAACACAAACGGGTCAAAAAAGAAAAATCAACTCGGGAGACTTCCACACACCAAGCTGCACTGTCTCAGACATGTAGAGAACCGCCATAACTTCCGACGCATCTGCCCCGAAGGCACAGAAGCTGCGACAGACGCCAATAAAAGTCCACTGACAGAGAAACACACTGAACGCTGCGGTGCTTCCACCAGCGCCGGTGTACAAGCTCAAGCCACATGTTCCTTGCAAGACAGCGTCTCCTAGGAAACAGTTAAAATAACTGGCCAGCGGGATAAAAGAAGACGAACCACAGTAAACACTGACTCCCAGTCAGCCTCGTGGGGAATGCTAACCATGCTGCGGCGAACCCAGCAGAGCACGATAACAAGCGTGAGACTGTGCCGCGGACAACTGCTGGCCCCAACTAAACTCGCTGAAAAAACATAACCGGAGCAAACCGACATGGCCGGAGCCCTCATACTGGAAAAGCAATGTTGCTGAGACCTAGCAGGAAAGGATCAACCAATTTAAAAAGTTGGAGCCCACCAGGCGAAAATAAGTCTAAAACATGAGCAAACTGTCTCAAGTGCAGTGAGTCAGAAATCAATAATCAAGGTGGCGAACCACGCGACTGCACAGCCGCAGTTTCCACAGAATTCACAGCTCCAACCCACTAGGAAATATAAACCACAGTTCAAAAAGAAATACTCACAACCTTGTCAGCAGGGCTGGCAGACGCCGGCAGACACCGGCCGAGCCCCACAGGAAGGGCACATTCACATATAGTAAGTTAGGTCTCTTTCACTGTTTTTTTTTTTTTGTTGTTTTTTTTTTTTTTTAATATAAGGGAAAGAAGAAAAAAGAGAGACCTAAGTAAACCCTCTATCACCGGAGGGAGGGTGAGGCAGGGACAAGGGAGGGCCCAAGTGTAACCTCCAAAGCCGGCACCGATTAGCCAGACACCCCTGACTCACTGAAGAGAAGATCTCAACAGGAGAAATAAATCAACCAGCTCACTGAAGAGAAAGCCTCAACAGGAGAAAAGAAAGGCCCCTTCACAGCCAGAGTCCAGGAGCTAGTGGAACAGTGACCACACCTGCTGGGAGATAGAGAATACTGATGAGACAGGAGGAGTGCCAGCAAATAAGTACACCTGTTAATCAGTTTCTCTATCTCCACCTGCTGATAGATGTGAGCTATCCCATTGGTCTCTGGATTCATCTGCTGCTTTGCTAAGGAATTGGGAGTTCTGATCAACATGTCGATGAAGCCATCTATGCAATGTGCGGCGGCGGCAAAAAGGGCGAACAGAATGCTAGGAATGATTAAAAAGGAGATCACAAACAGATCAGAGAGTGTTATCATGCCGCTGTACCAGGCCATGGGTCGCTCTCACCTGGAATACTGCGTCCAGCACTCGTCGCCGTACATGAAGAAGGACACGGTACTACTCGAAAGGGTCCAGAGAAGAGCAACTAAAATGGTTAAGGGGCTGGAGGAGTTGCCATACAGTGACAGATTGAAGAAACTGGGCCTCGTCTCCCTTGAAAAGAGGAGACTGAGAGGGGACTTGATCGAAACGTTCAAAATACTGAAGGGAATAGACTTAGTAGATAAAGACAGACTGTTCACCCTTTCCAAGGTAGGGAGAACGAGAGGGCACTCTCTAAAGTTCAAAGGGGATAGATTCCGTACAAACAATAGGAAATTCTTCTTTACCCAGAGAGTGGTGGAAAACTGGAACGCTCTTCGGAATCTGTTATAGGGGAAAACACACTTCAGGGTTTCAAGACAAAGTTGGACAAGTTCCTGTTAAATTGGAACATACGCAGGTGAGGCTGGACTCATTTAGAGCACTGGTCGTTGACTTGAGGGCCGCCACATGAGCGGACTGCTGGGCAGGATGGACCACTGGTCTGACCCAGCAGCGGCAATTCTTATGTTCTTATCCTCTCCTTTCCCTGAGAGATCTCACATGCCTGGTCCCATGCTTTCTTGAATTCATACACCGTCTTTGCCTCCATGACCTCTACTGGGAGATTATTCTAAGCATCTACCACCCTTACAGTAAAAAAGTATTTCCTTAGATTACTCCTGAGCCTATCATCTCTTAAACTTATTCTATGCCCTCTCACTTTGGAGTTTCCTTTCAATTGAAAGAGACTCACCTCGTATGTATTTATGCCACATAGGTATTTAAACGTCTCTATATTATCTGCCCTCTCCTGCCTTTCGTCCAAAGTATACATATTGAGATAGATCTTTAAGTCTGTCCCCATACACCTTATGACACAGACTATCAACCATTTTAGTTGCTTTCCTCTGGACCAACTCCATCCTGTTTATATCTTTTTGAAAGTGCAGTCTCCAGAATTGAACACAAAATTCTAAATGAGATCTCACCAGAGTCTTTTACAAGGGCTTCAATACCTTCTTTTTCCTACTTGCCATTCCTCTTCCTATGCAATGATGCATCCTTCTAGCTGTCACCATCATCTTTTCAACCTGTTTGGCTACCTTAAGATCATCACATAATATTACACCCAAATCCCACTCCTCTTTTGAGCACAAACATTCTTCACCCCCTAATCTGATCTTGCATTTCAGACCATTTCTCAAGTGATATTTCTGGAATCCTGTGGAATACAGAACCCAAGGCAACATGGATTCACTAGAGGCAGGTCTTGTCAGTCAAATCTGATCAATTTCTTAAGACTGGGTGACAAGAGAATTGGATAGAGGGAGTGTGCTAGATGTGGTATGTTTAGATTTTAGTAAAACCTTTGAGAGTGTTCCACACAGGCAACTAATAAATAAACTTTATGGGTCCCAAAGTGACAGAACAGGTCGAGTGGAAGGCAACAGAGGGTAGTACTCAATGGAGATCTCTCTGAGGAACGTGATGTTACCATCGGTGTGCCTCAAGATTCGTTTCTTGGGCCTGTTTGTTGTTGTTTTTTTACCATTTTTGTAAGTGACATTGCTGAAGGGCTGTCATTTAAGATTTACCTCTTTGAGGATGATACCAAAATCTGCAATAGACACCCTGGATTTGCTATTGCTTACCTATTTGCAAAAGCAACAGCAGCTTTGTTCATTTAAGAATAAATTTTATTTTCTTGTAAAAATAACTTTGCCTAAAGCCAGCATATTGTCCTCCAAATAAACTTTTGGGAGGCAGAAATTTTACCCGATGTCTCCAAAGTAAAACTTTATCATTTTTTACAAGCTGGACGTTTTCCTCCTAAACTGGCCACCAACCTCAATCAGCTTAACCAACTATCCCAGTTTCCAAACAATTAAACAAAACTTCCAGTCTTCGCCACACCAAACAAACCCAGCCTTATTCTATCACACTAATGTTTGGGAAAAATCTAGAAGTAATGCATATTTCCAATTGTTAATACACTAATATATACAGAATTATGCCATCTTAAATCAGTCTTGGTTATGCACTCAAAAATCAGCCAGCAATAGGACTTCAGGTTGATGTAGCCTTAGGAAGTACAATCACTGCATGGATACAGGAGGCAAAATATTTGACCTGCACTGGCTGATCTACTTCTCCTCCAGAGCAGGCTCGAGGGTCTGTGGTACCATGAGCCAACTTTTGCGCAGGCATCCCCCCTCACCTGCAAACTGGTATCCTTCCCTCTACTCTACTGCCCCCCCTCCCATATCTGTAATCTATCTCTTCCTCACCCCCTACTACTGGACCAGATGGAGGCGCTGGTCATAAATGTGTCAAAATCTCAGTCTGACTTCTATTCCTCTAGGAGTTTAAAGGTAGACCAGACTGAGATTTTGGCACCCTTTATCACCAGCACTCTGAGCCACTGCCTCACCTGGTCCTTTGGTTGAGATGACCCTGTCCTCTTCTTTCTAGTCACCACCAGTATAGGAGAATAAATACAGGTCAATAAAAAACATTTATTAAAAAGTGATGCTTTTATATGACTAAATATATTTTTATGAAAACTTAAGACACTGTTCCTCTTCTAAAAATAGAATTAGTAGGTGAAAGCAAAAGATTACACTGCCAGGACGTATGAATCATAGTCCACTTGATTATGCAGAAACAAGGTCAGTCTAACATAGCTACTATTTCAATACATGCAAGAGAATCTAGAAGTTAAAACCACAAAAAATTAGAATTGTACTAGTTACAAAAACTGTAGAATCCAAGGAAACATTCATGTTCCCCCAGTTTTTCTGGTTTATATGTTTATATTGATCTTAGGCAAAGTCATAGTACCAAATAACAAGTAAAATGCTAACCTTCAAGATTTTATTGCATGATGGGAAGAGTGAGAACAGTTACCACTCTTGCCAATGTCAGACCCAAAGCATCACACCAAATTCTTGAGAGAGCAGAGGCTTCTCCAGAGCTAAGTATGCATTGAGGGACGGTGGCAGAATAGGAGAAAGGGAATCCAAGAAGGAGGGAATTAGGAATTAAAAGGAAAAAAATGAATGTTGACATAGGAGGTTCTACATAAATGTTTCAGATCTGAGACTTACAATGGCCTCCCTATTTGAGATCAGAAAATGATTTCACCTTCCTTGTTCTAAACATTGCATAAAAATAATTTCTATATTTTTGTTTCAACAAAGAGTGGTACAACTAAATATGGCTTGACTTAGCATTCCAAAAAAAACAAAGAAGAAAACCAAAAGAATTTCACAAAATACAAACAGTAGTGGGAAAACAATGGGAAACACCAGGTAAGAGTACCAATAAAACAGCTGTTTTATTGGGCCTTGACTTAGCCTTCTAAATGCAACAGACATGACAATCATGTACACAAAATGAAATACCACTTACTTCTATAATCTTAAGGTTTGATTCAAAAGGATTCAATCTTGTAAGGAAATCCAATGAAATTCCAGAGGTTAGGATTTATTGCTCCAAGAACTACAGTAAGTAAAACCATAACACAAATGTCACTGCGCTATTCAAGAAACCTTTCTTTGCTTAAATCTTTCCTTCTGCTCTCTCAAGTTTCCAGCTCAAGTGAAACCTGAACTTTAGCTCACATGTTTTCAGCAGTAGCTGCAAATCTAAACCTGAGATTTTACATAGTCTTTCTGGTCCACCAAAGGACTACATAAGGCCATTTACAACAAAGCAAAAAACATTCACATTAATGCATTTAAAAATGCATTGACTGACTCACGTATGAAAACAATGAGTACACATTCAAAAACGCTTATGAGGGCAAATCAGTATATAGCCAAAACCTATCTGATGGAAAAGCTGGGGCCTAAATTTATATGAAGAGTGGCAATGTTTTAGCCTGACCTCATAAATACCAATGATGCCGAGAGCCTCTCTCTGGAACTACGGTACTACTGTTTTCTCCTTTCTATTCTGAATCTGGAAGTGTATTTTCTGCAGCCAACCAATAAAAGCTGTCACTTGAATGAGGCTAGGACTCCCTCCAGAGGGCTATGACGGGCTGCCTGTTTATGCTTAAAACAGTCCCCTTTATCTAGCTATTTCATTGTTTCTCTTATTTCTTGAACATTTGCCAGTTTGCAGGTGGACTCTTTGTCAAGGATGCACCTTATGTATGTTTCATAGCATCTTCTTAGCCACATAAAATATACTTTTATGTGGCTAAGAAGATGCTATGAAACATACATAAGGTGCATCCTTGACAAAGAGTCCACCTGCAAACTGGCAAATGTTCAAGAAATAAGAGAAACAATGAAATAGCTGGATAAAGGGGACTGTTTTAAGCATAAACTGGCAGCCCGTCATAGCCCTCTGGAGGGAGTCCTAGCCTCATTCAAGTGACAGCTTTTATTGGTTGGCTGCAGAAAATATTTCCCCCTTTCGAACGGCAAACAAGAGCTTCAATACTACTTTGCTACTCTGGTTTGCTTCTCATTTAGACTTATTGCTGTGTAGACAGTGCAGGCAAATTAACTGCTCTAAACGACGGCATGCAAAAAAAAAAAAGGGGTGGATTTTTTTCGTAACCCTGTGGACATTTTTCTTTCATTCCGGTTCCACAGATGACAGTCTCAACGGCTGAGGTACAGGATGAATTATCACGTGTGTCAGCTGACTCGGGTCACTCTACCATTGTTTAATAAAGCGCCACATCCCCCCTCCCCCTCCGCCCGCGCGCGCGACCCGGCATCTGTCTCTCTCTCACGGCCTCCACCCCGCCATCTCTCCCTCTCGCTCAACCCCTCCCGCCCTCTTCCCTCGGTCTACCTTAAAACTCCTCTTTAAGTTTGGCGGCCGCCGGCAGAGACTGTGATTCACGCTCGCCGCCAGACTCGGCGCCCTCCCTCTGACGTAACTTCCTGTTTCCGGCTGCTCGAGTCGCGTCAGAGGGAAGGCTCGCGGTCCGACGGCGGGGTAGTAGAGGGTGTGACATGAATTCGCGCGCGGGCGACTTGTAAAACTGAAGACGGATTTTTTTAAAAGATGGTCCGGGGATTTGGAGCGGAAGAGAATATAACCGCGCGGGGGGGGGGGGGGGGGAGAGACAACCTCTTTTATGTGAAGAGGAAGGCTGGGAGTGTGAGGGTAGCTAAATGAAGGTGACCTCTGAAATTATCCCGAAATAAGGACAAGGAGGGAGGGAGGCCTTCCAGCACATTTATCATTCTAGAATCTAGCTAACCAGGCTGAATTCCAAATTTTTAAATACCAACTCATAAATCACTAGTGGCTACTCATGGGGGAAAATAAAGATTTGTAATAATGAGGTACTGGTAGAAGTTCCTACTGCTATTTTTTCTTTCTAAAAGATGCAAAATACAACATATTGTTTCCATGCCAGCAGTACAAGGTGAAGAAACAGACAAGAAAGAAAGGAGACACAATGAAAATTTGACTACTTTAACTTGTGTTAAACAACAAAAGAGTTAGATTCTCTCCTACAGCACAAGAAAATATTTCATGTATGCCCTTGGAAATGCTGATGGTTTTTGTTGTTTGAAAACAGAATAAAGAGGAAGTGACATCACCCACCAATAGATGTATTGCTGAAATTGTAGCTTCATCCAACTGGCTACGGATGATACCAAGATTTGTAATAGAGTAGACCCTCGGAGACTAGGGAGGGAGGTTGGCGCCCAGGGTGGTGGCACCGTGCATCCCCCCTGCTCTTCCTCGCCGCTTGAACACCAACCCGCCCACTTCTTGAAATATTCACCAGCACAAGCAGCACCTGCTACTTGTTCCAGCCTCAACTCCCTTCTGATATCATATCCTGGTCCTGTAACCAAGAAGTGATGTCGGAAAAGAGCTGATGCCAGTATGAGCAGCAGGTGGAAGATACTGCTTGTGCCAGTGGGGAGAGGTGCCAATGCCCCCATGAAGATGGTGCCCGAGGCAGCCCCCACCCCCCACTTGAAGGGAATGGAAAACATGAAAAAAGATCTGCAAAGGTTGGGAAAATAATCTAATGTTTGGCAACTAAAATTCAATGCAAAGAAGTGCAGAGTAATGCATTTCGGGAGTAGAAATCTGATGGAGCCGTATGTGCTGGGAGCTGAGAGGCTGATATGCACGGGTGGGGAGAGGGACCTTGAAGTGATGGTGATTGAGGATCTGAAGGCAACAGGTTGACAAGGCACTGGCTTAAGCCAGAAGGATGCTAGGCTGTAACAAGAGAGGGGTAACCAGCAGAAGAAAGGAGGTGTTGATGTCCCTGTACAAGTTGTTGGTGAGACTCCACTTGGAGTATTGTGTTCAGTTTTGGAGGATGTATCTGGCTAAGAATATATGAAGACTTGAAGCAGTCCAGAGGATGGCGACAAAAATGGTAGGGTGTTTGCATCAAAAGATGTATGAGAAGAGACTGGAAGACCTGAATATGTTTACGCTGGAGGAGAGAAAGGATGGGGGTGATATGAAACAGACATTTAAATACTTGAAAGGTATTAATATAGAACCAAATCTTTTTCAGAGAAGGGAATATGGTAAAACTAGAGAGCATCAATTGAGGTTGCTGGGTAGTATACTTAGAAGTAATATTAGGAAATTCTTTTTCATGGAAAGAGTGTCTGATGCCTGAAATGCCCTCCCGAGAGGTGGTGGAGATGAAAATGGTGATGGAATTTTAAAACGCATGGGATGAACACAGTGGATCTCTAATTAGAAAATAAATGACATAAATTGAAGAACTAGAGCCAGTACTGGGCAGATTTGCAAGGTCTGTGCACCATATATGGCAATTCGGTTTATAATAACAATGATGAGGACAAAACTATAATAAGTGGATTTCTTACTAGACCTCAAACACCCAAGGCACTACTTGTAATTCTATTCGGGCCCTTGCTGTGATGGTGTTTTTCATCATTGGTCTTAGCAAATAGCATGTGCAATAAATCTTTTTCTAAATTTTCAACAGGCTCTATATAAATTATAAAGTGGATAGAGTGCTGTAAAAGTGCTCTATAGTGCAGTAAAGGAAAGGCACTTATCTTTCCGCCCGATGGCTGCCCAACCATTTCACTTCTAGTCAGGGCCAGATTTAGATGAAAAGAGGCCCTAGGCTATTCCACTTATGAGGCCCTTTCACCTCCCATTTTTAAGTTTGTAATTAACATGAGAGATAATAAAATACATCATTACTGTGATATGTATATCAATATGTTAAATGAAACATTTTGTTATTGGTACTAACCTTTATAAAAAATGTGACACGGATAATAAATAAAAAAAAGTCGAGAACACTTATTTGGACATTAATTCTCAGCACCATATATAGTACTTGTAACAATAACTAATCAAACATAACACAACATTGCCCCTTCCTATGTCCATAGTGCCCCCAGTGCGTCCTTCCTCACCTCACCCCACCTCCGATGCCCGCCTGCCTCCCATCCCCCTTCCATTTAACAACTCCCCATGCCATCCTGCCTGCCTGCCTTCCATTAACCCCCCCCACCCCCCCTCCGATGCCAGCCTGCCTGCCTCCCATCCCCCTTCCACTGAAACCCCCCACCCCACCCCCGATGCCAGTCTGGGCCGCCCTGTCCTGATGGATCCACGTTTTGCCTCTCTCCCCGCGGGGCTGGTCTTTGCCCAGCTGTTTCTGGACTGACATCTTTCCCTCCCCGATCCTCCTCCCAGGGCAAGAAAAAGAAAGGGAGAAGCCGAGTCGGCGCCCCGTTGCGGCCGGAGCCGGTTTCGATCCCGAAGTGTAGAATTTCTCCTTATTTTCGGTTCAGTGTTTTAGTGTTCACTGTTTTTAGAATAGTGTAATTTTAATTTTGCTAACAATTTGAATGTAGGCCCCTCTTGATCTTGAGGCCCTAGGCTGAAGCCTAGTTAGCCTATAGGAAAATCCGGCCCTGCTTCTAGTTTCGTCAGGGGCTATGCGTCCTTAGTTACAAGCACCAACATTTTTGGTAAAAAAAAACCCTTTTCTTTGAGCTATAACCACTGCTGTTCATAGCACTGCACTCAGCCTCTATCGCCCATCAATGCAGTGCTATGAACAGCGGTGGTTTTAGCTCAAAGAAAAGGTTTTTTTACCAAAAATGTTGGTGCTTGTAACTAAGGAGGCGTAGCCCCCAACGAAATTAGACCAATGATGAAAACACCACCCCAGCAAGGGCACAAATAGAATTACAAGTAGTGCCTTGGGTGTTTGAGGTCTAGTAAGAAATCCACTTATTATAGTTTTGTCCTCATCATTTGTTATTTATATCTATTGGACATTTCTCTAAGTTTCCTTATTTAGTTAATTCAGTTTATAATGACATAGGGAGGGCTTCAATGGGAACTCCTGTAATTTGGAATATGAAGACAGTGCTGGGCAGACTTTTACGGTCTGTATTCCACAAATGATGAGAGGGTTCGGATAGGCTGGAGTCACAGCTCCAGCAGCTTCAACTGCAGCTCCAGTAGTTGGAACCTACAGACACTACTGAGCAATCTTCTATGGTCTATGACTCAGTAATATTAAAGAAAGTGTAAGTCTAGTACAGTAGGTATGTCATTCTTGATGGACAGGTAATATCCCAGTGCTCGTGAGCTATGCAGAAGGAATCCACTTCAGCTTTTGAATCCCTCCTACTTCACTAGAGGGTGCTGCTGCTGCTGCCTTCAGTTTTTTCCTTATGCACACGAACTGGGAGGTGCTTTATGACAGGGGTGGGCAACTCCGGTCCTTGAGGGCCAAAATCCAGTCGGGTTTTCAGGATTGCCCCAATGAATATGCATGAGATCTATTTGCATGCACTGCTTTCAATGCATATTCATTGGGGAAATCCTGAAAACCCAACTGGATTCCGGCCCTCAAGGACTGGAGTTGCCCACCCCTGCTTTATAATCTGCTCTACTCCCTGTTCTAAAATGAGCGGAGTGAGAGCCCAATCTTTTTAGTTGCCCTGGCATCCTGATATTAATGTATTGGTCATAGAGCATTAGAATGCTCCTGAAGGGTCCCTTAAAGTAACCAGGAATATGGCTCGGCTGTATCCGAAGACATAGGAGTGTCACCAGCTGTTCACTCAGCCCAAAGTCCAATTCCATCCAGTATCCTTCCTCCTATCCCTGCACCCCAATTCCATCAGCATCTGCCCTCTTTCTTTCCCTTCAACCCAATTCCATCTAGTATCCTTCCCCCTATATCTCTCCCCTTCCCCTGCACACCAATTCCATCTGCATCTGCCCCTTTCTCTCCTTCCACCACCCTTCCATACCACCCTGCCCCCTTTCTCTCCTTCCACCACCCTACTAGGTCAGAGGGGGCCCACTGAAGAAACAGAAGACTTGGGTGGGTTTATTTTCCTCGGCAACGTGGGCCCCCTGGGAAAGATCGGCAGTGCTGCCCCCCCCCCCCCCCGGGAGATCAACAACACCACCCTCCCCTGACATTGACATCAACCTAGAACTGCTGGTGGGGCGGTATACAAGAAAATAAATTATTATTATTATTCAGTGGCTCCATGCAATCATACTTTTACTCTATACAACAATAGTTCCCGTTCCATGCAGGTTACTCCAGTACTTCCTTAGATACTCCATTCAATCATACTACTGCTGTTTACTCTTGTAACTCCTGCTCCATTTGGTTACCCTGGTACTTCCATAGTGGTTCCATGTAATACTGCATTTAAGGTTGCAGGTTATCACGATTTCTTTTGTGGAAGCAACATGCTATCATAGCACTACTGTTTTGAGATGAATTGACACTTTTTTTTTTAATTTCTTTTGTATTTTGTTCCTATCCTCTTGCCACTAGGAATTCCTGTATTTATCCCACACCGTTTTGAACTCCTTTGCTGTTTTTAATTCCCTTATTTTATTTGGAAGGGTAAGTGATCATCTACCACCTTTTCCATGAAAAGAAATCCGAATGTTTCTGAGTCCTTCCCTAAAGTATCCTACTATAATCACTAAATAATACGTTGGAATAGCTTCTCTTCCTCCTGTGTTATTTTAGCCTAAATAACACCCCCCTCCCCCCCACACTTTTACAAAACTGTAGTGTGATCGGCAGCGCTGCCCCCCCCCCCCCGCCCCCCGGAAAGATCGGCAGTGCTGGATCCCCCTCCCCCGGGAGATCGACAACACCATCCTCCCCCCGGCATCGACATCAACCAACCAGAATAAGGGACATTTGAGGGGGTGAATCAACAGATGCAAGGAGTTGTTGCAAGGTCACGCGATGACTGCGTCTGCCGACTCTGCTCAGGGAAGAAGTAAGTGACGTCAGAGGGGTTGGACCGGCAGACGGAGTCATCGAAGGACCGTGCAGCAACTCCATGCATCTACCGGTCCACCCCCTCTGATGTCACTTATTCTGGTTGGTTGATGTCGATGCCGGGGGGAGGGCAGCGTTGTCGATCTCCCCAGGGGGGGCCAGCGCTGCCGATCTTTCCTGGGGGGTCCACGTTGCCAAGAGAAAAAAAACCACCCGAGTCCTCTGTTCTAGCCCCCCTGACAACTTTGGGCCCTAGGCAAGTGCTTACTGGGCCTATTCATTAATCCGGCCCTGGACAGACTGAAGGTCCATCAAGCCCAGTATTCTGTTTCCAACAGTAGCCAAACCAGGTCCCAAGTACCTGGCAGGAACCCACAGAGTAGCAACATTCCAGAGCTGAGATTGTGATGTCATAATGCCTCATTCCACCAATTCTTAAGAGCCAACCTCATCAGTGATGTCATAATGGCTTAATTGTACAATCCCTCACACTCAGTAACTTGGATTACTGCAACAGCCTCTACCTAACATGTCCTAACAATATGATAAAACAACTACAGACAGTTCAGAACACTGCCATCAGACTCATCTACTGTCTCAGCAAATTTGACCACATCACTCCCGCCTATATAGACTCTCACTGGCTTCCGATAAAAGCAAGAACTCAATTCAAGTTCTATTGTCTGCTGTTTAAGATAACCCATGGAACTGCCCCCTGTTACCTAAACAACCGCCTAAACCGCTACCGCTCATCCAGATCAAGAAGAACTCAAAACCTATTCACCTTCCCACCTAATAATGGAACCCGTCTTAAGAAACTATACGACAGCCTTCTAGCGACACAGGCAGCAAAAATTGACCCCACAATCACCAAACTAATGATCAATACAACAGACATCAAAGTGTTTCGAAAAGAAATCAAAACATTTCTATTCAGAAAACACGTCATTACCAACTAATATCCTCCCTTTATGCACAAGCTCTCCCTCGATAGAATAACACATTAATTCAACTCTTAGAACCTTTCCTATCATACATACTCTGATTCCTATATAAACATTTTCCACACTATCCAATAAATTTCTTACTTCATTATTAGGTAACTTCCAATCTGTAAACCGTATATACTGATAATCTCCACTATATTCTGTTATCACTTGATTCCCTTGATAGGTAATTCTCAAAATTGAATCCTCTACCACACCATTTAATGTACACTAATCACTGTTATGTAATTTATCTAGATACGGTAATCTTTATTACGCAATTATTTTGGTAATGTCCAAATCTCCTATAATTTGTATTCCGCCTTGAACAATATATAATGTATAATGTATTCAAAATTAATTTTCCTATGAACTGTTTTCCTACCTTCTTCTACTCTATGTTTATAACCTAACTAATTTATTTTTCTCAAGTACTTTAGCAAGAATGTGAGCCTTTGGGACAGTCAGGGAACTCTAAGTACTTTCTCTTCATCTTAATTAATCTTACTTATTGCATTTCTTCTGTTTCTACTGTAAACCGCTTAGAACCTCACGGTACAGCGGTATATAAGAAATAAAATTATTATTATTATTAATTATCCTATACTTGGCTCACATAAGAGCTGCCATACTGGGACAGAGCGAAGGTCCATCAAGCCCAGAATCCTGTTTCCAACAGTGGCAAACCCAGGTCCCAAGTACCTAGCTAGATCCCAAGTAGTAAAAAAGATTCTATACTGCTTATCCTAGGAATAACATTACATTACATTAGTGATTTCTATTCCGCTTGTGCCTTGCGGTTCTAAGCGGATTACATTAGAAGATGGCTGGACATTTCCAGGCGATGACAATACAATTATTTGTATAACTTTACAAACTTTGCAAATAAGGAGTGGATTTCCCCAAACCATCTCAATTAATTAACTATTTAGTTAGTTTTCTATTCCGTCCTCTCCAAATAACTTAGAATGGGTTACAGGTTAACATAATATACAGTTAGATTACAATTTTGTCATATTTACAGTACAAGTTTTTTCAATACAAGTTTTTATCCTAACTCAACACATTCTTATCGGATCATTTTCTTTCCTTTAGTCGCAGCAGATGAATCCAGAGACTAGTGGGTCCATGTCCATCCATCAGCAGGGTGGAGATAGAGAGAACCAAGCTGTCCCCAGCCTTATGTCTGTATCGTGTACAATACCTGATGTATTCTTTGTGCAACTGCTCTGTACTATCTCGCAATTTATATGGGCTGCAAGGAAACTGCATATAGTGCTTTGATATTGCCTCTGGCTTAGGAGGGATTGGCTGTTCCCAATATGAAGTACAATTGGGCAGCTAAACTATGTACAATTGTCTTCTGGATTTGTGATCACCCAGATTAACAATGAATAGATCCCCGTCAAAAATTACAAAGACTAGGGAACACTCGATGAAGTTACATGGAAATACTTTTAAAACCATTAGGAGGAAATTTTTTTTCACGCAGAGAATAGTTAAGCTCTGGAACGCGTTGCCAGAGGTTGTGGTAACAGCGGATAGCATAGCTGGTTTTAAGAAAGGTTTGGACCTACTCGGGGATTACAGCTCATATTCCAGCTGTTCAATGAAGCCGGTCATCTGGCATCTTTTTCCTCTTTACAAACCACATTTGATTTGCCAGCTAGGGACATGTTTGCTTACTACCAAGTTTGACATTATGTCCACTCCTTGCCAGCCGACCACTTGGTGGAAGATTGCAGAGAGGCCATATCAGAACTTTTTAGTCTCTCCGCTCAACAATTGATACCACTACGCTTTCATCATGTGGGCATAAGGGACGCACAACCAGGCCCTAATTTAGACGTTGTGGCAGCTCTATGGGCAGAGGACCTGCAGTGTACCTTGACAGCAATGCAGATACAGCAAGTGCTAAAGTTCATGAGTCGGGTATCTGCTAATGTTACACATTGGGAACTACAATTAAAGTTTATACTACGTCTGTTTATATCTCCCATACGAGCTTATCGAATGGGCATTACCTTAGTGCACACTTGTCCTAAATGCTCTTGTGTCACTGCCTCTTTGGGCCACATGTTCTGGACCTGCCCATGTATTTCCCAGTTCTGGCACAGCTTGGGACACTACACTACATCTCTGAGGGGCCAATGTTGGATGCCGGCCCTTGAGCACTTTTTGGATATGATATCATTGCAAAGCCGAAACCTTTTCTTGCATGGGTGATGCTCCTTGGTAAGAAAACTATTTTGCTCAATTGGTTGTCCCCTGAACCTCCGTCTTATGCCCAATGGAGATCATTGATGATTGTACATGCCTCCCTGTAGCGTAGACAACTTGTGGATTTGGATTCTACGCTTGGACAGCGATTTTGCTCTATCTGGGAACACTTTTAGATGGACCTTATTCTACGTGGCCGCAGTAGACTTTTGAATTTATGAATTGTCTTTGCTCTCTCTCCTTATGGCTCTTCTATTGATGATGATGTATGGGTATGTGGGAATGGGGGGGATGGTTGGGGCATTGCAGTATTTTGTGCACATTATTGAGAACCTTGTTGCTTGTTTTTGTATTATTTGCTAGCACTTTATTGAAAATCTTTAATAAATATATTTACACATAAGAAAGGGTTGGACAATTTCCTGGAGAAAAAGCCGATAGTCTGTTATTGAGAAAGACACAGGGGAAGTCACTGCTTGCCCTGGATCGGTAGCATGGAATGTTGCTACTGTTTGGGGTTCCGGAATCTTTGGTCACTTTGGGATTCCAGAATCTTGCTATTCTTTAGGATTCTGAATGGAATGTTGCTACTCCTTTGGTTTTGGCCACGTACTAGGGATCTGGATTGGCCACCGTGAGAATGGGCTACTGGGCATGATGGCCCACTGGTCTGACCCAGCAGCAGCAATTCTGATGTTCTTATGTCATATTACACCCTACTTTTGTATGATGTTTAAGTTAGGTTGTTTTTGTTATAAGGCATTTCATGGTTTGCTGCCTGGTTAATTACTGGATCACTTTGCATTTAACAATTCTCTTCGCTCTTCATTAAATCTGTCATTCTTTGTTTTTCCCCTGGCCAGAAGAGGCATGTTTTAAGAAATTTCAGGGGAGATTACTTTCTTATCAGGCAGAAAGCTGGAAATCAGAAATTCATGCTTTTTTTTTTTTTATTAAATTCTACATCTTATCTCCAGTTTAGAAAACTGCTTAAAACCTACTTAAGAAATATTTAGATGTGTATAGCATTTAAATATTAATTTATGATTGTCAATTTATCAATTGAATGAGTTATATTTGTAATTCACTGTATATGAACAGTTTATTACATTGTTTGTTCCCCCTCATTGAACTGCAAGGTACTGCAGAATAGAAATAAAACCTTGTTGTAAGTCTTTACTATCAAAGAAACCAGCAGCTGATAAATATGTCTCAGTGGGATCAGGAATTTCAGTACTCCGTCCCACTGGAACAACGGGAATGTGTACTTCTAAACTATAGAAAAATAGTGATCTCAGTTTTCGTTGAGATTCCCAGTACAAAATACTACACCAGATCTGTTAAACTCGGATGTATGTATCCCCCATACTCAGACTGCTGCTGGAGGAACTGTGGTGAGGAGGGAAGTTTCAAGCACATATCGTGGGACTGTCCTGACCAAGTTTTGGTTGGAGGAGTGGGATGTTTGCGCTTGATGGCAGGCCTCACGCTTGGAACAATCTTATGCTATGGTGATGCTAAATGTCTCCCGCAACCCTGATATTTTCATATTGGACCATCATAATCTTACTGGTTTTCTGCTGCTGGCTGCTTGCCTTCTTGCAAAATGAAAACACTCTGATCTCTCTCCTATGCTGGAGTTGATTGCTAAGGATTATTATGTTGTAGATCAGTGGTTCTTAACCTTGTTGGAGGTACTGAACCCCACCAGTTTCAAATGCGTGTTCACCGAACCCTTCTTTACTGGAAAAATAAAATATGATTTTTACAAATTTAAAACATAGGTATACAGTGAGGGAAAAAATAATATCAATTTTTAAAACAAAAAAGTTCTCCTATATTTCGAATAATAATGAAATTTACTGCAAATCAGTGTGACTTCTGCTGTTGCCTCTCAGAGGGATTAAAATATTAAGATAGGTATCACACGACGTACCATCACAACAGTTACAATTCGACTACTGTGCGCATCAAATCCCCTGCAGCACAGATAGACCAAGCGATGTCGCGTGATCACCTGCAGCCAATTATGGACAAGCGGGGCGTATCATCACGAATCATAAGCGCTTCGGTCACGTTCAATCATCTATCAATTAAATCACAAATTTTGATCAGGAATTGATGGATGTATATAAGGCGTTAGTTACAGATTGATAGATCAAGAAACCGAGTACACGATCAGTCTTGATCAAAATCACTGAATAACTGAAAGATGATTGAATGTGACCGAAGCGCTATATAAGTCGGAGGTGTGTTTTGACCTCCGCCGAACCCGCGAAACTGACTCACCGAACCCCTGGGGTTCGGTCGAACCCAGATTAAGAACCAGTGTTGTAGATGGAGAATGATTTAGAGCAGTGGTCTCAAACTCAAACCCTTTGCGGGGCCACATTTTGGATTTGTAGGTACTTGGAGGGCCACAGAAAAAAATAGTTAATGTCTTATTAAAGAAATGACAATTTTGCATGAGGTTAAACTCTTTAGAGTTTATAAAACTTTCCTTTAACAGTTTTACCTTATGCAAAATTGTCATTTCTTTAATAAGACATTAACTATTTTTTCTGCGGCCTTCCAAGTACTCTATTTTTTCTGCAGCACTCACATTTAAAGTTTAATATCTTTTCTTTCTCAAAACTGGCACATTTCTATTACTAAATTGAAAATAAAATAATTTTCCTACCTTTGTTTGGTAATTTCATCAGTCTCTGGTTGCACTTTATTCTTCTGACTGTGCATCCAATGTTTCTTCTCTTCTTTCAGCCTCCTGTATGGTTCCTCTCCTCCAGACCTCATTCCCTCCCCCAACTTTTTCTTTCTTTTTCTGTCTGTCTTTCTCTGATTCCTTGTCCCATTTTTTGCTTTGTTTCTGGCTTCTTGTCCCCCCCCTCTTTCTTTTTTCCTTCTGGCTCCCTGCCCCCCTTCTTTCTTTCTTCCTTCTGGCTCCCTGCCCCCCCTTCTTTCTTTCTTCCTTCCTGCCTTCCCCATGCCACCGCCGCCGGGGAATAGGCTGCTGCTGCTGCTGCTGCTGGCGCCATCGGGAACAGGCCGAGATCTCCATGGGGCCGACCAACTCTCGCTGCCTGACGTCTATTCTAACGTTGGAAAGGACGTTCCGGGCAGCCAGGCAGCGATTGGCTAGCCAGAACGTCCTCTCGACGTCAGAATTGAGGTCGGGCGGCGAGAGAGCAGGGAGATCAAAGAGCATGGTGCCGGCGGTGAGAAGGGAAGGGAAGCAGTTGGGCACCCCTGCTCTAGACGAGCCGCGAGCCTAGAAGAACAGTGGAGGGTGACTAGCTGTGCGGACCGCCCCCCCTTGGTACGCCACTGGATCAGCAGCGTGTCTGGCCGGCTCATTCCATTCAAAGCCGCGGGTGGTGGCTCCTTGCGAGATCCGCGCCTGCGTCTGAAGCCTCTCTGATGTTGTGATGTCAGAGAGGCTTCCAATGCAGGAGCGAATAGCGCAAGGAGCCGCCAACCCGCGGCTTTGAACGGAACGAACCGGCCAGACCCGCTGCTGCTCCAAAAGGAAGGGAATGATCCAGTCCAGACTGCGGGCCGCAAAAAAAACTTGGAGAGCCACATGTGGCCCGCGGGCCGCGTGTTTGAGACCGCTGATTTAGAGTGGCTTTCCATGATCACTTAGGGCTCCTTTTACGTAGCCACGTTAGCGGCTTTATCGTACACACCTTTTTAGCGCGCACTAACCCCCACGCTAGCCGAAAAACTACCACCTGCTTAAGAGGTGGTGGTAGCGGCTAGTTCGGCCGGCAAATTAGCGTGCACTATTACGCGCGTTAAACCGCAAATGCGGCTTTGTAAAAGGAGCCCTTAGATAAAGCAGATTGGAAGCATCTGGATATGCTGGACAAATTCACTTCTTCTTGAGGCCATAATGCTACTCATATTAATCATTACCAGTTTGGGAACTGGAGGCCCATCCCTACCTGACTTCTAAACTCTCATGCCACCCTGTATAGCTGTAGATGTAGACATCTTAGCCTATACACATTGACACTGTTAGTTGGGGTTTACGTTGCATGATTTTCTGGTACGATTGTTTTTGAGTATTTGCTAGACTACATTTTGCTAGCATTCTTGTACTAATTGTAACAACACTTCAATAAGAATTAAAGTAAAGAAAAAATAATTTAAACATTCTATTCCTTGCATATAAGGCCTTATAACTGTGCCTTATGTTTCTGCTAGGTCATGGTCATTTCCAGTCTGTTGAGAGCCAGTAAAGTGCTTTATTTTGGTTGGATTCAGCTATGTGGAATACACTACCATTGTCTTTAAGACAGAACATACTGTAAGAACATCCCTTACTGGGTCAGATCAAAGGTCTATCAAGTTCAGGTCTCACAGTAGCCAATAAGAACATATGAATAGCCTTACTGGGTCAGACCAATGGTCCATCAAGCCCAGTAGCCCGTTCTCACAGTGGGCAATCCAGGTCCCTAGTACCTGGCAAAAACCCAAGGTGTAGCAACATTCCAAGCTACCGATCCAGGGCAAACAATGGATTCTCCCATGTTTTTCTCAATAACAGACTATGGACCTTTCCTCCAGGAAATTGTCCAAACCTTTCTTAAAATCAGCTACACTATCCGCTCTTACCACAACCTGGCAATGAGTTCCAGAGCTTAACTATTCTCTGAGTGAAAAAAATTTCCTCCTATTGGTTTTAAAAGTATTTTCCTGTAACTTCGAGTGTCCCCCTAGTGTTTGTAATTTTTGATGGAGTGAAAAATTGATCCACTTGTATCCGTTCTGCTCCACTCAGGATTTTGTAGACTTCAATCATATCTCCCCCAATTGAACGCAATACTCCAGATGAGGTTGCACCATGGAGTGATACAGAGGCATTATAACATTCTTAGTCTTGTTAACCATCCCTTTTTTAATGATTCCTAGTATCCTTTTTTGGTCACCAACACACATTGGGTGGAAGGTGTCATCGTATAATCTACGACGACATCAGATCCTTTTCTTGGGCGCTAACCCCCAAGGGGGACCCTAGCATCCGGTAACTGTGATTCAGGTTATTCTTCCCAATGTCCATCACTTTGCATTTGCCCACATTAAATTTCATCTGCCACTTGGATGCACAGTCTTCCAATTTCCTAAGGTCTGCCTGCAATTTTTCACAATCCGCATGCATTTTAACAACTTTGAACAGTTTAGTGTCATGTGCAAATTTAATCACCTCACTCGTTTGTTCCAATTTCAAGATCATTTATAAACAAGTTAAATAGCACTGGTCCCAGTATAGATCCCTGCGGCACTCTACTGTTTACTCTCCTCCATTGAGAAAAAAAGCATCATTGTGAAAAGGCAGAAAATGATCATATAGCCATGACCTGCCCTCCAGGGGATGCAATATCCTCTCACACCAAGGATGTGTCTCCAGAGGCTTCTGCCCAGGAGGGGAGGGTTAGGACAGCCATTGTAGTTTGAGATTTGATCATTAAGCATGTAGATAGCTGGTCGACAGGAGGATCACTTGGTCACTTGTCTGCCTGGAGCGAGGGTGGCAGACCTCATGGGTCACCTAGATAAGATTTTAGACAGTTCTGGGGAGGAGCCTGTTGTCTTGGTACATATGTTGGTACCTGTGATATAGAGAAATGTGATAGGGAGATTCTGGAAGTCAAATTTAGGCTCTTAGGTAGGAAGCTAAAACCTGGAACCGCTATGGTACAATTTCAGAAGAGGTCCCATTTCCACGTGCAGGATCAAGGAGACAAGCGGAGCTCCAGAGTCTCAATGCGTAAATAGTGTAGGGGGGAGGGTTTTAGATTTGTTAGGAACTGGGCAACATTCTGATAACCAATTCCTAATCCACAACTGAACTTTGCCACCTATCCCATGACTCTTTAATTTTCAGAGGAGCCTCTCATGAGGAATTTTGTCAAAAGCTTTCTGAAAATCTAGATATACATCATCAACTGGCTCACTTTTATCCACGTTTATTCAAACCTTCAAAGAAGTCAAGCAAATTGGTGAGGCAAGATCTCCCTCGGCTGACCCTATGCTGACTCCGTCTCATTAAATCATGTTTGTTTACGTGTTCCACGATTTTATTTTTTATAATTGTTTCTAGCATTTTGCCTGACACTGAAGTCAGGCTTATCAGTCTGTAATTTCCCGGATCTCCCCTGGAACCTTTTTTAAAAATAGGCGTCACATTGGATACCCTCCAATTATCTTATAAAAGATTTAAAGCAGTTCAAAAGGCTCATCAAGAGACCCACCTATTCCCTTGTGCTTTCCCTGAATTGTTGCACTGAAACCAGAGGAATCAGGTTTGGTTATGAGGTCTGCTTGCTGTTTGCTTTGAGACTTAGGGCTAGATTCTCAAAACTTTGTGTTAAAAACCAATGGGCCGCCGTTACAGCCGTTATCGTAGTGATTTCAAAAAGTCAAGTCATTCTCCAAAAAATGCACATGAAAATGAGGTTGGCATGGCAGTATCGGAGACTGCTCGAAAACTCTGAAAAGACCACGGTAAGCCATTTTAATAATCCACCGCTAAAATACATGCCCGCTAAACCAGCTGGAACTGGTTAAGCGAGCACATTCAAGGCAGATTTTAGTTTTGAGAATCTGCTCCTTAGTGTGAGAATTTGATGAGTATGAATATGCTTGAATTTAAGTATTGTCTCTGTGTCTGGATTCTCCTTCCTATTATGAAAGTGAGTCCTTTTCCTGCTTTTAAATTTGTTTTTTTTTTGCAAACCGTCTAGACCAGTGGTCTCAAACACACGGCCCGGGGGCCACATGCGGCCTGCCATGTACTTTTTTGAGGCACTCGGTATGTTTATCATTATCACAAAAGTGTAATAAAACAGTTTCTTGGTCATATGTCTCTTTAGCTATAAATTACAATATTATTATTTAGCCACAAGGAGATGTATAAACTATAACAAGTTTTACCTCATGCAAAATTGTAATTTCTTTAATAAGACATTAACTATTTTTTTCTGAAGCCATCCAAGTACCTACAAATCCAAAACCCTGCAAAGGGCTTAAGTTTGAGACCACTGATCTAGACCTATGCTATAGATTGTGAGGTATAGAAAATTTTAATAACCATAATAGTTACACAGCTCTGCATAATATGTAAATGGATGTGTGATGTTTATTTTTGGGCATTGCATGAATGGAATGACTCAACTATATTTTTAAAAGCCTCACTTAGCTCATCTGCTTTGGTTACCATGGCAACTATAAGCTTGTCTTGTTGCCTTGGCAACCATAATGCTGAAACTGGTTTATTCCCTGTCGATGTGAAATCTATGAAATTTTCCTTGCTGTTTGTAAAGAGACAGCATAAGGGCAGATGAATGTCAAACTGTGCTTTTGTAATTGCAGGTAACTTCTAAATGGGATGAGGCAATCAGGTTTAATTTAATTTAGTTGACACCTGGGACCGATGGAAGTGGCTGAGTTTGCAGGATTTGTCTGGCTTATTTTGTGGGGGTTTTTTTTTTTTTAATGTATGAAGTTTTTGTTGACTGTACTATGATAGAGCTGGGGTTGTAATGAATAATAGGGTTAATATTAGGACCGTACATTGATTAAAAATTTTAATTGCATGATTAATCGCATAAAGCGCCCCCTCACATTTTGTCCTATATAGTGCAATATAGATATAGATGCCAGTATAGAAGGCAGATGTAAATTCTCAAAACTAAGCAAAAAGACTCAAGTGCTGTGAAAACCTAATGTGTCAAATGAACACTTTCACAAAAAATGTGAGAATGACGTCTACTGGATATCTATAACTCCTTGCAAGCTTAATCATAAAAGACAATTAAACAGAGGAAAAAGCCTCAGACTGAGGCCCTCCCACCACCACAATGGTGGTTTAAAGGTGGTTAGGCGATAACCTCACTGGCAAAAAACCTCTGTAATATTGCAGATAGATAAAAGCATTGCTTGGTGCTATTTAAATTATTAAATTGTATGCATTTGAAGATAGAGGAAAAATCTTCCACTTATCTGCTGTTGATTGGTACACCAACGATGGCCAGCGTTTCATAAGTCTGCTGCCTCAGAGTGTAACAAATCCAATCGAACTTAAAGAGGGATGCTAAACATGCATACAATTTAATAATTTAAATAGCACCAAGCAATGCTTTTATCTATCTGCAATATTACAGAGGTTTTTTGCCAGTGAGGTTATCGCCTAACCACCTTTAAACCACCATTGTGGTGGTGGGAGGGCCTCAGTCTGAGGCTTTTTCCTCTGTTTAATTGTCTTTTATGATTAAGAAGACAGACTAAAATGGTTAAGGGGCTGGAGGAGTTGCCATACAGTGAGAGATTGGAGAAACTGGGCCTCTTCTCCATTGAAAAGAGGAGACTGAGAGGAGACATGATCAAGACATTCAAAATACTGAAGGGAATAGACTTAGTAGATTTAGACAGACTGTTCACACTCTCCAAGGTAGGGAGAACGAGAGGGCACTCTCTAAAGTTAAAAGGGGACAGATTCCGTACAAATGTAAGGAAGTTCTTCTTCACCCAGAGAGTGGTGGATATCTGGAACACTCTTATGGAGTCTGTTATAGGGGAAAACACCCTCCAGGGATTCAAGACAAAGTTGGACAAGTTCCTGTTAAATTGGAACGTACGCAGGTGAGGCTGGACTTATTTAGAGCACTGGGCTTTGACCTGGGGGCCGTCACGTGAGCGGACTGGTGGGCACGATGGACCACTGGTCTGACCCAGCAGTGGCAATTCTTATGCTCATAAGTACTGCCACTCCCACTCACTCTACGACAGGAAGTATCATTTGCTGGCACTGAATCCATGTGCAACCTGGGTTAGGGAACAAGTAGGACCGCAGGAAGGGGAGAGGGGGTAACAGTGGACATGAGATGGAAGAGGAGATGCTAAATGGGAGAAGGAAGGAGAAAGGGGTATGCTGGTCACTGGAAAAGGGGAGGGAAATGAGATGCTGGCTAATGGGGGCAGAAAATGGAGGGGAAATGAGATGCTAGCCACCTAGGAGAGAGGTAAGGGGATATTAAACTATTGGGGGGTAGGGTGGGAATTAAGAAGGGAAGGAGAGATACTGGACTATACGGGGATAGGACTTTCAACTGCCCCAGGGGAGAGGCTGAACGGCTGAAGGTTCACTTAGGCCATCAGGCCCGGCTCTGTGGCTCTACCAAATTCTAAGGTACCTTGTTGGCATCTCACCCATCTGCACATAATCCACAACAAATAGAAAGTGACACGTTCTCTTAGGCTTCTGCGGCTGGCGTCATGATTGTAGCAGGTTTCCGGGTCTTGCCGCGTCTGCGTAGAAAGAACCTTTGTCAGATTCTTTCTACAGAGACGCGGCAAGACCCTGGAAACCTGCTACAATCATGACGCCAGCCAAGGAGTTTGAATGATTTTTATTGAGTGGCACACTACTATTTGATTTTCCCGCTGCAACTCCAGTCTATTCCGCTTGCCTAGTTTTGGTCTGGTCAGATTTTTCCAACCTCCTTTTTTGACGTCATCAGGATTCTTTTTTCGTCTGCAGTAGACCTTGTGGGTGTTTCCATGTTTCAGCGCCATCTTTGCAAAAATTCTTTCCAACAGTTTCTTGGTCACCCGCTTCCGACGAAGGAGGAGTCCCCTCTGAAACGGAGCTCTGTTGAGCGAATATTATTAGGGCACGCTCCAACATTTAAGCTAAGTACATTCTTTCTATTGGATATCAGCAATTTCACTGCGGTTTTGCTGTCTGAATTGTTATACCTTGAACTGAACACCTTTACTGAATTTTTGAATTGAATTTTTTCCTAATGCATATTAACTAGATGCTATTGGAGTCTAGGGCTTGGAATGGTCAGGGAGGCCCGATGAAGGAAGACATCAACATTATTTTTTCCAAACGGCGATGGGCCCCTCCAGCATCGATTGGCAATGCGCCCCCCCCCCCATCGACGGAAAGTAAGACAAGCAAGCAACGCGGGTAAGAAAGGCAACGGGAACTGTAATTGTGCAAGCGGTGCAGCTTGCCCAAAGCTTCCCTCTGACGCAGCTTCCTGTTTCCGCCTGGGCGCATGGTGGGGCGGGGGGCCCAGTGTACTTGTGTGCCTAGGGGCCCTCGACGAATTAATCCTGCCCTGCACTTATACACTTACCCACTGAAGAGTCCTGGGATGTTTTACAGCTTGTTACCCGTTTGGGTAAATAAGAGCCAACAATTTGCCTAAACAGGGGTTCCTGGGCAGAGTTGTTAAGACTGAGGAAACTTCTATACATATTTATTTGTCATTCATTAGTTATCACTATTTTTTTTTTTCTAAAAAAAAAAATAAATTTCCGTAGCCTCTTTTTTGTTTGAAAGATCTTTTCACTCACAATCAGAAAGTGACATGTGATTCTATAAACCTGAACCATGTAAGTTTTTTTTTAGGGAGCACAGCCAGATTTTTAACCCCTCAACAATGAGTCCAGAAGAAGCTATCAGTGCAGAGAAGATTCAACCAGACAGGCAGCACTGTGGAGAGAAGAGAGAAGAAATAAGTACTGTATATCTACAAGATTCCAAAACGTGCCACAATGTATCCTTTTACCTGTGTGAATAAAAATATACCAGTGATATTCAGCTCACATCAGTCAGTGATTCTAAAGCCCCTGACAGCCACAGGTTCAATTCAACCCAGATATCGATCGTAAATTCAATGTCTGGCTAGGACTGAATATCCAGGTCATCTGTAGACCTGGAAGTTAGATGGGTGGAGGCTGAAATTCAGTGCTGGTATCTGCACACATAAAGTAAAAAAAAAAAAAACAACCAAAAACAAAAAACACCCTCTTTTACTAAGGCAAGATAAAGATAGCCTTAGTAAAAGGACCCCAAAGTTAGGCCTGTTTTGGTTTTTATTTTTTAAATGGAGTCCTATCCACCCAAAAGGAAGGCAGACACTGGCGTTGGATATGGATAATGTCCACATGCTGCTCTGTATGTATATTTGTGTCTTGTGCATTTTTGTATTTAAAATTATGTATGTAATGTTGCAATCCGCCTTGTATAAAGGCGGAATATAAATACTAAACAATGAACTATAACTCACTTTGTCTATATTTGAAGCACTGTCTGCCACAAATGAATTGTTGGAAAAATACTAATTTGTTGAATGATCATAACTGATTTCAGGGCTACAAATAGGAATATGTGCAACAATTCTGCTTGCAAGAGGGAAAATGTTGGATTTCAGAATTGCTAAAGAATGTTTATGTTTATTAAAATCTTTATATACCACATATACAGCCAGAAAAGGATAAAAACGGTTTACAATATAAGAATTAAATTTATGAAAAAAAACTCCATTTAAATAGGAAAGAAAAAAAAATTTAACATTTCTAATACAGTACTTCCCCAAAATTCACGGGGGTTCCGTTCCAGGAACCCCTGTGAATTTTGAAAAACCGCGAATGTGGTTTTGAGTCTGTAAAAAGGCAGGAGAGGGCAGCTGGGATGCTGGCAGGTGCAGTAAGTCATACTCAGTATGCTCCGGTGGTGAAAGGAGGAGGAATCGGCTGTGCAGAAGGCTGATTGGTTGATGGTGGGGGGGGGGGGGGAGAGGAGGAGGAATCGGCTGTACAGAAGGCTGATTGGTTGACCGGGGGGCAGAGGAGGAGGAATCGGCTGTACAGAAGGCTGATTGGTTGACCGGGGGGGGGGGGGGGGGGGGGGCGAGAGGAGGAATTGGCTGTGCAGACAGCTGATTGGCTGACCGGGGGGAGAGGAGGAGGAATCAGCTGTACAGAAGGCTGATTGGTTGACCGGGGAGGGGGTTGGGGGAGAGGAGGAATTGGCTGTGCAGAAGGCTGATTGGCTGACCGGGGGGGAGGGGGGGAGGGGGGAAGAGGAGGAGGAATCAGCTGTGAAGAAGGCCGATTTGCAGACTCATTCCCTGTATTTTCTGACCAGAAGAGGCAGTCAGAAAATACCACGAATAACTGAGTCCGGACCACTGTACATAATACCCTAACACATCCAAATTAACAAATGAAACTAAAAATTAATTAATGAATACAAATTAAAAATGTAAGTACAGCCAAGATTATTTTCCATACCTCTTTCCAGAATGCCTGTGTCTTTCCTGCCTAGGTGCCCTGTTACAAAATTAACCAAAGTGTGATAAATTATTCACATCATTTAGGAGAAGTACAGAAGAACCTCCGGCAAAAGGAAGTGAAACAAGAATCTGTACTGGAAGCTCTTCACTGGATTCATTGGTGCATAACATACAGAAGTGAAAGGTGAAGGCAGTTTTCAGAAAGTGAAAATAACCATTTGGCTTAGTCCAGTGGAAACCCCCCCCCCAAAAAAAAAAAAAACAACAACCAAAAATACCCCACACCACCAGCACAGGGATCTGAGTAAATGTAAGTCAGTGTTTCCCAAGTCAATCGTGAAGTACCCCCTTACCAGTCAGGTTTTCAGGATATCCTTAATGAATATGCATGAGACTGATTTGCATATACTGCCTCCATTATGTGCACATCTCTTCTTGCATATTCATTGTGGATATCCTGAAACCCTGACTTGCAAGACGGTGCTCCAGGACTGACTTGAGAAACACTGATGTAAGTCATGACATGGTAAGTGTGGTTCAAGATAGGCTAGATTGGTGTACAGCAGAGCTTCTTCACCAAGTCTTCAGGACCAGAGAATGACATGGGGACAAATGTTTCTCCGTCCCCACGAAAACTCATTTTCCTGTCCCGGCGAGTTCTTTTCCTGCCTCTGCCCTCATCTGCACAAGCCTCAAACACTTTAAAATCATAAGTAGCAACATTCTAGAGCTCAGATTGTGATGTCATAATGCCTCATTCCACCAATGCCTAAGCTCTGTCCTCATCTGCACAAGTCTCAAACCCTTTAAAATCATAAGTAGCAACATTCTAGAGCTCAGATTGTGATGTCATAATGCCTCATTCCACCAATGCCTAAGCTCCGTCCTCATCTGCACAAGCCTCAAACGCTTTAAAATCATAAGTAGCAACATTCTAGAGCTCAGATTGTGATGTCATAATGCCTCATTCCACCAATGCCTAAGCTTCGTCCTCATCTGCACAAGCCTCAAACACTTTAAAATCATAAGTGTTTGAAGTTTGTGAGGTTAAGGCTGAGCTTACAGGAATGGGGCAGGGACAAAACTCACGGGGACAGGACAGGGAAATTGAGTTCCTGCAGGGATGGGGACAAATTTGTCCCCGTGTCATTCTCTACTCAGGACACATTCAACCAGTTACTGCCTCAGGATCCACAATGAATATTTATGAATATTTATGAATCATATTGGCATGCCTTGCCTCCCTTGAATGAAAATCTGACTCACTGGATGTGCCCCAAGGCCCCCGAAGAGAGCCCCTGGTCTAAAGTCAGGGAAACAAATAAGTGATTTTTACATTTGGAGTAAAGTTTGACAAACATGAAAACCAAAAAAAAAAGATGCAACTGTCCACAAAGATAGCCAGAAGACAGATGCCGCTGGCAAGGCTTGAAAGATCCTATGGTGCCTGCTCTGAACATGACAATTAGCAGACAGGAAAAGGCGGTCATAATTCCACTGTGTAAGGCTTTGGAAAGGCACCGTCTGGAATATGGACTACAATTGTTTTGTGTTTGTGTTTACACTGGAAGTATACAGACAGGAAAAGAGGAACGATCCCTTTTAAGAAGGACACAAACTTAAGCATCTTCCCTGCCTCAGGCTGCCAGGAAATCTTGTTTCATCCTCAACAATTTTCAAAGCCCATTTTTAATGAAGGCTGAACCTCCATGTCCCTTATCCTCTTCCCCAACTGTTCTTTAAGAAGCCACGGCACAAACCTCTGTTTTTATATAAATCAGAAATAGGATCATTTACACCATTGGTTCTTAAACCTGTCCTGGGGGACCCCCAAAAGACAAAAGGAATTGACCCCAGAGAAGAAAATCCAGAGAAAACAAAAAAAAAAACCAAAAAACTGTGGAGTGACGATGTTCCTAAATGGACTTTATTTGAAAGAGTCAAAGTTACACCAAAATCATCCACATAAAAATAGGTTATCCACCTAAAAGCCTTAAAGGCCCTAGTCCACTAGGGATACAGGACCCAACACGGTCCGCGTTTCGACAAAAAGGTCTTCTTCAGGGATCCCTGGGGGGTCCTATAAAGGTGAATACATGGGAAACAATTGTGTGGTGAACCGGAAGTGTTTGACTGTATAACTTGGGAAACACTGATGTAAGTCATGACATGGTAAGTGTGTTTCAAGGTAGGCTAGATTAGTGTACAGCAGAGCTTCTTCATCAAGACTTCAGGACTAGAGAATGACATTTTCATCAGAAAAGGCTTGGGAATGGACTGAGTACAAGCTCTAGGTTTTCTTCCACTGTATTGTGGGATAATACAGATTTTAGTCACTGGAAGTGCAATAGGGATTCATTTATGTTTAATGTATAATATAGTGTTAAGATTTGTGTTATTTAATTAAAAAAAATACAGTATATTTAAATAAAAAAACTTGTCTAGTTATATTATATGTATTAAATACTTTTTGGGATAGGTAATTTGGTTAATTGTACCCTGCTTTGTAGTAATGAAAATGTACGAGAAAGATTTGCATGTCCACTACATTCACAGTATGCAGATCTCGCTCATGCATATTCATTAGGGTATCCTGAAAATCTGATCTGCTTGCAGCCCTTATAAAGTGAACTTGGACAGGCCCGATTTAAACTATGAATTTGTTTCCCAGTTACTGCTCCCGCCTCCCTTTGTTGCTATTGGCTGGAATACCTGACCAATGGGCTACAAGAGGAAGAAAGAGCCATTTTACAGCATGTTGGCTAGCTGTGTCTGACTGACGGGATCCAGGAGGAGGGAGCTGCTGTAACCAAGGATAAAGGCACTTCCTGCCTGCAGCTGCCAATAGGGAGATGAATAACAAACATAGACAATGAAAGAATAAAGTTGAGCCACTTAGCTTGATTAGCTTTCTTCTTCATCTTTTCAACCTCAAGTAAATAATTTGGTCAAAAATGTTTTCTGAGTTTACGTTGTTTAAAATCTGTATGTTCTTTGATAAGCATCAATTTGTGATTCTTGTTTAGTCTATTATTTTATCACAAGTACAAGCCCAGATGCCAACACCTTGCGTGATGTGATGACTTCTGTGTCTTGAACTTCTTGGGACGTGGGGAACCACTGGGTCTCCATTCTCTGGATCGTTCTTTTGTCTCTGGATCATCGTTGGCAACACTGTACAAACAGCTCAGTAAGGTCTTATAACCTTGGTATATCGGCGTCTCATGGCTGTGTCCATGTCAACGTGTGGCGGTGTCCGAGTGGCGTTCGTTAAGAGTAGCCCGAGAGCTCGTCTCGACGGGCTAAGGGTAACACGGGGCTGGGAGCCCTATGTAGCCCGCGATAGGGTAGGAGCAGGGGGGGGGGAGTTGGAATGGGAAATTAGTTAGCGAGGGGAGGGACGCGCGCCAAAAGGCATGAGCGTGATAGGGCAGAAGGAGAGAGTGGGCGGCGCTGGAGGAGGTCTTAAAGCCAGGACCTTGGAGGACTTGGCTTTTCACGGTCCTCCAGGGCGGCTTTTTCCCCGTCCACCCACCCTTTATTGGTGGCCTTGGTAGATCGGAAGGCGGGTCTCCCGAGCTACTGGGTGCTGGGGCTCATCCGGCGATGAGCGGAGGGACGGCTGGGAGCCGTGCCTTGGGGTCTACTGGCCTGGTTAAAGGGGCATGAGGTCATGCCACCCCTCAGACTCTTGCTGTTCATGGCGGAGTCGGAGGCCATTTATTGATGATTACACCGGGTAGCTCGGGAGGAGCTGGCAGATCTTGTTATATGGAAGTTACTGTGTTATGGATGTTAATTTATGCAAATTTATTTAATTGCTGTTTTGATTAATAAATTGAGCTGCGGCTATATTCCAAATTTTGTGTGTGAACTCAGTTATTAGAACAAGGTATAGGGTGTGGGGGTGGGTGTATGGGCGGTAATGGGAGCTATCCAGATCCCGCTGTTATTGTTGTTCCATGTTTTTGTGTGCCACCGTGAGAATGTCTGAGCTTGAATTAGAGCGCGTGAACAAACATTAAATTTCTGGTCAAACTTCCACAAGGGTGGAAATTAAATCAGGGACATGTTAGTCCAAGTTTATGGGGATAATGCCATGAAGAAAATGGCAGTGTGCAAATGGATTAAACGTTTTTCTGAGGGGAGAGAAAGCGTCACTGATGAAGAGAGGTCAGGGTGGCCAGTAATGAGCAGAACTGATGAAAACATTGCACAAATGTGTCAAATTATGGGTCAAAATCGTCAGCTGACTGTGCGAAGCATAGCAGTTCCAAGTAAAAATTGACAGAGAAACAGTTAGGAAAATCTCAACTGAAAATCTTGGCATGAGAAAGGTGTGTGCAAAAAGGGTCCCTCGTGGCTCTTGCATCACGACAACGCACCAGCTCACACAGGAACTGTCTGTGAGGGAGTTTTTAGCAAGTAAACAAATAAATGTATGGGAACACCTTTCCTACACACCTGATCTGGCCCACAATTACTTTTTTCTTTACCTGAAGATAAAGGAAATATTGAAAGGAAGACATTTTGATGACATTCAGGACATCAAGGGTAATATGACAGCTCTGATGGCCATTTCAGAAAGAGAGTTCCAAAACGACTTTGAAGGGTGGGGATTAGGTGCTGTCGTTGGTGCATAGGCTCCCAAGTGATATTCAGTAGTGCTGCCCGATTCGCGATTCAAATCAATTCACTTTGGGTGAATTGATTCAAATTGATTTGTTTTGACAAAAAAAAAGTCGAACTTACCGATTCATCGGCCCCCTTGTAGGACCCGTTCGGGCTTTCCCTCTGCCACCGGAGTCCTTCCGTCTAATGCGAAACCGAAATTACATCAGAAGCAAGGACTCCTGTGGTAGAGGGAAAGCCCGAACGGGTCTCTGCGTGCAGACTGGCGGCAGCAAGGCTCTCTCCTCCCTGGCCAGAAGTATTTCTCCTCTCCTCCCCGGCCAGGCAAAAGTGGCGGTAGCGAATGCGATTCACTACCCTGCTGCTACTCCGGGAGTCTTCTCTCCATTCGGCCGCCCAAGTGGAAACAGGAAGTTTTCACTGAGGGTGGGCCGCAGTGGAGAGAAGATACAATGAGTGGCTGCAGGAATGGATCGCTAAATCACTACTGCCACCAGCAACATGTTGTAACGTCAAAATAAAGGTAAATGGGGGAGATGGACTTGGGGGAGCTCGTGAACTGGAGAAGAAGAGAAGATGGATGGGAGAGATGAACTTGGTGGGGGGGAATATGGATGGTGGCGGGGGGAAGATGGACTTGGGGGAGAGGAAGAGATGGACTGGGGGAGTTGGTGGACTGGAGAGGGAGAGATGGGGACAAGATGGATGGGAGAGATGTTGGAGGGGGGAAGATGGATGGTGGAGGGGGAGATGGACTTGGGGGAGATTATGGAGAGGGAGAGATGGACTTGGGGGAGTTAGTGGACTGGAGAGGGAGAGATGGGGAGAAGATGAGTGGGAGAGATGAACATGGTGAAGGGGGGAAGATGGATGGTGGAGATGGACTTGGGGGAGATCATGGAGAGGGGAGATGGACTTGGAGGAGGGAGAGATGGACTTGGGGGAGATCATGGAGAGGGAAAATGGGGGAGGGATAGAAGAAATAATGGATCTAAAAACAGGAGAGGAAGAGAGATGGTGGACAAAGCACAGTTACTTACCGTAACAGGTGTTATCCAGGGACAGCAGGCATATATTCTCACATGTGGGTGACGTCATCCACGGAGCCCCGACGCGGACAGCTTTTCAAGCAAACTTGAAGAAGTTTCAAGCTTGCTGTGGTGCACCACGCATGTGCATGCCTTCCTGCTCCACTAGAGGGCGCATCCCCACCTCGTGGTCCTCAGTTCTGTTATTTCCACGGAGCCAGAAGCCCTGTTGTGTTTTTCTCTCTGTGTTGTTGCCTTCTAGCACCGTGGCTTTGTTGTTTTTTTCGAAGTTGCTGTGCGCTGAATCTGCTTTTGTTTCTTTGTTCTTTTCAATTCTCGAAAAAAAAAAAAAAAAAAAAATTTAACTTCCGTTCCGGCACCAGGGGCTCCCGGTTTGCCGCGGCCGTGGGACCTCGATCGTTCGCGGCCTATTCTTTTTTCATATCCCGGCCCTTGACGGGGTTCAAAAAGTGCACCCGGTGTGATCGGCTGCTGTCGATCACCGACCCCCATCGGTGGTGCCTTCTGTGTTTGGGTGCTGATCACCCTACAGACTCCTGCCCCAGGTGTGCGACCTTCCAACCTTGGGCTCTCCACCGCCGGCGTGCTCATATGGCGGAGCTTTTTGTTGTGGAGCCCGCAGCGGGCAAGGCCTCGACGTCGGCCTCGGGTGGACAATGGGATTTAGGGAGGAAAGGAACAGAAAGGGAGAGAAGTTGGACACAAGGGATCATGTAGAGGGGGGGGGGATAGAGATACTGGATAGGAGGGTAGTTAGAAAGAGAAAGGAAGAGCTGGTGGGGAAGGAGGGAGAGATGCTGGTTGAAAGGGTAGTTGAGAAAAGGAGAGATGGTGGATCTGGGGATGGTGGGGTCCATTGTAGCAGCTACGGGAATAGAGACAAAAAAAGGAAAGATGCCAGACCTCCGGGGGAGGGAAACGGAAGGGGAGGATAGAGATGGAAGATGGATGGTTGGCATGGAGAAAGAAGAAAACGATAAATGGGCAAGAGACCCTGTCAAGTGAGTTATCAGTCAGGTTTGTCGCAGAGCCTTAAACCAAAATGATTTGAATAAAATGACCAGACAACAAAAGTAGAAAAAAGAAATTATTTTCTGTTTTGTGATTACAATATGCCAGATTTGAAATGTGTATCCTGCCAGAGCTAGTATTAGACAGCGAACATAAGCTAGGATTTAACACGAGAGATCTGGAACGCTCTTCCGGAGGCTATTATAGGGGAAAGCACCCTTCAGGGATTCAAGACAAGGTTGGATAAGTTTCTGCTGGAACAGAACATACGCAAGTAAGGCTAGACTCAAATAGGGCACTGGTCTTTGACCTAAGGGCTGCCGTGTGAGCGGACTGCTGGGCACGATGGACCACTGGTCTGACCCAGCAGCGGCAAATCTTATGTTCTTATGTTTTTAGAGGAAAAGTCTTTTGTTTGTTTATTTTGTTTACACCACAACCCCAGTGTGGGTGGGAGAGAGCAAAGGGGGTGGAGTAGGTAAACAGGCTATAAAATAAACCCATCAGGATGTTTGAAAAAAAAAAAACCCACCCAATTGGACAGGAAAATCGAATCGAAATTTTTTTTCCTGAATCGGGCAGCACTAATCCTTTTTTTTTTTTCTGCAGCTACTCTTTACTACCCTAGATGACTACTTAGTCTGTCGGATGGATGGGCCAGCCCTGGGTTTAGGGGGATCTGTTTTCCAGTGACAGAGACTAATTTTAATAGTGTACTTTGGTGAAAAGGAATAAACTGCAAACGGAACATTCCACACTTTGTCCACTAGATAGCGCTGTTTCTCCGCTCGAGTTCCTGGGGCACACAAGAGGCCGTGCGCTATACTGCTCTGCTAATGCGGGGGGGGGGGGGGGGGGCTTGCTATGTATGTATAACCTTTCAATACACGAGCAACTGTTATTTGTCCTCATCCTGCATCCAGGGAAACAATGAACGCACTCTGCAAGCATCTCGAGGTTTCGGTTTGAACTATATACCTTGTAACGAGTTGACTTTGCTCTTTAGCTCTCGCAAGTTACTTTCCCGAATTCCGAGATTGCCGCGGAAAGAGTGGGAAACGCATTTGAACGTCTTAATGGCAGTACAGAAACCTTAAACAAACAAAAAAAAAGTTTTGGAAAAATAAATCACGACATCGAAACGCAAACGTTTTGCAACCTAGCATAAACGCATAGAAATGATCTTACTGGAAAGAAATCCGATTACACAGTATTTCCCTTTCACCCCCCCCCCCTTCTTCTTTGGTGAGTCACAGAACTAAGCAAACCGTCCAGTGGAGAAGTAAACAGAAAACGGTCTGAACATTGCCCAGGGACTTCTTATGTCACCCAACCGGCTTTGCTAACCACTCTTTCTTACCTCAGTTTTCCCAGGACTCGTGCACGGTGCAGGTCACAGCGAACGGCCGACAATGCACGTTCGATGCACGTTCAGACCAGGATCCGAGTGCAAACTACAGAGCGCACCGCTTCTCGCTGCAAAGAGAGCCAAATTCGGCCTCGGCTTCCGAGTTTCCTTCCGTACAAGGGGGGGGGGGGGGAGGAGGAGGAAATCCATCTCTAGGGCAGGCGCGGGGCCCCGCCCCCCGCCGTTACGTAACACCGAGGCTGCCCGGGGGGAATCGCGTAGGGTGTAGCAGCCCCAGCCCGCGAGAAGCCGAAGGGGGGGGGGGGGAGATCAAAGAGCGAGGGCGCGAGAGCGTTTCCCGGAAGCGAAGCCGCGCGCAGCCAAAGGATGCCCGCGGTGCATTAAAAACAAAAAAAATGCCCGCAGTATTGAACCACAGCGGCACATGCCTAGGTGCGATCAACATCTGTGTGACCCAGAAAGGACACGGTGTAAAGCTGTGGCCACGGGTCGGGTTGGGCCACTCTCCTTCCCAAATCACAGCCCAGTAAAATCACAACATCCCCCGCCCCGAAGAGAAGCGGGGGGGGGGGGGGCGGTCAGCGGGCCGGCCGGGCCGCCTGCCCACCCTGCGCCCCGGCTGCCTCCTCTCCGCGCTCTCGCGCCCGATTGCTCCCCCAACAGGCAAAAACTTTCGATCTCGCCGCACACACGCTGACGTCTTTTGCGCATTTCCTGCGTCGGAGAGCGAGGAGAGACGGGCGGCTGCAGATCGGCAGCGGGGCGGCGGCACGGGCTGCAGGTAGCCTCCCGCAGCGAGCGCCCGCAGCCCTGGGATCGGGCACAGGCCAGCCCCGGCCCCCCCGGAGGCCCGTGCAGCACGCGTGACCCGCCGGAGCAGGGGTGGGGGGGCCCCCTGCGGCCGCGCTCCGAGCTGATGCGGATGTGAGGTTTGGGCTTTCTGTTTTCGGTGGGTGCAAGGGGGCTGCGCTGTCCATTTGCGTGCCCCCCCCCCCCCGAAGATTCGTCTGCAAGATCTGAACCCGACAAGTAAATAATTCATTCTTTAGCCGTACCTTGGATCAGGTTTGGATTTTTTTTATTTTTTTTTTTTAATTACATCTGGTTGCAAGAAGCACCGACGTTGGAGAATCTGTCAAGAAATCAATATATTCACTGGGTATCGCAAGAGCAAAGGCTAAAGAACCAAAGGGGCTCTTGGGCTCTTCCCCCCCCCCCCCTCTTGCTGTCAGATTGCTATTTCGTTGCAATCGGGAGTGGGCAGAGCCGGGTGGGCAGATTCGCATCGGAGCCCGAGGCGAGCCCGCTCCTCTCACCATGGTGGTCTTCAATGGCTTGCTGAAAATCAAGATCTGCGAGGCGGTGAATCTGAAGCCCACCCCCTGGTCCCTGAGGCATGCGGTGGGGCCCCGGCCCCAGACCTTCCTGCTCGACCCCTACATCGCCCTCAACGTGGACGACTCGCGCATCGGGCAGACCGCCACCAAGCCGAAGACCAACAGCCCCGCCTGGCACGACGAGTTCGTGACCGAGGTGAGCGACGGGCGCAAGATCGAGCTCGCCGTCTTCCACGACGCGCCCATCGGCTACGACGACTTCGTGGCCAACTGCACCATCCAGTTCGAGGACCTGCTGCAGAACGAGAGCCGCCACTACGAAGACTGGGTAAGGGCTTCGGAGAAGGGGGGTGGCTGCTTCGTTTGACCTTGCTGCCCCCCCTGTTGCTTGACACTGTAGCTTTTCCCAGTGTGTGTGTGTTTTTATCCACCCAAATATGTTTGGCTGCTAGTGAACCTCTTGGTCAGGATGTTACAGGGACAATGGGGGAAGGTAGAAGATGCAAAAACTTTTGATGGAATGTGCTTTAGGATAATGTCCTGAGCGACTGCTGTCAGGCAGAACTAGGATCTGTGGGCTTTGCATCTTCCCTGGATTCGATCTGTGGTGCAGATCCAAGATGTGCCTGCATCTTTATTGGCTGAAGGGTCATTAACTAGCGATTAATTGATGGCAATAATTGGGATTTTTGCATGCCTGTGCGCTATACTATGATGTCATGCACCTAAATCCCCTAGCACGCAACTCGAAAGGAGGCGTGGCCAGGAGCAGGGGGGCGCAGTCCGCCGCTGTCTTCCTCCTCCGCCACCCCGCTCGCGTGCCCCTTGCCTTCTCCCCATACCTTTTTGGCGCTCTCTCTGATGTCACTTTCGGGACCCGGGCCTGGGTAGTGACATCAAAGGGTGAGCCATCACCGTTGTAGGCAGCATGCTGCTCACGCTGGAGAAGTTTAAAAGGTACCGGGTACGGGGCGCACGCGCGGCGGGGGGGGGGGGAGGGGTGCCACTCACCCTTACTACACCACTGGGCAGGAGCGCAATCAAAGTGGCCTGGGGGGGGTTACGGAATGGCCCCATTTCCGCACACAAGTGCCCGGAGTTGGGCACTGGCATTTCTACCAGGTTTCAGCCGGTGTAAATACTGGTGTCCGGTTTTCGGCGCTGGAATCGTCTGCGAGCGCTGTTCTCTACATGGTGTTCCCTCCGCCTGAAGTGCGGTTCATAGCACAGCATTCTGTGGCAAATATTTCTAGAACGCCTCCCTATGTTGTAGGCTGAGATTCAACGTTGCAATGCTGTGCCTAGGCCAGGGGTGTCAAAGTCCCTCCTCGAGGGCCGCAATCCAGTCGGGTTTTCAGGATTTCCCCAGTGAAAATGCATGAGATCTAGTAGCATACAGTGAAAGCAGTGCATGCAAATAGATCTCGTGCATATTCATTGGGGAAATTCTGAAAACCCGACCGGACTTTGACACCCCTTGGCCTAGGAGCTTTATGATCTGTATCTTGATGCCTAGTGTCATGTGATACATATTATGTCATGTGATACATATTATGTCATGTGTCATATTATAACACTAAGATAGGCTAGATATTTAATCTTGGGGATAGCATCAATTGTGTCACTTCAATCTCATCCCAAGCGTCTTCCTCAGTATACAGTATTAATTCAACTTATATTTCAGATATATGTAAGCATTTCTAATGGACCTCAGAACCACCCACCTCCAACCGTTATAGTATACTTTTAAACGGGGAGTACTGAGTGTATATCTCCTCACCGGTCCAACTTTTGAAATTCTTTATAAATCAATTGTCAATCTTTACGTTCTTTGGTTATTAAGTTTGTACTTATCTCTTCAAAAATGTAGCGGTAGGACCCGACATGTTTCGCTTCGTCAGGGATCCATACATAAGCCGCTTAACATCCACCCCGTTCTAAAGTTAGTCAGCAAGATGTGTCATATTTTGTTATGTGATGCTGGGGGTCCGTTTGGTTAAGCATTTTGCACCATTGGCTGTGGATTAAGATGGTAATTCTACTACAGGGCACCATGTCTGTTTATGTGTCTTATATAAAGCAGGGGTCTCAAAGTCCCTCCTTGAGGGCTGCAATCCAGTTGGGTTTTCAGGATTTCCCCAATGCATATGCATGAGATCTATGTGCATGCACTGCTTTCAGTGCATATTCATTGGGGAAATCCTGAAACCCAACTGGATTGCAGCCCTCAAGGAGGGACTTTGAGACCCCTGAAAAGGCTCTTGGAATGATCACCAGCTACTCACACACGTCCACATTTGCTCTGAGGCAGGTGCAAATAAGTGCATGCAAGTGTGCATTTTGAAAAACGACACATGTACATTGACTTCCTTCCGTGCTCGGTGCAAACTGTGGGGGCAGTTCCGTAACAGAGCACCTCCATGTAGGGGCTCCAGTGTTGTGCATGCTGCATGTAACAGCATCTGGATGCTTCAGTTGCATTGCAGAATATTGGCATTAGAGAATGACACGGTGACAAAATTCGTCACCGTTCCCATCCCCGCGGATAACCGTGGGAAATAATCCCATGTCATTTTCTAGTGTCTGTTTCAACCTCGGTCCTTCTACACCAGCATTCTTCAAAGCAAAGCTTGCGGGTCAGTGGTTGTGGCCATTCATACTCTGATTCTTATGGGAGCCAAGGATAATGAAGCCATTGTGACATCACTGATGTGATTGGCTCTTAGGCACTGGTGGAATGAGGCATTATGACATCACAATATCTGCTCTGGATACCAGAGACTGTCATTCTGTAGTGTCTGTTTCAACCTCAGTCCTTCTACATCAGCATTCTTCAAAGCAAAGCTTGAGGGTCAGTGGTTGTGGCCATTCATACTCTGATTCTTCCCTCTCTTTAAAGAATGACATGAAGATGGTTTCCCACGGTTATCCGCGGGGACGGGAACAGTGATGAATTTTGTCACCGTGTCATTCTCTAATTGGCATCAGCCACCGTGGGTGTGCCGAAATTTTGGAGCGACTATGGCCGATGCAAATGGCCGTGCCTAGGAGCATCATGCAGCGCACACGACGTAACATTCTAGAGAAGCTGCGCCTATAAATTGGAGACATGCCCTTGCCGTTGCCCCCTTCCCATGTGTACACCCGCACTTATAAGGTGACCAGGCATCTGGATTTACCTGGGCATGTCCTCTAAAAAGAGGACATGTCCGCACAGCTTTTCTGGGTTTTGAAAAGCTTCCACCTTGGGACCGCGTCGGGAGGGCATCGGTGCATGCGCCAATGCAACATGGTGATGTCACGCGCATGCAAAGTGGTGACATGCGCAGGCGTGTGATGTCATCGCGTTGCATTCGTGTATGTGTGATCCCGAGGATGAGAACAGGTTATGGGGTGGGGCTGGGGTGGGGCGAGGCTGGTGCGGAACAGGGCGTGACTTGGGTATAATGGGGCGGGCCTAGGTAGAACTGGGGCGGGCCTGGGATTTTACAGGAGTGCAACCTGGTAACCCTACCCACTTAGGCACTACTTTCTGGAATAGTGCACATCTATGCATAAATGCAGCTTTTCTGTGCACTTAGGCACACAACGCATGTGTAATTGCAAATGGCTAGTTATAAATTGTGCTACTGTGTGCATTTATACATGTATATTCACACTCTTACCATTTTGTTAATAGCCATTTTGGGCACAATTTTATAAATGGTGCCTGCCGGTAGACACCTATGACTTAATTTTTTTAATCGGTCCGGTTGGCACTGCTAATTGAACACCGCCATTTAAAATGATTAAAATATAATTTTCAGGAAGGTGCCTACACTGAGGAGCCTACTTGAAAAGTAGGTGTGCTTATGGGCAGAGTTTGGATGTGGATAGAGTTAGGTGTTGGCTGTGACGTAGTAAGAGGGGTGAGGGGGTCGCGGTTCCCCTACGCATCATCTTGGTGGGAGTATTGGCACTCCTCCTCCACGCCGCCCCTCGCTCCTCCTCCCCCCCGCCACGCATGCTCCTTCCCCCCCCAATATCTCTAGCTCTGCGCCATTGCGAGCAGCAACTCCAACCTGCTGCTTGTGACATCACTTCCGGGCCCTGCGCCTAGAAAGTGACATCACAGGCAGAGTATGAAGTAAACTGGGGGGGGGTTCCCCACTCACACCCCGCGTTGGAGCTCTTTAAAAGTCACTTTTTAGGCGGCGCACTGGGGGTCTTGCGCTGAATTGTCGGCGCACTGAAGTCTCGCGCGTGAATGACTATGAACCCCCCTGGCACACTAGATTCCGGGTGTGCTGCGAGAATCTGGCGCCAGAGACTGCTCCTCTACACGCCTTTCCTGTTGCATAACCCCCTCCCCCAACTGGCGGCTCAGGGCCCCATCTGTGCTTTCACGGACGTTGGTGTGATGACATCACGCATGCGTGTGACATCATCGGTTAACCTCCATGCATTTATGGATGCCCTCCTGCCGCGGCACAGGGTTTAGTGCGCTGCGGCGTCCAGAGGTTTGCAAGACACTGCTCCAGCTCTTCACCAGCTCCAGACGGTTTAGTGTGCATGTATCAAAACGGCTTACTGTGTTCTTTTCCCTATATGTCATGTCTGTCTGTCCAGGTTAGATTGTAAGCTCTTCCGAGCAGGGACCGTCTATAAATGTCAAAATGTACAGCACTGCGTATGCCTTTCAGCGCTATATAAGTGATAAGTAGTGGTAGTATATAGGTGCTTCCTTCAGCCATAAGGGCTATTGGAGTGGTAGGTAGATGGGTATAGTAGGTTTGGGGGGCATTTTAGAGGGCTCACCAAACATTATAAGGGACTCATGGTGAGGTGTGCTTCTGGCACCCTTTACAGTATGTGATGTTCACAGCAGTGCCCTTGAAGGTGCCGCACTGCTCTGTTGGTATGTCTGTGTGGCTAGTCTATTACAATGCTGGCTCCTCCCACGTCTACACCAGTGGTCTCAAACTTGCGGCCCGGGGTTCTCATGCGGCCCACTAGATACTCGGTATGTTTCTCATAATCACAAAAGTGAAATAAAACAGTTTATTGATCATATGTCTCTTTAGCTATAAATGACAATATTATTATTAAGACTTAGCCAAAAGGAAAGATTTATAAACTATAAAGAGTTTTACCTCATGCAAAATTGTCATTTCTTTAATAAGACATTAACTATTTTTTTCCGAGGCCCTCCAAATACCTACAAATCCAAAAGGTGGCCCTGCAAAGGGTTTGAATTGAAGACCACTGGCCTATAGGAAGAGGAGATGCAAATGTTAAGAACCTTAGCCAATAGGGAGAGGAGGAGATAGTGGATGCTGTGGATGGCCATCGTGTTTCTATGTTTCTATAACCATAAAGTTCTATGACATCACAATGCAGGTGTAAAGAGCCTTAGCCAATAGGGAGAGGAAATGCAAATGTTAAGAGCCTTAGCCAATAGGGAGAGGAAGAGATAGTGGATGCTGTGGATAGCCATCGTGTTACTATGTTTCTATAACCATAAAGTTCTATGACATCACAATGCAAGTGTAAAGAGCCTTAGCCTATAGCAGTGGTCTCAAACTCGCAACTTGTCAGGTACTATTTTGAGGCCCTCGGTATGTTTCTCATAATCCCAAAAGTAAAATAAAACAGTTTCTTGATCATATGTCTCTTTAGTTATAAATGACAATATTATTACACTTCTCCCTCCATATTCGCGGTTTCAGCAATCGCGGTTTTGATTATTCACGGTTTTTAGCTTGCTTGCTCCTCCCCCCAAATTACATCAGCTTGCATAGAGAAATCACTGATTCCAAGCGTTTCCAGAGAAAATCGCCCATTCCCGGCACTTTCTTCACCGTGTTGTGCCTCTCCTTCAGGAACAGGCCAGGTCTCCCACCATATTATTTGCGGTTTCACCATATTCACGATGGTTTTCAATAGAAAACAGCAAATAACATATGAAAAAATTATTTGCGGTTTTTCTGTATTTGTGGTTCTGTTAATCCCCTATCACAGCGAATACGGAGGGAGAAGTGAATTAAGACTTAGCCAAAAGGAAAGATTTATAAACTATAAAGAGTTTTATCTCATGCAAAATTATCATTTCTTGAATAAGACATTAATTATTTTTTCTGAGGCCCTCCAAGTACCTACAAATCCAAAATGGGGCCCTGCAAAGGGTTTGAGTTCAAGACCACTGGGCTAAATGGTATCTATTTGGACATTTCTGACTTGGGATGCTTTTCTGGTTGAAAATGGGAGGGGAGAGGGGGGGAAAGCTAGACGTCCTAAAGAACAAATCGACTTTTTAAGGTGATTTTTTTTTTGTGGAAAAAGATAGACGCTCAGCAGGAGACCAATGAATTATAAGAATCTGTGTTATTCGTTTAATCGAAAACAAAGGAAAAACTGCAGTCCTGCAGTGCGTAGGATCTTTCATAGTTTGCTCAGTTGTTTACCGCTGATTCTAGTTGTTATCCATCAGGGTTTTTTTTGTATATGATACACTCCTGGGGAAGGAGTGTTTCTTCGAAATACGGACCGTGTCGGATCTGGGTTCATCAATCGTTTTGAATACAAACTGTTTTATGATTATATTTATATTTTATGATTGCTTATTTTTTTTTAATTCTTTATTTATAATTTTAACAACTGACAATTTATAAAAGTCAAAAAAAGCAATAACAGCCTGTATATCTGAAGAGTATCACTACAAAATATTTAATATTACAGGAAATAATGAGAAATAATACAGATTGTAGTTAGTCCACCATATATAGGGAGAAGGAGCTGAAATTAACATGAACAGATAAATGTTAAGGGAAAACTAAAGAAGTGGCAATCCTAAACATTTCTTTCTTTTCAATTCATACTGGAATTACTCAGGAAGCTTCTATAAGTTGTACTTTAGCGGAAATAAATTTAAATAATTGCTACGGCTCATAAAATACATATCTGTTTCCATTAAATACCATAACACACTTGCAGGGATATCTCAAAACAAAGGTTGCTCCCAACTGAATGACCTTTGGCCTCAAAATCAAAAATGGTTTCCTTCGCTTTTGGGTAGGGCGAGACACATCTGGATACATTCTTATAACATTAGACAAAAAGGGAACATCCTTATATTTGAAAAACAGCTTAAGCATCCAGTCCCTATCTGAACCTATAGCAAATTGTACCAATAATAATATGGCTGAGGTCTGGACCTCCACATCCGACTTCTCCAGGAAATTAGATAAGTCCAAACAGTCAGCAGATAAATTCTGCTGGTTTGGGCTTTGAGCTTTAATTCATCTAGGTAAATAATATATTTTGGAGATAGGTGGGTATGAGGTCTCCGGTACCTTAAGAACTTCATTCAAATATGTTTTAAACATAATAAAAGCAGTTGTCGGACATATTTTTGGGAAATTAATGATCCGGAGATTACATCTCCCAATGTAATTTTCCGCCATTTCTTGTTTAAAATGCAAACTTGCACTGTCTTTAACCCAAGCCAATGCCTGGGCCTCCAATTATCCTGGTATCCGCATCATCCGCTTTATTTTCCAAACTTAATACTTTAGTCTTAAGTTCTGAATTTACGGAAAGCACCATGGTACACCTTGAGTAAAGTTGATGAATTTGATTTCCCAAGGAGATTTGTAAACTGGATATCGCCTCCCCTATGGAAAGACCTTAGGTCAAGTCAAAGGGGCAATCTCAGTTCTGGGCCCTGCAGTGGAAAGCCGAGGTTTGATCCTCCAGATGTGTTTCCTGTGAGCTTCGCTCAACGAAGAGATCCATCGGCCCGGTCCGAGAAACAGCTGATTCGTCCGGGAAGACCCGGACCTTTGATTTTCTCTTCACCATTGGGCAGAAGAAATGAACTTTTTCAAAAGATCCGGGTCGGCGTCTCCCTGCTGAGCTCACGCCGCCATCTTAGGTAAGCTCTTCCCCCCCCCCTTTATGATTGCTTGTGCTGGCATCTTGTACATCATCACTGCAGTTTTTGCCTTTGTTTTTCGACTTGATATTTCACTGCAGTTTTGTTGGATTCTTTGTTTTTTGTTGTTATTCATTTAATCTGCAAGCTATGCTATCCTATTGCAGTTTTCGGAAATTAATTAAGACCACTTTGTTCGATAAGTTTATTACTTAGTGAGTTTTATTATTGAAATTCTATTTTACAAATATTTGTATTTTTTACTGTATTATTGTATTTTGCTCTTTTTAGTGTAAACCGCCTAGAACTTTTGGTTATGGCGGTATAAAAGAATAAAGTTATTATTATTAGTAGTACTATTATGGTGATATAACCACCAAGATTTCATTTTTATGCCTACATGGCTGATATCCAAGTGTTATTTACCATGGCAAAGGACACTTCGTAACGTTCCGACATCATCGGAGACGTTTTAAGGGGACTTCTAGTTTGAACGTCTTGCAAAGCTGTACAACCAAAACTTAAGGGACGTCTAACTTAGATGTTTTAGGGGTGGCATAATCGACACTCTTGGATGTTCAGGAGCATGTGTTTTATACAGAGATTTTATACTTAGTTCATTTTCGAATCGTTCTGTCTTCCTGGATGTGTTTTTGTTTTTTGTTTTTTTTTTAACTAGGGCCCGATACTTTGAACGTCCAACTCTGGATGTTTTCAGTTGGAGTTAGACGTCCAATCGAAAATGGCCCTCCATGTCTATCAGAAAGGGGAAACCCCAGGGAGCTCAAGCATTCACATCCTCCTTTCCCTAATAATGCATGCTGATGTCATAAGAACATAAAAATTGCTGCTCCTGGGTCAGACCAGTGGTCCATCGTGCCCAGCAGTCCGCTCCCGTGGCGGCCCTTAGGTCAAAGACCAGCGCCCTGACTGAGACTAGCCCTACCTGCGTACGTTCCGGTTCAGCAGAAACTTGTCTAACTTTGTCTTGAATCCCTGAAGGGTGTTTTCCCCTATAACAGCCTCCGGAAGAGCGTTCCAGTTTTCCACCACTTTCTGGGTGAAGAACTTCCTTACGTTTGTTCGGAATCGATCCCCTTTCAACTTTAGAGAGTGCCCTCTTGTTCTCTCTAGCTTGGAGAGGGTGAACAACCTGTTTTTATCTACTTTGTCTTGAATCCCTGAAGGGTGTTTTCCCCTATAGCAGCCTCCGGAAGAACGTTCCAGTTTTCCACCACTCTTTGGGTGAAGAAGAACTTCCTTACGTTTGTACGGAATCGATCCCCTTTTAACTTTAGAGAGTGCCCTCTTGTTCTCCCTACCTTGGAGAGGGTGAACAACCTGTCTTTATCTACTAAGTCTATTCCCTTTAGTATTTTGAATGTTTTGATCATGTCCCCTCTCAGTCTCCTCTTTTCAAGGGAGAAGAGGCCCAGTTTCTCTAATCTCTCGCTGTACGGTAACTCCTCCAGCCCCTTAACCATTTTACTAATAGTCTATTAACGCGTTAGCGTTTAGCAAGTGCTACTATTTAGCGCTTGCTAAAATGGCTAGTGCGGCTTAGTAAAAGGACCCCGTTGCGACTCTCCTGTTTATCTCCTGTTGCCACAGGCATGCGCTTAGACGCCTAAGTCTTTGGGGGAAGGAATTTTTGTTATCTGAATTGCTTATAAGCCGCCCTGAACATTATTTGGAAAAGCAGGTTATAAGACACCTTAGGGATATGTTCTTTCTCCTTTCAGAGTTTATTTGTCAGTAATTTTCTTTTAGGTTCCATTAAGGCTCTGAACTAGTTTTAGAAAACAGATGGTGGGGTGGGTGCAGGGCAGGATTAATTCGTCGAGGGCCCCTAGGCACGCAAGTACACTGGGCCCCCCGCCCCACCCCCATCATGCGCCAGGCGGAAACAGGAAGCTGCGTCAGAGGGAAGCTGTGGGCAAGCAGCACCGCTTGCACAATTACAGTTCCCGTTGCCTTTCTTATCCACGTTGCTTGCTTGTCTTACTTTCCGTCAATGGGCGGGGGCGTGTTGTCGATCGGGGGGGGGGGGGAGGCACATTGCCAATCGATGCTGGAGGGGCCCATCGCCGTTTGGAAAAAACAAAGTTGATGCCCTTCTTCATCGGGCCCCCCCCTGACCATTTCGGGCTCTAGGCACGTGCCTACTTGGCCTATTGGCTAATCCTGCCCTGGGTGGGGGGATTAATTGCCTGCCCAGTTCTGGAGAATCGGTCCATCCTTGATGTCAAAAGGAAGAGGGTCTCCCGTTTAAGGAAAATGCTCTGATTCAGCGTTTAAACTGAAGAACTGATATTCCATCAAGTGCAGCAAAGAAGTATGCCATATAGATATATACAGTCAAACCTCGGTTTGCGAGTGTTTTGCAAGACGAGCAAAACATTTTCGCAAATCGCAAACCGAGCGTTGACTCGATGTGCGAGTCCCCCGCTCGCGAACCGGCATGGCCCGCCAGCGAACGCCACCCCCCCCCTCGCTAACCTGCATCGCACTCCCCTCGCGAACGCCCACCTGCTCGACCAAACTGAAGCTTTACCCCCATCTGGCACCGGCACGCAGCACCAACCCACAGGAGGTGCCGGTAACCGAAGATCGTGCTGCTTGCCGGACTGTGCCTTGAGCATCTGCGCATGCTCAAGGCCTTCTGGCTCTCGTTCTCTCCGAGAATCTCGTTCTCTTTGAGAATCTCAGAGAGAGGTGGGGAGCCAGAAGGCCTTGAGCATGCGCAGATGCTCAAGGCACAGTCCGGCAAGAAGCATGATCTTTGGGCACCGGCACCTCCTGTGGGTTGGTGCTGCGTGCCGGTGCCAGATGGGGGTAAAGCTTCAGTTTGGGCGGGCGTTCGCAAGGGGTGGCGATGCCGGTTCACGGGGGAGGGGAGGCGGCATATGCAAGCAGGGGGGAGGTGATGCCGGTTCACGGGGGGGGGGGGGTATGTGGTAGCACACCAGTGGCCTCGGGGGTAGGGGGTCTTTTGGGGATGTGGTGGGGTGGAGCAGCGTCGAGGGGAGGAGGAGGTGGAACCAATCCAGCGAGTTTCCCTTACTTCCTATGGGGAAACTCGCTTTGATATATGAGCAATTTGGTTTACGAGCATGCTTCCGGAACAAATTATGCTCGTAAACCAAGGTTCCATTGTCTATGTTTTTAGTGGAAAACAGAAACCTTGCAAATGCAGCTGAAGGCATTTGTCTTCTTTGTGAATGTGATGCCAGCTGACACCATGGTTACCGTGCAGGTTTTGTGAATTTTTCTCGATTGCTGTGATTATAGTTATTTATTCTTATGCTTTTTACTCCCATTTTGTGAATTTAGTACTGTGCGTTCGGTGCCATAATACCCAGGAGGAAGCTGTAGCTCTCTGTGTAGGATCATCAGACATGGGACCAGTGGCGTAACCAGAGTGCCCCCCCCACCTCTACATGCTCTTTCCTTTCCCCCGTACCTCTGTGACATTCCTGGCGCGAGCAGCAACCCCCAAGCGGCTGTCGTGCCAGCGTCGGCTCGTCCTCCGATGTCACTTTCTAGGCGCAAGTCCAGGAAGTGACTTCGGAGGAAGAGCTGATGTGGCGCGACAGCCGCTTGGGGGTTGCTGCTCGCGCCAGGAATGTTACGCAGGTGCGGGGGAAGGGAGGTGGCGAGCATGCGCGGTGGGGGGGGGGGGGCGGGGTGGACTGCTTCTCTGCCCCTCCCCTCCTTTCTACGACACTACATGGGACACAGTTCGAAAAGAGACTCATTGATTTCATCAATGTTAATTCCTTCTTGAGTAATACTGATAATAATTTTATTCTTATATACTGCCTAAGCCATGATAGTTCAAGGCGGTTTTCAATAAGCGATACTGAACAATCAGTGAAGAATACAAATCATCAGAAATACATAAAAGATAAAAATTAAAAACAATAAACCCTTAGATTACAAATCGATGAAACAACTGCGTTTCTACTAATTTTCTAAAAGTATAGTAAGATGAAGCACACATGATAATGTTACCCAACCAATCAATCATTCATTTTGCCTGCCAGGCCTAGGTAACAGGAAGGATCTTCGTTCACCGGCACGTCCTGTGGGCTGCGTGCCGGTGCCAGATGAGGTAAGGCTTCTATTTGGGCGGGCAGAGGATGCCGGTTCATGCGGGGGGATGTTTGCGAGCGGGAGGGGGGGAGCGATGCTCGCAAATCGATGTCAACGCTCGGTGTGTGTGTCACGATTTGCGAGAATGTTTTGCTCGTCTTGCAAAACACTCGCAAACTGTACAGGCAAATTTAAACAGAACTCTTTGCCTCCATCGGCAACCAATGTAATTTTTGATAATAGGGACTAACGTGCTCCCATTTTTTTTCAAACCAAAAATCAACCGAACTGCTGAATTTTGAATAACTCAAAGTACGTTTTCAGTCTGGCACAGTGAAAACTCGGAAAGGAGTGGGTCAGGTAAAGCTCAGAATCCAGATCTTTATTACGTATCAATCTCAATTGTCAAATTTGATTACATCAGACAATATATGTACAATATCATCTGAGATGTAAGCAATTGGTGTAGAAAGGAGCCAGAAACGGTCCGTGTTTCGGCGTGTAATGCCTTCCTCGGGAGTCAAGTCGTCTGTAGTGTGTGGCGCAGTGGGTTAAAGCTACAGCCTTAGCACCCTGAGGGTGTGGGTTCAAATCCCAAGCTGCTCCTTGTGACCCTGGGCAAGTCACTTAATCCCCCCCTTGACCCAGGTACATTAGCTAGAGTGTGAGCCCACCAGGACGGTGTCAGGTCAAAAGCGCACCGGGACAAAGGCGCGCCCAGACAATTGAGCACAGCGCGCGCCGCTCTAAATTACTGTTTTTAGTGCTCCGACGGGGGGCATGGGAGGGAACCCCCCACTTTACTTAATAGACATCGCGCCGCGTTGTGGGGGGTTTGGGGGGGTTGTAACCCCCCACATTTTACTGAAAACTGAACTTTTTCCCTGTTTTTAGGGAAAAAGTTCAATTTACAGTAAAATGTGGAGGGTTACAACCCCCCAAACCCCCCATAACGCCGGCGCGATGTCTATTAAGTAAACTGGGGGGGTTCCCCAAAACCCCCCCCCGACAGAGCCCCTAAAAACTGTAATTTAGAGCGGCTCGGCGGCGCGCGCTGCGCTCAATTGTCGGCGTGCGCTTTTGTCTTTCGCGCCGTTGTCTATGAACCCACCAGGACACATAGGGAAAATGCTCGAGTGCCTAAATGTAAACCCCAAGTAATGCAAATAAATAAGTATTCATTCAGGGAAGCATGAATCACGCCTGGCAAAAAGCTACCACAATCTCACACTGTCCCCCTCTTTTACTAAGGCGCACGTGCTAAACGCGAACGCGTCCATAGACTAACGTTAGCGTATAGCGTGCGCTAAATCAATTAGCGCACCTTAGTAAAAGAGGGCCTACGTTTCATTTGGGTAGTCTGGTGACCACTTTTGCGCAGAGCCATTCATCTATATTCTCGGGATGTGGATTACGTGAGGCTCCTGTACCGATGGATTTGTGGAAATTTTTGCAAGTTTGAAAAGATGTTTCTCGTGGAGTACGCAACACTTTCAAAGCATTCTTTGTACTGGGTGTGGAGCCTTCGTAGAAAGAGCAGTTGGTGGCCGTCCTGTTTGTGCTTTGTTACGTTTTGAGTGTTTTCCCCCCGTGGCTCGTCCGTGCATGTGCTGGAGAGAACTGGTGTACACTGGTTGCTGCAAGCATGGTCTCCAAAGTTTGGCCCGCAGACTACATCCGGCCTGCGATACGATTTTTTCTGGCCCACGGAAGAATTGTGCGGAAATGCGCCATTTGGACTAATTTTCCAATGAGAATCCGCAAAAAAAACCCAAACCCCCAAAAACCCACGGGGTGTTGATAGATTTCAAGTGCATTAATTAAAATTGTGTTCAACCTATATTGATAGTCCATATTAAGTTAATATTAATATTAATCACAACTTTATTTAATACTGAATTGTAATTGTATACTTTGCGGTATTTCTTCGTACTTGTTCGGTCTCGATCGACAGTGTCAATTTGCGGCGTTGTAGGTAAGTTTGGCGCTGTAACTACTAATCTTTGAATTGAATCTGGAAGTTTGTTACTAGTCGTTACGGTTAATTGTCCATAAGAATACTTACAGTGCAATTTGTGATGAAAATAGGAGAATTTGCTGGTGGTGTTCGTCATCGTTAATATACGATAATTTAATCTTACATACTCTGTAATTAGTTTATAAAATTTTCTGCTTTCAATAAAACTCATGTAGAATTGTTTATTTATTTTTTTTTTTAAATACGGCCCGCTGAAAAGTGCTGAAGTACCCAATGTGGCCCTTGTGGCGAAAAGTTCGGAGACCCCTGCTCTAAATGATAAATAGCACACACTAGGCATGCAACTAGTGGTCACTGGGATGGAACAGACCAAAGGTTCAGATGGTTCCATCTTGCGTACTGTGGTTGGGAGAAGCAATGGGGTTTTGGAATAAGGCAGGGGTGTCAAAGTCCCTCAAGGGCCGCAATCCAGTCGGGTTTCAGGGATTTCCCCAAACAATATGCATGAGATCTATTAACATACAACGAAAGCAGTGCATGCAAATAGATCTGATGCATATTCATGGGGGAAATCCTGAAAACCCGACTGGATTGCGTCCCTCGAGGAGGGACTTTGACACCCCTGGAATAAGGGGTGGGGGAGGGAATCAGGGGAACATTGGGTACTTTTAAAGTTGGAAGGAGGTTCAGGTTCTTGATGGGGCGGGGATGGTTCTGCATTGTTTTCATGGGGGTTGGGAGAGGAGGGATTACAGTGGGGCAGGCGGGGTGCACAAAGGGTGAATAGGAGCCATGCCATTGTACCTTACCGTGGCACGTAAGCATGGGCTCACAGTCCACCTGGGGCAATGGAAGATTAAGTGACTTGCCCAGGAGCAGCGCTGGGCTTGAACCCACAACCTCAGGGTGCCAAGGCTGCAGCTCTACCCGCTATCTAGGCCAGTGTTTTTCAACCTTTTTTGGGCAAAGGCACACTTGTTTCATGAAAAAAATCACGAGGCACACCACCATTAGAAAATGTTAAAAAATTTAACTCTCTGCCTATATTGACTATATATAAAGTAATTCTCTTGAATAGGAATCAAATAAACACAAAGAAAGTATTTTATAATTACTTTATTATGAAATAAAAATTATAAAAATTATAAAATACTTTATTCAGTGCGAAACCTTTGCCTGTTTGGCTGAACACAAAGCTGATATTCTGGCTGGAATCGAAGAAAGACACACACGTAGCTCTTCATCAACAGCTCTCAGTCTCTCTCTGTATTTGGTTTTTATAGCATACAAAAATAGACAAATATACCCTCCATCCTTTTTATTAAACCACAATAGCAGTTTTTAGCGCAGGGAGCTGCGCTGAATGTCCAGCGCTGCTCTTGACGCTCATAGGCTCCCTGCGCTAAAAACCACTATTGCAGTTTAGTAAAAGGTGACCATATTGTAAAATATAGACAGCAGATATAAATTCAGAACTGTGCATAGTAAGTGAAGGGAAGTTTTCATCTCTGGGAATTTACCCAGTTAACTATTAAGTTATTTGGGCAAATTCCTTTGAAAACTGTGGTAATACTGCCTCCACTTTGCTAAATTTAAAATAAAATCATTTTTCCTACCTTGTCTGGTGATTTCTGGTTGCACTTTCTTCTTCTGACTGTGCATCCAATCTTTCTTCCCTTCTATCAGCCTGTATGCTTTGTCAATAGTCATATGTATATTTGTCAATAGTCATATGTAGTCATTCCCTCCCCCAACTTTTTCTTCCTCTCTCCCTGACCTTTCTTTTTTTTTTCTGTTTCTCTTCTTTCCTTCTGTTTCCCTGCCTGCCCCGTTCTTTCTTTCTCCCTGCCGTTCCCCAAGCCACTGCCACTGCCGCTGCCATCGGGGAACAGGACCCACCAATGGATAACAGGCCCCAAAGCCGACGCCGACGCATGCTCTCCCTGACGTCAATTCTACAATCGGAGAGGAAGTTCCGCCCAGCCAGGCAGCGATTGGCTGGCCCGAACTTCCTCTCCGACTGCAGAATTGACGTCGGGGAGAAGAAGACTTATCGGCTCGATAGATTTTAGATCGCCAAGACAAAGTGAGTCCTGGGTGATCGACTCACTTTGCCTTGGCGAGCTACTGGCGCCCCTGCCTCGGGCCCCCTGTCAGCTCCGGGCCCGGCGGCCCTGCGGCACACCAGGCAACATCTCGCGGCACACTAGTGTGCCGCGGAACAGCGGTTGAAAAACACTGATCTAGGCCATGCTCAAAAGTCCTTAATTTCACTGTGTTTAAAGATAATTTCATTCCTCTCAGCCCATAAATGTAGACATTAACAACAAATAAATCTGTAAAATTTCACATCGAAATTCCAATGGGTTGCTGAGAAAACAGTAAAAACTCTAGGGGATAACTTTTATTTTGCCTTATTTTATTTATTTATTCAATTTTTTTCTATACCGTTCTCCCAGGGGAGTTCAGAACGGTTTTACATGGATTTATTCAGGTACTCAAGCATTTTTTTTCCCTGTCTGTCCCGGCGGGCTCACAATCTACCTAATGTCCCTGGGGCAATGGGGGGGATTAAGTGACTTGCCCAAGGTCACAAGGAGCAGCGTGGGTTTGAACCCACAACCCCAGGGTGCTGAGGCTGTAGCTTTAGCCACTGCGCCACACACTCCCTTACCCTCTTTCCCCTTTTGATAGCACCCTCTACCTCAGACAGACGTGGAATTGAGAGGAAAGTACCCTTGGTGCTGCTCAGCGTCAGTCTAGGGTTACCTCAGTATCAAGCAGTTGCTTTCCCTGCTTGACATGCCTGAGGCCTGCCAGCTCAGTAAATAAACAACAGGGCTGCTCAAATCCGGCCCTTGAAGTCCACAAGCAGGTCAGGTTTTCAGGATATCCATAATGAATATGTGGGATAGAGCTCTGCATGCATTTGCTTCCTTAGTATGCAAATCTCTCTCTCTCATACATATTCATTGTGGATATCCCGAAAATCTGGCCTTGCCTGTGGACCCTGAGGACTAGAATTAAGTAGCACTGGCTTATAGCATTCGTCCCTGCCGTCTGTGAGGCCTTTAATCATTTGAGATGCAGTGATTACGATGTGTTGTTATATTGCACACTTTTCAATAAAGTTTATTTAAAAGACATTTTACATTTGCTGGTGTAATATTTGGTTCTACAGCTGTATAGGCTGTACTGTGTTGATGGAACTTTTATTTTACCCCTGTTGCATGGTGTAAGCTTTAATTGGATCATAGTTGCATTACATTAGTGATTTTTATTCCGCTTGTACCTTGCGGTTCAAAGCGGATTACATAAGAAGAGAACTGGACATTTCCAGGAGGGTACATTACATTGGAGAATACAGATTGAGGGTATTAGACTTAATAACATTGGAAGATAAATCAGGTTACATTACATAGTTCTTTTTACCACGCAATAAGCTGAGCTTTACACAATGCTAAGTGATCTAACGCAATTTTTTCGGGCATCTTAGAATGAAAACGAATGATAGCAGAGGGCCTGTTCTGCCAGGTTTAATTTGTGACTTACAGGCCTCAGTTTTCTATTTTCGGCTTCTGTCACCTTCGCAAGTAGAATATAAAAGCTATCCGACTGAGAACAAACTAATTTCAAAGAACATTTTCTCTGCCTTTTCTGTTCTGTGAAGGACACATATTCTGTAGTGATAGTCCATATCAATTAAAAGCGTTACTGTTCATCCATTGTGTATTAAACTTATGCCCGATTTTTTTTGCAGTTTTATTTTTTTAATATTGTGTTTTATACTGCCCTTTTCCCTAATGTATTAATGACTAATAGTATTCTATGTGATGTATGTGGATTTTATTATTTTATCTGATTTGTTATTTATTGTAAATCGCATTGAAATAAGATTTTGCGATCAAATCAAAGAATCTATTAAACTTGAAACTTGAAAAAATGGTTCTCTGCTGCTCTTGTGGACCTTGAGAGCAGCCATTTTGGAAAAGCTTTAGGATAAAATCATAAACAGTGGGCCATGCAATAAAATTCGTGTTATTTTTTACTGCAGCCTCAGCGCATGGGTTCTCATTGCACAAGTACTCTGTGACCGTCGGAACAGCGCAGAGCATTCTGCGCACTGGCCGGCGCTAAAAACCTGTTGCGTGATTTTGTAAAAGGGGGTGGGGGGATAGAGTCTGGATTTCTTGGGGCAGAGGGGCAGGTCTCCGTTTTAGTTTTTGTCTGCGTGTCTTTTTGTGTTTCTCTATTCTTTATCAGATGATGGTCTCTTCATGTTCTTGCAAGTGCTAGCATGTATCTGTGTAGGAATCTGTAACAGTACAGTTTGTTCTAGTTTACCAGTAATAGGTTAATTGGAGCTCTAGAATCCTGTGTAATGTTTGTAGCTCTGGTTTGGTAAGTTTGCTTTATAGGTTTCGAAGATGCCTGTCCAGGGTTTTGTGTTTATTGTGCTAAGTGGCATATTTGAAAGTAGGCCCTTGGTATCCAAAATAAAAATGTTCAAGGCTAATGGTCTCCACGTCCTGCAGAGTTGCCACTCAAAGAAAAATGCATCTGATTTAATCAGAGTGTCCGACAGTGGCAAGCGTGTGTATGCTGTTCCTATGTGCATGCTTCTCCTGTGCGTTTGCTGCCCTTCCAAAACCAGGTGGGAAACAACAGTCAGCATTTTTTGCAGGTGCTTCATGTTGCTCCATGTGCAAAGGCTGCTGGGAGCTGTCCATTCACCCTGAGGGAACAGTGGTGCTGAAAAGGATAGATCCAGAGCATAAAGCTAGGAAAATCATATGCTCCTTTGGGAGCCAGATGATCTTTGAGGGGAGGAATGCTGGTCTCTGACCTAACCTTCAGTAAACCTGTTACATTAGCCTGCCCAGTAGTCCTTGGGGATGTCCAGGTTGATGACCGGCAGAGGGCCCAATGGTAGCGTGAGTAACCAGGGGGAGTGAGTGACAGGAGAGTCCTCATGGAGAGCAGCTGGGGAGCTAGAAGAAGTCCTCAGGAAGAGTCCTCAGAGAGAGACTAGCTGGGAGATCAGAAGAATCCTAAGTGTGTGCATCTGGGATAAGACGACTGAGGGACTGGGAGAATCCTCAGTGTGTGTATCCAGGTAAAGACACCTGAATGACTGGAAGGGCCTGGAAGAAGGAGTAGCCGGAGGGCCCGGTAGAGCCTGGAATCCAGAGAGGGGCTCAGGTTTGATGACCGGTGGTGGGAATGGTGAAGTTTCCAGGATTCATGGGAACCCAAGAGGCCATGGAGCATAGGGACTAGTGGTGGACCACAAGAGTCAGGGTCCAAGGCTAAGGGGGTCTGGCAAAAGGAACCGGTGGGGGCCGATGGTGACCAGTGGAGAGGCTAGTAATGGCACCAGAAGCTGCCAGAGGAGCCCAGGGAAGCAGCCTAATAGACCCAGGGAAGCATTGGCCAAAGGTCTGGCGAGTAACCAGCGGAGAGACCGGTGGGGCTGGTGGCGACTGGCAGAGAGACCGGTAATGGCATTAGAAGCTGCCGGAAGACCCAGAGGGCTAATGAAGGGTTGGGAAAGGTCTGGAACCCTTAGAATCCGGGGCAGATGTGGAGATGACCAGGAAGAGCCTGGAGGGACTAGGTCAACACCCGTCGCTCTCTACTCCACTCTCCAGGTGCTTATGCTGGAATAAACACAACAACAACAGTTATTCAAACATACTCTTAAAACATATGACCAGGTCTTTACAGGCTCCTCCTGGTCATAAGAGTGTGTTTGAATAACTGTTGTTGTTGTGTTTATTCCAGCAGAAGCACCTGAAGAGCGGAATAGAGAGTGGCGGGTGTTGACCACTCGGCCCGATCACATGATCACACTACATCTTTATGGAATTCCATGCCACCTCAATTGTGATTAGAAAAATCATTTACCAGATTTTGTGCCGCATTAAAAATGCATCTTTTTGAAAAACCCACTACCCTTCAATTAAGGACATAAAAACGAAAGAGAACATTGGAAGTTCTGTTGTCGTTTCAGGCAGCAAAATTGGACCCCCAAAATTGCATTACTAGAATTCTATTTGCAGTATCAGATTATAGAACTTTCCGAAAGGAAATAAAAGCCTTGTTGTTCAGGAAATATGTCAGGAAGTGTTAATGCTTCTCCACAATATGCACTAAATTGTGATATCAGTAGAAATGACCAGTTTATCTCTTATTGTAATCCGGCTAGAACGGCAAGGTTAAGGCGGAATAGAAGTGGATAAATGTAATGCAATGTATTTTGTTCTTATTTGATTGTATACGCAAAACCTCAAAAAATCTAAAGTCGAAGTACCAGAAAAGCCTACTAATGAGATGAATATGAGGAAATTCTTTTCAAATCTTCTGTGTTATAGAGAAGTACGGTAAAATATTTGATGTAGTTAAAGACTGAGAGACCTCAAGTGTTCACATCCAACGGACCATGGCACAAATCCCAACAGATGGGACTCTTTGTGAACTATCACTGGTCTCGTATGTCTTTTCTTTTATCTCTCTAGTTTTTTAAATTTAATAAATATTTTCTCGATTGAATACTTTTGCAGGCTCATTATTTCTATTTATATTTCTATCATTTAAATTTCTCCAGAATTCTACTGTTCAACGGCTCCCCCTTCTGCTTCTATTCCTTTCTCTCCTCTCTTCTACCTTCCAAAGTATTTAGATCAATGCTGTCTTGTTAAAATGTTTATTTTATTTTTATTTTTCCTCTAACTCTACTTTTCACTTCTCTATTACCCTCCAGGTACTTTAGTTAGATTGTGAGCCTTCGGGACAGTAAGGGAATTTTTCAAGTACCTTTCTTATTTCTAATCTTAATGTATATTTTCTGTAAACCGCTTAGAACCTAACGGATGTAGCGGTATATAAGAAATAAATTACATTACATTACATTACATTACATTATAATATAAGCAACATATCAAATACTGCGCCTGGAGTAATATTCCTAAATAAGCAGGCTTATAAACTTATAAGGCCTAGAATACTTAGGCCGTGAACCTGTTTCTTGTTTTTTATGGAGACTGCTGTTAGATTGATACAAGAAATGGCTTGGTACTGGTATAAATTGGCCCTGAAGCAGTGGATATGAACTGAATTCCACGAAACGCTGGCCACGTTGGTACTTTTGTGATACACAAGCACTGTCTGAAGTTAAGTAATCTTTCTATAGCAACTTCTCGGTAACAGCTTAATGAAATAAGAAATTCTAAGAATGTTTGCTGCTGACTGGAATTGAAATTTTTCAGCTATGTCTCAAATCATATGAAATGGTGTAGATGAAAGGAATAAAAGTTGACAGAGCATGTTATAAATATATACAAATAAGTTAAATAAATAGCAGTATGAGTTTTTAGAATATTTATTATTCAATAAAATAGGTTAAAATAAATGATTTAAACTAGGAATATGGCCAATGATTGGAGTAAAGGAGCAGAGCAACTACGCCGATAAGTTCAGTCTGTGAATAGGCTCCAGTCCTGAGGCCTCGTCCTATACACATTTTGAATTAGTAATCTAATGCACTTTTTCATATATATGGGAATTGTTTGATTAATACGATTTTGTTTAAATATCTCCCATTAGGGAATTTTAGTGTAGCGTGTTAACTAGAATACTTAGGCCCAAAATTCTGTAACCAGCGCCTAAAGTTAGGCCCCTATTTCGGAGGCGCCTATCTAAATTGAATAAGAAGCTCAATGAAGCTTTTTAATCAGCGCCGATTGAAACAGGCCCCTATCAAGAAAAGCGCGATTCTGTAACGAGGCGCCTCTAAAAATTTAGGCGGCCTTCAAAAAAAAAAAAAAATAGGCGCTATGCACGTTAGGCGTGGCTACATGTTAGGCGCCTTGTTGCAGAATCGCTGCTCTTAAGCGTGCTTAAGCGCGCTTAAGCGCTCAGCTAGGCCCCTACCTTTTAGTCGTGCCTAGAGCGGGGCCTGTTTTCTTGGCCGCCTCCAAAATAGGTTCCGCTCAGCGTGATTCATTAAACGGCACCCAAGTGTGCTTGAATCGCGCTGAACAGCGCCTAATTAGGCGACTAACGTTTGGGCGCTTCTTATAGAATTTGTCCTTTAGCTTTTATCTAGGACCCAGGGCAGCTCCTAGCTATATAGAGTAACTGTTCAGTAAACGCGTAGCATTGCTCTGCTTTAACTACATCAAATATTGTACACTTTTCCCTCCGTATTCGCTGTGGTAGGGGATTAACAGAACCACAAATACAGAAAAACCGTGAATGACTTTTTCATATGTTATTCGCTGTTTTCTGTTAAAAACCATCGTGAATATGGTGAAATTGTGAATAACACGGTGGGAGGCCTGGCCTGTTTCTGAAGGAGAGGCAAAACACGGTGAAGAAAGTGCTGGGAATCGGCGATTTTCTCTGTAAACGCTTGGAATCAGCGATTTCTCTATGCAAGCTGATGTAATTTTGGGGGAGGAGCCAGTGAGCTAAAAACCATGAATAATCGAAACCATGAATGCTGAAACCGCGAATACGGAGGGAGAAGTGTACTATACTTCTCTATAACACCGATTTGAAAAGAATTTCCTCTTATATACATCTCATTAGTAGGCTTATTTGATTGTAAAGAGCCTCGATTTGCACTGCAACAAAGAGTGGTACATCAAGACCAATAAACGATAATCACAGTTGGAATATTTTTTTGTGTGACGCGTTATAAGAGGGAGAGCTCCTTTGCCGGAATATGGAGTTTGTCATGCAGAACCGGAGCTTCGGGGTTTATATTGGGATTCTGTCGAGTCCTTTAGGACAGTGTTTCTCAACTCTTTCCTGGAGCACCCCCTTTGCCAGTCAGGGTTTTCAGGATATCCACAATGAATATGCATAAACTTGATTTGCATACACTGCCTCCATTATATGCAAATTACTTTCATGCATGTTCATTGTAGATGTCCTGAGAACATGACTCTGGCAAGGGGGTGGCTCCAGGAATGAGTTGAGAAACACTGCTTTAGATAATCCAGACTACACCACACAGCAGAATGTATTGATTGATTGGTGCTATCAATTACTGTATCATGGAGGAGGAGGAGGAAGAAAAGGAAAGCCTAGAAGTTCATGCTGTCTTTTATTGAAAATTTTATGTTTAAATGTATTTAAAGTGCACAAAAATCCACAATGGCGATACAACTTTTTCTTCATACAAAACCCCCCATCCCCTCCCAACATAATAATAATTTATTTCTTATATACCGCTATACCGTGAAGTTCGAAGTGGTTTACAATAAAGATACATTTGACAGTACATGGGATAGAAACGGTTTACAATAAAGATACATTTAGTCAGTACATGGGATACAAGTGGGTTACAGTAAAGATATATTTTGGCAGTACATGGGATGCCAAGTGGGTTACAATACAAGTGGGCAAAGTAGGCATAAAATACAATTGAACAGAATATGGATTACGTATTCAATAGATGACTTCTTGCAAGAGGGGTAAGGTCCCCCCAAAAGGGCTCCCAAATCAGATGAAAACGCTTTCCCGCCTCAGAGTCAAGGTCCACAAATCTTTGGCATTCCAAAGAGGCCTGCACAAGCATCGCTGATCTCCACTGGCTGTAGGTTGGGGGACGCACTGGAAAGCCAACCTGACAGGATTGTCTTTTTGCCCAGTAGCATAAGTCGTGCAATAAACGCTGACATGCCTTTAGGTTTAGTAGAAACTATCATATAAAAACCAAACAATGATGTTGGAGCTGGAATCCATCACCTGCCCCACAATGCAGATGTAAATTGTCCCAGGCGACCCCAAAAAGACATTATAACCCAAGGTAGCCTGGTCCTGACCACACTTGGGACAACCATGGGCGTGCATGATTCTCATGCAGAAAGCCCGCATGGGTGAAATATAAAGTCTCAAGAGAAACTACAGTTGCAATTCCCAGTGCAATACATGGCCTGTTAATTTCCGTGAGTTTTTCAATCGTTGTAATTGTCGGGCAATAAGAGTACAATATAAGTCCTCCTCCCAGGTTGCGGCCAGAATCTCAAAGTTAGTGCCAGGTTGGCTATCTACAATGCCTGCGTGATGGAATCGTAAAGGAATATTCTGTTGAGCCGAAAGACTGAGCATCTCCGACAGTGTCTCCCTACAGCTTTGACACGCAGCTCCTGATTGGATAAGGCCCGATTTCCTGCACTCACGGCGCTCCGGCTGCTCTCCCGCTGCCCTCTTCAGGCTCCCCCATGAAAAACCATATTCGCGGTTTTTTGAGATTCGCATAAGGTTTCAAAAGAGATGAAAAGACCATCCTCCGCAAACAATTGAAACAAATAACAAGGTCTTATTGCAAATTTTAAAAAGGAGGTTGGGGAAGGAGTATGTGACATGGAGGTGGGCATGATGTGTGGAAATGTGGAAATATTTCTGTCTGGATACTTCACTGCCTCTGACCATCTTGGCGTTATCTGGGAGTAAGGTTACCATATTTCTTCCTGCAAAAAGAGGGCACGTATTTAGATGTTTATATACCACTTATAATCTAAGGGCTCCTTTTACTAAGCTGTGCTAGCGGTTTTAGCGTGCGTTGCATTGCCGCACGCGTTAGATGCTAATGCACGCATTGAGCTGGCGTTATTTCTTAGCGCGGGGTTCCTGTGCGCGGCAATGCAGCGCCCGCTAAAAACGCTAGCGCACCTTAGTAAAAGGAGCCCTAAGTGGTTTACATTCAGGTACTCAAGCAGTTTTCCCTGTCTGTCCCGGCGGGCTCACAATCTATCTAATGTATCCGGGACAAAGGGGGGATTAAGTGACTTGCCCAAGGTCACAAGGAGCAGCGTGGGTTTGAACCCACAACCCCAGGCTGCCGAGGCTGTAGCTTTAAGCACTGCGCCACTCTATAAATCCAAATGTAGTAAAAGTGAGCCAGGTATAGGACAATCAAGCCATTGTGACATCACTGATGAGGTTGGCTCTTAGGCATTGGTGGAATGAGGCATTATGACGTCACAATACCAGCTCTGGTTATCAGAGGCTGAAACTTTTCACACTCTTTATTTATTCAATTTTCTATAGCATTCTCCCAGGAGAGCTCAGAATGATTTACATGAATTTGTTCAAGTACTCAAGCATTTATCCCTGTCTGTCCTGTCGGACTCATACTCTTATGTAATGTACCTGGGGCAATGGGGGGATTAAGTGACTTGCCCAAGGTCACAAGAAGCAGTGTGACCATGACCCCAGCCCCACCCCATTCTGCCCAGCCTTGCCCCCCATACAAACCTCCTCCTTCCTGAGCTTGTGCGGCATCTGGAGCTTGCGCAGATGTGACATGATGACATCACACACATGCGTGCATGCATGGATGCCCTCCAAACATGGCCCCGAGCTCCTAAACCTGGACAAACTGTCTGCTTGATGAAAAACTACCCGGACAGTCCTCTAAAAAAGAACATGTCTGGTCTCAAAGAAGAGCGACCATATGAGGAAAGACTAAAACGGTTAGGGCTCTTCAGCTTGGAAAGAGACGGCTGAGGGGAGATAGGATTGAAGTCTACAAAATCCTGAGTGGAATAGAACAGGTTCAAGTGGATCGATTTTTCACTCCGTCAAAAATTACAAAGACTAAAGGAACACTCGTTGAAGTTACAGGTGAATAGTTTTAAAGCCAATAGGAGGAAATATTTGTTCACTCAGAGAATAGTCAAGCTCTGGAATACAGAGGTTGTGGTAAGAGCGGATAGCGTAGCTGGTTTTAAGAAAGGTTTGGACAAGTTCCTGGAGGAAAAGTCCATAGTCTGTTATTGAGAGAGACATGGGGGAAGCCACTGCTTGTTCTGGATCTGTAGCATAGAATGTTGCCACTCTTTAGGTTTTGGCCAGGTACTAGTGACCTGGATTGGCCACCGTGAGAACGGGCTAATGGGCTTGATGGACCATTAGTCTGACCCAGTAAGGCTATTTTTATGTACTTATATAGTAACCCTATTTGGGAGCAGACTACTAACTGGTAACAGATTGGATAAAATTAGATCAGCAAAGCAACTGTCCTAATTCCTTTCAGTTAGCTGTCTGAATATCATTGCTAACCAGATAGTACTTCTGGGTTGATGCTGAACCTGGATATTCAGTACTGGCCTGTATCCAGGCATTAGCACTGATTATCAAGTTTCATCTAACCATAGTGGTTGGCATTTTATTTAAAAACTGAGTACACTTCCCCCTCCCCATTTGTGGTTTCGGCAATCGCAATTTCACATATTTTTGATTTTTTGGGGAGGGGGAAAAAGAAAAAAAAAACATCGTTAAGTCTCCCCCCCGGCATCCCGGCCTTACCTGATGTTCTAGCGGGCTTTCGGGGCAGGAGCAATTTTCGTACGGTCCAGCCCCGTGCAGATCGCCAATAGGAAATGGCTGTGGGGAGTTCCCGTCGTAGTCCTAATGGCGATCTGCACGGGACAGGAGCGTAGGAAGATCACTCCTGCCCCGAAAGCCCGCTAGACCACCAGGTAAGGCTGGGAAGGCGGGAGGGAGGCGGGGGTGGGTCAGAGCCAGATATTCGCGGTTTTTCGCCATTCGCGGTCCGGCTCTGCCCCTATCCCCCGCGAATCCGGAGGGAGAAGTGTACTGTGGTTCAGTGGTTTATATGATGGGGTGGAAACCCGGGATGGAGCACCCCCCCTCCTCAAGGTAGTGGGAAAGTGCGTAGATCGGTTGCGGGATAGTATGCTCCCTGTGCACGGCTGTCGGCTCTACTGGTCCCCTGCTTTGGAACAGGATGTTGACATCAGAGGGGGCGGGGACCGGCAGCCCGCAGACCTACGACTGCTCCAGCCCGCCCCACCCCGCCCTTAGGACGCTACTGCTGTGGTTAATCTAATCTAGTCTTCAATTTATATACCGAAGGAACTCGATTCGGTTTACAATTAATTAAAAAATAAGGTAACACCTAGTAGATCGAATGGAAAGAGTACTATTAGTTAGGATTAGATAGATCAGGGGTGTCAAAGTCCCTCCTCGAGGGCCGCAATCCAGTTGGGTTTTCAGGATTTCCCCAATGAATATGCATGAGATCTATTTGCATGCACTGCTTTCATTGGATGCTAATAGATCTCATGCATATTCATTGGGGAAATCCTGAAAACCCGACTGGATTGCGGCCCTCGAGGAGGGACTTTGAGACCCCTGAGATAAGATATTTAAATAGTTGGAGGAACTGGTCTGGATAACTATTGCGGAAGCAACCAAGTTTTTAGATCTTTCCGAAATTGCTGTAACTGACCTAACAGTTTTAAAGAGTCTGGCAGTTTATTCCAAATTTCCACCAATTTAAAGGACAAAGTTTTGCTAAGTTTCCCCAGAACATTTAAGTCCTCTACAAGATGGAAATGATAATTTATAAATTGTAATCCTTGAATGATAGGATCTAATAGCATTCCAGCGTAGAGGGATTGCAGGATCAAATATTCCATAAAGGAATTTAAAAATGACGCATGTTAAATCTTGGACCCTAAATTTTCATTTACTGGTATAGGAATATGTTTTAAAATAGTAAAAAAAAAACCCCACAAAACTTCTCAAGGAAACAACCATCATTGGTTTGAAATTGAACAGTAATCTGATTATGACTTCTCTCCTTTCTGGAGTCTGCAGTGCCTTTAAACTTCAGTTTCACTTCTCCGTTTTCACGAGGTCTTCTTCATCATCAGGTGGCGAAAACAGTTGGGCCTGCCTTAATGTTTGTGACAGGTCTGTATCGCTCTACGCTTCACTGCAGCTGCAACAGAAAACAGGATGCATTACTCTCAAACGTATCTGGCTCCTGGAAAGAATTCACAGCTCTGAAAGATGCACCACCCCGCCAGTTCTATCACAGCTGCAAAAGAGATGGGTGGAAACCTAATTTGTGCAGAGGTGACGGGGCTGAAAAATTTCTCTTAAAGAGCATACGTGTTGCGCTTTGAGAATTTTGACTTACAAAATGCATTGCAGAAGACTCCTGCTTGTATTTGTTTTAAATCGATTTATCCCAGGACAAGCAGGCAGCAGCATATTCTCTACATGTGGGTGACGTCATCCACGGAGCCACCTAGCGGACATTCTCGCAAGCAGACTTGCTTGAAGATCTTCAAGCTTGCGAGTGTACCGCGCATGTGCGAGTGCCCCTCCTGCCCGATTCGGGGCATGCGTCTCCTCAGTTCTAAGTTTTCCGGGGAGCCAGAAGCCCTGCTCCCATGCTCTGCGCGAATTCGTAGTGCCTCTTTGCACCGGGGCTTGTTTTTTTTGTTTTCGGGTGAGTCGCTGTGCTGCGTGTCTTTGTTTTGTTAAGTTCCTATTTTTTTCTTTTTTTTGACCGGGTGGTCGTTTTTTGTCAGGCTACCTGGCCTCGCGGGACCGCGGCTGTATTTTTTCCTATGTCCCGGCCTCTGACCGGGTTTAAGAACTGCACTAAGTGCAACCGGGTGATCTCCATCACTGACCCCCGTCGTTGGTGCGTGGAGTGCCTGGGTGCTAATCATCGAGCTGAGTCTTGCCCGCGTTGTGCTACCCTCCAACCGCGGGCTCTTCATCGGTGTGTGGCCAAGATGCTTCAACTTTTTGGCCCTATGGAATCTGAGGGAATGACCTCGGCCCCGGTTGTCGGGGCCTCAGCTTCGAAGGCCTCGACCTTGATGAAGTCGCCCTCGGCCTTGAAGGCTTCGACCTTGGCTCCGTCTGTCATCCCGGCCTCGGGTAAGTCTCCTCTTCCTTCCTCAGGTGTGCCGGCGAGGAAGCCGACTCCGGAGTCTCTTGTGAGCGCCGCGTCCTCGGCCTCTTCGAGACATCGTGCTAAGCATGCCTCCTCACGTAGGGAATACTCTTCCTCAAGGTCGCCCCCAAAGGAGCGCACTGCTGCACCCCAACTCCAGACTCCTCTGGTATCGGTGCCTATGTTTGAGGACATGCTTAAGGCTATCCTTACCACGTAGATTTCCTGTGTTCTGGGTCAACTGGCCCCGGCCTCGACTCAGCCTCCGTCTGACCAGCCTGGACGTTCCCCCGTGGTTGCTCAGGGTTCGGCACACAAGTCTTGCCGATTGTCCTCGAGCGATTCATCTTCTCCTGATTCGAGGCATGAGACTTTCAGGGTGTCCCGGGCGGTCCCTGGACTATGGCTTCCACGTCTTCGAAGCCTATACCTTCTAAGCGGCAGTGGACTTCCCCCCTCGTCGGGGCAGGTCCCTGTCCGCCCGTACCTTGGGGCCCGTTGTGGTTTCATCATTGGACATGGACCCTTGTTTGACTTCTTCCCCGCCGATCTCTTCGGGGCGAGGGTTTTCTGCTTCGGCACCCGTCGAGGATTCACCTTTCACGCCGACTTCTCCGAAACTTCGGCTGGTGGTGCCTCAGACGCCAGAGTCCTCCCCGATTCGTCTGTGGCGGGGCCATTCTTCTACACCCCCGTGGGAGCTTAGCAGAGCCTCCTCAGTGTCCCGGGCTCGGGACTCAGAGGCCCCCGCTTATTATTCGAGGGAAGTCTCCCCCTCTTTCTCGGCTGCTCTGAGATCACGGTCTACTTCACGTCCGGAGGATGAGTCATCTTCTCGAACCTCCTCCTTTACCCGGTTTGTTTCGGACATGGGCCAGGCTCTTAAGCTTGATCTCTAGTCCAATTCCCGATATACTCAGGAGTATTTGGCGGAGATGGGGCTCCCTCATCTGCCCTGGGATGCTTTGCGCTTGCCTTTAATTCAGGTGTTCCGGCAAACTTTCCTCCGGAATCTGGAGACTCCTTATGCCATCACTGCCATTCCCTACAAGATGGAGTCCCGTTACTGGACGGTCCCGGTCAAGGGTTTTGAGAATGCCCAGCTTTCCCATCAGTCACTGGTGGTCGAGTCTTCCTTGAAGAAATCTAACCCCTCCAAGGTTTGCAGGGAAGGACATACGATGGACAAGTTCGGATGCCGCCTCTATCAGAACTCGATGATGGCAAACCGAGCTCTGAACTATAACTTTACCTTCACGTCCTATCTCAGGTATTGTGTAGACGCTCTCCTCTTGTTCTAATCTGACATGTCTACTCCTCGGAGGCAGGAGTTCCGTCTTCTCCAGGAGACCCTTTCTCAGCTCCGTCTCTATATGTTTCAGGCGACTTAGAAACATAGAAAATGACAGCAGAAAAGGGCTATAGTCCACCAAGTCTGCCCATTCCAAATACCCGCCCCCTGATTTCACTCCCTTGAATTGTCCTCGAGGGTCATGGCCTTTGCAGTCACTCCGGATTGTGGACATGGATCCCAACCTCCAGGATCATCTAGCTAGCCTCCCTTGTGTGGAGAACGAGCTGTTTGATGACTCCATCGAGGTTGCCACTAAATGCCTTTTGGAGCATGTGCGGTCTTTCGCCTCCTTGGTGAGGCTCAAGCCGAAAACTCCTCCAGCTCATCAGTACAAGATTCCTCTTTGGAGGTATCCGCAGAAATCTACTACTGCGTTCTCTCGCCCACCTCCACGTGGTGGGCTATAGCCCTTTTCTGCTGTCATTTTCTATGTTTCTAAGTCGCCTGAAACATATAGAGACGGAGCTGAGAAAGGGTCTTCTGGAGAAGACGGAACTCCTGCCTCCGAGGAGTAGACATGTCAGATTAGAACAAGAGGAGAGCGTCTACACAATACCTGAGATAGGACGTGAAGGTAAAGTTATAGTTCAGAGCTCGGTTTGCCATCATCGAGTTCTGATAGAGGCGGCATCCGAACTTGTCCATCGTATGTCCTTTCCTGCAAACCTTGGAGGGGTTAGATTTCTTCAAGGAAGACTCGACCACCAGTGACTGATGGGAAAGCTGGGCATTCTCAAAACCCTTGACCGGGACCGTCCAGTAACGGGACTCCATCTTGTAGGGAATGGCAGTGATGGCATAAGGAGTCTCCAGATTCCGGAGGAAAGTTTGCTGGAACACCTGAATTAAAGGCAAGCGCAAAGCATCCCAGGGCAGATGAGGGAGCACCATCTCCGCCAAATACTCCTGAGTATATCGGGAATTGGACTAGAGATCAAGCTTAAGAGCCTGGCCCATGTCCGAAACAAACCGGGTAAAGGAGGAGGTTCGAGAAGACGACTCATCCTCCGGACGTGAAGTAGACCGTGATCTCGGAGCAGCCGAGAAAGAGGGGGAGACTTCCCTCGAATAAGAATAGCCTTACTGGGTCAGACCAATGGTTCTCACGTTGGCCAATCCAGGTCACTAGTATCTGGCCAAAACCCAAAAAGTAGAACATTCTATGCTACTGATCCAGGGCAAGCAGAGGCTTCCTCCATGTCTTAATAACAGACTATGGACTTTTCCTCCAGGAATTTGTCCAAATCTTTCTTAAAACCAGCTACGCTATCCGCTCTTACAACAACCTCTGGCAATGCGTTCCAGAGCTTAACTATTCTCTGAGTGAAAAATTATTTCCTCCTGTTGGTTTTAAAACAGGGATGTCCAACCTGCGGCCCAAGGGCTGCATGCGGCCCCGTGAAGTATTTTGTGCGGCCCTGGTCGAGGGCGATGCAGTGTTTTCCTCTGCTGCCCCTGGGTGTTTACTGTCTTGCCGGCTCCCTGCTCTGTCTTGCTGCAGCGTTTGTGCAGCCCCAGAAACATTTTTTTTGGCCAACGTGGCCCAGGGAAGCCAAAAGGTTGGACACCCCTGTTTTAAAAGGATTTCTGTGTAATTTCATTGCCTAAATGCCTGCACCTAAGTTAGACACCCAGAGGGAAATCCTGTAAACGACCCCTTACCAGCACCTAAGTTAATTGGGAGACACCATTTGAAATGGCAGACAAGATCAAATTTAAAGCGCCTACAGGCACTTACTAACGCCACTATAGGCGCAGCTAATGCTGGAAGTGGCGTTAGTAGCTGTGAAGCACCTAAGTAGGTGCGATTCATGGCAAAGCTAGGCGCCCGAAACGTAGCCCTTGGAAACCCTGGCCTACATTTTGGGCCCCTGTCTTTCCTGGAGGCGCGATTCTCTGAATGGCGCTGCCGCCGTGATGGACAAGCGATCAGCGACTGTCGATATCAGCGCCATTTAGAGAATCTGGGCCCCAATGGCCCCCGATTCAAAAACAGGCGTCTTAACTCGAAACCACGCCCACGATCTGCCCATAACCACACCCACTTTTAATTATGCTCATTGCACTAGGTGCCTAAGTGTTGTAGAACCTTGCCTGCTGAGCTGGCACTTAACTTTCAATTAAGTCCACTTAATACCAATTAAGATGTATTGAGGGCTGATTTGGTGCCGATTTAGCCTATTACTCAAGTTAGGGTGCACTTTATAGAAATGGGTGGTTAGCACCTCATAAATAAGAGGCGGTAAGTGTTTCTGTACTCATTTTTTGTAAGTCTTGTGCCCTAATGGTAAAATTAGTGCAGGACCTGCAAAAACCAAAACCCTTTAAATATTGCTATGTTGAATCCAGGCCTAGTGCATGGAAAAGTCTGCTACTACTATTATCACTATATAGCGCTGAAAGGCTTAAAGAGCGCTGTACATTTTGACATTTAATAGACGGTCCCTGCTCAGAAGAGCTTACAATCTAACTTGGACTGACAGACACAACATATAGGGTTGGGGATGCAGAACCCAAAGTGAGAGGAGTTAGGAGTCGAAAGCAAAGCACTCTCAAAGAGGTGGGCTGACATTTATAGATGGTCCCTGCTCAGAAGAGCTTACAATCTAACTTGGACTGACAGACACGAAATATAGGGTTTGGGGATGCAGAACCCAAGGTGAGAGGAGTTAGGAGTCGAAAGCACTCTCAAAGAGGTGGGCTGACATTTATAGATGGTCCCTGCTCAGAAGAGTTTACAATCTAACTTGGACAGACAACATATAGAGTTGGGGATGCAGAACCCAAGGTGAGAGGAGTTAGCTCACTCTCAAAAAGGTGGGCTTTTAACTGGGCCTTGAACACTGCCAGAGATGGAGCCCACTGTAGGGATTTGGGTAGCTTGTTCCAAGCAAACAGCACAGCAAGGTAGAAGGGACAGAATCTGGAGTTGGCAGAGGAAGAGAAGGGCACAGATAGGAGGGAATTACCAGTTGAGCCGAGCTCGTGGGAGGGGGGAGGGGAGCATAGGGGGAGATAAATGAAGAGAGATAATGAGGGGCAGTTTGCATTCTTTAGTAAAAGGGCCCTCTAGGTCAGGGGTAGGCAATTCCGGTCCTCGAGAGCCGGAGCCAGGTCAGGTTTTCAGGATTTCCACAATGAATATGTATGAGATGGATTTGCATGCACTGCCTCCTTGAGATGCAAATTCATCTCATGCATATTTATTGTGGATATCCTGAAAACTTGACCTGGCTCCGGCTCTCAAGGACCGGAATTGCCTACCCCTGCCCTAGGTCTCCCTGCAGAAAAGGGGATCTGTGCTAATATAGCATGAATTAGGGGTTAAATAACACATCATCACAGCTGTAGCCCACATTGATAACTGCACCCCTGAAACTATGTAAAAATTAGTTATACCCTCCTAGTTTTTCTTTGACTAGAATTCTATAACATTGAGCTTTTGTCTTCTTATGTGTTTCAGAATATATATATATATATTTTTTTTTCAAAATAACAATTATAGAAATCTGGAAAAAAAAAAAGAGACTTCATTTAACTATTTATAAAGGACAGCGTTCTCGCTGGCAATAAACACGGTTCCCCATTGAAACCTGTGGCCCCAGGACTCGTCTGGTGAATATGTAAAAAGAGGCCACTCCATTCGCTCAAGTAATTCTTTTTATATTGGAATAATTGTGTTTTGAAATTGCAGCTGTAGGAAGGGAATGAAAAGGTTCCACCGAATGTTGTTTGCGTTCTCTGAATTGCACGTCCCCATGGCGCAGCTTGTATTTGCTTTTTCAGTAGCAGGGACTGGTGTCTTTGACACTAATTGTTTTTAATTTACATGTAAATGAGTCATAACCCTGTTTAATAGATTTACCTCTCAATTAATTCAGACCAGTTGCACAGGTTTTTAGACTGCATTGCCTTCTTTTTGTATTATTTATTTTTTTGGTTAATAAATGCTGTGTTTTTCAGTCTTATTTTAATACCATACGATAGTGTTTTTCAAGGCAGGTTCTATAATATTCTCTAGCCATACTGGTTGTTTTTGTTTGGTTTTTTTTTAATGTTCAATAATGTTTATGGAATTTTAAATCACAAATAACAGAACATCCCCATACCCACCAAGACACCAACCAATAAGAGTCAAGTTTATAAGAACATAAAAATAGCCTTACTGGGTTAGACAAATGGTCCATTTAGCCAAGTATCCTGTCTTCGCAGAGGACAATCCAAATCACAAGTACCTGGCAAAAACCCAAATAGTAGCAGCATTCCAGAGCTGAGATTGTGATGTCATAATGCCTCATTCCACCAGTGCCTAAGAGCCAACCTCATCAGTAAGGTCATAATGCCTTGATTGTCCTATACTTTGCTCACATAAGAATAGCCTTACATCTAGTCCATTATCCCGTCTTCGAGGAGGCCAAGCCAAGTCACAAGATCTGGCAAAAACCCAAATAGCAGAAGCATAAATTTATACATGTCATGAAGGCTGTTTTAAAAAATTTGAAATGACAGCAAATGCTGATTAAATGAAGCCAAAGGCAAAACTTGTAGTAGACCATCTAATCAGAGCCTGTGGCAAATATCACAAAGTGATTATGAACAACAGCATGATCAAGTGGCAAAATTAATCCATTCAAATCTCTGCAAACAACTGTTGGGGAGGCTGACCAAATGTCGATTTCTGCTTTGGTGATGAAAACTGCCCAAAATTCGGATTCAACCATGTTTTGGTTTCAGCTGCAAAAAAAACTGTAACTGTAACTGAAATTCTCCCCCAATCCAAAACAGCGACCACTGTCTGCCACACCCCTCCCCCCTGTCTCCCACTACTCAGATACCCTTCCCAGGCCTACCTTAGAAGTCTTGGTGGTCTAGTGGCCTAGTCTCTAGTTGTCTCTGCCCATGTTAACTCAGCATTCAAAATGGCTGCCGTGTCCTCTCTTCCCATCCCCCTGCTTATCAGATTCTTTCACTCACTTACCTTTTTTCCACGTTTCTTCCCTCCCATCCATGTGCTTCATTTCCTCTATCCATGTCCAACATTTTCTCCAGTCTTCCCTACCCTCGTTCATGTCATAATCTCTTCTCACTTGCTCAGCATCTGTCCCTTTTCCTTCCACTGTGTCCAGTAACTCCCCTCTCTTCTTCCTGACTCCCCCCACCCAGTAGAATCTCTCCCATGGTTACCTTCTCCCAGTGGCTTGTGGTGACATTTATAACAGGGGATTCAATAGCTGTGCTAAACCAGGGGTGCCTAACCATAGCCTTTGCCAGGTTGGGTTTTCAGAATTTCTACATTGAATATGCATGAGGTTTATCGGCGTACATTGAAGGCAGTGCATGCAAATAGATCTCATGCATATTCTTTGGGGAAATCCTGAAAACCCAACTGGATTGTGGCCCTTGAGAACTGACGTTGACCACCCCTGTGCTAAACATTAACGTATGAACCAAGGTTAATGCTGAATAATGTCACGTCTTGGACTGAGAGGTGCCTGTAACATTTGCCACTTCTCCTTTTGACTTCTGTGTTAATCTGAAGAAATGGAAGTTCTGTATCCCCAATACAGATAAGCAAAAAACAAACAAACCACAAACAACTTACAATGAAGGAACTCTACACATCAACCAGATATAAAACAATTTATTTCAACACATCAAACAATTTATGTACTGTTTGGGAACTTAAGACCTCAAAAACACAGTCCATGTTTCAGCTTTAAAAGCTCACCTTGAATGTAGTGGCTAGAATGGCTTATGGGCCTGGGTCCTCCTCTCTATGGTTTACTAGTCCAGGGTTTCTCAATGCATGGTACTGGGTACACAGGCCATTTATTGGGGGTACACAGGCTGACTGCCGCCCGCCCCTTGCCCTTCTGCCCACCCACTACATTTAATTACAGCCCCGGTGCTGCAACTACAGGAAGGGACAGGCTGGGCGTGTGCAGTGATAGCATGCTGCCGGCCCACAAGCCTTCCCCCCCACGTCAATTCTGACATTGGAGAGAAGGTCCTAGCCAGCCAAGCAGTGATTGGCCCTTCCCTTCCTGTAGTTGCGGCACCGGGGCTGTAATTAAATGTAGCGGGTGAGCGGTGGCGGTGGGCATGCGGCGGTGGCAGACCGTGGGGGGGGGAGGAGGAATCGGCGGCGGGTCGTCATGGGGGCAGGCAGGCTTTGGCATGGCTTTGGAGGAGGGCGGGAGGTAATTAAATGGAGCGGGTGGCAGCGGGTTGGCTTGGAGGGCAGGCAGGGGGGTGGCTTCAGGGGGGGGAGGGAGGGCATGGGCACCAAGGACATAGCAAGGAGGGAGAGAATAGAAAGGGACAATTGTTGGGCCTGAGTGCAGAAAGAAACAAACAGCATCGCAACCGCGACTACAGAGGTGCCTACCAGTGGCTAAAGGTAAAATAGGCAGGATTAATGCCCGAAGTATTCTTAGGCATTAGTAGTCAACTCTGTATTTGCGATTCTTGTCACAGACAGGCACCGGAAATGTAGGCCCCACAATTCCATAAATAGTGAGATTGCCACGCGATCGGTGCCGCATTTGTGGGGGCGGCTGCGGATCACTGCATAGCGAGGGTGAGTGGCGCCCCTCCCCCATCCTTTTCTCCGCTCCCCCTCCTTCCCGACTCCCCCTGCCCTTCTCGCGCCCCCTTTCCCTTCCCCCGTACCTTTTTAATTTTCCAAGCGCGAGCCACACCTGACGTCACTTGCTAGGTACAGGGGCCCAGAAGTGATGTCAGAGAGAGGTGACACCAAGGGAAGGGAAGGGGTACACACTCGTGGCAGCAGTAGCCTTGGAGGGGGGGAATGCGGAGTGGAAGATGGGTGCCGGTACTCCTATCAAGACCGTGCCCAGGGCGGACCGCCACCCCTCACCCCCCCTTTACAATGCCACTGACTGCACTGTTTATAGAATCCAGGCTAGTGTGTCTGGACGGCATCGGAAATGTTGTCATTTAAAATAATATTGCTCTTTATGAAAGCATGGAGATGGCCTAGACTTTGAGGTTAAAGTTTTACTTTAATTTTGTGTTAAGGATGCAAAACCTCAGTTGAGGACAAATAATTTCTTCAGCCCTAGCAGGGGAAATGGAACGCAGCAGTATCGAGGCAGATTTGGAGCTGGTAGAAATTTTTTTTTTTTTAAGATTTCAAAGCCTTAGCACGAACGGTGGCAGAGTAAAAGGAGAGACCCTGCAGGAAAATTTTGTGAAAAGACATCCTGGAGACAAATTTTTCTCTCGCCGTTTCACCAAATGTGCTTCCCTGTCTTTGAAATGGCTTTTCTTTCTTTAAAACAAAACAGTTCTAAAATTGGAAGGGGACAGATTCCGTACAAACGTAAGGAAGTTCTTCTTCACCCAGAGAGTGGTAGAAAACTGGAACGCTCTTCCGGAGTCTGTCATAGGGGAAAACACCCTCCAGGGATTCAAGACAAAGTTAGACAAGTTCCTGCTAAACTGGAACGTACGCGGATGAGGCTGGACTCATTTAGGGTGCTGGTCTTTCACCTAAGGGCTGCCGCATGAGCGGACTGCTGGACACGATGGACCACTGGTCTGACCCAGCACCAGCAATTCTTATGTTCTAAAAAGGGCAACAGCGAACTCAAGTGTGGGGATGGGAGGATTTTGACATGTTTCCTGTGTAAGGAAGGTCTGAAACCAAACATATTAGTTCCAACTGGTCGCCTGTTTTCCCAGTTGTAGATCAAGGGCAAAAGTCAGACAGCTAAGTTTGGATGGACATGAAATTCTCAATGCACCAATTCCCTACCAAACACAAAATATAAATACCCAGGCAGGAGGGGATCCTTCAGGCCCCATCAGCTGAAGATCTTCTCTAACAGCCACAATGGTGGCAGCTTGTGGATACTGCTACACTGCCAAGTGCCAGGGTCGGAAAACATTTTTGCTGCTATTGAAGAATTTCTTCAGCTGGGGGGGGAGGGGAAGCTTAGGAATCCCCGCCAACCACAGAAAGGGTGCTACAGTTTTGAGGGGGCCAAGCCCAGATTAGCTAGGTCCCTGCATACCTGAGCCCAACACTGGCTATGCCACTATAGTAGACAGATTGAACAACTGGGATCTCTTGGAGAGAGAAAGAAAGAATGGTTACTGCGGATGGGCAGACTAGATGGGCCATTTGGCCTTTATCTGCTATCATGTAACAATGTTGCTATAATCATAAAGTTATATGACCTCACAAAGCAGGTGTAAAGAGCTTTAGCCTATAGGAAGAGGAGATGCAAATGTTAAGAGCCTTAGCCAATAGGGAGAGGAGGAGATGGTGGATGCTGTGGATGGGCTAATTGGCCTTTATCTGCCATCATGTAACATAAGAACAGAACATAAGAAGTGTCTCTGCTGGGTCATACCAGAGGTCCATCATGCCCAGCAGTCCGCTCACGCGGGGGCCCACCAGGTCCAGGACCTGTATAATAACCCTCTATCTATACCTTTCTATCCCCTTTTCCTTCAGAAAATTGTCCAAACCCTTCTTGAACTCCAATACCGTACCTTGTCCTATCACGCCCTCTGGAAGCGCATTCCAGGTGTCCACCACCCGTTGGGTGAAGAAGATCTTCCTAGCATTGGTTCTGAATCTGTCCTCTCTTAATTTTTCCGAACGGCCTCTCGTTCTTGTAGTTTTCGAAAGTTTGAAGAATCTGTCCCTCTCCACTTTTTCTATGCCCTTCAAAATCTTGTAAGTCTCTATCATGTCCCCTCTAAGTCTCCGCTTCTCCAGGGAAAAGAGCCTCAGTTTCTCCAATCTTTCGGCGTATGAAAGGTTTTCCATACCTTTTATCAAACGTGTTGCTCTCTTCTGAACCCTCTCGAGTATTGCCATATCCTTCTTTAGGTTTGGCGACCAATATTGGACGCAGTACTCCAGATGCCCGATAGAACGACAGGATAACTTCTTTCATTCTGGTTGTAATACCCTTCTTGATTATACCTAGCATTCTATTTGCTTTCTTAGTGGCCACTGCGCACTGCGCCAACGGCTTCATTGTCTTGTTGACTATTACTCCCAAGTCCCTTTCTTGGGTACTCTCACTCAATAACAGCCCTCCCATCGTGTAGCTGTATCTCGGGTTTCTGTTTCCTACATGCAAGATTTTACATTTCTCTACATTGAATTTCATCTGCCATCTCATCGCACACTCCCCTAGTTTGTTCAGGTCCCTTTGTAAACCTTCGCAATCCTCTATAGTCCTAGCCCCACTAAATAGTTTGATGTCTGTGAATTTTACTACTTCGCACTTTGTCCCTGTTTCTAGATCATTTATGAATACATTGAATAGTAGCGGTCCAAGCACCGACCCCTGCGGAACACCACTTGTGACCCTCCTCCAGTCCGAGTAGTGGCCCTTCACTCCTACTCTCTGTTTCCAACCTGCCAACCAATTCCTTATCCATCTGTGTACGTCTCCTTCCACCTCATGGTTCTTCAGTTTCCAAAATAGGCGTTCATGGGGTACCTTGTCAAAGGCTTTTTGGAAGTCTAAGTATACGATGTCAATGGGGTCCCCTTTGTCCATCAGTTTGTTAATTCCTTTGAAGAAGTGCAATAAGTTCGTTAGGCACGATCTTTCCTTGCAGAAGCCATGTTGTCTTGTTTTCATAAGTTTATTCCTTTCTAGATGCTCCTCGATGGGATCTTTTATCAGTTCTTCTGCCATTTTCCCCGGAACTGAGGTCAGACTTACCGGTCTGTAGTTCCCCGGGTCACCTCTTGATCCCTTTTTAAAGATGGGCGTAATGTTGGCTATCTTCCAATCCTCTGGGATTACGCCTGTTTTCAGGGATAGATTACAAACTTGCTGTAGTAGTTCCGCTATTTCCTCCTTAAGCTCTTTCAGCACCCTAGGGTGAATTCCGTCTGGGCCTGGTGATTTATCAGTTTTTAATTTGCTGGGCATCATAAAGAAGGGCATAACAACCAGAACACGGGAAGTCATCATGCCATTGTATCGAGCGATGGTGCGTCCACATCTGGAATACTGCGTTCAGTATTGGTCGCCGCACCTCAAGAAGGACATGGCGGTACTTGAGAGAGTCCAAAGGAGAGCAACGAAAATGGTAAAAGGGCTGGAACACTGCCCATACGCCGAGAGGCTGGGGCTTTTCTCTCTGGAGAAGAGGAGGCTCAGGGGAGATATGATAGAGACCTTCAAGATCATGAGGGGCATAGAGAGGGTGGATAGGGACAGATTCTTCAGACTGAAAGGGACAGCAAATACGAGGGGGCATTCGGAGAAACTGAAGGGAGATAGGTTCAAAACAAATGCAAGGAAGTTTTTTTTTCACCCAAAGGGTCGTGGACACTTGGAATGCGCTACCGGAGGAAGTGATCAGGCAGAGTACGGTACAGGGATTCAAACAGGGATTGGACGGATTCCTGAAGGATAAAGGGATCGTGGGATACTGAGGGAGGAGCTGGGATGTAACACAAGTATAGAAAGCTAATCAAGTAATGAGTATAGAAACCAAACCAGGTCGTGCATGTGCAAGACCGGAAGGTTAGGACTTCGATAGGAAGACAGGATTTAAATGAGAAACCAAGGTGGCAAGGGAGCCTCTTCTGGTGATACAGACAGGTCGTGACCAGTCTGGGCCGCCGCGGGAGCGGACTGCCGGGCAGGATGGACCTATGGTCTGACCCGGCGGAGGCACTGCTTATGTTCTTATGTTCTTATGTTCTAACTCCTGTGTACGTCTTCAAGGTTCACTTCCATGGATGTTAATTTTTCTTCTTGTTCTCCTTTGAAGATTTGTTCAGGTTCCGGTATGTTGGATGTGTCCTCTTTTGTAAATACTGACGAAAAGAATGTGTTTAGTCTTTCTACCACTTCTTTCTCCTCCTTCACCACACCCTTCCTATCTCCATCATCCAACGGTCCCACCTCATCCCTAGCCGGCTGCTTCCCTTTAACGTATCTAAAGAACGGTTTGAAATTTCGTGCTTCCCTGGCTAGCCTCTCTTCATATTCTCTTTTTGCTTTTCTAACCATGAGGTGACATTCTTTTTGATACTTCCTGTGTTCTTTCCAGTTCTCCTTGGTTTTACCCTTTTTCCATTTCTTGAATGAGTTCTTCTTATCACCTATCACTTTCTTCACTTCTTTAGTTATCCATGCCGGGTCTTTTATTCGGCTCTTTTTTGCACCCTTTTCTGAATCTGGTGATATACAGATTTTGTGCCTCGCTCACTGTATCCTTGAATAAAGACCAGGCTTGCTCTACAGTCTGCCATTTCTTTGAGCTGTACCTAAGTTTCTTCCTTACCATTACCCTCATCGCTTCGTAGTTTCCTTTCTTGAAGTTGAGAATTGTCTCTTTCCCTTCGACATTCCTACTTCAACTTTGAACTTGATTATATTGTGATCGCTGTTTCCCAATGGTCCCACTACTTCCACTTCCTTTGCAGGTCCTCTTAGCCCATTAAGGATTAGATCCAGAGTGGCATTCCCTCTCGTCGGTTCTCTGTCAAGCTGATCCATGAAGCAGTCCTGTATAGCCTCCAGGAATCTGGTCTCCCTAGCACATTTTGAGTTTCCAAGACTCCAGTCTATCCCGGGATAGTTGAAGTCTCCCATAATAATCATGTTACCGCTTTTGCATTCTCGTTTCATCTCAGCTTCCATTTCTTCATCGGCAGTTCATAAGAAAACTTATCTTCAAATGTGCTCTGTCCTCAGGACATGGTTTAAATCTTAGCAGTCCAAATTATTCTCCTAGTACTGCTGACACTCTATTACCTGGGAGAAAAAATATAGAATTCCCGACAGGCCCTGTTTCGCACTTCTTGCTGCATCAGGGGAAATTATTGAACAATCGAGCTACCGCTTCAATGATTCTCCTTTAGAGAATAATTTGGGAGAATAATTTGGACTGCTAAGATTTAAACCATGTCCTGAGGACAGAGCACATTTGAAGATAAGTTTTCATATGAACTGTGATTGAATTTTTAAATGAGCATACTATTTAAGGAGTACTATTTAAAGAATATATTAGTTTTTCATAACTGGTTTTTCATACGGAGTTTTTGTAGACCAAGGATGTTTTTCCCTATGTAGCTGTATAATACAGCTAACATAGTTTTTTCTTTTCTCCGTTTAAAGAAATAGGAAACTGCCTCAAATTACCTTAGGTATAGTGGTGTTTCTGAATATATTTTATGTGGTGTATTGATTTCTCATATATTCAGCTTGTATTGAGCATATTTTTTTGACAATGTTTGTATAACCATAAAGCTCTATGACCTCACAATGCAGGTGTAAAGAGCCTTAGCCTATAGGAAGAGGAGATGAAAATGTTAAGAGCCTTAGCCAATAGGGAGAAGAGAAGATAGTGGATGCTGTGGATGGGCCATTTGGCCTTTATCTGCCATCATGTTTCTATGTTACATTCATTTTGACACCTTTAACAAGCATGAATTTGTCCCATCAGCAGTGGCGTAGTAAGGGGTGAGGCACCATCTTGGTGGGGACACATGCACCCGTCCTCCTCTCTGCCTCCCCCCCCCCCACTGCTGCGCGCATGCCCCCTTCCCTTCCCCAGTACCTCTTTAACGTTCCCAGCTCGTTCAGCAACCCCAACCTGCTGCTTGCGCCAGCTTCGGCTCTTCCTCCGATGTCACTTCCTGGACCCGCGGCATAAGGGGGCGGGGAAGAAGCGGATGGGGATGGGGCAGTTTGCTTGCTTACTTCAGGGGGTAATATGGAAGGGTAAAGAAGTACTGGGGTCAGTATGAAAGAGACCAATTCAGCAGCAGCCCCTGTACCGTACGAGGGGTGTTACAATAATTTATCTACCACAGTAGAAAAGAATTTTCAAAAAAATATGTGTTTTATTTTTCAATATAGTCCCCTAATAGTTCCATGCACTTCATTCACTCAATGGAGTTACAGGGAAATACTTTTTAAAACCAATAGGAGGAAATATTTTTTTCACTCGGAGAATAATTAGACTCTGGAATGCGTTGCCAGAGGTTGTGGTAAGAGCGGAGAGTATAGCTGGTTTTAAGAAAGGTTTGGACAAGTTCCTGGAGGAAAAGTCCATAGTCTGTTATTGAGAAAGACATGGGGGAAGCCACTGCTTGCCCTGGAATGTTGCTACGCTTGGTTTTTTGCCAGATAATAGTAACCTGGATTGGCACATTTCTGTGGACGTTGCTTCCACAAGCAGTGTGAGGGTCATCTTCAATGGACTCTCTACTAGAGAATGACATGGGGACACATTTTTCCCCGTCCCTGTGGGAACCCATTTTCCCGTCCTGTCCTGGAGAGTTCTTTTCCTGTCCCTGCCCCATTCCATGCTAGCTCTGTCCTCATCTGTACAAGCCTCAAACCCTTTAAAATCATAAGTAGCAACATTCTAGAGCTCAGATTGTGATGTCATAATGCCTCATTTCACCAATGCGTAAGCTCTGTCCTCATTTGCACAAGCCTCAAGTAAATTGTGATGTCATAATGCCTCATTCCACCAATGCCTAAGCTCTGTCCTCATCTGCACAATGCTCAAACGCTTTAAAATCATAAGTAGCAACATTCTAGAGCTCAGATTGTGATGTCATAATGCCTCATTCCACCAGTGCCTAAGCTCTGTCCTCATCTGTACAATCATAAGTAGCAAGAGGCACGTCCTATAGATAGTCAACCGGCGCCGGAACCTCTCCTCTTCCCCAGTGTATCATGGGACACCTGAAATCTCAGGAGGCACACAGTTTGCGATACACTGGATTAGAGTTATGTGATCTTCATATGGTGGAGACACCTGGTGACCTTTGATTTCAGAGTTCTCTCTGCTGCATGACCACAACCCAGGATCATTACCGCAGTGACCGAATCTATTTGGCGCATATTCAATGTGGACATCCTGAAAACCTGACTGTCAAGGGAGAGACCCTGCATTAGGCCTTCAAGTACCTGTGTTGAACTTTGTTTATTGGCATCTCAGCTGTTTGAGGATCAAGGAGAGTGTTAGGTGGAAGGTGGTGGTGGGGTTTTAGGAGAGGCCAAGATCTGAGCAGGGTAATCAAGGAGAGAGAAGCAGAGGACTCGCCCACTCAAGTCACCTATGTGTCCCGAACTGCGGCCCAGATTCTCAAAACTTTAACGCGGTGGCTAAACTGGTTTCCGACGGTTTAGCCTTCACACATTTTAGCAGCAGATTATCAAAACAGCTTATTGCGAGCTTTCTAGCGATCTCCGACACTGCCATGCAAATGGTCTCTTCAACATTGAAATGAGCACTCTGGTGGATTCTTAAAAATTGCCGAGCCATTCTCCAAGAGTGGCGTCGGCTTTTGGTGACCAAAAAATCAGCGACTGGTCTGGGTGTGCCGGTACACTGCCAGCACTGTTAAAAGTGCATTTTGTGGCTTGTGTTTTGACTATGGCTAAGAGAAAAAATAAAAAATTAGATGATTCACATAAATTTTATCCTATATAATAAAAGGTTAGTGGCGCATGCGCTTTTAAAAAAGCGTGATTACTGCGGCCGTGGTGTGTGATCCGTGGCCAAGTTCCATTTTAGAACCCGGCCAATGATCACTCTGGCCACTCCCCTCCTCCCGCCCTCACCAACCCGAAGGGAGCTCAACAGACCTCCCGCCCTCACCTCACCAACCCGAAGCAAGCTGGACCATACCTCCCGCCCTCGCTCACTGCTGCTGTCGCTGCCGCTGATCCTCCTCTTCGGGGCAGTCTGCGATCGTGGCCGGCTTTGGCAGGCCTCGCGGGCCGCTTTCCGGCCTCGGTGGCACATTCGCTCTGACGTACGGGATCGCGTCAGGGGGGAGCATGCTTCTGGGTTGGGGAGCGGCCTGCGAAGTTCGCTGGGGCCGGCCACCACGATCGCGCTCTGCTTTGAAGAGGAGCAGGCCAGAAGACGCTGGGATGGAGGGAGGGTAAGCAGGGGGATTAATTCAGGGGGCCAGAGAGAGAGGGAAAAGGGCCATGGAGAGATAGGGAGAGGGAAAGGGGCTGCTTTGGGGGGGAAGTGTGCTGGGGACAGACAGTTTTACTCTGGGGGGAAGACAGAAGGGGCCATGGAGAGACAGGGAGAAGGAAAGGGGGCTGCTTTGGGGGAGGGGTGTGCTGGGGGGTAGACAGAAGGGGCCATGGAGAGATAGGGAGAGGGAAAAGGGGCTGCTTTGGGTGGGAGGTGTGTGCTGGGGGCAGACAGCTTTGCTCGGGGGGGGGGGGGGGAGGAGAAGAAGGACACAGACAGCAGCCAAGGAGAGAGAGATAAAGAAACACAGACAGACAGACACTCTGTTCTAGCACCTGTTAATGTAACGGGCTTAAAGACTAATTTATATATATACAGTATATTAGGGAAGTGGTAAAAGCCCGCTTCTTGAGCGCATGAATGATACCTGTGTCTTATGTGTTTTGACTGTGGTTCATGATAAAATTTTAAATTAAAAACAAATTACAAGATTTACCTGAATTATAGGGGTCCTTTTACGAAGGACCCCTATAATTCCCCTTTTACGAAGGACCCCTATTAGCATGCGCTAGCCAAAAATCTACCGCCTGCTCAAAAGGAGGTGGTAGCGGCTAGCGCGTGGGGCAATTTAGTGCGTGTTAGGGCCCTAATGCGCCTTCGTAAAAGGGGCCCATAGTAGTTGTTGGGAGAGAGAGACATGTTTTATGCGCGCTTGTTAAAAAGCCAACCTTGCTTCTCCTCGCCTCTCTTCCTTTCATGCAATAGCTCTGGCATGCCTCTGCCGTAAGCTTATATTATGCTCCAGAAAAGGCTCCTGCTTAGTGCGTTGCTTTTCCCAGCACATGCGCAATTATTAGTGCCCAGTTATTGGAGCTAATTGGCTTGCTAGGCAGTGAAAGTGGGCTTGCAAATTGTATGCGTGCCCAAATTTACAAAACAAAACATGGAGGAACTGAAAACTCAATTCACAATCAGACCAAACAAGATTTCCAGTTTAAATGCACCAGGGGTAGGGAACTCCGGTCCTCGAGAGCCGTATTCCAGTCAGGTTTTCAGGATTTCACCAATGAATATGCATTGAAAGCAGTGCATGGAAATAGATCTCATGCATATTCATTGGGGAAATCCTGAAAACCCGACTGGAGTTCCCTACCCCTGAAATACACAGTGATAGAAAGCGGAAAGGGAGCTAACGAACAATTTAAGCTCCCCTTTCTAGTCTCAAATAGAGAGTTGCGCGGGGACAGAAATCCCACCCGTCCCCACCCGTCCCCGCCAAAATCCCACCCATCCCCACCCGTCCCCGTGAGGAATCCCTCCGTCCCCACCCGTCCCCGTGAGGAATCCCTCCGTCCCCACCCGTCCCCGCGAGGAATCCCCTCTGTCCCCACCCGTCCCCTCGAGGAATCCCCTCCGTCCCCACCCGTCCCCGCGAAGAATCCCCTCCGTCACCATCCTTCCCTATAAACTTCAGAAATAGTTATTTTATTTAATTATGCTACTGAATTAAAGGCTCTGGTAGAGACCCATTTACAAATAAGCAAAGAGACTATTAATTTGGAAATATTAATTGGGAAGAATACATACTTTGTAAATGGGTTTCTACCAGAACCTCTAATGTAAATATAAAATATAAATACTCAGCTGATGAGAACCCACAAACTGTCAGCTGAGGACTTCCTTTGCAGTTGGCCTGGGGTCCCTTTTGCCAAGCTTGGCAGGCAGCAGTAGCGTCCCTGAGTCACAGATGCTGGCACCTCAGTGGCTCATGGATGCTGCCAGCGACTGCTGCGCTTGGTGGAGGGGAGTTCTGACCATCTCTAGAGGAGGTCCTCTGCTGGCGGTGCTTGGGGATCCCCACCAGTCACAGCAAGGGCCAACAAGTACTTCAACACTGTAGAAATAAAACCAGAAATGCATTTCCTTTTCTTTTGAACACAAAACAAAGATATCTGCCATATACATTTCCCAAGGCAGATGACTCTATGCAATGTCACCTCGGTAACAAAATACAAAAATAGACAAATACACCCCCTCCCTTTTTACTAAACCACAATAGTAGGTTTTAGCACAGGGAGTTACGCTGAATGCCTCGCGCTGCTCTCAATGCTCATAGGCTCCCTGCGCTAAAAAACAATATTGCGGTTTAGTAAAAGGGAGCCATAGTGCAAAATATAGACAGCAGATATAAATTCTCAAAACAGACACATTTTGATCACTAAATTGAAAATAAAATCATTTTTCCTATCTTTGCTGTTTGGTGATTTCATGAGTCTCTGGTTGCACTTTCTTCTTCTGACTGTGCATCCAATCTTTCTTCCTTTCTTTCAGCCTCCTGTATGTTTCCTCTCCTCCAGACCTCATTCTCTCCCCCAACTTTTTCTTTCTGTCTCCCTGTTCCCCCTTCTTTCTGTCTCTCTGTCTGCCCCCTTTCTTTCTTTCTCCGTGCCCTCCCCCAAGCCACTCGGTTTGCTGCCACCGCCATCGGGGAATAGTCCCCAAGCCACCGCTGTCCCAAGCTTTCCCTGCAGAAGCGTCGCGCTGACCAGCATTCCGCTCCCTGACGTCAATTCTGACGTAGGAGAGGAAGTTCCGGGCCAACAAGGCATTTCTCCTCATTCCATCCAGCCTGAGCCCCATCTCTCCTTGATCCAGCATTTCCCTTCTGTGTCTGTCAGAATTACCATTCCACCTATTTTCCAGCATCACCCTTCTTTGTGTCCATCTCACCTATATCCGTATCTCACCACTTTTTCAGAATCTTCATTTGTCTCTGTCCTTGTCTTTACCCCATATTCACCATTTGCCCTTTCAATGTCTTTATCTCCCCCCCCCCCCACACACACTTTTTCAGCATTACTTCTATGTCTCTATTTCACCTCCTCTTCATGTCCCCTCTGTATCTCTATCCTTATTCAGAAGGTCCTGCTTACCCTTTCTCTTCTTTGTGTCACTATCTCCATTTTCAGCTTTCCCCCCTTTTCCTTTGTTAATGCACCCGGTAGCCAGAATCTTTCCACTCCAATCTTTCACCTCCACTCCGGCCCAGCCCAGTATGAAATATTTCCTTTTGTTTCCCTCCCCTCTCTCTTTCTCTCTCTCTTCTCCTCCCTCACCCACGAGTCCTGCATCTGGCCCTCTCCCTTCTACCTGCACCTGGCAACACCCCCCTGCTCCGCGGCTCTCTTAAGCAACTCGTCAGCAGCGGTGATCAAGACAAGCTGCCGACATCGAGGCCTTCCCTCTACGAGTCCCACCTTTGTGGAAAAAGGAAGTTGAAACAAGCGGGACTCGCAGAGGGTAGGCCCCGACGCCAGAAGCTTGTGTCGATCGTTGTTGCCGAAGAGAGCCGCAGGTAGAAGGGAGAGGGAGATAGGAAGGCTGTAGAAGCTCCGGAGCATGACACCGAACCCGGCCAGGATGATTTCTTTTTCAGGCTGCTGCTGCCGCTGCCATCCCCCACCCGAAATGACAAAAAACAGCCTAATGCCCGCGTCGGGAAATAGCCATGCTGAGCAGTGAGCTCAGCACGTACACGGATGAAAGCCTTGCTTGCTGATTGGTCCGGCGGCACGGTGGGGCGGGGCCGCCGGACCAATCAGCAAGCAAGGCTTTCATCTGTGTACGTGCTGAGCTCACTGCTCAACATGGCTATTTCCCGACCCGACGCCAGACTTGTAAGCTGCATGCTTGCATCGCCAGAATTTAGGTAGGTTGTTTTCATCCCCGTGGGAGTCCCGTGGGCAAGGGGGCGTCCCCGTGGGAGTCCCTTGGGTCAGGGGGGCATCCCCGTGGGAGTCCCGTGGGCCAGGGGGGCATCCCCGTGGGAGTCCCGTGGGCCAGGGGGGGAACCCGCGGGATCCCCGCGGGACCCGCGGGATCCCCGCGATCCCCGTTCCCGTGCAGACCTCTAGTCTCAAAGCAACGTCAGCTTTGTAGCATCTGAGGCGTTTCCCCCTATTGAGTTTTACTGGCTTGACGTTAGCTTGTAGTTATATGCTCATGAGGGGTTAAGGTATTGAGCAGGATTCCCAAATTTACATGCATAATTTTTAGTGCCGTATGTAGGTTTAGGGTGCTAAGATTCAGTAACTATTTAGTCACAATGGAAGTGGAAAGAGTAATAAGACAACAATATTTATCCATTATATACTACTAGTATTTTAGCCCGTTACATTAACGGGTACTAGAATATATGTCTGTGTGTCTTTATTTCTGTCTCTCTCTCCCTCCCGCTGTCTGTCTCTCTCCCTGGCCCCCTTTGTCTGTCTGTCTTTCTGTGTCTCTCCCTGCCCCTGTGTCTTTCTTCTTTTCTTTCTATCTATCTGTCTCTCTCCCTGCCTCCTATGCAGCGGCATTTCTCTCCCACCACTTCCCTATGCTGCAGCTGCAGCAGCATTCCCTCCCCCTCCATTGCCCTCCCCCCACACCACTTCCCTGTGCAGCAGCAGCATTTCCCCTACCCCCCCTTTCCCTTCCCGTGGTCTGGCCGGCTCCCTTAGTCCCTTACCGCCCCCCCTTCCCTTCCCGCGGTCCCGACAAACCTGATTCCATCAGCGTCTGCAGCACTCTACACACGCTGCTTTGGGGCCTTCTACTGCCCAGCAAATCAGAGCAGTAGAAAGCCCCGAAGCAGCGTGTGTAGAGTGCTGCAGATGCTGCTTCAATTGGAAGGTTTCAGGACCCGCAGCCCTTGCCGGACCCGAAGCGAGCTCTGGGGTTTTTGGGTTTTTTGAGTGGGCCCAGAAGGAGAAGCCTTGGAGCCAGGAATTAAAGTCTGTTGGGGGAGGGGAGGAGAACAGCTCCTCTCCCTTCCAGCTCCGGTCCGGCCCCCACTGACGTCGCCTTGGCCAGTTCACACTCCAAAGCTGCGGGAGACGCTGTGCTGTTGGGCCTCTTCTTTCTGCTGCCGCAAGCATGGGCCACGCGCATGCGCACTCCTACCTGCGGGTCCCTACAGCGCACGGAAAACGGGAGCACGCATGCGCGCTTAGGACTTTATTATATTAGATTCCCCCCCCTCCTTTACAAAACCAAGGTAGTGGCTGCCTTGTGGCAAATGCTCCGATGCCCATTAAATCCCTATGGGCATTGGATCAATTACCGCAGCAGCAGCCACTGCCATAGATCTGGTGAAATCAGGAGTTCAATAACTTTATTGAGATGGTTAGTAAGAAGTTTAGTTAAGATTTTATAGTCAACGTTCAACAGGGATATCGGTCTATAATTCTTGACTAATGTGGGGTCTCGATCCAGTTTTGGAAATGCTATTATCGTAGCTTCCGTAAAATTTTGTTGCTGATCGGGAAAGGCATGGATATGATTAAAGTGAGTAATTTCTTGGATTTTTATTGGAAGAACCAGTTCTTGTTTAAAGTGTTATGGTAAGGTGGGATGCTCAATTGAGTGTAACATGCGCATAGTGTCCTGTTGAGATGGGGAGACTTCGGATGCATATAGTTGAGAATAGAAGGATTCAAACTCATTCTTGATTTTTGTAGTATCGGTTAATGTACTATTATTTGAATCTGTAATAGAAGATATAAGGAGTCTTTCATTCTTTCTCTTGAGATATTTCGCTAACGATCGTCTAGTTTTGTTATCACCAATGTAATGGCCAGATTTTTGTAAAAATATTTCTTGGCGAGCAATGCCTGAATATTTGGAATTGAGTTCATATTTGAGTTTAAGGAGCTGTGGAAAGGCGTTTTTGTTCCTTATTGGATCATTACTGGATCTGGTTTCTAAGGCTTTGATGTTAGTTTCCAAAAGTTTAATGTGTGCAGACGTCTGTATCTTTTTCCAAGCTACCATCCTGATAATCTCTCCTCCCAGTAGCTTTATGTGCTTCCCAAGTAGTGGTGGGGGAGACATCAGAGTTGGGAATATTATTGTGAAAAAATGTGCTTTTAAATTTAGCCAGCCTTTCAACTAATTTTTCCTCTGTAAGGATACTGTTGTTAAATCTCCAGGTGCGTTATGAACAAGATGTTGGAAAGAAATTTACCGTATTTGCCGGCGTATAAGACGACTGGGCGTATAAGACGACCCCCCAACTTTTAGTTAAAAAATAGAGTTTTGTGTTATACTCGCCGTATAAGACGACCCCTTCTTCCGCACACCTTCTCCACCACCCCGGGTGCAGCACAGCCGACCAGGTTCCCTTACTTTTGTGGCACTTCCCCGACCGACCGACAACAGCCCCGGTCCGACAAACCTCCCTGCCCTTAACCGCGAATCTAAATTACCTTCTTACAGCTGCTGTAAGAAGGTATTTAGATTCGCGGCTACAGGGCAGGGAGGATTGTCGGACCCGGGCTGTTATCGGTCGGTCGGGGAAGTGCCACAAAAGTAAGGGAACCTGGCCGGCTGTGCTGCAACCGGGGCGGGGCGGCCGCCCCTCTCTCTTGGTACCGCGAGGCTACTCTCCTTCTCCTTATCTGCCCTGCCTGCAGCACAGAGCCGAACGGAAGTCTTCCCGACGTCAGCGCTGACGTCGGAGGGAGGGAGGGCTTTGTTTAAGCTTTGTTTAAGCCCTCCCTCCCCTCCGACGTCAGCGCTGACGTCGGGAAGACTTCCGTTCGGCTCTGTGCTGCAAGCAGAGAAGGTAGGGAGAAGAAGAGCCGCGTACATCCAGAAGACTGAGCATCCAGCCCCGCAGGAGCCCCGCGACCCTCGGAGGCATCCCCATGGGATCCCCGCGACCCTAGGGGGCGTCCCCACGGGATCCCCGCGACCCTAGGGGCGTCCCCGTGCAGCTCTGTAATGTAAAGTAAGTACATGTAAAACAGTACCCGGCGTATAAGACGACCCCCGACTTTGGGGAGGATTTTAAGGTACTGAAAAGTCGTCTTATACGCCGGCAAATACGGTAATAATAATGAGACAGGAGCGTGGTCTGATAGTGTAATAGCATGAATGATAGATTTACTAAGAAATGTAGTAAGAGTGGAGGAGAGGAGAAAATAATCAAGTCTGGCATATGAAGAATAATAATAATAATAATAATAATAATTTATTTTTATATACCGCTATACCAGAAGTTCAAAGCAGTTTACAACAGACAGAGTTTGAGATACAAGATAAAAATAATCAATCTGAAATACAATAACAGTTAAAAGAGTACATCAGTTAAATCTAAATTCTAAACGTTAGAGCAGTGGCGTAATTAAGATGTGGACAGCTGTTGGGAATTAATAATGAAATAGATAGAGCATGATTTGAGATTTAGAAATTGTCAAACAGACGTGTCTTCAGTAATTTTCTATACGTATGGTCTTTTTGAGTGGGGTTTAAAATCCACCAAGGGTCTATAACAGGGGTAGGGAACTCCGGTCCTCGAGAGCCGTATTCCAGTCGGGTTTTCAGGGTTTCTCCAGTGAATCTGCATGAGATCTATTGGCATGCACTGCTTTCAATGCATATTCATTGGGGAAATCCTGAAAACCCGACTGGACTACGGCTCTCGGGGACCGGAGTTTCCTACCCCTGGTCTATAAGATCGAAGTTAGTAACCATAGATTGTATCTCAGAGTTTTAGATTTAAACGAACGGCGGAGTGAGATTCGGTCTAGGAACAAATCTAGTGGTTGATTATAATCTCCTCCAATAATCAAGGGGGAAGGCAGAGTACGGTATCAATGCTGTTTGTAAGGATCTAAAGAAATCAGGCGAATCTGAAACTGGTGCATATATGTTAATTAGGGTGAAGGGTTTATCTTGGTTCATAGACAGTAACGCGGAAGACAAAGGCATGCGCCGACAACTGAGCGCAAGATGGAGGTGCGCGCCGAAGAAAAAGACTGTTTTTAGGGGCTGCGACGGGGGTTTTTGTTGGGGAGCCCCCCCCCCACTTTACTTAATACAGATCGCGGCGGCGTTGTGGGGGGTTGTAACCCCCCACATTTTAGTGAAAACGTAACTTTTTCCCTAAAAACAGGGAAAAAGTTAAGGTTTCAGTAAAATGTGGGAGGTTACAACTCCCCAAACCCCCCACAACGCCCCCACAATGCGGCGCGATCTGTATTAAGTAAAGTGGGGGGTTCCCCCCCACACTCCCCGTCGTAGCCCCTAAAAACAATCTTTTTCTTCGGCGCGCGCCTCAGCGCTGCGCTCAGTTGTCTGCTCGTGCCTTTGTCTCGGCGCGCTTTTGACCTGACACCGTTTATCTTGAATCAAAACATGTAGTAAACACCATCTACCCTCGTTATCTGCTGATTGAGATAGAATCTGGATCGGTAAAGATGTTCTAATATAAATGGAAACTCCATTTTTTTTTTCCTGCTGGCAGGAGAAAAAAAAGGAGGGGAATAACCCTTAAACATGGTTTTGGCAATATCAGAAGCTGAAAGGCAGGTCTCCTGAAACATTAATATGTCGGGAGCTTGAGAGTGAATATAGTTTGCAATTTTCTTACGTTTTATACAATTATTCATTCCATTGACATTGAATGATAAGATATGTATATCTAGCATTCAAATCCTAAAGGAGAAACAAAGTTCAGTAACATCTGAAATAGAAGCTGTGAAGAAAAGGAAATAGTTATACTATAATAAACCACCAACAAAGACACATAGAAAACCCAATAAGGTTAGCAATGAAAAATATATGGGTGGGATTGAAATTGAAATTTGGATGTATCCGTTTCAAGGCATTATTTGGCTGAGCTCCTGAATATCTTTCCTCTCAGTTTAAAGTATACAATTCTAACAGAAATACTCAAAATAACAACATCTTTATGTATCCATCTTTAAAATCTGTTCGATATAAGAGATTTCATGAACAAACGTTTGCTTTCCAGGCAGGGAAAATGAACGCTTGGTTGAGCTCTCTTATTCCTTTAGCCTAGTGGTTCCCAAACCTGTCCTGGGGGACCCCCAGCCAGTCAGGTTTTCAAGATATCCCTAATGAATATGCATGAGAGAGATCTGCATACCTGTCACTTCCATTATATGCAAATCTCTCTCATGCATATTCATTAGAGATATCTTGAAAACCTGATTGGCTGGGGGTCCCCCAGGACAGGTTTGGGAACCACTGCTTTAGCCGAATCTTACTATTCTTTTAGGAAGGTATTAAAAAATAAATTATTCAAAAAAAAAAGTGAAACTTGAACTTTTTAAACTGTTTCGTATCCTTTACTGAAAGTATAGCGTTCATTCTTATATAAATTTGATGGGTTTTTCAATTGTTTTTATGCATCACTGAATGTCCAGTGTTCTTTTTATGTAAACCGCTCAGAACTTATGGCAGGGCGGTATATAAGAATAAAGTTTATTATTATTTTTTGTAAAAGGAGCCCTAAGTGAGGAGTGGCCTAGTGGTAGAGCTGCTCCCTCTGTACCCAGAGGTTGTGGGATCAAATCCCTGGGCTGCTCATCGTGATCCTGGGCAAGTCTCCTCCATTGCCCCAGGTAAAAAATAGGTACCTTTACATACTTTATGTAAGCCATTTTCAGTGTGGTTGTGTAACTATAAAGGCAGTATAAGAGGGTGCTGGAAAGTTCTCAGCCCAACCAAGAAGAGAATGATGTGGATATGGTTCAATCAGTGGTTCTGCATAGTGGCACTACAGTGGCAAAACAATATTCAGAATTTAGGAAGTTGGTTGGTTGGGTTGAGAACTTTTCCGCATCCCCTTCGTATATAATAGGACAATAAAGCCATTGTGACCTCACTGATGAGGCTGGCCTTTATTGGTTAAATGAGGCATTATGACATCACAGTCTCAGCTCTGGTTACCAGAGACTGAAACTCTTCACACTACCAGAGGGTGCTGGAAAGTTCTCGGCCCAACCAAGAAGAGAATGACGAGGATGTGGTTCAATCAATGATCCGAAACAATGTCAAAAAACAGAGAATTTTGTTTCTGCAAAATTGGCACTTGATGAAATAAGATGATAATCTTTTCAGCAACAGGGGCAAAATCACGCTCAGAATTTAGGAAGTTGGTTGGTTGGGCTGAGAACTTTGCAGCACCCTCTCGTAAGTCCCTTTCCCTAAATAAAAGTGTACATAGAGGACGGGAGATAATAATAATAATACCATGTCGGTAAATCTACAAAGCAGCACCCTTTAAATTCAATTTAAATTCTGTCAAAAGTTTTTTCATATATATCTGGCTTATTCTAGGAGAAGAATTTACCACATGAACAGAAAAAGGTTGGATGAGATTATGGTGTCTGTCAGTGGCTTAGCGAGGGCGAGAGGCACCCGGGAGCGGTGGCGCTCCTCCCCTGCCCTTGCCTCCACCCCCTGCTCCTTCCCCGATCCCACATGTCGTGCACCCCCCTTCCGTCCTTCCGTCTAGTTGAAGTTGTCGCTTGTGGCGGTCAACAACGTGCTCCTCGCGACCCCGGCTTTCCCTCTAATGCCACTTACTATGCGCGGCACCCGGAAGCGACGTCGGCGGGAGAGCCGAAGGGGTCGTGAAAGGCACGTTGTTGACCGTTGTGAACAACTTCTTCAACTAGAGGTATGGGAGAAGGGAAGGGCGGCGTGCGCGTGGAGGGGAGGAGTGAGAAAGGCGGGAAGGAGAGGTGTTGGTGCCCGCTTACTAAGCCAGCACTTCAGTTCCAGCCCAGTATTGAATCATTGGCGGCAAGTATATTTTTAAAATGCTAGTTGTGGCATTTCAAAGAAATACATATATTCAGCATTGCCTTGAAGATGGGTGGTAGTGCTGACTATACCTGAAAAATGCTTGCTGCCAGCCAATTGTGCCAGTATATATATAACTAACTTCATCTATCTATCTATCCTTCTATCTATCTATATGTATAGCTAGCTATTTATCAATTGATAGATAGATAGACAGATACCGTATTTACCCCAAAATAAGACCTAACCGGAAAATAAGCCCTAGCATGATTTTTTTCAAGGTGCTCGTAATATAAGCCCTTCCCCAAAAAATAAATCCCAGTTAAGATTGGCCCCCAAAGCCCCCTCCCCAAATGTTCACCGCAGGAGTAGTGCCCAGTTCCTCCTGCCGCTGGCCCTATCATCTCCTGAACCCCACCAAACACTCCCCTACTCCACCTCGACACTCCCTGACTTCACCCCCGACACTCCTAGACACCCACACATCCCTGACTCCACCCCGAACCCCCCCTCCCCGTATCTTTATCTGATGGCCGGCAAGAAAGATGCCCACTCCCATAGGAGGGGTCTTAAGGCACCTAGGCTAACTGGAGACCTAGGCCTCCTTCTTGGTACATGACCAATTGGAATACAGGCACAGTGCACTTGATTTAATGGTAGATTTAAAGGGAATAATACCGGTATTTTGACCCCCAGAAAAAAATAAGATATCCCCTGAAAATAAGCCCTAATGCGTCTTTTGAAGCAAAAATGAATATAAGACCCGGTCTTATTTTCAGGAAAAAATGGTAGACAGATAGATAGATAGATTTCATTACCAAATCTCTCTCTCTTTAGGACTGAATTTACCTTTGTCTCTAAGGAAAAAGTTGTGAATATTGTTCGCAGAACTAGTGTTGCTTGATCCTTGCTTCTCTTCCTAAATTTGTTTGACTTCCATGGTGTTGTCATTGAGCTCACCGTCACTCACCGCCAGAGTGCCGCCTCACTGCTGCCACTGATTCGGAGGGGGGGGGGGCACAGGCGCACCTGCCAGCATCTTCCCTCTTGCCTGCTCACCCGCCCACCGCGGCTCCTCTCTCCAAAGGGCTGGGGACCACGGGCGGGCAGCCTGCAGACAGGAGGTTGCCTAAATGCACCAAGCTTCCCCAGGGGGGGGAACGGCAAGCGACGGCGAGGAGGGAGTCAGAGCAGGCCGCAGAGACTGTCGGTGCCTGCAGGCCGCGGCGGCTTCAGGCAAATGTCGGTGGAGGTAAGGGTTGCTGCTGGACATGGGAAGAGGTGCCGATGGACGGGGGGGGGGGGCAAAAAAAGGAAGGGAGGCCTACTGCTGGGCAGAGGGAGTAGAAAAGAGGTGCTGCTGGACAGGGGGGCAGGAAAAGGAAGGGAGGCCTACTGCTGGACAGGGGGAACAGAAAAGAGGTACTGCTAGACAGGGGAAGAAGTGCTGATGGACCGGGGGAGGGGCAAAAATAGGAAGGGAGGCCTACTGCTGGACAGGGGGAGTAGAAAAGAGGTGCTGCTGGACAGGGGGGGCAGAAAAAGAAAGGGAGGCCTACTGCTGGACAGGGGGAACAGAAAAGAGGTACTGCTGGACAGGGGAAGAGGTGCTGATGGATGGGGGGAGGGCAAAAAAAGGAAGGGAGGCCTACTGCTGGACAAGGGGAGCAGGAAAGAGGTGCTGCTGGACAGGGGGGAGTTAAAACAAAGGGAGATGGGCTGCTGCTGGATAAGGGGAGCAGTGAAGGGATGGTGGTGGACACAGGGGAAGAAAAAGGAAGGGAGAATGGACAGGGGGAGCAGGCAAGGGGTGGTGGTGGACAGCCGAGGAAAAAGAAAGACAGAATGAAAGAAATACAGAAATAGGCTAAGGAGAGAGAGAGAGAGAGAAAGAAATAAATACAGACACACACACACATATTCTAGCACCCGTTAATGTAACGGGCTTAAAGACTAATATATATATATAAAATCGGATGTATCTGTGTGTGTGTGTGTGTATGTATGTTCCAACATAACTCTGAAACGCATAGAGAGATTTCAACCAAACTTGGTATACATATCACTTACTATCTGAGAAAAAATACTGTGGTGATGGGAAGGGGGTGACATGTAAAAATTCTCAAAAACGACAGATATTAGTGTCTAACCCATAGTTTTCGGCCTAGCCGAGATGATGTTCCAACATAAATCTGGAACACATGCAGAGATTTCAACCAAACCTGGTATACATATAACTTACTATCTGTGGGGGGTGGGAAGGGGGCGACATGTAAAAAATTATCAAAAACGACAGATGATTGGGATAAATAAATATCCGTGCAACGCCGGGTAATGAGCTAGTAGGTAATATACGGTATGTAAATTTTTAAATAAATAAATGCATGAATGAGCTTATTCCACAACATGGCGCCTTATTTCTGGGAATGCTGTTGACCTCGCCTATGTCCACGCCCCCTTTTCAGTTGCATTTAGGCATGCATTTTATAGAACAGGGCAGGTCTGTGTGTACACCCAAACGAGTGCCAATTAACACCAATTACCGATTCTTAACAGCTCCTTAACTGATTAGCTGATCCACACCCAAATCTGTGCCACCTATATGGAATCTGTTGGTAGGTGTACATGGAAAAGACTGTTACAAGTTGGCTATGCCGTTTTGAACTGATGTTTTCTGACAGTAAGGCTTCATAGTAACATAGTACATGACGGCAGATAAAGACTCGAATGGTCCATCCAGTCTGCCCAACCTGATTCAATTTAAATTTTTTTTTTTTTTCTTCTTAGCTATTTCTGGGCGAGAATCCAAAGCTTTACCCTGTACTGTGCTTGGGTTCCAACTGCCGAAATCTCTGTTAAGATTTACTCCAGCCCATCTACACCCTCCCAGCCATTGAAGTCCTCCCCTGCCCATCCTCCTCCAAACGGCCATGCACAGATACAGACCGTACAAGTCTGCCCAGTAACTGGCCTAGTTCAATCTTTAATATTATTTTCTGATTCTAAATCTTCTGTGTTCATCCCACGCTTCTTTGAACTCAGTCACAGTTTTACTCTCCACCACCTCTCTCGGGAGCGCATTCCAGGCATCCACCACCCTCTCCGTAAAGTAGAATTTCCTAACATTGCCCCTGAATCTACCACCCCTCAACCTTAAATTATGTCCTCTGGTTTTACCATTTTCCTTTCTCTGGAAAAGATTTTGTTCTACGTTAATACCCTTTAAGTATTTGAACGTCTGAATCATATCTCCCCTGTCTCTCCTTTCCTCTAGGGTATACATATTCAGGACTTCCAGTCTCTCCTCATACGTCTTCTGGCGCAAGCCTCCTATCATCTTCGTCGCCCTCCTCTGGACCGCCTCAAGTCTTCTTACGTCTTTCGCCAGATACTGTCTCCAAAACTGAACACAATACTCCAAGTGGGGCCTCACCAATGACCTGTACAGGGGCATCAACACCTTCTTCCTTCTACTGACTACGCCTCTCTTTATACAGCCCAGAATCCTTCTGGCAGCAGCCACTGCCTTGTCACACTGTTTTTTCGCCTTTAGATCTTCGGACACTATCACCCCAAGGTCCCTCTCCCCGTCCGTGCATATCAGCTTCTCTCCTCCCAGCATATACGGTTCCTTCCTATTATTACTCCCCAAATGCATTACTCTGCATTTCTTTGCATTGAATTTTAGTTGCCATGCATTAGACCATTCCTCTAACTTTTGCAGATCCTTTTTCATATTTTCCACTCCCTCTTCGGTGTCTACTCTGTTACAAATCTTGGTATCATCTGCAAAAAGGCACACTTTTCCTTCTAACCCTTCAGCAATGTCACTTACATACATATTGAACAGGATTGGCCCCAGCACCGAACCCTGAGGGACTCCACTAGTCACCTTTCCTTCCTTCGAGCGACTTCCATTAACCACCACCCTCTGGCGTCTGTCCGACAGCCAGTTTCTGACCCAGTTCACCACTTTGGGTCCTAACTTCAGCCCTTCAAGTTTGTTCAACAGCCTCCTATGAGGAACTGTATCAAAGGCTTTGCTGAAATCCAAGTAAATTACATCTAGCATATGTCCTCGATCCAGCTCTCTGGTCACCCAATCAAAAAATTCAATCAGGTTCGTTTGGCACGATTTACCTTTTGTAAAGCCATGTTGCCTCGGATCCTGTAACCCATTAGATTCAAGGAAATACACTATCCTTTCTTTCAGCAACACTTCCATTATTTTTCCAACAACTGAAGTGAGGCTCACCGGCCTGTAGTTTCCTGCTTCATCCCTGTGACCACTTTTATGAATAGGGACCACATCCGCTCTCCTCCAATCCCCAGGAATCACTCCCGTCTCCAGAGATTTGTTGAACAAGTCTTTAATAGGACTCGCCAGAACCCCTCTGAGCTCCCTTAGTATCCTGGGATGGATCCCGTCTGGTCCCATCGCTTTGTCCACCTTCAGTTTTTCAAGTTGCTCATAAACACCCTCCTCCGTGAACGGCGCAGAATCTACTCCATTTTCTCATGTAACTTTGCCGGACAATCTCGGTCCTTCTCCAGGATTTTCTTCTGTGAACACAGAACAGAAGTATTTGTTTAGCACATTTGCTTTCTCCTCATCACTCTCCACATATTTGTTCCCAGCATCTTTTAGCCTAGCAATTCCATTTTTTATCTTCCTCCTTTCACTAATATATCTGAAAAAATTTTTATCTCCCTTTTTTACATTTTTAGCCATTTGTTCTTCCGCCTGTGCCTTCGCCAAACGTATCTCTCTCTTGGCTTCTTTCAGTTTCACCCTGTAGTCCTTTCTGCTCTCCTCTTCTTGGGTTTTTTTATATTTCATGAACGCCAACTCTTTCGCCTTTATTTTCTCAGCCACTAGGTTGGAGAACCATATCGGCTTCCTTTTTCTCTTGTTTTTATTGATTTTCTTCACATATTTCTTCACGTATTTATTTTGCGTTCGTGTCTGTGTTTTTCAAAATGTGTGTATTTTACTAATTGAATGAACGAAAAGGATAGAGTGGAACAAAACGAAATGTAGATAGCCCTTTAGTTTGGCTCGGATAAGAAACGACACGAAGCCGCCTATCCTTTGCGTTACAGCACATTTGAGATTTTTCAGGTCAGTATTCAAATCACCATACTTTAAAAAGCATTCAGCAGGACAGAAGACATTTTTAGATCATTCTAAATATACGAGCAATCTCAACACAAGATTAACAAACAGTTGGGTTTTTAACATTTTCTTAAAATTCATCCTAGTGGTACAGAAACGGAAGATTCCTGGCAGGGCATTCCAAAGCTTTACACCCGCTACCAACAACATGGCCGCACCAATCTTAATATGGGAGATTGGCAGCCTACCCTCTGAACATAATCTCATACTAGTTTCTGATCTCAAACTTCTTTTAGGCCGATAGATTAAAAAAAAAAAAATCCTTGAGAGACAGTAGGAGAGACATGGGACAAAACCTGATGGATTCTGGAAAGAATTTTGAATTGGACTCTTTGCTGCATTATCATTTACACCAGGCTGCAACAGGTGTAAATGCCGCAACCCAATGTCAGGTGTGAGATCTGCATTAAACTAAGTTTTTGTGCGAAGAGTGTCCCGTGCTGAATGATCTAGTAGTTTAGTGCGGATCTTCCCAATGCCTAACCTTGGGCGCCATTTATAGAAGCTCCTCCTCCTCTCCCCCCCTCCCCCGGCTACATTCTGCCATCGGTGAGTGGACAAAAATATGTCAAAAGTGAACCCTTAGAAAATGGAGCTTCTATGGGTTGGTGAGGCATTTAAGGTACTGCCTGTACTGGAAAGGATTTCTTTACGCCCTCTAAACCTAAGTCAGGTCTGAAGTCTAAGAAGGCCTATTAGTCCTCATTGCCTGGGGAGCTGCAGAAAGGCATTTTAAGACTTACATTATTAAGACAAATGCTTTCCTCCACCAGGCAGAATTGAGAATAATACGTTACATTTCATTTATTGACTTCTATTCCTCCTTAACTGTCTCATTTCTAGCGGATTACAATGAGAAATATCTGGCCATTTCCAGAGAATTACATTTTCTATCTAGTGCAGGGCAGTCATTGGGTCAGTGGTCCTGACCCATCTCTCTCAACCCCCACCTTCAGCCTTTACCCACTCACTCTCAACCCTCCCCCTTTCAGTCCCCCCATTACACCAGGTATATTATCTAGTGAGCCCACCAGGAGAGACAGGGAAAAATGCTTAAATATCTGAATAAATTCATGTAAACCATTCTGAGCTCCCTGGGAGAGCAATATAGAAAATTGAATAAATAAATGTATAATATGTAAGCTGCTTTGATTAGAATCATAGAAAAGCAGTACGCTTCTCCCTCCGTATGCGCGGTTTCTGTATCTGCGGATTCGCTTATTCCTGATTTATCAGCTGCTGACTCCGGGCCCCCCCCCCCAAAAAAAAAAATTACATCATGATTAAAGTTCCTACCCAGAAACAGCGCCTCATCTCCTCCGCCAGCCGCTCTCCCCTCTCACAGCACAGAACCGAAGAAGACGGCGCAGGCAACGCAAGTGCCGAGCGCTTTGAAAACGGATGCGTCCTTCACACAGGCCCCCGCCCTCCCCCCTCTCATTGCGACACGGAGCGGAAGAGCCTGCACGAAGCCCAGCCAGCCCAACCGGCGAGAGAGAGAGAGAGCGCCGCTCACATAACTCGGTATCCGGCACGCTGCCAGGTACTTTCAGCTCTAGTTATTTGCGGCTTCAATTGCAAAAACGCTGGCTGTTACCAAAAACAGCAAATAACAGATCAAAAGTTATTCGCGGCCATGGTCCGCCCGCATCCCCCGCGAATACGGAGGGAGAAGCGTATATCAAGTCCCATCCCCCCCTCTGCTCTGCATTATAGTTTGATTGTTTAACTTTTTCATTGATTGACCAGTTTTCAAACCTGCTTTAATCAAGCCCTCGATACCCTTATTGCAGACTTTACATCGTGCCGTGTATGCAGGTGTATTCTATTATTTTTTTTTTTTACTATATTGTCAGTCATATTGAGTGAGTTTGTAACCCTGGAAAGAGGGAGAGAACGCTTACATTTAAACCAAAGTATGATGAAACGTTGGATAAAAGGCACAGTACAAATCTGTTGTGAATTATTCATGCATGTTCTCTAAAGTGGAGCGGATGCGTCATTCTGTGATTAGACATGCGGTCACTCTCCGTTCTCTCTAGCTTTGAGTGCATTCTACCGCTATTCACAGAGGAGCTCAGGTATTCAACCCACATGTGCTCTCTGGTCACCCTGTAAATGGAAAGTAATGCATTTAGAGTCAAAGTATTATATATAACATTTGAACGTGTTTCATCATGAAAGTAGTGAAAGCTATTTCAGCTGAATGAGGCAGCCTGGGAGGAGCGCAGGTTAGCAATGGTAAGCATCGCATTTCGATGCCCAGTGAAAATAAATGCACAGCTTTCTAAGGTTCTGGCATGACGAACGCCTGGGGCTCCTTCTACTAAGCTGCATTGGGGTTTTAACACGCGGAATAGCGCGCGCTACGTTGCCACGCGTGCTAGACCTTTAACGTCAGCATTGAGCCGGCATTAGTTCTAGAAGCGGTAGTGCGCGGTAATTTCCTGCGTGCTCTGAAAACGCTAGCGCACCTTAGTAAAAGGAACCCCTGATGTATCAAAATCACCGAATCGGAGAAATGCTTGACAAACCAACCTCTCTTGGGGGGGGGGGGGGTCTTTTTATTGTTCAATAATTTTTATTGAGTTTTAAAAATAAAATGTACATAACAAAAATCTCAACTCAGTTAATACACTGTAGATGTATAAATTCAAAGAACTCAACAATCAGTTATCACCACAATACAAACACGATAAAGTACCTCCCAACGCTCCCTCCCCCTTCCCCCCCTCGGAGCAGACCGTGAATGAGCGAGTCCGTGATTCGCGAACCACGAATTCGCGGGGGAACGCTGTGTTCCTCAACAACTCTCCATACAAAATGTGTTCAGGTTGTTCTCATCGCCTCAGAAATAGAACACATTCCTTCCACTTCCAGATTTTTTCCTTAAAATAGTTTATGTAGTGACTCTATAAGAGATTTTGGGTGATAAGGACTGCCTTTGGTGACTCTAGCCCCAGAGCCTGCATTCAAGTAGGCCAGACACTGCTGAATAACTGCAGAAAAAAACAAACAAACCCCAACCTCAAAACCTGCTAGGATACAAGAACCCTATCACGCTATAACATCATCTATTTAGGAGCACCCAAAAAAATTCTAAGGAAATTAAGGATAATTCAGAATACAGCTGTTCGATTGATTTTTGGTTTAAAAAAGAACGACCATATTAGTCTATATTATCATTTACTTCATTGGCTGCCTATGGAGACAAGAGTATTATTCAAATTTTCCCGTATCTGCTTTAAGCTGATATCAGGATTGCCTCCAGCTCACCTTTTTCCTCATTTTGGGGTCCTTTTAGAAAGGCGCGCTACAGAGGTTAGCGCGTCGGACATTTCACCTGCGGCAAGCCAAAAAACTAACGCCTCGTCAATGGAGGCGTTAGCGACTAGCACGGCAGGCGGTTGAACGTGTGGTATTCCGCGCATTAACCGCCTACCGCACCTTGATAAAAGGACCCCTTTATGTTGCATAGACCGTTAAGAGAAACTAGAAACTTCTACTTATTTGCTTATCCAAAAATTAATAGGTGTAGATATAAGACCTTCTTAGATAGGACCCTAGCTGGTAGGCAACAATCTTGGTTAGGTAAAGCTATGTTATCCTATTGCAGTTTTCGGAAATTAATTAAGACCACTTTGTTCGATAAGTTTATTACTTAGTGAGTTTTATTATTGAAATTCTGTTTTACAAATATTTGTATTTTTTACTGTATTATTGTATTTCCCTGATTGTCCAGCTCTTTTTAGTGTAAACCGCCTAGGACTTTTGGTTATGGTGGTATAAAACAATAAAGTTATTATTATAATTATTAACCTACCTATGAAAAATCTGCGCTATAACTATTACACTGGACCCAGTGGCATAGCAAGGGGGGTGGGGGAGGGCAGTCTGCCCCGGGCAGCAACCTGGTGAGGGTGCAGGCACCCATCCTCCTCTCTGCCACCCCCGCTCCTTCCCTGCCCCTCCCACTGCTGTACGTACGCCTAAGAAGTGACATCAGAGAAAGAGCCGCTGCTTGGGGGTTGCCGCTCGCGCCAGGAACGTTACAGAGGTACAGCAGAACTGAAACGGTGCGTGCACCCACCCTCGCTAGGCCACTGATTGGTCCCTAGATCATCAATGTACCTACTTCTGGGAAAACAGAACAAGCTGTACTGTTAGAGATCCCTACCCATATGCTATATGCTGTATGTTCACTGTGCATTCACATAATTCATCATTTTAAAACAAATTAATATACCTTAAGAAAAATGATATAGTATGAAGTATAAAATATATATACAGTGGTACCTCGGTTTACGAGTGCACCGGTTTGTGAGTGTTTTGCAAGACGAGCAAAACATTCATAAAATCGGCGCCTCGGAAACCGAGCGCGCTTCGATTTGCGAGCGCCCCCCCTGCGAACCGGCACCCTCCCCCCCGCGATCCGGCACCCCCCCCCGCCACCATCGGGCACCCCCCCGCCGCGACCTGAGGTCCCCCCAACCCACCCGAACCCTCTTCTTACTTTTCTCTAGCCTCCGCAGTGGCACCGGCATCAGCATGTCCTGTGCGTGCCGGTGCCTAAAGATCTGCTTCCTGTGCTGGGCCTGAGAGTTCACGTCGAACGTCTCACGGGTTGGGGGGACCTCAGGTCGCGGCGGGGAAGTGTCCGATGGCGACGGGGGGGTGCCCGATGGCGGCGGGGGGTTGCGGATTGTGGGGGGGGAGGGTGCCGGTTCGCAGGGGGGCCTTCGGGGGGAGCAATGCCGGTTCTCGGGGGGGGAGAGCAGCGCTGCTGGCCTCAGGGGGGGGGGAACCTATCAAAGCGAGTTTCCATTATTTCCTATGGGGGAAACTCGCTTTGATAAACGAGCATTTTGGATTACGAGCATGCTCCTGGAACGGATTATGCTCGTAATCCAAGGTACCACTGTATTTAAAAATTTTCTAAGGCCGGTGAGGAACTTTTTGCACAGTCGTCCCCGCTTGATAAAAATTGCTAATTAAGGCAGATGAGGTGTTAACTAAGGCCTTTAGTAGATTCAACACTGAGATAAGCTGACTATACTGATATTCCACTTGGATGATTTGTTTAATAGTCAATGTTTAGATAGCTTTCCAAGTATACCGTATTTCCCCCATATAAAGGCCGCGGCCTAAATATGGTTTTTAAAAAACCCGTGTACGTGGCGGCCTATGCAGCGATTGTAAATCATTCCCCCCCACCCTGGTATCTTTTTCAGAGCCCCCTGGACGGCAAATCTCCAGTGGCGCAGGGCAGCCGCGATCTCTTCGGCATCCGGCCTGCCCCCGCACCGCTTGACTGAGTGGCCTGCAGAGAGGAAAAAAGTCCTGTTTTAGGGATTCATTAGAAATGGGTTTAGCGTGCGGGGAAAGTCCCCCATTAGAATGTGCTAAGCCCTTTTCCTAGTGCATCTTAGTCAAAAGGTCCTTCGGGGGAAATTCTAAAACCAGTGCAAAAAAAAACACAAAAACGGTGAGGTCGAATCACCTACCGATGCCTAAATAAAAGGTGCTGGAATCTCACGTAGGTAGGCGCTTTAGGCCGCCGAATGCCAAAGCTGGTGTGGCCAACGCCAGAAGTGGCGTTAGGCAGCCTAAAGCCCCCCCAAGTAGGCGTGATTCACGGAAAGATCTCGATAAATTCAAGATTAGCTTAAAAACATTCCTATTTCACGACGCATTTTCTTCAGTCTAAACTTCTCTTTAATTTCATACTTCATTTACTATTCTACATCTCATTCATTTTTCCCCACCCTATATGTTACAACCTCTACCCCTCTATCTCCCTTTTCTCTCTACAATGTAACTTTACCCATCCCTTCCCCTTTTGCCCCCACTATCTAGTCTGTTATGTTAAAGTCTTGAATGTTCACTATACACTCAAATTTATTTAATATTTTATATTACTTGTACCTCTTTAAATTTTTTCCTTTTTCTTTTTTTTCTCTTTTATTTAAAATTTTATGCAAACCGGCTAGATATTAGCTTGATAGTCGGTATATTAAAACATCAATAAACTTGAAACTTGAAAGATAAGGCGTCATAAACGTAGGCCCAGAAAACCCGGGCCTACATTGTGGGCTCCTCTCTTTCCCCTAGGCGCGACTCTGAAACTAGTGCCGATGCAATCGGCGGCCGCTTTTTAAGGCCGCCTCCGATATCAGTACTGGTTACAGAATCCGGCCCTTAGTAAATATTGTCCTAAATGGGTTTAGTGTGTTAAACATTTTATCATATGCTATACATTTTAAAGGTTAATGATCAGCGTCTCAAAATAGTTATAAGAGGGTATATGTCAACCAATACTTGGAGAATGGTCTACCTTTGACCACCTCTTAATCACCCTCACATATATAGTTAATCTTCAGACCCTCAGAAATGCCACCAGGATACTCAAGTGTATTTCATAGTATCTGGCTTTATGCATTTGATCTTCACCGGGTCACTTAAATCAATTTTCCATGTTGTGAATTGTGAACATCTTAGAAATTCATGATAGTTTAGTAAAACTTAATAAATTAAAGTTTATACTTAGCTTAGGTGGTCAATTCTAAGGGATAAACGCGCCAACATGTTTCACCCTGGGGGGGGGGGTGTTCTTCAGGGCTACAATCCCTTATATGGAACTAGTTACCCGCAACGCCAAATTCCTGTTACCAAGATAACATTTTGCCTTAACCACACTTGACTTGGGTTCTGTTGACTAGTGTGAAACATAGGAAAAGAAAAATGGCATAGAAATACATTTTAAAGGAGCATACACAAAGATAGCTGTAACTTTTCAGCTACCATATAAACAACCCTTGTAAGATCCTCAGCGACACCACGTAGGGCTGAACATTAGAGAATGACACGGTGGCGGTTTACCTGCGGCCACCGCATTTTAGCCGCGGGTCACCCGTCGAAAACGGGGAAGAAAACTAGCAGTCGCTGCGGCGACGGGAACAAGGCCATTCACTGCCCTCGGGGCGGTGAATGGTCTTGTCCCCCGCAGTGAGGCATGAAAGATCGCGCGGTCCCCGCAGCTCACACCCGCCCGCCCAATCGATTCCAGTGTCCAGCCAGCTCTCTCCCCTCTCCTCACCCCAGTCCGCAGATCCTCCTCCTCGGCGACCCGCACGCTACCAGAGAGCCGCGCACACCCGCCGCTGCTCAGCCTCGATCTTCTGCTCTGACGCAACCGGAAACAGGAAGTTGCAGCAGAGCAGAAGATCGAACACTGAGCAGCCGCGCATGTGCGGCTCCCTGGGAAAGCGCGCAGGTTGCCGAAAAAGAAAACCCACAAACCAAGGTGAGGAGAAGGGAGAGAGCCGGCCAAACACCAGGATCGACCGGGCAGGCAGGTAGTGGCCGCGGGGACCGTGTGATCGCTAGTGTTCCCGGCTCAAATTGGAAGGAGGGAGTGAAAGGAAAAAGGCTTATATGGATGCAGCGGGGACGGTGACGGGGCGGTGAATGGGATGGCAGTGGCGGTGACGGGGCGGTGAAAGGGATGGCGGTGACGGTAACGGGGCGGTGAAGGGATCGGCGGTGACGGGGCGGTGCAGAGGATGGTGGGCCGGTGACGGGGCGATGACGGGGACAGATTTTTTCCCCGTGTCATTCTCTACTGAACATTTCTCATTGCCCTAAGCTTTATGTGTCTAATTGTCATTGGATCTACACGTCCCCTCCCCATTTGCGGTTTCGGCAATTGCGATTTCACATATTATGTGATTTTTGGGGGAGGGGAAAAAAAAGAACCCCCCCCCCCCCACACACACACACACAGTTTAGCCTTCCCCCCGGCATCCTGGCCTTATCTGGTGATCTAGCGCAGTGTTCTTCAACCTTTTTACACCTATGGACCAGCAGAAATAAAAGAATTATTTTGTGGACCGGCATCAGGCTAAGTCATGGGCCAGACCCTGCCCATCTCTACCCAATCTCCACCCCAGACCCTGCCCCCATAGTCCTAATTGTATTTTTTCCATTCATATATACACACAATATAATCTTATTAACAACACATCGATCGCACCGCGGACCGGCAGTTAAAGAACACAGTTTTGGGCCTGATGCACATGCTGGCCCTGTGGACCGGCAGGAAATTTCTGTGGACCGGCACCGGTTCATGGACCGGTGGTTGAAGAACACTGGTCTAGCGGGCTTTCGGGGCAGGAGCAATCTTCCTACACTCCTGCCCCGTGTAGATCACCAATAGGAAATGGCTGTGGGGAGTTCCCGTTGTAGACTACGGGAACTCACGGCAGCTATTTCCTATTGGCGATCTGCACGGGGCAGGAGCGTAGGAAGATCGCTCCTGCCCCGAAAGCCCGCTAGACCACCAAGTAAGGCCGGGATGCCGGGGGGAAGGCAGGAGGGAGGCGGGGGTGGGTCAGAGCCGGACCAGAAGATATTCGCGGTATTTCACCATTTGCGGTCCGGCTCTGCCCCTATCCCCCGCGAATCCGGAGGGAGAAGTGTACTCTCTAGTCTTATTTCAAGAACTTTGTTTACATTTTCACTTATTTTCATTAATCATTAACTTTTGTTAAAAGCAAACACTTAGCTTAAAACTGAGTGGTTCCTGCTGAACCAGAACGTACGCAGGTAAGGCTAGACTCAAATAGGGCACCATTGACCTAAGGGCCGCCTCGGGAGCAGACGGCTGGGCACGATGGACCACTGGTCTGACCCAGCAGCGGCAGTTCTTATGTTCTTATAACGAAAATTACGGAATTAATGAAAATAACAAACCCGCGCTACGCGGCTAGAACTAATGCCAGCTCAATGCTGGTGTTAGCATCTGGCGCGCGGGGCAATTTAGCACGCGCTATTCCCGCGCGTTAATGCCCTTAACGCGACTTAGTAAAAGGAGCCCTAAAGAGTAGATCCAGTGACGATTAGACACATAAAACTTAGGGCAATGAGAAATGTTCAGCCCCTAAGTGCAGAGGATCTTACAAGGGTTGTTTATATGGTAGATGAAAAGTTACAGCTATCTTTGTGTATGCTCCACAGTCACAATTCCCTTGGAAAACGCGTATAAATTAGTCCATTATTAGATGCATTTTAAAGGAAGCTCACCCCTCACAGTTGCAGGCCCTGCTTGCTGTCTGGTGCTTAACATCTGAGGAAAACAGAAGAATATTCAGCAAAAAAGAGATGGGGAAAAGAGACGGGGCAGAAGTGACAAGAGAGCGCCTGCCAACATCTGTCGTAATGCAGCTGACAGAAGAAATATAAGAAGCCAAAAAAATAAAAAAAAAAGCCGAGAGGCATTATTTATGTCAGAGTCTCCCAGCTGGTTTATGGCTACGCTCTCTTCTGCTCTTGCCTTCTTTCACTAGACAGGGAGAGTGGTGTAGATGCATTTTTTTTTTTAAGATTGTAAAAGTGCTTTTTCTTCATTGCCGCAGCACTCTCTATTGTGTGTCTGTATCTCCAGTCAGCGTAATAGGCTGTTGATAGCAAATTGAATTTAAAGAGACATAGCATTAAATCTGAATAGGGAACATGAGAAATTAATGCAGCTGTACTAGCAAAAACATTTTTAGATAGCTTGATCAGCTGTCAAATCAAAGCAAACCCATTAAGGTCCTTTTTTTTCTCTCTCTCTCTCTCTTTATTCTGACTTAATGTTTCGAGTGTATCTGAGAGCTCCATTGCCTTAACCACACTTGAATTGGGTTCTGTTGTCTAGCGTGAAACACAGGAAAAGAAAAATGGAAGCAAATAAAGACCAGATGGCACCGGATCCAGGCCCGGATTCTCATCAGGGATGCCGAAAGTTAAGCTACCTCCCGTGGTCCGTGGTGATTCCAAATATTCAATGCCACTTTGGACTTAGCCCGCCAAGCTGATACTCAGTGGCTGGCCAGTTAAAGTAAAGCAGTAAAAGATAAGACCTACTTTTTAGGCTGGCCTATCTAACCGCTAGTCTTAGTCGGCCAGCTACTGGATATTGGCGGTGACCATCTGTTTCGCATGTCGGAGCCAGTCATGGATCAATCTGACAAGCAGGATATTCAGCAGAAGATAGCTAGCTGTTGCCCGCTGAATATCGGACTTTAGCTGACCTAGGGTTACCAGATTTTCTCGAAGGAAAATCCAGACCCATGGCCATGCCCCCAAGCCTGCCTGTGTCACACCTTGTTCCGCCATCTTCCCCCAGCCCCTCCCCCGCCCCCCGACAGCATCCACACATGCGGACACGATGCAATGATGTCGCGTGCATGGGCATGTGCACGTGATGTTACCGCGTTGCCTTGCATCCATCTTTTCTTTAGAAAACCAGGGATCATAATGAAATAGGAAGTCAGAAAAGTAGCTCAATGTGTACGAATAGCCTGACTCCAAATATAGGATACAGTCTACAGAGAGTGGTCAAATCATATATACTCCGCTCAGAGATTTGAAACTCAAAAAAGGAAGGCTGAAAGCCACCTTTGTGAAAAGAGTTCACCTTCCAGTCATTGCGATATTTATAACAGATCACTCTCTGAGACTATATGGAAACTCTGTATCTAATAGTCCAATAAATAATTTCAACTGTTTCAATAGGCTTTGTTTTTGAAATTCTTCAATGGATTCAAACATTCATAGTGTGCATGGATACATTGTCAAAATTAGGTGCATGTAATACAAGCACTTAACTTGTAGACCAATTAAGGGGGTCCCAACGCGGCCCCGTTTCGGTATCTGCTTCAGGAGACCTGACAGAGTGTTTCAAAAGTACTTCACTTGTTTGTTAAATGTCCATGCTGACTATGCTTTCTCAATCACTGCTGAACTGACTCTAAAGCAGATACCGAAACGGGGCCGCGTTGGGACCCCCTTAATTGGTCTACAAGTTAAGTGCTTGTATTACATGCACCTAATTTTGACAATGTATCCATGCACACTATGAATGTTTGAATCCATTGAAGAATTTCAAAAGCAAAGCCTATTGACACAGTTGAAATTATTTATTGGACTATTAGATACAGTTTCCATCTAGTCTCAGAGAGTGATCTGTTATAAATATCGCAATGACTGGAAGGTGAACTCTTTTCACAAAGGTGGCTTTCAGCCTTCCTTTTTTGAGTTTCATATCTCTGAGCGGAGTATATATGAATGGACCACTCTCTGTAGACTTGCATCCATCTTTGGCATTAACTTAATATTTAGTTTTTCCATTTTTCTGCTTTCTTCTCAAAATCTGCTTTTCCATGTCTTCCCTTCCTATATCTCTCACCTTCCCTCCCTATTTCCACGGTCTGACATCTCTCTCCTTCCTTTTGTGCCCTCCCTCCTTCCTTTCCCCTGGTCTGGCATGTCTCCTTCCCTCCCCCCATGCCCTGGCATCTCTCCCTTCCCCTCTATGGTCCGGTATCTCCTTTCCTCCTTTCCTTTCCCTCCCTCAGACTTGGCATCTCTCATTCCTCTCCTCTCCCTTGTCTTCCTTCTCCCTCCTTTCCTATCTCTTCCCAATTGAGTGCAGCAGCATTTCCCTCCCCCCTTCCCTGTGCAACAGCAGCAGCATTTCTCTTTCCCCTTCCCTGTACAGCAGCATCCCCCTGTGCAGCAGCAACATTCCCCCCTTGTGGAGCAGCAGCATTTCTCTTTCTCTTCCTCTTCCCCTGTGAAGCAGTAGCATTTCTATTTCTCTTCTCCCCTCCCCCGTGCAGCAGCAGCAGCACTACTTCTCTTCCTTCTCCCTCCCTCCTTTCCTGGACGCAATGATTGAGAGTCGGCTCCCTTGCTGTGGTCTTTTTTCTATTCAAAGATGCGGGTGGCGGCTCCTCGCGCCTGTGTCAGAAGCCTTCTCTCTGACATCATGATGTCTGAGAGGCTTCCGACGCAGGCGCAGATCATGTGAGGAGCTGCCACCCGTGGCTTTGACTAGAAATTGGGGAGAGTGTGGCACAGTGGTTAAAACTACAGCCTCAGCACCCTGAGGTTGTGGGTTCAAACCCACGCTTCTCCTTGTGACCCTGGGCAAGTCACTTAATCCCCCCTTTGCCCCAGGTGCATTAGATAGATTGTGAGCCCACCAGGATAGACAGGGAAAACTGCTTGAGTACCTGAATAAATGCATGTAAACCGTTCTGACCTCCCCTGGGAGAATGGTATAGAAAATTGAATAAATAAATGACTGCAGCAAGGGAGCTGACTCTCGATCATCGCATCCAGACCGCGGGCTGCAGAATAGTACCTGGGCCACGAGTTTGAGACCGCTGGTCTAGAACCTTCACTTTTGAATAAGCCCTCTCTATACCTGTCTTAATATTAAACCGTATCATGCAGCGGTCATTAGATGCCAGATGGTCACCCACTGTAACATCAGAAACACTTTCCCCATTTGTAAACACTAAGGGCTCCTTTTACAAAGTTGCACTAGTGTTTTTAGCGCACACACCGGATTAATGTGTGCTATAGTGCGCGCTACCCGAAAAACTACCGCTTGCTCAAGAGGAGGCGGTAGAGGCTAGCTCGCGGCATTTTAGCAATTGTTATTCCAGAATCCATTTCAAATGCTCTTGCCTGGGTTTTAAGATCATTCACGGCATCCTTCCTCCCCTAATCCTACTATCCTGTAACTCCTCAAGTCCTGACTCCACCAAACCCGCCCAAAGATATAAACTATCCTTCCCCTCTCTACGCGGTATTCTCTATGCAGGTAAACTGGGAAAATCACTTCTCTTCAAAATCACAGGTCTCTGGAACAACCTTACTATCCCGCTGCGGAACCTTACTATCCCGCTGCGGAACCTGGGCTCTCTCCAACTATTCCGCAAGCAGCTGAAAACTTGGCTCTTCTCTAACATGTAATTCTATTTTCCCCCTTACTCTTCCATTCTATATATAAGCTCATGTAAACCTTTTCCTTTCTCTTTTTATATTTTAAGTTCTTGTAAACCGTGCCGAGCTCCACTTCCGTGGAGAGGATGCGGTATATAAACTTAAAGTTTAGTTTGGTTTAGTTTAGTTATTCTGTGCGTTAAGGCCCTAATGCACCTCTGTAAAAGAAGCCCTAAGTCCAGTATAACCCCATCCCGCGTGGGTTCCATTACCAGATGCTGGAACAGCTCTCCTTGTAGAGCATCCAGGATCTCTCTACTCTACAACAGCTTAACACAAAACCACTGTCTGAAGACTTTATATATTGTGATGTGTCCAGGTTTATTATTTCTTTGTTATACCGGCTATCAGAAAGGTAACTGATGGTTTACAATGAATAAAAATCATTTAAACAAAAATATAGTATAAGCAATTAAAATTTATAAAAAGGAGGAGGGATATGAGACTATGAGGGACTAACATGACAAAAGGAAGGAGCTAAAGGTGGTTAAAAATACATTGAGATAAAAAAAATATATATATATATTGGAGGGGTGGTGGTGATGGAGGGAGAGACAAATGGGCAGGTATCGCTTTGATTTGCAAACCCTCAAAGATACTAATCCCAGTGAAAACTGTCAAAGTTTCTAAAAGAGTAAATGATATCCTGAACTAAAAACAATTAAGCTTTCAAAACAGCTGTGTTTAGAGGTCTTTTTATGCTAAGGAAAGCTAGCCAACAAATGCTTGTGAACAAGAACAGTAAAAAAAAAAAAAAAAGGAGAATGACCTATGGGATGAGGAAAATGATCCCCATGGATGAGAGTCAGTGGGAAAATTGGTTTCGATATATGCAGTTTGTTGTGCAGAAAAAAATTGCAAACGATGTATTTGTTCCGTACGTTACGGAATGACTGAATCTACTTTCAAACAACCGAAATCCACTTAAGTTGTTTCAGCCAATCTACCATTATGCACACAGACCAGTGATCAGAGTGGTCTGTGCTCTCCAACTTTTTCCATGCAAAGGGCTGCAATGTGAATACAAGAAAGCTCCGAGAGCCACCAAAATATTTCAAGCTTCCATATGCTGCTAATATTGTTAACCACCTTGACTTGCGTGTTCAGATTGGGCATTAAAAATTAATACTAATATTGATTCTACAACATTTCAAAGGATATATTTCAAAAATTCACTTTATTGTCCAGAGTAGTAAATTCCATAACTGAGACATAGAAACATGATGGCAGATAAAGGCCAAAGGGCCCATCCAGTCTGTGAATCCGCAGCATCCACTATCTCCTCCTCCTCCTCTCCCTATTGGCTAAGGCTCTTTACACCTGCATTGTGATGTCATAAAGCATTATGGTTATAGAAACATGATGGCAGATAAAGGCCAAATGGCCCATCCAGTCTGCCCATCCTCAGTATTCATTATCTCTTTCTCTCTCTGAGAGTTCCCATATGCCTATCCCAGGCTTTCTTGAATTCAGACACAGTCTCTGTTCCACTCATCTACCGCCCTTTCTGTAAAAAAGTATTTCCTTAGATTACTCCCGAGCTGATCACCTCTTAACTTCATCCTATGCCCTCTCATTGCAGAGCTTCCTTTCAAATGAAAGAGATTCAACTCATGCACATTTATATCACGTAGGTATTTAAACGTCTCTATCATATCTCCCCTCTCCAGCCTTTCCTCCAAAGTATACAGATTGAGATCTTTAAGTCTGTCCCCTTACGCCTTATGACAAAGACCACGCACCGTTTTAGTAGCCTTCCTCTGGACCGACTCCATCCTTTTTATATCTTTTTGAAGGTGCGGCCTCCAGAATTGTACACAATATTCTAAATGAGGTCTCACCAGAGTCTTAGACAGAGACATCAATTCCTCCTTTTTCCTACTGGCCTTACCTCTCCCTATGCACCCTTGCTGTGATTCCTCAAGTGAAAATTTGGTGAGAAGCTCTCTTTGGGCTATGTACAAACTTCTTAGGGTCAGAAAATATTTTTAGTTGGACAAATTTCAAATTGTTGTTCAGGCATTAATATTATCCAAATTGGACTATTGTAATAATAGTGTATGTAGGTTGCTCTAATAACTTGCTAAGAAGGCTTGCAAACAATACGAAACATCGCCAATTCGCTTGATTTGTTCCCTTGGCACGTTTGATAGGGTTACACTATGCTACAGTATATCAACTTACATTGGCAAGAATTCACTTTAAATTGTGCACTTCCCCCTCCCCATTCGCGGTTTCTGCACTCGCGATTTCACATAATTGCGATTTTTTTCTGGGGAGGGGGAAATTTTTTAAAAAACATATTTTTTTACCTCCCTGCCACCTTCCCGGCCTTACCTGGTGCTCTAGCGGGCTTTCGTGGCAGGAGCGATCTTCCTACGCTCTTGCCCCATGCAGATCGCCATGAGGAAATGGCTATAGGTTGGGGTTTTTTTTTGCCAATTTTTCATATTAGGCATTCAAGCTAGGGAATATACTACTGTTATATGACTCCAAGATAACAAATTATAACATTTTTCATTCTACTATGAAGACTGTGGAGGGGCATAATAATAAAAAAAAAAAACGGTCTAAGTGCATTTTGGGCCTAAGTCGCTAGTCGCTCAAAATCGGAAACGTCCAAAGTCCATTCTCAAAAAATACGTCTAAAATATATTTTTTTTTTTCAAGAATTGTCTACTTCTACATCCAACCGTTTGATCATTCAGACCACTAAGTTGTCTAGCTTTATATACTCCATTCTCTTCCCAAAAAATCGTCCAAGTCAAAAACGCCTAGAACAAGAGCTTTTGGACGTGGGAGGGGGGCAACGTTGATGTTACTGACATTGTAGGGCCTCTTATCAAGCCGTGGTAGTGAGTGCCGTGCGACAAATGCACCAAAGCTCTTTAAATCCCAGTGGGCTTTGGTGCATTTGTTGTTCCGGCTCGCACTATTTTGTTTGATTAAAGAGGCCTTTAGGGCCAGATTCTATAAATGGCGCTGAACGTTGCCGTTCAATATGGTTATCAATAATAAAAAAAATGATGGCATTTATAGAATCATAGACCACAGATGGGTAGTTATAATCTGTTTACCCACAAAATAATCACAACAAAATACAGGGTTAAAGCAAGTCCGTTCTATTCAATATTATCAATCAACCTACGGGGGAAGGCATCATACAAATTTTGTCAGATCATAGGATCTCTTATAACACGTAGTTATTTCAAATCCCAGTCTTGAGGATCATTTGTGTAATCATCTGTCCAACCCCACCTCTGTCTCCTGCAAAAAAATGTTTTTGTGAAAAAATACTAACTAAGCTATAATAAACCTTTCAAAATCAGATACGATTTGTGAAGGCTGCAAATTCGAAACGTCAATATTGTGTTCATGTCCCACAATAAGGCAACCCACTGTAGAACAAAAATGCTGCAACGACAACGCTTATCTTCAACCGTAAAACTTCTCCAGCGCTGGTTCCAAGTAATCAGATGCTCAATGTACCACTTTGAGCATTTTGATCACAACGATCTGCTTCTGGGGACTATTCCATGGGTTTTCAAGAGCTGGTGAGGTGGGGGTTGCAGTAGTTGAGGCCTTATAGGAGGTGGATTGCTGCGTTTTGGACTTGCTGGAGGCATTTGAGTTCTTTTGTGGTGATGCCATTAAACACGTTAACAATTAACACAAAGGGATGTGATTTCTAAGAATATAGTAAGTATTAGAATACCAACAGCGTCAGTAACACAATCTGGGTGGCGTTCTTTGTCCTTTCTGTGCAATAGTTATAAATCTTTTATTAATGAGGGGTGGAAGTTGGTTATTGAAAAAGAGGAGTAATGGTGCAACTATGCCAGTTCCAATATCAAAATGGCTGCCGTGACCTCCTATGAGAGAGAGGTCAAGACAGCCATTTTAACATAGTAACATAGGAGATGACGGCAGATAAAGACCCGAATGGTCCATCCAGTCTGCCCAACCTGATTCAATTTAAATTTTTAAATTTTTTCTTCTTAGCTATTTCTGGGTAAGAATCCAAAGCTTTACCCTGTACTGTGCTTGGGTTCCAACTGCCGAAATCTCTGTTAAGACTTACTCTAGCCCATCTACACCCTCCCAGCCATTGAAGCCCTCCTCAGCCCATCCTCCACCAAACGGCCATACACAGACACAGACCATGTAAGTCTGCCCAGTACTGGCCTTAGTTCAATATTTAATCTTATTTTCTGATTCTAGATCCTCTGTGTTCATCCCAAGCTTCTTTGAACTCAGTCACAGTTTTACTCTCCACCACCTCTCTCGGGAGCGCATTCCAGGCATCCACCACCCTCTCCGTAAAGTAGAATTTCCTCACATTGCTCTTGAATCTACCACCCCTCAACCTCAAATTATGTCCTCTGGTTTTACCATTTTCCTTTCTCTGAAAAAGATTTTGTTCTACGTTAATACCCTTCAAGTATTTGAACGTCTGAATCATATCTCCCCTGTCTCTCCTTTCCTCTAGGGTATTTCTTCTAGGGTATTTTGATTATGAAACTGGCATGGGTAGTAACAAGTTTGGATTGTCCCAGCCCCAAAGATAGCACTAGATCACTAGGGCTTTAAAGGTATACCCAGGGAGGGCCTACAAGTGTGTGGGTGGGGTGGGGTGGGGTGCGGGAGCTTGTGATCGAGGTTGGTGCCTGCCCACTGGCTGGCTAGCAGCGACTGTAAAAAAAACAAACAAACACAAAAGTGCAGTCAGGGAAAAAGATGCCAGTACAGTGTATTAGCTCCAAAAAAGCCCTGCTGAGACCTATTGTGACTTTCGGGAATCCTGGAGAATTGGGAGACTGTCCGGAGCTGCTACTTCAATGACAAGAACATTCTGCTGTTCATAGGAATTTGGACTTTATCGCCGATTGGTCAACCCTCCAGCATAGAACAGGGTGTTAGAGCCCTGGAATCCTCCTCCGGCCTGGGGCATTGCATGGAGGAAAGGGGACCCAGAGCGAGTGGGCTGCAACTGCAAGCGAAGACACGTTAAAAAGCACTTTGCAAAAGCAAGTGTTTTATATCGTGTCAAATGTATCTGGCAATTTGTACTTAGCAGTGATCACTGTTTTTATCTCTCTTATTCTAATTTGCTGTTCCTCTGACCTCTGTTCTGCTAATGAATCTCACAGACAGGGTAGACAGGAAACTCATTTGGTTATATAAGATGTGCTGTCTTAACTGCATTTTCTAGCTTCGTTCTCTCAGTTACGTCACTAAATCATGTTAACGATGGTGTCTGGCATCTGCAATCAACACCCAGCTTGCATCATTTTTTTAAATAGAAAGACCTGATTAATAATGAGGGAATGGATTTTCTTCATTCTCTGCACAAGGGTGATATTTAAAGTTTAATGTTTCGCTACCTTGACATCTGGGTTATTATCTTGGATTTCAAGGCAACGAAACAGTATGGAAGGGTAATGGCCATAAGGTGTCAGGTCAAAAGCGCGCCGGGACAAAGGCGCGCGCAGACAATTGAGCGTAGCGCGGAGGTGTGCGCCGCAGAAAATTACTGTTTTTAGGGCTCCGACGGGGGGGGCATGGGGGGGAACCCCCCCACTTTACTTAATAGAGATTGCGCCGCATTGTGGGGGCATTGTGGGGGATTTGGGGGGTTGTAACCCCCCACATTTTACTGAAAACTTCACTTTTTCCCTGTTTAAGTAAAATGTGGAGGGTTACAACCCCCCAAACCCCCCACAACGCCGGCGCGATCTCTATTAAGTAAACTGGGGGGGCTCCCCAACAAAACCCCCTGTCAGAGCCCCTAAAAACTGTAATTTTCTTCAGCGCGCGCGTCCGTCGGCGTGCGTCTTTGTCTTTCGCAGGGTTGTCTATGAACCGGCCAGAGCTGGAAGAATGCTGGGGAAGGTAGGAAGAGGCGGTTCTGTAACTAAAGCGTGCCGGACATTGGCGCGCCGACAATTGCGCGCAGGGCTTATGCACCGCCGGTCCTTCCACTTTAAACCAGTAATGTTACCGTCGTGAGGGGGAATGGGGGGGAAGCCCCCAGTATATGTATAAGTCCTCGCGCTCCTGTTGAGGGGTGATACCCCCTCCCCCAGTATACTTACAACTTCCGTTTTCTGTTAAATTTTCAGAGTTTGGGAGTTTTTCAGTGTAGTGGGGGCTTCCCCCCCCCCACTCCCAATGGGAGCGCGAGGACTCGTACATGTAGTGGTGGTGGGGGTTGCCCCCACGCCCCCCTCACAGCACTAACGTAACGGGTTTAAAGCGGTGGGACCGGCGGCGCACATATGTACTATGCGCGATAGTTGGCGCATCTTTGTCAGAGCACTTTTGTCATGCATTCAATTGACGGGTCACCGTAAGAGGCATAAGCCTGGATTCTCTAAGTGGTGCCGACTTTTTTCGGCACCGGTGGGTGCTGAAGTTCTGTAAAAAAAAAATAACAACAAAAAAAATAAAACCGCAGTTTAAACACTACGGCACCAACTCCACTGCAGGTTTGGCTAACACCGGAAGTGACATTAGGTGCCTTATAGCGTCTATGGAGGCGCAATTCTCATCAGAGGCAGGTGCTGGAAATGTAGGCCTGGAGAACCCTGGCCTACATTTCTGGCACCTACCTTTGTTGGAGGCGTGATTCTCTAGCCGTCTTGTGATTGACGCGCGATCAGTGGCTGCTTTTAAAGAATCTGGGCTATAATGACTACAAAAAAGAAAGCATGCGATTATTTATTCTATTATTCTGCCTTTATGAAACGATTCATCCAAGGTGGCGTAAAATGGTTCCATAACTAAAGCGCGCGGGACTTTGGCGTGCTGACAATCCCGCAGTGACATTTGCACGCAGGACAAATGCGCACCGTTCCCGTTAGCGCTTTGAGAAGGGTATGGGGGGAACCCCCGACTACACTTAGAAGAGTTTGTGCTCCCGTTGGGGGGGGGGGGAACCCCCCCCAGTACACTGAAAAGTCCTGTTTTCCTTCCGGTTTTCGGACTTCGGGAGTTTTCAGTGTATTGGGGGATTTCCCCCCACCCCATACCCCCAACAGGAGCACGAGGACTTCTAAGTGTAGTGGGGGGGGGGTTTCATCCTCCACACCCACCCTTAGAGCACTAACAGGAACGACAGAAGCGGCGGCACACTTTTTTCCTGCGCACAAATGCCGCCGCGTCAAAGTCCTGCGTGCTTTTGATGGGTCACCTGTAAAAACAGGTATAACAGGAGCGGAGGGTTAGCCTAGGGGTTGGTTCAGTGGCTTGAGCTCCTGTGATTCTGGGCAAGCCATTTAACCCTCCACTGCCCCAGACACAAAATAAGCAATTACAGTCAAACCTCGGTTTGCGAGTGTTTTGCAAGATGAGCAAAACACTCGGCAAACTTTTGACTCGTAAACCGAGCATTGACTCGATTTGCGAGCCCCCACCCGACCGTGGGAACCAACAGTATTGCTCCCCCCGAGGCCACCGGCGCTACTCCCTCCCTTCACGATCGTCTCCTCCCCATCTACCGACCGGCTCTATCCTTACCCCTGTGCCACCGGAGTTAGAAAGGGCCTGCCGCCAGTCTGCTGCTGAGCCTTGAGCATCTGCGCATGCTCAAGGTCTTCTGGATCTCATCCTCACCGAGATTCTCATGAGACTCGAGATCTCATGAGAATCTCGGAGAGGGTGAGATCCAGAAGGCCTGAGCATGCGCAGATGCTCAAGGCTCAGCAGCAGACCGGCGGCAGGCACTTTCTATCACCGGCAGTGCAGGGGTAAGGACAGGGCCAGTCGGGGTTGGGGGGGGGGTAGAGGCAATAGCAGCACCGGTGGCCTCGGGTTGAGCATGGGAGTCGGGGTGCGTCCGGCAGGAGTGAGCCAGCACCTGAAAGTCCCAGCAGAGGGGGTAGTGGCATCCGGGGGGAGGGGAGGGCAGCGTCCGGGAGAGGCAGAGGCAACAGTGTCCAGTCGGGCTCTCTGGCGGCGGCGGCGTTTGCTTAGCCAGCACCACCCGCAGTGAGAGGCAGCGAACAGCAGCAGAGGAGGAGAACTGGAGGAGCCGCGTGGATGGGTCTGTGGCAGAGGCAGCGGTGGAGGCGTCCCTAATGGTAATTAAGTTTTTGGGGATGTGGAACGAATTGTTCAAGTTTACACTAACTCTTATGGGAAAAGTTGCTTTGATATACGAGTGTTTTGGTTTAAGAGCATGCTTCTGGAACGAATTATGCTCGTAAACCAAGGTACCACTGTATATAAACGGCTTTGATTGTAACCACATAAAGGTTCTTGGGACCTGGGTTGGCCACTGTTGAAACAAGATACTGGGCTTGATGGACCTTTGGTCTGTCCCAGTACAGCAATTCTTATGTGAGCCAAGTATAGGATAATCAAGCCATTGTGACATCACTGGTGAGATTGGCTCATAGGCTTTGGTGGAGTGAGTCATTATGACATCACAATCTCAGCTCTGGCATGTGGCTACTCTATGGGTTCCTGCCAGATACTTGGGACCTGGCTTGGCCTCTGCTGGAAACAGGATACTGGGCTTGATGGACCTCCCGTCTGTCCCAGTAAGGCAATTTGTATGTGTGAACTTACTTTGCAATAATAAAATGACCAAGTGTCTGTGTTAAACACAATAGTAGCAGTGAGATAAACTTGGTTCTAATTAAATTAAATCATAGCATAATGCACACGTTAAAATAGCACAATGGAATATTCTTTTGACAGAAATATGACATTGTTAGTAGAATGATAATAAGCAATGCAGGAGAACATTCACACAAAGTAGACATGACACTCGTAATGTCAGCACTTGCAATGAAATATCTTAATAGGCCACAGAGGGGACATGTGAGCATTGGCCTGCCAATAAAGCTACCTGAATCTGAATATATAAGGGCCCCTTCTCAAACCTGACATTTCCAAAATGTGCAAATCAAAGGTGCAAATTTGAATCATCACATTCAACGAAAGCAGCCTCTGTCTTTCACCTAACTGCCTTCATCCCAGCTCTCCTACTGTGAATCTAGCCAAGAGGTTCACCCAAGTCCTGTCTTGTCTCGTTGTGCAGGTCTTTAGAGAGACCTCATCTGGAATATTGTCGCATTCTGGGAGTCCTATCCGCGAGGGCATAAATAGAGAGTAGATGCTCCAGAGAAGGGATACCAAATAGTGTTGGGTCAGGTTCATAGACAACAATGCGGAAGACAAAGGCGCGCGCCGACAACTGAGCGCAAGACGGAGGTGCGCGCCGAAGAAAATGACTGTTTTTAGGGGCTCCGACGGGGGGTTTTGTTGGGGAGCACTCCCAGTTTACTTAATACAAATCGCGCCGGCGTTGTGGGGGGTTTGGGGGGTTGTAAGCCCCCACATTTTACTGTAAACTTAACTTTTTCCCTAAAAACAGGGAAAAAGTGAAGTTTTCAGTAAAATGTGGAGGGTTACAACCCCCCCAAACCCCCCACAACGCGGCGCGATCTGTATTAAGTAAAGTGGGGGGGGGTTCCCCCCCCCCCGTCGGAGCCCTAAAAACAGTAATTTTCTTCGGCACGTGCCTCCGCGCTGCGCTCAATTGTCTGCTCGCGCCTTTGTCCCGGCGCGCTTTTTTGATCTGACACCGTTGGGTCAGCATCTAATGCCATGTGAAATGATTCTTAAGGATTTAGACATGTTACCCTAGGAAAAGGAGAGAGTAGATATGCAATTAAATAAATGAGATGAGACTTGAAAACCTGGATTTGTATGTCCTGGGGCAGGGGTAGGCAATTCCGGTCCTCGAGAGCCGGAGCCAGGTCAGGTTTTCAGGATATCCACAATGAATATGTACGAGGATGGATTTGCATGCACTGCCTCCTTGAGATGCAAATGTATCTCATGCATATTTATTGTGGATATGCTGAAAACCTGACCTGGCTCCGGCTCTCGAGGAACGGAATTGCCTACCTCTGCCCTAGGGCAGCGGTTCCCAACCCTGTCCTGGAGGACCACCAGTCAGTCAGGTTTCCAGAATAGCCCTAATGAATATGCATGGAGCAGCTTTGCATGCCTGTCACCTCCATTATATGCAACTCTTTCTCATGCATATTCATTAGGGTTATCCCCAAAACCCGGCTAACTGGTGGTCCTTTGAGGGGTAATATGCAAGGAGATCTTTTTCTAGAGAAGGGAAAGTGGTAGAACGAGAGGGCATGAATTGAGGTTGCAGGGATTGGTTTAGGAGTAATGTCAGGAAGTACTTTATTGACAGTGAGGGTGGTGGATGCGTGAAATGCCCTCCCATGGGAGATGGTGGAGACAAGCACGGTAACAGAATTTGAGAATGTCTGGGATAAACATTAAGAATTCCTATATAGAATGCAGGCGCAAATCGAAAATTTGAGAAGTAAAGTTAATGCCAGGCAGATTTTCTGTATTCTGATTAGGGCTAGACAGATCTGTTTGTGCTGGAGTGGGCTTCAACAGCAATTCCCAGAAGTTGAAAATTAAGCCAGTGTCAGGCAATACCTATGATCTGTGCTCTAAAAATGGCAAGGTTTAATTAATACCCCAATTTGTATTAAGTGTAATAAGGTATCCTGGTACTTTAGTTCATGCTTTTTGGTCATGCCCTTTAATTAGGTCATTCTGGTCTGCCATCCTGTTATTTTTAGGCTCATTATGGGGTTGTTCTGTTGTAGTTTCATCAAGGGGAGTAATTTTTGGAAAAGCTGCGGCTCCTGGGGTTTTTGGTAAAAAGAAGTGTCTCTTATTTCAAAAGGCGTGTATAATAGGACATAAATGTATTATGCAATTTTGGTTATCAAAAGAAGCTCCTAGTTTTTGGCATTGGAGGAATCAATTTCATCGTCTATTGTTATTTGAGACTTGGGAAGTTAGGCATTCGGCTAGGAAAATTCGTATGTTTATGGAAATTTGGGATCTGTATATTCAGAATCTTTCAACTAAGGCAAGAAGTTTAATTCTTAATGATTTACATTGAAGCTATGATTATTTATCTAAAATTCCAGTTCTTTACTTTTATTATTCTTTATTTTTGTCAACTTTCATTGGGTTTGGGGGGGTTTAGTATGATTCTTTCAATAAAAAAGTTATAAACTAAATTTTGGGGGAGGATAGGGGGGAGAGGTCAATAGGAATAGGGAAGGGGGTAGGAATTGAGGGATTGAGGGATACAGATAGAGGTAGAGATAGGTTATAGAAAGAGTGTAGATAGAAAGATAAGAGGGATTAAAGGGCTTGGAAAAGGATCACCTTACAGGTCAATGGCCTGAAGGGCCGCCGCGGGTGCAGACTTCTTATGTTCTTATGTTCTTAATTAGGGGGATGGTATTGAGAGATGTAATGGGTATTTTGAAAATATATTTTGATGAAATGAAAGATATATGATGGAAATTAATATGATGAATTTTAATTTAATGACTATTTTATTGTATTATAATATTGTATATTTAAATGGCAAGGACAGGTCAAGATCACATATGCATATGTTATATCACATATACTCTGGGCCCGATATTAAGTTGGCATTGGTCAGAATTTTCTGACCACTACTGGCATTATCCCTGGAAATTCAATGATAGGCCAAGTCCAGAGCCGGCAAAAACCTAGCCTGTTAATTGCAATATTCGGCACTTAACTGGCTCAACACTTATCCTGTTAGGGTGAACCTCATAAAAGCCCTCTTTTACTAAGCCATGGTGGAGGTTTTTACTGCGGCCAGAAGCAATAAATGCTCCGACGCTCATAGGGATTCTGTGAACGCTGGAGTAGCATTGGAGCATGGTAGAAACCTCTACCATGGCTTAGTAAAAGGGGGGAAAAGATAGGACTGACTTTTAGACAGTTTTGTTTATGCTGTGACCTTGGTTGATTAAGTCCTGAATACTGGCACTTAACTGGCCAAATGCTGAGTCCACCCCCAGAACGCCCCTAAATAGCAAGGACTCATGTTGGGTGCTAAGCAGACATTTTCAGCAGCACTATCCACTTAAGGGCCACATCAATAGTGAGCAAACTAATGGAAACCCTAATCAAACACCAATTGGATAGGATCATGGACGAGGAGAATCTACAGGATCCCCGCCAACATGGATTTACTAAAGGGAGATCCTGCCAATCCAACCTGATCAGCTTCTTTGACTGGGTGACGAGGAAGCTGGATGCTGGTGAGTCCCTGGACATCGTCTACCTGGATTTCAGCAAAGCATTTGACAGCGTACCACACCATAGGTTGCTGAGCAAGATGAGTTCTTTAGGATTGGGCGACACATTGACCAAATGGGTTGGGAACTGGCTTGGAGGTAGGCTTCAGAGGGTAGTGGTGAATGGCACCCCCTCCGAAATGTCAGAGGTGATAAGTGGAGTGCCACAGGGCTCCGTCCTGGGCCCGATCTTGTTCAACATCTATATAAGAGACTTGACAGAAGGGCTCCGAGGTAGAATAACATTATTCGCCGATGATGCCAAACTAAGCAATGTAGTGAGCAAAAGCACAACAGACAAAAATTCAATGGCAGACGACATGATGCATGACCTACTTCTACTGGAGCGCTGGTCTAGGTCCTGGCAACTCAGTTTCAATGCCAAAAAATGCAAAGTCATGCACCTGGGGAGCCGAAATCCATGCAAGGTTTACACCCTAAATGGCGAGATCCTGACAAGAACTGAAGCAGAAAGAGACTTAGGGGTGATTGTCAGGGGAGACATGAAATCTGCAAACCAAGTGGAGCAAGCTTCATCCAAAGCAAGGCAAATCATAGGTTGCATACGCAGGAGTTTCGTCAGCCGTAAACCTGAAGTCATTATGCCACTGTATAGATCCATGGTGAGATCCCACCTGGAGTACTGTGTGCAATTCTGGAGGCCTCATTACCGCAAGGATGTGCTGAGACTGGAATCGGTCCAGAGAATGGCCACCAGGATGGTCTCGGGACTCAAGGAGCTCCCATACGAGGAGCGGTTAGGGAAGTTGCAGCTCTACTCACTCGAGGAACGTAGAGAGAGGGGAGATATGATCGAGACATTCAAGTATCTCACGGGCCGCATCGAGGCGGAGAAAGATATCTTCTTTTTCAAGGGTCCCGCGGCAACAAGGGGGCATCCGTGGAAAATCAGGGGCAGAAACTGCACGGTGACACTAGGAAGTTCTTCTTCACTGAAAGGGTGGTTGATCGCTGGAATAGTCTTCCACTCCAGGTTATTGAGGCCAGCAGCATGCCAGATTTTAAGGCCAGATGGGATAGACATGTGGGATCTATCCGCAAAGATAAATAGGGAGGGTCATTAGAGTGGGCAGACTTGATGGGCCATGGCCCTTATCTGCTGTCTATTTCTATGTTTCTATGAGTATGACCAGCAAACCTGGAGCAAGCAATTCAACAAGCCAGAAGTTATTTCTAGCTGGTAAAAATCACTTTGAATATCACCCTCTGTAGGTTTATCTTGTAGGGCAAACTGGATGGACCATGCAGGTCTTTATCTGTTGTCATCCACTGTTACTATGGAGCTCATTTTACATAGAAACATGATGGCAGATAAAGGCCATATGGCCCATCAAGTCTGCCCATCCGCAACATCCATTATCTCCTCTTCTCCCTATTGGCTAAGGCTCTTAACATTTGCATCTCCTCTTCCTATAGGCTAAGGCTCTTTATACCTGCATTGTGATGTCATAGAACTTTATGGTTATAGAAACATAGTAACACAATGGCCATCCACAGCATCCACTATCTCTTCCTCTCCCTATTGGCTAAGGCTCTTAACATTTGCATTTCCTCTCCCTATTGGCTAAGGCTCTTTACACTTGCATTGTGATGTCATAGAACTTTATGGTTATAGAAACATAGAATATCTATCCAAATCACAGTTTGTACTTAAAAATCTTATTTTAAAATTAATTTGTAGTGCTCAGCCCCACAGCCTATTCAATGTTCAAACGTGAAGTGAACTGAACATAGGCTGCCATCAGACCATCATTGCAATTATAATGTCTGTTCCACCACACTCAAGATATAATTCATAAAGCAGAAAAATAAATGTTCACTTATTACTATCCTCTAGTCTAAAGTACCAATTGATAGGTGTAAAAATAGATTGCTGGGCATTATGACTGGGGCAGCCATCCAAACGATCCCAAAAAAACTGGAAAAATTTTGATAGATTGAATTTTAGGGCTCCTTTTACGAAGGAGCGCTAGCGTTTATAGCGCACGCACCGGATTAGCGTGTGCTAGCTGAAAAACTACCGCCGGCTCAAGAGGAGGCGGTAGCAGCTAGCGCACGCGGCAATTTAGCACGTGCGTTAAGGCCCTAAAGCAACAGTGTAAAATGAGCCCTCTGTGTTTGGTGACAAGCATTATGTATGTGTTATAGGATGGAAAAGATAAATAATGATTGCAGGGGAAATACTAAGGCAGGGGTGTCCAACCTGTGGCCCGAGGGCCGCATGCGGCCCAGTGAAGTATTTTGTGCGGCCCCGGTCGAGGGCGATGCAGTGTTTTCCTCTGCTGCCCCTGGGTATATACCGTCTTGCCGGCTCCCTCCTCTGTCTTGCTGCAGCGTTTGCACGTTTGTGCAGCCCCAGAAACATTTTTTTTTGACCAATGCGGCCCAGGGAAGCCAAAAGGTTGGACACCCCTGTACTAAGGTATTTCGTTTAATATGGAGCCCGTTGGCTAATTTCATTCATAATAATTGATTGTATTAGTAAGGTATTAATTGATTGGTCTGTTAATTCATGTATCCATCCATGTACTTTTGATAATAAATTACACATCCATAGGGTAGGGGGGAGGGTTAAGGTTCCTGGGACCTTTGCAGATGTAAATTTGATTAAGATAATGGAAGAAGTATATATATAGATATATTTATGATTTGCTGGTTGGTCATTTGGGGAGAGGGGATAAAAAGATTGTTTATGGATTATTGTAAGAATTATGTGCTTTTCTTGTATTTCTATGCACAAAAGGGAGAAAGAAAATCCAACGTAGTCTGAAGTAAACAACAGCAACCAGAAAACGACAAACAGACTGCAGATAATGTACAAGATGCAGGCGTTGTTTATTAGTAAATGCAGTAACATATACAACCTTATAGCCAACCAAGGGACCCGACTCGGTCCATGTTTCGGATAACACGCCTTCCTCAGGGGTCCATGGTGGTTAAGGTATAAAGCAAACTGCATAAAAGATAACAAACACACGCCACTCACGATCAAATGGGGTCAAGCAAGTCATTTTCTGGTTTCTTGTATTTCTATTCATACATCTAATTTTTGTTGCACTGTTGAAAGTCTGGAAAATCAATAAAGTTTAAATAAATTAAGGGTTCCTTTTACTAAGACGCATTAGGGCATTAAAGTGCGGAATAGCGCGTGCTAAATTCAAACGCCAGCATTGAGCTGGCATTAGTTCTAGCCGTGTAGCGTGGGTTTAGCGTGCGCAAAAATGCTGCATGCGCTAAAAACGCTAACGCAGCTTAGTAAAAGGAGCCCTAAATGTTCACTTATCTGCTTGCAGTGGGTCACGTGACAGGCAGCCATGTTGGAAGTGCTGGCGCTTGATTAAAATTATCCTAATGCCTTGAGACACGAGTCTTCACCCCCGACTCGAGTTTCGCAACTCAGTGCTTCCTCAGGAGGGGAAATTCTAAAATACAAAATAAAAGCCCTTAAACATCAATGTTACCCACTTCACTACATAAATATCATTCCTCCTAACTAACAATTCATTAAATTATGCTTAATCAATATATAATTGTATATTGAATCATAATATAATTATAATATATTTATGTATAATATAATTATGTATAATATAATATAATGTATAATTAATATAATGTATAATATAATATAATGTATAATTTATGTATAATATAATTATGTATAATCATAATATATGTATAATTATGTATATGTATAATATATAATGTATAATATATGTATAATTATGTATATGTATATGTATATTATATAATTATGTATATGTATAATATATAATGTATAATATATGTATAATTATAATCAATATATAATTGTATATTGAACTATACAAATTATTATTATCACAGCATATGAGTACATTACTCCCATTAATTTATATTGAACTATAGAAACATGATGGCAGATAAAGGCCAAATGGCCCATCCAATCTGCCCGTCTGCAGTAATCGCTATCTCTTCCTCTCTGTAAGAGATCCCACGTGCCAATCCCAAGCTCTCTTGAATTAAGCAGCAACGAACCCTTTCCTTTTGGTTTTTTTTTCCTTATTTGTCTTTCATTCCTATCCAAATTGTATTTTTAACCCTATTTCCTTTTGTCTCCCGTCTGTCTGTCTCATTTATCCCTTTTTAATATGCCAATTATTAGTTGATGTTTCTTTGTAATTTGTTTTTCTGTGTTTCGGGTTTGTTTGTTTTTTTAAATTATTAATGGTATTGTTAATGGCATTTTTATTATGTTCATGCTCTTTTTTTATATATTGTAAACTCGTTTAGAAATTAGATAAGCGATTAAAATCAAATTTTAATAAAACCTTGAAACCTTGAATTCAGACACATCCTCTCCTGGCACAGATAAATATTCAGTAATGCATTTAAAAAAAATTGCAACCCACTCCGTCATAGTCAAGAGGAAAACCACAACACAAGTGCGAAGAGAGTTGCAACATGGGTTATACTAGTCCACATCATTGAAAGGGAAGCACGTTATGTAAGATAATAAAAATTAAGTTAGAGAAGTAATACAACATTGCACTTCTTAGCCACAGAGCACTATGTGAGTCAGGGCTTCTCAATTTCAGCGGCTAGAGCAATAGCCATATTCCGTTTCAGATCCGTCCACTAAATGACCCATTCATCCCCCACAAAACAAAGTATGCATTTATGTGATTAAACAGTTTATCTGATTACACAAGTGTAAGGAGGATTATTCTATTAAAGAAACCATTCAAGGACCAAAAAGTGGTGGTTGGGTCCGAACAGGCTAAGTTTACCAACTAAACCCAAATTTGTAAAGACTTTAGTTTTATTAGGCCAGCAGTGTCCTCCTCTTCTCTTACTACTACTTATCATTTCTAAAGTTCCTGCTCAATAGAGCTTACATTCTAATCCAGTGGTTCCCAAACCTGTCCTGGGGGACCCCCAGCCAGTCAGGTTTTCAAGATATCCCTAATGAATGCATGAGAGAGATTTGCATACCTGTCACTTCCATTATATGCAAATCTCTCTCATGCATATTCATTAGGGATATCTTGAAAACCTGACTGGCTGGGGGTCCCCCGGGATAGGTTTGGGAACCACTGATCTAATCAAACAAACAGGACAAATAAGGGTTAGGTCAGTGTATCGCAAACTGTGTGCCGTGGCAAGATTCCAAGTGTGCTGTGGAAGAAACAAGTCGGTCATTGCCTCTCCTCCTCTGTGCCCTCCTGGCGATGGAGGGATTTCCAAAACCTGGCAGTTTGTCCGGGTTTTAGAAGGCCTCCTAGCTCAGGGGCACATGTACAGGGCCTCTGATCTTGCATGGACGTCGACGGGATGACATCAAGCACATGCGTGCGACATCGCCATTCGACACCCGCACTTGTTCACAGGCCCTGTAGACGCGGCACCGGGTTTAGTGTGCCATGGTGGAAAAAGTTTGCGAGACACTGGGTTAAGGAATTTCTCACAGAGGGAATGATAACCGTTTCCATGAGTAACAGGCGTAAGAAAATAAGGTGACTAATTTACTCCCCTCCCCAACCCCCCTTTTACAAAACCGTAGCGCGGTTTTTAGCGCCAGCCATGGCGGTAACAGCTCTGACGCTCATAGGAATTCCATGAGAGTCGGAGCTGTTACTGCCGCGGCCAGCATTAAAAACCGCACTAAGGTTTTGTAAAAAGGGGGGGAAGGGTGGTTTAAAGAATTTGCATATGAACATCAGGCCTAACTTAAAAACCCTAAATTTTAGGCTGATAAAATCAGACATATAGAAATGAAGGCAGATACAGACCATATGGCCTATATCCAGTCCGCTCATCCATGCCATCTACTATCTCTTCCCCTCCCTTAGAGATCCTGTATGCTTGCCTCAAGCTTTCTTAAATTTAGATACAGTAAAATCTTGGTATGCGAGCATAATTCGTTCCAGAAGCATACTTGTAATCCAAAGCTCTCGTATATCAAAGCAAATTTTCCCATAGGAAATAATGGAAACTCAGACGATTCATTCCCAAACCCAAACTTTAATACAAAATACTATACATACTTGTATTGCAAGACCTCGCTTATTTAGAACAGTCACTGCAATCCTGCAGCAGCAGAGAGAGAACAATCGGATTAGTTGTGATGATGTGACATGTGTATACTGTATGTACTTATATTCAGGGCTGTGGAGTCGGTAGATAAATGTTCCGACTCTGACTCCTCAGTTTTTTGCACTTCAGACTCCGACTCCAGGTACCCGAAATTGACTCCGACTCCTCGACTCCAACTCCACAGCACTGGTTAATTTTCAGATCGTTAAAATAGAATGTCAGGTTGAGAGAAATGAGCATTTTCGACACCACCTTCTTTTTGCTTTTAATCAAGGTTCTAAGGCTGCAGAAGCTGCTCGCAACATTTGTGCTGTGTATATAGTGGGTGCTATAGCTGAATGAATCGCTCGTGATTGGTATGCCAAGTTCAAAAATGGAGTCGGTAGATAAATGTTCCGACTCCGACTCCTCAGTTTTTTGTACTTCAGACTCAGGTACCCGAAATTTCCTCCGACTCCTCGACTCCGACTCCACAGCACTAGTTAATTTTCAGATCGTTAAAATGGAATGTCAAGTTGAGAGAAATGAGCATTTTCGACACCACCTTCTTTTTGCTTTTAATCAAGGTTCTAAGGCTGCAGAAGCTGCTCGTAACATTTGTGCTGTGTATATAGTGGGTGTTATAGCTGAAAGAATCACTCGTGATTGGTATGCCAAGTTCAAAAATGGAGTCGGTAGATAAATGTTCCGACTCCGACTCCTCAGTTTTTTGTACTTCTGACTCCGACTCCAGGTACCCGAAATTTCCTCCGACTCCGACTCTTCGACTCCGACTCCGAAGCCCTGCTTATATTGCAAGACTTTGCTCGTTTAGAACAGTCACTACACTTTTGCAGCGTCAGAGAGAGAAGAACCATCGGCTCAGTTGTGATGATGTGACACGTGTATACTGTATATACTCATATTGCAAGACTTTGCTTGTTTAGAACGGTCGCTACACTCCCGCAGCATCAGAGAGAGAAGAACCATCGGCTCAGTTGTGATGATGTGACGCATGTATACTGTATGTACTGTCACACCCGCGCTCTTGAGCTGCGTTGCGAGCCCCCGGGATTGTGACAAAGTTCTCTGGCCCGGCGTGTCCCTTACCACCAAGGGACCCTTCAGGACTTTGCCTGGCTTCTTATCAGCCTAATAAGGGCATGCAAGGGAAGAGTCCAAGTCAGAATGCATTAAATCTTAGCTTTATTATGGTTACTGGTTTCACCAAGCAAAAAGATAGGCTTCAGCTCAGCAGTTTCAAAACAATCAATCATCCACCTTTGGCAAACATAAGCTTCCCAATCAGAGGCAAAACCTTCAAATCCAGTGTCCAGGTTTTGTAAGTAAAGCCTTATCATTCAGTCCCCTGCCTCTGGACTTTCTCAGTACTCTGATACACAGTCCTCTTCACCAGGGCAGGTAGTTTAAGAACATCAGTTTAGAACATTTACTAAGCTACTTATGCTCCAGCAGCTGTGCCAGTTCATGGGCATGTAAAGCCCAGAAAAGGGAAAAAAAAACTCCAAACAAAACTGAGCAACAAAACAGGCAATCATGTCACATGGTTTATCTCCAGCTCAACGTTTCCCCAAACAAACTGTTGTTCTGTAAGTTGGCATTACACTCACATGCACAGGTTTTATAAGGAAAACTTAGCACAACCAAGTCTGTGGAGAAGTTTTCTTTTGGATAGCCTTGGCTCTGGGAACATGCAGGGCTCTCAGAACGTTTCCCTGCTGAGACGTTACTGGGATCAATTATGCACAGCTGTGGGGAAGGAACGTACCTGGCTCAGCCTAGCAGCTAACAGGAAAATATTTGTTGGGCTCCCAATTAAAGCTCTCAGGCACAAATTTAAAGTTCAAGGAGAGAAATACAAATCCCCTTCACAAGCAAAACACTGCCTTCACTGCATTTCAATATCCATGGGAAAAGTCTCAGGTCCTACCAGACTTTCCTGTGTGTCCATTGCTTCCCCTGGGTTTTCTTCCCAACCCTCAGAGGCAGGAGCAAGCTCCTCTGCATCTACCATCTGCCAGTCCGTATTATCAGACTCCTTCGAATGATGAGAGAGTGGCTGACTCTCCCCAGGTGTCCTTTCTCCCATTTGACTCCACTCTGCTTGCCCCCCTAGTGTTCTGCACTGCCTCGTTTTAAGCTGTGGAGAGACACTCCCCCTCAGCCTAGGTGGGGGAAGGGCCTTCCAAACACAGGCTTGTTCCATCTGGCTAAGTGCAGGTTCCTTTCCAGCCTTGACTCCTACATGGATAGGCTGCTGGAAAGGTAGCAATCTCCTGGCCGGCTTAGGGACAGGTTTGAACTGTGTTCAGCTTTCCAGCTTAACCTTTTCCTGCCCTGCCTTTTCTGACTCCACTTCAATGGCTGCGCAGTAGTCAGCTAGCTCTGTAGCCTGTGATTCTATTTGGTCAGCTCTCTTCCATAGGGGTATAGTGTATTTCTTCCTTATCCCTGTGGAAAAACCCGGACCGGACTTGGGTTTGTCATAGACAAAACCCGAAACGGACTCAGGTTTGTCACAGTACTCGTATTGCAAGACTTTGCTTGTTTAGAACGGTCGCTACACTCCCGCAGCATCAGAGAGAGAAGAACCATCGGCTCAGTTGTGATGATGTGACGCGTGTATACTGTATGTACTCGTATTGCAAGACTTTGCTTGTTTAGAACAGTCGCTACACACTTGCAGTGTCAGAGAGAAAAGAACCATCATCGGCTCAGTTGTGATGTGTTTATACTTTATATACTTGTATTGTAAGAGATTGCTTGTATATCAAGTTAAAATTTAATAAAAATGTTTTGCTTGTCTTGCAAAACACTTGCAAACCAAGTGACTTGCAATCCAAGGTTTTACTGTACAATCTCTTTCACTACTTTGTCCCGGAGGTGGTTCCACGCAACCTCTGCCCTTTCTGTGAAGAAATATGTAGGAGTAAATATTCAGCCAGAGGTTGTTTTTTGTTTTTTTTTTTGGCTGCCACCGTCATTATCTCTGAATATTTAATGCCAGACCACGTCCGGATACCAGCATTGAAAAGCCAAGTTTAGGTGGCTGGGTAAAACTCATTGGTTAAGTGCAATATTCAGCACTTAACTGGATAAGTCAAATCAGATTAAGATAGGACTGTGTTTTGTGCAGTCCTGTTGAATATCGACCCCTAGCCAGATAAGTGCTTTTTCTTCTTCTGGAACGTCACAAACTAGCCGGTTTTGGCTTAGGTGCTAACCAGGTCTATTCAGTGTAGGATTATCATATGGCTCCAGAAAAAAGAGGATGGATTGAGACATCCAGGTTTTACTTCCATTGACAGCAATGGAAATAAAGAGGATGGATTGAAACATCCAGGTTTTACTTCTATAAGAGCCACTGAATAGACCTAGACAAGTGATTTAAACAGCAGAAGCCTCTCCTGGCTGTTTAAATCATTTTGAATATCGACCGCATAGAAAGTAAAAAAGTTGCTGCTTTTTCAGATGCAGTTTCAGACTACAAAGCTTGGCTGAAAATAGGAATGGAACTTTAGAGTCCTTAATGTAGGAGGTCAGATGTTTTTTTTTTTTTTTTTTTTTGAGTCACTCTTTAAGCAGCTTGAATGTATAGAGCAGGGCTGTCCAAGTCCGGTCCTCGAGATCTGCTGGCAGGCCAGGTTTTCAGGATATCCACAATGAATATCCATGAGAGAGATTTTCCTGCACTGCCTTCTTGGTATGCAAATCTCTCTCATGCATATTCATTGTGGATGTCCTGAAAACCTGGCCTGCCAGTGGATCTCGAGGACCGGACTTGGGCAGCCCTGGTATAGAGCAGCACTTTACATACTCGATTAGTCATTTACAAACTGGCTCCACAACTGCGCACTGCACCTAGGGCGGATTGCACTGACCGCCTCAATCTTGATACACCACCAGGACACAGACAACAGATCTGTTTAATCAGGCTGGTGATACCACATCTTTTATGTTGTAGACCTGTTTCCCCTTTGTTTTGTCTTTTCCATCATTAAGAGGAATCAGGTCAAATAGTAAAATTTCACACTCCTTTTCATACTTACTAACTGCGATATGAGATGGACTACCTCCCCAACTTAGATCATGTTTATCTCTTCAGATCTTTCGCAAAACTTTTAAAACCACTATGGGCTAGATTCACTAAGCAAACCGATCGTGTTTGCACTCACTTTCCTACTACGGCTCGATACACTAAGCCAGTGGTTCTTAACCTGGGTTCGACCGAACCCCAGGGGTTCAGTGAGTCAGTCTCGCGGGTTCGGCGGAGGTCAAAACACACCTCCGACTCATAAAGCACGCAATCCTTTTCGAGGATGCTGGACATAAAAACGAAGAAAAGGAACAGACTTTGTTGCGAAAATGACATGAGAGTGGCACTTGCCAAGATAAAGCCGCGCATTTCTGAACTGGTGTCTGAGAGGCAACAGCAGAAGTCACATTGATTTGCAGTAAATGTCATTATTATGTTATTATTATTCGAAATATAGGAGAACTTTTTTGTTTTCAAAATTGATATAATTTTTTCCCTCACTGTATACCTATGTTTTGAATTTGTAAAAATCATATTTTATTTTTCCAATAAAGAAGGGTTCGGTGAACACGCATATGAAACTGGTGGGGTTCAGTACCTCCAACAAGGTTAAGAACCACTGCACTAAGCTTCCTCTAGACCCCATCCGCACCCGATCCGATCTGCGCATGCAAATGAGTAAAAAGGCATGTAAATTTCTAAAGGCATCGATTCATGAAACCATTTCGTCCATACTGACTGGCCTTTCCGTTCCAAAAAGTTTTGACATCATCGCCGACTATTCCTGCGTAGCAACTGCCGCATGCATGTTAAGAACCCCATAAAAAAATATATATCTACCCCGCAAAATATCCAAAATATATCTAAACTTTAAATATATGTAAACTTTCATATTTATAAGTATTAGAAATATTTTTTTGAAATGTGCATAGCAAGCGCGAGAGTGAATCTCGGATTTGTAATGAACAATGGCGAGAAAATTGCGGATTAACCCCGTGCTCTCCTTGCGCATTGTACATTTCATATATCAATGCCAAATTTAAAAAAAAAAATTAAAAATAACTTTTAACGGCTAGCTATCCCTCCACCTTTCCTTCCAGCTAGATTGTCACGTGCATCTGATGTCACGGGGTCGCCTTTAATTGCTTCGTGCTTCACGGCAGAAAGTGCCGCACAGCCTCCTGGGATTCGTAGGCTGTATATAACAGCGCGTGATCTCGGCGCATTCAACTGCTGTTAACTGTTGTGCCTTCTAGCAACTTAACAGTTCTTTTCCTTAGAGAAATGTTAAGCTGTTTGGAAGCGCGCAATAAACTTCGAGATCGATCTGTTAAAAAAAAAGGACGAACTCTAAGAATTCCACTGCTCACTCACAACAATGCTTTGTGGTAGGCGTATTCGGAGCCCGCCAATGACATCTGCGATTATACCCCGCCCCCTTTCTACGCAGTGACGTCCTAAAGAGCTAGCACAGGCGTTATGTGCTCCAAAACCACGCGTGTCGATCTATGTTACAGCGAGACGTGGGGGCGTGTTTACGATTTGATCATTTGCATGGACAAGCTTTACTGAATCGATCGGCCAGAATGACTCGGAAACGGATAGGGCACGAATAGGATCCATTTGTGGACTTTAGTGAATCTAGCCCTATGTTTCATTGCTTTATAGGCTATAGCAGGGCTGCCCAAGTCTGGTCCTCAAGATCTACTGGCAGGCCAGGTTTCAGGATACACACAATGAACGTACATGAGAGAGATTTGCATACCAAGAAGGCAGTGCAGGCAAATCTCTCTCATGCATATTCATTGTGGATATCCTGAAAATCTGGCCTGCCAGTAGATCTCGAGGACCGGACTTGGGCAGCCCTGGGCTATAGGCTCCAATGAATGTTAATGGATCTTTCTTTGTGATCTAATTGTGTAAACCGAATCGAGATCCTATTTCTAGGAGATGATTTCGTCTATAAGACTAAGAATTAGATTAGAAATGATCTCTCCTGTTCCACAAGCTGCTTTACTAATCTAAAGTCAGAAAATAGAATCAGTGAGATCACACAAACACTTGTCGTGCTGCAGTGCCTATGTGCTATCGAAAGGTGCGATACCCTATTCACGGGAGAGGGAGTCTGCAATGAGCACCTGGTTGCTGACGTGGTTTCACATCCCACCATCTTCCATTGCAGTAATGATTGCCCAACAGTTTATGAAGAACATGAAGGGTAAGTATACCTAGAGTTTTCTACTCGTGAAGAAAAGTATGTACAGATGTTAAATATGAAAGCATTATTAAATTTAGGAACAGGAAGAATGGCATTTCATCGCCGAAGACAAAACAAGTGGGCAATTTGTCCTCATATGTACGATATCATAAAAACATAGCAACATGATGGCAGATAAAGGCCAAATGGCCCTTCCAGTCTGCCCATCCGTAGTAACCATTATCTCTTCCTTTCTCCAATAGATCCCACTTGCCTATCCCAGGCTTTCTTGAATTCAGACACAATCTGTTTCCACCACCTCTTCCGGGAGTCTGTTCCACGCATCTACCATCCTTTCTGTAAAAAGTATTTCCTTAGATTACTCCTGAGCTTATCACCTCTTAACTTCATCCTATGCCCTCTCATTCCAGAGCTTCTTTTCAAATGAAAGAGACTTGACTCATATGCATTTATGTCACATAGGTATTTAATCGTCTCTATCATATTACTGAAGGGTTGGTGGTAAGATTGGCCTCTTTGCAGATGATCCCAAAATCTGCAATAGAGTAGACACGCCGGATGGTGTGAATAATATGAAGAAAGACTTGGCGAAGCTTGAAGAATGGTCTGAAATTTGGAAGTTAAAATTTAATGCTAAGAAATGCAAGGTCATGCATTTGTGCTACAAAACCCGAGGGAACGGTACAGTTTAGGGGGTATAGAACTTATGTGCACGATGGAAGAGTGGGAGACTTGGGTGTGATTGTATGTGATGATCTTAAGGTGATCAAACAGGTTGAAAAGGTGGCGGTGAAAGCTGGAAGGATGCTAGGGTGCACAGGGAGAGGTATGGCTAGTAGGAAAAAGGAAGCATTGATGCCTCTGTATAAGATTCTGGTGAGACCTCATTTAGAATATTGTATACAATTGTGGAGGCCACACTTTCAAAAAGTTATAAAAAGGATGGAGGCGGTCCAGAGGAAGGCTACTAAAATGGTGCGTGGTCATCGTTCTAAAGCATATGGGGACAGACTTAAAGATCTCAATCTGTATACTTTGGAGGAAAGGCGGGAGAGGGGAGATATGATAGAGACGTTTAATGTAAATGCGCATGAGTTGAGTCTCTTTAATTTGAAAGGAAACTCTGCAATGAGAGGGCGTTGGATGAAGGCTCCGGAGTAATCTGAGGAAATACTTTTTTACAGAAAGGGTGGTAGATGCGTGGAACAGTCTCTCAGAAGAGGTGGTGGAGACAGAGACTGTGTCTGAATACAAAAGGGCCTGGGATAGGCCCATGGGGTTCTCTCTGAGAAAGAAAGACATAAGGGTTACTGCGGATGGGCAGCTCTATGACCTCACAATGCAGGTGTAAAGAGCCTTAGCCAATAGGAAGAGGAGATGCAAATGTTAAGAGCCTTAACCAATAGAGAGAGGAGGAGATAGTGGATGCTGCAGATAGACAGACTGGATGGGCCATTTGGCCTTTATCTGCCATCATGTTTCTATCATGTCATTGGATGTGTTGGAGAAATCTAAAGTGCCTGCTAGCAAAACCAGACACATTCACTGTTGCACCAGAGATTTGAAAATGAGCTACTCATCTCAAAAAGCATTCTTTCAAATAAACAAGACAAAAATTATGAGTGCCTGAAATGGAAGTCATCCTTCTTGGCAGTTGCATGGCTGGTGTGCCATCTGTGACTGTGAGGCACAGTTTGATAATTAATCCTAATATGATAAAGCTGACATGAGAAAGTTTAGAGCTGAAAGAACTTCTGAGCTTATTTCTGAAAGCTGTATTGCCCTACGATGCTAACTAAACAGTGCTACAGAATAGAGAATGAAACGGGGACAGATTTTATCCCCATCCCTGCGGTAAATCATTTTCCTGTCCCTGTCCCCACGAGTTCTTTTCTTGTGACTGCCCCATGCCTGTAAGCTCCACTCACATCTGTACAAGCCTCAAACACTTTAAAATCTTCGCCAGGAGCACTTTGAAGGTGTTGCTCGCAGTGGTGAACACCTAGAGGTAGGGGGGATGAGATGAGGGGGTGCGCTTGTGGCGAGGAGTGTGAAGAGGGCAGAGAGAGGAGATGGGGTGCTGGTCCCCCCACAAACATGGTGCCTAGTTTGGACTGTCCCCCCTCACCCCCCCCCTTTACTGAGTTTCAGTAGGCAGAAGGATAAGAGCAGAACCTTGCGGACACAAGGTGTTATTATTTTGGGGCTTTTTTGCTTTAGATCTTTGTAAATGTGTTACCTTTAAAGCAGTGGTCTCCAACTCAAACCCTTTGCAGGGCCACATTTTGGATTTGTAGGTACTTGGAGGGCCTCAGAAGAAAATAGTTAATGTCTTATTAAAGAAATGACAATTTTGCATGAGGTAAAACTCTTTATAGTTTATACATTTTTCCTTTTGGCTAAGTCTTAATAATAATATTGTCATTTATAGCTAAAGAGACATATGATCAAGAAACTGGGCCTCTTCTCTCTTGAACAGAGGAGATTGAGAGGGGAAATGATCGAACATTCAAGGTACTGAAGGGGATAGACTTAGTAGATAAGGACAGGTTGTTCACCCTCTCCAAGGTAGGGAGAACAAGAGGGCACTCTCTAAAGTTGAAAGGGGCTAGATTCTGTACAAACGTAAGGAAGTTCTTCTTTACCCAGAGAGTGGTAGAAAGCTGGAACACTCTTCCAGAGGCTGTTATAGGGGAAAACACCCTCCAAGGATTCAAGACAAAGTTAGACAAGTTTCTGCTGAACAGGAACGTGCGCTGGTGGGGCTAGTCTCAGTTAGGTTGCTGGTCTTGGACCAGAGGGCCGCCGCGTGAGCGGACTGCTGAGCACGATGGACTAGAGAATGACACGGGGAAAAAATCTGTCCCCGTCACCGCCCTGTCCCCGGCCCACCATCCTCTGCACAGCCCCGTCACCGCCGTTCCCTTCACCGCCCCGTCACCGTCACCGCCATCCCTTTCACCGCCCCATCACCGCCACTGCCATCCCATTCACCGCCCCGTCACCGTCCCCGCTGCATCCATATAAGCCTTAGTACTGTAATATTTAGCTTATTCCTTTCTTATAAATCAAAGTTCCTGCTGCTGAACTAGAGAAAGAGATGTTCAGCTGGCAGGGCTTTGTTTATAAATTTTTATCAACACAACTAATATACTACTTTATCCTAAAGCAATAAATAAATATAATTTTTTTTTTTCTACCTTTGTTGTCTGGTTTCTGCTTTCCACATCTTCTCATTCAATTCCTTCCATCCACTGTGTGTCTTCTCTCTGCGTCTTCCATTTGCTGTTACTGTGCCTCTCCCTTCACCACCCCCCCTCCAATTGGTCTAGCACCCATCTTCTTCCCTCCGCTCCCCCATAGTCTGGCATCTGTCTTCTTCCCACTCTGTCTTCCACGTTTCCCTTCAGGGTCTGTTCCTCTCCACCCTCCTTCAATATCTGTCCTATTCCTTTCCACCACCACCCCACGGGCGGTGAATGGCCTTGTCCCCGTCGCCGCAGCGACTGCTAGTTTTCGTTCCCTGTTTCGGCAGGTGACCCACGGCTAAATGCGGTGGCCGCGGGTAAACCGCCACCGTGTCATTCTCTACGATGGACCACTGGTCTGACTCAGCAGTGGCAATTCTTATGTTCTTACTTTTGGGACTATGATAAACATACCTAGGATCTCAAAATAATACCTGGCGGGCCAAATGTGGCTCCCGGCCCACGAGATTGAGACCACTGGTTTAAAGGCATCTGTAAATAGCTGTAATTTCAGCCATGAATATAGAAAACTAGTCATGAAGAAAACACGGTGTGCACATGGGTTGGCTGTGCAAAAAAATTGTCATTTGATCCTCAGTATGACTGTGCGATTACACTTCTCATTTGTTTCCAGTGTATGACTCAGATTAAGTGTCAGTGCCATGAGACGGCAGCTAGTCATAAATCTCTGTAATATATTCAATGTTGCAATCATGCCCAGGACATTTTTTAGAGTTGGCTATCTGACAGACTAGTGTTTCTTAGTCCGTTTACGTTTTCACCGTCCATCTGTTTTGTTTTGTTTTTCCTGCACGTTACATATTATATTCTTGCTGTTGGGTGCTGCTTCGAGTACTCTTGTAGCTTGAAAGGTGGGGCCAGAGCTGGAAGCAGAAATAAATCGATCACGGTAGGGTTCTGCCTTCTTGTAGAGGCTCTACCATCAGTGAAAATAAAGCCAGTGCATTCATAGGAGATAAACTCATGGGAATGGCTTTTTTTTTTTTTTAAGTTCAATAAGTTTTTATTAAGGTTTTACAATAGAACAGAAAATAATACTGATATACAACAGTAAAACATTGCGTCAGTACATAAAGCGATACATAACAGATCCATAAAGCAATGCCCCATATCATGGGATCGATAATACAAAGGATTAGTAACTCCAGGAAGGGGGAAAAGTAAAAGGGAGAAATAAACAGATCAGGATATCTTATACTTAAACTATGATGTTAAGTCTGTAACCATTCATATGATAAACGCCAACCACTATAATGCACCAAAAACATTGAGAAAATGAGATATAAGGGAATTATAAGTGTCGATGGGTAATATTAAGTATAGTCAAAGGGCGTGTTAATATAAATTTAACATGTATTACAAGGGCGGTGAATCAAGGTACATTACAACATATGCTTTTTGACTGTTCGTTGTTACACCAATTCTGGGCCAGTGTCATGGCTGATATCAACAAATTACTTCACACGTCCCTTCCTTTATCATACAATTCCATCATCTTAGGAAGTGTCAATGCCACCGATTTCTTTCAAAGGGATGAGGACTGTCTTATTCATATTCTCCTTCTGATCGCGATCAAGATCATCCTTTCTAATTGGAAGAACTTGGACCGAGTCAGTTATGACGCCTGGTGGAACACCACTTGCTTGACAGTTAAATACGAAAAAATAGCTGCGGAAAGATTAGGCTTGATGCATAAGTTCACCAAGTTATGGGGTCCTCTATGGAAATGGCTTTTTGACATATATGGAGAATGACTTTGTTAGGGTGTTTAGGTCAGAAAACCAAATGTATTATGGAAAAGACTCTTTAAAGGCACAGCGGGAACCAGGCGTGTGGCCAGACCTCACATTTTATGGAGGGAGGGGGTCTGAGCGCAAAGTGGGGGGGGGGGGGGGGGGGGACAAAAAATTTTGACCCACCCCTGCTGCTCTCTGCTTCCCCATGACCCTACACACCTGAGCTGACGGGTGTTCTCAAGCGATGCCTGCGGAAGCCCTCGTCCATCTGAAGCCTTGCAGTTGGCGACACTTCCACGCCAGCCACTGTCCCCACACACGCGGGGATTTTGTGAAACCGAGAAGCTATGAGGGAGATCCGCCCCCCCTATGCGTACTCAATTTTCACGTATGTTCGTTCCCTCATGCATGCTTGGGTTCATAACAATCAAGCGTGTGGTGGGGGTGGGGTGGAGGCGAGCCAGCTGCTAGGCTTTGCACGGAAATGGGCTTTCGCTGACGGGACCCCTGCCAGACAAAGCAGCAGAAAGTGCCTCAGTTTCGGGGAGCCTGAACCAAATTGGAGAGCATCACAGTACAGTTTGCATTCATCGAGAGCAGGGGTGTCAAACTCAATCACATAAGGGGGCCGAAATCTAAAACACAGTCTAAGTCGTGGGCCAAATTTTTTTTAATTAAGATCCTTAGGGGTCCTTTTATTAAGATGCGCTAAAGATTACTGCATACTAAATGCTAAGGCATTCCTTGTATTCCTATGGGCATCTTAGCATTTAGCTCATGCTAAATCGGTTAGCGTACCTTAAGAAAAGGACCCCTTAGTCTTAGGAGAAGTCTAGGGTTACAATCCCTCCAACCCCACGCCGGCTCTGTGGTGTAAACAAAATAAATAAAAAAGACTTTTCCTCTCTCTTTTAGGTCCTAGTTCACGCTTGCTGACTAACACCAGCTCCTACAGGATACGCATTTCAAATCTGACATATTGTAATCACAAAACAGAAAATAAAATAATTTTTTCTACCGTTTGTTTTCTGGCCATTTTGCTTTTCCATCATCTTGGTTCCAGTTTCTCATTCTGTTTTTTGTCCATTTTTTCTCCTCTTCTCTCTTGTTCCATTCCCTCCTTATGCCTGTCTCCAACGTATTGATTTTTCCCATTCAGCTTTCTTAACTTTTTCTTTTTTGCCTCTGTCTACTCAAATCTTGCCCTCTTTCTCACCCTTCTTTTTAAAGTTTTGGCTGCCTATCAATTTTCCATCTCTTCTCAGTCCCCTAGCTCTCCCATTTCCCATCTCACTCCTTTCCCAGCCTCCTATTTCCTTCTATCTCTCCTCCTCTCTCCCCAACATTTTGCTCCCTCTCTTTTCTGTTGTTCTTTTTCCCTCCTCCCTTGATGCTGAACAACGAGATGAAAGGAAAAAAAATAAAAAAAAGAGATGCTGCATCTCTCTCCTTTCCACCCCCAGGCCTAACATTTCTCTCTCCCTTCCATCCCCAGATCCAACTTCTCTCCCTTTCTCTTCCCAACTGCCCCCATCTCTCCCTCTGTCTGCCTGACTCCCTCCCCCCAGGTCCACCATCTCTCTCTTTCTCTTCCCTTCAAGTATCTTTCTCTCTTCCGCCACACCACCCCAGGCCCAACTTCTCTCCCTTAAGAACATTGCCCACCATCTCTCTCTGTCCTCTGTTTCTGGCCCCATCAGCTCTTCCTACACGCCCAATCTGGCACTGCTTTTAATACCCTCCCTCTTCCTACTTAACCCCCCCCCAAAGAACCAGTTAGTTCAGGAGGCTTCCTCAGCCCATCATGTCCTCACCGTCATGCTGAAAAAGTGGCCCATGGCAGTTCTCCCAGAACTTCCCCATCTCACGGCCCAGCATGTCTTCCCTCCCGTGCTGGTCGGATGTTGCCGTCCCGCTGAAAAATCTGCCGGCCTCGACAGTGATTCAGCAACATTGTCCGTGGCTCCCCTTCCTGCTTTCGTGGTCTGACTCCAATGATGCAACTTCCTGTTTCTGTCCAGGTGGACCACGGCAGACAGCTGCGGACAACATTGCTGAATCACTGCCGAGGTCGGCAGATTTTTCAGTGTGACGGCGACACTTGATAGGCGTGGGAGGGAAGACATGCTGGCCCATGAGAAGGGGAAGTTCTGGGAGCACTGCCACGGGCCTTATAAAAAGGCCATGTGAGCCTTGTGTTTGACACTTGTGATCTAGAGCAGTGATTCCCAACCCTGTCCTGGAGGAACACCAGGCCAATCGGGTTTTCAGGCTAGCCCTAATGAATATGCATGAGAGAGATTTGCATATGATGGAAGTGATAGGCATGCAAATTTGCTTCATGCATATTCATTAGGGCTAGCCTGAAAACCCAATTGGCCTGGTGTTCCTCCAGGACAGGGTTGGGAACCACTGATCTAGAGTAATCCCTGGTAGTCTAGTGGACCAAAGAAATAGTGCTCTTTCATATCCACCTCTTTGCATCCAGGTTTCAAAATGGATGCTATAACCCCTAGTGGTAAGCGTTCTTTTCGTTTTTTGTTTTTTATATATTTTGTACATAGTGCTGTTGACAAGCCTAAGTGCGGTTAAAACGTTTAATAAACATAGACATGGCTATTCCCATCTCTAGATCATTGATAAATGGGTCATGGGCAGAGATGGATTGTGACTTGCACTGACAGAGCTCATAAAATGGTACCACATACTAGCTGTCAGGACTACCAATAGCATAATTGCATTTAATGCCACTAGGGACTATCTACCCCCTAGTGGCATTAAATGCCACTATGAGGAAAGGCTAAAGTGGCTAGGGCTCTTCATCTTGAAGAAAAGACGGCTCAGGGGTGATATGATAGAGGTCTATAAAATAATTACATTACATTACATTAGAGATTTCTATTCCGCCATTACCTTGCGGTTCAAGGCGGATTACAAAAGAATTATAGATGGTGGGTTACAATGGAAGATTATTTGTCATTTCTATAGAGGAAAAGAGAAGTCCAGTAATTGTAGTGTGGTGGGAAGATGGAGGTAGGATGGTAAGTGTGGTTAGGTCTGTTTCAGGAATTTCTTGAAGAGTATAGTTTTTATTTCTTTTCTGAACATCTTGTAGTCTGGGGTTGATATCAGTATATTGGAGATCTGGTTATCTAGTTTTGCTGCTTGAGTGGCTAGGAGGGCATCGTATAGTTTTTTCCGTTTTACTTCTTTGATCGGGAAGAGGGGGTGGGGGGGGTGAATGGGGTGTGTGTTTTTCTATGTCTGATTGAGGTGGTTTGGTTGAGGTGGTTGTTCAGGTAGGTTGGGATGTCTCCATTTAGGGTTTTGAATAACATACAGTAGAATTTAAATAGTATTCTTTCTTGTATTGGTAGCCAGTGTGAGTTGATGTATGCCTGTGTAATGTGGTCATGTTTCCTCAATGAGTAGACATGAATGAACTTTTTTCTTTTACAACTAATAGACATAAAAGAAGCTCACATTTGATTTTTGCTTTTCCGCCTGTTAAAGAATGCAAACTTAAAAAGTATCATCAGCATCTTCTTTCATATCAAGCAGCAGCATGGGGCAAAGACTTAGATCAACTGCTCCATTTTATTGAAATTTATGGGGAATTTAGAAAACATCTAAAAACACATTTATTTCTGAAGTACTTAGGTAAAAGAGGGCATCCGTTAAAAATCAAGGGTGGGAGATTTCACGGTGACATTAGGAAGTATTTTTTCTCCGAAAGGGTGGTTGATCATTGGAATGATCTTCCACTTCAGGTAGTTGAGGCCAACAACGTGTTCGATTTTAAGAAAAAAATGGGATAAACATTTGGGTTCACTTCGAAGAAGTGCTCAGGGGGGAGGGTTCTTCGAGTAGGCAGACATGTTGGGCCGTTAGCCCTTTTCTGCCGTCATATTCTATGTTTCTATGTTTAGGTAGTTAATTTATATAAATTTTGTATTATGTAATTATCAAATTTTAGGGTTTTAGCCATTGGTTCTTACTTTCTAATTTCCTTCTGCTTTTATTGTATTTCAAATGTATTTTAAATTGTGTAAACCGCATAGAACTTCACGGTTTTGCGGTATATAAATAAACTGTTATTATTATTATTAGACGAGTCTCAGAGCTGTATTTTGAATTGTTTGTAATTGTTTAATCATTGTTGCAGGGCAGGGTAGGTAGAGGATGTTGCAGTAGTCCAGTAGACCTAGGATTAGGGATTGTACTATAAGCTGGAATTGTGTTCTTTCAAAGAATTTCCGGACTTGTCTTAGGTTTCTCATAACTGCGAAGGATTTTTGTATTGTTTTATTTATTTGTGGTTGCATGGTGCAGCATCTGTCTGTAGTCATTCCTAGTAGTTTTATGGTGGTTTGGATGGGATAGTTGGTTGAGTTGATTTCTATATTAGTTATGGTTGGGACTTTGTCATTTTCGAGGAGGATGAATTTAGTTTTTTCTGGGTTGAGTTTCAGTTTGTGATCTTTCATCCAGGTCCCTACTGTTTCTAGTGTTCGGTGTAGTGTGTTTGTCATGGCAGTCTTTGGCTGATCAAAAGGTATGAGAATGGTAATGTCATCTGCATAACTATAGGTGGTTATGCCTAGAATGTCCAGATATGTTCCAAGGGAGGCAGTGTATAGGTTGAAGAGAGTAGGGGATAATGGGGATCCTTCTGGTACGTCACATGGGTTGGACCAAGGTTCGGATTTTTCTTTATTTGATTTTACTCTGTATGTTCTGGATTTTAGGAAGCCTTCAAACCAAGAGTATACTTTATCTGAGATACCTATTGCATCCAGAATTTGCAGTAGGATGTCCTGGTCTACCAGGTCAAAAGCTACGGTCAGGACCAGTTGTATGAGAAGCATTTTTTTTCCTGTGCTAAGGTGTTTGTCTGGCTGTGTCAGTAAGGGAGCCTAGTAATGTCTCTGTGCTGAAGTTGGTTCTGAAGCCAGATTGCATGGGGTGAAGTATGTAATGGTCTTCTAGATAGTTGGTGACGAGTTTGGCTTCTAGTCCTGTTAGTTTGACGTATAGAGGTATTGAGGCGATGGGTCTGTAGTTGGATGGTTGGTCAAGTGGTCCTTTTGGGTCTTTTTGGATTGGGGTGATGATGATTTCGCTGAGGTCAGCTGGGAAAAGGCCGTCTGTGGGCACGGTTTGTATCCATTGCAGAAGTAGAGAACGGAATTTTGTGCTAGAGGTTGTAAGGAGATATGAAGGGCAGTGGTTGAGGTCACAGGATGCATGGCTGTATTTTTTTGTAGAGTTTATCGAGTTCGGGCCATTGTAGGCTGGGAAATTGGGACCATGCTCTGTCTGCTGCAGTTGATTCTATTTCTGTGAGATGAATTGTGAGTTGGTTTAGGTGGGATGGGGTACAATTGAGGGTGGCTCTGGTGTTTGTAATTTTGTTCTTGAAGTGTTCTGCTTAGAGGGTGGCTGAGGGGGGTGGGGTATTGTTGGTGGTCATGTAGGGTTTGGTGTCTGTTAGTTCTTTGAATAGTTTTTTGGTATCTTGGGTTTCTGTGCCTATTAGACTAGTGTAGTGTGTTTTTCTCTTGTCCTTTAGTAGTAATTTGTATTGTTTGTTAATTTTTTTCCAGGCGGATTTTGTGTGATCTAGGTTAGCTTTTCTCCATTTTCTTTCTAGTCTGCATAATAATAACATAATAATATCCACGTAGCTCCGCAGGACCTTATAACCCTTCATATGACATGGTGGAAAAAGTGTTCATTATGAAATTCCACCTAATCCAAAACCACTCCTCCTCCTTGAGTGATCTGTTAATAGATGCCATAAAAATAAACCATATTTTATGCCAGATTTTTCATTTCTAAAGTTTGCCTGCTGCTGTTCTGCCTTTGTATACATAAAGAAAAAAATAGTATGCGATATTTCCAGCAGTGAATGCTAGAAAGCCTGATCACTGAATATCGTATTGCCATATAGCTCTGTGTATGTGATTGAATATTGCTGAGCTCCGAGAGCAGTGTCGGGCTTGTTAGATATGAATGAATGGGAAGTGGAGACCTTCGTAAAGGAGTATTTTCTCCCCGATCAGCTGAGCCGGCCATGAAACTGCGGCTTCGGGGAGGCCTGCCGGCTCAGCTGATTGGGGATTCCATTGCTGCGATCAGCTGGTGGCAAAGGGGTCCCTCGATTGGGAAGGCGCGATTCTGTAACCGGCACTGGTGACATGGGTGCCAGTTACAGAATCAGGGGTAAGGCATCTGGTTTTGGTTTTGTTTTTTTTGTTTTTAAACCGTTGCGATTCTGTATAAGATTTCGATGTGTGATTCTCAGAATCAACCCAAAAATGGAGGTCTCAGTTAAGGTTACCATATGGCTCTAGAAAAAAGAGAACGGATTGAGACATCTGGGTTTTACTTCCATTGAAAGCAATGGAAGTAAAACCCGGATGTCTCAATCTGTCCTCCTTTTCTGGATACCCAAACAAGAAACTGGGGGCAAATGCTATGCTTAAGATAAATCCAAAATCAAGAAATATACCAAGGACACCCAACAATCATTCCTATGCTTATTTATCACATAACCTAGAATGCTTAGAACTGTATGGTAGAGTAACCGCAACCGGGGACATGCCCCTAAAAGTGGCACTCTAAATGCGGCTTTGGGGCAGGAGGGAAGGGGGGGAATTGAGATCTGTGTTAAACAAGATTTCTAACACAGCACTCTCAATTAACCAGAAAAACAGTTATCCGGCATCCACTAATCTCCATGGGTACCGGATAGCTGAGATTCTACTGTGCATATATAGATCTACTGTATAATCTATCTCTCTTTCCATTAAATTTATTCTTTCTAGGCCTGGCTACAAATCAGCACCTCTCCTTTATTGAATTGCACTCAAAAGGCTTTGACATGCGTGAATAGCATTTTACACACATATACACACAACAAGCATTTCAGTGTAACCAGCTCTCAAATGAACCACATTTAAATACTGCTGTAAAAACCTAGAACAGATGAAAAGAAATCAAAACGCATTGATAAAGAGTACGATCCATTTTGTTTGCATTTGCATCATCGTAGGTTAGTGTCTTGTCATGTAACAGATTTCTGGCTGCCGTTCTTGACTCGCTCCCAGTTTTCTGAGTGCGTGCTTAAATTGGCTGCAAGCCTCGCAGTGTTAATAAAAGCTCCATCTGTCCAATCTCCCATCTTTTTCATTCTTTTTTAATGTCTTACAAAAGAATTACTAATGTTGATGCTTGTTGGTTTTTCGTTACTCATTATGGATACGCTTGTCGTCTAAGCTTTTATGGGGGGTTTTAAACTTTATTTCTCTATCTATGTTCTCTACTAATTTTCACAGTTAATTCTATAAGCATGTGGCAGAGACTCACCCGGAGTCTTGCCCAAATGCACTCAAAACAGCTCAAACAACCATTGTACAAAGGTGCAACAGTCAGAAAGCTTTTATTTTTCTAGAGACCTGAGTCTGTTTCCTCACAAACAATTGCTTAATTTTCATAGCCTTAAGCCACTTCCACAATTATTCTCCTTATGGGCTTGGCTTACCCTGTTTCAGTAGAGACCAGATACACCTGGAGAGTCTTGCACACGCCCCAAATCTTTCCAAGGCTCCCTCAGCCTACAGCTAGGAAAGGGGAAGTTTCTCTCTCTCTCTACCTGGGACTCCTTCCTTCCTCAGAGATTTTTCTTTCTGGTGGGGACCTCCTCGAATAATTTTCCTCTGTGGCAGATAAACACCTCCCTGCTGAGTCCCGCCCCCTGACTCAGCAGGGTTACCTTGTTAAGGTGGCTCAGCACGGAGCTGTAAAGCCCAGTGCGGTCTGGGACATGTAGTCCGCTCAGCCTTGGGCTAGCAGCCCCTGCTGTATGGAGGTGGCATGGTAGCATTAGCGGAAGATGACCCCTTACTCTTCCACAAAGCACCATTTGTAAATATTGTGCTAGATTGTGACCTTTTGGGAGGAAAATCGGCAGTGAAGTGCGGTGGAGGGTGATGGTGAAGGGGGAACGTTGCTCCCTACAGTCAGCTTGTCGGGAGGATGGCACACTGGAGTGAGCTCGGAGGCTGTGCTTCGGGAGAGAGGACAGCCCTAGAGGATAACGGACATAAAATTGGTGGGCTCTGCAGCGATCGGAGACGTCACACAGCCAGAGATCCTGACGAATTGGCCCTTCCGGAGGCGGCTGTCCGTGGGACCCTGCGGCTGTCCCTCCTCCGGCAGCGATTTGGACTTCAATGCCGGCTTGATTCCTCCTTCTGCTCTGGTGGTTCATGTCAACGAGCGACGCCGACTGCCCGCCTGCCTTATATTGAACTGTGCTGAACTGAACTTTTTTTTTCTTTTAGCTTTCTTTTAAGTTTTATTACATTTGATTTCCTTCCCGTTCCTTTTTTTTTCTTTTTCTTTCATTGTGATTTTAATTCCCTGTAGCATGTTATTGACTGAACGTGTATATCTTTGTTCCTGAAAACCGTGTGTGTGTATCCTTGTGACCCGTTCTGGGCTCCTGGGGTGGACGGGCTATAAAAATGAACGAATAAATAAATAGTTACTGTTAAGATATGTTATTTTACTTGTAAACTCCCATTATTAGTAATTTGCTCTCACTGCATAAAATAGAACCCAAAAGAGCAGAAGTTGGGGGTAAAATAATGCATCTTGATCACGTGACGCCATGCCGCGGGACAGACGCTAGCCTGTGTCTCTCCCGCTGCCCTTCTCCGAATCCCCTCTATTCGCCGGAGTTTTTCGGCTCTTCGAGCCTTTGGATTGGGCTCTGTGTGTGCCTCCACTCCTCCGGATCCAGTGGGCGAGTTCCGGGTCTTTTCGGGGGGGGCATGTCGGTGAAATCGGCCCGACAGAATAAGGACCGCGGCAGGCAAGGGGAGCTTAAAATGGCGGCGCCGCCGAGTCCTGGAGCCGCTACGGGGGGGCCGGCCTGGATCGCCGAAATAACATCAGGAGTGACAGCAGCGATGGAGCTCGTTTTAGAGCAGAAACTTCTGCCTCTGGACCACAAGCTGGCCATGGTCCAAGCCTCCTTAGACTCTATGGGCCAGGAGGTGATAGCGTTCAGGCAGCGGGTGGGGGCTGTGGAAGATCAGCTGCAGCACGTGGAGGATGCCCAGACCAGACATCAGCGCCTTCTCTCTGCCCTCGAGGACCGCATTGAGGACCTGGAAAACAGATCTCGCCGGTCCAATTTGAGATTTATTGGATTCCCTGAAGCTGTCTCGGAGCGGGACTTGAGGGGCGAGCTGGAAACCTGGCTGGCTGCCTCCGTCATCTTTCCTGCTGACCTGGGCCCTCTTCGCATTGAGAGGGCGCATCGCCTGGGCCTCCGCTCTGCTCATCAGGCCCGACCGCGAGTGGTGATAGCAAAGATCTTGAACTATGCTCACAAACAACCTATTCTTCAGGCGGCTCGGGGGGAACGCGCTCTCACCTATCAAAACAGCAAGGTGCTTTGCTTCCAGGATTATTCCACCAAAGTGGCCCAGCAGCGGCGAGCTTTTGCACCGGTGTGTTCTACCTTGGCTGCCCGCCACATTCGCTTCGCCCTTCTCTACCCCGCGCGGTTGCGGGTTCATCATAATGGTACTACTCAGTTTTGTTCTACTGCAGCGGAGGCGCAGAACCTGCTGGACACGTGGAATGCGGACCTGCCTTCTACCAGTACAGCGGGAGTGATTTCGTCGACTGCTGGTCCGGCTTGATGAGTGCTTGTCCCTGGGGTCGTTCTTTCAGGCTCAGCTGAGACCCTGGACTCTATATTGGATTTCCGTTTGGACCTTGGCGGGACTTGTCCGGCTCTTTTTGACTGTGGTTTTCTTCTGCTCTGTTGCTTTGAGCTGTGACTGTGGGGATTTTCTGCTGCCAGAGATGGCCCAGGGTCCCTTTTCATTTCATTTCCGTACGGTTGGGGTAGCCCTGGGGGCCGGTGATACTGGTTTGCCTTCTGGAATGGCTGTGGTTGAGATTGCTGACAGGCGTGATGGGTGTGTTTGGGGAGGTGTGGTAGGCTGTTTGTGTGTTGTGCTGGGCTGGAGGGGGGAGGGGTGGTGTCGGGCTGGGGTTCTCTGGTTCTAGTTGAGCTCATGTTTTAGGGGTTCGTTGTTTGAATCCTTTGGGGGCTGTTCTTGGGGTGGATGGATGCTGGGTGTGGGGTCATCCGGGTGGTGGTGTCCAGCTGGGACATTGTGGTACGATCTGGTGTCCTGGGTTTGTGGTGAGGGTTCAACTTCTGTCTGTTTGGCCTTTTGGGGGTCTGCCTAGTCCATTTTGTTGTTATCGGGGGGATTCTGGGGAGGGGGCGTCTGTAGTGATTGGTTTCCTTCGGGGACCGGAAGGGATGGGGTGGGGGGGGCGGGAAGGACTTGGTAGGGTTGGAGTAGGTGGGTTGGGGTTTAGGGTTTGGATTGGTTTGGAGGGGGGTGGGGGTGGGTTGGTTTTGGGGGGGCGGGGAGGGTTGGGGGGGCAGCGTTGTCTTTCTCGATCCGGGGTGACTGCTGGCACTGGCTTCCGCATGGGTATGGCCTTAGGAGGGGGGCTTGCTGGGACGCCTCTTCCTGGGCTTTTGAATTTTTTGATTCCTGGTTGGTTCTTTTTGTTTCACTTTTATGTCCCTTAAGCTATTGTCTTGGAATGTGGGGGGCATTCATTCCCCTATAAAGAGACAGAAGGTGCTTCGACAGCTTCGGAGGAACCGGGCGGACGTGGCCTTTCTGCAGGAAACCCATTTGACAGCTGCGGAACATGCCAAATTGAGGACTTGGTGGGTGGGGGATGTCCTGGACTCTCCTGCTTTGGGTAAGAAGGCTGGGGTGGCTATTCTTGTGGGTAAACATCTTCAGTTGATTGTTAAGGATGTCCTTACGGACCCGGAGGGTAGGTATGTGATTGCCTCGGTCAGTTTGAACTCTAAACCTTATATTCTTTGCAATCTTTATGCCCCCAATAGCCCGGGTGCGGGATTTTTTCATCACTTAGCGGATCTTTTGTCGGTCTATGATGATGTTCCTCTGGTGGTAGGGGGTGATTTCAACGAGGTGGCGGATCCTCTTTGGGATCGCTCGACTGGGGTGGGGAGGGAATCTCGGAAAGCTGCTACTGGAATTGCAATCCTTTGTGCCTCCCTCGACTTGGTGGATGCCTGGAGAGTTTTACATCCCCTGGAGAAAGATTTTACTCATGTTTCGCGGGCCCATGCTTCTTTATCCCGTATAGACTATATTCTTTGTTCCCGCTCTTTGTTTTCGGAGCTCGTAGATTCTAAGTTGGGGCCTATAGAGGTCTCTGACCATGCGTGGGTGGCGATTGTCTGGCAGTTATCTCGGACGCCCGGGACCCCTCGTGGCTGGCGCTTTCCTAGCCATCTTTATCGAGACAGCAACTTTCATGCACATCTGGTAGCCCGGTGGCGCTTTTTTCAGGTCACCAATGCGGCTCATTTTGCCACCCCTTCGTTGGCGTGGGAAACGGCGAAGGCTGTCCTTCGGGGTGAGATTATTTCTTATGTCAGTTTTCAGCGTAAAGCGAGACAGCGAGAGCTGCTTAGGCTGGAGCGCTTGGTCTCTTCTCTCCGTCGACGCTATGGCCTTACTGGGGCTCTTCCGGATCGTGCTCGATTGTTGGAGGCCCAGTGTTCACTTAATTCCCTGTTACATCAACACGCTAGCCGGTCTATGGAGCATTATCGGTTTCATCTTTATCGTTTTGCAAATAAGAGTAGCAAACTTCTTGCAAAGTTGGTTCGGCAGCAGAGGGGTAGTACTCGTATTGCGTCTCTTCGGACACGGAACTCGGAGGTAGTGCACCATGATAGGGACATTAACAGGGTTTTGCGAGATTTTTTTGAGCACCTATATTCTGCTCCCCCCGACCCTCCGCTTGATGGGGCGGTATATTTAGATGGTCGGGATCTCCCGACTCTTTCGGCTTCATCTCAGGCGCAGTTGGAGGCTGTGTTTACAGCTGAGGAGATCGAACGGGCGATCCAGTCTAGCGCGCTGGGTAAGTCTCCCGGCCCGGATGGTCTGCGTAGTGAGTTTTATAAGATTTTGCAAGCTGAGGTGGCGCCTTTGTTGGCTATGGTGTTTAATGAGGCAGTTGGGTTGGGGGCGCTTCCTCGCCACTTGAACGTAGCCCAGCTCATTGTTCTGTTGAAACCTGGGAAGGACCCGAGTAAACCCGAGTCGTACAGACCGATTTCTTTGCTGAACTTTGAGGCTAAGCTTTTCGCTAAAGTTTTGGCTACCCGTCTGGCCTTGGTACTCCCGAGTCTTATTTCAGATCAGCAGGTTGGTTTTGTGAAGGGCCGTGCGATTGCTAAAAATGTGCGCCGTATTTTGGCGGCTCTGGAACGGACTACACTGGATCAGGTGCCTTCTTTGATAATCAGCTTTGACGCCGAGAAGGCTTTTGACCAGGTGGATTGGGGCTTTTTATTTGAGGTCTTGCGAGTGTATGGTCTTGGCCCGTGGTTTATTCAGGCGGTGCGGACTCTTTATGCAGACCCGGTGGCCTGTGTGTGGGCTAATGACACTCTGTCCGATCCTTTCCCAATCTGTAGGGGCACTCGCCAGGGCTGCCCCCTTTCGCCATTGTTATTTATATTGACCTTAGATCCTCTTATTCGGGATGTTCAGGGTAACCCGGACATCATGGGACTGGTCGTGGGGGCTCATCATTTTAAATTGGCGGCTTTTGCTGATGACCTTTTGGTCTATTTGACGGATCCTCGGGCCTCCCTTGATGCCCTCCTGGAGTGTTTTCGCGAGTATGGGGATTTTTCTGGGTTCCGTTTGAATCAGCAGAAGTCGGAGGCTTTGGCATTTCCAGACTCGTTGCGGGTGGAGTGGGGACCGGATTTTCCTCTGCGATGGGCGGATCACTCTTTTCGGTACCTTGGTATTTTGCTATCTATGGATGTCTCTGTGTTGTACCGTTTGAATGTTGATCGTTTGTTGCAAGAGACTAAGGGACTTTTGCGTCGCTGGATGAATCTTCCTCTTTCCTTACTGGGACGTGTTCACCTCTTTCGGATGATTATCTTCCCCAAATGGTTATATGTCTTGCAAACGCTTCCTCTGTTCCTTTTGAAAAAAGATCTCCTGAGTCTCCTGCGCATGGTGGTGTCGTTTTGTTGGGGGGGCAAGAAAGGTAAAATGCATCGTTCTTTTCTTCAAGGGTCCTGGGCACTGGGTGGTTTGGGTCTTCCTTCGGTTCATCTGTATAATTTGGCCTGTTTGCTTAGGCATGTCAGGGATTGGCTCTTTCTTAGCTCTCAGTATACCGATCGGGAGTTGGAGGCGGATTATTTTTTTCCGTGGGCTCTGCCGTATCTTTTACATTGGGATGGGAGGGTGAGGTTGGGCCCTGGGGCCCGTAGTTGCTTGGTGGAGCCGCTTCGTCGGGCTTGGAGATGTGTGTGTCAGTTTTGGGGCCATTCGTCTTTTAGCTCTGTTTTGCTGCCCATAGTGGGCAATGCGGCCTTTAGTCCTGGACAGGACAATGTTGTTTTTAAACGTTGGGCGCGGAAAGGGCTCCGCTCTCTGGAGCAGTTTCTGCAGCTGGATGGCACGGCAGTGCCCTTTTTGGCTCTCCAGGCGTCCTGGTCCTTGGGTACGACGGATCGGTTTGCTTATATGCAACTTTCTCACTATGCAGCCTCCTTGCCCAGGGACTCCTTGAATCAGTCGTTTACTGTCACGCTGCGGGATTTTTTCTTTGATGCTCAGTGGGAGTGGCTTTCTATTTCACAATATCATCGTAGATTGGTGGCTTTGCAGCCTCGGCGGGATTACCAGCGGCTCTTGTCTTTATGGGCCCAGGACCTGGGCTGTCGTTTGCGGGTGGCGTCTTTTGCTCCTTTGGTGCGCCTGATTCCTCGGGTGGTGCAGAGCGCTGAGCTTCAGGAATGTCAATTTCGGGTTCTTCATCGGGGTTATGTATCTCAGCAACGGGCCTACTATTTTGGGTGTGCCCTTACCGCTATCTGCCTGAAATGTCGTCAGGGTGTTAACTCTTTGGCACATGGGGTGTGGTTGTGTGCATCTATATCTACCTTTTGGTTGGAGGTCCGGTGTTATTTGGAGTCTTTGGTGGGTTATTCACTCCCTTCGTCGGTTGAAGGGATTATATTTTTGGCGGAGGGGTACCTGGGAGGGCGGTCAGCAGGCGACAGTTTGCTTCTTCGTAAGGGTTATATTGTGGGGAAGAAATGTATTCTTAATCATTGGCTTCAGGACTCCCCCCCCACCATCTGGTATTGGCGCAATAAATTTCATCTTTTAATGGTCTGGGAGTCCATGTCCGCTCGGTTTTCTAGATCGCGGAGCAAGCTTTTTCTGTCCATTTGGGCCTCTTATTTGGATACTTTGCCCCCAGTGATCAAAAGCCAGGTGGTCAATCGATTGCGGAAGTCAGTAGTTCCTGTGTTGCCAGTGGATTGATTATTTTGGGGATGGGTTGGGGGGGGTGGGTTGTTTTTGGGATGGGATTTGGGGAGTTCCAGGCTAGCAGAACACCGGCCTGGTCTCTCAATGTTTCTAGGGTTTCATGTGGGGTGTTGGAATTTGGTTTTGTATTGAAAATTGTGATTCTTATGTTATGACTGTCTTTCAATGCTCTGGTGAATAAACAGTTTATACATAATGCATCTTACTAGTGGCCCGTGTTGGTACCTTCTCTTTTTATTGCATTGCAGAGTTGATTTTTCTCTCAACAGATTAGAAAACATAGGGCTCCTTTTACTAAGGTGTGCTAGCGTTTTTAGCGCACGCAGGAAATTACCGCGCGCTACACTTCTAGAACTAACGCCAGCTCAATGGTAGTGTTAAGGTCTAGCGCGCGGGCCATTCCGTGCGTTAAAACCCTAGCGCACCTTCGTAAAAGGAGCCCATAGTAGATGTCGGCAGAAAAAAGTAATTACCGGTACCCCATTCATTCTGTCCGGTTTGTCCTGTCCGCACTGCTTAGGATATGTCCTAAGCGGTACTTTACCCTACCAGATAGGCGAGCAGGCCTGGTCACATGTGACGGGACTAAAGCGTGCCAGAAAATCGCACACAGTCAATAACGCTAAGATAAATGCGCTTAGGACGTCAGCACATACCCGGCCAGTCAGGGTTTCAGGATCCCCACAATGAATATTCATGAGATAGATTTGCCTACAACGGAGGTTGTGCATGCAAATTTATCTCACGCCTATTCATGGTGGGTATCCTGAAATCTTACTGGCTGGGTGTGTCCTGATTACTGGGTTGAGAACTCCTGCTCTAGAATAAGATATACAGTCAGGAACAACACTGGAAAATGGCAGGAGTGGTAATTAACTTCAATGAATCATGGGATGAGCACAGATGATCCCTGGAAGCAACAAGTAGAGAGAAATCCTAAGATGAGTTAGGGTCTATGGCTATGAAACTGGACAAACTGGATGGGCTATATGGCCCATATCTGGCATCATTTTCTCATGTGGAAGGGCATTTCGATATGATCTCTAAATCTGATTTTATTACCAGAAGAACAATGGCAGAACTTGACATTAAACTTATAATAGCGGCAGATAAAACAAATATATTCATGACAAAAAAACATCACTATTAACAATGGGCAGAACTTTTGTTGCTTCATTAGTGTCCCGTAAACTTTCTCGAGCCGCGGCACGCTAAACGTAGTGGCCGCGGCGCGAGGCACCCAGAAGCGCGCGAATGTCGCCACGATGGCATCACGCGCATGTGCAAAGGCCCTCCAGACGCCAGAAGAGGGTGCCAACGGGGAAGAGGGCAGGAGAGGAGCCGGCGCCGGCTGATTGTCTATAGGACATGTCTCTCGCTAAGAGATGCACGTCCTGAAGGCAGTCAGCCGTCGCTGGCCCCTCTCCTCCTCCCAAGTGTGCCACGGCATGCCTGAAATCTCAAGAGGCACACAGTTTGCGATACACTGGTCTATGGCTGAGAAACTGGATGGGCTGTAGTATATGGCTCAAAACGCTAGGGAAAGGACATTAAGTTTCTCCAACTATCAGGAATCATGAAGGGCTCCCAAAAGACACTGCAAGGAATGCCCACTGCACTTGTACACACGCGGCACACACACCCACTCAGCCAATCTAAAAAAAAAAGAAAAGTGGAGAAAAGGCCTCAGTTGAGCTTCATATGGCAAAAAAACCCTCCACTTTTAAGAACAAAGAAGGTACAATCACAAGCACACGTGTAACAATTAATTAGCGTGGAGAAAAAAAACACTGTAGTAGCTCTAAAAGGAACCACCTCCCAAAAAATTATCAGCACGCCAAATTTCAAGTGTGTGAGCACAACATGCAGTACATATTAAAGTCTCAAACAATGTCTATATTGAGCAGAAAAGATTAAAAAAAACTTAGCTGCAGACGGTGTCCAAGCTGTCTTCCAAGCACCAGAAAGGTACTAGCTTGTTCGACCCCGCAGCCACTCTTACCCGACGGGGAATCTCCGTTTCGCTGAGCGGCCTCAGGGGAAAAATTCCATCCTACTCCACCAGCAAAAGTTGAGGCCCACCATGTACTGGAACTGCTCACATCCAAACACACAAGCTAACTCGGGCGTGGGGGAATTCTTGCAGCAGACATCTTCAAAAAGAAATCCAAGCTCCTCCCCAAACAGACTTGCACCAATCCAAGAACAGCCTTAACCAAAAAAACGCCGCCCATGTGTGGCATCATTTTCTCATTTTCATTTTTCAGTACGTGGCTCTCCAGTTCAGCTTTAGTCTGCTTGGCAAGTTTGATTTTCAGTCAATATGCATCCCATGTACTGACTAAATGTATCTTTATTGTAAACCGCTTCGAACTTCACGGTATAGCGGTATATAAGAAATAAACTATTATTATTATTATTATATAATGAACTATACGTTATCTCAGGGTTTCTGCAGCTGACATCATGCTTGTTGCAGGTTTCCGGGTCTCGCTGCGCCTTGTCTGCAGTTTGTCTTTATATAAGAGGTCCTCAAATCTGATTGGTTGGTGAATGAGGCAGGAAAGTCCGTTGGTCACCAATTTGAATTTTGGTGGGAAAATCAGTTGGTCTCTGGTGAATTTAATGATATTCTCCCCATGAAGTTGCATTATACTGTAAGTTATCTCAGGGTTTCTGCAGCTGACATCATGCTTGTTGCAGGTTTCCGGGTCTCGCTGCGCCTTGTCTGCAGTTTGTCTTTATATAAGAGGTCCTCAAATCTGATTGGTTGGTGAATGAGGCAGGAAAGTCCGTTGGTCACCAGTTTGAATTTTGGTGGGAAAATCAGTTGGTCTCTGGTGAATTTAATGATATTCTCCCCGTGAAGTTGCATTATACTGTAAGTTCTCTCAGGATTTCTGCAGCTGGCATCATGCTTGTTTGCAGGTTTCCGGGTCTTGCTTGCATCTTGTCAGGTAGAACTGATGTTTCAGCCATCATGCTGTGGCTTTCTTCAGAGTATGCTGTGTGATCTGGTTTGAATTTTGGTGGGAAAATCAGTTGGCCTCTTTTCTCCAAAGAATGCCTCATTCACCTCAAGCCCCCAACCAATCGAGTTTGAGGACCCACCTAAAGACAAACTGCAGACCTCACAGCATACCCTGAAGAAAGTCACAGCATGATGACTGAAACAAGCACAAAGGACACCAGAAGAATAGCCATACTGGGTCAGAATAATGATCCATCTAGCCCAGTATCCTGTTTCCAATAGTGGCCAATCCAGAACACAAGTATCTGGTAGAAACCCAAATAGTAACAACATTTCATGCTATTGCTCACAGGGCAGGTAGTGGCTTCCTTCATGTCTATCTCAATAGCAGACTATGGACTTTTCCTCCAGTAACTTGTCCAAACCTTTTTTTAAACCCTGATACACTAACCGCTGTTACCATATCCTCTTCCAGTGAGTGAAAAAATATTTCCTCCTATTTGTTTTAAAGGTATTTCCGTGTAAGTTCATTGAGTGTCTCCTAGTCTTTGTAATTTTTGAAAGTGTAAAAATTTGATTCACTTTTACTCATTCTATATCACTTAGGATTTTGTAGACCTCAGTCATATCCCTTCTCAGCCATCTGTTTTCCTAGCTGAAGAGCTTAATCTCTTTAGCCTTTCCTTATATGAGAGGGGCTCCATCTCCTTTATCATTCTGGTTGTTCTTCTTTGAACCTTTTTTAATTCTGCTATATCTGCTATATACAGAGGCATTATAATATGCTTGGTCTTATTTACCATCACTTTTCTAATAATTCCTAGCAATCTGTTTACTTTTTTGGCTACCGCCGCACACTGGGTGGAAGATTTCAGTGTCTCTCACCTGTTCAATCTGTTCAAAATGCTGCTGCCCCTATTCTCACATTACCCCTCTCCTCAAGTCACTTCATTGGCTCCCCATTCATTTCTGAATACAGTTCAAACTCCTCTTATGGACTTACAAGCGAATACACTCTGAAGCCCCCCAATATCTCTCTTAACTTATCTCTCCCTATGCTCCTCCCTGTGAACTCCGCTCATCAGGCAAGCCCCTCTTATCTGTACCCTTCTCGTCCACTGCCAACTCCAGACTCCGTCCCTTCTTTCTTGCCACACCGCATGCCTGGAACAGGCTGCCTGAATCAGTACGTCGCGCTCCATCCCTGGCAGTGTTCAAATCCAAGCTAAAAGCCACTGTTTTGAATCTGTTTTCAACTCTTAACTCTCACTCACTGCAATCAGATACCTAGACCCACTGTATCATTTCCTCTACCATAATCTCCCCAACCCTGAGATGTCCTGTTTCAAAATTAGATTGTTAGCTCTTCTGAGCAGGGACTGTCTACTATTGTATGTTAATTACACAACGCTGTGTACGCCTTTCAGCGCTATAGAAATTATAAATAGTAGTAGTACTCTCTACACCTAGATCTTTTTATTGGGTGCTGACCCAAGGTGGACCCTAGCATCTGGTAACTGTGATTTTGGATTATTCTTCCCAATGTGCATCACTTTGCATTTGTCCACATTATCGTAAATTTCATCTGCCCGGTCTTCCAATTTCCCAAGGTCTTCCTGCAACTCTTCACCATCTGCATGTGTTTTAACAACTTTGAATAGTTTTGTGTCATCTGCCAATGGAATCTTTATTCCTAGACAGTGACGTGGTTTCTGCTGCTCTGGTACGGTGTGCCACCAGGCTCTCTATCTACTTCTATAGGACAAGCGATGGATGGGTCCTTTCCCTCTGCCCTGTTCTTTTCTTAGGGTATTTCAAAACACTGTCTAAGAGTGTAGCTAGAGCAAACATACCTATATGTACTTTCTTTGCCAAAAAACAGCTATTTTTATAGGACCAATATACTTCTAATGTGGTTTTGTGGTTTGTTGGCCATCCTTTTCCTGTGCGCCTCTGTATCTGACTCACCCTGTAGCCCCCCTGAAGTGGTTTTATCACATTGACCCCCACATGGCCTGACCCACTTTTCTCCACCACTTCCTGTGGTTACCACATTATTACCTCACTGCAGCCTTCTTCATTGTAACATTAGCATCCAAGGCAGATACTCTCTTATAAGTAGCCTCAACCAGCTTTAGAGGGCGAGGATGGCAGGGTCAGTCGGGAAGTGCTGCGGTGTCCAGCATCTCCCCTGGCCTCCCGTGCATCCATTTATCTAATTCCAGCAGCGGAGTAGCCTTCAGAGAGGATCACCGGTGCTAGCGATCTTTGCAGGCTGCCATCAGCCTCCGGAGCTGTTGTGTCCTCTGCTGCAGTCCTGCCTCTGACATAAGAGGAGGGGTGGGACCGTGGCAGAGTCTGGCAGCCTGCAAAGATTGCTGGCACTGGCGATCCTCTCTGCAGGCTGCTCCACTGCTAGAATTAGGTAAATGGAAGAGTGGGAGGCCAGGGGGGAACACACAGGCCTTTGGGGGGGGGCTGCAGGACTTTGTGTGTGTGTGTAGGCCTTCAGGGGGGTGGTGCAGGCCTTCAAGGGGGGGACAGGCCTTCAGGGATGTGCAGACCTTCAGGGGTAGTGATACAAGCTTCCAAAGGGGGGGGGGGTGCAGGCCTTCAGAGGGGACAGGCAGGCCTTCAGAGGGGTGGTGCAGGCCTTCAGGGGGAACAGGCCATCAGGGGGGACAGGCAGACTTTCAGGTGTGGGGGTGCTGGCTTTCAGGAGTGGGGTGCAGGCTTTCAGGAAGGACAGGCCTTCAGGGGAGGTGCAGGCCTTTGGGGGAGGGGTCCCTGGTGTAAGATTGAAGATGGATGGATAGCACGGAGAAAGAAGTATACCCTGGAAAGTGAGTTATCAGAAGATAACCAGAGCCTGGGACCAACAAGATTTGAATAATGACCAGACAACAAAAGGTAGAAAAAATAATTTTATTTTCTGTATTGGGATTACAATAGGTCAGATTTGAAATGTGTATCCTGCCAGAGCTGGTGTTAAACCGTGAATGTGAGCTAGGATTTAACAGAGAGGAAAAGTCTTTTTTTGTTTGTTTATTTTGTTTACACCACAGTGCCAGTGTGGGTGCGAGAGGGCAAAAGGGGTGAAGAGGCTATAAAATAAACCCACCAGGATGTTTGAAAAAAACACCCACTTGGGCAGGAAAATTGAATCAAATCGAAAAATCGATTCAATAGGCTGAATCAAATCGAATCAAAATTTTTTTTCCTGAATCTGGCAACACGATTCTCTACCCTCAATCATTTTGAAAAGTTGGCTTCTATGTTCCCAGTATATCTCACTCTTGTGTGCTGCTCTCAGCAGGCATGCCTGTGAGGTAATAATGGTCATTGTTGGTAGATGCATAGTGTTAAACCGTTGATATCAAATTATGTCTTGAAGTGGCTTTCTTCATAAAGATAATTAATAAACCTCAATCATTAAAAATATTTCAGGTGGCATCAAGGGGACCGAGTTGTAAGACAAAGAGCAATTACTGTTTCTACAAACCACCTGCCCAGGTCATCATCTCTGTCCCCAGATAAAATAAAATGTAAACCATCCCATCGCTTACTGTATGTTTACGGCTCCAAACCTGGCAGCTGATTGGCTGATGTTACTGTTCCATTTTCTAGCAGCTGTTGAAGGTTGCATAATTAACAATTCTTTTTTTAAGCCTGCTAATTTTGTGCTTTATGAAGAGGATAATTTTGTAAACCATTTTTGCTTGTAAAACACTGCTTCATAGTCATAGTCTGTTATTGAGAAAGACATGGGGGAAGCCACTGCTTTCCCTGGATCGGTAGCATGGAATGTTGCTACTCTTTGGGTTTTGGCCAAGTATTAGGGACCTGGATTGGCCACCGTGAGAATGGGCTACTGGGCTTGATGGACCATTGGTCTGATCCAGTATGGTTGTACTTATGCTCTTATGTGTGCCAAGTATAGCACAATTAAGCCATTGTAACATCACTGATGAGGTTGGCTCTGAGAAACTGTGGAATGAGGCATTATGACATCACAATCTCAGCTCTGGAATGTTGCTCTCATTGGGGTTCTGGAATCTTTGAGATGCTGGAATGTTGCTTGGCTTGGCCACCGTGTATGACCCAGTATGGCTTTCTTATGCTCTTATGTGTGCCAAGTATAGGACAATCAAGCCATTGTAGCATCACTGATGAGGTTGGACCTGAGGCACTGTGAATGAGGCATCATTACATTTCATTACATTAGTGATTTCTATTCCGCCATTACCTTGCGGTTCAAGGCGGATTACAAAAGGAGTTATCTGGCCATTTCCAGAGGAATTGAAGAGTAGAGCAGGTTGCTTCAGAGAATTGGGAAGAGTCTTGCGGTGTTAGTTTGTCTTCAAGGATTTCTTGAATAGCATGGTTTTTATTTCTTTTCTGAACGATTTGTAGTCTGGGGTCGTTGTCAATAAATTGGAGAGTTGGTAGTCTAGTTTTTTTTCGTTTGACATCTATGATTGGGGGATGCGTGAACGGTTTGGTCAGGCTATAAAGAGGCAGAATGCGGGGATAGGGTTACCAGATGTCTGGATTTACCTGGACAGCTCCTCTTTTTAGAGGACTGTCCAGATGGATTTTGAAAACCCGGCATTTTTATTTTATTTTTTTGGATTTTGGAAAGCGCCGACTCTGTCAGAGCTTGGGGCCACATCTGGAGAGCCTCCGAGCATGCGGTAATGTGATGCGATTCATTCCAGTATGAGCTACTGTCATGCATAATCTGTTTAGACTGAATATAATTTTGGAAATTATGATTGCTTTTAATTTGACCGGATTTCCTTGCGCTGATCTATTGAGCTGGAAATATGTGTTTCACTATAATCTAGAAGAACTTAAGAAACTCTGTTTATCTATAATCATTTGGGAGGAGAATCCTTATGATGTATTTTTCTTTAAAAGAAAGCCAAAAATGTTTTTTTTTTTTTCCTTTTGGAGTTGACTATGCTATGAGGGCTGCAGGAAAGCAAGACTGACATCTAGTGGGGGTTAAATCTTCTAAACTAGTTGTAAACTTTTTGCATACGAATGACTAGCTAAATCTGATATTTCACACTTTTTACTTAGAATAAGATTGAGTTTGCTGATTGAACACTGGAAGTGTAGGGGCGGTGTGCTCTTTATTACAAACATACAGTTTTAGAAATGAAAGTTCCTTAATGCACTGCCTATGTTTGGAAATTCAATAAAGATTAAAAAAAAAAGAAAAAAAAAAAAAAGAAATGAAAGTTCAGCCAATCATCTTGCTTGTCTGCTTCTTTAGTACCTCTTGTGTGTTTTGGTTTCAGCCAATCACATTACCCGTATGGTTCTTTCATCATGTGCCATCCATTACTGCGGGATGGTTTATGTTACAGGAGAAAGATTTTGAAGGGAATGCTCCTCCCCACGACTGAGCTTGATCTAGTATCTGTACATCCAGTTAGCAGGATAAAATCTGTTTTGCAGGAAATATTACTCCTGGCAGAATTCTGTGCAAAAGTTTTGAAAATTCTGTGCACAATATTTCAAAATTTTGCAAAGTTTATTTGTAGTGTTTTGCGTAGAATTCTCCTATCCTGAGGCCTGAAATTTATATCTGCCTTTTCCTTTCTCAGGTTCCAGTCTCTGAAGTTCCCTCTCTCACTTTTACTGCAGTTCTGTTTCCCTCTTAACCCACCCCTCTCTCACTTGAACCCCGAATCCCCTCCTTGGCCCTCATAATCTGGCATCTCTCTCGCTTTCTGCACTAGGTAAGAATTTCTTCTTCCCTTCACACCCCCTTCCTGGTCTTGGTTACTCTCTCACCCTCTCTCTACCATTCTCTCACCCCACTTGCTGGTCCAGCATCCATGTCCCCTCACCCTACTCCACCCAACTCTCTTGTTTCCACTCTGAATCCCTACCCACTCCACATGGTCTGGCATCTTTCTCTCCCTTGCTGGCAAAGCATCTTCTTCTCATCTCCCTTTCTGGTCTGGGTCTACTTCTCATCCCCACCCCCCTACTTATGGATTCAGGATTTATATACCTTCCCCTCTCCTCTCCCCTCTGTAGGTCTAGCATCCATGTCTTCTCCTCTTACCCCCTCCCCCCAGCTTGCAGTTCAGCATCTATGTCCCCTCCACTTCTCCCCATGGGCCTATCATCGTCCCCTCTTCTTCCTCTCCCTACAGTCCAGCATCCAATTCCCCTTCACTCCCCACCTCCACTTGCAGTCCAGTATCCATGTCCCCTCCCCTCCTCTCTGTGGGTCTAGCATCCATGTTCCTTCCTCCCCTCCAAATTACAGTCCAGAATCCATGACCTGCCCCCTCCCCATGCGGGTATGGCCTCTCTATGACTGACTAACATCTCCCCCCCCCCCACCTCTCGGTAAGAGTTGCTGCTTTGGGAGGCCCGCAGGTATGTCGTCTCTTACTGGGGGAGGGGGTATTGGTCGTTTGGAGAGAGGGTCAGGGGCAGAACAGAAGGTCTGCGCAGATTTCTGGGTTAGGGATAGGGTGAATTCTGTGTGGATGAGGAATTCTGCGCTGTGCAGTTGCACAGAATTCTGCCAGGAGTAAAATATCCTGAACTTTTCAACTAAAATTCCATTTGATTGGCCTTAAATATTAGAAATGTACAGCAGAAGATTTTCTTGTTGCTTTTTTTTCGAGGTTATTTTTTTTTCATTCTAGAACAAATGTTCTTCTGAGTGTGTGCACTCTTATTAAAAGATAAATACTGTCCTCCGGAATCTGTAAAGGTTGCTCAAATTTGGATACAGATTCCAGATCTGTGCATAAACTAATTAGATAATTAGGTGCTAACAATCAATTATTAGAGCTAACCAGCATGTAATTGGCAGTAATTAGGAGTTAATTACAGATCTGCCCTATGCCCTATTCTATAATATGTGTGTATATCTCTGTTTAGGGTTTTGCCTTTCATGTATTTTATTTATGTACCTGTTTATGTGGTTATAATATGTTAGATTTATGGTTTTCATTTATTATATATGGTTTTATTTGGGTAGTGCTTTTGTTTATAGACTTCTAATACCATAGGGCTGAAACACGTTCGTGTCGAGTTGTTGAGTTTGAACAATAAAGCATCAAAACACATAAGAATAGCCTTACTGGGTCAGACCAATGGTCCATCTAGCCAATCTAAGTCACAACTACCTGGCAAAAACCCAAATAGTAGCAGCATTCCAGAGCTGAGATTGTGATGTCATAATGCCTCATTCCACCAATGCCTAAGAGCCAACCTCACCAGTGATGTCACAATGGCTTGATTGTCCTATACTTGGCTCACGTAAGAACTTAAGAATAGCCTTACTGGATCAGACCAATGGTCCATCTAGCCCAGTATCCCGTCTTCATGGAGGCCAATTCAAATCGCAAGTACCTGGCAAAAACCCAAATAGCTGCATTCCATGCCTCCGATCCAGGGCACGCAGTGGCTTCCCCCATGTCTATCTCAACAGCAGACGATGGACTTTTCCTCCAGGAACTTGTCCAAACCATTTTTAAAACCAGCTACATTAACCGCTCTTACCTCCGGCAATGTATTCCAGAGCTTAACTATTCTCTGAGTGAAAAAATAATATTTCCTCCTGTTGGTTTTGAAAGTATTTCTCCGTAACTTCATCGAGTGTCCCCTAGTCTTTGTAAATCTCCATGCAGTAAAAAAAAAAAAATCGATCCACTTGTACCCGTTCTACACCCCTCAGGATTTTGTAGACTTCGATCATATCTCCTCTCCGCTGTCTCCTTTGGCCATCTTCACTGTATTAGTGTTGGATCATACATTTCATAGCACATAACTTCAAAGGGGCAGGGACGGAGTTGGAACATTCCCAGAATTTAGGCGTGGTGTTATAGGCGCCTGCATTTGTACACATAACTGTATTAGTTTGGCACCAGCCTTTAGCAGGTGTAAATGCATACACCCAAAGTTAACTCTCCAATACTTTACCCAACCTCCAAAATATCCAGCGTTCCCCTCCATAGAATTACAAATTGTTAAACATACTCTCATATATTTCAAATGTAACAAAATGTGGCCTCAGGTACACCTCCTCCACCCTTAGTAGTGTTCTATATCGGTGGGAATACCGGTGTTTTCCTTCCTCATGCAAAAAACTTTGAGTAAGATGGTGGACACAATAGCTCTGGGGGATCCTTGATAAAGCAAATTGTTGCAAAACATGTCGGATCACGTAACCCAGTAGCATGATAAGCTAAGTATACAACTTATTTGAACATTTTTAAATAGAATAATCTCAAGGAAATTTCTAAAAAAGAGCATGGTGGATAAAAAAGTTAAAAAGTTAATTTTAATTCCAAGTTTCCAAGTTTATTAGTTTTTAATATCCCGACCATCAAACAGATATCTGGCCGGTTAACAATAAAATTAAACAAGAGATTAAAAATAGTAACGAGAGATTAAAGATTGTAGAAAGTGCGTAGGAATATCTGAATTGAACATAAATGACAAAGACTAGACAAACTAGAAAGTGAGGGTAGTGGGGGAGGAATGGGAAAAAGTTACATTGTTTAGATGAAATGGAGAAAGTGGGGAGGGGATAAAACGTAAGGGTGAGGGCATGTTGTGGTTATATATACTTGCTTGAAGAAACAAGAAAGAAATATGAGAAAGAGAAAAAAAAAAAAAAGAAATGAAACATGGAGAGGATGAAAGAAAAGAATCTAGGTTTGGTTGAATGCGTCCCGAAATAAAAAAGTCTTTAGGTTAGTCTTGAATTTGGCTAATTGTAGTTCGTCGCGGAGGTATTGTGGCAGAGAGTTCCATAATGTAGGGGCTGTTACTGCAAAGTTTGTTTTGCGTGTATAATAGAAATCTTTTAGGGACGGTATGAATAGAAGTTTTTGGTCAGATGATCTTAATATGCGAGGAGAACTTTGTGGTATAAGGAGTTTATCAAGAAATAAAGGTTGGTGAGAGAGTTTGATTTTGAAAGAAAGTAAAATGATTTTATAGGTGATGCGGTGGGAGATAGGAAGCCAATGAGCTTCTTTTAGGAGTGGAGTAACATGGTCGAATCTACTTTTTTTATGAATAAGTTTTATTGCGGTATTTTGTATTAATTGTAGACGTCGTAGTTCTTTTTGGGGGAGGCCGTTGAGAAGAGAGTTGCAATAGTCTAAGTGAGAGATTACTAAAGAATGGATCAGAATGGTAATTGAGTCAGTATCCAGTATAGAAATTAATGATCGAATGATGCGGAGTTTGTAGAAGCAGACCTTTACGACTGAACTAATATGATCATGAAAAGTAAGATCTCGATCAAAGATGACACCTAGTAGTTTAATTTTAGTTTCCATGAGTAGTGGAATAGATTTAATAGAGATTGTTCCCAATAATAATTGAATAATAATTTAATAATTGTAAAAAAAGAATGTGAGCCAATGAGGAATGAAAACACTGGTATTTCCACCGATATAGAACACTACTAAGGGTGGAGGAGGTGTTCCTGCTAATTTTGTTTACACCACAGGACCAGTGTGGGTAGGAGAGGGCGAAGGGGGTGAAGAAGCTATAAAATAAACCCAGCAGGATATTTGGGGAAAAAACACCCAATTGGGCAGGAAAATCGAATCGAAAATCAATTCAATAGACTGAATCGAATCAAATCAAAAAATTTTTTTTTCTGAATCGGGCAGCACTTCTGGAGACTGAGTATTAGGGTCAAAGGTGGAATAGTAGAAATGATGCAACTGACAGGTTAGTAAACCAAGAGGATCTTTTTTACTGATGAGACTTACAAGGTTGGGGGATTGGGGATGCTAGTATTTGGGGGGACTGGGGAGGAGAGGTGGAGGTAAGAGGAAGTTTAAGACAGTGGGAGCGATCTGGATAGAGGAGAATTGAATGAAGAACGGGGAAGAAGAAAGGAGAGTGATTGAGCTGTTTGGAGAGTAATGACTTGGAGAGAATCAGGAATAGAGGGGAACAGATGAGTTAACAGAGCTTTACAGTTGTTGCAGTTACTATGTCTAGGTATGCTGAGCTGGAGCAGAAACGTGAGCAAGAGCAGGATGTGACATCACTAAGTGTAACAAAAGGATGACAGCATGAAAGAAAGAGGGAGGTGATGAGAAAAAGGAAAGATGCCAGACCTCGGGGGGGAGGGAAAGGAAACAGAAGAGGAGGACAGAGATGGAAGAAGGATGGTTAGCACGGAGAAAGAAGGAAATGACAAATGGGCAGGAGCCCCTGGTAAGTGAGTTATCAGAAGACAACCAGAGCCTGGGACCACAACCAGGGCTGTGGAGTCGGTAGATAAATGTTCCGACTCCGACTCCTCAGATTTTTGTACTTCAGACTCCGACTCCAGGTACCCGAAATTTCCTCTGACTCCGACTCCTTGACTCCGACTCCACAGCATTGGTTAATTTTCAGATTGTTAAAATGGAATGTCAAGTTGAGAGAAATGAGCATTTTCGACACCACCTTCTTTTTGCTTTTAATCAAGGTTCTAAGGCCGCAGAAGCTGCTCGCAACATTTGTGCTGTGTATATAGTGGGTGCTATAGCTGAAAGAATCGCTCGTGATTGGTATGCCAAGTTCAAAAATGGAGTCGGTAGATAAATGTTCCGACTCCGACTCCTCAGTTTTTTGTACTTCTGACTCCGACTCCAGGTACCCGAAATTTCCTCCGACTCCGACTCCTCGACTCCGACTCCACAGCCCTGACCACAACATGATTTGAATAATGACCAGACGACAAAAGGTAGAAAAAAATAATTTTATTTTCTGTTTTGTGATTACAATATGTCAGATTTGAAATGTGTATCCTGCCAGAGCTGATGTTAGACAGTAGGCGTGAACTTGGTCCTAAAAGAGAGGAAAAGTCTCTTTTTTATTTATTTTGTTTATATCACAGAGCTGGCGTGAGGTTGGAGAGGTTGTGACCCTATACTTCTACTAAGACTAAGGGGTCCTTTTATTAAGGTGCGCATTTAGCGTGCACTAAATCGGTTAGCGTTCCTTAATAAAAGGACTCCTAAGTATCTTAAAAAATTTGGCCCGCGACTTAGCCTATGTTTTAGATTTCGGCCCCTTATGTGATTGAGTGTGTAAATGTAAGGGGGTGTGACAAGGGTGTGGGGTGTGGGCATGTCCAAGATTTACATGCTTAAGTAAAATGGATGTACCTAGATGCTGACTTAACGCTATTATTAAGGACATAAGAGTAGCCCTAACGGGGTAGACTGAAGGTCCATGAATCCCAGTATCCTGTTTTCCAACAGTGGCCAATCCAGGTCACAAGTACCTGGCAAAGATCCCAGAGCAGTAAAAGAGGGTTTGTAATTAAATCTGGCCGCCCAGATATCTTTATAGAATGAGCAATTAGCAAGCTGTATCTTAAGATGCAAAAATTATGTGTTATGGAGCGAAAAATACTGTAATTCCTTGAAGTACAGGTTTATCTAACAGGAAGGACTCTAGATGAGAAGGGTCCTGAATAATCTATAAATTGTTCCCATGATTGACCAGGCATCTACAAGGAAATCTAAGAAAAAATGTTGCCCCCACAGCCAAGACCTTCCTACGAAGCTGAGTATGCTTGGCCACATCTGGAAACATTAATTGCTTGACCACAAAACAGAGCCTGCTTCTTGGGAAAACATAATTTAAATTTTTCTCTGCTTCTGAGAAAAAGGTTACCAATAAGGTGGCATGCTTAGCAATTACTTCTTGGGAAGACTCAAGAAACTGAGACAGATCCAAATTATCTGGTAGAATTTGATCCATTTCCCCCCACCTTCTTTGGTTTCCTTAGAACCCTTTAACACATAGCACTCGATAAATTCTCCACTGTCAACGAGTCAGCTTTAGAATATTGTATTAAGTACATTTTCAGTAGTTGAGATTGAAGTTCTCAATGACTCATCATCTGGCTCCTTTAAGAATGTGTATTGTATTCTTCACGACTGCATACATTTCAGGATGCGCTAGTGTTTCTCTTGTATATCTGTTGAAGACTTTTTCTCATGTTGCTTTTTGGCAGATAAGTATAAAACAAAATGTCCAGAGTTTGGATGTGATCAAGTAACAGAGTAGCAAAGAGAAAGCGTCTGGCATCTCTGATAAAAGGTCCTTTCATCGGCTGAATTGATTTATTTTTGTACATCAGTGTTTCGTACATTTATCTGCCCACAGCTAATCATGTTTTGAAAAATGTTGTGTGATATTTGTGAGCAGGTTTCAGGGTTACCCCTAATAGGGTGGATTCTTAGGATATCTACAATGAATGAACATGAGCCAGATTAATGAGTATATGGAGCATATATAGAGAAGAGACAGCTCAGGGGTGATATGATAGAAGTCTATAAAATGCTGAGTAGAGTGTAATGGATAGATATGAGTCACTTATTCACTCTTTCTAAAAATACTAGGACTAGGGGGCAAGCGATGAAGCAACTGTATTTAACGATGTGTAATTAAACTCTGGAATTCGTTGCCAGAGAATGTGGTGAAATCAGTTAGCTTAGCGGGGTTTAAAAAAGGCTTGGATAATTTCCTAATTTCCATGGGCCTTTATTGAGATGGCTTGGGGAAGTCCACTGCTTATTCCTGGGATAAGCAGCATAACATCTGTTTTACTACTTGGGAGCTAGCTAGGTACTTGGGTCCTTGTTTGGCCACTGTTGGAAACAGTATACTGGGCTTGATTGACCTTCGGTCTGTCCTAATATGGCAGCTCTTATGTTCTTATGTGAGCGAAGTATAGGACAACCAAGCCATTGTGACATCACTGATGAGTTTGGCTCTTAGGTACTGGTGGAATGAGGCATTATGACATCACAGTCTCAGCTCTGGAATGTTGCTACTCTTTGGGTTCCTATCAGGTACTTGGGACCTGGGTTGGCCACTGTTGGAAACAGGATATATTGGCTTGATGGACCTTTGTTCTGTCCCAGTATGACAATTCTTATGTTCTTGTATTAAAATCCAAACTTGTTAGGTAGCCCTGAAACTTGGAGTCAAGACACCCTTGCTGTTGAACTGTCAACTCGAGTGTTGGCCTGTTTTTCAGAAGCAGTTGCCTGTAGTGCTGTTTGGAGGGCCAGGTTTGAATATCAGGTCAAGTCTTCCATTCCTTGAACCAGTAGAGCAGGAGATACTCGAAGAGGGGTCCACAGGCCAGTTGGGTTGTTAGGCTATCCCTAATGAATATGCATGAGAGAGTTGTGCATATAATGGAGTTGGCAGGTATGCAGATCTCTCTCAGGCATATTTGGGATGTTCTGAAAGCTTGGCTAGCATGTGGACCCCCCAGGACAGGTTTGAGTTCCTCTACAGTGGATACTGGAGACATTGAAAGTGTGTGAGCCAGTCACGCTTAGCAGCCGGGGGGAGCCTAAGAGCTGTGAAATTAAGATGGTGAAATATTTTGACAGCCGCTGGATAGGATTTAACAAGGATCTGGTGTTGTTCTCGTAAATGGAACGGCACCCACCCACCTAAACAACTGTCTAAACAGGAACCTCTCAACCAGACAGAGGAGAACCCAATCCCCTTTCTCCTTCCCCCCTTTTAAAGGAACTAAACGCAAAAAGATGTATGACAACTTACTTGCAACACATGCAGCTAAATTGGACCCCTCCATCACCAACCTACTGACAGCATCAACTGACCTCAAGGCTTTCCGCAAAGAAATCAAGACCCTACTATTCAAGAAATTCACCCAAACGTCCTAATCCCTTCCTTTTCCCCTCTCTCCCCCTCTTAGAATCTACTCATCAAAATTGCTTTAGACCTTACGCCTTAATTGTAATTTGTATTTCTCTTCCTGGAAATGTCCAGTTATCGTTCTGATGTAATCCGCTTAGAACTGAAAGATACAGGCGGAATATAAGCCAGTTATGTAATGTAATGTAATGTAATGTATTACAAACCATAAAATTATACTGCTAAGTCGCCCATCCATTTCTCCCTGTCTCTCACCTAACCCACCCCTCCATAAGAATGCTTTTATGTTTCACTTATATCTTCTGATTTTGTCATCTCTTGCTCATTTCATACCTGAAGAAGAAAGCATTCTCATTGAACGCTAGTCAAAAAATGTATTCAGTTAGTCTAATTAAAAAAGGTATCATCTTATTTTATTTTTTGGTTTAGTTTTGTCTCTATTTATGACCTTTAAATTGAACTAACTAGACAGCCACACTACAACATGGGCAAGGAAATCAATCAAATAAGGAACTGAATCCTGTCTGGAGGTCCACTGAGCCCAGCACGTGCCTCCAACGGTGGCAAATCTGGGCAGTGACTCAAGAATCACCAATCTGGCTTTCTCTGTTCACTTTTAAGATTGAGCCTAGAGTAGTTTAACTTTATGTATTTAATTTTCTATGCTGTTTCCCCCCAAGGGAGCTCAGAATGGTTTACATGAATTTATTCAGGTACTCAAGCATTTTTCCCTGTCTTTCCTGTCGGGCTCACAATCTACCTAATGCACCTGGGGCAATGGGGGATTAAGTTACTTGCCCAGGGTCAGAGGGAGCAGTGTGGGTTTGAACCAACAACCTCAGGGTGCTGAGGCTGTAGCTTTAACCACTCTAGAAATCAAAATGTGGTAGAAGTGAGCCAAGTGTAGGACAATCAAGCTATTGTGACATCACTGAGGTTGGCTCTGAGGCACTGTGGAATGAGGCATTATGACATCACAATCTCAGCTCTGGAATGTCGCTCTCATTGGGGTTCAGGAATCTTGCTATTCTTTGAGATGCTGGAATGTTGCTACTCCTTGGGTTCTGGCCAGGTACTAGTGACCTGGATTGGCCACCGTGAGAACGGGCTACTGGACCTTTGGTCTGACCCAGGTAGGCTAGGCATTTCAGCCAGCTAAAACCAGGCCTAAATGTCTGCACCTAAGTTGTATGCACATCGAGCGCATTCTATAACAGAGCACAGAACTTTTAGGAATGCCCCAGCTACGCCCCCTTTTCAAATCCATGCATTGCAACTAGGGCAGATTTTTTACAGAATCGCACTTTCCGATTTGTGTGCATAACTTTTAATTAGTTCCAGTTAGTGCCAATTGCCAATTATCGGTGCTGGCAATTGCCAATTATCAGTGCTGGCACTTATATCATCTAAGCGCACTGATGTATGCACACAACTTTAGACTCCATATACAGAATTTAAGGGACGGAGTGCACTTTACAATGCCGACACTGGAACCTGCCTGGGATTCAAACGTCTGACTTGTTGGACAACTCAGGGACCTTTTCATGAACAGATTCACCCAGAATGGTTTACAATACAGTGGTACCTTGGAATCCGAACGCCCCAGAACTCGAACTTTGGAATCCGGACGCCCTGCGCATTGTATGTGTGTGTTTCTACCCCTAAAATCCAGTGTATTTCCTGTTAAAATTTGAGTTTGTGGAACCCAGGAACGGATTAATCCTGTTTCTATTATTTTCAATGGGAAAAATTGTCTTGAAACGCGAACGCTTTGGAACTCGAACTGAGTTCTGGAATGGATTAAAGTTCAGATTCCAAGGTATCACTATATATTGAATAGTAATCGGGTACCCTTAAGCATTTCCCCTATCTGTCCCAGCAGGCTCACAATCTAACTGAAGTACCTGGGGCAACAGAGGGTTAAATGACTTGCCCAGAGTCACAAGGAGCAGGCTGGGATCAAACTCACAACCTCAGGGTGCTGAATCAGCATTTCTTATCACTAGGCCATTCCTTCCCTCTTCATCCCAGAATCCCCAGAGCTGCCTTCTCCGAGCCCTCCTGGTGGCTTCGCTCACGTGTCCGTACATCCTTATCCGATATTATTCCTAGATGTAAATCTTGGTCTGGCCTTAATACTTGATCTGATCTCTGTGTCCAGCTTCCTCCCGTCCTGATGCATGTTCTGTTTCTGAGCCCAGCTAGAAGGAAAATCGCAAGCGTGAACTGAACAGCAGAAAAGGAGGATTAAGACCCTGTCGCAGCGCACGCATGCATCTTATTTTGTGCAGCAGTCCTGAAGGAAGATGATATGGAAACATAGAAACATAGAAAAAAGCAGCAGAAAAGGGCTATAGCCCACCAAGTCTGCCCATTCCAAGTATCCCCTCCCCTGAATTTACTCCCTTAAAGATCCCACGTGAGTATCCCATTTTCTCTTAAAATCCGTCATGCTGCTGGCCTTTATCACCTGGAGTGGGAGTCTGTTTCTATAACCATAAAGCCCTATGACCTCACAATGCAGATGTAAAGAGCTTTAGCCAATAGGAAGAGGAGATGCAAATGTTAAGAGCCTTAGCCAATAGGGAGAGGAGGAGATAGTGGATGCTGTGGCCATTTGGCCTTTATCTGCCATCATAGAAACATAGAAAAAAGCAGCAGAAAAGGCACCAAGTCTGCCCATTCCAAGTATCCCCTCCCCTGAATTTACTCCCTTAAAGATCCCACGTGAGTATCCCATTTTCTCTTAAAATCCGTCACGCTGCTGGCCTTTATCACCTGGAGTGGGAGTCTGTTCCAATGATCCACCACTCTTTCGGTGAAGAAGTACTTCCTGGAGTCGCTATGAAACTTCCCTCCCCTGATCTTCAGCGGATGCCCTCTGGTGGTCGAGGGTCCCATGAGCCAGAAGATATCATCTTCTGACTCGATGCGTCCCGTGATGTACTTATATGTTTCAATCATATCTCCCCATTCTCTTCTTTCCTCAAGTGAGTACAGCCGCAATTTTTTAAATCTTTCTTCATACGTGAGATCCTTGAGCCCCAAGACCATCCTGGTGGCCGTTCGCTGAACCGACTCGATCCTCAGCACGTCCTTTCGGTAGTGTGGTCTCCAAAACTGAACACAGTACTCCAAGTGAGGCCTCACCATGGCTCTGTGCAACGGCATCATAACTTCAGGTCTCCTGCTGACGAAACCTCTGCGGATACACCCCATCATTTGTCTTGCCCTGGAGGAAGCCTTCTCCACTTGATTGGCGAAGAATCAGGGCAGCTTTGCTCTGGTGGCACAAACCGTGATTAGGGTGGAGCTTAAACCCTGTACTGTAAGCATATAACATCACCAAAATGAACTCTCCGTTCTTAAGCCAATCTTTAATGGAGTAACAAACAAGGAGGACCGGGAGAGTAATTTCAGTTGAGAGATAATGCTGTGAATTACAGTAGAAATAGAAAAGAAAGGGTAAAAAGACTTGATGGCAGCAGGCATGCGCTGGCTTGGTCAGCGATCTACTTTTGGCTTGCCCTCAGCGAGGAAAAGAGCAGGGGGGGAGGCAATGAAGGCCCAGCATGCTTTTTTAAGAGCAAGTTTCAAGTTTTATTTAAAATTTCTTATAGGCGGTATACAATAAAAAGTGCCATAAAATCAAGCTAAAAGTTAGTAATACTAAACAATCCCAGGATATATTAGTTCAACAAAGACATGACGTGAAGACTTACTTCAAACAAATGGAAAAATTGGGCAGAAGTACAATCTTTGGAGAAAAGAACACAGAGGAGGGAATAAAACGATAAGGCGGGGGTAAAAAATAGGCAAGCATTATTTAGTCCTTGAAAGGACCATTATTGTCCAAATGCATCCTGGAACAAGAAGGTTTTTAACTTGGATTTAAATTGGTTTAGACCCTCTTTTACTAAGGTGCGCTAACCGATTTAGCGTGTGTTAAATGCTAACTGTGGACACGTTAGCGTTTAGCGCGCGCTAATTCGACGAGCGCGCCTTAGTAAAAGAGGGGGTTAGTGCGGACTCTTCACGTAAGAAATTGGGTAGCGAGTTCCAAAGGGAGGGTGCGGCGACAGCGAAATTATTAGATCTCAATGTGTTGATTAACTTTAAAGGTGGTATGGTAAGAAGATTCTGAGACACGGAACGAAGTGATTTTGATGGACTGTAAGGGATTAGAAGTCTGTCAAATGAACTCTGGCTGGTTACTGAAACGGATTTTAAAAGTTAAAAGTAAGATTTTGTAGCTGATTCTGTGTTCAACGGGTAACCAGTGTGCTTTGAATAAAAGAGGTGAAACACGATCTTATTTTTTGGCGTTATGGATAATTTTAATAGCTATATTCCAGTGGTCTCCAACTCAAACCCTTTGCAGGGCCACATTTTGGATTTGGAGGTACTTGGAGGGCCTCAGAATAAAATAGTTAATGTCTTATTAAAGAAATGACAATTTTGCATGAGGTAAAACTCTTTATAGTTTACTGGTCTTTAAGCCCGTTACATTAACGGGTGTTAGAATAGATGTGTCTGTCTGTCTGTGTTTCTTTATCTCTCTCTCCTTGGCTGCTGTCTGTATCCATCTGTCTCCCCCTCCCCCCCCCCCCGAGCAAAGCTGTCTGCCCCCAGCACACACCTCCCCCCCAAATGTTTCTCCATGGCCCTATTCTGTCTTCCCCCCCCAGAGCAAAGCTGTCTGTCCATAGCACACCTCCCCCCAAAGCAGCCCCCTTTCCCTCTCCCTGTCTCTCCATGGCCCCTTCTGTCTTCCCTCCCAGAGCAAAGCTGTTTGTCCCAAGCACACCCCTCCCCCCAAAGCAGCCCCCTTTCCCTCTCCCGCTGATTCTCTCTCTCTGGTCCCCTTTCTCTGTCTGTCTTGCTGTCCCTCTCCCTGCTCCTGTGTCTTTCTTTCTTTCTGTCTCCCTCCCTCCCACTGTCTGTCTGTCATTTTTCCCCATTTCCCTGTGCAGCAGCATTTCCATCCCACTTCCCTATGCAGCAGCAACAGCATTTCCCTCCTATCCCCCCCTTTCCTGTGCAGAAGCAGTAGCAGCATTTTCCCCCACCCCTCTTTCCCTTCTCTTACCTTCTCTTCTCTTACCCTTCCCTGCTCCATTCGGCCCCTCCCCCTTCTTTTACTGCCGTTGTCCTGCTCGATCTGGCCTGCTCCTGACCCTCCCACTGCCGACAAACCTCCGGGCTCCAGCCGCATAGGCAGCACTTTAAACACGCTGCTTCGCGGCCTTCTACTGCCGATTTCCTCTGCCGCGTCTGTCCCCGATGATGTCATCAGAGACGCGGCAGAGGAAATCGGCAGTAGAAGGGCGCGAAGCAGCGCGTTTATAGTGCTGCCTACGCCGCTGGAGCCGGGAGGTTTGTGGAGGGTCAACGGCCGGAGCGGGGCTGCTGTCCACCACTGGTGCTGCCTACGCCGCTGGAGCCGGGAGGTTTGGAGAGAGCACAGTCGCGCGCCTTCAGCCACCGTGCACGCGCCTCCAGCCCCTGCAAGCGCCGTGAGGTGTGAAATAGAATACTGCCACAGAAGCAGACCTCAAGGCGCCAGGAATCATGAATATTCAAGAGCGCATGCGCACTCTAGGGTTTTATTATTAGTGATAAATCTTTCCTTTTGGCTAAGTCTTAATAATAATATTGTCATTTATAGCTAAAGAGACATATGATCAAGAAACTTTTATTTTACTTTTGTAAACATACCGAGGGCCTCAAAATAGTACATGGCGGGCCACATGTGGCCCCCAGGCCACAAGTTTGAGACCACTGTTGTATTCTGTAGAATTTGAAGGCGTCGTATTTCCTTTTATGTTATACCCTTATAAAGGGCATTAAATGAATCTATACACGAGATCACAAGAGAGTGGATCAAGGTGTTTAAGGAAGCAGGTTCAAGTAGTTTTGAAAGAGAACGGATCATTCTTAAACAATGAAAACATTTCTGCACGACTACTAATATGATTGTGGCGTGAAAGTTTATTGTCAAAGGTGACTCCTAGCAACTTCAAAGTGGGCACAGTTTTAATGGTAAGGACTCAAGTTTTAAGGGGGCCTGTAAGGTTAGTCCATCTTTGAAGGGAAAGATCATTAATTTCGATTTGTTGATATTAAGGGACAATTTATTTGTGTCTAACCACCATGTTTTAATTTTTTCCACTTTCTGGTTAATGGATGCTACTTCCTCTGGGTCATTAAGATTGATTGAATGAATGAACTGCAAGTGACCAATAGGATCAGCACCTTGCACGGACATCAACACGATGATGTCACGTGCGTGTGACGTCATCACGTCGATGCCCGCACACGTGCAGAAGCCCTCCAGACACGGCCCTGAGCTTGGGGCCTTCCAAAACTCGGACAAAGTGCCGGGTTTTGGAAATCCCTCCGGGCACCTGGACAGTCCTCTAAATTGAGGATATGCCCGGGCTTTCCCGGATATCCAGTAACCCTACTACTGGTGTGCAAAAGACAGAATGGAATTGTCCAGAGCAGAATGATGTGCACCAATAAAAGTGTCCTCCAATTCATCTGATAATATGAGAATCTTTATTCATCCAATAGCACAATGATACACTCAATGACTCGACATGTACATGTTTCGGCCAACAGGCCTGCTTCAGGGGTCTTAAGAGCCACCAATGATAATGTCTGGAATGTGCTTCCGCTCTGATAGATTTTGCCAGACTTCAAACAAAAAGAGATGTCATATACAATTTCTTTGAAAACGAGTGCTAACATCAGGTGACGAGCGTTTTAGCAGCAGGACGCTCGTCACCTGATGTTAACACTCATTTTCCAAGAAATTCTATATGACATCTCTTTTTGTTTGAAGTCTGGCAAAATCTATCAGAGCGGCTCTTAAGATCCCTGAAGCAGGCCTGTTGGCCGAAACATGTACATGTCGAGTCATTGAGTCATTGGATGTATCATTGTGCTATTGGATGAATAAAGATTCTCATATTATCAGAGGAATTGGAGGACACTTTTATTGGTGCACACACCATTCTGGATCTGGACAATTCCATTCTGTCTCTTGCATATTTGTGTTTGTGGTTCTGTTTTCCCCTGTTTCAACCCTACCACTGGTGCCACTTACAGCTCCCTCCTATCTCCACTAACAAACCGTGCCCTCGTGGGCGCCATCACATCCAGAGTCTGACACCAATGACAACGAGCTCATAGCACGTACAAACCGCCGTTACTCGCTCCCATTGTGTTTCGCTTACATCCCACAGCTGCCTGTTGTTCTTGGTTCCCTGCCTCCACTGTCTTCAACTCTCGACGCCTTAAAAGCGGCCGCCGATCGCGTGCCAATCACGTGATGGCTCTGGTTAGAGAATTGCGCCTCCAGAAAAGGTTAGTCATCCCAAGGAGTCCTTGTAAATGTCTCATCTTATAAATTATAATGTCTATATTATATATTTAAAATGCCCTCTGCCTTGATCTTCCCCGGGAAAGTGGGATTAATGCCAAGGGGGCCTATAGGGATATTCAGTAGCTCTGTCTGGATAATACCTCTAAATATCTCAGTCAGCAGCACTTATTTCAGTAGCAGGCGCTGCTAGCTGGATACGAGTCTTTGTCTTTGAATATTGAGACAAATAATCCCAACAGGTATGACTCGCATATTCTTGCTTCCATTCAAATTACTCTACATTCTGTAAGCAGGATTTTGAATGAATAGAACTGGTGGATAGTGGGAGGCAAAAAAAAGCACAATCTCGGGCAGAGAGGAGAAGGTTCTTCAGAACGACATGTATTCTCCGATTTAACATCCCTCCCCATCTCCGTTGAGAGGCTCACTCTGTGATATTCTCTACCCCCCTCTGAAAAGTGTGCTCGCACCAGTTATTACAAACGAAGCAGCAGAAAACATGTATGAAAATAAACCTTAATAACAGAGGAATTCATTACAGTCATACAGTCGCTAATTATACAGTGTTTCATATCTGCATTCAGCCTATCATTCATTCGCTGCCTATTTCTATACACATTTCTGTAATTTCTGAGAAACTAATACATTTTGATTTACCCATAAATGTTCCGCCCGATACGCAACGCGATTTAACCTGCCTGGATGAATTATTTGTGACTTGCCTGAGCCAGGGTGGCCAGATGGCAAAAAGATTTCCGGCCCAACTCGTGGCAAAAAGTCGCCCAACTCGTGTCGGAGTAGCCCAAACAATTGCCGCTGAAAACGCCTCTAATTTACCCAAAAAATACGTCATACAAATACAAACAGTTTATTTCTACACTGCATATATCCCAAACAGTCCATAATGGTATGCAAAAGACCAAAACGCAAATGCAAAACATTCAGGAAAATCACAATTAAAAACAAGCACTTAATGTAAAAGTCCTTCCCAAAATGAAAAGCTCTTCAAACTTCTGGACATAACGGGCCGGATTCTGTATAGGACGCCCAGTCTCGGAAGCTGCCTAAGCGGCTTCAGAGAATCGCACATGGGTGTCCTATATAGAATCGTGTCTGTCTCATGGACAGATGCCTAAGCCTGCCTAACCACCACGATTCTCTAACCGGCGTACATGATAGAGAATCGGGTTGCCGCTGAGCTGATCGCAGTAAAGGAATCTCCCTGCCGTGATTAGTTTAGCTGCCACTTCAGGGAACCCATCCTTCTGTCCATCCCCCCCCCCCCCGAAGATGACTTGCAGGAGGGAAGCCCAGTCCTCCCCAGACATCCCCTAGCAGGAAGGATGCCCAGTCCACTAAGGTCCCAGATTCCCTTTTCTGCTTTTCTTTGGACAGGAGGGTGGGGGGGGGGTTAACTGTCTTCCCAGGATCACCTATTTTACATTTTGTGCCCATCTGTCCAGCATCTGTCCCCTCCCCCTCTCACCTCTATCCTAAGCTTCTCTTCTTTGTGTTCCTCTCCATTCCCCTGCTGCCATCATCCCTCTGTTAGAATCACCCATTTCAAGCAATCTCCCTATGTCTAGCCGTCCTTTTATGCCCCTATCTCAATGCTCTCTCTGCTCCTTGTCTGTCCCTCTCTGTGCCCAGCATTACTGTGCTGCTCCCAATGCTCATAGGAACTCTATGAGTGTCGGGAGCAGTGCAGAATATTCAGTGTGCTATCCGGCACTAAAAAATGCTTTCACAGTTTTGTAAAAGGTGGGGTTAAATTGTAAGCTCTTTCGAGCAGGGACTGTCTCTTGCGTGTTTAATGTACAGTGCAGCGTGCATCTGGTAGCGCAAAAGAAATAATAAATAGTAGTAATAGATCCACCAAAAGATTTCACGCTTACACATACTGCTAAATTTGTAAAGTGCCTTGACCTGCTTGTTCAGATTGGGTTTTAAACATTAAAAATTACCATATTTTTTGGTCTATAAGACGCACCTGACCATAAGACGCACCTAAGTGTATAGGAGGAAAAAAACAAGAAAAAAAAATTAGGTTCAGATTTTTTTTTTCTTGTTTTTTTCTCCTCTACACGTAGGTGCGTCTGGTGATCTGGTGCGTCTGTTGCTGGGAAGTCCGCAGCCCGAAGTAACTGTTTAGCAGGAAAGCGATGGCATGTTTACTTCTGATGAAAGAATGCACAATGCTTTAAGCACAAAACTCAAGGCGTTGGGATATTTTCTGCAGGTTTTCTGAAGATATCTTGGACTTCTTGGGCAATTCCTGTGACCCTTGGCCTTGTTGAGTTACTACTCGTGCTGCATGCTTCTCGTCAAACACTGTCTTGAAGCCCGCAGCCCTTGAGAACTGACGGCAGCCAATTACGGAGCAGCACAGGACAAGGCAAGAAGTGAAAAGATCGCACTCCTGCCTTATGCGCTGCTCTGCAGTGAGAAAGGCTGCCGTCCTGCAGGAGACCGTGCTGGACCACCGCCAATTTAAAAAAAGTACCGGGGGTGAGGGAGGTGTATTCGCTCCATAAGACACACCCACTTTCCCACACCCTTTTTGGGGGTGGAAAAAGTGCGTCTTATGGAGCGAAAAATACGGTAATACTGATATTGATCCTACAACACTTCAATGATATATTTAAACATAGTAAATGACAGTAGATAAAGACCTGAACGGTCCATCCAGTCTGCCCATTAGTTATACCCATTAAAAAATACATGATTAGATTAACTTGCCTCTTCTTTGATATTTCTGGGCCGTAGACTGTAAAGTCTGATATTGTCCTAGGTTCCAAATGCTGAAGTTGCCGTCCAAGCTCACTCCAGCTTATCCAACCATCCTGTTTGCAGGATATCTACCGTAAAGTCTGGCCAGTAACCTCCTCATGTTCCAAATTAGTGGAGTCCCCATTGATGCCCTCCCTAGTCCATCCTACACCAAATCACCTCATATGGGGGTTCATAGACAGTAACGCGGAAGACAAAGGCGCGCGCCGACAACTGAGCGCAAGACGGAGACGCGCGCCAAAGAAAAATACTGTTTTTAGGGGCTGCAACGGGGGTTTTTGTTGGGGAGCCCCCCCACTTTACTTAATACAGATCACGGCGGCGTTGTGGGGGGTTTGGGGGGTTGTAACCCCCCACATTTTAGTGAAAATGTAACTTTTTCCCTAAAAACAGGGAAAAAGTTAAGTTTTCAGTAAAATGTGGGGGGTTACAACCCCCCAAACCCCCCACAACGCGGCGCGATCTGTATAAAGTAAAGTGGGGGGGTTTCCCCCCAACACCCCCCGTCGTAGCCCCTAAAAATAGTCTTTTTCTTCGGTGCGCGCCTCCGCGCTGCGCTCAGTTGTCTTCTCGCGCCTTTGTCCCAGCGCGCTTTTTACCTGACACCCATATGGGACACAGACCATGCAGGTCTGACCAATACAGGCCTTAGTTCTTTAAGTTACATTCTTCGTTTTTCTAATTAGACATCCTCTATGTTCATCCCACGCTTTTTTGATTTTCATCACTGTTTTCCTCTCCACCACTTTCAATAGTAGCAAATTCCATAAATGAGGCACCTGAGTAACACACTTAAAGTTAGGGTGACCAACTCTCCATTATTTCCTGGGAATTCCTTTATTAGAGAGCTAATGAGCTAATTTTTGGGATCCTCCCGGCTTAGTTCTGCAGCATCAGCGGATAAACACATATGGGTTAAGACTAATCCCCCCCCCTTTTACAAAACCGTAGTACGGTTTTTAGCGCCGGCCACAGGGGTAACAGCTCCAACGCTTATAGCAATTCTATGAGCTTTGGAGCTGTTACTGCTGCGGCCGGCGCTAAAAACCACAATACGGTTTTGTAAAAGGGGGAGTAAGAAACATGCAAATTTGGACAGGAGCAAATGGGCATCACTCCTGCTTGTACGACCTCCTAGGTAGACCCAAGAGAACCCACTGGGGAGGAAATTTGGGCTCGGGCTTGTTTTTTTTTTAAGTGGGGGTTGGGGAACAGAACCTGTGGGGTCCCAGAAATCCCAATGCCAAATATTCAGAAGTTTACCAGCACTGGTCTATATTTAGACTGGTGGCCACTTAGCTTTTTTGCTTTTCTAATTGTAGCTTCTTTCTTGACCGGTTAGCTGTCTGAAAATCACTATTAACTAGTTAAGTCCTGGCTCCTCCCTGCTCTGCTCATAGATTGCCCTGCACTAATCAGAGCAGGAATAGTTTGCAGTAGTGCTGCCCGATTCACGATTTGAATCGATTTGTTAAAAGAGAAAAACGAACTCACTGATTCATCGGCCCCCTTAGAGACCCGTTTGGCCTTTCCCTCTGCCGCCGGAGTCTTTCATCTAATGTAACTTCTGGTTTTGTTCAAAACCGGAATGCACGCGGACGAGAGGTGACGAGAGACAGATGCCGGCCGAAAGAGGGAAGGTGGTGAAACGGACATAGCAGGGGCTGAGCTGTGTTGAAGCACCGGGCCCACCAGCCTTCCCCCCTCCTCCTCCCATCGGAGAGAAAGTTTTGGGCCAGGCAATCGCTGCCTGGCTGGCCCGGAACTTCCTCTCCGACGTCAGAATTGATGTCAGAAAGAAGGCTGGTGGGTCCGGTGCTTCTGTAGTAGCTGCTGGCCTGTTACAGCACTGGGGAAGCAGGGAGAGCGTTGTGGCGGTGGCTTGGGGGGGCAGGGAGAAAGAAAGAAAGAAAGAAAGGGGGGACAGGGAGACAGAAAGAAAGGGGGCAGGGAGACAGAAAGGAAGAAAGAATGAAAGATAGGTTGGAAGGGAGATGGAAAGAAAGAAAGGGGGAACAGGGAGACAGAAAGAAAGGGGGCAGGGAGACAGAAAGGAAGAAAGAATGAAAGATAGGTTGGAAGGGAGATGGAAAGAAAGAAAGGGGGGACAGGGAGACAGAAAGAAAGGGGGCAGGGAGACAGAAAGAAAGAAAGAATGAAAGATAGGTTGGAAGGGAGACAGAAAGAAAGAAAGGGGGAACAGGGAGAAAGAAAGGGGGGCAGGTAGACAGAAAGACAGACAGAAGAAAGGGGGACAGGGAGACAGACAGAAAGAAAGAAAGAAGGGGGGGCAGGGAGAGAGGAAGAAAAAGTTGGACTCATGGAAGGACAGAGATGTTGGTTGGGGAATTGAATGAGGTCTGGAGGAGAGGAAGCATGCAGGAGGCAGAAAGAAAGGAAGAAATATTGTATACACAGTCAGAACCAGAGACTCATGAAATCACCAGACAACAAAGATAGGAAAAATGATTTTATTTTCAATTTAGTGATCAAATGTGTCCGTTTTGAGAATTTATATCTGCTGTCTATAGTTTGCACTATGGCCCTCTTTTACTAAACCGCAACAGCAGTTTTTAGCACAGGAAGCCTATGAGCGTTGAGAGCAGCGCAGGGCATTTAGCACAGCTCCCTGTGCTAAAAACTGCTATCACGGTTTAGTAAAAAGGGAGGGGGTATATTTGTCTATTTTTATATAGTTGTTACTGTGGTGACATTTTAAAGTCATCTGCTTTGACCTCTTTGAACCCCCCCTCCCCCCCTGAATATAAATAATAATTAACATTTTCTCTGCGTACAGTGTGTTTTGTGTTTTCTAAAATTTTATTGTTGGTAGATCATTTTGACTTGGTCATTTTAAAAGTAGCTCCCAAGCCAAAAAAGTGTGGGTACCCCGTACTAGTTTATATACAGTAATTATTTTTCCAAACACTACCCGTATATGCCAAGTGATTATGACTTCCTAGCTTGCCTTGTCTGAAGGATACTGAAATGCTAGTTGGAGATTTAACCTAGTTATTTGGCTTTTTCACTTTTAACATGTGATGTACTGAATTAGAGCTTTACTGAAGTAAAAACTAGGTATTATGTATAAATTGTAACATTCACAGTCAAACCTAATAAAAGCATTGAATGACAAAAAAAAAAAAAAAAAAGAAAGGACTGTGGGCAAAGGGAGCGCCAGTCGGGCAGGGGGTTGGGGAAGTTTTGGGGATGATTTGCTTTGGGAAACTGTGAATCCATGTTTCTAACTGATTTTACAGCTAAGTTATAGTTTGGATGTTCCTATTTTTGACATGATATTGCCTTGGTTAAATAAAATGTTTAAAATGTTTGTGTATAATTATATTTATTGATTTTCAAATCAAACAACCAAGAAAAAACTTGTACAGAAAGCAAAATTAGCAATTATGTACATCAAGAAAATCATACCATAACACAAAAAATGTTTAAAATGTTTAAACTTATAAAGTTGTCATTGAAAGTGAATTGAATCGAATTGAATAAAAAAATCGATTCAACAGGGTGAATCAAAAAATTTTTTTTCCTGAATCGGGCAGCACTAACGCAGAGCATTCAGTGTGCCAGCCTGCGCTAAAAACCACTTCCGTGATTTGGTAAAAAAAAAAAGGGGGGGGGGCGTTGGTAAATTATGATAGACATACAGGACACAGGATGGCTCAATATATGCTGCTCATGAAGGAACATACAAAGGGATGAAGAGGTAGGTTAGGGGCTACAGAGGGAATGAGAAACAGATAAACCCCCCTTTAACTAAGCCATGGTAGTGGTTTTTGCCTTGGCCTGGAACGCTAAATGCTCCAACGCTCATAGAATTCCTATGAGTGTCAGAGCAGCTTCAGTGCATTTAGCGCTCTGGGCCGTGGTAGAAGCCTCTGCCACGGCTTAATAAATGAGGACTATAGGATATTGCAAGTTGGAAGCGTTAGGACCTAAACGCAGCTTCAAAAAAGTGGGCTGTCCCATATTCACACTGTGGCTCTTCCCATGAATAAGGTTGGAGACCACTGTTATAAGGAGTGCGAAGCGCTAGGAGGAATGCCCGTGACCCACCCTTGCTCCACGCACTGGTACAGCCCACTTGCTCTTATGCACCATATCATTAGCATAACAATTTTTTGCTACTTCAGCTTGTCTGTGGTGTTCTTTGCTCACAGGTTTAAAGACAATAGACTGTTTTCAGTCCAATTATTTATATGTGAGTTTGCAAACCATTGGACCCCTGAGGAAGGTGTGTTTGCCGAAACACGGACCGTGTAGGGTCCGGTTGGAGTTTTATCACTGTATTTTTTATCATTGTACTTTTTTAATTTAATTTTCATGGTTTTATATGTCAGTGTTTAATAAATTATCCCCAGAACATCTGTATCCACAGTTTTTGTTTTCACTGGTGGATTGTTTTCACTGTGGATCATTGGGTCTTCCCATTTTTCTTTGGTGGGCAGACTAGATGAGCCATTTGGCCTTTATCTGCCATCATGTTACAATGTTTCTATAACCATAAAGCCCTATGACCTCACAATGCAGGTGTAAAGAGCCTTAGCCTTAGCCTATAGGAAGAGGAGATGCAAATGTTAAGAGCCTTAGCCAATAAGGAGAGAGATAATGGTTACTGCAGATGGGCATTTTTTTTTTTTTTTTTTGCTACTTCAGCTTGTCTGTGGTGTTCTTTGCTCACAGGTTTAAAGACAATAGACTGTTTATATCTGAGTTTGCAAACCATTGGACCCCTGAGGAAGGCATGTTCGCCGAAACACGGACCTTGTAGGGTCCGGTTGGATTTTTATCACAGTATTTTTTATCATTGTACTTTTTAATTGAATGTTCGTGGTTTTATATGTCAGCGTTTAATAAATTATCTCCAGAACATCTGTGTCCACAGTTTTTAGTTTTGTTTTCATTGGCCTACCATGCAGATGCCTAAACGACAATTTGTGGCACTATTCACGTGCTTAAGTACACCTATTCTGTAAATTAGTGTGTGTAACTGGCGTCTGCATGTTAACGGCATTTATAGAACTGCCCTTTTTGGTTCCCTGGGTACCCGTACGCAGAACAGCGTTTTAATGGATGCAAGGCACTGAAACGGGGTAGAAACATCAGATATGTGGGAGAAGACCCTTGCATAACCATTGAAAGAATAGCACCTAGGCCAGATTCTATAAACGGTGCCCCCAGTTAGGCAATGCTAGGTGCCGTAATTGAAGCTGCCTAGCGACGACACCTGACTAAAATCTGCACCTAGCCGAAATTAAAGCAATTAGCTTAAGTGGCGTGGTAATTGACTGCGCCATTGAAGTTGATCAAATAACTGAAACTAAATTAAATTAAAACTTAGTCGTGCAATTCTGAACGGCACCTTGCGACATTTAAGTGGCGGTCCCTTCCGTTGCCGAACAACGCCCACCTAAAAAAGTATGCATGGTTAGTGGCAGAGAATAGGGCTGGTTGACGTAAGTGTTGCTAGGCGTCCGAGTTAGGTGCTAGTGAATTAGGCCTGGTCCAACCAGGCCTAATATACTGGTGCCTTCCTTCAGGATGCCTACCAACATCTAAGCACGCCTAGGTGCTGCTAGGTGGGATTCTATAAACAGCGCCTAGTGGTTGATTGGCAGCCACACCGAGTGGCACCTACAGGGTAGGCACCGTTTAACAAATCAGACCCTAAAGGGGAAATTCTGTAAATGACTTATAAAAAAAATAGATGCCTATAATATAAGTGCCTTTCTCTTGTCAATCGCACAGAGGCGTCTTTCACAGAATCGCCCTTAACTTAAAACTTAGGTGCCTGTTATGTAGGCCAGGGTTTTAAAGGCCTACATTATAGGCGCCTAAGTCTTTTAGAAAATTGCGCCTACTGGCACCTGAGTCCTTCGCCCCTGGACTTAAGCGCCTATCTTTTGTAGAATCACACTTAAGAAGAAGGATGCCTATGACCCAATTAATTTTTAGTTTTTCAATTATGATCTTGTTAAAGCTCATAATTGAAGCCAATTTACTAATTAAGCTTGGTGCTTAAATTTAGGTGTCCCTTATAGAATTACCCTTTAAGCGTTTCCATGTGAATCTTTAAAGGGGGTGTGGCTATGGGCAGGTTAAAGGTGTTTCCTTAAAATGCAAACCGTGTTATAGAATAGTGTAAATCCACGCCCACCTTGCACACTAAGATTTACGGTACACCTGGTCTCTGTTGGCATAACTCCTTATGCTCAAAGTTGGGCATGGATCCCCATGTTATGCGCTGTTCTATAAAGAGCGCCATCACAGAATGCACATTATAGAATACATTCAGTAGCATAGTAGGGGGGCATACCGCCCTGGGTGCTGTCTTGGTGGGGGTGCTGGCACCTCTCTGCCTCCCCCACATCACACTCGTGCCCTCCCTTCCCCAGTACCTCTTTAAAATCTTCGTCAGGGCGACCAACTACTCTAGCCTGTTTCTCGCGCTGGCCTGGCTCCCTCTGAAATCACTTCCGGGTCGCAGGGCTAGGAAGTGACATCAGAGGGAAAGCCAGCGCGAGCAGTAGGCTGGAGAAGGTGCTCGCTCTAAAGAAGATTTAAGAGGTACGGAGGTGGGAAGGGAGGGTGTGAGTGTGGCGCGGGAGGGCGGGGGATGCTTAATGAGGGGGAGAGGGGGAGGCATCACTGCCCCGGGAATCTCCTACCCTCGCTACACCATTGAATACCATTCAGTGCCAATTTTTGAGTGCCCTTTATTGAATCCAAGCTCTCAGAGGGAGGGACTTGCTATATCTGACTGCCAGTCGCGCTGTAAGCTGCTTTGAGTGTTACTCGGAAAGGTTGATAAAAGATCTCGTGCGCTTTGTTGTGTCTCAGTAAATATCATGGAGTGCATCGGCCTTCACGGGTGAGTGACAAAGGCAATGTTTTGGAAATGAGCCACCTGCCAGACCAAAATAAGAGAGAACAGACAATGTCACTTTGATGCTGCAAGTTTAGCCCTGATATAATGCCAAGTCACATGTCCCGGGGAGACCTCTAAAGCCACCACTTCTTCAATCGTGTCCTTGAACTGAACCTATAATCTGATTGAATCAGAAATGAAAAGCTAATCTACTGTTTTGCACATTCAGCTGCTAGACTGGAGAATGTCATTAGCAAGAGCGTGAGCTGCAGTCCTGAAAGGTCTTTGCTGATAGTCAATTCATTCTTTTTGATGTTGTTATCCTGGGCTCAGTATTTCTGACTCTGCCTCTCTCACTGTTCTTCCTCGATGACCGTGTACCTGTGAAAGTGCTGTCACTCCCTATTGACACAGTATGCTAGGACAGCAGAGTTTCCTATTTTGATCATTATAACAGATGGGGCTAGATTCACGAAACCCCCGATTGTGTCTCTGATCCGTTCCCGATTGCATGCAGGCCGACAAATTCACCAAAGGCCTGCGTGCAAATGGGGACGATCGTTGACACGCCCCCCCCCCCCCCCACACACACACACACTCACTGCACGGATCGCTACAGAGCGATCTTGGAGACTGCGCAGACCCTGACAAGAGTGACAGGAGAAACAGCCTCCTGTCACTGGGCTTTTAAAATTTTTTTTTTTTTTTAATCGGGCAGATAGTTTGTGTGTATTATACACACAAAATAGCTGCTTGGTTAAAAAATAAAAAAGACCCCCCCCCCCCCCGAAGTGCCTCCTCCCTCCTCAAACCTCTAAAAAAATGTCACCTGTCCTGCTCCCAACTTTTAGGTACAGGGGAGGTGTTGCGCCGGGTCGTGCCAGTCCAGTCGGGGGTGGTGCGGTGGGCCGGTCGGGGTGTGGGCTGGACCAGGGGATGACTGCGTCAGGACATGGTCCTTTAAAACTATACAAAATAACAGTGACAGAGTATTACTTTCACATGAAAAAAAACTTTAAAAACTTTTCTCTGTGTACAGTATGCTTTGTGTTTTAAAAAAAATTTTATGCTTACCATTATGAATTAATAAGTTATTGAGTGTACGTGAAAAATGAATGGAAGAAATTGGGGCGGGGCTAGGGCAGGGATGGGGGTGGGGCTAGGGTGGGATTGGGGCGGGGCTGAATATTAATAGATGGTCACGTTATACATTCAGTATACACGTGTCACATCATCACGACTGAGCCAATGGTTCTTCACTCTCTGACGCTGCGGGAGTGTAGTGATTGTTCTAAATGAGCGAGGTCTTGCAATGCAAGTACGTATAGTATTTTGTATTAAAGTTTTTGGGTTGTGGAACGAATCATCTGAGTTTCCATTATTTCTTTTCTTTTTTTCTTAATCATAGATCATTATTTATTTTTGTGCTGCTGGAAACACTAATTAAGTATTGTTAATCACCACATCTTATTTCTTTGGGGGAAATTCGCTTTGATATACGAGTGCTTTGGATTAGAGAATGACACAGTGACAAAATTCATCACCGTTCCCGTCCCCGCGGATAACCGCGGGAAACCATCCTTCTGTCATTCTTTAAAGAGAGAGGGAAGAATCAGAGTATGAATGGCCACAACCACTGACCCGCAAGCTTTGCTTTGAAGAATGCTGGTGTAGAAGGACCGAGGTTGAAATAGACACTACAGAATGACAGTCTCTGATATCCAGAGCAGATATTGTGATGTCATAATGCCTCATTCCACCAGTGCCTAAGAGCCAATCACATCAGTGATGTCACAATGGCTTCATTATCCTTGGCTCACATAAGAATCAGAGTATGAATGGCCACAACTACTGACCCGCTAGCTTTGCTTTGAAGAATGCTGGTGTAGAAGGACCAAGGTTGAAATAGACACTACAGAATGACAGTCTCTGGTATCCAGAGCAGATATTATGATGTCATAATGCCTCATTCCACCAGTGCCTAAGAGCCAATCACATCAGTGATGTCACAATGGCTTCATTATCCTTGGCTCACATAAGAATCAGAGTATGAATGGCCACAACCACTGACCGTGAAGCTTTGCTTTGAAGAATGCTGGTGTAGAAGGACCGAGGTAGAAATAGACACTATAAAATGACATGGGATTATTTCCCGCAGTTATCCGCGGGGACGGGAACGGTGATGAATTTTGTCACCGTGTCATTCTCTACTTTGGATTACAAGCATGTTTGTGGAACGAATTATGCTCGCAAACCAAGGTTTTACTGTATTTGACAATATATAAAATGAAATATGGATGATATCACCACACACAGTGAGGTATCCACCCTGAGATGTTTCATGGCAGAGTATAGGAGTGGTTTGCCGTTGCCTTCTCCTTTGCAGTGTGCAACTTTACTGTGGGTCCCTCAGCCTACAACACCTTGTATTTCCTGGTGGTCTCCATCCAGGTACCAGCCAGGCCTAATCCTGCTTAGCTTCAAATAGTAAGCATGGGCTTATCCAGGGTGACTAAGCCCGTAGGTGAAATGTGCTAGTTGATAAACATGAATGCTGGTGAGAGGACCAACGATTTGCTATTTAGGGTCCCTGCCCTAAAGTGGCAGAACTCTGACATGCACATAGTAGAGTTTTCCTGTTAGGTTTTCCAAGGGAAGCTCCTTCAAAGTCATCCTCGTTTTTTAAGCTGCACTAAGCTGTGTCATAGCAGCTGTCTGGATGAAAACCACTTCGCTGGTGATAAATGATAATAATAATAATAACAGTTTATATATCGAAATACCGTTAAGTTCTATGCGGTTTACAATAGATTAAGCGAGGTACAAATTGATTGAATTTAAGAGGGGAGAAGAGGAGAGTTAATAGGGCCGGAAATGCGTTGTTGAGGAGAAAGAGATTAATAGGACAGAGGCATCACTATGGAGGAGAAAGAAGATGAGTGGATTTAGGAACAGTTGAGTTTTTAGATGTTTTCTGAATTCCTCATAAGTAGTGGGCGAAAAGAGTTGATCTAGGTCTTTACCCCACAATGCTGCTTGATGTGAAAAATGATGGGCTCAAACAAATGGAGCCGTTCACCTCATTTCATAAAGATACATTTCCACAGTTTTTCCTATATACTTTGTTGAGTCAGCAGAACATGGAGTGGAAGCCTAGTCCATTAAAATGCGAGAAATGATTTAGGTCCCCTATGAAAGGTTTCTGAACATAAACTGGTATTCCATAAGAGATCAATGATAGTAAACGATGATTCATTTTTCTTGGTATCTTAACTTCTCTCTCTTTCATTTTTTTTCTGGTACTTCAAAGATCCCTTGCCAGAGAGTCTAAGAGTAAATGGATGAATAGGGAGGTTTTTCTTCCTGATGACAGTAGGCTATATTTTAAGTTTCTTTTGTTTTATTATAACACAAATGATGTCCAAAGAGGGCTTATGAGGAATTTAAGAAACGTCTAAAAACACACCTGTTCCTAAAACATCTTGACAACTGATCCACTTATCTCTTTCCTCTCAATAGCGACCTACTGTCCTTTTGATCACTTTTCTCCTCAACAATGTATTTCCTGTCTTATTACTTCTCTTTCTTCTTCCCCTCTTGAAGTCAGTCAATTTGTACCTTTGCTTAATCTTTTGTAAACCGCATAGAACTTCACGGTATTGCGGTATATAAGCTGTTATTATTATTATTTATCCCGCCTTCGTGAAACTGCTGCTTGTCCCCGATGCAGTGCTTCTGAAGCGGGCTTGGGACACATGTTTTGGACTTGCCCCAGTGTTCAGGCGTTTTGGAATGCTGTTTTTGTTTTTGTGGAGCGCATTTGGAAAATTACTGTTCGCCGCTCCCCTTTGCTATTGTTTGGATCTATTCCACATTATTTCCCCCGTGTGCGGGGAGCTGCGGCTTTCCTTAAATGGACTGTCTTGGTGGCCCTGAAATGTATTTTACTACAATGGCTTGAAGATACTGCTCCCGATTACTCTCTTTGGCGATGTCGGATGATTACTCTCTTGATGTGGGAGCGAAGGGATGTGTTGGACTTTTCTTCTCCATCGGGCCGGGTTTTTCAGCACACTTGGGAACCCTTTTGGACAATGATGACCCCACTGGCCAGAATCCGTTTGCTGAATTGTTGACTTTCTGTATTTTGTTTCTATTTATTATGCCTGATTTCCCTGATTTTTGTATACTTTTGGATAGGTTGTATTTGGAAGGAGGACCCTGGGGGGGGGTCTTTATTTTCTTTTGGGGAGGTTTGTGTTGGGTGGAGTTTATTGGGTAACTTTGTTCTCAGCAATTGGATTTTGTTCTCAAAAAATTTTGAGCGTGTCTTTACATGGTTTGTTTCTTGATTGTTGGTTTTGTTATGCTCAATAAAATACATTTGAATATGACAAAAATGATGGATTATGTTCTTTTTGTTAACAACCCTGAATGTGATTCTCTCAGAGGGAGTAGTACTATATATACAATTTGATAAATATATACATACAAATAATAATTTGCAATTGATTTCCTGGGGAGTATTTTTTTTTTTTAATTTCACATTTTTATAACATTTGAAAATAAATTGCTAGAAGAAAGTATGTGTGGAGCAGTGGTTAGAGCTTCAGCCTTAGGAGATTGTGGGTTCAAATCTCTCACTGCTCCTTGTGACCCTGGGCAAGTCACTTAATCCTCTCATTGTCCCAGGTACACTAGATAGAGTTTGAGCCCGCCGAGACAGATAGGGAAATATGATAAAAGTACCTGAATGTAAACCACTTAGGATAGAAGTGGTAAATAAATAAATACATCAGTGAAAAAAAAAAAAGCAAATAAGAGAGAAAGTCTTATGTTTTGTAACACATTTATCCCTTCCAAAGTAAGATCTCTGAAAAGGGGAAATTAACACATGTAAAGGAAAAAAAAACCCCAAGATAATCTGTACTGGTAGATGAATGAATCTAATAAGTCAATTCCACTCAGAGAAACAGGAAACTAGGGGGAATCCTTTTACTAACCTGTAGTAAGCACTGGTGTGAGGGTTATAGGAAGTTTCACGCCCCACATTTCGGCCCCAAGTACATTTTGCCCCCCGGAATTTTCACCCCACACATTTTGCCCCAACACTCTCAGCTGTAATGCTGTAATTTTTGGCCGAGATTCACTAAACTCGTCGTTGGTGGGCAATTGTGGCCGAGTCTTGCCGGGCGACTGATTCACCACCGACTCTGCATGCAAATGTTGTGATCGGAGGCACACCCTATAGTTGTAGAGCGATCGAGACGTATGCGCAGAACATCCTCGTTGGTTGTAGATGCGATCCGCGCTTTCGCTTGCTCTCTGCACAAGCGATCATGGAACAGAGTTAAAACCGTGGGTTAAAACCACGGGCTCGTAGGGCGGCAGAGAGCAGGAGAGGCGGCAGGGATAGTAAGCGACTGGTCCTCGGCAGTCGCTTCATTGTGGATCGGTAAGTCCAATCGGTGTTCCTTCTTCTGGTTAGTGAATCCCTGCCTTCCTACTTATGCATGCCATTTCTCCTCATTTGCATGGGCGGATCGGATCGGAGATTGATCGCACAGCTGTTTAATGAATCGGGTCGGGAAACGATCGGTAAGTTTTGTGAATCCCTTTGTTCATTTGGTCCAGACTTTTTGACCCATTCATAATAAGGTAACAGTGGAATTTCATTGCTTCTGAGGTGGCGGAGGAAGTGTTTCAAAGGTGACAGGTCAAATGCCCGCAAGACAACAGCACACAGACAAAAACACGAAGACAAATCAGCGCAAAGATAATACCGCGCAAAACTCAGATGTCTCTAGCTCAGATGTCTTGCGCTCACTTGCCGGCACTCAGATGTCTTGCGCTCAGTTGTCCCGCTCGTGCTTGTTACTGGAAATGATTTGTGTGGAAATGTCTTGGCGCTCAGATGTCTTGTGCTTACTTGCCGGCGCTCAGATGTCTCGCGCTCAGATGTCTCTTGCTCAGATGTCTCTCGCTCAGATGTCTCTCGCTCAGATGTCTTGCGCTCAGTTGTCCCGCTCGTGCTTGTTACTGAAAATTATTTGCGCGGAAATGTCTTGCGCTCAAATGTCTTGGCGCTCGGTTGTCTTTGCGCTCAGTTGTCTTTGCGCTCAGTTGTCTTTGCGCTCAGATGTCTTGTGCTTACTTGCTGGCGCTCAGATGTCTCGCGCTCAAATGTCTTGACGCTTGGTTGTCTTGGCGCTCGGTTGTCTTTGCGCTCAGTTGTCTTGCACTCACTTGTCTTGCACCCGTTTGTCCACGCGCTGTTGTCTTGCGCGCATTTGACTATGAACCGTTTCAAATGTGTTAAAATTCATTGTGAGGTATACAAGTTCCTCCCGCACCCGTCCCCACTCCATTCTCTGTACTGGTTGTGTATACTGTAGTGATTTTTTTTTTTTTTAAAGTGGTACAGTTGAACTTGAAATTTGATACTCGAGTCATAGCTTAGTTCTTGGCAGTGCTGTTTGGGTCAGATTCAGCCTTCATTAGCAGGAATTAAAGGATCCTTAGCAACACAGAGAAGAAGACAGAAGATGAAAAATCTGGCTGAGCAACGTAAACTTTGGATTTAAAATGAAAAGAGGGTCATGACCCTCTTCTGTTTTCTCCCCTTGCAATGTTAACTTTGTTTACTAGGAGCTGAAAAGATGTAAAAAAGCTAAGACAAATGAGGTGTTTTTGTAAGACTGATTTTCTTTTGTGACATGCTTTTACGCACTATAAATTTCTTTGAATTTGTATAGTATCCAAAATGTTCATTTCATGATTACAAGGTCGCTGTGACCGCACACGTGGTGGCCGTGTTAACAAGATTTCAATTAGAATGCAGCTACTCAGGATTGGTTCAGGTTTATTATATTTGATTAACCCGCCCAAGAAAAAAAATCCGCCAAGCTGGTGTACGAGCATAAAAATAAGACAGTCAAGAAAGGAACTCTATTTCATAACAGGATAGAAGAGAAGAGTATTGTCTGCCACAGACCTGAACACAATTTTTTTTTTTTAATTAATCTTTATTAAGGGCTCATTTTACGAAGGCGCGTGCGCTAAACTGTTAGCCGCTACCGCCTCCTCTTGAGCAGGCGGTAGTTTTCCATCTAGCGCGGCGGTTAGCGCGTGATTAAAAGTTGTGCACGATAAAGCCGCTTACGCGGCTTGGTAAAAGGAGCTCTAAGTTTCAAACAATCTTAGTGCATGACAGTTATTTACACAAATAATGTTACAGTAAAAACACTTTTAACTAATATATATACCTAACAATCACTTTAACTCCCCACCTCCAAATTAATAATCCATTACACATAATCAGGTTAGAATTGTCCTGTGAATCCCCCCCACCCCCACCCTCTGGATGTGTATAATGAAATGACCAGAAATAAAATCAATCCTTACAATAAATTATCAATGGTTCCCAAATCCTCAAAAAATTTTTTTCTAATTTCCATGTTGTACAGCCAACACCCGCTAAAAAAAGGTGTAACATAACATAAAATCAATTTTTAGACCGCACAACCAGAAAGGTTCTATGCGGTTTAGAAAAGATGAAATTAAAACCCACTGCAAATATAAGAATAAGAAAAAATATAAGAATAAGAAAAAAAGAAAAAAGGAAGATATTAATTACCTCAAAACTTAGAAACAAATAAGTTTTCATTTGCCTTCTAAAATGTAAGTAAGAAATCGAAGTCGATAATAAATTCTTGAAATCCTTGACCTAAGTTGCTGCCTGATAGGAAAGCAAACATTCATGATACCTTTTAAATCTACAACTTCAAACAAGTAGCGAAACGAAAAGCACATGGGAATGCTTTTGTGTAGAAATGAGAAATGAATCAGTTAAGTAAGATGGTGCTTGACCAGTGGAGACTTTATAATAAACACAGCCTAACTTAAAAATAATGCATGTATATATACAGAGAGAGATTAGTGAATTCTATTTATTGAGGGGCATGTTCGATAGTGTGTCCAAGTCCGATTTGGATGTCCATCTTTTTTTTTTTCTCTTAAAAATCGCCTATTTAAATGTTTTGGCTAACAGGACGTCCAATCTTAGCAGGCCTGATTTTTTTGTCCATTTTCGACCACAAAAACACCCAAGTTCAAAACATCCAAATCCAGGCCATTTGGAAGTGGGAGGATACAGCATTATTATGGACTGATCACACAAACATGCCAGCAGAGCAGTGGGGCACCATAGAAGGCACTGCTGTGAACTTCACATAAAAGGTGCTAGATGTGCATTTCACTATAACCCCCTTATAATTTATAATGAGCCCTCCAAATCTCCCCCCAAACTTACTAGGCCCAATAGCCCTTATGGCTATAGGTCAAACCTGTGGCCCGCCAGGTACTATTTTGAGGCCCTCGGTATGTTTATCATAATCACAAAAGTAAAATATAACAGTTTCTTGATCATACGTCTCTTTAGCTATAAATGACAATATTATTATTAAGACTTAGCCAAAAGGAAAGATTTATAAACTATAAAGAGTTTTACCGCATGTGAAATTATCATTTCTTTAATAAGACATTAACTATTTTTTCTAAGGCCTTCCAAATACCTACAAATCCAAAATGCTGCCCTGCAAAAGGTTTGAGTTTGAGACCATTGCTATAGGTGGTGCTTATATGGCAGTATAGTAGGGTTTGGGAGGTCTTTTACTTTCCATCATAAATGTATTGGTTAGAGTGGATTATGGGCCTGGGTCCTCCTCTCTATGGTTCACTAGCTCACCCACCAGGCTACTTAAGACACTTCTGTGAAGCTGTACTAGGTTTGGAATGGAAAACAAAGATAAAAATGTTATAATGCCCTTGTATCGCTCTATGGTACGGCCATACCTTGGCAGTTCTGGCTGCCATATCAAAAAAAAAAAAAAAAAAAAAGATAGCGGAATTAGAAAAGGTACAGAGGAGGGTGACAAAAATGATAAACGGGATGGGGCAACTTCCCTATGAGGAGAGCTAAAGCAGCTAGGGCTCTTCTGCTTGGAGAAGAAACGGCTCAGGGGTAATATGATAACGGTCTATAAAATACTAGGTGGAGTGGAAAGGGTAAATGTGAATCACTTGTTCACTCTTTCCAAAAATACTAGGACTAGGAGACATTCGATGAAGCTACTAAATAGTAGATTTAAAACAAACCTGAGAAAATATTTCTTTACACAATGTGTAATTAAACTCTGGAATTCATTTCTGGAGAATGTAGTGAAATCAGTTAGCTTAACGGGGTTTAAAAAAGGTTTGGCTAATTTCCTAAAAGAGAAGGCCATTATTGAGATGGCTTGAGGAAATCTACTGCTTATTCCTAGGATAAGCAGCATAGAATCTGTTTGCTACTTGGGATCCAGCTAGGTACTTGAGATCTGGGTTGGCCACTGTTGGAAACAGTTTATTGGCTTTGATAGACCTTCGGTCTGTCCCAGTATGCAAATTTTTATGTTTTCTATAGACAGGTATGTACTGTTTCATTCAGATTTTTGGAGGGTGGGGCAGGATCAGTAATCAGTGGGGGAGTCACTATTTAATCCCTCCAGTGGTAATCTGGTCAATTTGGGTCCTTTTTGGCACTTAGATGCTGTTAAAATAGGTCTAGCTCCGGATGTCTAAGTTCCATCCTGGATGTCTTGGGAAAGGTTCGATTATCACCGCAAGATGTTCAAGTGCTAAGTCTGTCCATAATATGCCTTGAGCACGCCCCCCTCAACTTTGGAGGCACAGCTTCTAAGAAGCCTAGCATGATGACCAGAAAGTCAATTTTGAAAATCGGCACTTGGACATTTTGACAAGAAAAACATCCAATAATAAACTTTTGCTCATCATGGAGGGGTTGCCATGCAGCAAATTATGAAAAATTGGGATCGGCTGAGTTATAACTTATGGTGGAATTCGTTATGCCAAATCTTTAAAATGGAGCGGTAATAGCCATACAGCAGGGGCGTTTTAAGAAATTTAGGGATGTTTGGGAGCCATTAACAAAATATTGTTCAGAATTAATATTATTTTTTTTCCCTTTATTCATACACATCTGGGGGGGGAATACTTTATGATTTCTTGTGCTTAAGTACAATTGTTGGGTATAAGGATGGGAGGGATATTTGATGTGAGTTAAACTTTGATGGTATATTAAGTGATGTTAAAGTATAAACTGATTGTCTCTTATGTTACACTTGTTGAAAGTTTTAAAAATGAAAAAAGACTTAAAAAAAAAAAAAAAAAGGAAAAGGCAGTAAATACAGTTCAGTCAATTTTCGATCTGTAGTGCAGGCCTATATATATATATATCCACTTTTTGCCTATTGTAATTCATTGTTAGTAGGTTTTCCAAAAATATAATCAAGAGATATATAGATTGCGCAAAATGCTGCTGCGAGACTTATTTCAGGGTGTCCTCTTTAGATAGGGTTACCAGATTTTTCATCTGGTAAAGGACGCATGGCCCCGCCCCATTCCACCCTTGGACCCGCCCCCATTCCATTCCTGGCCCCACCCACATCCGCCTCTCAACCCCAGCCCCACGCAAACCTCGTCTCTTTGGGCAGGGTCTGGACGTGTCTACCGTGGCCTGGAGCGCTAAATGCTCGGACGCTGCTCTGCCACTTGCATTCCTAGGAGCGTTGAAGCAGCATCGGAGCATTAGCCTCCTAGGCCGAAGCAGAAACATCTACCACAGCTTAGTAAAAGAGGGCTTAATTAAATACAGTGGTGCCTCGCATAACGAACGCCTCGCACAGCGAACGCTGCGCACAACGAACTTCATGTCTTGCTTCCTACAACGAACTTCGTTTCACACAACGAAGTCGCCCGAGCTGCATCCTTCCGCGCAGGCACTGCGCTTAACTGCCCTCTCTCCGCCTGGCTCCCTGTGCAGTGGCGGACCGTCGGCTCGCAGGGGCCCGGCGCCTACTGCTGATGCGTTGGGGGGGGCGGAGCTACTCTCGCCGCTTCCCCGATGCTAGAAAAAAAAAAAAAAATGAACAGTTAAGTCCCAGTTTTTGCCGCTGAGACTCTGCCCTCTCTCACTGTAAAATTAGACTCTACTTAGTCTGTCTTTAAATTTAAAAAATGTGTGTTGTTTTAAAAAACAATTATGTTTTTAGATGTATCTAAATAAAAATAATAACAAAAAATTTATCTTTTTTTATGTCATCTTAGCATATTTTATGCTACAGAACGAATTATTTTTTTAAACATGTATTGTTATGGGAAAACGCGTTTCACATAACGAACTTTTCGCATAACAAACTTGCTCCTGGAACCAATTAAGATCGTTGTGTGAGGCACCACTTGTATTCAGAAAATATAGATCAACAGTTCCAATTTCTGTAACTGGAGCAACCTAAATTTCCAAGCACAGTCCAATATTTTATTACCCACTTTAAAAGAAGCCTAAGTGACTTACAATAAAACATATATAAAATTCATGTACAAACTTGACGAACTTCAAAGTTACCTATCGTTTTTGACCAATCGAACAGCCTGCACGTTTTCGCTGGCTCCTTCAGAGGAATGCTGACTGTTTGAAGAGATATTAATAGACTCTAAATACCGACACAGCTTACATAATCTCAACAGGAAGGAATTACATAATTAAACCTATTTTGTATGTATGAAACAAAGACCATCACACATGTAGGAATGAGCACAATCACTTCCCTTGCATACTCAGGTTGCAATCATCAGGCCTTGTTTCCAATTCATTGTGGCTTGCTGCTGTTTATAGGTACTGAAAAATCATTCTTCTTGACGAGTTCGATTCGTAAGACCTTGTGTCAAAGAAAAGAAAATGAATCTACTTCCTGAAAGACTAAGGGGCCATTTTACTGAAGTGTATTAAGCATGCAGCTGCTAGCCCACGACCACACTGAAGGGGCTGGTCGTCGTTTAGCAGTCGCTGCGCATTCATCCTTGGGATACCAGTGGGTTTATTCTCGAAAGGTCGCCTAAAGTTGAGTTCCAGGATGATGGTCACTGACTGAGTTCAAATGGTTGCCCTGGAATGTTGCTGCTCTTTGAGATTCCAGATTCTTGTTACTTTTTGGGATTCTGGAATGTTGCTACTCTTTGGGTTTCTGCCAGGTACTTGGGACCTGGGCTGGCCACTGTTGAAAAATACTGGGCTTGATGGCTCTTCGGACTGTCCCAGTATGGCAATTCTTATGTTCTTATGTGAGCCAAGTATAGGACAGTCAAGCCATTGTGACATTGCTGGTGAGGCTGGCTCTTAGGCATTGGCGGAACAAGGCATTATGACATCACAATCTGAGCTATGGAATGTTGCTACTCTTTGGGTTTTTACCAGGTACTTGGGTCCTGGACTGGCCACTGTTGAAAACAGGATACTGGGCTTGATGGCTCTTCGGACTGTCCCAGTATGGCAAGTCTTATGTTCTTATGTGAGCCAAGTATAGGACAGTCAAGCCATTGTGACATCGCTGGTGAGGCTGGCTCTTAGGCATTGGCGGAACAAGGCATTATGACATCACAATCTGAGCTATGGAATGTTGCTACTCTTTGGGTTTTTACCAGGTACTTGGGTCCTGGACTGGCCACTGTTGAAAACAGGATACTGGGCTTGATGGCTCTTCGGACTGTCCCAGTATGGCAAGTCTTATGTTCTTATGTGAGCCAAGTATAGGACAGTCAAGCCATTGTGACATCGCTGGTGAGGCTAGCTCTTAGGCATTGGCGGAACAAGGCATTATGACATCACAATCTGAGCTATGGAACGTTGCTATTCTTTGGGTCTCTGTTAACAAGCTAATAGGGTTACCGGATGTTAAATAATTTATTTGTATAATCAAAAATGGCCACCATGTACCACCTAACAATTAATAGATCAATTGAATTATTCCATTTTTAATCCTATCTTACCTTTATTAAAGAAAAAGTTCCTTAATATCTTAGGTGATATAGTAGGAGGAAGGTATATCATATACTGATGGTTCTCAGTGCATAGGACCTCACATAACATACGTCATCCCAAGTCCACATTCTGTTTTCAATGTATAATCATCTGTATCAAATCCTCCTTCCCTTCCTTAAAGACTCACAATTTATTATTAGTAATTTTTATAAAACTTTTATTGTATTATTTATGTGTCTCTAAATTAATTCAGTTTCTCTTTTTATACAGTTTTATTAATGTACTACTTTCAATAAACCTTCATTTCATTTCATTTCATTAATAGACAACAGCCAATGTTGTGTCATTTGAAAAAGTGCAGTTTCATTAAAAAGCTGCCTTATCGAGGGCCTTATAGCCCAATAATATCAGCAGCACTTATCTTATGTAGCCTACGACTGGTCCAGCGTTGGTATTGAAACTTAATCTGCCCGACGCTCTGTTTCTACTAGAGCGTTTTCAGTCATCTGACCTTCATCGGGGGAAAGTGAATGTTGCTGTATCTAAGTCAACTATTCTTCCGGGGTGCCGTAGGCTGCAAAAGTCACTATCTTAATGAAATGAAGTGAAAGTTTATTGAAATTAAGGTTTATTGAAAATAGTACATTAATTCGGTTTCTCTTTATATAGATATAGTTTTATTAATTTAGAGACATTGGGGAAATCCTGAAAACCCGACTGGATTCCGGCCCTTGAGGACCGGAGTTGCCCACCCCTGCTTTAGACGGTATATAAATTTTTTAAAATAAAAAATACCACAGCCCGGAGTGCTAAATGCTCCAACTCTGCTCTATCAGCATTAGAGCAGTGTCAGAAGAATTAGTGTCCCGAGCTGCGGAAGAAACCTCTGACATGGCTTATCCCTTCTTCTACGAAAAAGCGCTAGTGGTTTCTAGCGCGGGGAGCCGTGCTGAATGGTCCACGCTGCTCCCGACACTCCTGACGTCAGAGGAGGGGCGGGATCGCGGCAGAGGGAACGTGCTGCGGAGGCCGATGGCAGCCTGCAAGGAACGCTACAGCACCGGCGATCCTCTCTGCAGGCTGCAGTAATTAGCTGAAACTAAGACCGGGAGGCCAGGAGGGAAGCTGGAGGACGCTGCAAAGAAGGGGGGAACTTGCAGGCTTTCGGGGGGGGGGGGGGGAAAGATTTGTAAACCATAAAGAGTTTTACCTCATGCAAAATTGTCATTTCTTTAATAAGACATTAACTATTTTTTCTTCGGCCCTCCATATATCTAGAAATCCAAAGTGTGGCCCTGCAAAGGGTTTGAGTTTGAGACCACTGGCTTATACCCACAGGTAAACTGATGATTACCTATGGGAAGAGCTTAGAAAATTCCTCTCCGCATGCAATAAGGGAAGGTGAGGTAATGTGTGTAGTCTGTGATGTTTGCGATTAGGTCTTTCCTAACGAATGGAGTTCTTTTCTGTATGATTTATTGTTTTGTAAACCACTTAGATTTTATTTTTTTTAATTTAGTGATATATCAAATTTTAAGAAACTAAACCAATTGACACCATAGCTCATTTATAAAGAAATACTTTCCTTGGTGCAGAAAAGATTTCTGTAAATTAGAAAGAATACAAAGCAGAAGGGGTGTTCCCAACTCAAACAGGTTACTGGGGGGAAAAAAAACCCAAACTCTCCTTTTACAAAACCGCGGTAGCGGTTTTAGTGCTGGTCACACCGGTAACAGCTCCGACGCTCATGTAAGCATTGGAGCTGTTCCCGCCGTGGCAGGTGCTAAAAACCGCACTACGGTTTTATAAAAAGGGAGGGGGGGGAATTATTTCATTCAGGGCCTAATTTGTAGGCAAAATGGGAATTGGAACTGGAGCTGGGGGAGGGGGCCAGGCAGCAAAAGAGGGACTGGATTAGGGAGTAAAGTGACTGCTCTCCGCTGCTCCTGGCTCATTCCATCCCCTCCTGCTCCCTGCAGGCTTCTTGGAAGGGAAGTAATAGAGTAGACCAACCCTGCTGCTCTGGAGTCTGAAATGAACTGGCGGAACTGCATTCCAGGCCATTCCCCCAGTAAATTAAGCCCTGATTTATTGTGTGAAAAAAACAGTGCAGCATTGCACTTAAGGCTCTCTGTGATGAGTAGACTCAACATGGGACCGTGTTTCGGTAGAAACGTATGCTTCAGGAGTCAAACGATCTGGAAGGTTTCACGAGCAAACTTACATTTCCTCCTGTTCACCTTAATCTGAGTGCAGAGTCCTGGTAAAGTAGAAAAAGGGAGCATTCCTGTTCAATATTCACTATCATTTCAGCCGCTGCGTCGGGAAGACCAAAGGTCCATTCCTGCTCCCAATGGCTTAGTAAAGGGGGGGAATTGTGGCTGGCCTGAGCGCTGTCTTGATGGGGGGTGCCATCACCTCTGTGTCTCGCCACACTTGTGCCACCCCTCCCCCACTTTGTAGATCTTTGCCAGCGTGAGCAACTTCTCCTTCCTGTTGCTCGCACCAGCCTGGTTCCCCTCTGAATGACTTCCGGGTCGTGGGGTCAGGAAGTGACATCAGAGGGAAACCCAGTGCTGGTGCGAGCGGCATGCTGGAGAAGCCACTTGCACTGGCGAACATTTACATAATTACGTGAGGGGAAGGGAGAGCGCGAGTGTGGAGTGGGGGGCGAGGAAGGAGCGGGGAGGGGTAGAGGAGGGCGTAGTGGGGAGCCTCCTACCCTCGCTATACCACTGCCTACTCCTTTGAATTCTTAGTTATTTACATATGGGTCCATTTCTCCTTTTTTCTTTTTCCTGCAAATTAGATCCGTGGAGCCCCGTTCCCCAGAATAATGTATGCTGTTTTCCGCTTGAAAAAACGCCTCTTGAAAAATTGTGCTCAGTGGACACGGTCAATAATAGAGTTAAGCAGTTCTGTTGGTTAAAAAAAAAAGATAATTCTGTTCAATAACAGCATAAAAAGAGAGGATGTTTTCCTTCTACACATTTTTCTGACTAATACCATCTGCCTGTGTCTTAATGTGCTGGAACACCAGAGTGTAAAACAAAGCCAGTATCTTCTGCTTAGTCAGATGTTGGCTGCACATCTGGAATTGTTTATCAAGTGTCCAGGGGATAATAGCATACCATTTGCATTATTTTATGTGCTAGACTTTACTGTACCTTGCATTTATAAAAGTGCAGCCTCGAAATATGACTTGTACTGGAAATTTAGCCAGAGCCCCAGTTACCTTGATGTTTGGTTTATGGATGTCAGGGGAATGCACTTAATTAAAACAGCTGTTACAGCCAGTATTCAGCTTCCATGAAAGTACAGAGACTATTTTAAAACGCTTCTTTTTTTCTTTAGCATTTTAGTTATCAGTAATGTCTTGTGCGCAGATGTTCATCAAATAAGGAATAAGAACATAAGATTTGCCACTGCTGGGTCGGACCAGTGGTCCATCGTGATCAGCAGTCTGCTCACGCGGCGGCCCTTAGGTCAAAGACCAGTGCCCTAACTGAGTCCAGCCTTACCTGTGTACGTTCTGGCTCAGCAGGAACTTGTCTAACTTTGTCTTGAATCCCTGGAGGGTGTTTTCCCCTATAACAGCCTCCGGAAGAGCTTTCCAGTTTTCTACCACTCTCTGGGTGAAGAAGAACTTCCTTACGTTTGTACGGACTCTATCCCCTTTTAACTTTAGCGAGTGCCCTTTTGTTCTCTCCACCTCGGAGAGGGTGAACAATCTCTCCACTAAGTCTATTCCCTTCAGTACCTTGAATATTTTGATCATGTCCCCTCTCAGTCGCCTCTTTTCAAGGGAGAAGAGGCCCAGTTTCTCTAGCCTCACATAGCTTGATCGGCATTTTGGTACAGTATGTACTCGACGTGAGGTCTGACAGGTGAAAATCACCAAGAAACAAATTTATCTCTTTGCTATTCTCATTTGAAGACTCAGGGCCTGAATTACAATCCCCCTTTTACTAAACCCCGATAGCGGCTATTTGGTGCAGGGAGCCGCGTTGAATGCTCCACGCTGTTCCCGACGCTCATAGGAATTCTATGAGCGTCTGGAGCAACGCGAAGCATTTAGCGCGGCTTCCTGCGCTAAAAACCGCTATCACGGTTTAGTAAAGGGGGGGGGGGGAGTTTTTTCTTCTTTTTTTGTTTGTTGAAGGAAAGCAAACATAAAAATCAGGCTGTATGGAGGATAGGTAACAAGGTGTGTAAAAGATAGATTTTTTTTTTTTCTACGCTTTGCTTTACCATGGGAATCACCAAACTATGGTATCTCAGTACTGCATGTTTCTGACTCTCAGAGCAAGCCACACAAGAAGCATTATGCCACCAAGCCAGGAAAACTACTTAGAACAAGACCCCCCCCCCAAAAAAAAAACAAAAAACCAACCCAAACAAAACACCCCACCATGAAAGAATAGAAATCACTGGCGTCCTGGATCTCCTAAAGCCGCACCAGTTCGACCTGGGTGAGTCTTGTGAATGCTGAGTCTGACTTTGGCCCTGACCCAGCTTCTCGTCCCTATGAATGATGGTCCAAGAGTGAGCTCAGCCAGGCCTGCTCTGTCTTCTGTGGTAGCTCTTCACTGGCTTCCCTCGCTCCGCTTCCTCTTCCTCTCCACCCTCCTCATCTCTGGCCGCTGTCGGCTTCCTGTTTTACCGGCTGGGCTTGCCCCCCCTCAGCCCGGCAGCCATTCTCCTCTGCAGCAACAGCAGTCTTCCTGCTCCCCCTCACCCCTTCTCTCTTCTTTCCTTCATCTGTTCTCATTGTATTCGAAACCCCGGTGCTGAAAAAGTAAAAGAGGCAGAACAGCCCACACATCCCTGGCACACAGGCAGACGTGACTGCTGACTTGTTGCACCTGGAAGTCTTATCAAAATTATCTAGAGTCCGGATCCTTTATAAAATGTGATGACTTTCCATCCGATTGTATTTGAAAAGATTTACGTATGTCTCTCTTCTGGTAAGCATTGCTAAGCAGAGGCATAGAAGACCTGCCTGCTTCGCTTATTCAGAGGGAAGAAGACAACTGTCTACCTCAGTCAACACTAAATTGGAGTTTTCTGATGTTTTCGCCGCATGTAATTGATTATAAACAGAGGGGGGAGGGGTGTAGTAGGGGGGGGGGGAAGGCTGGGCTCCGCAGCAGTGCGGGACACCTGGATTCAGTTCCTCAGCCTGGCCTTTAGATTTTAAGTTGGCTGGGAATGCAGCCGTGCGACTTCCCCCTACGATTCCCCCCACCCCATTCCCCCGTGAGCTATGCTCAGCAGGTAAGGCTCTCCTGTCTTGCCCTTCTCTTCAACTGCCAACTCCAGACACCGTCCCTTCTGCCTTGCTGCACCGTATGCTTGGAAGAAGCAGCCCGAATCCCTACGGCGGGCTCCGTCTCTGGCAGTGTTCAAGACCCAGTTAAAAGTCCACCTCTTTGAGAGCGCTTCTGACTCCTAACTCCTCTCACCTTGGGTTCTGCATCCCCAAACCCTATATGTCGTGTCTCTCTGTCCAAGTTAGATTGTAAGCTCTTCTGAGCAGGGACCATCTATAAATGTCAGCCCACCTCTTTGAGAGTGCTTTGCTTTCGACTCCTAACTCCTCTCACCTTGGGTTCTGCATCCCCAAACCCTATATGTCGTGTCTCTCTGTCCAAGTTAGATTGTAAGCTCTTCTGAGCAGGGACCATCTATAAATGTCATCCCACCTCTTTGAGAGTGCCTTGCTTTCGACTCCTAACTCCTCTCACTTTGGGTTCTGCATCCCCAACCCTATATGTCGTGTCTGTCAGTCCAAGTTAGATTGTAAGCTCTTCTGAGCAGGGACCATCTATAAATGTCAGCCCACCTCTTTGAGAGCGCTTTTGACTCCTAACTCCTCTCACCTTGGGTTCTGCATCCCCAACTCTATATGTTGTGTCTGTCTCTCCAAGTTAGATTGTAAGCGCTTCTGAGCAGGGACCATCTATAAATGTCAGCCCACCTCTTTGAGAGTGCTTTTGACTCCTAACTCCTCTCACCTTGGATTCTGCATCCCCAACTCTATATGTTGTGTCTGTCTCTCCAAGTTAGATTGTAAGCTCTTCTGAGCAGGGACCATCTATAAATGTCAAAATGTACAGCATTATTTAAATGATAAGTAGCAGTACTAGTAGTAATTGTAATCTGCCTAGAAACTGGTTGATAGAGCAAAATGAAAATATAACTATTTTTTATTTTTAGTATTCATATTCTACTTATAGCCTAAGAGGGGCATAATAAAAAAGAAAAACATGTCTAAGTCCCCTTTTGGCCTAAGGCCCTAAACGCTGAAAGTAGCAGCAGGGAAAATGTCCATTCTCAAAAAAACGTCCAAAATGAGGTTTGTTTGTTTTTTTAAAATGGCCTACCTCTACGTTCAGCAATTTAATCGCCCAGACCACAACTACATCTAACCTTAGAACATATTATCAACCAAAAAACTGCCCAAGTCCCAAAAGCCTAATCAAGACCTTTTAGGCAAAGGAGGGGCCAGTCCTTCGCCTAAAAGCTGGATTCTGTAAACCGGTGTCTATCAAAAACAACACCGGTTACAGAATTCCCCCCCCCCCCACTGCAACAATCGTGGCAGGAGAGATGGCTCATCTCTCCTGCCGCAATCGTGCTCCCCACCCCCCAAACTGCCACAACCCGCGGCAGGAGAGATGCCCAATCTCTCTTATCGCGGTTCGTGGTAGTTTGGGGGTGGGGGGATTGCGGCAGGGGAGAGATGCCCAATCTCTCCTGCTGCGATCGCGATCTACCCCCGAACCCTGAAACAATACAGGCAGGAGGGAGCCCAGCTCCTCCTGCCCACGGCACCCCCCCTAAAATATGGGCAGAAGGGAGCCCAACCCCTCCTGCCCACAGTGCACCCCCCCCTGCAAACACCCCCTGAACCCCTATCGTCCCACCAACCCCTGATCGCCCCCACGAACCCCGTGACCCCCTGACCACCCCTGACACCCCCTCTTCATTTATGGCAAGTTGGATGGATAGACGGATCCCAAGCCCGTCTGCCTGGCAGGCCCGCCATCCTCCAAATGGCGGGCCTTAGGGCCTGATTGAGCCAGGTGCCTAAGGCCCCACTCACAAGAGGAGCCTTAGGCGCCTGGGCCAACCGGAATTGGTGGTGGGGGTATCAGGGGTTAGGGTGTTGGGGGGTTGCAAGGTTTGGGGGTCGATCGGGATTGGGGGGGTGTTCGCAGGGGGTTGCACAGTGGGGGGAGTGGGAGGTGTGCCATGGGCAGGAGGGGTTGGGGTCCCTCCTGCCTGTATTTTAGGGGGGTGGGGGGGTCGTGGGTACATCTCGGCAGGAGGGGTTGGGCTCCTTCCTGCTGGTATCGTTTGGGGGTGGGGGTTGGATCGCGATCGCGGCAGGAGAGATTGGTCATCTCTCCTGCCGCAGATCGTAGCAGTTTGGGGGTGAAGATTGTGATCACGGCAGGGGAGATGCCCAATCTCTCCTGATGCAATCGTTGTGGTGGGGGGTGGGCAGATTGCTGGGGTCCCTGAGCTGATCGCAGCAGCCACGATCAGCTCAGCAGTCCCTTTTTGGAACTTATACCTGTTTTGACTTGGTTTAAGTCAAAACGTATAAGTTCCGACTGGGCAACCTGCTCAAGTTTTTGGTTATACTTGCTGTATGACTAAGTCTAGGTCAGTCCACCTCCTGCCATTTCCTCTCGTCCAAAAACGCCTCTTTTCGCTCTTGGCTTTTAGAGGCAGGGGAAAGGCCTAAGCTGGTTTTAGATATGTCTAAAACCAGCTTTGATTATCGGTACTTGTACGATCTGGCTTTTTGATCATCCAAGTACTGATTTAGGCCACTTTTTGGACTTTAAAAAAAAAAAAAAAAATTTATTATGAGCCCCTAAATGGTTTACAATTAGGTTCTCAAGCATTTTCCCTGTCTGTCTGGGCTCACATGTATCTGGGTCAAGGGGAGGGGATTAAGCAACTTGCCCATGGTCACAAGGAACAGTATGGGATTTGAACCCACAACCTCAGGGAACCACAAGTACAAGGGGACACTCAGAGAAATTGAAAGGGGGAAGGTTTAGAACAAACGCCAGGAAGTTCTTTTTCACCCAGAGGGTGGTGGATACATGGAATGCGCTACTGGAGGATGTGATAAGCAGAAGCACGCTACAGGGCTTCAAAGAGGGCCTGGACAGGTACCTGGAGGACAAAGGGATTGAGGGGTACAGATAAGAGTAGAGGTAAGGTTATAGGGATAGGATTAGAGGTAATTTATAAAATTTAGTCAGAGACCACTGTTCAGGCAGTGGGCCTGATGGGCCACCGTGGGAGCGGACCGCTGGGTGAGATGGACCTCTGGTCTGACTCAGCGGAGGCAACTTCTTATGTTCTTACTGAGGCTGTAATTCTAATAATAGAATTCCTATGAGCGTCAGTGCGTTGATAAAAAAAAAAAAAAGCCTAACGCAGTTTAGTAAAAGAGGGGGTTATTCAGAATGATATACCCCGAATTTTATTGAAATTGGTCAAGTTTTCAGAGTTATGCAGAAAATAAGCTTTGTGTAGTGGTTGGTTTGTTTTTTCTTCTTCTTTTGAAACTCGTATATCCTTTTCTATGAGTACTGAGGATATCTTTCTGCAGATCTCTCTGGTTCCATGAAATGTTTAAGGAGTTGGAAATCATAACCCAACCTGCTGCCTGTACTGTCAGAACAGCTGTTTGTATATGCCTTGAGGCCCAGCTAGATGAATTTGCTGTTTAATGAGTCTCCCAGGGAAGGGCTTACATATTCTCACATCAGTTTTACATCTCAGTTCTTTTCACAAATATGATTACCTACTACTGTAGTTTGGATGATCATTGTATAAGATCACACTATTTCCACAGGGCAGTAGGAAACATTTTTTATTTTTATTTTTTGCTACGGTTGATCTGATTCTGGTTTGCACTAGAGAAACCGTAAATATTTTCTTTAAAGAAAAGCTTTCCTCCCCCCCCAGCTGAAACTGGAAGCTTTCTTGCCGTGCTTCTATGCAGTGAGCGTGGAAAATAAATGCAGAGAGGACCTGCTCTACCGTGCGTTATGTGGTTCAGTTGTTTGTGGAGCTGGACGCGTATTCCTGCTGGGAATAGGAACATTTATGTGGGCCTGTGTTTGTTTCTTTTTTTTCATAAGGATTTATTAATAGCAGATTCAAGAGACCAGGTCGGGCATGCTATGTTCTTTTCTCCAGTAATACAGAAAGAAATTTCTTATAACATTCTTTGTGTCGTTTCTCAGGTTTAGAGGGAGGCTACATTAATTAAGGGGCAGATATATTCAGCTGGTGGCAGTCAGTGGGGTTTTTTTTTTGGCTATCGCTGGTTTTAATCCTGGATATTCAATGCCAGGCCATGTCTGGTCACTGGCATTGAATATCCGGGCATACATGCTCCATTAAAACTTATACAATTAAGTGAAATATTCAGCACTTAACTGCATAAAGATAAGGCTGTGTTTTATTTGGTCCTCTTTCTGCAATTAAGAGCCATCCCTGGACCACCCACAAAAAAGCTGGTTTTGGCTTAGGCGTTAACCAGACATATTCAATGCACTATCCGGTTAAGTGCCTATGAATATACCCAGATAGCTCAGAATAAGCAATGTAAATGTCCCGGAGCTTGTCCTGGCTGTTTAAATTATTTTGAATATTGACCCAGTGGTGTACCAAGGGCGGACAAGTAGGAATATTCCACCCCAGTTGCAGGCAGTGAGGGGGTGCAGGAAAAAGCTACGAGGCTGAAGTCTGTTGTGCGCGGCCGTCAACTCTGCCAAAACATGCTCCCTCTGATGTCAACTTCCTGTTCCAGGGCAGGGGCGTGACAGAGCCAACAGCCACGCCCACCAGACCACAGACCTGCAACTGCTCCTTGCACCCCCCCCACTACCTGGAGGAGGGGGTGCTTCGCCCTGAGTGGCAACCAACGCAGGTATGCCACTGTATTGACCCCCATGGGAGTGGCCTAAGGGATCTGGCCAATCAGAGTCTTAGGCTACTCCCATTCCATCCCCACAAGTGCTTTTCCTGCCCCTGCCCCATTCCTGCAAGCGCCGTCCTCACCTGCACACGCCTCAAACCCTTTAAATTCATGTGTTCGAGGCTTGTGCGGTTAAGGCAGAGCTTACAGGAATGGGGCAATGACAGGGACAACGATAAAACTCACAGGGATGGGTAAATTGAGTTCCAATGGAGATGGGGACAAATTTGTCCCTGTGTCATTTTCTAGAAAGCAGCATAGAGGCTGGCGGTCATGTGACCGCTATTAGCGTTCGGGTCTTCCAGAGAGGGTAAGCAGCACCTAGGCGATACAACAGAGAGTGTGGCACAGTGGTTAAAGCTACGGCCTCAGCACCCTAGGGTTGTGGGTTCAAACCCATGCAGCTCCTTGTGACCCTGGACAAGTCACTTAATCCCCCCCTATTGCCCCAGGTGAGCCCACTGGGACAGACAGGGCAAACTGCTTGAGTACCTGAATAAATTCATGTACTGTACACCATCCTGAGCTCCCCTGGGAGATTGGTATAGAAAATTGAATAAATATACACAAACTAAGCACTCTCTAAACAGCCAGTGATAAAAGTAATAAGTTAAGTTACTGTGAAAAGTAATTCATTACAGGTACTAATTACTTTGTAGAAATAATATATTACACTTACTCTTTACTCATTTAATAAAAGCAATGTTACTGTGAAAAAACGTAATACTTCTAACTTTGTAAATGTAAAAGTAATGTTAAGTTAATGTGACTATATAAAGTAATGAGACATATTATATTACTCCTTAGTGGAAAAAAATAATGATTTGAGCTATTTCATTACATTTGCACAAAACAATCATTATGTTATGTTGGCGGTGGTCTTAAATCCCGCCAAATCCTCCGAGCTGGAGTTCAAGGCGGGTTACAACATCTATTAATGCATCATAAACATTACAACATCTGTTATGACAGCATAATTACAAGCATCCTGCAACATCAATTAGTGCATCGCAGGCAATTACAACTGCGGCCTACACAATGTCTTACATGTTTTTTTGCCAGGTACTTTTTGGGGGGTTTGCCAGATGCTTTGAATTTCTGCCAGGTACTTGTGACCTGGATTGGCCACTGTGGAAACAGGGTACTGGGCCAGGTGGAACATTGGTCCGACCCAGTATGGCTATTCTTACGTTCTTCTGGTCTTTACAATTACTTTTAGAAGTAATATTTAGTGATACTGTACAAGGGCTGTTCAAAAAGTATCAGACCTTAATTTTTCTTGCGTAAACAAATAAAGCTAGGGGAGGCTTGGTTTGGTGCACGACCCTAATGCCCATGCTTGAATTTTTTCCTGCCTACAGAAGCTGTCAGTCGCCGGTAGGCTGCCGACGAGTGAGGAAGTGTAAGTGAGTGCCGTCGGATTTTCGTTGTTGACAAAATGGCAGAAAAAGTTGAACAACGCTACTGCATTAAATTTCGTGTAAAGCTTGGCGATTCCCAAGGGGAAACGATCCGCAAGATTCCACAGGCCTTCATGGACGAAGCAATGGGCACCACACAAATAAAGGAGTGGTACAATTGCTTCAGAGATGGCCGCAGGTCAGTGGAGAGTGAAGCACGTTCTGGTAGGCCCTCAACATCCAGAAATGAGATCTGTCATTGACCAAGTGAGGACCCTGGTGATGCAGGATCGTCGAATCACCAAGGGGTACTATCAAGAGGTTCTGCGTTGCCTTCGTAACGCTGTAAGGCGCAAACAGCCGGACCTGTGGGCAACGGGCAGTTGGCAGCTCCATCACGATAACGCACCTGCCCATTCTTCACATTGGATACAGAGTTTCCTGACCAAACACAACACAACAGTGATTCCTCAGGCTCCCTACTCTCCCGACATGGCTCCGTGTGACTTCTGGCTTTTCCCCAAGCTGAAAATGCCCCGGAAAGGGACCAGATTTCAGTCAAGAGAAGTCATTATGCAGGATGCGACAGACCAGTTGCGAGCAATCTCAAAAGAGGCGTTCTGGCGCTGCTTCCGACAATGGCAGAACCGTTCGAAGATGTATATGGCAGCCCAAGGGGACCACCACTATGAAGGAGATTAGTATAAGATTGTTGTATCTGAATACGATTATTTTTTTTAATGAATTATTTTACTCCTTTGAACAGCCCTCGTATATTACTGGCCAACACTGTCAGCCATGTTCCTCCAGACACCTAATTCTAGGAGCCTTGTTATACAATTGTCCCCTGGTATCTCAGAAATGGTTTCATAGAGAGATCTACAATATGTTCATTGGATAGAGCTCAGTTGCAGTTCTGTGATGTCGACAGATGTGCCTTGAGAACCGTGCTTACCAGATTAGTCTCATCTCATTTTTGACTTCAGTGGAACTACATGAGGATCTCTAGGGAGGAAGAGCCAAATGTATTCACATACTGGGTTGAAAACTCCATGCCAGCCTAAGAAACCTAATTGCTGTCTGGGACTCTAGATCCCTTCATGACGGAGCTATTTTGAAGACAGTGTTCTTCACCCTGTCGTGAAGATACCTTCACGAGTGGAGGTGAAATCTGTCTGGGTGTCCCCTTTTGTTGCCATTGGTAAATCATTTTGCTGTTTAACCGGCAGCACGAAGAGTATGAAGTAAAGTGGGGGGGGAGGTTCCCCCCCACGCCTCCCGTCGGAGCTCTTTAAAAGTAAGTTTTTAGGCGGCGCACTGGGGTCTTGCGCTGAATTGTCGGCACTACAAGGTCGGCGCGCCGAAGTATCGCGCGCTTTTGTCCCATCACCAACCAAACACATCTGGCATTAAAATAATAAAAAAAAAAGGAGTGAGATCTGATCTAAACCAAAGTGGACGCTTGATAGGCTCCAAGGAAATATTAGAAGGCAGAATGCTTGATTGAAACACAGCAAGCATGTAAGGTCAAGGAGTGAGAAACCACACTGGCAGTATTAGACAGGCATCAGGGTGATCTGCTGTATTTGTCTGAGTTGTTTTTTGAAAGAAAGGGCTAGCTCTGACTTCCAGCAAGGTCATATTTAGAACCAAATCTTTCACCTCATTAGCGTTAGGGTTACTGTAGTTTACAAAGGAAAACCCCTGGACACACAACCTCGCCCCGTTCCACCTCCAGCCCCGCCCTGCTCTGTCCCAGCTCCCAACTGGTTCTGCCCCTCCCAGTCCCACCCCCATCCCCGCCCCCAGCAAGCCTCCTCTCTCCTGCGATGAGCTCCGGTCGCGTCTGGAGCATGCGCGGATGTTTGTGACCTCATCCGCGCGTGCACAAAGGGCCTCCCTATGTGGCTGGAGTTCGTTGGGACTTTCCTAAAACCGGACAAATGCCAGGTTTTGAAAAGCCCATCCGGGAGCCTGGACAACTCCTATTTGCTAATGTTTTATGGGGTAAAAAAGAGGTTGGACCCAGTGGCCCACTTCATTTGACTTCCTGTGGCACTGTGTATTTAACTATGAGATTGAGACTTGTAAATGAAGAGACAGTGGCAGGTGAGGAGTGCGGCATTCTAATCCTGCCAATGAGAGGGACCGGAGAAGAGCAAAGAATGGGGCCTCCAAAACATAGGGCCTAGGCAGTCACCACGATTTGCTTCTCCCTAGGGACAGCCCTTTAATCACCCTAGCGTTGAAGTAGGTAACGTGTGAGTTTTTGCAAGCTCAAAGAGGCAGTGTTAATAGTCATTTGCAAATATCAACCACAAAATTTTTTTTTTCATGCTTTAGCACGTACACCCGATCTGCAGCCTCAGGTTTTTTTAAATTTTTATTTTTTATTTTTCATAACACATCTGTTGCATCACTGCATATTTTCTACCCACTGAAGAGAAGACAAATTGCAGCGTTTGTTAGCTCTGGGTTCCTTCCGTGTTTACTCAAATCAGTATCAGTACTCTAAGTCTGATCTTGTCTGACCTCCTTCAGTATTTTTAGTTTTTCTCACAAAACTCCTCCCCCAAGTTGGCCACGTACCCGCCAAACCTCACAAGACATGGGGGATGCAGGCCTTTGCAAATCTTTGAAACTTCTTGACAGAGTTATGAGAAACTGTGTGATTGGATATGTTTCTGGAGCTTTCCAGCCGACAGAGGGATCCCTTATATAATTGCTACTAAGCATAAAACAAAAATGTTTCTATCGTTCTGTAAGTCTAATTACACCTGTTGTTTGAGATGAGGTTATATGAAACCAAAGGTGATTCTCTTATGGATTTAGTAATTACTACCTTGCTCTGTTTCACCGTTTGAATATTTTCCCTGATTACCTCTGCTTGCAAAATGGGGGTAGAGGGGCAACCAACAGGTAAAACCCCTCTTTCTCTGAAAGAGATAGTCAAAGTAGCATAAAAATTTTAATACAGAAGAAAACCCTTAGAGGAAAGAACAAAATAGTACAGTTCTAAAAATCCTCAGAGCTTTATAATGTGTACTACTAAATCTCTTATTTGTGCTATAAATATTTTTGTTAATGAAAACCCACCTTTTTGATATAGCTTTCAATCCTTAACCCTACTCCTCTGCCCTCCAACCCAGCCAGCAGATTAACCGTTCTCCTTAATTGTATCTATGACATCCTGTTTGTCTGTTGAGATTGTAAGCTCTTTCGAGCAGGGACTGTCTTCTTTGTGACTTTGTACAGCGCTGCGTACGTCTGGTAGCGCTATAGAAATAATTCATAGTAGTAATAATGTGAAGAGTTTCAGTCTTTGGGAAGCAGAGCTGAGCTTGTGATGTCATAATGCCTCATTCCACCAATAAGAGCCAACCTCATTAGTGTCACAATGGCTTGATTGTCCTGTACTCCCTCTGCCCTCCCACCCAGCCAGCAGATTAACCGTTCCCCTTAACTGTATCCATGACATCATGTTTATCTGTCTTGTCTGTTGAGATTGTAAGCTCTTTCGAGCAGGGACTGTTTTCTTCTTTGTGACTATGTACAGCGCTGCATATATCTGGTAGCGCTATAGAAATAATTAATAATGGTAATAGTGTGTAGTCATAAACTGAGAGCCAAATAATCAGAAAGGTTAACGCTCTATTGCTTAGACTTTTCCAAGGGATTGTTTCAGCCCATCGACATACACCATCATAGGCCTACACCTTTGTATGTGAAGAAAACATCAATCAATGCGAATGAAATAAAAAAATATTCTAATTCTAACATGTGCTCGCTGTGAAATAACATTCCAATAACAACTTTGAGCAGAGTACGCTGATCTCGTAAATGATCCGATGTTTACTCTTCTTGTGGCGGCTGTTGCGGTAGAATTTACTTGACGCCAAACTTTGTAAAGTCCCCGGGTTCAACATGGTTTGCATGCCCCCGCTTTTATGAACGCATAACATGGGCTTTAGCGCTGGCAAGCTCCGTCTTCATCTGCACGTCAGGTTTCAGGTTTATTAAAAATCTGATATACCGCCATATCAAAGCGGTTTTACACAGTATAAAGAGAAGCTAACTTAGTATTCCTTTGCTGCAAACGCTTGTGATACTATTTGCAGAGCAAGCGGCTGAGGGCAGACGGAGGAGACTGAAAGCAGCAGGAGAGCGGGTCCGAGACAAGCAGGAGGAGGCAGGGGACGGTGGGAGCGAAGAGCGGGTAGCGGCGAGAGTTAGCTCCGCCCACCCGCTCCGCGTCACCACCAGCGTCAGCGCCCGGACTCCCCCTTAACCAGGAAGGGAGCCGCGGGCGAAGAAAATCAGCGGCCACGTGGAGGAGGCAGGCAGAGCAAGCGGCTGAGGGCAGACGGAGGAGACTGAAAGCAGCAGGAGAGCGGGGCCGAGACAAGCAGGAGGAGGCAGGGGACGGTGGGAGCGAAGAGCGGGTAGCGGCGAGAGTTAGCTCCGCCCACCCGCTCCGCGTCACCACCAGCGTCAGCGCCCGGACTCCCCCTTAACCAGGAAGGGAGCCGCGGGCGAAGAAAATCAGCAGCCGCGTGGAGGAGGCAGGTAGAGCAAGCGGCTGAGGGCAGACGGAGGAGACTGAAAGCAGCAGGAGAGCGGGGGCCGAGACAAGCAGGAGGAGGCAGAGGACGGTGGGAGCGAAGAGCGGGTAGCGGCGAGAGTTAGCTCTGCCCACCCGCTCTGCGTCACCACCAGCTTCAGCGCCCGGACTCCCCCTTAACCAGGGGGGGCCAACGGCACGCAGCGGTTCGGCGCGCGGCGAAGGTGAGAGCGCCTTTGCGAAGGGCCTCAAGAAGGGCATCAAGAAAGGGCTATCAACTATAGCCGGACTCCCAACTTATAAGACTAGCCAACTAATAAATTGTCTTCAGTCTTTCTTTAGCGTTCTACCAAGTCTTTAACTATCAATCTACAACTTTCTACCAAGTCTTTAACTCTCAATCTTACAACTTTCTATCTCACCAATAAGCTACTAAAATCTTTCTCACTAAACATTATTCGCCGATGACGCCAAACTAACTAATGTAGTGGGCAAATGCACAACAGACGAAGATTCAATGCCCGACAACATGATGCACGACCTACTCCTACTGGAGCGATGGTCTAGGACATGGCAACTCAACTTCAATGCCAAAAAATGCAAAGTTATGCACCTGGGCAGCCAAAATCCGTGCAAGTCTTATACCCTTAATGGCGAGATCCTAGCAAAAACGGTAGCAGAACGAGACTTGGGGGTAATCGTCAGTGAGGACATGAAGTCTGCCAATCAAGTGGAGCAGGCTTCGTCCAAGGCAAGACAAATCCTGGGCTGCATACGAAGGGGTTTCGTCAGTCGTAAGGCGGAAGTCATTATGTCATTGTATAGATCCATGGTGAGGCCCCACCTGGAATACTGTGTGCAATTCTGGAGGCCGCATTATCGCAAGGATGTGCTGAGACTGGAGTCGGTGCAGAGAATGGCTACCCGGATGGTCTCGGGACTCAAGGATCTTCCATACGAAGAACGGCTTGACAAATTACAGCTATACTCGCTCGAGGAGCGCAGAGAGAGGGGAGACATGATCGAAAAGTTCAAGTATCTTACGGGCCGCATCGAGGCGGAGGAAGATATCTTCTTTTTCAAGGGTCCCACGACAACAAGAGGGCATCCGTTGAAAATCAGGGGCGGGAAACTACGAGGTGACACCAGGAAATTCTTTTTCACTGAAAGAGTGGTTGATCGCTGGAATAGTCTTCCACTACAGGTGATTGAGGCCAGCAGCGTGCCTGATTTTAAGGCCAAATGGGATCGGCACATGGGATCTATTCACAGGGCAAAGGTAGGGGAGGGACATTAGGGTGGGCAGACTAGATGGGGCGTGGCCCTTATCTGCCGTCTATTTCTATGTTTCTATGTAACCGCGTTCTTTTTAACATACTCACCTCATCCCTGATGAAAGTTTCGAACGGATATCACGTTGGAGAGGTGTTGCTGCAAAACAGGTTAAGTACATGCTTTTAACAATTTGGAATGTATTTAGTAGTTTGATAAAAGAAAATAAGAAAAGTATAAAAAGATTTAAATTGAGAAGAATGAACATAAGAACATAAACAGTGCCTCTGCTGGGTCAGACCAGAAGTCCATCATGCCCAGCAGTCTGCTCACGCGGCGGCCCATCAGGTCCAGGACCTGTATAGTAGTCCTCTATCTATATTCTTCAGTCCCCTTTTCCTTCAGGAAATTATCTAATCCTTTCTTGAACCCCAAAACCGTACTCTGTCCTATCACTCCCTCTGGAAGCGCATTCACCCTTTGGGTGAAGAAGAACTTCCTAGTATTGGTTTTGAATCTGTCCACTTTCAACTTTTCCAAACGCCCTCTCGTTCTTGTAGTTTTCGAAAGTTTGAAGAATCTGTCCCTCTCCACTTTCTCTATGCCCTTCATGATCTTGTAAGTCTCAATCATGGTCCCCTCTAAGTCTCCGGTTTTCCAGGGAAAAGAGCCCCAGTTTCTCTAATCTTTCAGCATATGAAAGGTTTTCCGTACCTTTTGTCAATCGCGTCGCTCTTTTCGGAACCCTCTCGAGTATCGCCATATCCTTCTTAAAGTACGGTGACCAATATTGGAATAATATAAAATATAATATAAAAAATCAGTCTTTATTAGAAAACACCAATGTCCAGCCAGCGAGAGTCTTGCGACCTTGCTGGCGTTCTGAAGATCCCGTGGGAATGCAATAGCAAGCTTGAGTACATTTTAAACATTTAGAGAATATTTTGGTGATTGTGGATACTATTTGTGATGACATAGTGTAATCTGTTAAACAAAATGGCACAAATTCAAACTAATAAAGATATTTCTTTTGTCAAAAAATTGTTGAAGACTTATTTATTTGTTCAGTTTTTGGAAGGTTAATGTTTTGTATTTCGCTGAGATTGTTCAGGTTTTTTTTTGTTAGCCACATAGACCTTCACGGTTTTGCGGAATATAAATAAATTTGTTATGTTATGCTAGGCACCTAGATTGGCGTGCCTAGCTATCAAGGCGCTCAACTTAAAAAGCTTTATCAGCACTGATAAGCTTAATTGGATCAATAATTGGCTTAGATTAAAATTACAGTCGACTCCACCTAAGTGCATGTTGGTTAAGCGCTTGCTTCAGTTATCCGCAGCCTACCACCACGCTACCGTTTTTTTAAACATTAAAGTCAATGGGCGTAAACTCCAGATATTTGCAATTCGGATAAGCACACAATCCGCTTATGCGTACTGATGTCATGGGGTCACTTTACGTTCACTCCGGTTAAATGCAATCACGTTCTGACTGGGAATGGCTAGGCTTCACATAGCAGCTTAAGTGCTGGGACAGCTGGGAAAGTGAGCGCTCCGCTTCCACTCCAGCTGTAGGGCTTAGCTTTCCTGTACTTTAGGCTCCAGCAGCCCACGCGCCATATTTAAACTGAGCCGGCTTAGCTACAGCCTCCCCTTACCCTACCCCCCCCTCCTATTAAGCGCACACTCCGTTTTTGCACACGTGGCGAGTGGCGACCTGGTCCGAGGGGCGTGCACTTAAGCGGAGTCGACTGTAATTGCTTTCTAGGCGCCTAACTTGGTAGGCGCCTACCACTTTCAGCTAGGTGTGTAGTATAGGGCGCCTACCAGAAAATTGGCATGGTTAAGGATGAATTGGCATGTTTTGCCTGTAGGCGCCTAAATTGGACTTAGGCACCGGTATTCAGGCCAAGAAAACCCTGGCATAAATGGGGGCGCCTAAGATTTTGACACCTACCAGTGCAAAATGCGGCAGTCAAGCTAATTTTTGGGTTGAAGAAGTTCGATCATATAACACGTTCCTACCGACTTCTACTTTGGCTACCGATGGATGCTTTTGCTTTAAGCCCCTAAATATATAACTGACCTCTTCTCTTTCTCAAACAACAGACATAAGAGAAGCTCACACTCGAATTTTGTTTCCCCACCGGTTAAAGGATGTAAATTTAAAAAACACCATCAACATCTTCTCTCACATCAAGCGGCATTATGGGGCAAAGCTCTGGAACAATTGCTCACGCCTACTACTTATGGGGAATTTAGGAAACACCTAAAAACATAATATTTAGGCAACTAACCTGTACAATCCTACTCCACAATAACTGATCTCTAGCGCCTTTAATAACTAGCTTCTAACCTTGTTAATTCTAATTAATTTGTAACATCTTTTAACCATTGTAAACCGCATAGAACTTCACGGTCCTGCGGTATATAAACTGTTATTATTATTGTTAAGTCCAATTTAGTTGTCACCAGGTTTGATTCTATGAATGGCACCTAACTTATGATTGACATGGGCTATGCACTGCGTTCCTTGGGGCCTTATACTCCAAGTACTTCATATAGAGGGTTCCAAACCAGCCCAGTCGATCATTTTAGGGCCCATCCTGAGGGCACACTAGTTTATTTACTAGTCAAGTTTTTAATCAGCAGTGTGGTGGTGTGAAAGAAATCTCGGCCTCTGCTTTCCTAGCACGAGGGGTTCTTCAAAAGGTTTCCCCACTCATATTTTCACAGGAAATGGTTGGGGGCGGGAGAAGCGGTAAGAGGATGTGACATAGAATGTCGTGTGACTCGTCAGTCAGGCAAAACAGGGTGATTATGTGGCAAAGCGATGTCATTTGCTTTTGAGATAGTAAATAAATAGCGTTAAAAAAAAAAAAATAAAAGGGTGGAAACTTCTTAAATATCCCTCATAATAGATGGGGCAGGAAGCAGAAGCGTGAAAGTGGTTCTCTAGTCAGTGAGCATATTTTGAAGCTGAACAGATCTACTTGAGAAGACACTTGATTCTGGTCAGCAGCCATTTGCGGATGATTTGTTGTATATACTGAATCAGAAGTAAATGCATTGCAGAAGTTCAACTTGTCCATATTAATTGCAACTACAAGATAATACGGAGACGTATTTGGCAGTTACATGTGATCATAAGTTTTCCGCGACTTCACAAAATCCTAATGGGATCATGACCATTGGAGAAGAATGTGAAAATTCCAGCAGGTTGTCAGGAAACTTATTTTATGGGGTCATAAAAGTGCAACATGTCTTCAAAACTTTGCATAAGCACACGGTACGGGAAAGCGTTTGAAAAGCAGTGTAGTATCGAGCAAGTCCTGTGTCAAGGCATTGGTTGGTTAGAAAAAGGACCCTCAAAGAACTATGTTTCTCAAAAAAGGACTTCTCTACATAGGGTAACCAGATTTTACCCCTAGACCTGCCCCCGGCCTGCCCAGTTCTATCCATCCACGCGTGCGCGGATGCCCCCTCCCGAAACGATTTCTTTTCAAAAGCCGGGTTTTCAAAAGCCGTCCGGGGCAATCCGGACGGTTTGGTAACCCTGTCTCTGCATATAGCAGCTAAACAACACTTGACCACCATTTCAAGGTGTTTGAATATAAAGTAGTTTTTATGCGGCGCTGCGTGATATTTGGAGTAGAGAATGACACGGTGACAAAATTCATCACCGTTCCCGTCCCCGCAGATAACCGCGGGAAATGATCCCATGTCATTTTCTAGTATCTATTTCAACCTCAGTCCTTCTACACCAGCATTCTTCAAAGCAAAGCTTGCGGGTCAGTGGTTGTGGCCATTCATACTCTGATTCTTATGTGATCCAAGGATAATGAAGCCATTGTGACATCACTGATGTGATTGGCTCTTAGGCACTGGTGGAATGAGGCATTATGACATCACAATATCTGCTCTGGATACCAGAGACTGTCATTCTGTAGTGTCTGTTTCAACCTCGGTCCTTCTACACCAGCATTCTTCAAAGCAAAGCTTGCGGGTCAGTGGTTGTGGCCATTCATACTCTGATTTCTTATGTGAGCCAAGGATAATGAAGGCATTGTGACATCACTGATGTGATTGGCTCTTAGGCACTGGTGGAATGAGGCATTATGACATCACAATATCTGCTCTGGATACCAGAGACTGTCATTCTGTAGTGTCTGTTTCAACCTCGGTCCTTCTACACCAGCATTCTTCAAAGCAAAGCTTGCGGGTCAGTGGTTGTGGCCATTCATACTCTGATTCTTCCCTCTTTCCTTAAAGAATGACATGAAGATGGTTTCCCGCGGGGACGGGAATGGTGATGAATTTTGTCACCGTGTCATTCTCTAATTTGGAGTTTGCAAAAGACAGTGTTCTTTTGTTGATTTTTGTGATATGGATGAGGGGGGGCCGCTGAAAAGTCCTCAGGCCAACCAAAGTTGGGGCAGTCTCCGTTGAGGGCTATACACGTAGGGCTCCTTTTGCAAAGGTGCGCTAGCAGCGTTTTTAGTGCGCGCTACCTGAGAAACTACCGCCTGCTCAAGAGGAGGCGATAGCGGCTAGCGCGCGGGGCAATTTAGCGCGCACTATTCCGCGCAGTAAGGCCTTAACGCACCTTTGTAAAAGGAGCCCTTGGGAGTCCTTTTACTAAGGTGCGGTGGCCGATTTAGCGCACGCTAAATGCTAATGCACGCCAATGTGTCCGTAGGATATAACGGATGTGTTGGCATGCGTTAGCATTTAGCGTGCGCTAAAACGGCTAGCACTCCTTAGTAAAAGGACTCCATAGGCTGGTGATTTTCCACTTTTTTTTCGTTCTCTCAGAAAAATATGGAACGAAAAAAGTGGGAAATCGCTGGATCAAGTGTATAGCCCTCTATGCAGTGGCGGACCTAGGGTATGTGGCACCCGGGGCCCATCATTTTTTGACACCCCCCTATGTAAAAAAAATATTTTTTGTAATGACCATGAAACGGAATAAATGGTCAGAATAGAAACAGGCAGTGAAAATTTTCTTATATTCCAAACATAACATAACATAAATTATGTCTGAATTGTCATGACATCAGAAGTACATATGGAGTAGTTGTAGGTGATAGCTTGGGACAGTTCTGATTGTGTTCGGTTTTATGTGTTTTTTGAATAGAAGGGTTTTTTATTTCTTTTTGAAGGTTTTGCAGTCTGTGGTCGATGTCAATTGGTTGTAGAGTTGGGGGTCGAGTGTTGCAGCTCGAATGGCTAGGAGGTTGTCGAACAGTTTTTTTCTTTTGACGTTTTTGGTTGGGGGGTGTGTGAATGGTGCGTGAGTTCTCCTATGTCTGTTTGAAGTGGATTGAATTATTTAGCTGAAGAAATTAGTTACCCCCTCATCCCACACACATTAATTCTCTTCCATTTTTGTTCCCATTATAAAAAACACTGATAAGTTCCCAGAAAAAAAATACATTAAAATAAGAAGTGAAAACAAAGGCCCCTACAGATGAGAAACATAACATAAGAATAGCCTAACTGGGTCAGACCAATGGTCCATCATGCCCAGTAGCCCATTCTCATGGTAGCCAATCCAGGACACTAATACCTGGTCAAAACCCAAAGAGTAGCAACATTCCATGCTACCGATCCAGGGCAAGCAGACACTTCACCCATGTCTTAATAACAGATTATGGACTTTTCCTCCAGGAATTTGTCCAAATCTTTCTTAAAACCAGCTACACTATCTGCTTTTACCATAACTTCTGGCCACTTCATTTTTAAGTTTAGATCTTTCCTTTCAAACAGAGACCTTGCTAGATGTCAAATACAGCACAAGGTAACTTCACATGGACATAGCTGTGCAGGAAATGCATAGCTGTGTACCCACCATATAGTGCAAAAATGGGCAAAGGTCTGTTTTTTTCTTTCGATCATTACATAGCCTAATGCCACATAAGCAGCGCTGTTACAAACATATTCTGTAGGTCAATGCTAAGGATAACAAGGTTTCCTTCCTTGGACCAGAAGGAGATACTGATAAACCACTGGAAGAGATCCCAAAACAACACCCAAAGACCCACTCAGTGTGTGAACCAGTTGAGTGGAGTGGACTAACTGGGGGGTGGAAATGGGCCCGGAGTTTGCTCAGCAGAATTTCCCAGACCACCTCTTCCTCTCAACACATTGACACGCTGCCACCATCACCACTAGGAACAGCTCACTGGGTAGGCCAGCTATGCTATAAACTTTATAAAACACATTATTATATTTTCTTATAAAGCACATATTTTAACTGAACTCTCTGACATCCTCAGCCTTTCCATTCACAAAAATAGAAGGAAGAAAAGTTCCCATTTCCTGCTGTCTCATGTCCCCGGCCTATACAATATTTTTTTCTGCAGACCCTTCAAAAGTCTGACCAAATCCTCGTTTCACTTGCATTATAAAGTACTGAGGATGCCATCTCTCCCCAATCCCAGGTCCTAAAGTCTAAGACAGTAGCGCAAACTAATGCTGCCAGATTCAGGAAAAAAAAATTTTGATTCGATTCAGCCTATTGAATTGGTTTTTCAATTCGATTTTCCTGCCCAGTTGGGTGATTTTTTTCAAAACTCCTGGTGGGTTTTATAGTTTTTCACCCCCTTTGGCTTCTCCTAACCACACTGGCGCTGTGGTGTAAATAAAATAAAGAAACAAAAAGGACTTTTCCTCTCTCTGTTAAATCCTAGCTCACGTTTGCAGTCCAACACCAGCTCTGGCAGGATACACATTTCAAATCTGACATATTATAATCACAAAACAGAAAATAAAATTAATTTTTCTACCTTTTGTTGTCTGGTTATATTTCAAATCTTGTTGGTCCAAGGCTCTGGTTTTCTTCTGATAAACTTGCTTGCCAGGGGTCTCCTTCTTTCTGCATGCTAACCATCCATCTGCCAACTCTGTCCTCCCTATCCATTTCCCTTCCCTTCCCAGGAAGTCTGGTATCTTTCCCTTTTTTTCATCTCCCTCCACAGATCCACCTTTTCTTAACTACCCTTTCATCCGGCATCTCTCCCTCCTTCCCCACCATCCCAGAGTCCACCATCTCTCCGTTTCTTTTCCTAATTACCCTCCTATCCAGTATCTCTATCCCTCCTCCACACCTTCCTTGTGTCCAATTTTCTCTCCCTTTCTGTTCCTTCCCTCCCTAAATCCCATGGTCCATCATCTCTCTCCCTCTCCTCTATTTTCAGACCCATTATTTCTTCCCCCCCCCCAAAGTTTGGCATATGCACGTCTCTTTGAACACCCCCTTCCCTCCGTGTACTTCTAAACCAGGGTCCCCCCCAAATGGCCTGTCCCCCCTTAGAAGGTCTGCCTGCACCCCCCTTGAAGCCTGTCCCACCCCCTTGTAGGCCTGTCCCCCCCCTTGTAGGCCTGTCCCCCCCTTGAAGGCCTGCACCCCCCCGAAGGCCTGCAACCCCCCCCAAAGGCCTGTCCCCCCGCTAGAAGACACATGTCCCATCCCCCCTTGTAGCTTGTCCCCGCCCCTTGTAGGCCTGCATGCCTGTCCCCCCTTGAAGGGCCTGCACCCCCTTGAAGATCTGCACCCCCCCCCCCGAAGGCCTGCACCCCCCCCCTAAGGCCTGTCCCCCACTTGAAGGTCTGCACCGCCCCCCAAAGGCCTGTCCCCCTTTGAGGTCCTGTCCCACTCCCCGCTTGTAGCTTGTCACCCCTTGTAGCCTGTCCCCCCTTGAAGGCCTGCCTGCCTGTACCCCCCTTGAAGGCCTGTCCCCCCCCTTAAAAGGTCATGCATCCCCCATTGAAGTCTGCACCCCCCCCGAAGGCCTGCACCTCCCCCGAAGGCCTGTCCCCCCCCTTGAAGGCCTGCACCCCCTTGAAGGTCTGCAACCCCCCCCGAAGGCCTGTCCCCCCTTTGAAGGCCTGTCCCACCCCCTTGTAGGCCTGTCCCACCCCCTTGTAGGCCTGCCCCCCTTGTAGGCCTGTACCCCCCTTGTAGGCCTGCCTGCCTTTCCTCCCCCTTGAAGGCCTGTCCCACCCCTTGTAGGCCTGTCCCCCCTTGAAGGCCTGCCTGCCTCCCCCCTTCAAGGCCTGTCCCTCCCCCTTGAAGGCCTGCACCCCTTGAAGGTCTGCACACCCCCCCCTCCGAAGGCCTGTCCCCCCCCCCCTTGAAGGCCTGTCCCCTCTTGAAGGCCTGCCTGCCTGCTGTCCCCCCCTCACCCTTGAAAGCCTGATGCCCTGACCCACCCCGAAGGACCGCTCGCCCCCCTGGCCTCCCGCACCACCTATGAAGCAGCCGCAGCAGGATTGCGACGTCAGCGATCTCTGCGCTGCTTCCTGCGTCGCGGTCCCGTCCCTCCTCTGACGTCAGAGGAGGGGCGGGACCGCGGCGCAGGAAGCAGCGCCCAAGCAGCTCAGGGATCGCTGACGTCGCGATTCCTGCTTCACAGGTGGTGCAGGAAGGTCAGTGGGGCGAGCGGTCCTTCGGGGGATGGGGGGGACTGCAAGGCCGAGAGCACCCCCTCAGGGCTGGCAACCCGGGGCGCACCGCCCCCCCCCGCCCCCCCCTTGGTACGCCACTGCCTCTATGAAGAGTGTCCCGACTTTGTCTTCCTGCACCATATGCCTGGAACAGACTTCCTGAGTCGGTGCGTCAAGCTCTGTCTCTAGCAGTTTTGAAATCCAAGCTAAAAGCCATTTTTTTCAAGGCTGCTTTCAGCACCTCACTCCCACTCACCATTAAATACCTATGTCCATCCTATCTTTCTCTCTGTAAGAAACTCCCCAACCCTATATGTCCTGTCTGTCCAAATTAGATTGTAAGCTCTTCTGAGCAGGAACCGTCTATAATTTGTTAAATATAGAGCACTACATACACTACTCGAAAGGGTCCAGAGAAGAGCGACTAAGATGGCTAAGGAGTTGGAAGAGCTGCTGTACAGCGAAAGATTAGAGAAACTGGGCCTTTTCTCCCTTGAACAGATGAGATTGAGAAACGTTCAAGGTGCTGAAGGGAATAGACTTAGTAGATAAGGACAGGTTGTTCAACCTCTCCATGGTAGGGAGAACGAGAGGGTAGCCTCTAAAGTTGAAAGGGGATAAATTCCGTACGAACATAAGAAAGTTCTTCTTCACCCAGAGAGTGGTAGAAAACTGGAACCCTCTTCCGGAGGCTGTTATAGGGGAAAACACCCTCCAGGGATTCAAGATAAAGTTAGACAAGTTCCTGCTGAACCAGGACGAATACAGGTAGGGCTGATCTTGGTTAGGGCGCTGGTCTTTGACCTAAGGGCCGCCGTGTGAGCGGACTGCTGGGCATGATGGACCACTGGTCTGACCCAGCAGCGGCAATTTTTATGTTCTTATGTTCTTTCAATACTATAAAAATGATACATAGTAGTAGTAGTAGTAGTAGTAGTCGGTTTTCAACGACCCCTCGTAAATATTTCAGACTGTTATTAGTTGGGTTGTTCTTCATATTGCAAGTTGTTTCAAACGTGAATCCTCTGAAAACAAATAGGTTGTAGACAGCTGTAGTATTAACCATGAAAGCAGAGGAAAAGGATAGGCAGAAGATGACGAAAGATTAAACTGGAAAAATCAAGCTAGAAGAACAAAAACTTGGCATCCTTTTCTCTGGTTTAGAAAGATGTAAAAAAACATGAGACACGCTAGGCAAATTTCAACTGGATTGACCCCGGTGAAAGTTTCAGAGTTCCACCCCCCCCCCCAACCCCCCAGATCTGCTCAGAACATCTGTTAAGATTTTATCACTAATATAAAATGTAAAAGAAATGGAAAAAAGTCAAAACCAGATGCACAATCCACCATTTTTTAAATTTCAAATCAGTTTTGGATAGTAGAATTTTAGAAAGGACGTCCAACTCAGACTGTGGCCTCTAAATCTATAGATCAGATACGGGCATCCATGTCTCATGTATTTTTGAACAGGATCTGTTGACATCACATGACACTAACTATGCAACAGAGAGGAGATAGCTGGATAGCCTCACTTGGAACCCAATAGGGTGAGCACAGTAGAGATACCTAGAACTGCTGAGGATATGATGAACAAAGTACAGATAACTAGAATTATCAGGTTGTGTGTCAATCTAAGATGAACATAGAACACGATGCAGGTATTATGTGCACAAATAAGTAGGATTTAGGATGAAGATAATACACTTCTTCCTCCGTATTCGCTATGATAGGGGATTAACAGAATCACAAATACAGAAAAAACGCGGTTTTCTATTAAAAACCATCATGAATATGGTGACACCGTGAATAACATGGTGGGAGGCCTGGCCTGTTCCTGAAGGAGAGGCAAAACACGGTGAAGAAAGCACCGGGAATCGGCGATTTTCTCTGGAAACGCTTGGAATCGGCGATTTCTCTATGCAAGCTGATGTAATTTGGGGGGGAGGAGCCAGCAAGCTAAAAACCGCAAATAATTGAAACCGTGATTGCTGAAACCGCAAACACGGAGGGAGAAGTGTACATGATATTAGTAATATAAGTGTATATATGTAGAATGATTATGGTATAAATGTGTGCATGTATGTAAAATGATTGATTATGGTATAAATGTGTCTATATTGAAAGCCATCTCAGAAAATGCTAAGTCTGTTTTGTAACACCTTTACAGAAGCTCATGTAAACCGTTTCTGAATTGACTCCCCAGTCACTAGTAGCGGTGTAGAAGCTTTCAATAAACTTATAGCCTCTTCTAAAATACTGAGACATGGATGTCTAAGTTCTGACACATCTAGTATGAACATTCATTTTACAAACATGAAATATCGAAACGTTGAATGGGAGCATTTAGAAACATATAGCAATCTAAATGAAAGAAAATGGTATTAAACATGCAAACTATATTGAGATAATAACATATAAAACTAATCAATCAAACTGATGTCATGAGGCAGAAACAGATTAGGCAGAGCAATGGATAAAAACCAAAATAGAGCCATTTAGGATTAGAATAATGATGCCACACTTAAAACGTGAATGGACAGTGTACATGCACCAAAAAAATGATTGAATTGATAAAACATAAAGAGCAGCTTGAAATATCCTTCAACAATGTCCCTCCCTCAACAAGAGCCTTGTTTCGCCAATGATACACGCTGCATCAGGAGAAAATGGAAGAAGCACAACTGGCAAACAAACGCCAATCAGGAAGACTAAAGGTTCAACCCACAGTAGTACAAATTTTCAATAGTATCAATACAATCTTGGATTAATTTGTGGTTTTCTTGACATTTACACATTTGATACCATAGTGTCAACCTTAGCAGCCAGGTAGTATGAAGGAGTGTTGCCCTATAATGGCAAAAGGAAGCAAGTGTCTATTTTTACTGAAGCACTTGCTTTCTTTTGCCAGTGCAGGGCAGAGTAGCTGGGCTGGGGCAGAGGAATGCTTAAATTTCTAAAGTACAGTATAGCAGTTCTTATGAGTTAAATGTAAACATATTCTGTATCCACTAGAAAATGACACAGGGACAAATTTTTTTCCCGTCCCCAAGCAAACTCATTTTTCCCGTCCCACGAGTTCTTTTCCTGTCCCTGCCCCATTCCTGCAAGCTCCGTCCTCATCTGCACAAGCCTCAAATGCTTTAAAATCATAAGTGTTCGAGGCCTGTGCGGTTAAGGCAGAGCTTGCAGGAATGGGACAGCAACAGCGACAAACTAACTGAGACAGGATGGGAAAATTGAGTTTCCTGTGGGGATGGGGACAAATTTTGTCCTTGTGACATTCTCTACACTGCAGCACTCTAGAAATCAAAATGTAGTAAAAGTGAGCCAAGTAAAGGACAATCAAGCCATTGTGACATCACTGATGAGGTTGGCTCTTAGGCATTGGTGGAATGAGGCATTATGACATCATAATACCACACTATTTATTTATTCAGTTTTCTATACTGCTCTCCCAAATAGAGAATGACACGGGAACAAATTTTTCCCTGTCCCCACGGGAACTCATTTTCCCGTCCTGTCCCCGTGAGTTCTTTTCCTGTCCCTGCCCCATCCCTGCAAGCTCCGTCCTCATCTGCACAAGTCTCAAACGCTTTAAAATCATAAGTGTTCGAGGCTTGTATGGTTAAGGCAGAGCTTACAGGAATGGGACAGGGACAGCGACAAATCTTGCGGGGACGAGACAGGGAAACTGAGTTCATGCAGGGACAGGGTAAATTTGTCCCCATGCCATTCTCTGGTATCCACCCAAATCTAACACACTTCAATCCAGGCACAGTATGTAATTCAAACCCTGAAGAAAATTCCAAACATGGCATACAACAGTAGCACTAATTCCTAAGATTCAAATAGGAAGAACCCTACCTGTGAATAGGCAACACTACAAATATTACACTAGGCCATAGATACACCCACTACTGGTCAACCAAATAAGTGGGGTTTCTATAGCTCTCTACAGGAACCGTATATGCTGGGAGGAGAGAAGCTGATATGCACGGACGGGGAGAGGGACCTTGGGGTGATAGTGTCCGAAGATCTAAAGGCGAAAAAAACAGTGTGACAAGGCAGTGGCTGCTGCCAGACGGATGCTGGGCTGTATAAAGAGAGGCGTAGTCAGTAGAAGGTCGTTGACGCCCCTGTACAGGTCATTGGTGAGGCCCCACTTGGAGTATGGTGTTCAGTTTTGGAGACCGTATCTGGCGAAAGCGTGAGAAGACTTGAGGCGGTTCCAGAGGAGGGCGACGAAAATGATAGGAGGCTTGCGCCAGAAGACGTATGAGGAGAGACTGGAAGCCCTGAATATGTATACCCTAGAGGAAAGGAGAGACAGGGGAGATATGATTCAGACGTTCAAATACTTGAAGGGTATTAACGTAGAACAAAATCTTTTCCAGAGAAAGGAAAATGGTAAAACCAGAGGACATAATTTGAGGTTGAGGGGTGGTAGATTCAGGGGCAATGTTAGGAAATTCTACTTTACGGAGAGGGTAGTGGATGCCTGGAATGCGCTCCGAGAGAGGTGGTGGAGAGGAAAACTGTGACTGAGTTCAAAGAAGCCTGGGATGAACACAGAAGATTTAGAATCAGAAAATAATATTAAATATTGAACTAAGGCCAGTTACTGGGCAGACTTGCACGGTCTGTGTCTGTGTATGGCCGTTTGGTGGAGGATGGGCAGGGGAGGGCTTCAATGGCTGGGAGGGTGTAGATGGGCTGGAGTAAGTCTTAACAGAGATTTTGGCAGTTGGAACCCAAGCACAGTACCGGGTAAAGCTTTGGATTCTTGCCCAGAAATAGCTAAGAAGAAAAAATTAAAATTTAAATTGAATCAGGTTGGGCAGACTGGATGGACCATTCGGGTCTTTATCTGCCGTCATCTACTATGTTACTATGTTACAAACAACATACCACACCTCAGTCATAGCCAAAACACTTGAGCCAGATCTGTAGATTTAGGGCTCTTTTACAAAGGAGCGTTAGGGCCTTAACGCGCGGAATAGTGCACGCTAAAATGCCACGCGCGCTAGCCGCTACCGCCTCCTTTTAAGCAGGCGGTAATTTTTCTGCTAGCCCGCGCTATAGCGTGTGCTAATCTTGTGCTTTGCGCTAAAACGCCAACGCACCTTAGTAAAAGGAGCCCTTAGTGGGTGTTGAGCACCCCAATATTGTGCAAACTCCTTCACTGTGTCCAAGGAGGGGCTGTTTGTATTGTTGTCTGGCGTCCCAGTCATTTTGAAATGTTGGCACCTATGCACAGACAGTCTCTCACCAGACAGAGATCACAACGCAAAGGTATCTGCGATGCCCATGTCCCAAAAATTATCGTGATTCCGCTTCTAAGATTCAGAATAAAATGACTTTTTTTCCTACCTTTGTTGTCTGGGCATTTCGTTTTTCCAGACACGTTGGTCCAGTGAAAGTTTCTCTCGTCTGCTCTCCTGTCTGTCTTCTGTCAACTTGCTCTGAAACCTGGCTATTCTCAAAAATGTAAATCTCGCTGCCCTCTTTATACTCACTAATTCTTATGTTTTTCCTTCCTTATATTAAGGTCCTGTAAACCGTGCCGAGCTCTATCTTTATGGAGAGGATGCGGTATATAAACTTAAGGTTTAGTTTAGTTAATTTAGTTTCTCTATTTGTCCTTTCTCTGTGCTCCTCCTGTCTTCTGTTCTTTCACACCTGTCTCTGACATCTTTATCTTTCCCTTTTAGCTTCCTCCTTTTCTTTTTTGCCTTTCTGTCCATTCAAATTTCACTCTCTTTCTCATCCTACAGTTTTTCCATCCTCTTCTTTTTTACCTTTTTTCACCTACCTATCAACTTTCTATCTCTTTCTCTCAGTCCCTAGCTGCCATTTCTGATCTCAACTCATTCCCCTGTTCCCTTCTGCCACCCCTCCCCTATTACCACATTTTTACCCTCTGTTCTCACCACCCTCCTGTCACTCATCTTCCTGACAACCCCTTATGGCCTCTTCCACATGGTTCGATCCTGTTCAGCATTTCCCCTCCCTCTTCCTTTGTAGCTCAGCATCTTTTCTCATTCTCTCTCTTACTTTTCATCTGTATACTCTTGTTTCCCAACATCTTCCCTCCCTTTCTCCTTCTCACCACCTCCACCATCCCATCTTTTCTTTCTCCACCCCTACTCTTTAGCCAAATATCTTCCCTCTCCCCCCACAACATTTGTAGTCTGTCCTCTCCTTGTCCCCTTTTCATTCCTTACGCTAATAGTGCAGCTTCTCTCTTTTCTGGCCAGCAAAGTAGTTTTGTCCTTTATCTGTCTTCTTCTTCCCATAGTCGTCATCCTTCTTTCAACCCCTCCTCCCCTTCATAAAAGGCATCTTCCCCTCTTTCTCTGTCTATCTACTCTATCTCCTCCCCCTCTCTCCCAGTCTTCTCCTCTCTCCCCAGTAATCAGCATCTCCCTTCTCTTTCGTACTTCATATCTAGAATTGTGATGTCTCTTCTCTTCCTTAGACCCCATAATACCCTCTCCTAACTGTCCAGTATTTCTCATCCCTGTTTCCAGTGGTCCAATATTTCTCTTTCTCCCCCTCTCCCACCCCATCCCACACTACCCATTGGTGCAGCTTTTCTCTTTCTTACCCCTCACCACCATTGGTCCAGCTTTTACACCTTCTTTATCCCCACCCACTATTCAACAAACCAGTGGCCCAGCTTCTCTTCTCCATCAATCCACCACTGGTCCACCTTTTCTCATCAACCAGCCAATTAACCACTAATCCAGCTTTTCTCCTTCACCCCACCCCTCACTGGTCCAACTTTTCCCCTATTTATCTACATACCCACCAATTGGTCCAACACTTCTCCTCCCTCCCTCCCTCCAGCCTCTCAACCATTGGTCCGTCTTTTTTCTTTCTCCAACCTAACCTCCCATCCTTGGTCCAGCATTTCTCCTTCTCCCTCCATACCCCCACCCCCCACAGTATTGATCCAGCTTTTGTTGTTCTCCCCTCTCCACCCACAGTTTGTCCTGCATTTCTCTCCCCATTCCCCTCCCCCTCCCGGTCAGACTTCTCTGCTTTTTGCTCCTCTAATATAATGCTTTTGTTAGGGAATTGGGAAGGAATGCTTTCTGGCCTTATCAATATCCATTTACCGGTAAATGTAATTTGTGGCTATATTTAGTCTGTATGTTAACACAAGCACTCGAGTCTTCTGGGCATTCGGTACTATATAAAGTTTGTAAAACCTGGTGATAACCACATGTTAACTGCAGCGGTTCTCAATTTGGCAACCGTCCAAAAATCTGTACAGATTTGTGGAATTAAGAAGCCTGACCTGAAGAATCTGGTACTGGGGTTAGGATACTGGGCTAGACAGGCCATTGATCTGACCCAGTATGGCTATTCTTATGTTTCTTATGTGTTTTGATTTTGAATTGTTCATCCATGCGTACAGAAGAAAACAGACTTCTTAGGGATTCTAAAGGCCAGGGCAGGCGATACGGGTAGCTGTTTGCATTAGTGAGCAGTGTGGCACAGTGGTTAAAGCTACAGCCTCAGCACCCTGGGGCTGTGGGTTCAAACCCACGCTGCTCCTTGTGACCCTGGGCAAGTCACTTAATCCCCCCATTGCCCCAGGTACGTTAGATAGATTGTGAGTCCGACAGGACAGACGTGGAAAAATGCTTCTGAGCTCTCCTGGGAGAACACTATAGAAAATTGAATAAATAAAGAGTGTGAAAAGTTTCAGCCTCTGATAACCAGAGCTGGTATTGTGACATCATAATGCCTCATTCCACCAATGCCTAAGAGCCAACCTCATCAGTGATGTCACAATGGCTTGATTGTCCTATACCTGGCTCGCTTTTACTACATTTCGATTTCTAGAGTGGTGCAGTGGTTAAAGCTACAGCCTCAGCACCCTGAGGTTGTGGGTTCAAACCCACGCTGCTCCTTGTGACCCTGGGCAAGTCACTTAATCCCCCCCATTCCACCAGGTACATTAGGTAGATTGTGAGCCCAACAGGACAGACAGGGAAAAATGTTTGAGTACCTGAATAAACTCATGTAAACTGTTCTGAGCTCTTCTGGAAGAACGGTATAGAAAATTGAATAAATAACTAAACTAGTCCCTGCGTTTGTTTAAAAGGCCATGTTTTTAATCATTTGAGTTACATGAAATGAACTGTGTGCACATCTGCTGCAGAACCGAAATCTGATAAATATTCTGAAATGTTAATTTCCTGCAATACAGCTTATCCAGATCAGACCTAGGTAGATATTTACAAAACTAGGCAATACATTTCAGGTGTTTTAGTTACTAAAAAGCTTCTGTTTGCAGATACTAAAGCTTAATCTTTTGTTCTGAATTCTGCCTTTTAATCTGTCTTTTCTCTTCACCCTGCCATACAAAATCCAATCTGTGCTGTGGTGTTGCCAAAGAAACGGAAGGGCCTGTTTGTATTGTGGTGGCACGGCCGGGTCCTTTGTGCAAACACCTCTGATATAGAGCAAAGGATGGTATAATCATCTCTCACAGGGAGAGAACTCGATGGTCTGTGTTTTATCAGCCTCGTGTCACTGGTATTTAGCAGTGAAAAAGGAGATAAATAATTGCTGTTTTAGAGGACGGGACTGCCATGAGGGTGAGGGTTCAGAAATAATCTAAGCCAACATCATTTTCGAGGAACAGGGCATCAATTGACAAGTGTGGAAGGATATTGAGGTTAAAGTGGCAAATGTGCATCATAAAATGCTTAAAAGTACCTGATTTCTATTCAGTGCATTGGTTTTAAGAAAGGTTTGGACAATTTCCTGGAGGAAAAGTCCCTAATCTATTATTGAGAAAGGCATGGGGGAAGCCACTGGAATGTTGGTACTCTTTGGGTTTTGGCCAGGTACTAGTGACCTGGATTGGCCACCGTGACGACGGGTTACTGGACTTGATGGACCATTGGTTTGACCCAGTATGGCTGTTCTTATGCTTTTATGTGTGCCAAGTGTAGGACAATCAAGCCATTATAACATCACTGATGAGGTTGGCTCTGAGATTGTGATGTCGTAATGCCTCATTCCACAATGCCTCAGAGCCGACCTAATGGCTAATGGGCTTGATGGACCGCTGGTCTGACCCAGTAAGGCTATTCTTATGTTAATGAAAAAGGTGGTTAATAAATCCCAATAAATAAGTAAAAGGGGACTACTGTGAGAGATAGTCTTGTGCATTGGAGCCGGTGCTGTGGGTTGCTTGAGCATCCACAATATTGAACAAAATTCCTTGACTGTGTCCAGGGAGAGAGAATTTCTGTTGGACTTGGCACCCGCCATCATTTTGAAAAGTTGACTCCCGTGGTCTCTGTGGCGTCACCTTGTCCCTACTGCCCAGGTAAGCAGCTACATAGGGCCTGGTTTCAATGGCAGACCTAAAACAGGGGGAGGCTGCCAGTGCCACCCCCCTCGCCATCCACAAAGCAAAAGGTTGGGTGGCTGTCCAGGGTCCCAAGAGGCCGCTATGGGATCTTGAACCTGGGTCCTCTTGGTACCGGACATTGTACATTTACATTCTTCTGTCTCAGTTGCAGTTTTTCCTATGAATCATGATTAACTAGTAAGATAACCCAACTCTTCTGAATGCGTTTCCTGCTTTGCATTAGCCTCTCTCTTCCTTGTTTGTGGGATAATAACAACTAAAATGTTACATGTGCCAGTGATGACTTTGCTGTTAACGAAGGGGTTCTCAATTGAGTCATCGAGTTCTTGACACACAACCTGCTAGTCGAGGTTTTCAGGATATTCCCAATGAATATACATGAGATGATTTGCCTACGATGCCTCTATTGTATTTACATCTCTCTCATCGTACTCCTTGTTAAGATCCTGAAAACCTGACTGGCTGGGTTGCCCAGAAGATGTATAAATGAAATCACTTGAGTAGCTTTATTCACAGTGCTATGTTAGCATTTAGCACATGAAAATTCATAAGAGTTGAGGTAGGAACTGAACAATATGCATTTTTCTGAAGTGACAGGTAACACACATCTGTGTACAAGATATTTATTGATGAAAAAGCTGAAAGTGGGGGGAGATCCAAGATGGCTGCTTGAGAGAAGCCACGGGGAAAGTCACGCTCTGCATTTCCCTGTTTGAAATGGGGAAGAAGCGCAAGGGGAAATCTAGAGATTTTCCTTATGAATCCCAAATGAATTCCCCATACGGCAGGTTATCATCATAGAGGCTTTCTTTACCCAGACACTGAAAGATTCCTCTGCTTTGCCGCCAGAAGCAGCGGCTATGGGGGACGCCGATTTCAGCTTGAGCCCAGATCAGTGTCAGGCACTGCCTCCTCCTGGTTCAGAGCTCTGCTCTGAAGCAGGGCTGTAGTTTTTGGAGTCGCATACTGATAAAAAGATTGGAGAGGAGAACACTCGGCAGAAGGGAGGACCCGGATGAACTTACAGGGAGGAGGAAGCTCCGGTTCAAATGCCGTCAGGCATGGAAACCTTGCCTAAGGTACTGTTGCATGAATCCTTAATAGACTCTTTAAAGCAGGGGTGTCAAAGTCCCTCCTCGAGGGCCGCAATCCAGTCGGGTTTTCAGGATTTCCCCAATGAATATGCATGAGATCTATTAGGTCCTGGACCTGTTGGGACGCCACATGAGCGGACTGCTGGGCACGATGGACCTCAGGTCTGACCCAGCGGAGGCATTGCTTATGTTCTTATGCAAATAGATTGCATGCATATTCATTGGGGAAATCCTGAAAACCCGACAGGATTGCGGCCCTCGAGGAGGGACTTTGACATCCCTGCTTTAAAGTCTTTTCGGCCTCGGCTAAACTGGAGAAAGTATCCCTGGAGACGATTTGGGACGCTCTGATCTCTCTGCATTGCAGCAGTTTCTGCTTTAACAAATGCCTGTGGTGATTTTTAGCTCAACTTGTTGTGGAAACCGATGATGCCTTAACAACTATTCAGAATCTAGTTCAAAAAACCACCTCGGAACGCACCGAGTCACAGAATGTGCATGCCGCCCTGATTGAGACGAATAGAAAGTGTGGGATCCTTTTACTAAGCAGCGCTAGAGGTTTTTAGCGCGGGCCAGCGAGATAAATGCTCCGACGCTCACAGAATTCCTATAAGCATCAGAGCATTTAACTCACGATTTTTGAATTTAAGGTTTTTGAACTTCCCTCAAACATCCAATTTTTCAGCCGGTCATCTCTTGAAAAAAAATTATTTTGAGGAAGTTTTTACCTCTCCCTAAGGAAACTGTTCCGCCAGCTACAAAGGCTTATTATATTCCAAGGATTAAAAATCTCTGTTAAACAGGATAAAAATAAGGGAGCGATCCAACTCTCACAGTAGCACCGTGGAAGACTTAACTGCATTCAGATTCAGAAACTGTGACTCGTGGAATCTTATTGGTGACTTTTGCATTTACCCAGGATCGAGATCATATCCTGAAGTTACAAAGGCAAAATACATTTAACGGCTTTAATAGAAGTAACTGTGAGCAATTGAATATATCACAGTTCCACATAGTCCCCATGTTGTATCGTTCAACTAGCTCCTGCATTCCTGCAGAGAAGAAGTTTTTCAGCTGCTTCTGAAGCCAGGTACAGTGGTACCTTGGATTACGAGCATAATCCATTCCAGGAGCATGCTTGTAATCCAAAATGCTCGTATATCAAAGCAAGTTTCCCCATAGGAAGTAAGGGAAACTTGCTTTGATATGTTCCCACCCCAAACCTTCCCCCCCCTGAGGCCAGCAGCGCTGCTCCCCCCCCCCCTACAAGAACCGGCATTGCTCCCCCCGAAGGCCCCCCCCGTGAACGGGCACCCTCCCCCCGTGATCCGGCATCCCCCCGCCGCCTTCATGCACCCCCACCGCCGCCATCGGGCACCCCCCGCCGCCACCGGCACCTCCCCGCCGCCATCTGAGATCCCCCAACCCACCCAAACCCTCTTCTTACTTCCAGTGTAGCCTCCGCATCGGCATCACCGGCATCAGCATGTCCTGTGCCCGAAAATCTGCTTCCTGTGCCGGGCCTTGAGCATGCGCGCATGAACTCTCAGGCCTTGAGCATGCGCACATGCTCAAGGCCCGGCACAGGAAGCAGATTTTCGGGCACAGAACATGCTGGTGCCGATGCGGAGGCTACACTGGAAGTAAGAAGAGGGTTCGGGTGGGTTGGGGATCTCAGATGGCGGCAGGGGGGTGCCGGATCGCGGGGGGGAGGGTGCCGGTTCTCGGGGGGGGGGGGGGGTGCTCGTACAGCGAAGCAAGCTCGGTTTACGAGGCACCAAATTTGCGAATGTTTTGCTCGTCTTGCCAAAACACTCACAAACCGGTGCACTCGTAAACCGAGGTACCACTGTACTTCCTTCACTTCATGTTTTGTCTTTTGCTATGCGGGTCGCAGTAATGCACCCATGTCTCGTTGCCAACAGTTCTCTCCAGAATACTCGGATCTTCTTCATTCCATCTCAGGAACCCCACACGCTGCTGCTTGTGCACATCAGTAAGCTGTTTGGCAACCCATCGTGCGCAAACTTTCCTGTATCCCAAGTCATCATGCCTTACGGCAAATGCAGATCCATAGCTGGTGTCCAAATCTGCGACCAATCGAGACACCATTATCCGTCGGTCTTCTCTAATCATAGGCATCCGCCTCGTCAATGTGCTCTTGTGTGTGCGATGTTGATGGGTGACCAGAACGACCTTTGTTGGTTACACCTGCTCTTCCTGCTTTAAACCTGTTTACCCATTCATAACCCTTTGATGAATTCATGGTGCTATGTCCATACTGAGTCAATATTGTGACAGTGAATTTCCACAGGTTTTGCAGTGAATTTTCACAGGTTTCGCTCCCCTCTGCCCAAAGAAATTGCACTACTGCATAGTGTTCTTCGATGGTTCAATCTTGCAGTGGAGCGTCCATGTTTCTGACTTCGCAGCTACCACACGATTAAAGGCTGTGCGTGGACAAACTATCCAGTAGGCAATGTATGAGTACATGTGTTGCATTTCGTTAGCTCTGTTCTGGTTATCATATAATTTAAGTCCAAACAAACAAAACTGTGGAAACACAATGTTCTCAGATCTTTGGATGTAATTTATTCAAAATTTTTTTGTTAAAGCAGTAATCATGATGCAGACTAAATCCACATACACTTCCCCCTCCCCTTCGTGGTTTCGGCAATCGCGATTTCACATATTCGCGATTTTTTTGGGGAGGGGGAAAAAAGAAAAAATCCCCCACAGTTTAGCCTTCCTCCTGGCGTCCCGGCCTTACCTGGTGGTCTAGCGGGCTTTCAGGGCAGGAGCGATCTTCCTACACTCCTGCCCCGTGTAGATCACCACTAGGAAATGGTTGTGGGGAGTTCCCGTCGTAGTCTCGAGAGGACTACGGGAACTCACGGCAGCTATTTTCTATTGGCGATCTGCACAGGGCAGGAGCGTAGGAAGATCGCTCCTGCCCCGAAAGCCCCGCTAGACCACCAGGTAAGGCCGGGATACCGTGGGGGAAGGTGGGAGGGAGGCGGGGGGTGGGTCAGAGCCGGACCAGAAGATATTCGCGGTATTTCACCATTCGCGGTCCGGCTCTGCCCCTATCCCCCTGCGAATCCGGAGGGAGAAGTGTATATCTTAAAAGGGCCCGACACAGGCTGTGTTTTGGCTAAACACGCCTTCCTCGGGGATCCAAGATATGATAAACCGACTTTGGCAATTGTGGAAAAAAGCCTTGGAATCCAAAGACAATTTGTATTTGCAAAATGTAAAACCAAATAGAAGGCTGGCCGCACTTCTGCAGTGCACTCAGCAATAAGCTTCAGTACTGTTCACAGCACTGCACTAATTTTTCAAGAGATGACCGGCTGAAAAATTGGATGTTTGAGGGAAGTTCAAAACCTTAAATTCAAAAATCGGTGAGTTAAATGCTCTGATGCTTATAGGAATTCTATGAGCGTTGGAGCATTTATCTCGCTGGCCCGCGCTAAAAACCTCTAGCGCTGCTTAGTAAAAGGATCCCACACTTTCTATTCGTCTTAATCAGGGCGGCATGCACATTCTGTGACTCGGCGCGTTCCGAGGTGGTTTTTTGAACTAGATTCTGAATAGTTGTTAAGGCATCATCGGTTTCCACACCAGTTGAGCTAAAAATCACCACAGCATTTGTTAAAGCAGAAACTGCTGCATGCAGAAAGGTCAGAGCGTCCCAAATCGTCTCCAGGGATACTTTCTCCAGTTTAGCCGAGGGCCGAAAAGACTTTAAAGCAGGGATGTCAAAGTCCCTCCTCGAGGGCCACAATCCTGTCGGGTTTTCAGGATTTCCCCAATGAATATGCATGCAATCTATTTGCATAAGAACATAAGCAATGCCTCCGCTGGGTCAGACCTGAGGTCCATCATGCCCAGCAGTCCGCTCACGTGGCGGCCCAACAGGTCCAGGACCTGTGCAGTAATCCTCTATCTATAAATGCAATAAATAAATTTAAAAAGAAAAAAAGCTGTACGCTTCGATTACAGAGTTAATGAGCGCAGCCAGATCAACACCCAGGTCGATATTCAAAACCATTTATGTGGTCAGACCCACTGCTGTGTTAGAGTCTGTGTCGCGTTCTTTAATTTGAAGAATTAAAGTGTTACAGGGCCCATCGGTTTGCCTTCGCTGTTTTTCTTTTGTCACCCATCCTGTGCCTACACGTAAGCCCCCCTTGCAGTTACTTAGGGGCTACCTTATAGAATACCGCCTATATGCGCTGAAAACTGAGGGCAATGATTTGCGCAACTGGTGGGTACTTCTGTGCGCTCGTTTCTAGAAAGGCTCGTAAGCAATTGTGAAGAAAGCAAAGCGGCACAAACGTGAAGACCCTAAGATAATGCGAGAGGAAGAAAGCAGCACCAACATTGGCAGATGGCTCCCAGGTCATCAGGAGAGCAGTAATGCGGCAAAAACATTGTCAGGAATCCCCAAAACCCCAGAAGAGTAAAGTGGTACCTACATCGGTTTTTTGCCAGGTACTAGTGACCTGGATTGGCCACCGTGAGTACGGGCTACTGGGCATTGGTCTGACCCAGTATGGCTATTCTTATGTCATTATTTTCAGGGGAAGGGGTGGCTCATTGGTAGAGCTGCTGCCTCTGCACCCAGAGGTTGTGAGATCAAATCCTTGTGCAAGTCACTCACTCCTCCAGTGCCCACCACTTTGAATGTCAGCTTTGAAATGTCAAAGCCACAAAAAGGCAGTATACAAGTCCCCCTTCCCTTTCCCCAAAGCTCAGTGGTCCCAAATACCTGGCAGAAACCCAAAGAGTAGTAACATTCCAGAGCTGAGATTGTGATGTCATAATGCCTCATTCAGCCAATGCTTAAGAGCCAGCCTCACCAGTGATGTCACAATGGCTTGATTGTCCTATACTCAGCTCACATAAGAATTGCTCATGCTGGGATAGACTGAAGCTGTGGCTCACTAGCTGAGCTGCTGCCTCTGCACCCAGAGGTTGTGAGATCAACTCCCGGTGCTGGTCCTTGTGACCCTGGTCAAGTCGCTTAATCCTCCAGTGCCCACCGCTTTGAATGTCAGCTCTGAAATGCCAAAGCCCCCAAAAGGCAGTATACGAATCCAAGGCCGGATTAAGGGTTAGGCACAGGCCTAGGGCCCGAAATGGTGGTGGCCCAGCTTGTGCTCCCTCGCGGGTCCCAACACGATCACCTCCTTCCGGCGGGTGTGTTTCGCTTCTGGACGGCTCCCTTGCTGTCTGCAGTCGCTTTTCTGTTCAAAGCCGCGGGCGATGACTCCTCGCACAATCCGCGGCTGCGTCAGAAGCCTTTTCTCTGACGTCATGTACTTGTGTGCCTAGGGGCCCTCGGAGAATTACGGTAATCCTGCCCTGTACAAGTCCCCATTCCCTTTCCCTTATTTTCTCTGACCTAGCCTTTGCTGAACCTGAGCTGCTGGGCTGGACTTGTGAACAGATGCTCTAAAGTTACTTAATCTTCTTTTTCTCAATGTCTTGGTTAGGGAAGTGACGCAGGTTATTTTGTGTTTTTTTTTTAACATCTGCTGCTATAGCTAAATGAGTAAACCATTTTTTAACCTTTTCTGTTAGGTTAGTGCTCTGTGGGTATTTCCTCTTACAGCACCATTTTCCTGACTTCTGAAAGTGCAGCTGGTATTAGAGGAGCTTAACAAAAGAGAAAGAGAGAGCATGCAAATAATTGTCACCTAAAGGAAAAGGGAGTTTATGCATGACAGGAAGCAGAAACGGCTGCTCTAGGTGTCCCGTTCAACTCACTGGATCTTCCGTTGCACCATAAGTGACTAGGAGGGGGAAAATTACTAATGTGAGTTAAGGGAATGACACGTGTTTTTGCCAAGTAACACATGTGAAATACTAAAATCATGCCTCATTTGTCTTTAATGCACACTATGTAGTGTTAATGAGGTGCAAAGTTTGCACAGCAGCTCATTCTCATGCAATATAAATAACAAAGCTTGCATTTGACCTCACAAGCTGTGTTTTTCTTGGAAAGTTAAGTCTAGCTTAAAGTTGGTTCTATCTTTCCTTCTCAGTAACACCGGGCTACTAAAGAGTAGAGGTTAAGGAAGCGATCAGAGACAAAAAACCTCGTTTAAGGAATGGAAAAGATCAAAAACGGACGAAAACTGGAATAAGCACAAACAACATCAACGCAGATGCCATAGGGCAGTAAAAGGAGCCTAAAGAGACTACGAGGAAAAAAGTAGCCAAGGAGGCGAAAAACTTCAAGGCGTTCTTTCGATATATTAAAGGGAAACAACCTGCAAAGGAAGCATGATGGACCACTGGTCTGACCCAGCAGCAGCAATTCTTATGTTCTTATGATTCCAGGGAGCCTCATAAGGGTCCAGTCAAGGAATTAATAACTCCTCCCCTGCAGGGCTGGATCAACCTATGGACCTGGTGAGACCATGGCCCAGAGCGCCAAAATCCCAGTCCGGCATCTCTCCCTCTCTCTTCTTTTTCTTCTACAAGCAGGGAGGGAGAGATGCCAGATTGGGATTCAGGAATTTGGCACCCTTTATCACTAGCATTAGGGAGGGGGGGAGACAAGAATCTGAAAATAATATTAAAAATTGAACTACGGCCAGTACTGGGCAGACTTGCACGGTCTTGGTCTGTGTATGGCCATTTGGTGGAGGATGGGCTGGGGAGGGCTTCAATGGCTGGGAGAGTGTAGATGGGCTGGAGTAGGTTTTAACGGAGATTTCGGCAGTAGGAACCTAAGCACAGTACCGGGTTGAGCTTTGGATTCTTGCCCAGAAATAGCTAAGAAGAAAAAATTTAAAAAATTTAAATTGAATCAGGTTGGGCAGACTGAATGGACCATTCGGGTCTTCATCTGCCGTCATCTACTATGTTACGATGTATAAGATAGAGGGGAAACTACTGGCTCATAGGTGTGGAGGAGGCACAGTTGCAAAATTTGGCTCAGGGGGCCACAATTCCTGCCTCCTTGGATACCCCACACCATTGGCGTAGTAAGGGAGGACAGACAGCCCCAGGCGCCGTCATGGTGGGGTCGCCAGCACCTCTCTGCCCTCCCCATGCCACGCTCGCGCCCTCCCTGTACCTCTTTAAAATCTTCACCAGCGCAAGCAACTACTCTAGCCTGCTGCCCGCACCGGTCCAGCTCTCTCTGAAATCACTTCCGGGTCGTGGGGCCAGGAAGTGACATGGTGGGAAAGCCTTCACGAGCCGCAGGCTGGAGAAGCTGGTCACGCTGGTGAAGATTTTAAAGAGGTGCGGGGTGGGAAGGGAGGGCGCAGGAGGAGCATGGGGGTGGAGAGGAGGGCGCAGGTGGTTAGTATGAAAGGAGTTGGGAGGAGGGCAGAGAGGAGGGGCGATGCCACCCCAGGCAGCTCCTACCTTTGCTATGCCACCTGCCCACACCAATAGGAACCCAGCCAATTCTGACATACATACCCCAATCCCCCCAAACCCTCTCTTCAAATGCCCCCAACCTCCTTAATCCATCAAGGCACATACCAGTAGTGGTGGGGAGGGAAGGATCAAGCCCATCAGTGCTGGGTTCAAAATTGCATTCAAATCCCCCCCCCCCTAGAAACAGTCTTGCAATATTACCGCCAAGAAGGGAGATCCTGGCTGCATATTTAACTGTGATAAAATTGCTCATTTGACCACTGCTTAGTAAATGAGCTAAGAGAAGTATTTGGAGATTCAAATGTCTGTTTTTTACAAGGACACGTGGGCAGAACATAGTAATATTTTTACAGCCTATTTGCGTTGACATCAGGGGAGGAAGAACTTTCAGCTGAAAAAGACAAACCCTGGAACATTAAGAGACTGGTTTAAATTTCATCTGTTCTCAGGCATTTTGAAGTCTACTTGTTCTGCTTAAGCAATTTCGTGATCAGTGACAAAAATGAGATTTCTATGAGCTGCACTTATATTGCTGTACGAGAGAATTACCGTATTTTCACCCATTATACCGCGCACCGTGTAAACGTGCACCCGGGTATAGCGCGTGGGGAACACAAATTTATGTAAAAAAAATTTAATATAGCGCGTGCACGCATATACCGCGCATGCTAAAACCTCCTCCCGCCTACTCCGAACCGGCATCCTCCCCCCCGCTCGCTTACCCGCGTTTTACAACCTTTTTTTTTTCAGTCCGATCCGGCATTCCCCCTGCGAACCGGCATCCTTCCCCTCTCCGCTCACGTCACCCCCCCCCCCCCGCGATCCTACATCCCCCCCCAGCACCGCAAACATCTCTTACCCGATTGGGCACCGGCACCAGCACCAATGCACAGGATGTGCCAGTGCCAGTGCCCGAAGATCCTCCCTCGTTGGTTTGGGCTGGGCTGGGCTGGGCGGTGCGGTGCGGGAGAGATCCTCCTTCTTCCTGTGCCGGGTTGGACTAGGCTTTGAGCATTTGAGCATGCTCAAAGCCTTCTGGTCTCGCTCTCTCCGAGATTATCTCGGAGAGAGCGAGACCAGAAGGCTTTGAGCATGCTCAAATGCTCAAAGCCTAGTCCAACCCGGCGCAGGAAGAAGGAGGATCTCTCCCGCACCGCTCATCCCAACCAACGAGGTAGGATCTTCGGGCACTGGCACATCCTGTGCATTGGTGCTGGTGCCAGTGCCCAATCGGGTAAGAGATGTTTTGCAGTGCTGGGGGGGGGATGTAGGATCGTGGGGGAGGGGGGGTGACGCGAGCGGGGGGGAGGATGCCGGTTCGCAGGGGGGATGCCTATTGGATTGAAAAAAAAAAGTTGTAAAACGTGCTCACACGTATAACGCACACGGTTTGTAAAATTGTGTATAATGCGCGTGTTATATGCGTGAAAATACGGTATTTAAGCCTGCTGCGGACCTGCAGAGATCTTACCCTGAAGCAGATTATATTCTTCCTGAAGATAGTAGCTTCTGAAGCTCCGGCATTCATTGCTAAACATTTGCTCCAATAATTAAGATGAGAGCAACTTAATAATTTATGTCTGTTGCGGCACGGATGTTTGCGCTAGAGGAATGTTCTCCTAATTAATTGTGGGAGGTCTAGTTTAGAGACCCAAATTAGCCTTTATTGTGGGGTAGCTAGTCAGAAAGTAAATACAATTTAAAGCTAATTTCTTGACTCTGCTCTCCTCGTGTCACTTTGTTGGCTCTCTATCCATTTCTGTATACAATTCAAACTCCTCTTATTGACTTTCACTCTGCTGCTCCTTGATCTCTCTCCTCATACTGTTCATCGGATAAGTCTGTACCCTTCTCCTCTACTGCCCAGACTCCATCCCTTCTATCTTGCTGCGCTGTGTGCCTGGAACAGACTGCCTGACTCAGTACATCCAGCTCCATCTCTGGAGATTGCTTTTAACTCCGAACTCCCACTCACTTGTAAAGTACCCATTTCTGTTTTATCTGTCAGAAATTCCCTAACCCTTGTTTTATCAGGTATTTATTGCCTATCAAGGTTATCTAAGTGGTTTATAATCAGCTACTCAAGCCCTTTACTTATCTGTCCCAGCTGGCTCACAATCTATCTAGCATGCCTGGAGCAGTGGAAGACTGAATGACTTGCCCAGGGTCACAAGGAGCAGTGCAGGGTTTGAACCCACAACCTCAGGGTGCTGAGGCCTTAGCTGTAACCACTCGGCCACTCCTTCCCCCCTGTTTATCCATTTTAATTATCTTCTAAGCTCTATTGAGCTGTCTTTTACATGTTTAATGTTCAATGCTTCATTCACTTAGCAGCGCTTTAAAAATGATAAATAGTAGGTTCACGTGATTCAAAGATGAAAAGCAATTCTGCAACCGGGCGTGTACAGTAATGTGCGCCTTATGCACGTCAGTAAACAGAAAGAAATCCAAAAATTCTTCAAGGATAAAGCAGCAGCCAAGGACAATGGTTCACACCCTACTATATTAAAGTGAATGAAATTAAAATTTAATGCGATGGGGAGGAGCCCTCAGTTTACACAACCGAACGCTAGCAAGACCAAAGCGTCAGCTGTCGCTCTTTATACCCACTCACAGTTTAGGAGGTGTAGCATCCCTGGTCTCGCCCCCGTTGTGAATTGCAGTGCGCAAACGTGCCTCAGTATAAATCGAGAAATGTGAACGTCTTGGGAAAAAACGCGTTCGCGCGTGGGGCTCCTTTTACGAAGGTGCGCTAGCGTTTTTTTTTAGCTCGCGCCCAAGATTAGCGCCCGCTAGCTGAAAAACTACCACCTGCTTAAAAGGAGGCGGCAGCGGCTAGCGCGCGCTAAACGCGCTTTTGTAAAAGGAGCCCTTGGCTGCTGCTATAAACACATTTCAGCGTGCATGGTTCATATCGGGCCAAAGGTGAAGGAGTCCAACAAGCTATAAAGCTGGAACTGATAGTAGAAAATATACGCTGTACTTCTCTTTTTGAAGCTGTGATAAATTTAGCAGTCATCAAAACGTGTATGTATGTGTACTGGGTGCCCGGGAGGTATTCTATAAGTGGCGCAGAGATATTCTATAGTTCCCATTTTATGGGTCCTAGACATTTTATTATCTGGATTATATGACTGTATAATCCAGGAGGAGTGTGTGGCGCAGTGGTTGGATCTACAGCCTCAGCACCCTGGGGTTGTGGGTTCAAAACCCCGCCGCTGCTCCTTGTGACCCTGGGCAAGTCACTTAATCCTCCATAGCCCCAGGTAGATTATGAGCCCCACCGAGACAGATAGGGAAAATGCTTGAGTACCTGATTGTAAAAACCGCTTAGATAACCTTGATAGGCGGTATATAAAATCCTAATGAAACTTGAAAAAAAATCTTCAATAAAGCCTGCATCTTGGACATCTTCTTTACAGCGTTTTGGCTTTCGGTTGCTCTTTGATTCTGTGGCGTTATCAAGGGCCAATTTCTGTTTGTGTTACGTAAGGGTTTCCTACACATTGTGGAAATTGAGAGCCATAAGAGCTCTTATTTTGACCTAAACTCGTTTCGATTGCTAGTGCAAGCTTTGGTTTTGAGTCGACTTGACTTTTGCATTATCGTGCATCTTGCTGGAGCCCCCTCCCCCCCCCCCCCCCCCCAATCCGCAGAGACTGCGCATTATTCAGAGTGCAGCGGTTTGCTGGATTTACAATCTGAAGAAGTACGATCACCATCGTCAACTGCATTGGCTACCGATTGAAGGGCGTATTAAGTTGGATCATTGGAACAGACTCCCACCCCAGGTGATAAAGGCCAGTAGCGTAACGGATTTTAAGAAAAAATGGGATACTCACGTGGGATCTTTAAGGGAGTAAATTCAGGGGGGGATACTTGGAATGGGCAGACTTGGTGGGCTATAGCCCTTTTCTGCCGCTTTTTCTATGTTTCTATGTTTCTAAGTTCAAGTTTGGATGCTTCTGCTTTAAGGTATTGGCAGTCTCAATTCCAGAATATCTCTTGGAGTCCTTTACATTCAACAACTCCAACCATTCCGGGAAATCACATGCACTATTCCTCTTTTTCCATCTGCCAAGGGTTGTAAATTTAAAATATTTCAACAACGTCTGCTGTCCTTTCAAGCGGCACTACGGGATAAGGATCTGACTTTCTTAATTATGTCGATTGACTCTTATCTACAATTTCGATGTGCCTTAAAAATATATCTTTTTTACTGAATACTTTGAAAATTAGGCATGCTCTGCCTTTCTTCTTATCTTTTGAACTCATAATCTTTTGTGAACCGCAAAGAACTTAGCCATATTTGTGCTTCCAGAGGGTGTGATAGGACAGGGTATGGTGTCAGGGTTCAAGAAGGGATTGGATGAATTCCTGAAGAAAAAAGGGATAGAAGGGTATAGATAGAGATCACTATACAGGTCCTGGACCTGATGGGCCCCCGCGTGAGCGGACTGCTGGGCAGGATGGACCCTGGTCTGACCCAGCAGAGGCACTGCTTATGTTCTTCTGAGTTTTATAGGCACGTGTTATGAAACTTGTGCAATAGAATTGTAATTTCCATTCAATTTCATACCTATTTATTCTGATATCCTGAAAATCTGACGGGCTGGGTGTGCCCCGAGGATGGCTGTATTGATTGGGCGGGTATAGCAAATAGGAAATAACTTGGAAAGTTGGATTGGGTTGAGATCAGTGTCATAGGAAGGTTAGTAGACGGACCCCCCCCCGCGTCCTCCTCTCTGTCCCCGCTTATTCCGTACCACTCCCCATGTTGCACTCGCCCCCCTCCTTCTTTACCCCCCATCCTGTACCTCTTTACATCTTCACCAGCACGAGCAACTATTCTGGTCTGCTACTTGCACTGGCCTGGATCCCTCTGATGTCACTTCCTGGCCCTGTGACCCAGAAGTGATTTTAGATGGAACCAGGCTGGTGCAAGTAGCAGATCAGAATAGTTGCTCGTGCTGGTGAAGATGTGAAGAGCTACAGGGGTGGGGGTGGGGTAAAGAAGGGAGAGTGGCGAGTGTGGCATGGGGGGCAGAGAGTGGCCATGCCCCCACCAAGATGGCACCTAGGGCAATCTGCCCCCCCCTCACTACACCAGTGGTTGAGATCCCCTGCTTTAGAAGACTGCATTTTCTTCCCCCAGTCATTTGTGGTATTCTCTGACCGGGACATCCTGTGCTAAAGTCAGGCTTCACCAATCAGGGAGCTGCGTGTCAAAGCAGCTCCTAATTGGTGAAGCCTGACTTTAGTGCAGGATAGAGGCGGTCGGAGCATACTGCGAGTGATTTTCCTTCACTCACTGGAGCTCCAGCTGCCCTATCCTGCCTCCCCAGGCAAAAAAAGCCGTTATTTGCGTTTTTTTCGATATTCGCGGGGGTTCCTGGAATGGAACCCCCGCGAATATTGAGTGAGTTACTGTATTGAGGAATGGGCACTTTCTAGGCAGTTAGTTTGCCCTTTTACATGCAGAGTGACGTAGAAATGTGGCAGAACATATCACACTGGCTTGGTAAATCGCTCTCAGAAGAAGAAAATACGCTCTACACTGGCTTTGTAAAATGTGGAACTCCTACTTTAGAAATTGTGTTGAGGCATTTTTCCGCTGTTCTTGTACTTAAGATGAAGCTATAAAAAGAGCAATTGATTTAAAATATGGATTTTTGGCAGCACGTTGATTGGGGTTGTGCTATTTAATATATTCAGAGGGCATAGCGATGTATTTATGTCGCTCTGTGTGTTTTGCTTGGATGGTCCAGCTTGTCAATGGACTCCCTGTGTTGCTCGGAAACTGAAGCACCAAAGGGCAAATATTTGTATAGTGAGGTTAACTGATACACTTTCATACTGCAGAGGGGGGGGGGGGGGATATACACACTGGAAAACACTGAATTAGCCCAGAAATTAGTTTTTCGAACGAATCCTTGACTAACACTGTCTTCTGCCAATGGGGCCTTTTTTTTATTACAGCGGTTTTCTAGCTATCATCAATACCTTTCCCCCAGTGCCCTAAACTCAACTTACAATGGATGGCCACCAACTAGGGTTACCATATGGCTCCAGAAAAAGGAGGACGGATTGAGACATCCGGGGTTTACTTCTATTGAAACCAGTGGAAGTAAAACCCGGATGTCTCAATCCGTCCTCCTTTTTCTGGAGCCATATGGTAACCCTAGTTGGTGGCCATCCATTCTAAGTTGAGTTTAGGACACTAGGGGGAAAGGTGTAATAAAATAAAGACCCCATTGGCAGAAGACAGTGTTAGTCAAGGGGCCTATAGTAACCCTACCACCAACTCATGGCAACAAGCATCCTGTGATGTTTCATGGCAGAGTACGGGAGTGGTTTGCCTTTGCCTTCTCCTGCACGGTGGGCGGCTCCACTGCCGCAGCCCAACAGCCCTACGGCACCTGGTATTTCCAGGTGGTCTCTGATTAGCAGGGCAGGATTAAAGGGTAGGCCAAGTAGGCACTTGCCTCGGGCCCAAAGAGTTTAGGGGACCCCAGAATGCTGCCTGCTCTGATGACGTCAGTGTACCTGCCTCTGTGTCCAGCTTCAAGCGACAAGTATTGCCTCCTCCTGCCTTCTTCAGGATTCAGTGCAGCTGAACTGGCAATCTTCAAAAGGCCATGGGCAGTGGTTCCTACACAGCAGCTGACCCGGAAGCCATTCCTCTGATGCTGGGATTTTGCATTAGAGGGAAGGCTTCTAGGTCAGCTGTGGGCAGCATGTAGGGACCGCTGCCCGTGGCCATTTGAAGACTGCCAGTTCAGCTGCACTGAATAATGAAGAAGGAAGGAAAAGGTGCTACTTGGACTTCTGGACCTTAGGGGACATAGGAGGGCAGAGGCAGGGAGGGGACAGGGCCATGGAGGAGAAGGTCCAGGGGGGCCCAGTGTACTTGGGGGGGGCCTAGGGCCCACTGAAGAATTAATCCTGCCCTGCTGATTAGGGTTACCAGATTTTCGGAACAAAAATCCGGACCCTTGGCCCCACTCCTACAGGCCCATCCTGTTCCACCCGAGTCACGCCCCGTTCTGCCCCAGCCACGCCCCCTCAAACTGGCCGCGTGCGTTTGATATCACCGCATTGCATCCACGCATGCCATCCCAACGTCACTGATAGCTGGAAGCTTTTCAGAACCCAGGCAAAGGGCCTCAAGTCTTGGTTAGAAACCTAGGGGTTGATATCCAGCATGGGTAAAGCTGCCTAGCGTGGCTCCTTTTTTCTTAATATAACACAAAATTGGGAGTTATCGCTTGTACTGCTGGATAATATATGCTTATATTATCTAAAATCTCAGCTTTATTAGTTTTTCTTGGTTAAAAACAATACAGTTATTATAGTACTTATAAATTAGTAAAGTGCTCAGTCCGTGTAACCATTAGTGCAATGATAACATGCTACAGTGGTTAATCAGGGGCCATCATAGACTTTACTGCCCCTTTGCCAACCTCCTACCAGATTAGTAAAAAATATATAATATTCCACTTATCTGGAGTCTCTCCTTAGGTTGGATTTCTGTCGTAACCACTGGATAAATAGTGAAAGTGAACTTGTGCAAAAAGTGCTATGGTGCTGTAAACATGACTCCTTTGGATTTCATCTATCCCCCGACTCGAGTTTCGAAATTATCTTCGTCAGGAGGGGTACTAGGAGCATAAAAGCATTACAAAATCTTAAATTACTATTAAATCTTAAAAGCAAATGTTATCTAATCTAATATTATAACGAAATTCTCAATTTACTAGTACTCATTACAATCGTTCTAAATCAAATATCATTCAATAAATATATCTTCATACCTGTACACTATTTATCCAGTGGTTACGACAGAAATCCAACCTAAGGAGAGACTCCAGATAAGTGGAATATTATATATTTTTTACTAATCTGGTAGGAGGTTGGCAAAGGGGCAGTAAAGTCTATGATGGCCCCTGATTAACCACTGTAGCATGTTATCATTGCACTAATGGTTACACGGACTGAGCACTTTACTAATTTATAAGTACTATAATAACTGTATCCTTTTTTCTTAAACCATGTTGAGTGGCCTGGGAGCTGATATTCAGCGGGCATTGACCGGACAATGCCCACATAGCTAATCGGGCAACACTAGAGGCTATCCTAACTTTGCCCACGTAGCTATGCGAGTACAGCTCTGCATATCGGTCATATCGACATAATTTCCAGGCACCACCAGATATTCGGAGCCAGACGTGTCCCACCAAGCCAGGCACCTCTGCAGGGCCCCTAAAGGGGAAGACATATTGAACTCCTGCGAAGGGGCCTAACGAGATAACAGAGGGCGCATATGGGGTACGCCGACAATCGCGTGCAGGACAGTGGCGCGCTGACAATCGCGCGCCGGGCATTTGCACGCCAGCACGCACTAAAACCTGACTACACTAGATAGCAACTGAATGTTATAAGGGGGGGTGGGGGGTTCCCCCCAACCCCCCCTCAAAAAAGAGAGTTATTTCATAACCCTCCAAAATAAAAAAAATTGTCGGGTCTCTGCAGTGTGCGCCGGCACGCCATTGCCCTGCACGCATTTGACAGGTACTCATGGTGCCATTTTCAATGTCACTGCCAGGGGACTGAGAAGCTGGAGATAGTCCTAGGCTCCGTTACTGCCCTTGATCATAAAGGAGACTAGGACAATAGCAATTCCAGGGAGCTGCCCCCAAATATTTGAAGTTGGAACAGAAGCTGTGAGACAAAAATGGCTGCGATGCCCAGAGAATCTAATGGGAAGAAATCAAATGTTTGGCCATATTTCAAGGGTTCTACCACCTCATTTGCATACCTTGCAATACTTACTCACTCTGGCTTTATAGGAATCAGTGGGGAAAAGCCCTGTATTCACAAACAGGGAAACATATTTTGTTGCAAGCATATAATATACTATAAATGCCTCTTAGTAAATTGTAGGAATGAGGAACTGCTTGTATGCAAGGCCAGGGTATCTCCAAATAAAACCAAAACAAAAAGGCTTTCCCTTATCTACTAAATCTTTATTCTGCATCCTTTGTTTACAATGTCCTTTCTATCAAGCAACAGCATGTACAGGACATGGGTGACACACCTATCACTTTCAGATAACCATGTAGTTCTTAACCCTTTATTGCTCTTAAGCCTTCATTCATTCAATAATCTATACCCTTCTCCCGAGGGAGCTCAGAACAGTTTACACTTCCCCCTCCATTTTCGCGGTTTCCGTATCTATGGTTTCGATTATTCGCGATTTTCTTCCAAAAAAATAATTTTCATTTTTCAGGCTATTTTAAGCCCTGTGAGCCCCCTCCCCCCCCCCCCCTTAAGCCTTACCTGGTGATCTAGTGGGTTTTCGGGCAGGAACAATCTTCCCACGCTCCTGCCCCGTGCAGATCGCTCACAGGAAATGGCTGCCTTGAGCTCCCGTCGTAGTCTCGAGAGACGACGGGAGTTCAAGGCAGCCATTTCCTATCGCTCCTGCCCGAAAACCCACTAGACCACTAGGTAAGGCTTACAGGGCTTAAAATAGCCAGGGGGAAATGGGGGTTAGGGGCAGAACCGGCCCGAATATTATTCGCAGTTTTTTAATTTTCACAGGCCGGTTCTGCTCCTAACCACTGCAAATACGGAGGGGGAAGTGTACATAAATTTATGTAGGTACTTAAGCATTTTTCCCTGTCTGTCCCAGTGGGCTCACAATCTGTCTAATGTACCTGGGGCAATGCGGGGGGGGGGGGGGGGGGGGGGGGGGAGGGGGAATTGGGTGACTTGCCCAGAGTCACAAGGAGGGGTGCTGAGGCTGTAGCTTTAACCACTGTGCCACACTTGACCCCTTCTGTGTGGAATTCTCTTCTAGGACATATACATTCAGGACAATCATTTCAGCGATTTGAAACTAGAGAGCTGCAAAGGAACAGGGCCAACAGGAATCCCGCAGAATCCGTGGGGATCCTGCGGGGATGGCGGCATCTCATGGGGCTCCCACAAGTGTTACCTTACTTGTCCCAGCGGTGCCTTCTGCCTTGCCCCTCCACAGTTCTTGTCTGGAGGATCTAGTGGCCCTGGTTAGAGGAGCCTCATCTATCACACGGGGTTTCTGCCACTTCATCCTGTACTCTGAATCCTCAGTGCTCATGCCACAAAGGAGGAAACTCTGCCTTCATGCAACTCATTCCTGCAAGCAGCCTGACACTTTATGGCATAGAGCCAGATTCTATAAATGGCCTTCAAGGATTGGTGCCAGGAAACAATCAGTGCTCCAGGCTAAGCGTCTTTCATAGAATAGCGAGTAATGCCAATTTCTGCACCCAAAATTGGACACTGGGATTTACATCAGCTGAATCCTGGTGTACGTGATCCTCGTAAATGCCAGCGCCCAACTCATTGGCTGGTGGTTGTCGGTATGAAAGTTCTTTATGACAGCGGCCATTTCTGATTGGTCCTAAGGCATATAAGGTCTGTTCACAAAGTTCAAGGACTGATTTTATAAAAAATTATTATGCAATCTTACAACTTATTCCATTGGGTCCCCTTTTAAAGTACTCCCCTTCCCTGTATATACACTTTTCCCAACGTTGTTTCCACTTCTCGAAACAGTCCTTAAATGCATCTTCAGGAATTGCCAAAAGTTGTTGTGCCAAATTTTCCTTTATGTCTTCAGTGGTGTTGAATCACTTTCCTTTCAGCGTGGCTTTAAGTTTAGGAAACAAGAAGTGAGCAGGGGCCAAGTCAGGAGAGTAAGGTGGCTGTGTTTTTTGTTCAAAAATCATGAATTTTGATGGCAGTGTGAGCGGGTGCATTGTCATGATGAAGGATCCATGGCTTTTCCCTCCAAAGCTCGGGCCGCTTCCTCCTGATTTTCTCATGGAGTCATTTCAACCTTTTCAGGTAGTAATTTTGATTGACATTTTGTCCTTGTGGTAGAAATTCGTAGTGGTCTATGCTGAAACTGTCAAAATAAACTGATAACATCACTTTGATGTTCAATCAAACATGCTGAGCTTTTTTCGGTCTTGGTGATGTTTTGGACGATTGACCTTTAGTTTCCACGTTATAGCAGTAGACCCATGTCTCATCACTTTATGTTTCATCTTCATTTGCCTGCTGTAGAAGATTCTGACAGATCGTGACGCAGTTGTTCTTCTAGTCATTGGTCATCAACCATGGAACAAACTTTGCTGCAGAGTGAGATATCCCAAATTTCTCTGTTAGAATGTTGTGGCGTGAACCAATGGAGATATTGCATTCCTCTGCCAATTCTCTAATTTAATCACTGATTAGTGCACACAAGAACCCTCACTTGATCAACGTGACCATCATCAGTTGACGCCGATGGCCTTCCAGTTAATGAATCGTCTTCCACTGATTCACAACCACTTGAAGTGTGAATTCAAAACACCTTCCACGACTCATGCCATGTTCCCCATAAGCCACTTTCAACATTTCATAAGTTTCTGCAGCAGTCTTAGCCAGTTTAAAACAGAACTTCATGCTGTAGCACTGCTCATTGAGGTCTCACGTGATGAAAAATAGCTGATCACAAAAACACACTTTCACAAAAACTGCAGTAGCTTGGAGATAAAAACAGATATCAACAAACGGTAAAAAGAAGTTTGCTCTTGAGGTTTCAAGCTACTCAATGCCACCTAGCGCTTCTCAAAAGAACTTCCTGTTGGTGTGCAATTCAAACTGTCCTGGAACTTTTTGAATAGATCTTGTATACTATTAACCTAAATTAATAATGTGGAGGTCTTTATAATATTCTGGTCAATTTTCTCACATCATAAGTAACAGCACCCAACTCATAATACTCCAGCTGATATTCAGACCATGGGAGGTAGGCCAGCTAACTCCTGCAGTTAGTGCCAACCACAAATGTTATGTTACGTTATTTGCAGTTTTATATCCTGCCAAATCCTCTTTAAATTGAGTTCTAGGCAGGGCCATTTCCAGTGCGTGATTGGTTATCTGGTTGATTTTTGGCTGGCTCAATTTTCAGTGCTGGCCAGTGAAGTTATAGTGGCCAGATGGGACTTCTGTTTGTGCAGCCCAATTTGACCACTAAACTTGGCTGGCCAGCGCTTAAAATTGGTGGTTATCATGCAATATAGTCTGTTAAATTATAGGCACCAACAGTGAATATTTAATGGAGTTAATCAGTTATCTTGTTCTGAATATTCGGATTTAGCCAGCTAAGTGCTATTTAACCACTCAGTGCCGTTTCATGCCAGTTAAATAGTGCTGAATATCAGCCAGAGTGTGGGCAGCGTTTTGGCATGCCCCTTTCATGGCCATTCCTGTGTTATACAATTGAATATTATTTACAGGCAGTACCCGTTTTACGAACGTCTGACTTACATTGGACTCGTACTTATGAACGGGGGTCCTCGTTCTATCTTCAGTGTTCCAACGCACCCCTCTCCGTCCCTCCTGAGTCCCAACGTGCCTCTTTCCATCCCTTCTTCCCTCCCTCCCTCCATTCAGTGCCCCAAGTATTTGCCTCCCTCCTGTGAGTGTGTACCATCTTCTGGCCAGCTCCCTCCTTCTTCCAGCCACGGTTGTTTCTCTTCACAAAGCCATGGGCAGTGGCTCCTATAGGCATGGCCTGTGGCTGACAAATAAGCCTTCCCTCTGACGTCTGAGGAAGCTCCTCCGATGTCAGATCGAAGGCTTCCAGCTTCACTGTGAGACACCGTGTCTGGAAGGAGGAGGGAGCTGGCCAGAAGATGATATCCACTATTTCCTCCTCCTCCAAAAAGATTCCACATACCTGTCCCACACTTTCTTGAATTCAGACAGTCTCTGTTTCCACCACCTCTTCTGGGAGACTGTTCCACGCATCTACCACCCTTTCGGTTCATCCTATGCCTTCTCATTCTAGAGCTTCCTTTCAATTGAAAGAGACTCGATTCATGCACCTTTATGACACGTAGGTATTTAAACATCTCTCAAGAAAAATTATACAGTAATAAAATAAACTCAAAAATCAATCTACAAAAATATTACTCACCAGAGATGGGCTACACCCCCCCCCGATAAACAAGTGGAGAAAAAGCCTCAAAAATTTCCATACACAGTAGCAGACAACTCTCAATAATCGTTTAAAGTTCAAATCTGCTTAGTTTACTATCACTGGCAAAAATGGCCCAATGGGCTTAATCAGCGGGTGGAGTGGGTGGCATTTTTCGGATGAGTGGCTGTTTGAAGGATGAATGGCAGTTCTGTGGATGAATGGCAGCTACGTTTTGGCTGCTGTGATGACGTCGTAACCCGGAAGTGGCCCCGGAAGTCGGATCCAGAGAATGACCACCAGGATGGTCTCGGGACTCAAGGATCTCCCGTACGAGAAACGGCTGGATAAATTAAAGCTATACTCACTCGAGGAACGCAGAGAGAGGGGTGACATGATTGAGACATTCAAGTATCTCACGGGCCGCATCGAGGCAGAGGAAGATGTCTTCTTTTTCAAGGGTCCCGCAGCAACAAGGGGGCATCCATGGAAAATCAGGGGCGGGAAATTGCACGGGGACACCAGGAAATTCTTTTTCACTGAAAGGGTGGTTGATCGCTGGAATAGTCTTCCACTTCAGGTCATTGAGGCCAGCAGCGTGCCTGATTTTAAGGCCAAATGGGATAGGTAGGGGAGGGTCATTGGGGTGGGCAGACTAGATGGGCCGTGGCCCTTATCTGCTGTCTAATTCTATGTTTCTATGTATTTAGCAATGGGTGTTTCTTGTGCTGGTGTGCACGGAAGAGGAGTGGAGTTTTCAGCTGATGTACGTTCCCTGAGGAAGCCTTTGAGAGGCAAAACAAGGCACTTGTAGGAGGAATTGGGCACGGGCTCTGGACTTCGCATTTGACCTAGTGCCGTGGTAATTTCATCTGAAGTCTGGCCAGACATCTTTAATCAATCACGGCGTTCCGGGCCATGGTTCCCAAGTTAAGTAAAACGTTTTGTTTTTGCTTTTTCTGTGCACAGTGATGGGTATACTACCCTTTCGATAATTACATTTCAATGGTGGTGGAGTTTTTTTGCCAGTGTCAGTAAACTAAGCAGATTTGAACTTTTAAACGATTATTGAGAGTTGTCTGCTACTGTGTATGGAAATTTTTGAGGCTTTTTTCTCCACTTGTTTATCAGGGGGGGTGTAGCCCAACTCTGGTGAGTAATATTTTTGCAGATTGATTTTTGAATTTAAACATCTCTATCAAATCTCCCTTTTCCCGCCTTTCCTGTAAAGTATACATATTGAGATCTTTAAGTCTGTACCTATACGCCTCATGATGAAGACCACTGACCATTTTAGTAGCCTTCCTCTGGACCAACTCCAACCATTTTATATCTTTTTGAAGATGCGTTCTCCAGAATTGTATACAATATTCTAAATGAGGTCTCACCAGAGTCTTATACAGGGGCACCGATACCTCCTTTTTCCATTTAGCCATTCCTCTCCCTATGCTCCCAATCATCCTTCTATCTTTTGTCATCGTTTTTCCAACTTGTTTGGCCATCTTTAGATCATCACATACTATCACGCCCAAATCCCACTCCTCTTTTGTGCAGAAATGTTCTTCATCCCCTAAACTGTACTGTTCCCTCGGGTTTTTGCAGCCCAAAAGCATGACCTTGCATTTCTTACCATTAAATCTTAGCTGCCAAATTTCAAACCATTCTTCAAGCTTCACTGGGTCCTTCCTCATGTTATTGACACCATCAGGGGTATATACTGTATTGCAGATTTTGGTGGTAATCTTACCAGACAGCCCTTCAGGAATATCGCTTACAAAAATGGCCAGGTTTCAGTTGGTGTAAATTCTTGCACAGCATAGTTTTTTTTTATATATAATTTTTTTTATCAAGTTAAAAAGGATCTCAGACATCCATACCACCGACCAGTCAAATGCCAGTCGGTACTACTTGGATGATGGTATCTTTCATTGATCCTAAAAAAAAAAACACTTTAGTTTGTTGTTTTTTTTCTTAATTTTTTGTACAATTTTTTATATACATGTGCAAGTGCTGTTTAATTCTAATCATCCAAAAATTATCTTATTGAAATTAATATATTAAAGCCTTTGGCACTTTTTTTTAATGTGTCTGAAAACTAGACATCAGAAAAAGCCATACAGAAAAATAGCGGAAACAAAAAAAATCTCGATTGCAACAATGTAACCGCTAAAGCGCTGACAAGGCATCCATCTAACATAACATAGTAGCAGAAAAATTAAGTCATGCCGTGTTCTAATTCTGCTACTGCTGTATTGGCAATTAATCCATCCGACGGGACCTGTTTGCCAACATGGCTTCTTCAAGGTTTATCGTTCGCCATGGACTTCATGTAAACAGCTTCATGAAGCCGCCATCTGCTGAATGGCCCGTGCTGCTCCCGACACTTATTGAGTTCCTATGAATGTCGCAGGCCATTCAGCGTGGCTCTCTGCGCTATAACCTGCTAGAGCGGTTTCGTAGAAGAGGGGGTTAAGGTAAGTGCTCTATACCTATTTGTAGCAGTTGTTTTTTTAGGATCAATGAAAGATACCACCATTCAAGTATTACCAACTGACATTTGACTGGTCGGTGGTCTGAGATCCTTTTTTCCTTTATAAAATAATTACAGTAAAACCTTGCTTTGCGGGCATAATTCGTTCCAGAAGTGTGCTTGTAATCCAAAGCACTCGTATATCAAAGCAAATTTCCCCATAGGAAATAATGGAAACTTAGACGATTCGTTCCACAACCCCAAAACTTTAATACAAAATACTATACGTATTTGTATTGCAAGACCTCGCTTGTTTAGAACAGTCGCTACACTCCCGCAGCGTCAGAGAGAAACATACATAGAAACATAGAAGATGACGGCAGAAAAGGGCCATAGCCCATCAAGTCTGCCCACTCTAACAACCCCCCACCCCCTTGAATTTACCCCCCTAGAGATACCACATGTGTATCCCATTTCCTTTTAAAATCCGGCACGCTGCTGGCCTGAATCACCTGAAGTGGAAGTTCATTCCAACGATTGACCACCCTTTCGGTGAAGTAGAACTTCCTGGTGTCGCCATGAAATTTCCCACCCCTGATTTTCAGCGGATGTCCTCTTCTGGCCGAGGGACCTTTAAAAAAGAAGATATCATCTTCCACCTCAATATGGCCGGTGATATATTTAAACGTCTCTATCATGTCTCCTCTCTCTCTACGTTCTTCGAGTGAGTATAGCTGCAATTTATTCAGCCTTTCTTCATACGGGAGGTCTTTGAGTCCCGAGACCATCCTGGTGGCCATTCTTTGAACCGACTTAACTCTCAGCACATCTTTTTGGTAATGTGGCCTCCAGAATTGTACACAATATTCCAGATGAGGCCTCACCATGGATCTGTACAACGGCATAATAACTTCGGGCTTCCGGCTGATAAAGCTTCTTCAGATACAACCCATCATTTGTCTTGCCTTTGATGAAGCCTTCTCCACTTGATTGGCAGTCTTCATGTCTTCGCTAATGATCACCCCCAAATCACGTTCCGCCTTGGTCCTAACTAAGGTTTCACTATTAAGTGTGTAAGTTTTGCATGGATTACTGCTGCCGAGGTGCATGACCTTACATTTTCTAGCATTGAAGTTTAGCTGCCAAGTCGAGGACCAGTGTTCCAGTAGAAGTAGGTCCTGAGTCATACTGTCTGGTAAAGTGTTCTCATAGTTTGGCGTCATCGGCAAATAATGTGATTTTACCCTGAAGCCCCTGAGTCAGATCTCCCACAAATATGTTGAAGAGGATCGGGCCCAAGACCGAGCCCTGCGGCACTCCACTGATCACCTCTGACGTTTTTGAAGTGCCGCAGGGCTCGGTCTTGGGCCCGATCCTCTTCAACATATTTGTGGGAGATCTGACTCAGGGGCTTCAGGGTAAAATCACATTATTTGCCGATGACGCCAAACTATGCAACATTGTAAGTGAGAACATCTCAGTCGTGATGTGTGTATATTGTATGTACTCGTATTGCAAGACTTTGATTGTTTAGAACAGTCACTACACTCTTGCAGTATCAGAGAGAGAAGAACCATCGGCTCAGTTGTGATGTGACGCGTGTATACTGTATGTACTCGAATTGCAAGACCTCGCTCGTTTAGAACAGTCACTACACTCCCGCAGCGTCAGAGAGAGAAGAACTATCGGCTCAGTCATGATGTGACGCGTGTATACTGTATGTACTCGCAAGACCTCGCTCGTTTAGAACAGTCACTACACTCCCGCAGCGTCAGAGAGAGAAGAACCATCGGCTTAGCTGTAATGTGTGTATATTGTATGTACTCATATTGCAAGACATTGCTTGTATATCAAGTTAAAATTTATTCAAATGTTTTGCTTGTCTTGCAATCCAAGGTTTTACTGTATATTTTTTTTAAAAAACTGTGCCACGCATTTTCTGTTAAGCTAAGGCCCTCTTTTACTAAGGTGCGCTAACCGATTAGCGCGTGCTAAATGCTAAAGCGTGCATGTTAGTCTATGGATGTGTTAGTGTTTACGGGAGTTAGCGGGAGTGTAGTGACTGTTCTAAACGAGCGAGGTCTTGCAATTCGAGTACATACAGTATACACGCGTCACATCACAACTGAGCCGATGGTTCTTCTCTCTCTGATACTGCAAGAGTGTAGTGACTGTTCTAAACAATCAAAGTCTTGCAATACGAGTACATACAATATACACACATCACGACTGAGATGTTCTCACTTACAATGTTGCATAGTTTGGCGTCATCAGCAAATAATGTGATTTTACCCTGAAGCCCCTGAGTCAGATCTCCCACAAATATGTTGAAGAGGATCGGGCCCAAGACCGAGCCCTGTGGCACTTCAAAAACGTCAGAGGTGATCAGTGGAGTGCCGCAGGGCTCGGTCTTGGGCCCGATCCTCTTCAACATATTTGTGGGATATTCGATTAGCGTGCGCTAATTGGTTAGCGCACCTTAGTAAAAGAGGGGATAAGTATCTTTTGTGGCGTCTGTTGGTTTTGTTACTGGCTTACATTTTTGCAACATTGCTTGAGTAAACCTTTGCACCCGAAGTGTGCATGAAAATCGGCTCTAGGCCCTAGTCTATAAATGGCATGTAACTCGGAGCGTCGTCTATTGAACGGCGCTTCACGCCGATTTTCTTTGGTGCCCAAATTGAGCACCAGTTACTATATCTAGTCCTAACTGCAGTAAGTAACATGCACTAACTGTAGTGTACAGACCATACCCATTCTCTGCCTACAGTGCCGTAGCAAGGGTGGGAGGCACCCAGGGCAGAGCCCCCCCCCCGCTCCTTCCCTGTCCCCACCCGCCCTTTGTGCACCCCTTCACTTCCCCCATAACTCTTTAGCTTCACCGGCATGAGCTGCATCTCCAACTTGCTGCCCGCACCGGCGTCAGCGCTCCCTATGGCGGGACCCGGAAGTGACGTTAGGAGGATGACGGCACGGGCAGCAAGTTGGTAATGCTTCTCATACCGGCTGAGAGCTAGAGGTAGGGCAGGGGGGGAAGTGAAAGCAGAAGCGGCGGGGGGGGGTGGAGGGGTGGAAGAGGAGGAGAGGTGCTGGTGCTCCCACCAAGATGTCGCCCAGGGTGGTCTACCCTCCCTTACTACGTCACTGTCTGCCCATAACCTGCCCCGTGCCCGCCCCAGCGTTTGAATCTGAGACAACGGAGAAGGTTAAGCAACTGGCCCAACGTCAAGTCTAGCCTCCGTGAGATGTGAACGCTGTTTTCCCCGATCCCCATTCCACCGTTCTAATCACAAGGCTTACTCCTTCCAGTCCTCCTGATCCGCATGCTGTACATTTAAGCAGAGCTGTTTAGGAAAGCAGCAGCCCATCTGTCGCATCCCCCTCAGTACTTTGTGACGTCGGGTATTCCAATCAGCAGCCAGTCATCTGCGTGCGATAGGTTACAATGAAAACTGAAACAGACACGGCACCGAAAAATAAAAAATAAATCAGTCATAGGTAAATGGCTGCCCTTGAGTGGAATAATTTTGTGTTTCTGATGACTGTGTCTTCAGCTTGTGGGAGGCATTATTTTTCCAGAGTAACTACGCGGTAATGACAAACACAGCGAGGCTGTCGCTTGCAAACACTTAAAGGCTTGCTGGGTGATTTGATGGCCCGTTAAACCCACTCTGGGTGCCCTTGTTACGGAAATGTAACTTCAGTCTTACCTCATTCAGACCTTCTCTCCGATTCAGCTTTGCTCTGCTCCTCTCATCTGCTTCATTTGGTTTTTTTTTAATGATAGTTCCCCCCCCCCTGTTACTCAGGACAGATTACTTCATACGTGTAATCAAAGTATGTGTTAGAAAGCGCTGCAGTTCCAGTAAAAACCTAATTATGTGATTACTTGTACCGCTGAAAGTAATTTACCAAGAGGGAAAGCAGTGGGGAGAAAGCTGAGCTTACAGTAAGTGCTGGGTGAACAACCGAAGAAAGACAGATTGTTCCTCAGTGTATCAAAAATAAGCCTGACTCCGGAGATCCTATTAAATTTGCAGGCATGGATAGATGCATGAACACCCCTGATCAAAGATGCCAAAGTGCTATGATTCCATTCAGTACAATTCTGGTTGCCATGTTACATAGTGGAATTAGAAAAGGTTTAAAGAAAGGTGACCAAAATGATAAAGGGGATGGCACTGCTCTCATATAAAGAAAGGCTAAAAAAAAAAGGGAAGCTCTTCAGCTTAGAAAAGAGACAGCTGAGGGGGTGGGTCAGGGGCATGATAGAGGTCTACAAAATTCTTCTGAGTGGTGTAGAAAAGTGTTTCTCAACTCGGTCCTGGAGTACCCTCTTGCCAGTCAGGTTTTCAGGATATCATAGAAACATAGAAGCATGATGGCAGATAAAGGCCAAATGGCCCATCCACTATCTCCTTCTCTCCCTGTTGGCTAAGGCTCTTAACATTTGCATCTCCTCTTCCTATAGGCTAAGGCTCTTTACATCTGCAATGTGAGGTCATAGAGCTTTATGGTAATAGAAACATGATAGCAGATAAAGGCCAAATGGCCCATCCAGTCTGCCCATCCCCAGTAACCAGTCTCCTCCTCTCTCTAAGAGATCCCAAGTGGCTATCCTAGGCTTTCTTGAAATCAGACAGTCTCTGTCTCCACCACCTCTGCTGGGAGACTGTTCAATGCATCTACCACCCTTTCTGTAAAAAAGTATTTCCTTTAGATTACTCTGGAGCCTCTCACCTTTTAACTTCATCCTATTCCTTCTCATTCCAGAGCTTCCTTTCAAATGAAAGAGACTTGACTCACGCGCATTTATGTCACATAGGTATTTAAACGTTTCCATCATATTTCCCCTCTCCCGCCTATCCTCCAAAGTATACAGATTGAGATCTTTAAGTCTATCCCCATACGCCTTAGGACGATGACCACACACCATTTTAGTAGCCTTCCTCTGGACTGACTCCATCCTTTTTATATCTTTTTGAAGGCGAGGTCTCCAGAATTGTACACAATATTCTAAATGAGGTCTCACCAAAGTCTTATACAGGGGCATCAATACCTCCTTTTTCCTCCTGGCCATACCTCTCCCTATGCCTTCATTATATGCAAATGTATTTCATGCATATTCATGGTGGATATCCTGAAAACCTGACGGGCAAGGGCAGGACCAAGTTGAGAAACACTGGTGTAAAACAGGTAATCAGTTGTTTACTGTTTCAAAAAGTACAAAGACTAGGGGCAGTGGCGTAGCTAGGGAGGTTGGCGCCTGGGCAGCTGGTGCCCCCCCTATTCTTCCCCACCATGTGGTGCGCCCCCACCCCTCACTGCTTGAGCTCCTCCCCCCGCCCCCCACCATACACTTTTGAAACATTCACCGGCACAAGCAGCATCTTCCACCTACTGCTCGTGCTGGCCTCAGCTTCCTTCTGATGTCACATCCTGGTCCAGCGACCAGGAAGTGACATCAGAAGGGAGCTGAGGCCGGCACGAGTGGCAGGTGGAAGAAGCTCACGCCGTCGAACATTTCAAGAGGTGTGCAAGAGGGGGCGGAGAGGAGGAAAGGCGCTGGCACCACTCCGAAGACAACTCCCAGGGCAGTCTGCCCCCCCTTACTATGCCAGTGACCAGGGGACACTTTTAACATGAATAGGTGGAAATAGTTGTTGGGGAACTCATTGCTAGAGGGTCTGGGTTTAAAAAAATGTTTGGATAGGTTGCTGGGGGAAAAGTCCATAGTCTTCTATTGAGATTGAAATGGGGAAAAGCCCTGGGATTGGTAGCAAAAAATCTTGATACTGTTTGTGACCTGGGTTAGCCACTGGATGACCATCGATCTTACTCAGTGTGGCTGTTTCTTATGCACCAGAGAGCACCTTTTCGCCTAGATCACCTTTTTAAAGCAGTCAATTTATCCTAAAAATTCGACCCAAGATTTACAAAGAGCCGCAATGGGTAGAGAAGGGAGTTTGAGATATTCCAGGTCTTTCACTCTCTTTTCTCCCCTCTTTCTTCCCTCCATCCCCTTGCAGGCCTCTGCACCTCTCTTCTTCCCCTGCCCGTCCCCCTCCTCCCAGGTTCTCTCCCCTCTCCAGGTCACAACACTTTAATCTCCTTTCCAACCCCACAGTCCCTTCTCTCCGGGCCGACCGAGGTATTTGGTGGTCTAGCGGGGTCTTTGTGGCAGGATCGTGGCCCTCTCTTGCCTCCACGTGGCTGCCTTCTAAAATGGCTGCCGTGACCTTTCACTGCTGCTCTCATTTCCTGTAGCACTGTGAGCCGCCACGCGAGGCCGTGGCAGCCATTTTAGAAAGCAGCCGCGAGGAGGCAGGAGCGGGAGAGCCGTGCTCCTGCCACGCCCATGCTGGACTACTAGGTACCTCGGTAGGCCCGGGGAGGGGGGGGGGGAATCATTGGATTGGGAGGGAGATTAAAGGGTCGGAGCCTGGAGAGCTGCAACCACATGTCAGAAGAGCCACCGGTTGCTGACCCCTGTCCTAAATGTTTGTTCCCGTGCAAGCACACTGTAGCTGTGTTTCATGCGCCTCTTTTTAAAGAGTTCTTTCCAAGAATTGAAATGATATCCTAGATAATAAAGGACTACAGTACTTTAATTACTTTCAGCCTTGATTTATGATAAAAAGATTTTACCATAGACACAGAATGGGAGAAGGAAGGTTGAGAAATTAACCCCTTCTTTTCTGTCAGTTTTTATTCTATTGCAGGCAGGACAATTGCGCCCTGACAATTCCGCTCCTTCAAATGCACGCAACTACAAGCGCACGCATGAAGGGAGCGGGATTTTCGGGATGCAAATGTAAGTGTAGTGGGGGGGGGGGTTGTGGCAGTCTTATGAACGACAGCATAAGTGTAGGGAGGGGGTTCCCCCCCCCCCACATACCCCCTCCGGGAAGGCATAGGGCGGCAGAGCGAGTTTTAAGGTGTCAGAGTGCAAGGAGAGAGCGAGTTGTAAGTATAATGTGAGGGGGGGTTCCCCCCTCACTCCCTCAACAAGAGCGCAAGTTTACCCCCCATCCCCTCTCAGAGCACAAACGGGAAGGCATAGGGCAGCGTGCATTTGTCCTATGTGCAAATGCCGGGGTGGAATTGTCAGTGCGCCAATGTCCTGCACGCATTTGACAGGTCACCGCAAGAACTGTTACTATAAAAGAGCCATGTGGTTGGGGGTGCTTTGGTTTTCAAGCCAGTCCTGGAATATCCCCTAGCCATTGTGGGTTTGCAGAGCTGGAGCAGCCCACTAGCTAGTGCAGTGGCCTGAGAACTTGGGGAACTGGGTCTGGTTCCCACTGCAGCTCTTTGTGACTTTGGCCATAACCCCAGGCACAAAATAAGTGCAGTACTCCCCCGATATTCACTGGGGTTCTGTTCCAGGAACCTCCCCCCCCCCACCAAATATCGAAAAACCGCAAATACGGTTTTTCGCCTGGGGATGCAGGAGAGGGCATCTGGAACGCCGGTGAGTGAAGGAAATCGCTCGCGGTATGCTCCGAACGCCTCTTCCTGTACTAAAGTCGGGCCACACCAATCAGGAACTGCTTTGACACGTAGCTCCTGATTGGTGTAGCCTGACTTTAGTACAGGAAGAAGCGGCTAGAGAATACCACGAATGAGTGAAACCACAAATTCGCAGGGGAACACTGTACCTGTATATAATATGTAAACTGCTTTGATTGTAACCACAGAAAGGCGACATTTCAAGTCCCTTTCCTTTTTATGTGTATGAAAGATATATAGGGGATAGTCTATAAATTCAACTCTTCGCCTTCCCCTCCCTAAAACTATGCCACTCAAAAAAATTCCTTGACAAAACCTACGCCTTCCAAGCCGCCAAACTAAACCCTTGGCTAGCCCAAATGGTCCTCAAGGTCTACAACTACCTTGACTTTAGAAAATTACTCAAAACTCACCTATTCCGAGACCAAGACCCTTAATACCCCTTTTCAATCCTCCTCCTCTCCCCCTTTCTGATCTACTCCCCTCCCCCGTCCCCCTCCTCTCCCCCCTACTTCTCTCCTTGCTGTTTGCAACTCTATGATCAATTTGATATGTAACCACTTGTAATCTCTATCTAACTAATGTGAACCGCCTAGAACTCTTCGGGGTATGGCGGTATACAAAAATATAGTTATTATTATTATTATTATAAATGGCACCAAAACATAGGTGTCCTACAGGTGCCTAAGTTACCCCTCCCCCCCTTTTTCAAAACCATGATGGCGTTTTTTTGTGCAGCCCTGCGCACTGAATGCTCTGCGCTACTCCCGACTGTCATAGGAAGTCTACGAGTATTTTGTTTTTGTTTTAATATAAATTTATTAATTGTTACAACACATAACAAGTTCAGGTAATATAAACAATGGAATTCTACGAGTGTTGGGAGCAGCGCAGAGCATTCAGCATGCTGGCCTGTGCTAAAAAACGCTATTGCGGTTTTGTAAAAGGGCGGGTTAATTAAGAAACATTGTTTAAAACAGCAAAAAAATGGTAAAAAATAAAGCATCTAAATCAAAGGTGCCAGAATCACACCTACATACTTTACGGTGCTTTACCGTATTTTACAGTGCTTAATGACACTATTGCTGTGGCTAATGCTGGATGTGGCATTCGGCACCTTAAAACGCCTACGTAGGCGCGATTCGCAGCATTAGGCACTGGAAATGTAGGCCCGGAAAACTCTGGCCTACATTTCTGGTGCCTGTCGTTCACGGAGGCGCGATTCTCTGTAGGGCACCATTGTATAATTGACAAGTGATCGGCGACTGCTTTTTACATAACATAACGTAGCATTTGTATAACGCAAAACCATGAGGATCCTCGCGATTGACAATTAAAAAGAAAAGCTGAACATCAGGCAGGGAATTACAAAACGTATAAGATGGTCAGTTAGAACAATTTATCGTACAAATAAATTTGTAACTGCTTTCTAAAGTTCATATACGAGGTAGAAGTAAGAAATAGTCAACGGAGAACAGAATCCCAAGTAGCTGCTTGATATGAGAGCAGTCTGTTATGAAATCTTTTGTAATGGCATCCCCGATGTCAGCGCCCTATAGAGGATCCGGGCCATACTGTCTCTGCTGCATGCAAATGTATTTCATGCATATTCATTATGGATTGCCTAAAAACCAGACTGGCTGGAGGTACTCTAGGACCAAATGAGAAACAAATACAGTAAAACATTGGTTTGTGAGCATAATTCGTTCCAGAAGCATGTTTGTAATCCAAAGTACTTGTATATCAAAGCGAATTTCCCCATAGGAAATAATGGAAACTCAGACGATTTGTTCCAGAACCCAAAAACTTTAATACAAAATACCATATGTACTTGACCTCACTCTTTTAGAACAATCACTACATTCCTGCAGCGTCAGAGAGAACCATCGGCTCAGTTGTGATGATGTGACGCGTGTATACTGTATATACTCGTATTGCAAGACTTTGCTTGTTTAGAACAGTCGCTACACTCCTGCAGCGTCAGAGAGAGAAGAACCATCGGCTCAGTTGTTTTGTGTGTATACTGTATGTACCTGTATTGCAAGATTTTGCTTATATATCAAGTTAAAATTTAATCAAATGTTTTGCTTGTCTTGCAAAACACTTGCAAACCAAGTTACTTGCAATCCAAGGTTTTACTGTAATTATCTTTATAGGAAGAAAAGAAAAGATCCGAGGACCAAATCTACTTTTTGTTGTTGTCATAGATTAGTGGTCTCAAACTCAAACCCTTTGCAGGGCCACATTTTGGGTTTGTAGGTACTTGGAGGGCCTCAGAAAAAATAGTTAATGTCTTATTAAAGAGTTTGAGACCACTGAGTTAAGGGGAACAGTTAATCTGCTGGCTGGGTTGGAGGGCAGAGGGGAGAACAGGACAATCAAGCCATTGTGACATCACTGATGAGGTTGGCTCTTATTGGTGGAATGGGGCATTATGATGTCACAATACCAGCTCTGGTTTTCAGGGGCTGAAATTTTTCACACTATTTATTTATTCCGTTTTCTATACTGTTTTCCCAAGTAGAGAATGGCATGGGGACAAAATTTTCCCCGTCCACGGAAGAACTCATTTTCCCATCCCGTCCCCGCCCCATTCCTGCAAGCTCCATCCTCATCTGCACAGACCTCAAACACTTTAAAATCATAAGTTTTCGAGGCTTGTGCGGTTAAGGCACAGCTTACAGGAATGGGACAGCGACAAAACTCGCGGGGCAGCAAGGGGAAATTGAGTTCCTACGGGGACAAATTTGTCCCCGTGTCATTTTCTACCTGGCAATTCTAAAGCTGAATTGTAAGGCTAAAATTGAACAGTTCTTTGATGACTCTCATTTTGGCCTTGTCAGAATCCAGTGGAAAGGTTTGCAGTAGAATTCACAGATTTTGGGGACTCTTGATAGTCAGGAGGTGAGGTATCAATGTGGGTTGCTAATAAGACAGGCCATTTTACCACGGGATTCCATTTCATGCAAAAAGACCCTATGCTAAAACAGCATGTGCACAATAATAATAATAATAACTTTATTTTGTATACCGCAATACCGCAAGCAGTTCAGAAGAGACTGTTCGCAGACAGTGATGTTACAGAAAAGACTTTCAAATGACATTAGCAAGCCGAGAGTAGTCAGGTATATCCGGAAGTATTTCAGAGATACAACAAGGCAGGAGGGAGTCAGAGAAATTTATCAAAGAGATAGGCTTTAATTGATTTCCTGAAGGTTTGGTAGGAGGATGAATTTGAAATGAGGGGGGTTAGACATTTATTCCATTTGCCAGCTTGGCATGACAGTGATCTGTCAAGGGATCTCTTGTAGGTACAGCCCTTCAAGGATGTATACCACATTAAGCATGGCATCTCATTCATTTCAATTATCACATACTACCCAGTGATGCCTTTACGCACATAGGATCCTATGGTAGGAAACTCATTATAATATTATTCATAGGACCCCTGAAGAAGACATTCTGTCGAAACACAGACTGTGTTGAGTCCAGGGTCCAAAGCTTTTCAGCGGACTGCGTCCTAGAGGTTTTGATGTGGTTTGCCATCATTTCTCCACATTGTTTTTTGTTTCTAGGAGTAAAGTAACCAGTACTAGCATCCCAAAAACCCACGTGGTTTTAACATAACAGAGAATTGAATTGAAGAATTCCTCCTGGGGACAGAGTCTCAGACTTTAGAGCTAATTCACCAACTACGGCTTGTTCTATGAACAAACGTTCACTTGCTCTTCTCACCTCACAGGCTCTACTTCCCCCTACCACCTAATATATTATTCAAAATTATTTATTTCTTTATTAGTAACAAAAACTTTAATTTAATTTATCACTTTTCCTTATTTTTTTTTTTAAGCTATTTTTTCATAACTTCATATTTCAAAATCATTAAGATGGTGTGTTTTATGCAGTTCACAAAACTATATGCCCAGAATCAGAACCGCTATCAAAACTTATCTTCTTTTTTAGTAGTAAAGTAACCCATCTTAACAGTGGCTCATGTTATGCAAACACTTCTGCTATCCCCCTGGAGTTGGACTGAGACCAACATCTCTATCTACTTAAGCCTAACTAAGAAAAACCTCCACAGACTCCAACGGATTCAGAATGCCGCGGCCAAGCTCATCTTCGCTAAAAGTAAATTTGACCATGTCTCCCCGCTCCTGGCCAAGCTCCACTGGCTTCCGATAATCGCCAGGGTCCACTATAAATGCGCCTGTTTTAACTTTCAAAATCCTATATGGTATCCTCCCTCCCTTTATCCCTCTTTCTTGGAATTCCTCAAACCCTAATACCACCAGATCCTCCCACAAATTAAAACTATCCTTCCCCTCACTAAAAGGCATTTCCCACACAGGAAAGCTAGGGACCTCCCTCCACTTCAAAATCACTGAGCTCTGGAACAACCTTACCTCCCCTCTTCGGAACTTGAGCTCTCTCCAAGTTTTCCGCAAACATCTGAAAACCTGGCTTTTCTCAAAAAATGTAAGTCTCCCTCCAACTTAGGAATCAAGGAAACTCTTATATCTTGGCATCCCAAGTCCTCTAAATTTTCTTCACACTTCTACCTCTAACCCTCTGTTGTAGTTCCTTCCTATTTCTCCTACTGTACACCGCGTCGAGCTCTACGAACGTGGAGATGATGCGGTATACAAACCTAAGGATTAGATTAGATTAGATTAGATCTCATTTTATGTAGGATATTTTGGCTGGGATGTGAACGGTTGACCTAGACGTAAAAGATTCTCTATTGCTTTGTACCAACCCAGAGCCCTCTAGTCCCCAGTTCTTACCAGATATCCTGTAGTTACTGTGTATTTCTTAATGTGGAAGCCGTTTAACATTTGGACGCATTTTCAAACCTGTAGCAAAAGTCCAAACAACAGTATCTCCTGCTAAATGGGAGAAATGTTAAGCCAGAACACAGTACTGGGGGTGGGGGTGGTGGGAGGCACTGAAATAGTTCTCAGCCCAGCCAACAAAGTTGGGGTGGTCTCCATTGAGGCCTATACACTTAGGGCCTCTTCTATCAAACTGCACTAGCAGTTTTTAGCGCAGAGAGCCGGCTGAACGGCCTGTGCTGCTCCCAGCACTCATAAGAACTCTGAGCGTCAGGAGCAGCGCGGGCCATTCAGCGCAGCTCACCGCGCTACAAACTGCTAGCACAGTTTAACATAGAAACATAGAAAATGACGGCAGAAAAGGGCCACGGCCCTTCTAGTCTGCCCACACTAATGGCCCACCCCCTAACTACCTCCATGAAGAGATCCCACATGCCAAATAGAAACATAGAACATGACGGCAGAATAGGGCCACGGCCTATCCAGTCTGCCCACCCTAATGGCCCACCCCTTAACTACCTCCATGAAGAGATCCCACATGCCAAATAGAAACATAGAACATGATGGCAGAATAGGGCCACGGCCCATCCAGTCTGCCCACCCTAATGGCCCACCCCTTAACTACCTCCATGAAGAGATCCCACATGCCAAATAGAAACTAGAGAATGACACGGGAAAAAATCTGTCCCCGTCACTGGCCCACCATCCTCTGCACCGCCCCGTCACCGCCGTTCCCTTCACCGCCCCATCACCGTCACCGCCATCCCTTTCACCGCCCCGTCACCGCCACTGCCATCCCATTCACCGCCCCGTCACCGTCCCCGCTGCATCCATATAAGCCTTAGTACTGTAATATTTAGCTTATTCCTTTCTTATAAATCAAAGTTCCTGCTGCTGAACTAGAGAAAGAGATGTTCAGCTGGCAGGGCTTTGTTTATAAATTTTTATCAACACAACTAATATACTATTTTATCCTAAAGCAAAAAATAAATAAATAAATATAATTTTTTTTTCTACCTTTGTTGTCTGGTTTCTGCTTTCCACATCTTCTCATTGAATTCCTTCCATCCACTGTGTGTCTTCTCTCTGCGTCTTCCATTTGCTGTTACTGTGCCTCTCCCTTAACCCCCCCCCCCCCAATTGGTCTAGCACCCATCTTCTTCCCTCCGCTCCCGCATAGTCTGGCATCTGTCTTCTTCCCACTCTGTCTTCCACATTTCCCTTGGGGGTCTGTTCCTCTCCACCCTCCTTCAATGTCTGTTCTATTCCTTTCCACCACCACCCTTCCCTCCCTCCTTTACCATCTGTTCCTTTCTACTACCCTTCAGCTCCTCTCGCGTGGCCTATCTACCTTCCTTCCTCTTATTTTCATGGCACGTTACAATGTAATTTGTGCAAGCCACTGGAGCCTGCAAGCTCGGTCCCTGTCCCATCCCCACAAACCATCTCGCTTCTGTGCTCCTATTTTCTCCATTTCTAATATCTCCCCTATGTATCTGTCATTGCCCCCCCTGTGTCCATATACCATCCCCATGGCATGTCCCCTTTATGTCTCTGTCCCTATGCCCCATGCACATAATTTCCCCTCTTTCTGTTACCTTCCTGTGTCCAGATTTCCCCTATCTTCCTCTTCCATACCAGTGTGTCTCTTCTTTTCAACCCCATCTAGCTTTTTTCCCTCTTTCTTCCCCCCCCCCCTGCTTCTAGCATCTAGCTCACCTGCCAGTCCTTCCCTTTCTTTCCTGCTGTGGGTTTTTCTTTCCGACTTCATCCCCTTGGCCCAGAATCTCTTTCCCTTTCACTCCCTCCTTCCAATTTGAGCCGGGAACACTAGCGATCGCACGGTCCCCGCAGCTCACACCCGCCTGCCCAATCGATTCTAGTGTTTAGCCAGCTCTCTCCCTTCTCCTCACCTTAGTTTGTAGATTTTCTTTTTCGGCGACCCGCACGCTATCAGAGAGCCGCGCACGCGCGGCTGCTCAGTGTTCAATCTTCTGCTCTGCTGCAACTTCCTGTTTCCGGTTGCGTCAGAGCAGAAGATTGAACACTGAGCAGCCGCGCGTGCGCGGCTCTCTGATAGCGTGTGGGTCGCCGAAAAAGAAAATCTACAAACTAAGGTGAGGAGAAGGGAGAGAGCTGGCTAAACACTAGAATCGATTGGGCAGGCGGGTGTGAGCTGCGGGGACCGCGCGATCCTTCATGCCTCACTGCGGGGACAAGACCATTCACCGCCCCGCGGGCGGTGAATGGCCTTGTCCCCGTCGCCGCAGCGACTGCTAGTTTTCTTCCCCGTTTTCGGCGGGTGACCCGCGGCTAAAATGTGGTGGCCGCGGGTAAACCGCCACCGTGTCATTCTCTAATAGAAACATAGAACATGACGTCAGAATAGGGCCACGGCCCATCCAGTCTGCCCACCCTAATGGCCCACCCCTTAACTACCTCCATGAAGAGATCCCACATGCCAAATAGAAACATAGAACATGACGGCAGAAAAGGGCCACGGCCCATCCAGTCTGCCCACCCTAATGGCCCACCCCTTAACTACCTCCATGAAGAGATCCCACATGCCAAATAGAAACATAGAACATGACGGCAGAAAAGGGCCACGGCCCATCCAGTCTGCCCACACTAATGGCCCACCCCCTAACTACCTCCATGAAGAGATCCCACATGCCAAATAGAAACATAGAACATGACGTCAGAATAGGGCCACGGCCCATCCAGTCTGCCCACCCTAATGGCCCACCCCTTAACTACCTCCATGAAGAGATCCCACATGCCAATCCCATCTTTTCTTAAAATCTGGCACGCTGCTGGCCTCAATTACCTGTTGTGGAAGATTATTCCAGTGGTCAACCACCCTTTTGGTGAAGAAATATTTTCTGGTGTCGCCGTGAAATTTCCCACCCCTGATTTTCAACGGATGCCCTCTTGTTGCCGTGGGTCCTTTAAGGAAAAAGAGATCCTCTTCCACCTCGTTACGGCCTGTGACATATTTGAACGTCTCGATCATGTCTCCCCTCTCTCTGCGTTCCTCGAGTGAGTACAGCTGCAACTTACCCAGTCGTTCCTCATACGGGAGATCCTTGAGTCCTGAGACCATCCTGGTGGCCATTCGCTGAACCGACTCAACTCTCCGCACATCTTTTTGAAAATGCGGCCTCCAGAATTGTACACAGTATTCCAGATGGGGTCTCACCATGGATCTGTACAACGGCATTATGACCTTGGGCTTACGGCTGATAGAAGAGGCCCTAAGTCCAGTAATTTTCCACTTTTTTTTTTTGTTCCATATGTTTCCGACGGAACAAAAAAAAGTCGAAAATCACTGGACTAAGTGTAAAGCCCTCGATGAAAACTGCCCCAGCTTTGTTGGTTGGACTGAGAACTTTTCAACAGCCTATTAGCTCTGATCAAAAATTATATTAAACGAAACTAAACCTTAAGTTTGTATAGCGCATCATCTCCATAAAGATAGAGCTCGGCACGGTTTACAGGTAAATTCAATAAAAGAGGGAAGGACATAAGAAATTAGAGGTTATAAAGAGGATTTATTAACATTATGGGGATTTATTCAAAGAAGTAATTTTTGGGGGACTTTTTTTCATATTTATGTTCTCAAGAGTGACTGTATTTTGGCTTTTCGGGCATTGAATTTGACATCACGGACATAGGCCGGAAAAGCTCCGCCGCAAGATCGAAGCCACGGGGCTGTGGCCATGTGGCCTGCCCGGTCGAACGGATGGAAGAAATTTTTATTTTTTATTTTTTTGAAAACAATAAAGAACGACAAAAATCAGCGATTAAAAGAAAAATAACCCAAAACTGCGGACTTTAGAAGACACAAGTGAAAAAACTTCACGCAGAGAGTCGAAGACGGACTTCTCGGCTCCGCGGAAAAGTAAGAACTGAGGAGACGCGCCCTGGTCTGGGCGGGAAGGCACTCGCGCATGCGCGGTGCGGGCGACTCGAAACTTCGAGTTTCTTCAAGCAAGACTGCTTGTGAGGCGTCCGCATCGGGGCTCCATTGGATCACATCACCCATTAGTGAGAATAGCTGCCTGCTGTCCCTGGATAACAACTGTTATAGTAAGTAACATTGCTTTACCCCAGTGACAGATTCGGCCATGGATATGGTCTTTAAATAATCAAAATAGCCTTCTATACCTTGAGACACATTTCAGAACCGAACCACACTCAGATCTAGGGTTACCGGATGTCTGAGGAAACCCGGACGTGTCCTTTTCTTAAAGGATTGTCTGGATGCCTGGAGGGATTTCTAAAACCGGGCAGTTTGTCTGGGTTTTGGAAGTCCCCCAAGCTCAGGGGTCGCGTCTGAAGGCCCCTCCGCACATATGCGGACGTCAATGCGATGGCGATGTTCGCGTGCGTATGAGTGTGATGTCATCACGTTAATGTCTGGCTAGCTGCAACACAAGCGATTTAACTGCACAGTGGCCATTTCCAGCCATTTGGAATATTGGTTGGCCGGTTTCTAAGCTGAGAACTAAAGTCTCTTCTTCCACTGAGGTAGCATGGATGAGAAAACAGGAAAAATACAAAGAAAACCTCCTAACAGCACTGATAACAGTCCTGGAAGACAGAAGGAGGTTGTAGGTGTACTATTTTTTCACTCAATCTAATAGGAAAGTAAGAATTTTGTAAAAATTTCTAAGGCTGTGTCTGACTGTGTGTTTGGCCCCTAAGTGGACCCTTAACATTTCACCTCCACCCCTTACCTTCCATTAATTTTTTTTCAATAATTAATATGAAAAACTCTATATTTATAACAAATATATGACTGGGACCAACACCTATGTAAACATGCTACTACTGAGAAAATGGGGCAGTGTTCTATATCAGTTCAGGGGTCTCAAAGTCCCTCCTTGAGGGCCGCAATCCAGTCAGGTTTTCAGGATTTCCCCCATGAATATTCATGAGATCTATGTCATAAAGGGCATCAATCACATAATCGATCCTCTCCATGGCTGGGGGTACACTTCATTGTCCATGCTAAGAATCCTACAGATTCTTGTCTGACAGTCACGTGCCATGAAAGAGGCCACTGAGGCCACCTTAGACCCCCAAGGACTTTGAGATCCCTGATGTAAGTGGATTAGAACACTGGATTCAAAAAGTTACGGTATCCCTTAGCCCCCAAATACCAAGTGCCTTCATGTTATTTGATACTTACCACATATGCTGTACCTGATAGTAGCAGAATCTCTGGGCCTGAGGAGCAATGGAGACAGCAACCTTGTCCTATGCACAGAGGGCCTCCAGACCCCGGGGAAGGAGACAGGAGGTTTGGCCAGGTGTCCTGTTTTTTTTAAAGAGAAACTCTGGCAATCCTACTCTGATCAAACAGTTATTCAGTTTTCTTGTAGGTTGTCTCTTCTGGATGAGTGATTGGATTTCATCTTCTGGAAGGACAAGGAAGCCATATTGGTAGCTACAGCGCCTGTAGCGTATGAAGAAAAACAATAGGGCTGCTTGTATCTAGCTTCCCCAGAGCTGTGATCTCAGCAGGAAGAATGTGAAGCAGTTTAGTATCCAATGCTGTGATTAGGTGGATTACATGCAATTATTGATTCATTGTCCTTGGCTATATCTAGATATTTCTTTAAGCAAGGGATAGGCAACCATGGCCCTCAAGGGCCACAACCCAGTCAGGGTTTCAGGATTTAAAAAATGAATGTGCATGAGATTAATTTGCATAGACCGTGTCCATTATATGCAAATAGATGTCATGCATATTCATTGTGGAAATCTAGAAAACCCAACTGGGTCGTGGCCCTCAAAGACTGTGGTTGCCCGCCCCTGCTTTAGACAATACCTTTCACGTTTGTAAATTTGTTTTTTATAATTTAGCATAGAAGATACATGGGAATCGGTATCAGAGTTTGTTATTCTTCCAACACCATGGAATGTTAGTATATTGTTCAAAATTGGAGCAGGGTTTGGGGCATTCAAGGGTTGCACTGCTTAAACCTTTGCAAGTCAATATTTAAATCTATTTTAGCCAAAGAGCCAGCACTGGCTATGGATATTCAGTGGCAGTTCTCAGAATACGCTGCTGTGTTGTATCCTGATAGACAGCCTCAGATTGGTATATTGGCACTTAAAGAAATAAGCTAACACTCTTTTCAGCTACAGTGGCAAAATAACGCTCAAAATTTAGGAAGCTGGTTGTTTGGGCTGAGAACTTTTCAGCAATCCCTTATATGTAATAAAAGTGAGCCAAGTTAGGACAATCAAGCCACTGTGACATCACTGATGAGGTTGGCCTTTATTGGTTGAATGAGGCATTATGACATCACAATCTCAGCTCTGGTTACCAGAGACTGAAACTCTTCTCAGCTCAAGCAAGAAGAGAATGATGTGGATATGGTTCAATAAATGGTCTGACACAATGTCAAAACATAGAATTTTATTTCTGCAAATTGGCACTTGAAGAAATAAAATAACACTCTTTTCAGCTTCAGTGGCAAAATAACGCTCAGAATTTAGGAAGTTGGTTGGTTGGGCTGAGAACTTTCAGTATCCCCTCGTACTATTTGGGGTTCTGCCAGTTACTTGTAACCTGGATTTGTCACGGTTGGAGACAGGATACTGGACTAGATGGACCATTGGTCTGATCCAGTATGGCTCTCCTTAGGTTCTTATGTGAGCCAAGTATCGGACAATGAAGCCATTGTGACATCACTGATGAGGTTGGCTCTTAGGCAGTGGTGGAATGAGGCATTGTGACATCACAATCTCAGCTCTGGAATGTTGCTATGAGGAGGTGCTGAAAAGTTCTCAGCCCAGCCAAGACGAGATTGACGTGGATGTGGTTCAATCAATGGTCTGAAACAATGTTGAAGCACAGAATTACGTTTCTGCAAACTGGCGCATAACGAAATAAGATAACTCTCTTTACAGCTACAGGGGCAAAATAACGCTCAGAATTTAGGAAGCTGGTTGGTTGGGCTGAGAACTTTTCAGGACCCCCTTGTAGCTGTTCAAGACAACAGATTATAAATTGTTGTTTTGTGTGTTTCTTGCGTTTTCTTTAAGAGCTTAGGAAGCTGAAAACCCTTAAATAGATGGTTCTTTGATTGGCTTGATAATGAAGCAGGGCTTAATGGTACCTTTTCTTCTCCTTTGCAGATTGATTTGGAGCCAGAGGGGAGAGTATTTGTGATCATAGATCTTTCAGGTTCTTCCGGTGAAGAAGGTAAGACTGTTCATATTTTATCATTTTCATTTGGATGGTGAACTTGCTCATTACTGGAAACTCTTCCCAGCTGGAAACTCTTCTGCATTCCCATTAGTTCATCTAGATTGTGAAACCAAATGCAAAATGCTAATTAGCTCTCCCCACCTTTTACAAAAGCGGTTTTAGCGCAGGCTGGCGCTCTAAATGTTCTACGCTGTTCCCGACACTCATAGAGTTCATTTGAGCTTTGGGGGCAGCGCAGAGCATTCAGCGTACCGGCCTGCACTAAAAAACGCTAAATTTGGCATCATTGGTTTTGGCATATCCTTGTTAAATAATTTTATATTGGGTAATCCAAAGCTCAGTGCAAAGAAGTTTTAATGGATGATGATATTGTGTGCTAGTATGAAGTTCTCATAGGCACTTGTTTTTCCTACAACTGTACACTTCTCCCTCCGTATTTGCGGTTTCAGCATTCACGGTTTTTAGCTTGCTGCCTCCTCCCTCCAAATTACGTCAGCTTGCATAGAGAAATCGCTGATTCCAAGCGTTTCCAGAGAAAATCGCCGATTCCCAGCGCTTTCTTCACTGTGTTTTGCCTCTCCTTCGGGAACAGGCCAGGTCTCCCACCATGTTATTCGCGGTTTCACCATACTCACGATGGTTTTAACAGAAAACAGCAAATAACATATGAAAAAGTTATTTGTGTTTTTTCTGTACACTTCTCCCTCCGTATTTGCGGTTTCAGCATTTGCGGTTTTGATTATTCACGGTTTTTAGCTTGCTGGCTCCTCCCCCCGAATTACGTCAGCTTGCATAGAGAAATCGCTGATTCCAAGCGTTTCCAGAGAAAATCGCCGATTCCCAGCGCTTTCTTCACCGTGTTGTGCCTCTCCTTCAGGAACAGGCCAGGCCTCCCACCATGTTATTCGCGGTTTCACCATGTTCACGATAGTTTTTAATAGAAAACAGCGAATAACATATGAAAAAGTTATTCACGGTTTTCCTGTATTTGCGGTTCTGTTAACCCCCCTATCACAGCAAATATGGAGGGAGAAGTGTAGTGGTTTATTATTAGGCATGTTATTAAGAATATACTATATATTGACCTTGAAGTTTTCTTACATTGTAGAACAATCTTGTCGTGAGTGATGTTCTGGGTACCTTTTCTGCCTTTGCAGGCCCAATTGGCCAAATCATGAGTCATGTTGATTCATTGAGGGATCCTTTTACTAAGGCACGCTATGTGTTTTAACGCGCGCTAAACGCAAACGCATCCGTTATGCCCTATGGACGCATTAGCGTTTAGCGCGCGTTAAAACGCGTAGCGCACCTTCGTAAAAGGACTCCTAGTTTTGTTACTTATTTAGACTGTTACAAAGGCTGTTGGTGAGGCACGAGGAGAAGGAGTGGGCATTAGCTATTTTACAGAAGGCTCATAGAAGAAGTTTTCTATAACAGTAGTAATAGTATATGTTCCATTCCTGAAGGAAAAAGAACAGAGGAACAAAAGCCCTCCGGGAGAAAGGAATCGCCAGTGGACGTCAATACAGTAGGCGCCGATGTTGTTTGCAAAGACTAGCTTTATTGAGATAATTCAGGGCTCCTTTTTCTAAGGCGTGGTAACTGATTTAGCGCGCGCTAAAGGTTGGCACATGCTAAATGCTAAGGCACCCATAGAATATAGAAACATAGACACATAGAAAGATGACGGCAGAAAAGGGCTATAGCCCATCAAGTCTGCCCACTCTACTGAGCCCCCCCCCCATTAAGTCTGAGTGTTAATGTAGTTCCTAATTTCGACCCTCGTAAGGATCCCACGTGGATGTCCCATTTATTCTTAAAGTCAAGCACGCTGGTGGCCTTGATCACCTGCACTGGAAGCTTGTTCCAGTGTTCCACCACTCTTTCTGTGAAGAAATACTTCCTGGTGTCACCACTAAATTTCCCTCCTCTGAGTTTGAGCGGGTGTCCCCTTGTGACCGAGGGTCCTTTGAGGATGAAGATGTCGTCTTCCCCTTCGACACGCCCTGTAATGTATTTAAATGTCTCAATCATGTCCCCCCTTTCCCTGCGTTCCTCTAGAGTGTAGAGCTGTAATTCGTTCAGTCTTTCCTCATATGAGAGACCCCTGAGCCCAGAGATCATCCTAGTGGCTATCCGTGGAACCGACTCAACTCTAAGCACGTCTTTACGGTAATGTGGCCTCCAGAATTGCGCCTTAGCATTTAGCCTTAGTAAAAGGACCCCCTAGTGAGGTTGTTGCCCGAATTTATGGCCAAGAAGATCACTGTGAACCTATTTTATTTTTTGTGGTGGTGGTGGTTGGATTGTAGCCTCTTGGTACAAACCTAGATACCCTGTGAACTGCAATGTCAGTAGGTCATGCTTCCTTTATCCGTCCTATTGTTTTCGCTCTCATCTGGGCCTTGGCTTTTCATGGATGCAAGGGTGATTGTGTTTGCAATTTTGCAGCCTCCTAATCCAGATCCTACTACTATCCTTCGTACAGGTCCCAAGATTGCTCGAGTTCTTGTTCCACACAGATTTTCAGCATCTCTCTCGATGCGTTATTACAGACGTCCTCTACCCTCTTATTAAAGAAATCTCGTGTTGTCTATGAATCTTTCTCCCTCCCCTTCAGTTGAACATTTGAATAGTTCTCTTAAAATATTCCTTTTTTTAGTTTAATGCTTTCTTGTGTAGTAGGAGTCTGCCTTACTGACTGTACCCAGCTTACCATTTGCGTCCTAGATGTAAATTTTAGCTATTTAATATTATGATTTTAGAGATATGACTTCACATTGTACAATAGGCCTCCTATTGTGCTGGTTCTCTTACCCCCCCTCTTCTATGAAACCACGCTAGCGGTTTTTAGCATAGAGGGCCACGCTGGATGGCCCTCACTGCTCCCGATGCTCATTGAGTTCCTATGAGCGTCGGGAGCCGCGTGGGCCATTCAGCGCAGCTCCCCATGCTAGAAACTGCTAGCGTGGTAGAGGGGGTTAATTTACTGCTAGCGTGGTAGAAGAGCGGGTTAATTTTTCTCCCTTTTATGAAGCCGTGTTAGACTTTTTTTTATCACCAACTGCGGTAGTATTAGCTCCCATGCTCATAGAATTCCTGAGTGTCAGAGCTAATATTGTCACGGCCGGCGATAAAAAAGCCTAATGCGGCTTCATAATGGGGAGGGGGGGGTTGGCCTGTTGTCTGAATACTCTTTTATTTGTGATTATTAATGTATTATGAATCGTGCTATATTAAATCTAATCTGAATCTTGGATTTATATACTGTGTCATCTCCCCACAAGGACCTCAACTCGGTTCACCTAAAAATCGATAATCGAAGTGAAAGTAGTTAGATTAGAGAGAAAATAACTTATTAATGAAGACCCTCATCCGACATCCTAGAAAGAAGATAAGTAATTTTCCTTGAAACTATTTTCTAAGAACTGTTGAAACGATAGTGTTGTCATAGATTTACGGAAAATCTGGAAGGAGAGAAGAGTTCTGACACAAGAGGGAATCTCATTGTAAAAGTATATGGGAAAGAGCGAGTAATATTACCAATAGATTTTATTCCTTTTAAAGATGGAAAGGACAGTTTAAATTTCTTGAATCAGAAGATCTCCGATTATTCAAAGATAAGAACATAAGAACATAAGCAATGCCTCCGCTGGGTCAGACCTGAGGTCCGTCGTGCCCAGCAGTCCGCTCACGCGGCGGCCCAACAGGTCCAGGACCTGTGCAGTAATCCTATTTTTCAGCAGGAAATTGTCCAATCCTTTCTTGAACCCCAGTACCGTACTCTGCCCTATTACGCTCTCTGGAAGCGCATTGGCTAAGGCTCTTAACATTTGCATCTCCTCTTCCTATAGGCTAAGGCTCTTTGCACCTGCATTGTGATGTCATAGAGCTTTATAGTTATAGAAACAGAGAAACATGATGGCAGATAAAGGCCAAATGGTCCATCCGCAGCATCCACTATATTCTCCTCCTCTCCCATAAGAACATAAGCAATGCCTCTGCTGGGTCAGACCTGAGGTCCATCGTGCCCAGCAGTCCGCTCACGCGGCGGCCCAACAGGTCCAGGACCTGTGCAGTAATCCTATTTTTCAGCAGGAAATTGTCCAATCCTTTCTTGAACCCCAGTACCGTACTCCGCCCTATTACGCTCTCTGGAAGCGCATTCCAGGTGTCCACCACACGTTGGGTAAAGAAGAACTTCCTAGGAATCAAAGACATAAATAGATAAAGATAATATTTGATATTTAATTACCTTGTCACCTTTCCCCTCGTTCTTCCTGTGTGGAAATCTGAGGTGTCCTTAGCCTTGCTTTTGTTCTGTTTTTTTTTTTTTTTTTTAGAAAAATATGCTTTATTTCTCCCTTGTCTTGACCAGTGGATGATGGCATGTGTGTGAGGGTATTTAAGAAAGAGAATATTTTGGAGTAAGATCCCTCTTACTTTAGCTTGAGACTTGCAAAGCAGTGTACAGTATTCTTATATCTAGAAATTACTCTTCTATTAAGGATGTTAAATAGGAAGCCAGCTCTGAGGCCAAACACAAGCAAAGCTAATCATGCTTGTAAGATGTAATTGCACACACAAGGAACATGCCTAGGGGGAGTACAGTAACTTACAATGAGGTACAAAGTAGAAAATGACACGGGGACCAATTTGTCCCCATCCCTGTCCCATTCTTGTAATATCTGCCTTAACTGCACAAGTCTCGAACACTTATGATTTTAAAGCGTTTGAGGCTTGTGCAGATGAGGACAGAGCTTAGGCATTGGTGGAATGAAGCATTATGACATCACAATCTGAGCTCTAGAATGTTGCTCCTTAGGATTTTAAAGCGTTTGAGGCTTGTGCAGATGAGGGCGGAGCTTAGGCATTGGTGGAATGAGGCATTATGACATCACAATCTGAGCTCTAGAATGTTGCTACTTAGGATTTTAAAGGGTTTGAGGCTTGTGCAGATGAGGACGGAACTTGCAGGAACGGGGTAGGGATGGGAAAATGAGTTTCCTTGGGGACAGGGAAAACTTTGTCCCCATGTCATTCTGTAGTACAAAGCTTCCTCTCGGTATTCTGACCATAATCATTGATGCAGAATCTGGGTCCTGAAAAATGCTTACCCACAGGGTGTCACCTTGGTTTACTTTGTGGTGTTTTGTGTGATGCCTGAGAGTTCATTCTTATCTTTAAAATTTGGCATACAGTAGCATTCTTTCACTTTTTCTGCACGAAATAATATATAGAAGAAACTGAAAAAAAAATATATACAACATTTGAGGAAGAGCATGAATAGGTTCCCTTTATAATGAATGTGTTTCCAATATGTATGACAGTGGGGGCCTGAGTTATGTGCTACCTTAAATTGTAGTTTGGTATATTTCAAGAACTAGTGCCTTTCTCTTCTTCATGAACTCGTTGGGAATTTTTGCTTCACTAATTTTTGCTTCATAGAAACATGATAGCAGATAAAGGCCAAATGGCCCATCCAGTCTGCCCATCCGCAGCATCTGCTTTCTCCTCCTTTCCCTAAGAGATCTCACATGCCTGTCCCATGCTTTCTTGAATTCTTTCACAGTCTTTGTCTCCACCACCTCTACCAGGAGACTATTCCACGCATCTACCACCCTTTCTGTAAAAAAGTATTTCCTTAAATTACTCCGGAGCCTATCACCTCTTAACTTCATCCTATGTCCCCTCCTTCTGGAGTTTTCCTTCATTTGAAAAGGGTTCACCTCCTCTATAGGGATTTGTATACCACTCTTTTGTAGTTTTACATCCACACTCAAAGCGGTTTACATACAGGTACTTGAAGCATTTTCCCTGTCTGTCCCGTGGGCTCACAATCTTATCTAATGTATCTGGGGCAGTGAAGGATTAAGTGACTTGCCCAGGGTTTCAGGGAGCAGAGCAGGGTTTGAACCCACAACCTCAGGGTGCTGAGGCTGTAGCTCTAACCACTGTGCCACACTCTGAAGTGAGCCAAGTATAGAACAATGAAGCCACTGTGACATCACTGATGAGGTTGGCTTTTATTGGTGAAATGAGGCATTATGACATCAGGGAGAGGGATTGGGATTTATATACCGCCTTTAAGTAGTTATACAACAGTGGTCTCAAACTCAAACCCTTTGCAGGGCCACATTTTGGATTTGGCAGTACTTGGAGGGCTGCAGAAAAAAAAAAAGTTAATGTCTTATTAAAGAAATGACAATTTTGTATGAGGTAAAACTCTTTATACTTTATAATTCTTTCCTTTTGGCTAAGTTTTAATAAAGTTGTAATTTATAGCTAAAAAGATATGATCAAGAAACTGTTTTATTTTACTTTTGTGATTATGATAAACATACCGAGGGCCTCAAAATAGTACCTGGCGTGCCGCATGTGGCCCCCGGGCCGCGAGTTTGAGGCCACTGTTATACAACCACACTCAAAGCAGTTTACCCACAGGTACTTCAAGCATTCTCCCTATCTATCTCGTGGGCTCAGTCTATCTAATGTACCTGGGACAGTAGAGGGTTAAGTGACTTGCCCAGGGTCACAGGGAGCAGCGCAGGGTACTGAGGTTGTAGCTCTAACCACATCGCCACACTCTCCTCTACATTAATGCCACGGAGATATTCTCTCTCCCGTCTTTCTTCCAAAATATACAGCACATATTGAGGTCTATAAGTCTGTCCCCATATGTTTTATGACATTTTTCAGATTAAGTTGTTGGTGCAGCTGGGATTATCTCTTTTAGTAATTCATCCTCCTAGAGTAGTAAATATTATTATTATTATCCGAAGTTTATTTATATATAAATTTATACCTTTCTGTAATATAATTAATGCAGTTTCCGCATTACATTCAGGCACTTTCTCTATCCCTAGTGGGATCACAATTTATCCTTGCAGAGGCTATGGAAAGTCTACCATCCTTTCCAAAATATTCAACTTTTCTTGTCCCATAGCGGGAATGTCAAACTGTCGTCCTGGAAGACTGCAAGTCAGTCATGTTTACGGGATATCCCAAATAAATATCCATAAGAAATCTGCATGCACTGTCTCTGCTACATGCAAATATATCTCGGGCATATTTCATTAGCAGTCTCCTGGAAATTAGACTTGCTTGCTGCCCTCCAGCACGATGGGATGCCTGACATTTATTCTGGAATTAACAACGCATTAGGTCAAATTTGAACTTACCTGTTGCTGGATGGCTGTGTCAGGGGCCGATGCTCAAGACTACTGCGTGCACATATGTGTGGCTAGTGCTGGGTTTGCGCACATATTATTGTCCATGGAATGGTTAGAGGGCTTGAGCGCTGGTGTTAATCTGTGCAGCAAAGATGGCCGCAAATTGTATTGAAATGTATTTCAATGGATGTGAACAAGGCCAGTAAGTTTTCCCTCACAATGCACAGACAGGAACACTGCAAGGCATAGAAGGAAGTCATGGAGTAGGGCAGTGTCTCTCAAACTTTCTCGAGCCGGGGCACACTAAAGGCAGTGGCCATGGCTTGAGGCACCCAGAAGTGTGTGGACGTCGCTGTGATGACATCATGCATATGCATGACATCATCACATCGACGTCCATGCACGTGCAGAGGCCCCTGAGTAGGGGGTGCCAGCAGGGAAGAGAACCGGAGAGAAGGAGAGGCACTGGTGCCAGCTGATTGCCTACAGCAATGTTTCTCAACTACTTCAAGCTAAGTACCCCCTAAGCCTAACAAATATCAACTGAACACCCCAACCCCAGACCTCCCTAGGCCCACCCAAGCTCTGCCCCAGATCCCATCCCCTTTACTAATTGTAATGCAATTTTTTCCATTCAATTTTCATATACACAGCAGATATAAATTCTCAAAACTGACACATTTCAATCACTATATTGAAAATAAAATCATTTTACCTACCGGCGATCCTCTGCAAGCTGCTGTAATTAGCTTTAAAGGTGAGACCGGGAGGCCAGGGGAGAAGCCAGAGGACGCTAGAGAGAAGGGGGAAACATGCAGGCCTTTGGCAAATCGGACAGTGCTGGCGCTGTACCACGTAGGGAAGTCAGCTGGCAAGTGCCTCTCTTCCTCCTCAGTGTGCCGCGACACACTTGGATTTTCAGGAGGCACACAGGTTGCGATACACTGGTCCAGGGTTTTGAGAAGATTTCTTGTTAATTTTTCACATTGTACTGATGGCTTTGTCTTCTTTTATAAGCGAAAGGATGCTCCTGCAAGTTTTTAAGGCAGACAGGAAGCACTGTTCTCTCGAAGCTGGATGGGAGTCCTTCACCAACTGTCCTGCCAGTAGGAGGTGCAGTTTCACTATCACACTTCTAATATAGAGGGACAGGCTAGTTCTGCAGGACGCTGGCAAACCTGCCTGCTCTTGCAACTGAAAGCACAATATTGAAGCATCACCGTCCACTTTCAGCAAGGCAGTTGGAGAACTCCCACTCAGTGGCATAGCGAGGGTAGGAAGTGCCCAAGGCGGTGACACCCTCCTCTCTGCTCCTTCCCTGCCACCTACACCACACTCGTGCCCTCCCTTCCCCCACCCTGTACCTCTTTAAATATTGCAGCTTCTCTGGTCCGCTGCTTGCACTGGCGTTGGCTTTCTCTCTGACATCACTTCCTGACTCCGTGACCAGGAAGTGATTTCAGAAGGGAGCCAGGCCAGTGCGAGCAGTAGGCCGGAGAAGTTGCTTGTGCTGGTGAAGATTTAAAGAGGTATAGGGGGAAGAGAAGGGAGAGCGTGAGCCTGGTGGGGGGAGGGTGGCAGAGAGGTGCCAATGCCCCCACTCAGCTACTGCTCCCACTCAGCTTAGACAGGAGTAACAAACATTTGCGTGTGTCCGAGCGGAACCAAAAATAAAAGCACATATCTGTATCTGTTCTTCTACGCCTACATATGAACCTCGCAAAAGTTCCGTACGCTAGTAATATTTGTGAAACTCATATTTAGGCACCAAAGAAAAAGCACTGAAATGTGTCAATATTTCCATTTTTGTCTGGACATGTGCACAAAAGCCACACTTAAAAGTGGTTTACCTTTTTTTTTTTTTTTAGACAAGTATTTATTTTGTACCTGAGGCAGTAGAAACCTCCTTTTAGTTGCTAAAGGGTTTTTCAAGAGCTTACCAAAAAGAAAGACTCGTCAATACTTTGTTCTGCAATCAGATGGCAGTTTATTAAGTCCATTAGCAAATCATGGAACTTACAAATCACCAGTAATGGAAAAAGTATGGAAAAGAGGAAAAGCTGTCTCACAACAGCAATGTAAGAGCAAGGCTTTTCCAGATCATCACAATGCCCACTAGGCCAGTGCTTCTCAATTTCTTCAAGCCAAGTACCACCCAAGTCTAATAAATATCAACCGAGTACCCCCGTCCAAGGGTACGCATACCGTGTGTTGAGAAACACTTCACTAGGCTACCCCTCCCGCTTGAGCAGTGGCCATTCGGTGGCCTTTTACCGAGCAGGAACTGGAGAGGGGGGGAAAAAGTGCAGTGAGTGGGAAAGGGAGAGAGAAGATGGCTGCAGAGAAAGAGTTAGAAGGGACAGAGCTCAGAAGTGGAGGAAGTTCATTGATGGAATGATTATCAACAGGAAAGAGGAGAGTGTAAAAACTGGGTAAAGAAGCAGAGGACAGCCAAAGAAAGAGAGAAGGGATAGAGAGGTGACCATTAAGTGGAGGGTCAGATGGACAGGGTGATCATGAATGAGAGAGAGAGAGACAGGAGAGTTCTGAGGGAGGGCAAGGGAAGGAGAAGGAGAAGGAGAAGGCAGCTGCAGATCGAGAAAAGTGACTAGAGATGGAAGTGCTGGAAGAAAGGGAGTGATTGAGAATAGAAAGAGAAAAAGAAAGAAGACTATTGCAGACAGAGAGAGGAAGGGATAGAGAGGTGAGCAAAGAGATGCACCAAGAGAACTGGCTCCTAATTTATCATATTGTAACCTCAGTTTCTCTTACAACTGAATGTGTCAAACAGTCTAGAAATGTGTTATGGCTTTGATAAATATTGTCGATTGAAGACCCGCATGTGCTAACAGCTGACACAGCTGGTTTGCCAAAATGCAAGATAATTCCTAGCCTTTTAAACCCTGGACGAACATCTGTGTTTGTTAGGAATAGGTCTTATCATGATGAACAGAGCTTGGTTGGCAGCAGCTGAATTGTCCTACTTAGGTAAACTTGTAGGACTTTACTTCTGATCTGTATCTAAAGCTCCAAATGTGTTGTTATTTTTTTTTTTGCAGTTGAAAATACATTCTGATAAGTTCATCGTTCTCTTTGTCCTTGGTAGACGGAGCAGGTGGTGCTGTCCTCAGGGGCCCTTTTGTCCTCTACAGAGCTAGAATGGATACAGATTATGAACATTTGTCAGTGATTTACACCAAACAAATTTCAAGTTTTATTTAAAATTTGATAAAACGCTTACCCAACAAATTTCTAAGTGATTTACAAAAATAAAATATGTATTTAGGACCTTAAATGACAGATACACATCTGGACATACTTAACGGGAGAGGGGAAAAAGGTAGAATTACAATTTCTCGGGTAAAACACATAGAAAGGGAAAAAACATTAGGGAAGGGTTTAAAACTGCCTAGAGAAATGATTTTACTGAAAAGTACCTAGACAATAAATATGAATGGAAAAGTAGATCTTAACAGGGAAAAAACTCACTATTTTTCCAAAGCATCTTTATAAAGAAAACTTTTCAGCAAACCTTTGAATTTCTCTAAACTAGTCTCCGCTCTAACATGGATCGGTCGGTAGTTCCGCATGATCCAAAAAGGAAGGCAGAAGAAGTTACAGCTCTAAGCCATTAGATTGAATTATAATAAGAGAGGCTGATTAAAGGAGGAATCAGAACTCCCAAATGAAATAATTAAAATGTCAAAAATAGTTACCTTTTCCTTTTTTTCTTTTTAATTCCTTGGTGATTTTCCAAAAGTCAATAATGTAAGACACAAATGTATAGAAAACCAAAAAAACTCTGTGGAGTGACGATGTTCCTAAATGGACTTTATTTGAAAGTGTCAAAGTTCCAAAGGTACACTGAAATCATCCACATAAAATAATTCCATCCACATAAAAATAAATCATCCACATAAGAGCCTTAAAGGACCTAGTCCGCTAGGGATACAGGACCCAACACGGTCCGCGTTTCGACAAAAAGTCTTCTTCAGGGGTCCCTGGGGGTCCTATAAAGGTGAGTACGTGGGAAACAATTGTGTGGTGAACCGGAAGTGAGACATAAATATATAACATAAAATAAGTCAATAAAAACACAGCTTACAAATGTACAGAACCAATCATTTTATTCCTCCCCCACCACCCAATGCTTAATCAATAAAACACAGAAACATAGACTTTTCCAATAGCCTTACCCTATTCAGGTTAATACTATCCTCCCATCCTCCTCCCACCCACCCAAATACTCAAAGGTCAAAATTAGGACAGTAATACCCCCCCCCCCCCACCAACCTTCCTAGGATGTGTACAAAAATAAATGAAAATTGACATATAATCAAAGACCTACTATAGTGAAGTAATATAAGATGTCAACGGGCCCCAAACCAGTTTAAATAAATTACTGTGCCCCAAACTATCGGCATTCAATTTTTCATACCTATAGCTGGAGCACAGATTTGCCCACCAGAAAGGAAAATTTAGGCGATCGTAATTCTTCCAATTACGGGTTAACTTCTGCATGGCTATCCCAGTCATGATTAAGAAAAGACGGCATTTATATCGATCCATAGGGGGCCTTAACCTGTAATAATGTTCCACATATGACCGCTTCATACGTCAGTGGAATTGATGATTCCAATATGTTGTTAATCTTACCCCATGACCTCCAAAAGTTAAGTATCAAAGGACAAAAAAAAAAAAGTTACTTTTTCCAACGGTGGTCATTTAGGGTGTTGCGTTCGCTTTATTGTGCTACGTTGGCTGTGTGCATTTTGGTAACCAGCCCTTTTTTTTTTTTTCCTGTTCAAATGCTAATGGTGCGTCCTAAAATACAGCTTGCACATTTACTGGGTATGCAGGGCAAAGCTCTCTTTTAACACTTGGTTTTGATGATCTTCCACAGCGTATTGAGTTGCTGCAAATTTCATAGAAATTGTTACAGAGAGGAGGGGGTGTTAATAGAAATACTTTTATTGGCATTAGAATCATTTAAATTATTTGTAGAGCATCATCACTGCAGATCAGTGGTTTTCAACTCAAGTTCTTGGTACGTACCCAGCCAGTCAGGCTTTCAGGATGTCCCCAATGACTAGGCAATAGATAGATTTGCATACTGTCTCATGCAGACTCATTGAAGATTTCCAGAAAAATCAAACTGGCTGTATGCGCCCCAAGGACTAGAGTGAGAACACCTGTAATAGATATCTCTGCTCTAGATACCAGGGCTGTGGAGTCGGTAGATAAATGTTCCGACTCCTCAGTTTTTTGTACTTCAGACTCCGACTCCAGGTACCCGAAATTTCCTCTGACTCCGACACCGACTCCATAGCACCGGTTAATTTTCAGATCGTTAAAATGGAACGTCAAGTTGAGAGAAATGAGCATTTTCGACACCACCTTCTTTTTGCTTTTAATCAAGGTTCTAAGGCCGCAGAAGCTGCTCGCAACATTTGTGCTGTGTATATAGTGGGTGCTATAGCTGAAAGAATCGCTCGTGATTGGTATGCCAAGTTCAAAAATGGAGTCGGTAGATAAATGTTCCGACTCCGACTCCTCAGTTTTTTGTACTTCAGACTCCGACTCCGACTCCAGGTACCCGAAATTTCCTCCGACTCCGACTCCACAGCCCTGCTAGATACATCACACGCTTACAAAAAAGTACCCGATTCAAGGGATTACATCTAAATTTATTTATTTACAGATCTTATACAGGCAGTCCTCGGGTTAAGAACGAGTTACGTTTTTAAAGCTGTTCTTAAGTCGGATTTGTATGTAACTCAGAACTTGTCGATTTTAAGATTCTTGCTGCTCCCAACTGACAAAGGGGCCAACTATCCCTCCAGTGTTCCCTCTAAGGTACAGCATGCACAACCACACACTGTTCTTCATGTGGCAATACATCATTCCTGAATCTGCTGCAGGAGAGTGTAGGAGTCTATATCCCACTGGAAATACTGCTCAGTGAAATCAAATGAAGCTGCAACCACTTTCTTAAGTATGAGTTGTATTTAAGTCGGGCGTCTGTAACTCAGGGACTGTCTTCACTTGACTCACATAAGAACATAAGAGTTGCCATACAGGGACAGACAGAAGGTCCTTTAAGCCTAGTATCCTGTTTCCAAGAATGGCCAACCCAGGTCACAAGTGCCTGGCAAGATCCTAAGGAGTACCAACATTCTAGAGCTGATTTTGTGATGTCATAATGCCTCATTCCACCAATGCGTAAGAGCCAACCTCATCAGTGATGTCACAATGGCTTGATTATTCCTATACAGGCAGTCCCCAGGTTAAGAACATGTTATGTTTATAAAGCTGTTCTTAAGTCGGATTTGTATGTAACTCAGAACGTGTAGATTTTAAGATTCTTGCTGCTTACCTCTGCTCCCAGTTGACAAAATGGCCAACCGTCCAGTGTTCCCTCCAAGGTACAGCATACGCAACCATACACTGTTCTTAATGTGGCCATGCATTATTCCTGAATCTGCTGCAGAAGTGTAGCAGTCTATACTACTGGAAATACTGCTCAGTGAAATCAAATGAAGCCGCAACCACGTTCTTAAGTATGAGGCGTATTTAAGTCTTGGGGACTGCCTGTATATAGCTTCTGAACAAAAAGGCATTAAAGTCAGTTTACAAGCAATATGAAATGTTCAGAATAAATAGAAACATTATACCCACTAAATTACCTTCTTCATTCACTGCGGTGGTGACTCATAAGAACATAAGAAGTTGCCTCCACTGGGTCAGACCAGAGGTCCATCGCGCCCAGCGGTCCGCTCCCGCGGCGGCCCATCAGGTCTATGACCTGTGAAGTGGTTCCTGACCATTTATATAACCTACCTCTGCTTCTATCTGTACCCCTCAATCCCCTTATCCTTCAGGAACCTATCCAAACCTTCCTTGAACCCCCGTATTGTGCTCTGGCCTATCACAACCTCCGGAAGCGCGTTCCATGTGTCCACCACTCTCTGGGTAAAAAAGAACTTCCTAGCATTTGTCCTAAACCTGTCCCCTTTCAATTTCTCCCATCTACAGACCTGCCAGTTTGTGTAGGCCCTGCATATACATATATAGTTGTTTTTTTACATACATATATAGTTGTTTTTTTAACCTTCCCCTCTGCCCTCACATTCATTGCTCTCTCTCTTCTTTCTATCCCCTACTTACTTCCTAAGCACTTTTTCATTGGTCTCCTGTCCTCTGCCCCAAATTGGCATCTGCTCCTCCATGGGACACGGAGCCTTCATCTGCCCATCTTTCTCTGAAACACCTCTTCCGGACTCCCTCAGAGCCATCACTGGTAGCAATTTTTATAGGCAACGCGCTGTCCCTGCAGGCTTTCCTCTACCACGTCCTGTCCTTGATACATCACTTCCTGTTTCTTCACTGGCAGGGACGCAGCAGAAGGAAACCTGCAGGTCCGGTGCAGGTTGCCTATAAGAATCACCACCAGCGATGGCTTTGAGACCGGGGGAGGGGGAGGTGTTGCAGAGAAAGATGGGCAGATGCTGGGCCATAGCTCCCGGAGGAGAGGTGCTGGTTTGGGGTGCAGAAGACGAGTGATACACCACCACTAAGGTGTCTTGGGGACCTCATAGGCCGTTAAACTGGGCAGGCCTGAGGAAAAAATGTTGGATACAGAGACCCATTATTCTATAACAACTGCTCATACCCTTCTCCTTGTCACGCCTCCTTTTGGGCTATACGCTAAGGGGCTCATAATCGAAACAGAAATATGTCTAAAAAACCCACTCAAATCGGCACTTGGACAATCTAAAACAGTGTTCTTCAGCCACCAGTCCACAGGGCCGGCATGTGCATCAGGCCCAAAACTGTGTTCTTCAACGGCCGGTCCGCGGTGCGATCGATGTGTTGTTAATAAGATTATATTGTGTGTATATATGAAAAATGAATGGAAAAAATAGTGTTACAATTAGGACTATGGGGCAGGGTCTGGGGTGGAGATTGGGTAGAGATGGGCAGGGTCTGGCCCATGACAACCCAGTGTTCTTCAACCGCCGGTCTGCGGGCTGATGCCAGTCCACAAAATAATTCTTTTATTTCTGCCGGTCCATAGATGTAAAAAGGTTGAAGAATACTGATCTAAAAGACAGGTCGTCCAGGTGCCGATAATCAAAATGGGGTTTTTAGACATATCTAGAGACTTTTTAGGCCTCTGAATCCCACTGTGCTCCCAGAGCTCAAAGGGGCGTTTTTGAAGGTGTGGGCGGGATGTGGGTCGACCTACACTTAGTCGTACTGCAGGGATAATCAAAAGTTTTACGAGGCTGCCTGGACAGAACTGATACATTGTGACTTAGGTGATCTAAAAATAGGTCTATGTGCCCAGAAGGTATCCAAAGTGACCAGACCACTGCAGACACAAAGTACAGACCCCCACACACTCCCCCAATGATCACTGACCCCCCCCCCCCCAACGACATAAAAATCGGAATAAAAACGTACATACCTGCCTCCAGAACATCAGCACCTGGCATAGGAAAGCCTAGTAGAGCTGCACAAAGGTGTCTTAAGTAGTCTGGGGGGGTGGGCTAGTGAACCATAGAGAGGAGGACCCAGGCCCATAAACCACTCTAACCACTGCATTCATGGTGGAAAATGTGAGCCCACCAAGTACGCCCCCCCAACTCTACTGTACTGCCATATAGGTGCCACCTGCAGCCATGAGGGCTATTGGGGTGGTAGACAGGTGGGTATAGTATGTTTTGGAGTGCTCACCATGACCTGCAAGGGAGTTGTAGTGAAATATTTATGTGGCACCCTTTTTGTGAAGTTCACAGCAGTGCCCTGTAAGGTGCCCCACTACTCTGTTGCCATGTCTGGGTAGCCAATCCATTACTTTGCTGACCCTTCCCACGTCCAAAAGGTCTTGTTCTAGGCGTGTCTGGACGATCAAATGGCTGGATGTAGAAATAGACGATTTTCGGGGGAAAAAATTGGATGTATTTTTTGAGAATGGACTTTGGACGCAGCCGACTTTGGGTGACTAGTGCCCTAGGCCCAAAACAGACTTAGACATATTTTTTGACTATGCCCCTCCACGGGATTTAGGTATCCAGGGTTCTAGAACAACGCACAATGAGGTGTGCATGCGTATCCTAATTGGTGCCAATTAATATCAATAATGGATTGTTAGCATTCAATTAGTTAACAGCCAATTACATTGCACATGCATTTCAGAAGGGCACCCAAATTTGGGCACCATATATAAAATCCATAGGATAATGTGCTGCATGTTGGGGCCAATGCATAGTAAGTCTGTACTTCCAAAAATGGCTTTAGTTGTCTTATCAATCCCAGCTAATAGTAAACCTGCTCTGTGTCGTCAAGGACATTTGAAACAAAAGACAAGAGCAAAAAGCCAGTTGAACTTGCTCAAGGTCATGCCTTCAAGAGACTGCAGGATTGAATTGTAGTCCATATCTGAATGCCATGTAATCTGACCAGGGCTCTGAGCAGTCAGATTGAACTTGGGGGTTCACTACAATACTTAGATCATTTTCTGATTTTGTTGTGGCAAAACCATGGCACAGAAGCAGGTGATCTAGGCTAGAGAGAGGCAACCACAGTTTTCGAGGGCCACAACATCCATCAGGATTTTTTTAAGATTTCCCCAATAAATGTTTATGAAATCTATTTGCAGACAATGGAAACAGTGCCTCATGCAAATCAGCCTCATGCATATTCATTGTACAAATCTTGAAAACCTGACTGCGTTGCGACCCTCAAGGACCGTGGTTGCCCACCCCTGGTTTAGGTGAGCCGTCAGTCTTGCCCCTCAATAAATAAATAAAATAAACATAACTTTCCAGATACATAGTAACATAGTAGATGACGGCAGATAAAGACCCGAATGGTCCATCCAGTCTGCCCAACCTGATTCAATTTAAATTTTTTTATTTTTTTTATTCTTATTTTTTTAATTTTTCTTCTTAGCTATTTCTGGTCAAGAATCCAAAGCTTTACCCGGTACTGTGCTTGGGTTCTAACTGCCAAAATCTCTGTTAAGACTTACTCCAGCCCATCTACACCCTCCCAGCCATTGAAGCCCTCCCCTGCCCATCCTCCACCAAACGGCCATACACAGACACAGACCGTGCAAGTCTGCCCAGTAACTGGCCTAGTTCAATCTTTAATATTATTTTCTGATTCTAAATCTTCTGTGTTCATCCCACGCTTCTTTGAACTCAGTCACAGTTTTACTCTCCACCACCTCTCTCGGGAGCGCATTCCAGGCATCCACTACCCCCTCCGTAAAGTAGAATTTCCTAACATTGCCCCTGAATCTACCACCCCTCAACCTCAAATTATGTCCTCTGGTTTTACCATTTTCCTTTCTCTGGAAAAGATTTTGTTCTACGTTAATACCCTTCAAGTATTTGAACGTCTGAATCATATCTCCCCTGTCACTCCTTTCCTCTAGGGTATACATATTCAGGGCTTCTAGTCTCTCCTCATAAGTCTTCTGGCGCAAGCCTCCTATCATTTTCGTCGCTCATACGTTTTGTTGCCCTTATTCTCATTTCTATATGCGTGCTTAGTTTCTGCTTTACCTGAGAGCTTCTGTGCTCCCATTCCCATCGATCTTAGCTTGGAGTCCTCTTAATGGGTAATCTGGTGTGCTCTGGGAGACACTTCGTGCCTTGAAAGCAGGTTGTTTCAGCTCAACAGCTCTGGGAAATCCATCTTATTGCCCAGGAAGTCAAAACACTCTTGTTGATACCACACGGCCATGCATTAACCCATCTCAGAGGACACTAAAGCGTTCTGTTTTATGCCGTGTCAGAAACCTTTGTTCAGCATGATGGGAAGTGAAATGTTACTGGTGCATTTGTATTACAGACGACAGAAATGAGTGCATTTAGAGGAAATGAGATGCTGCATTAATATATCTGGTTTTCATTTTGTTTTGTAGAGAGTCCAACAAGTGTACAAAACCAAGTATCACTGGACCTGTAGCAGCCAAGTCTTGAAATAAAAACACGTTGTTGTTTTTTTTCACCGTATGTATTAATATGTTGCGTTCATTATGAACCCTAACACGAGTCCTGTGAGTCTACCGCTAGGGATCACCAGTGATATTTTGGATCTCATCGATAGCAAGGGCAGAAGCAACTGTGGATCTCTCCTGCTCTGACCCCACTAGACAGACACCAGATAAGAACATAAGAACTGCCATACTGGGACAAACCGAAGGTCCATCAAGCCTAGTATCCTGTTTCCAGCAGTGGCCTACCCAGGTCCCAAGTACCTAGCAGAAACCCCAAAGAGTAGCAACATTCCAGAGCTGAGATTGTGATGTCATAATGCCTCATTCCACCAATGCCTAAGAGCCAGCCTCACCAGTGATGTCACAATGGCTTGATTGTCCTACACTGAGCTCACATAAGAACTGCTCACACTACACTAGTCTAGACTGAAGGTGTGGCTCACTGGTACAGCCGCTGCCTCTGCACCCAGAGGTTGTGAGATCAAATCCCAGTGACCCTGGGCAAGTCACTTAATCCTCCAGTGCCCACTGCTTTGAATATCAGCTTTGAAATGCCAAAGCCACAAAAAGGCAGCATACAAGTCCCCATTCCCTTTCCATTTTCATCAAGCCCAGTATCCTGTTTCCAACAGTGGCCAACTTAGGTCCCAAGTACCTGACAGAAACCCAAAGAGTAGCAACATTCCAGAGCTGAGATTGTGATGTCATAATGCCTCATTCCACCAATGCCTAAGAGCCAACCTCACCAATGATGTCGCAATGGCTTGATTATCCTTTATTTGGCTCACATAAGAACATAAGAGCTGCCATACTGTTTCCAACAGTGGCCAACCCAGGTTGGCCTGGAGAGGATGGGGGCCTTCCAGTGAGGGGGGGGGGGTAACTTCTGAGTGGGAGGGGGTTCATCAGTTTATTTATTTATGTATTTATTTTATTACTTATATACCACTTATATCCTAAGAGGTTTAATTTCAGATACTTTATCGTATTTCCCTATCTGTCCCGGTGGGCTCAAACTCTATCTAGTGTACCTGGGGCAATGAGGGGATTAAGTGACTTGTCCAGGGTCACAAGGGGCATTGTGGGTTTGAACCCACAGCCTCAGGGTGCTGAGGATGTAGCTCTAACCCCTGCACCACACACTCCCACAGTTGGGGGACCTTTCAGTTCGGGGAGCTTCTGGTTGGGGGGAACTATTGAAGAGTGGCTACAGGAGGAGTTTTTAGGTGGTGCACTCTAGGATCAGCTTCTTTAAAATATCGCCAGCCCCATTAAGAGGCAGACCAGGAGCACTCTGAAGGGGGAACCCCCCACTACACTTACAAATGTGATGTGCTCTGAAGAGGTGGGTAGGGGGAACCCACGCGCTCTGAAGGAGGAGGTTTACAATGCCTTGCCACACTTAATGACATGCTCTGAAGGGGGGATTTACAATGGCCTCCCCCCATTACACTTACAATGCCTTGCCAACTGACACACTCTGAAAGAGTGGGGGGAACAACCCTCCTCTGCCGACACGATTGTGCGGACGCCCTCTGAAGGGGCAATTGCGCCCCCCACAATTCCGCTCCTTTCATGCTCACACTTGTTGGTGCGCGCATTTGACGGAGCGGAATTGTTGGGGCGGGATTGTCCTGCGCGCTATTGTCAGTGTACCCCAATCACAGTCTAAAAATACGGACTTTGTTATTTCGACCTGGTACTTGTCACGACCAGGTTACAGACAGACCCAACCCTTAATCCCAAGTGGTTGTTGACCCTCCCTCATTGGACCGATTTAAAGGCTCCCTAAAAAGCTTCCTGTATAAGGATGTCTTTGAAACATAGAGATCCTTTTACTAAGGCACGTTAGCCGTTTTAGCGCTAAACGCTAACGCATCCATTATATCCTATGTACGCATTAGCGTTTAGCGCGCGCTAAAACGGCTAGTTCGCCTTAGTAGAAGGACCTCATAGGCTCGAGGATCAAAACTTTCTTATCGTCTGTACTTCTTTTTTCGTATATATTCTCTGACTTCCTTTCTATATATTTCTATTTTTACCTTTTTCCCCTCTTCCTTCCTGCACCAGTCTGGTTTTGTATGTCTGTCTGAAATTTTGTCCATGTATTGTATTGTCCTCCCCATTTTAGAATTGTAATCGCTTTGAAATATTTGAAACTTGAATATGATGTATGACATCTTTGGCTATTAGGCACATTCTTAACCGAATTGCATGCAAACCTGAGGATTAGCCTAATGCTTCATGCCCTGGAGTGGGAAACAAGGGACCCAGGTTCAAATCCCACTTCAGCTTTTATTTTACTGTGAACCTTCCGGGGACAGGAACATACCTACAGTATCGCTCATATAAGACCCTTGAAGGCTGAAGGGTATTGAAGTTGTATACATTCATGCACAATAAGTATTTTTATATTCCTGGAGGGATCACAGTTTAAAAAATAAAGACACAAATAGCTAAAGCAGAATTTGGACCTGAGTCCCCCGAGTCACAGCCTGACGGTCTAAACATTAGACGGTCCCTCTGGATGTTTGTGCGACCATTTTATAAGATGGTCATCTATGTCCCTTGTCCTCCTTTCCCACCCCTGATTTATAATTTGGGCGTTTCATTTTGTAAAATGGGTGTTCGTTCTGGATGTTTTTCAGTACATGGATGTCCATCTCATGTGTATTTTAGAAAAAAACTGTATCCTGTTCTCAAATGTACATGTGATGAAGATCCATTTGTGATGTTCTGACTTGGATGTATATAATATATTTTTCACTAATTGTAGTCTGTAATTCATTGACTGTTCAGTGACTTTGTCGCTATTTGTATTCTGTAATTCGCTGATTGTACAGCTCTCTTCACTCTCGACTTCTCTTCGCCTAGAAGTCGTAAGATTGTGGCGGTATAGAAAAAAAAAAGGTATTATTATTATTATTATGATCTGAGTTGGCCATCCTTTCTAAAATGCTGTGCCACATGAACTGGCTCATCTTTATCCACATGTTTATTTATGCCTTCAAAAAAGTAGCAGATTGGTGAGGCAAGACTTTCTGTGGCTAAATCTGGGTTGGCCTTGTTCCATATAACCAGGACTATCTCTAGAGTATGTTGAGTAATTTTGTTCGTTATACGAGAAGGGGTGCAGAAAATGTTTCATCCCAAGCAACCAACTTCCTGAATTTTGAGCATTATTTTGCCACTGTAGCTGAAAAGAGGGTTATCTTACTTTGTTAAGTGCCAATTTGCACTTAATGAAATTTTTGGTTTTGACATTGTTTCAGATCATTGATTGAACTATATCCACGTCATTCTCCTCTTGGTTTGGACTGAGAACTTTTCAGCACCCTCTCCTAACAGTTTCTAACATTGTATTCAGGATTGACATAAGGATCACTGGCCTGTAGTTTTCTGGATTACCCCGGAGCCTTTTTTAATAAGGTATTAAGTTGACCACCTTCCAATCTTTAAGTAGATTAGTCCATTTTAATAATAGATTACAAATTACGTACTTTTAGTAGATCTGCAGCTTCATTTCCAAGTTATTTCAGTACTCAGGAGTGTGTTGCCATTCTGGTTTAACCCTTTAATTGGCAAATGGCGAAAAAGGCGGCTTTACGTAACCTGATGACGAACGAGAGCAACAGTGCCAAGTAAACAGGCATTTAGCGACACAGATCTCCCAGAAGAGCCATTGAAAACACACGTTGCTTCGGTGCAACAATGCCAAATAAAGGGTTAAGTAATCAGCAACTTTTTTTCCCTTGTCTCTTTGCCCTATTGTTTCAGTTCCTATGAATTGTCACTTTGAAATATCATTTCTAGCTAGGATAACTCCCTTATATTTTTCTTTTTTTTTTTTTTATAATTCTTTATTCATTTTCACAAATTACATTAAGTGTTAATATTTTCATTCACAGTAACAATAAATACATCACTTATAGACAATCATTGGTATATTACATAGATTCTTATCCCTATCCCTCGCCCATCCCCCCCAACCATATACTCCATTATTGTTTGATATATGTAATAATAAAATACCCCCCTCCCTACCTCATAAACTGATAAACATAAGGGAAATACTTTTACTTAATGCTGACAATATTTTGTTAATGGTTTCCATACATCCTGAAATTTCTTAAAATATCCCTTTTGTAACGCAGTAAATCTTTCCATTTTATAGATATGGCATAAAGAATTCCACCAAAAGTTATAATTTAATCTTCTCCAGTCTTTCCAATTATATGTGATTTGTTGAATGGCAACCCCTGTCATTATTAGTAATAATTTATTGTTATTCGCAGAAATCTGACTTTTTGCTCTCATTTCCATACCAAATATCACAGTATCATCCCTTATGTTTTTTCTCAGTAGAAATTGAAGCAGAGAATTTAGCGTGTCTCTTACGGCCTTATCCTCCTTGAATGTGCCTTTTAATGCCTCAATCATCTAATGGTCCAGTGTTTTCTTTACAGACTTCTTGTTTCAAACGTGCTTGAGAAATATTTTATTTTCAATGCTTTGCCTCTGCGCAATCGTGTTTTTCAAATTATCTTTTTTTGTTGGCTTTGCCAGTGCTTTGCAGTTAAGTTGCCAGTGCTTACGTTCCGATCGATAAGGATTACACCAGGCAGATTTTAGATGACATTAATCAAGGTATAAGGGCAACTTAAGCTGAGTAAAAGATGCAAGCGACGAGGTTTCATCAACTGTTGCTTAAAACTGCTATTGGTTTTGTGATTAGGTGGGTACCTTTAAAGCAGGCAACCCTAAATAAAGCAAGCTGCAAGGAATCGGGATTCTGCCCACGAGCAATTCATAAAAGACAGCAAGAAACTGGGATGACGTGAAAGAAAGGTGTCAGGTCAAAAGCGCGCCGGGACAAAGGCGCAAGCAGACAATTGAGCGCAGCGCGGAGGCGCACGCTGAAGAAAATTACTGTTTTTAGGGCTCCGACGGGGGGCGTGGGGGGGGGAAACCCCCCCACTTTACTTATTTTACTGAAAACTTCACTTTTTCCCTGTTTTTAGGGAAAAAGTTAAGTTTACAGTAAAATGTGGGGGGTTACAACCCCCCAAACCCCCCACAATGCCGGCGCGATTTGTATTAAGTACACTGGGGGGGCTCCCCAACAAAACCCCCCGTCGGAGCCCCTAAAAACAGTAATTTTCTTCACCGGGCGCCTCCGTCTTGCGCTCAGTTGTCGGCGCGCGCCTTTTGTCTTCCGCGTTGTTGTCTATGAACCGGAAAGAAATAGGGAAGCACACAGTTCTTTTCTAAAAAAAAAAAAACTGCCTGAAAATGATTTAGAGCTAAGCGTAATAGAAGTGCGAGAGAGAAACCGTGTGAAAACATGGTCAAACGCACAATATAGCGTTATTTAGAGACAAGTAATCTTTTTCTTATTGGGTAAGTTAGGTTGTCAGTTCAAGCTTGAATCTCCAGAGACCACAAAGTTTAGGCAACTAGAGTGGCCCTTGGGGTGTACCGAGGAGCAGATGTCATTCTGAGAGCTAGGATAGGGGAAAGTCTAGTGAACAACATCAGAGGAACACAGGAGAGGGCAACCAGAAGATAAGAACATAAGAATAGCCTTACTGGGTCAGACCAGTGGTTCTCACGTTGGCCAATCCAGGTCACTAGTATCTGGCCAGAACCCAAGGAGTAGCAACATTCCAGCATCTCAAAGAATAGCAAGATTCCGGAACCCCAATGAGAGCAACATTCCAGAGCTGAGATTGTGATGTCATAATGCCTCATTCCAACCTCATCAGTGATGTTACAATGGCTTAATTGTCCTATACTTGGCTCACATAAGAGCATAAGAACAGCCGTACTGGGTCAGACCAATGGTCCATCAAGCCCAGTAGCCCATTCTCACGGTGGCCAATCCAGGTCACTAGTACCTGGCCAAAACTCAAAGAGTAGCAACATTCCATGCTACTGATCTAGGGCAAGCAGAGGCTTCCCACATGTCTTAATAATAGACTATGGACTTTTCCTCCAGAAATTTGTCCAAACCTTTCTTAAAACCAGCAATGCTATCAGCTTTAACCCCAACCTCTGGCAATGCATTCCAGAGCTTAACTATTCCCTGAGTGAAAAAATATTTCTTCCTATTGGTTTAGAAAGTATTTCCCTGCAGTTTCATCAAGTGTCCCCTAGTCTTTGTAATTTTTGACGGAGTGAAAAACTGAACCACTTGTACCCGTTCTACTCCACTCAGGATTTTGTAGACTTCAATCATATTTCCCCTCAGCCGTCTCTTTTCCAAGCTGAAGAGCCTTAACCGTTTTAGTCTTTCCTCATACGAGAGGAGTTCCATCCCCTTTACCATCTTAGTCGCTCTTCTTTGAACCTTTTCTAGCACCACTATATCTTTCTTGAGATAAGGAGACCAGAATTGAACACAATACTCCAAATGAGGTCGCACCATGGAGCGATACAGGGGCATTATGACATTCTTAGTCCTGTTAACCATCCTTTTTTTTAAAATAATTCCCAGCATCAGTTATAAAGGAGTCTCCCCATAAATCACCTGGTGAACAATTATCAAAATCTTGTATTCATTTCTCTATTGAATTGGTAACCAATGCAAACTCTTCAATACTGGCATAATATGATCATTCATACTTTGGCGGAAAGGCAGAAGAGGGGAGATATGATACAGTTTAAATACCTACGTGGCATAAATATGCATGAGGCAAGTCTTTCTGTTGAAAGGAAATGCTGGAGTGAGAGGGCATAGGATGAACATAAGAGGTGGTAGGCTCAGGAATAATCTAAGAAAATACTTTTTTACAGAAAGGGTGGTAGATGCATGGAACAGTCTCCGGGTAGAGGTGGTGGAGAGAGAGAAACATGGAACAGGCACGTGGGATCTCTTAGGGAGAGGGGGGATAGTGGATGCTACTCTTCCATCCATCAGCGGCGTGCCTTTGGCTTGATTTTCTAGCCCTGGCTCCCCTCTGAAATCATTTCCGGGTCACATGACAGAGGGAAAGCCAACACCGGAGCAAGCAGCAGGCTCGAAAAGTTGTTCACACTGGCGAAGATTTAACCTTTTCCTATCGTAATAAATTTTACGTTTCGCTGGTCCCAATCGTAATTATTTTAGCAAAGTTTTGTATTATTCACCGTTATCATTTATGGCTATTGTAAACATAATGTAAATAAGTCATAAGTCTGTAAATTCAAATATTTTGTGTTCCTGGCTCTTTATTAGTCCATGCAGACTGTTTATCCACTGTCTATGTCATTTTTGGAATGTCCCGTCATCCGGGACACACGATAGGGACCACTGGGCGCGATGGACCTCTGGTCTGACCCAGTGGAGGCAACTTCTTATGTTCTTATGTTAAAGAGGTATTGGGGGGGGAGGGAGGAAGGGAGGGCATGAATGTGATGGGGAAGTGGCGTGGGATACCTCCTACCCTCACTACGCCACTGGATAGCGCTTTCTATAATGCCACGCTTAAGTTTTTGGAATGCTCCTGATATACCCAAGGCCCTGCCCCCTTTTGAATTACACACTGGTAGAGTTAGGCACCATGCCTTATTAAATAGCGGGCAGCCAGATTCACATGCAAATTTTAATGAGTGCCAATTGACATCAATAATTAGTTGTCAGTGCCCTGTTGTTGATAATTAAGGGCTCATTACTCGATTAAGTGGCATGCACCTCCTGGGCGTGCGTCCATAGGTGATCATGGAATTCTGGGTGCCATAAATAGAATCTGGAGGATTACATATTCTACTGGCAGTGACCCCGCCTACCATCCTCTCTCCTTGTAAAGTCCCTTTTCCTCCTCCTCCGACACCAACGTCACCAGGCCCCCACCCCCATCCCAAGCTAGCAGAATTTTCCTGCCATCATCCGCACTCCCCCTCTGAACTATATTTTGGGTGTAAAGTTGGTGATCAAGACAAAAGCTGAGCTCCAGACAAAAAAAATGGGGATAAATTTCCATAAACAAAAAAAACAGGGAAAGGAGCAGAGATGACATTTAATCGGTAGTTTGTTTGCCTTGGTCAACACAATCAATATTTGTGAAATGTCTACAGATACAATCAGCAATGAAAAGGGGATCTGGCATGGGCTGTGTTTCGGCATATCTACTGCATCAGGAGTCCACAATTCATTATAAAAATAATTTCACAATAAATAATGCAGCATGAAATGGTCTAAATGAGATTAATATTTAAACAGCAAGAATCTTAGCATTCAGCCACAGCTCAGCCGTGCAAAATTATATGTGAAGCTGGGCTCCACCATATTTACGAACGCATTATGTACAGTTGATATAAGGGAACATAAGAACATAAAAATTACCATATTGGGTCAGACTGAAGGCCCATGAAGCCCAGCTTCCTGATTCCAATAGTGGCCCAACCAGGTCCCAAGTACCTAGCTGTATCCCAAGTAGTAAAGCAGATTTTATGCTGCTTATTCTAGGAATAAGTAGTGGATTTCCCCAGGCCACCTCCATAATGACCTATGGACTTCTCTTTTAGGAAATTATCCAACCATTTTTTAAACCCTGCTAAGCTAACTGATTTTACCACATTCTCTGGCAACAAATTCCAGAGTTTAATTATACGTTGTATGAAGAAATATTTTCTCCAGTCTGTTTTAAATCTACGACTTAGTAGCTTCATCACATGCCCCCTAATCCTAGTATTTTTGGAAAGAGTAAACAAGTGATTCACATCTACCCTTTCCATTCCACTATTTTATAGACCTCTATCGTATCCATAGATGCCACCTCGGTTGGTGCTGTGGGTGCACAGGCATCCCCAATATATTTGGGACTTCACATGACCAGAGCCAGCGTGCATTCCGGGCATCTCTTTCCCTTCTGTCCATCTCACCCCCCCCCCCCCCAAATCAAAATCACCAGCATGTATAAAAAATTGCAAAAAAACTGCTTTTCCCAGTAGTTGTCCCAAAGAATAAAAAACCCCAAAACAAAACCAAAACATTAAGCAGCAGTGATTGGAAGACCCTGAGGCACCCCACATTGAATAAACTAGTTGTCTGAAAGAATATAATTCATTTTGACCTTACAAGTCCTATTATAGGAATCTTTTAACCCAACACTTTACATTTCCTCTAATCCCTAGGCCTTTGATCAAAGGTTCATGGCCAACCATGATATTAGCTGTCCCAATGATACATTGTCAAGAAGGAATGGCTACTCCACCAAACATAGCAGCATAGTAAATGATGGCAGATAAAGACCTGAAAGTAGAGAATGACACGGTGGCAAAATTCATCACCGTTCCCGTCCCCGCGGATAACCATCTTCATGTCATTCTTTAAGGAGAGAGGGAAGAATCAGAGTATGAATGGCCACAACTACTGACCCGCAAGCTTTGCTTTGAAGAATGCTGGTGTAGAAGGACTGAGGTTGAAACAGACACTACAGAATGACAGTCTCTGGTATCCAGAGCAGATATTGTGATGTCATAATGCCTCATTCCACCAGTGCCTAAGAGCCAATCACATCAGTGATGTCACAATGGCTTCATTATCCTTGGCTCCCATAAGAATCAGAGTATGAATGGCCACAACCACTTACCCGTGAGCTTTGCTTTGAAGAATGCTGGTGTAGAAGGATTGAGGTTGAAACAGACACTAAAGAATGACAGTCTCTGGTATCCAGAGCAGATATTGTGATGTCATAATGCCTCATTCCACCAGTGCCTAAGAGCCAATCACATCAGTGATGTCACAATGGCTTCATTATCCTTGGCTCCCATAAGAATCAGAGTATGAATGGCCACAACCACTGACCCGCAAGCTTTGCTTTGAAGAATGCTGGTGTAGAAGGACTGAGGTTGAAATAGACACTAGAAAATGACATGGGATTATTTCCCGCGGTTATCCGCGGGGACGGGAACGGTGATGAATTTTGTCAGCTTGTCATTCTCTACCTGAAAGGGCCGTCCAGTCTGCCCATTAGTTATACACTTTATAAATTCATGATTAAATTAACTTGTCTTTTTTCTTTGATATTTCTGGGCCATAGACCGTAAAGTCTACCTGCTACTTTCCTAGGTTCCAACTGCGGGAGTTGCCGACCAAGCTTACTCCAGCCTATCCAACCATGCCGTTATTTGCAGGATACATACCATAAAGTCTGGTTGTCATGTTTCAAGTTAGTGGAGTTCCACTGATGCTTTTCCCCATCGTATACCAAATCACTTTATATGGGACACAAACTGTGCAAGTCTGCCCAGTACTGGCCTTAGTTCTAATTCTAATTAGAGACCGTCTGTGTTTATCCCAAGCCTTTTTGAATCCTTCTCCCTCTCTCTCTCTTTCTCCCTCTCTCTCTCTCTTTCTCCCTCTCTCTCTCTCTTTCTCCCTCTCCCTCTCTCTCTCTTTCTCCCTCTCTCTCTCTTTCTCCCTCTCTCTCTCTTTCTCCCTCTCTCTCTCTTTCTCCCTCTCTCTCTCTCTTTCTCCCTCTCTCTCTCTCTCTTTCTCCCTCTCTCTCTCTCTCTTTCTCCCTCTCTCTCTCTTTCTCCCTCTCCCTCTCTCTCTCTTTCTCCCTCTCCCTCTCTCTTTCTCCCTCTCTCTCTCTCTCTCTCTATTTCTCCCTCTCTCTCTCTTTCTCCCTCTCTCTCTCTCTCTTTCTCCCTCTCCCTCTCTCTCTCTTTCTCCCTCTCTCTTTCTCTCTCCTTCTCCCTCTCCACCACTTCTCTCGGAAGGACATTCCAGGCATCTACCACCCTCTCCGTGAAAAATAATTTCCTAACATTGCTCCTGAGTCTTCCTCCCTGTAACCTCAAATTATGCCCTCTAGTTTTACCATTTTCTCTTCTCTGGAAAAGATTTGGTTCTATATTAATTCCTTTCAAGTATTTAAACCTCTGTATCATATCTCCATTATCCTTCTTCACTCAGAGGGTGGTGGACACCTGGAACGCGCTTCCCAGAGAGGTAATAAGACAGAGTACAATTCCGGGGTTCAAAAAGGGACTGGATGACTTCCTGGAAGCAAAGGGGATAACAGGGTACAGATAGAGGTTTACCGTACATTGAGCGAATAGGGTATGGATATTTTAGGTTAGGTAGGGAACACTTTCAGGTCGTGGACCTGGGGGGCCGCCGCGGGAGCGGACTGCCGGGCACGATGGACCCCTGGTCTGACCCGGCAGAGGCAACACTTATGTTCTTATGTTCTTATGTCCTCTAGAGTATACATATTTAGGTCTTCCAGTCTCCTCTCATACTTTTTTGGACCAAACCCCTTACCATTTTTGTTGCCTTCCTTTGGACCGCTTCAAGTCTTTTTATATCCTTTGCCAGATAAGGCTTCCAAAATTGAACACATTATTCCAAATGTGGCCTCACCAAAGACCCATACAGGGGCATCAACACCTTCCTTCTTCTGCTGGTCACTTGGCCAGAAGCTTGGGACTTGACCAGAAGATCATAGAACATATGTCATTTATAGACCCAATGAATACCTTCATTTCAAGGAAGGCATTTTTATTGGTCCTTAGATCAAGAAAATGATGTATATCCCACCCTGTTTAAAATCCTTGCTTTTTATGCCAGGGCCTGTAGATGTAAGATTGATATGTACAAGGAACAGACTTTAAGATTTATAGACCATCTGTAGTGAAATGCACTGCTTTATGAAATCTGTTCTGATGTTATTATGCCAAGGATTTTTAGTATGACTAAAGGCTTGACTTTTTTTTTTTTGCCTTTCTTTTAGTTAAGTTTTTACTTGAAAAGCCTAAATTGGAGTAAGAGCTTTGTTTTAAATTAATTGACTTTTTTATGAGGCAGAATAATGTAGGGCTACCAGAAGTGTTGGATATAGGATCTACACAAACAGAGTGAGCTCTAATTATTATTATTATCAATGATTATAATGTTTATTTATAACACTCTTTACCATTGGTAGATGTCCAAAGAACAGGACAAAACAAAATTATGGAAGTTGTGAAAACAGTATATTAAACTATCCACACAAGAACATCAAAATCAATTAGAGATAACGTTAAAAGCCAAGCCAGCCTCAAAGCCCAAGCTTGTCAACTGCTTCCCTAACTGCATATATACTCAAACTGCACTATATCCTATCTGTATAGCATCCCAAATTGTATATCCACTAGAATAGCCCAATCCTTGCTGTATCCCATTCCCTAAACTATACTACACCATTCTTCTTGTAACTCCTCTGGAAAAGTCCAGAAGTCTCTTTGTAATCATCCTGGAAATGTCCAGATGTCTCTTTTGTAATCTGCCCAGAACTGCAAGGTTGAGGTGGAATAGAAATCAGTAATGTAATGCATATGTAATAATTATCATGTATAAAATAAGTTACAAATAGCATAGGACATAAAGTAATACTAATCCCCTTTTTACAAAACCGCACAAGCGTTTTTTAGCGCTGGCCGGGGCGTTGAATGCTCTGCACTGCTCTGACGCTCATAGGCTTCCTATGAGCGTTGGAACTGCGCAGAGCATTCAGTGTGCCGGCCGGCGCTAAAAACTGCTCTCACAATTTTGTAATAGAGGGTGTAAATTAGGCTTATCGTTCATCAATAGAATGATGTACAAAGTTTTGCAACCTCGGCCAACTAGCCAAGTCTTTAGAGATCCCTTAAATTTTTTTTTTTTTTTTTAAATCACCTTTGTCTTTGGGGAGGGAATTTCGCAATAAAGGGGCAGAACAGGAGAAAAAGTTCATGATTTTACAAGCGTTGTGGCTCTTTTGGCAGGAACCCTTAGGAGAGCCTCATTGGCTGAAAGTAAGCTATGCTCTGTCTAGGGCAGGGGTAGGCAATCCCGGTCCTCGAGAGCCGGAGCCAGGTCAGGTTTTCAGGATATCCACAATAAATATGCTTGAGATAGAGGCAGTGCATGCAAATTGCAAATCTATCTCATACATATTCATTGTGGATATCCTGAAAACCTGACCTGGCTCTGGCTCTCGAGGACCGGAATTGCCTACCCCTGGTCTAGGACATACCATAAGATACAAATAAGAGCAGCGTTGACAGGCAAAAATATTTTATAGTGCTTTAGAGGATCATCAGACAGCATGTAACTCGCTGTGGTCCAAATCCTCATGGATCCTGTTTAAGCGACTTCTGTTCTTTCTAATCTTTTTCTTATTTTCCATTTAGTTTCATTCATATTAATTATTTCATGGCTTTCATTATATATATATATATGAAATATTTTTGCCTGTCAACACTACTCTTGTTTGTATCTTATTTACTGAGAATATATACATTCTTGATTGCTTGGTGACACGATAGGACATACCCAGCCACAATTTCTTGTAGATAGATCGGTGCTTGTAGAACTGTAAGAGTGAAAGTTATGAGGAGGGGGGGGGCTGAAATGTTCTCAGCCCAACCAACAAAGTTGGGGCGCTCTCCACTGAGGGCTATACACTTAGCCCAGCCATTTTCCCTTTTTTTTTCTGTTCTGTATTTTTCCGACGGAACGAAAAAAAAGCGGAAAATCACTAGACTTAAGGGCTCCTTTTACTAAGGTACGCTAGTGTTTTTAGCGCATGCAGCATTTTAGCACGCGTCAAACCCGCGCTACGCTTCTAGAACTAATGCCAGCTCAATGCTGGCGTTAAGGTCCAGCGCGCGGGGCAATTTAGCGTGCGCTATTCCGCGCGTTAAGGCCCTAATGCACCTTTGTAAAAGGAGCCCTAAGAGGGGCATAATCAAAACTTTAAAACGTCCAAAATCCTGCCTAAGTTGGCACTTGGATGTTCTAATAGCTGCTGTTCGTCCAGAGCTCAAAGGGGCATATAGGGAAGTATGTTATGAGCAGGAATCGGACGGGCTTCCACCTGGATATCCTGAAGCAATAATCAAAGCTTTTCCAGGACATCCTAGGCGGAACTTACACGCCAGGACTTAGACCAAAGTAAAACAGGTCTAAGTGCCCCAAAGGTCACAAAACTGATGAGATGACCTCTAGAAGGTTTAAGGCATGACCCCCCCCTTACATACCCCATGGTCATGACCCCCCTCCCACCACCCAGAGATGGGGGAAAAAGTAGCACATGGAGGACTTGCCCTCAGCTGATCGCGGCAGAGCAATCCCCGTCAGCTGAGCCATTTTCGGGGATTCCTGCTGGCTCAGCTGGTGGGGATTCCCCCTGCCAGGATCAGCTGAGCTGCGGAGCCCTACATTCCTCCCCCCGCATCCCCGGACCCCCCCTACCACATCCCCGGATCCCTCCATACCTGCTGATGACAGATCGGCAGGAGGGAAGCCCACTCCCACCTCACGTGCTGCGAATGACAGGCCTTCCCCCTCCCAGTGCATCTTGGGATGAAGTGGGAGGAGCCTAAGACCCTGAGTTGCTCAGATGGGATAATATCCCAGGATGCAGAAGGAGGAGCCTAAGACCCTGATACAGAGAGATATCCCGGGAAACAAAGGGAGGAGCCTAAGACCTGAGATACAGATGGAGGAGCCTAAGATGCCGATTGGCTGAGATGCCTAAGGCGCCTCTACTTGGGAGAGGCTTTAGGCATATGAGCCAATCAGGGTCTGAGACTCTGAGGCCCCTCTCCATGTATCACGTGATGCACCGAGGAGGGGAAGGCCTGCTGTTTTGGATCAGCGGGCCTCAGAGCTGGAGAGACCGAGTCTCCCTCACAAAGATACTGGGGTGGGTGGGGGGGAGCATCCGGTGGCAGGAGGAGTGGACATCCTCCTGCCTTTTTAGGGGGGTGGATGGGGAGAGGGTAGGGGATGGTTCAAGTGGTGGTGCCTTGCCCAGATGGGACCTCTATTGGCAGGAGGGAGTAGGTATCTCTCTTGCTAATTTTGTCTCACATGGTAAGGGGTGTCAGCAAGGCAGGAGGGAGTGGGCATTCCTCCTGCTGATTTTTGCTTACATGGGGGGTTGGGGTTGGCATGTCAGGAGGGAGTGGGCATCCCTCCTGCCAATTTTCACAGGCATGGAGGAGGGGGGTCGGTCCCCGGTGCTGGTTCATTGGGGAGGCATCGGGGAGGGATGTCATCGGCAGAGGAGGGGGGCTTTTTTCTTATGGGGCAGATATTGTGCATGTGTAACACACACACACAGCATCTGTGCCCTTAAAAAAAAAAAAAAAGAAAAAAGATTTCCTGCCCCGAACAGCTAAGTAGCAGGAGGCTGCTTTGGGGCTTTCCCTGCCTCTCAGCTGTTCGGGCTTCCCTTACCGGCTCTGCGCATGTGTGAGTGTCGTGTTCACAGCGATCATTCGGACGGGAGAGACGGGGATTACGACGAACCTCTGCATTAATCATTTGCATGCAAAATATTTAGTGCTTCAATAGATCGTTTAGAATCGGCCAAAAATCGGATCAGAACAGATCCATGTGGTCCTACCGATCCTGTTTAGTGCTTGATAGGCAAAAATTTTTTGTTCAGTTGTAAATTTTAGTGTTCAGTATGTCACACACGTGAATACCTGCTTTAAAGTAATGTTCCTACCAAAGAACCCATAAGAACATAAGAATAGCCTTACTGGGTCAGACCAATGGTCCATCAGGCCCAGTAGCCCGTTCTCACGGTGGCCAATCCAGGTCCCTAGTACCAGGCCAAACCCACAAGTGATTTCATCCACCCTTACATGTACATTCATTTTTCTTGTATTCAGAATAACTTAACTGTATCAAACAATTGTTCTTTAGCCTTCATATGGAACAGTGGTCTCAAACCCGCAGCCCGCCAGGTACTATTTGAGGCCCTTGGTATGTTTATCATAATCACAAAAGTAAAATAAAACAGTTTCTTGGTCATATGTCTCTTTAGCCATAAATTACAATATTATTATTAAGACTTAACCAAAAGGTAAGATTTACAAACTATAAAGAGTTTTACCTCATGCAAAATTGTCATTTCTTTAATAAGACATTAATTATTCTTTTCTGAGGCCCTCCAAGTACCTACAAATCCAAAACACCATTGGCCTATAGGAAGAGGAGATGCAAATGTTAAGAGCCTTAGCCAATAGGGAGAGGAGGAGATAGTGGATGCTGTGGATGCCATCGTGTTACTATGTTTCTATAACCATAAAGTTCTATGACATCACAATGCAGGTGTAAAGAGCCTTAGCCAATAGGGAGAGGAAGAGATAGTGGATGCTGTGGATGGCCATCGTGTTACTATGTTTCTATAACCATAAAGTTCTATGACATCACAATGCAGGTGTAAAGAGCCTTAGCCAATAGGGAGAGGAAGAGATAGTGGATGCTGTGGATGGCCATCGTGTTACTATGTTTCTATAACCATAAAGTTCTATGACATCACAATGCAGGTGTAAAGAGCCTTAGCCAATAGGGAGAGGAAGAGATAGTGGATGCTGTGGATGGCCATCGTGTTACTATGTTTCTATAACCATAAAGTTCTACGACATCACAATGCAGGTGTAAAGAGCCTTAGCCTATAGCAGTGGTCTCAAACTCACAGCCTGCCAGGTACTATTTTGAGGCCCTCGGTATATTTATCATAATCCCAAAAGTAAAATAAAACAGTTTCTTCATCATATGTCTCTTTAGCTATAAATGACAATATTATTATTAAGACTTAGCCAAAAGGAAAGATTTATAAATACAAAGAGTTTTACCTCAGGCAAAATTGTCATTTCTTGAATAAGACATTAACTATTTTTTTTCTGAGGCCCTCCAAGTACTGACAAATCCAAAATGTGGCCCTGGAAAGGGTTTGAGTCCACTGATATAGAAGTACTGCAGATCTACTAAAAATTATGAGCTTCTCAAATAGAGAAAGTATACTAGACTGATAATTTATGTGATGCAATTACTGAAGCTAGCAAGAAAACAAACCCCACCCCCCAATAATGATTCTTCTCATAAGGCTGAGATTGGTTTTGACTCTTTGACCTTGTGGTTATAAAGTAATTTCTTCACCAAGGAGACAAATGTGTCTAGTTGAAATCCAATCTCTTCAATCACTTCCAGACCACTCTAAGACAAATAGCTATACTTATCCCCATTTTATGAATAAAAATGGATAAAATCATCCATAAATAAATAAATAAATAGACTAAAAACATCATTAAATAAATATGCATGTATATAAAACTTTAAAATATGCTGTCCAGTGCCAGACAAGAATATCTTATTGTAAAGAGATATCTACTCAAATATAAACATAAATAATTTTACTTGTATAAAACAGTAAACCAATGACAGAATACAATCAAAATAACAACTCAAACCTTCCATGAGAGCATAAATAAAAACTGGAATGTTCTAAGGGGAATTTTACTTGATACACTGCCTTTCTGCACTTACAAGCAAAGTGGTTTACTAAACTAAACTAAACCTTAAGTTTATATACCGCATCATCTCCATGGGAGTGGAGCTCGACACGGTTTACAAAGCTAAAAACATAGGAAGAGAGAGGGGAAAGATTTACAAGGGGATATATAAAGAGGGGATGAAACAGAGGAAGAGATGTTATATGTTAGAGAAAAGCCAGGTTTTCAGTTGTTTTCGGAATAGTTGGAGGGAGCCCAGGTTCCGCAGCGGGATAGTGAGATCGTTCCAAAGGCCCGTGATTTTGGAGAGGAGGGATCTTCCCAGTTTTCCTGCGTGAAGGATGCCGTGTAGAGAGGGGAAGTTACAGGGCCTCGAAAGAGTCCTGTAACTTTACACGTTTACACGTCTCCCTCCGTATTCGCTGTGATAGGGGATTAACAGACCCGCGAAGAACTTTTTCATTTGTTATTGGCTGTTTTCTGTTAAAAACCACCGTGAATATAGTGAAACCGCGAATAACATGGTGGGAGGCCTGGCCTGTTCCTGAAGGAGAGGTGAAGAAAGTGACGGGAATCGACAATTTTCTCTGTAAACGCTTGGAATCGGTGATTTCTCTATGCATGCTGATGTAATTTGGGGGGAGGGGCCAGCAAGCTAAAAACCGCGAATAATCGAAACCGAGATTGCTGAAACCGCGAATACGGAGGGAGAAGTGTACTTCTTATATACAGAGTCACAAGGAGCTCAGGCTTCTGCACTAACCAGTGGGCTACTTCTCAACTCCTATAGAAAGGCTGAATACTATGGGGTCCTTTTAGCGCGTGCTAAATGCTAAGGAGCCCGTAGAATATAATGGATGCTTTAAGATTTAGCACGCGCTAAATCGTTTAGCGTGCCTTAATGAAAGGACCCCCTATATAGCTTAGTTCAAATGCACATGTTCCATAATATTAAGCTCAAATATACGAGGGTCAATTTAAAAGTTTCTGGCCTAATCAAAAAAAATATTTTTTTTGGGAGGGGGAACGAAATTTATTTTCAACATAGTCTCCTTTTAACTCAATATATTTGCTCCAGTGTTTTTCCAGACCTTTCGTGACTTAAGTAAAAAGTAGGAAACGCCTAAACTGGAAAAATATGTATTTACAGCATCTATGATCGTAGAATCTGAAGAAAATTTTCTTCCCAGACAGTCTTTTATTCAGGTTCGAAAACAGAAAGAAGTCACATGGATCCGAATCCGGAGAGTGTGGTAGATAGGGAATTAATTTGAACCACAATTCATTCATTTGGCCATCGCAACCGTTGATGTGTGAGCTGGTGTGTTGTCCTGGAGGAAGACAATGTTCTTCTTGGCCAAATGAGGATGTGTCGACTGGATTTCAGCACTTAGATGTTGTAATAAGCCAGCATAGTATTCGCTATTAATGTGTTTTCCCTTTTCCAGATAGACAATAAAATGATCCTGTGGAAATCCCAAAAGACAGTTACCATCACCTTTCCAGCTGACGGAGCCATTTTCGCTTTCTTCAGAGTTGGCTCATCTGTTGCTGTCCATTGTTTGGTTTGCTATTTTGTCTCAGGCGTACGAGATGAACCAAAGTCTCACACACAGTCACAAAACACCACAAAAATATTGTTCTCATTACGTTTAAAATATTCAAGACATGTTTTCAAAATGTCCAGTCAAACTCGTTTTTGGTCGAAAGTTGGCAAACGCAGCACCTATCATGCACTCAACTTCCTCGTGCCTAAATATTCATGTAGGATTGATTGCGTGTACACATCCTAATGAAATGCCAGCAGCCTCTGCTATCTCATTTAGGGACAATCATCCGTACAATTTGGTGAACTTCATCAACCATTTCATCAGTTGTTTCTGGTTTTGGACATCCAGAGTGTTCTTCGTCAAGAGTGCTTGTCCGGCCACGTTTAAACTCTACAGCCCACGCTTTCATACACTTCATCTTAACTCAGATTTAATTTCGGTCGGTGATTTTCTCTTCAAATGAAGGAATTTTATTGCTGCACGATACTCAGTTTTGTCCATTTAAAAAAAAAAAAAAAGTGAAGCAGTTGTTCACTTTAAAAGGCTGACACGACATAACTAGACATCAGACTGGCTTAAAAATCCAGCCGTAGATGTTCGTAAATTTCATCTGTTGGACAGCTATAGAATTGTGATGCTAATCTTGCTCTTTCTTGTTCAGGCCGGAAACTTTTCAAATGACCCTCACAAACTGTTGAACAAAGAACTGTTATGATAACTATCATACTTCTTACAAACCAACTAAAATAGTAACCCAGCATATTTCTCTCTCGGTCTCAAGAAAACAGAAATATCCACATCTTGAGTCAAGCCATTTGGGACTGTGGTATTGAAAGATAAATAAACTTTGATGTTCTATGAATTGTTTATTAAACTGATATTTGGTTGTACCTATATATAACAGGTTACATGGGCATATAGCCAGATATAAACACAAAGCAGCAATGTTGAGCCAGCAGTGTTTATTTAAAATCCTTTAATTAAAAAAACAAAACAAAAAAAACCAACCACCGTATAACAAGTGGAGATACTGAATCCAAAACACTTTTCATTCTAGTCCATCAGCCCCACATGTTTTGGCACTCAGGCCTGGATTCTGTAAACGGTGCCTAAATCATCCAATGCCTAGAAAAATGGCACCGGCCTCATGCCAATCATGCTTAGCGCCATTTATGGAATCATGCTTAGTGGAGCCTATGTAAAAACTTAGGGCCTCTTCCATCAAAGTGTGCTATCAGTTTTTAAACTAAACTAAACTAAACCTTAAGTTTGTATACCGCATCATCTCCACAGAAGTAGAGCTCGACACGGTTTGCAGGAGTTGGTATAGAAAGGAACTACAATGATCCGCGTGTGCAGATCGCCGGACTCGATGGACCATGGGTCTGATCCGGAGATGGCAGTTCTTATGTTCTTATGAAAAGTAGAAGGACTTAGAGAGAGAAGTTTAGAGGGACTTCGTATATCGATGAGGGAGGGGGGTCATTGCATTTTAGAGAAAAGCCAAGTTTTCAAATGTTTTCGGAAGAGTTGGAGGGAGGTCAGGCTTCGAAGCGGGGTAGTAAAGCTGTTCCAGAGTTCGGTGATCCTGAAGAAGAGGGAAATCCCTAATTTTCTTGCATGGGATATGCCTTTTAATGAGGGGAAGGATAGTTTGAATTTTTGAGTGGGATCTGGTGGTGTTGGGATTAGAGGAGTTCCAGGATAATGGAAAAAGGGGAGGCTGAATGGCCCGCTCTGCTCCCGACGATAGGAACTCTATGAGCGTTGGGAGCAGTGCGGGCCATTCACTGTGGCTCTCTGCACTAAAAACTGCTAGCGCAGTTTGATAGAAGAGGCCCTTAGGTGTCGGAAATGTAGGCAAGGGCTTTAGAGGCCTATCGGCCTCTTTTACAAAGCAGCGCTAGTGGCTGCCGCGCGGCAACAGCCCCGAAGCCCTTTAAATCTCTATGGGCTTTGGGGCCGTTAGTGCGGCTTTGTAAAAGAGGCCATATATTTCAGGTGCCTAAGTTTTGGGAGAACCGCGCTTAGCAACGCCTAAGTCCTACTCCACCCATAAAAATGCCCACTTAGGCAGGTAGGTGCCTGTCGTCCAATTAAGGCCCCCTTTTTTTCAAGCCGCGTTAGGGTTTTCTATTGCCGGCCACTGCGGTAAAAGCGTCGGAGCTTTTGCTGCAGTGGCTGGCGATTTTTTTTTAAAAAGCCCTAACGCGGCTTGATAAAGGGAGGCCTACATTTTTTTTTTCATTATTGAGTCTATTAAGGGGATTTTGCCAGTTAATCCCCCTCCTTTACAAAGCCACGATAGCATTTTTTAGTGCCGGTCGCGGTGGTAACAGCTCCAACGCTCTTAGGAATTCTATGAGCATTGGAACTGTTACCACGGCAGCCGGCGTGGCTTTGTAAAGGAGGGGGTAGGTTAGGTGCCCTTTAGAGAATCTGGCCCTCAGTGCCTACTTCAGGAGCAAAATTTAAAAGTGTAATTTGGACATATAATCCACCTAGGTGATTGCCTAAAACATTTATAAGGTTGCACTTGTAGGGGTCTCCAGCCCCCTGATATAGAACTTAAAGCAAGTTCCCAGAGGGTCAAAAAAGTTAAAAAGAGAACAACCTACCTTATGGATGAAACTGGACATCCCAATTTCGGTACTTAGGTATACAAATTTTTGAACTTAATTATTTACCACTGCTCCACCAATTGCAATCCAAGGGTTTGGTAACCCAGGCAACCCAATCTCCAAATCATTTTTTCTCTTGGCTTGGAAGAATCAATATATTTAAGAGCTTTTATCTTTCCTAAAATCCTTTTTCTGTTCACTAACCAGCTCCTATTTATTCTTTGCAAACTTTTTGCTACATTACAATTCTGTACAGTATTGTTTTTCTATATATGGTATAATAAAAGACCATTAATTAAAGCTCCTATATTATTTCTTCCTAAAACATCTGGAGGGCTTAGGTTGCCAAATTTACAATGATATTATTGGTCAGCTTGTTCCACAACAAAAAGGAAAACACACCCTATGTGTAACAATACTGGGTCAGACCAATGGTCCATCAAGCCCAGTAGCCCGTTCTCACAGTGGCCAATCCAGGTCACTAGTACCTGGCCAAAACTGAAGGTGTAGCAATATTCCATGCTACCAATACAGGGCAAGCAGTGGCTTTCCCCGTGTCTTTCTCAATAACATACGCTGGACTTTTCCTCCAGGAACTTGTCTAAACCTTTCTTAAAACCAGCTATGCACATTAGCCTCGAGAACTGTTCATTTATTAAAGACATATAAACCATTAAAACATATATGCAAAAATAATGTAAGCCAATTAGAGAGTCTTTGATCCTTTTTATGCTGGACCCCCAACACGGTCCGTGTTTCGGCTTTATAGAAAAAAGCCTTCCTCAGGGGTATACTTGTAGTATCTAGAATGGAAAGTACAAAAAATATATATATACTTGACAATAAAAATAAAACAAGACGATCACATATACATAAGCATAATGTCAACAAATACTATTATTGGTCAGCTTGTCTTGGAGCACTACATTGCTGGATAAATCCTCTGGCATATTCTCCCTGGGTAAGACTGAAAGAAACATTTGTTCAACCGTACACTCTACTTACTGTATGTCTTTTCTGACACGCATAACTGGTCTCAGGAATTGAAACATCATCCCTTTATTTTGCCAGATCTATGCAGCTGGAAGAAAATTTGCTCTTTGAAGACTATATCTTCTCATTTCACGCCGACTACACCTCTTTTGGCCTCCTCTCCATTTAGGCAACTGTCCTTAGATTCTGACTTAGGCAACTTCCCTCTGATTAATCTACTCCACAATAATCATCTTCGCTCAATGGCTGACATTTTCAGTAAATATCATCTTCGCTGTTCTTTATTCCAGTATTTCCGGATTCACCATCACACCATCAAGGAAACATCATTGACAAGGTAGCTTGGCTCTTACATCACGTTGAGGAAGTTCTTTTAAAACGTATTTCTCTTAAGAATTTCATCTCATGCTTTATTAAAAGTACTTTTCATACTCTGCCACTTCCTCGCTTTCAATATATGCCCTCATGGGAGCCTTTGATGGGAAACTGGATACTTTCTAGACTGAGATTTGAGCTTATTGCTTCAAGTCCTCTTTCTCTCGGTCACATGTGAAAACACAGTTACGCATATTGTATCTTGTATATCTGACTTCCCAACTTCTCCACCGTTGGAATCCTTATACTTCACCCTGTTGTTGGCGGGGTTATAATCTACCTGGAGATATGATTCATATGTGGTGGACTTGTCCACAAATTTAAATTTTGGGGAAAGCTATAGTGAGATATATTTCAATTCTAGTTCAAATAGAACTTCCGCTAGACCCTGTTCTTATTGGGTAAACCACCAGATCAGTTGAGCTCTTTTGAACAACTTGGATTTTATACAACAACTTTTGTTGACTACAAAGCTTTACACGGTGCAAAAATGGAAAGATCCTTTATTACCCTCACAGTGGCTGGATGAGGTCTGACAAATTGCTGGAATGGAAAAATTAATATGGCTTCAAAGACACAAATTATGGAAATACGAATTGTTTGGGGCTCCTCTCTTTCAAAATGTTGCAATGTCTCTAAATTCCTCTTAAATTTTCCCGATTATCTTTACTCCCCTTCATCCCACCTTAAAATATGTAAATATAGATTCCTTTTTCTTTCTCCTCTTTTCTTTGCTATGGTCTCTGGAGTACTGTTGCTGTTCTAACATTTACATGTGACCTTTTTAAGGTCCATTTCTTGGTCTCTGAGCTTGTTGCTCGATTACGGTTATTCACTTGGTATAAGAACATAAGAACTGCCATCTCCGGATCAGACCTTCGGTCCATCAAGTCCGGCGATCCGCACACGCGGAGGCCCTGCCAGGTGTACACCTGGCGTAATTTATAGTCCACCATATCTTTATATGCCTCTCTTAAGGAGATATGCATCTAGTTTGCTCTTGAAGCCTAGGACGGTAGATTCCGCAATAATCTCCTCTGGGAGGGCATTCCAGGCGTCAACCACTCTCTGAGTGAAGCAGAACCTCCTGACATTAGTCCTGAACCTGTCCCCCCTTAGCTTCATTACATGTCCTCTAGTCCGTGTCAAATTGGACAATGTAAATAATCTTCTCTGCTCTATTTTGTCGATTCCTTTCAGTATTTTGAAGGTCTCGATCATATCCCCACGCAGTCTCCTTTTCTCAAGGGAGAACAATCCTAGTGTTATAAGTCTATCCTCGTATTCCAGTTTCTCCATACCCTTCACCAGTTTTGTTGCTCGTCTCTGCACCCTCTCCAGCAGTTTTATATCCTTCTTTAGGTAGGGAGACCAATGTTGGACGCAGTATTCCAAGTGTGGTCTGACCATTGCCCTATAAAGCGGCATTATAACTTTCTCCGATCTACTCGAGATTCCTTTCTTTATCATGCCCAACATTCTATTTGCCTTCTTTGCCGCTGCCGCGCATTGTGCCGATGGCTTCAGGGTCCTATCTATCAGTACACCCAGGTCCTTTTCTTGTTCACTCTTCCCCAGAGTTGCACCTGACATTGTATACTCGTATTCCTTATTCTTATTGCCTAAATGCATTTCTCCACATTGAACTTCATCTGCCATTTCTCCGCCCATGTTTCTAACCGACACAAGTCGCTCTGGAGTTCCTCTCTATCCTCCTGCGATCTGATTGCCCGGCATAGTTTTGTATCGTCTGCAAACTTGATGATCTCACTGGATGTTCCTTCTTCCAGGTCATTGATATAAATATTAAAAAGGATCGGCCCAAGTACCGAACCCTGGGGTACACCACTAGTCACTTTCTCCCAGTCGGAGAACTTCCCATTTATGCCCACTCTCTGCTTTCGGTTTTCCAGCCATTTGCCTATCCATCTTTGTATATCCCCCTCTATGCCATGGCTTTGTAGTTTCCTGAGAAGTCTTTCGTGTGGAACTTTGTCGAACGCTTTCTGGAAGTCCAAGTATATTATGTCCACCGGCTTCCCACTATCAATTTGCTCGTTCACGGTCTCAAAAAATTGGAGTAAATTCATCAAACATGATTTCCCTTTCCTGAATCCATGTTGACTGGGTTTCATCAAGTCGTGTGCGTCCAAGTGCCGGACTATGCTATCCTTGATCAGTGCTTCAACCATCTTGACGGGGACCGACGTAAGACTCACAGGCCTATAGTTGCCCGGTTCCCCTCTCGATCCTTTTTTGAAAATTGGCGTGACGTTCGCTATCCTCCAGTCGTCCGGTATCTGTCCAGTTCTGATTGTCAGGTTTGCAACTTATAATTTACAATTTCACCCATTTTATATGGTCTGTATATTTCTTGCATAGTTTACAAAAACACATTCACAATGGCAGCACAGGAAAGGACTGTCGCTAAGCACGAGTTAGGAACAGACCCCCCCCCCAAACGGGAGGAAAAAGCCTCCCCCCCCCATAACAGTGGCTTAAGGTGTTCAGCCAGGAAACCTCATAGGCACAAAAAAACCTCCCGCGGGTCTCTCAGGAGCCTGTGCGATGCGACAAAACCGTGAGTCAAAAAAGTGATACGAGTGAAATTAACTGTGACTTATCTTAGTGAAGCTCAGTCGGAAGCTTTTTTCCTCCCGTTTGGGGTCTGTTCCTAACTCGTGCTTCTAAACGGTCCTTTCCTGCCCTGCCATTGTGAATGTGTTTTTTGTAAACTATTATTGACTTTTCACCTGCCTGAGTTATTTATACTGTATATTTCTTGCAACCATAATTGTAGTTGTTATTCAAGCTGTGTGTTTGGCATGTGTATTACAATTGATAATTCGGGATGTATTATGCTTTCCTTATACTACAATTAAAATGATTTGATATATAAAAAAAGAGAACAACCAAGCTCAGAATCTACATATGAAAATAATCTTTCTCTGCGATTACAAAAGGAAAACACAGACATTCGGCCAGTTAAAAAAAAAAAAAAAAAAAAGAGAAGAAAGACTGCAGATAAGAAACGAATATCTAGACAAGAAATGAAATTGAAAACTCAAGAATCCAGACTGTGAGCCGACCTGAAAAAAAGAGGACTAGAACGACATATGATAACCATATTTTCAAAGCTGATTTTTTTAAGGGCTCCTTTTACTAAGGTGCGCTAGGGCTTTAACGCACGGAATTGCGCGCGCTAGATCTTAACGCCAGCATTGAGATGGCGGTAGTTCTAGAAGCGTGGCGCGCGGTAATTTCCTGCCTGCGCTAAAAACGCTAGCGCACCTTAGTAAAAGGAGCCCTACATGTTAAAAATCACATTTTGTTTTGTACCTCTGTTGTCTGTTCTTTTATTTTATTGTTCCCTGTGGATTCGTCCTCCTAAGTCCTTTTCCAGGATGTCATTTCTGTTTTCTGCTTCTTCACTGTCCATCTTTTCCCCTGCCATGGATCCATTTCTTTTCTCAGTTTCTCTAATCTTCTTTCATTGCTCTCAGTTTCTACCTAGAATTCATTCTTCCCTCCTTCCCTCTCCCCCACCCACATTCATCAGTCTCCCTCGTTCACCTGATCACTAGCTTTTTTTACTCACATACCTCCCTAGTTCTCCTGCTGTTGTCTGATTTTTTTTTCTTCCCCTGTTCTCCTATTTCCTATCTTTCTAGTCTCCCATTTTCATCCTTTATGGTCATTGTGTTCCCAGCTTATCTGTTTATGCCTCTTGTCCCCTAACATCTTCATTTGTTGCCCTGTCACTTTATGTTTTACCCCCATATTCAGGCTCCCATTTCCATTTTTTCTTTCCCTATTTCCATCCTTTTTCATGTCCCGTGCCCCCTTCATAGCCTTCCCTCTCTTTTTCCTCTTCCCCCTTCATCCTTGGCCCCTGCCTCTTCTCCCCTGCTTTCTTCCCCCCAGCATCCTTCTCCATTACCCATCCCTCTGCCCCTCCATCTTCACCTTTCCCTGCATGTCCTCTTGCTTCTCCCTTCCCCCATTTAGTATCTGTGCTTCTCTTCCTTCTCCCAGCCCCATTTCCCCTAACCCCTTTCTCAGGCCTGGCCTTGGATCCCTTCTCCTATCTCATCCCCAATCTGAATGATTTGAGCCCCTCTTCTCCCTACCCCCAATCCTAGTGTCAGCCCCAGATCATTACTATCCTCAGCTGTGCATCAGCCCTCATCCCCTTCTCGTTGCTCCTAAATCAGAGCCATGTCTAAGCTTCACACCCCCCCCTTTCTCCCGCATGCTGCCTTTTCAGCTCCCAGCACCAGCCCCCTTCTTAACCTCCAGCTGCAACTCCATGCTCTCACTAGTCCTCTGTATCAGCCCCCCCCCTTTTTCCTGGATTAGCCGCCAACTTGAGTCCATACTTTCACATACCCCTCCTCCCCTGCATCAAACCCCTCCCTTTTCCCACCTGTCCTCTGCATCATTCCCCATTACCGGCTCAATCTCTCATCTGCCCCCCTGTATCAAACTCCACCTCCAGTTCCTGTCCAACTTTTCCTTCCTGTCCCCTACATTGGCCCCCCATCTCTCAAATGCTATTTTCTTTATCCCTCCCCCCTCCCCCAGCTCCTTCCTTCCACCTGCTCTGGTTTTCTGCCCCATTTCTAAGCCCTGCCTGCCCCTTTCTAGCTACCCCCCTTTCCCTATGCCCAGTATCAGATTTGTGTAGCATCAACATCTTTCTGCTAGTTGCAGGGTTGGTGCAGCGGGTAAGCAGTGACAGCTTTTGACATCTCCTGAACATTGGCACCCCTTGCCATGTTTATCCTGCTCACCATGTTGCACCAGCCCTGAGATTCGGTATGCTATTTACACTCCCTGATTCAACCCATTCAAAGCAGTAGCAAAGTTCCTGTAATACACCAGGATTGAGCTGTTCGAAATTCAGGACTGGCCTAAACTCTTCCTGCTGGAATTACCGTGTTTCCACTAAAATAAGACAGCGTCTTATCTTAATTTTGGGCCCCAAAAAGGCACTAGGTCTTATTTTCGGGGTATGCATATGATCATCTCTCCCTTCCTCTTCTTCAACCCAATTCTTCCTCTTTCCTTTCTCTCCCCCACATGTGCAGCATCTTTCCTCCCCTCCCTCCCTCCCTTGTGCAGCATAACCCTTGCCCAGCTTCTATCCTTCCCTCCCTCCCTTGTGCAGCAGAACCCTTGAGCACCCCCACCGCGCAGCCGAACCCTGGATGACCCTCCATCCTTCCCTCCCCAGCGACCGCGAGCGAGCCCTACCTTCATCCAGCAGCGTCGGGCCAGCAGCACTCTAAACAGGCTGCTTCGGCCTTGTCAGTCAGGGATTTCACTCTGCTGCGTTACTGATGATGGGCAAGGGTTCTGCTGCATGGGGATGGGAGGAAGGGGAGAAGAGATGCTGCACGTGCGGGGGAGAGAAAGGAAAGAGGAAGAATTAGGGTGAAGGAAAGGAAGAGAGAGATGATCATGTACATATCCTGAAAATAAGACCTAGTGCGTTTTTGGGGCCCAAAATTAATATAAGTCACTGTCTTATTTGGGGGGAAACACAGTACTTGCTGCTCAAACTTACGTGTTTCCTAGCAAGCAATTTTTGAAGCTATTAATGTTAGCTGTGATAGTTTCTATATTGACCACATCAGGTTTAAATTTCAGTCTCCCAGTGCACTTAAAACAGCATTTGTTTCACGAGCAAAGAATGAATTTTTAGTCTTTTATTAACTGTCTTGAATTTATATCCTCCGAGAAAAATGCTGAAGCAGAAAGCGAGAGCTTGGAATTGCTTCGTGGTGCTTTTCTGAGCGGGTTTGAGTAGTCGACAGCATTTAAGGTGTTTGTGCAGTGTAACAGATGCTGATGTCACTTTATGTTGCTGCCTGCATTACATCCCGGAGCTGCTAATGCTGGCAGAAGACAATTAATGCTTTCCTCAGGCATGGTAACAAGCTGGGGGGGGGGGGGGGGTGCTATCAGCTGTCTTTGTAAGGTGGATTGAATCAGAGTTCACATTGTATTTTCCCTTCTCATTTTGCCGTTTGCTTTCTAGAATTAGAATTGTTAGTTTTCTTTACTTAAACATGTAGGAAATAGTGCTGCTCGATTTGCCGATTCGAATCGATTCACATTCTAACAAAATCGGACTCACCGATTCAGTGATTCCTTACTCTTCTCATACCTCTGGGCCACCTAAAGTAGCAGCAATGGTGGTGGTAACTAGCTTGGTCAAGGTGTGGCACGATGAATCAGCTTCTCCTGGCCTGCCCCGCGGGGGCCATCCATCTGCCGGGTCACTGATGACGAGGTAGAGGGAAACCCTGATGAGCAAGCCGTGAGAAGCCTGTTCACTGCACTGCCTCTGCCAAGCCAGTCACTGCTACCGCTGCTGCTAATTTAAGAGGCTCGAAGCGGGGTGGGGGGGGGGGTCAGTCAGGAGGTGCTGCACAGGGGAAAAGGAGGGATGAAAAGCTGCTGCATAGGGGGATAGAAGGGATGGAAAGAGAGGAAGAATTTGTTTTTAAAGTGAGACCTGTAGACCAGAGGGACGCCGGATGATGGTGGAGAGAAAGTATGCTGTCCTTTGGGGGGGCTCCCTGGTGTAGTAGCTATTAGAAGTGCATGGACGGACGGGGGGGGGGGGTTCCAATGGGAGGGGCATAAACCGGACTGAGCAGGAGAAGTGAACGGGAAGAAATAATGGATCTGAAAACAGAGAGGAGGGAGAGAGATGGTGAACGATGGGATGGAGGGAGGGAAAAGAAAGGGTGAGAAGTTGGACCCAAGGGATGGTGTAGGGAGGGGGGATAGAGATACTGGATAGGAGGGCAGTTGGGAAGAGAAATTGAGAGATGATAGACCCTGGGGTGGTAGGGAAGGAGGGAGAGATGCTGGATAAAAGGGTAGTTGAAAAAATGAGAGATGATGGGATCCATTGCTGCTGCTCTTTCATGCTTTGGGATGCCGGCAGCGTGAATGAAGTAAATACGCTGCCTTCCAAGGCTGTAATTTTTCCCCTGCGCCATTCTCTACCTGAAAGTAGAGTGCACCCAGGGCTGTAGCTAACTAAGTGCGACCCCCAACTGCCTGCCCGGATCACTCTATAGCGATCCCAACGCCCTCCGTGCCCCACAGAGCTTAATTTTACTGTTTCTTACTTTTTCGTGAGCCCGTGGTTTTAACCCGCTTTAAACCATGGGCTTGCACAGCGGGGAAGGGCAGGAGATTTGGGGCAGAGCAGGGCGGCAGGAGAATCATGGCTTGAGTTGGGGCAGAGAGCAGGAGATTCAAGGCAGAGCAGGGCGCAGGAGAATCGCGGCTTGAGTTGGGGCAGAGAGTAGGAGATTCGGGGCAGAGCAATTAGAAACGACGTGAACGACTGGTCCCCAGCAGCTGCTTGCTTGCTGATTGGCTAGCCCAGTCAGTGTTTTTTTTTTTGGTGACTCGCTGCCTGCCTATATTTGAATGCCATGCCCCCTCATTTGCATGTGCGGATCAGAGGATGATCAGGACAAAGGTTAGTGAATCGGGTCGGAGGGAAATTGGGTCACAAAGGGGTTACTAAGTGGGTGGAACTTGATCAATAGGCTTAGTGACTTAAGTGACTTGCCCAAGGTCAGAAGGAACAGCACCAGGATTTGATCTCAGACCCTCTGGGTGCAGAGGCAGCAGCTCAACCAATGAGCCACAGCCCTTCCTCAGGGCTGAAACACATGTGTCGAGTCAATACAGTTGAATAAAAAAGCACCGTTGGTCTTCTTCACTTTTTTCTGTATGACATGAGATGAAAATGCATACAAATTTATCAAGTTTCAAGTTTAATGTATATTTGATTAATCGCTTAATTAAAATTATTTCTAAGCGAATTACAATGTATAAAAGTAACATATAATTAAACATAATACTAAAATAGGAAATAACATATAAGATATTATAAAACTAACAATTTATACAATAAATACAATTTAAAAAAAAAACAGAAGAATTTACATAACAAATAAATAATGAGCTGATAAATTTATACAATAATGCAAAACATATCAACATACGAAAAGAAAAAAAAAAGATTTAGGAAAAGAAGCATGGAAAAGAAGAAAAAAGAGAACGAGGGAGAGCTCAGAAGTAATTTATCTCATACATATCCACTATGGATATTCTGAAAATCCAGTTGGCTGAGAGGGCCCAGAGGACTGGATTGAGAGGAAATTAACTAACAGTTTAATGTTATCCTAGAAGTTATTCAGCTCCAGGGAGGAGGTTTTAGGCCAGTTCTGGAGTTCTGATAATCCCGCATGTTAAAGAGGCTTGCCGCATGAATTTTAATAGCTAGAATCTGGGACTCCAAATGCCGCACTGCTTTGGGATGCAAGTTCCAAATGAGGACTGGCCAAAATGTCTCTCTGCTGGATCTCAGAAATTTGGCAGCTCTGTCGCAGTACAAAATGAATACTCCTAGCAATAGCAAGGATCTCTTCTGAAGACGAAAAGGCTCACAAATCACATGGCTCTATGGGGGTTTTTTAAAAATCCATATGAGCATTTGCACCTGGACAATCAACCTCGAAGTTTAAGCGTGGGAGTCTCTTTTCAAGGACCATTCATGACAGCTACTTTGCATTTTTCAGTTCAAAGCTCTCGGTGAGAACAGAGGTAGAAGAGGTTCAGAATTGAGGGCCGGAATCCAATCTTGTTTTCAGGATTTCCCCAGTGAATATGCATTGAAAGCAGTGCATGCAAATAGATCTCATGCATATTCATTGGGGGAAATCCTGAAGACCCGATTGGATTCCGGCCCTCGAGGACCGGAGTTGCCCATGTCTGGTCTAGATTCATCGTCGACACCTTTTCCCAACCCAGCAAAACAGGAATATCTGCTATTTGTTTTCACAGACATCAACATTTCAAAACGATTGGGGGTGTCAAACATGATGCATCATACAATTAAGAAGCTTGCTCAATACTGGGGGTGCTCAGTACCCTTTACCACCTACAGAGCTGTTCCAGTATGTTGTTTTTTAAAAAAAATTGGATTGGCTGTGCCATTGAGATTAGAAATCAAGTTGATCAAGGTTAAATAAATAAATACATATGTTTTATTTTATTAGGTATTTATGTACTGCCTCTAATTCTAGAAATTTGTACTCTCAAATTTTTGACTAGCACATAAATTTGCACATGCCAGTTATAGGAGAAGCATTCATCAAAAACAACAAATAGGAGCACTATAAACTTAAAACCACTTTATAAACTGCCTGAAGGAGCTCAGAACCACGAGATGGTGTAATGAACACGACCAGGGTAAAACCCTGATTTGTGTTTCAAATGTCTATCATTGCTCCCTTTTGGAGTTGTTTATAAAGTTGTTTCATATTGTGTAAAAAAAAAAATTTTAAATAGAAGTGCAAAAGTGTTTCACTAATTCACAGCATGAAACAACTTTATAAACAACTCCAAAAGGGAGCAATGATAGACATTTGAAACACGAATCAGGGTTTTACCCTGGTCGTGTTCATTACACCATCTCGTGGTTCTGAGCTCCTTCAGGCAGTTTATAAAGTGGTTGTAAGTGTTGATTTTGATGAATGTTTCACCATTTTGGGACACTAGCTTGTAAATTTCTTACCCAATAGTGACTTAAAGGAGTTATAGGAGAAGACCAGTTGTGCGCGTCACTTAATTTAATAAAAAGCTGATAATTGCTGTTAATAAGCAGATTGGCTGTAATTGGTGCTCTTTGGAATCAGTTAGCAGTCGTGCATATAACTGGCCCTAGTTGGTATCCTGTGTAGAGTACACACTCGTATTCCTGTGTGTGCAAATTTAAGAGGCCTTGGGCTGCTCAGGGGAATGTCAGATAGTTGTACGCAGGGTGCTGAGGCGGTAGCTCTAACCACCGCGCCACGCACTCCCTCAATTCGTTGTGAGAGTTTATGCCAGCCATAGAGCTAAGCGTAAGTGTTCGTGTCTAAGCTTAGCGCACATCATCCCAGCACTTCACTGTTTAGACCAGTGGTTCACAACCCTGTCCTGAGGGACCCCCAGCCAGTCGGGGTTCCAAGATATCCCTAATGAATATGCATGAGAGAGATTTGCATATAATGGAAGTGGCAGGCATGCAAATTTCTCTCGTGCATATTCATTAGAGATATCTTGGAACCCCGACTGGCTGGGAGTCCCCCAGGACAGGGTTGGGAACCACTGGTTTAGACCACGATTAGAACTCTTCAATGGCTGGGAGGGTGTAGATGGGCTGGAGTAAGTCTTAACAGAGATTTCGGCAGTTGGAACCCAAGCACAGTACAGGGTAAAGCTTTGGATGCTTGCCCAGAAATAGCTAAGAAGAAAAAATTAAAAAAAATTTAAATTGAATCAGGTTGGGCAGACTGGATGGACCATTCGGGTCTTTATCTGCCGTCATCTACTATGTTACTATGTTACACACACAAAAAAAGAAATCGTTCATAGGGTTTTTGTAATGTTTTGTTTCTTAGCACTAATGAATTAGTGTGTTCTGGGTAGGTCGTCTGCCCAGAGAACTTGCTTTGATAGTTTGCTTTGATCTTCCGTAACCTCTTGAAGGTTGATGCCCAGCAATGCACTACAATTTAACCCTGGTCATGGAGGCCTGTGGATGAGAGACTGCAGTACACAGAGAAGCGTTAATCACATGCCATTAAAACGTTTTAAATAATTAATTGGGCTCCATGGAAACTGTTGGCTTTTTGTTTTCCAAGTTGTGAAAGCTTAGGAATGGTACTAGGATCGAGGAAAAAAAATATTTTGGAAGGAGTGTATGATTAAAAGAGATGCTAAATATTTTAAAATCCATCCTGTATAGATAATCATCCGTGGTAGTATAAAAAAAAAATCTGTATTTGTTTATTCCTATATTTTTTATTTTCATTAATTAATTAATTTTAAATTAAATTAGATTAATTTAGATTGTTATGTAATATTATGGGCTCCACAACCTCTGACCCGCAAGCTTTGCTTTGAAAAATGCTGGTGCAGAAGGACAATAGAATATGACAATAGACAATAGAATAGACAATAGAAAATGACATGGGATTATTTCCCGCGGTTATCCGCGGGGATGGGAACGGTGATGAATTTTGTCACCGTGTCATTCTCTACTATGTATCGCCATCACTGGACCATTAAATGCACTGTGAAATGCAAGTAGCATCGAAAACTGACCCCCAAAATGCCGATTATGATACCAGACCAGAATAATCTTTCTTTTCCCTCTCCCAACTTGCTCATTGCCATTTTGAAGTTGAAGAGAGACAAATTTTCCTGCATAGGGGTTTTTGGTTTTTTTTTTAAAAAAAAAGTTACCCTGAGCCTCTTGTATAATGACTCCATTAAACACAAAATCAATAGTGAGCCTCTGGCTATGATGTTTATTGATGAGCTGATTGCTTTGAGACAGTCTTTAGAGAACAGCAATCCATTTTGATACACCAAAATAGGCTGTTGATGAAGAAAGGGCTAGGATAAGACGTATGACTACCCTACATCTGAGCTCTAATACCTTTCTACTAAAGTTCCACACAGCACAGACGCTGCTGCACATTCCATTAAGGCTTTTGGCAGCTATTCTGATGGATCTGAAGTAAATGGATAATGAGGGGGTGCTGAAAGGTTCTCAGCCCAACCAGCCAACTTTCTAAATTCTGAGCGTTATTTTGCCACTGTAGCTGAAAAGAGTGTTATCTTATTTCGTTAAGTGCCAATCTGCAGAAACAAAATTCTCTGTTTTGACATTGTTTCAGACCATTGAGTGAACCACATCCACGTCACTCTCTTCTTGGCTGGGCTGAGAACTTTTCAGCACCTCCTCATAGTGTGAAGAGTTTCAGTCTCTGGTTTCCAGAGCTGAGATTGTGATGTCATAATGCCTCATTCAACCAATAAAGGCCAGCCTCATCAGTGATGTCACAATGGCTTGATTTTCCTATACTTGGCTCACTTTTATTACATTCAAAGGAATACTGAAAATGTTCTCAGTCCAACCAGTCAACTTCCTAAATTCTGGATGTTATTTTGCCACTGTTTTGTCTTATTTCGTTAAGTGCCAATTTGCAGAAATGAAATTCTGTTTTGACGTTGTTTCGGATCATCGATTAAAACATGTCCATATCATTCTCTTCTTGATTGGGCTGAAAATTTTCAGCACCCCCTCGTATATTATCCATCTTTGATGTTAGAAGGAGGAGAATGAAATCAAATTACAACATAGTGAATCCTGAGTGTGAAAAATATTAGCAAATTTTAAGGCTAACTGGAAAGGAATAAACAGAAATTACCTTAATCCAGTCTCCAGTAGACTACTGTCATTTGGAAGCAGATTGAAGACTCAGATATCTAGTTCAATTAAGAACAGGTCATCGTTATGTTCTAATGGGAGTGAAGAGATGCTTGAGCAGCAGAAATATGCATTCCTGTCTGCTCTTGCTCTCCCAGGAGTTACCATTAGAGAATGACCCGGGGACAAATTTTTTCCCGTCCCCGCAGGAACTCAATTTTCCCGTCCCCGTGAGTTTTGTCCCTGGCTCTGCCCCATTCCTGTAAGCTCCGCCTTAACTGCACAAGCCTCGAACACTTATGATTTGAAAGTGTTCAAGGTTTGTGCAGATGAGAACACAGCTTGCAGGAATGGGGTAGGGGCAGGAAGAGTTCCAGCGGGATCGGGGAAAAATTTGTCACCGTGTCATTGTCTAGCTACCATCTCTCTGGGACTGTACTGTATATACTCGAATATAAACTGATCCGAGTATAAAATGAGGTGAGCTTCCCTTCCCGCCCCGCCCCCCCAAAAAAAAAAAAAAGAGGAGAAAAGGTTGACTCAAATATTAACCGAGATTAGAAATTTGGGTGATTCTGATGAGAAAGTCTATAAAGATTAGACATTCTTGCCATAAGTATTAACACAATTTTTTTTAGGATTTTTAAGATATCCACAATAAATATGCATGAGATAGATTTTGCATCTCAAGGAGGCTGTGTGTGCAAATCCATCTCATACACATTCATTATGGATATCCTGAAAACCTGACCTGGCTCCGGCTCTCGAGGACCGGAATTGCCTCCCCCTGATCCATACTAACTGCTCAGCTGCATAATCGCCACCTTGCCCTCAATGTATTAAGCAAGCACAGCAACCCCCTCCCACTATCTTTCATAGATGCCCCTCCCCTCTGCCGGCCATTGAGAACTTGATCCATGGGAGAAATGTACCTACTTGGGGAGGATGAAGTGTGAGGAAGAGCTTAAACAGAAAGAAAGATAAAAGGGGGATACAGTAGAAAGGGGGAGAGAGGGGCAGCCCTAGCAGGAGTGAACCGAGTGAACAGCTAATGGCCGCCATGTCCTTCTAAGAAAAAGGCCCTCCTCCCTCAGCTGGCATCGCGCTTACTGTTGAAGAAAGCTGCTACTACTGTTGCTGCTGCCGCCCCCGACGCCGAAGAAAGCTGTTCCTGCAGCCACCAAACTTAATAAAATGCACCACTATCCTTCATGGACATACCCTCTCAGCCGGCATTACACTTCCGATTGAAGAAAGCTGCTGCTGAGAATCTCAGAGAGGGGGGTGGGAGCTGGCAGGCCCTGAGCATGTATGGACGCTCAAAGCCCCGCACCGGATCACGATACAGCATCGGCAGTAGATACTTACTTCAGGTTTGGTGGCTGCAGCAACATCTTTGTTGGCATTGGATGCAGCAGTATCAGCTTTCTCCAATTGTAAGTGTAATGCCAGTTGAGGGGGTATGTCCATGAAGGTAGGTCGTGCCTGTATAAATTGCGGGAGGAGGGGGGGGACAGGCACTCTGGTATTTATCGTGACGGCGGGGAGGGAACTCGCACATGGAAGCCTGTAGCCCGTCAGGAGTTGAGTGGAGGAGGACGGTCACCGATGGTCGGGTGGTGGCTTGAATATAAACTAAGACCCCCATTTTTGGGCCCCAAAATCTCGGTTTATATTCAAGTATATTTGGTAAATGGATCAACAACCAACCTTGTTCTTAATATCAAAAGTACAGACTTAAGTCTTGAGTGGATGAAGGTCCCTTTGTGGCCCTTTTGACAGATTTAAAACCTTTGATTTGGAAGGAGGCGAGATTAACTCCTGTAACTCAACCAGCTGGGGGGTACAGAATCATTTGAGTCCTAGCCAAGCCAATAGCATTAAATCTACCCCCCCTTACTATGGCTGGGATTCACTAGTCTGCCCGATTGGACCTGATCCGGGCTTGTCTGATGAATTCGGGAATGAAAAATATGCAGATGGGGGCGATCTGCCTGCATGGATCATTCTATAGTGATCCCCGCGCAAGCGCAGACCATCTGTAGATGTTCTGCGCATGTCCGTCTGAGACGCAACCTTTTTTTTTTTTTTTAACTTAAAACTTTTTTGTTAGTTTTTAGCCCTGCGAGCCCGTGGTTATAACCTGCGGGTTAAAACCACAGGCTTGCTGGGCGGGTAAAGGCAGGAGAACGGCGGTGCAGCAGGAGAGATTCGGGGAAGATCAAGGCAGAGTAGGGCGGCATGAGGGCGAGCAGCAAGAGATAAGCAGCAGGGCAGAGCAGGTGGCATTCGGGGTGAGCAGGCAGGAGAGATTGCAGGGAAGAGAGCAGGGCTTCCAGTCGTAAAGACGTTTTTGACTGGTCCCCAGCAGTCGCTTCTTCAGGCGATCGGCCAGCCCAGTCGGATCGGAAATTTGGTGTTGTGAATCGTGTCCCAGCCTACTTTGCATGCGTTTCACCTCATTTGCATGCATGGATTTGAAGCGGATCACAGGAGAGGTAAGTGAATCAGGCCAGAGGGAAATTTGATAGTAAAGGGGTCGCAAACCGATCGGTACACGATCGGTTTGCTTTGTGAATCTAGCCCAAAGTCTCTCCTGCAATCAGCAATAGATTGACGGATAAAACATTAATGCACTGATAAGGAATTAGTTAAATGAAAATTTTGAAAAAAAAAGTTTAGAAAATAGTTAAAAGGTTTAAAAAAAAAACAAAACATATATTTAAGTTGTGGTAAACGCAGAAAAAAACAGTGAAGGTGTTGTTGATGAAAGAAAACAAGCAAAACAAAACTGCAGATCTGTACAAGGCGTAGGCAAATTTTATTAATGACAAAAAATAATATGCAAACCCTTTTACCAATTACCAATCAAGGGACCCGACACGGTCCGTGTTTCGGACACACCTTCGTCAGGGGTCCATGGTAAAAGTAGAGGGAGAAAACCAAAAAAAATAAAAATCACAGAAAAACTGTATAGTGGTAGCAAAACTTTGGCGACGTCACAATCCGGCTTTTTACAGTGACGGATTGTGACGTCGCCAAAGTTTTGCTACCACTATACAGTTTTTCTGTGATTTTTATTTTTTTGGTTTTCTCCCTCTACTTTTACCATGGACCCCTGACGAAGGTGTGTCCGAAACACGGACTGTGTCGGGTCCCTTGATTGGTAATTGGTAAAAGGGTTTGCATATTATTTTTTGTCATTAATAAAATTTGCCTACGCCTTGTACAGATCTGCAGTTTTGTTTTGCTTGCTCTCGGTTGTTTTAGACTGCAGTTTAGGTTGGACCTTCTTTTTTTCTTTTGCGTTGATGAAAGAAAACCATCACCACATAAATCAAAGATAGCCAAAGTTATGATCCTTTGAGTGGTTCTCTGAGACGCTTTCCTTCCCTTTTGCAGCATTTCAGTGGTTTACTCTTTGGGGAATCTTATCTGCTTAACAGTAAACTGTATTTTCCACATTAGCTTGCAGAATATTAAAGCAATTTGTTCAGTGCCATAACATACATACATGGGCTTCATCTGGTTATCCGAGCTCCACCAATGGAAACAGTCTTTTTTTTTCTCCGGCTGTGCCCTTTTGCGTGAAATGTGAAACGCAGTTGCTGGGCTCTAGGAAGCACCAATTAGTGACGGCACACTTCCTCCCGGGCTGTCGTGTTTTTTGCCAAGGTTAAACGGGCAGCTCATGAAATATGCAGGATGCTGCACTCCTGCTTATGTTCACAAAGCAATCGATCACTGAAATGCGGGACTTGGAAAAACGCGGGACAAAAAAAAAAAAGCTATTTCGCAACCTCAGTCACTTCTAAAATGTGTTCAAAACCCTGAAAATTCTCCGATTAATGCGACACTTTATTTATGTCCTTAAGGCATTGTGTGCTTCCTTATGCTTTCTTAACATATATATAGAGTCAATCTCTTGCCTTCACCAGTTGGAAACTGAGCAGAGGAAATACCTCGATCGTCCTATTCCAAGATGACACAATTTCCTGCATCAGCCAGTACACTAAAGGGTCTTTTTGCTAAGTTGCAGCAGGAAATTGTCTTAGTGCACCCATACACAGGTCTTCCCCACATGCTAAGGCCATTTTTACCGTGGCTGTGAAAAAGGGCTATTTTTCTATTTTTTTCAAGGTGTGGCCTTGTGCTAACATTAGCAGTAGCAGGCAACCATTTAAAAAAATTATCGCAGGAGCATATGAGGGAGTCTACAGGACGCTACCACTCCCCCTGCTGGATGCTCCATTACAATGTCATAGTTACCTTAATATGGGTATCTCCTCCTTAGGGGGAAGTCACATGGGAAGGAGGCGGCAGGGATCAGGAAGTATAAGAGGCGGGGCCAGAGCTTGGCAAGAAAGGTCCAGGGTGAGAAGAATGAAGAGGTGATTCCCATGTGCACCTTAACTACCACTAGGCTGAGGTAAGCCAAACTTTCCTTTGCTGAACACCTACTGTATATACTTGAATATAAGATAAGATTTTTGGGCCAAACAAATGGCCCCAAAATGAGGGTCTCTTCTTATACTTGGGTCAGTGCCCACCCGCCCCCCCTCCCAGACTTGTTGCAGGCCTCTGCATGACCTGGTGGGCCGGGACAGGAGGGATCCTCCCGTCTCCTGTCCCGGCCGACTCTGACAATTTTTTTACCTCCCTCCCGCCTCCCCCCCCCCCCCCCCACGTACCTTTTTGGATCCCTGGTGGTCCAGCGGTGTACCGGGCAGGAGCGAGCTTTCTACACTCCTGTCCCATTCTGAGCCCCTGTTGCGAGTCGTTGCAGTCCAGCGGAGTACTGGGCAGGAGTGAACTTTTTGCGCTCCTTCCCGACGCTGAGCTGATTGCTGAATGGCTGCCACCAGTACTCACGGGACTCATGAGAACTGGCAGTAGCCATTCGGGGAGTGGCTTAGGGCCAGGCAGGAACGCACAAAGCTCGCTCATGCCCGGTACACTGCTGGGCTATGTGAACTTTAGGCAGCCATTCAGGGAGGGGCTCAGTGCGAGACAGGAGCGCAGAAAGCTCTATCCTGCCCAGGGCAGGATTAATTTATCAAGGGCCCCTAGGCACACTGGGCCCCCGGCCTCACTCGCCCCGTGCCATGCCCCGCCCATTTATTTACCCATTTACTTCTTTTATTTTAAAATTCAAAACAAACAACAAAGATTACCATACCAGTGCCAGTGTACAGGTTTTCTTCTATGCAACCTCCAAATATCTCTGAACAAATCCCCCCTTCCTTCCTAGAGGAAGAGATCTTCAGCTGGCAGGGCTTTGGGAAGCCAGCCAATTTATATTTTGTATTTGGGTAGGAGGCATGGGACATGTGGGAAGAAAATTTAGTGCCCGTTATTTTATTAGACTAATACATTTCTCACTTAGCTTTCAGAGGTTAAAACCTCTTTCTTCAGGTCAGTAAACCATACTGCTGTTACAGTATCCCTATGCTGACCTGAGGAAAAGAGTTGTGGTCTCTGAAATAGTAAAAAATGTATTAAAATGAATCCAATAAACAGGATCACCTTATTTCCATTTTCTATTAATAAACGATTATCAACAAAGCAAAAATAAATAAATTAAACAAAAAAAAAAATTTTTTCTACCTTTCTTGTCTGGTTTCTGCTTTCCTCTTCTTCTCATCATTTTCTTCCTTCCATCCACTGTCTGCCCTCTCTCTGTCTCTTCCATATGGCATTTACTCTCTTTCTATTCCTCTTCCAGAAACTGACTGCCTCTCCCTTCCATCTCTCGCCCCCCCCCCCCCCATTTTTTGGCCAATCAGGCCAATCAGTGCCTTAGGCCTCTCCCCGTGCATCAGATGATGCGCCGGAGTAGAGCCTAAGGCTGCTATTGGGCGGCGGGTGGCAAGAGCATCAGGAGCAGGAGGACTTTCCTCCTGCTCCCAAAGATTTGCGCTGCATAGGAGCAAGAGGATGGTTCGGGCACCCCTCCTGCTCCCGAAGATGAAGCTCTTTGGCAGAAGGAGCAGGAGGGACCGGGCACCCCTCCTACTCCCAACTATTTTAAAGTGGGTGGGCCGGGCCCAACCGCCTGGGCTGACCAGGGGTGGGCTAGGGGGGTGGGAGACCTAGGAGCAGGAGGGACTGAGCACCCCTCCTGCTTCCAACCTTTTGGTGCCGGAGGTGGATGGGCCATGCTGTGAGGGGGGGCGAGGGCCATGCCGGTCGCGGAGAGAGAGGGCGAGGGTCATGCCGGTCGGGGATGGAGGGCGGCCGTGCATGGGGGGGGCACGTTTCTGTGTGGGGGTATTTTTGACAGGCCTGCCTGTCTTTTTTTATTCATTTTTTTTTTTAGGGGGAAGATATTTTGCGTTTGTAACACATGCAACATATCTGTGCCATGGAAAAAAATGAATAAAAAAGACAGGCAGGCCTGTCAAAAACCTGCAGACCTGTCGGTAACTGAGTTACCGACAGGTGTGCAGCAGTCGGGTTTGTCAGTAGCAAAACCCAACTCAAAATAGCCAAGCAATTGTTAGTGAATCAATCGCTTGGCTATTTTGCATGGGGTTTTACTAATTTGCATGGGAGGATTGGGATCGGATCGCTATAGGCCTTAGTGAATAGTGCAGGAGGGAAATTTGGTCGCAAAGGGCTTGCAAACTGATCGGTACACGATCGGTTTGCTTAGTGAATCTAGCCTTTAGTTCCCTATTGACTTATTTTCTGATTCTAGATCCTCTGTGTTCATCCCACGCTTCTTTGAACTCCTTCACCGTTTTCCTCTCCACCACCTCTCTCGGGAGCGCATTCCAGGCGTCCACCTTGCAGTGCTATATGCTATAACTGTTTATTTAATAGTAGTAGCAATTAAAGGATTGAAGAAAACGATTACTGAGGAAGTACTTCATGAGATAACAAAGCTATTACCCAAATGCTAGATTATAAACCGTGCATGCACTATTGACTAAGCTTACCAGAAAGACAGATGCATTCTCCGGATTTCATGGGGCATGCTGCAAAGTGTTAATACCAGTGGAAATTTGCTAAAGAATGTGGCTGATAAAAGATTTGCAGAGAGCAACAAAATTTGGGTTTGTTTGGCCAGTTTTCCCAATGTGCTTTTTGCTTCGTTTCACACATTTCTTTTAATAAAGAAGGAAATGAATGTGCCTGAAACTTGTTGGTGCCCAGAAATCAGCATGTGCTAATTTGTAGGTTAATGTGTTAAATTAATTTAGTGCACAGTAGTTTTAAAGCATACTAATGGAGTGAATGTATAGATATGAATGAACATCACTAGTCAGGAACATAAGAATAGCCATGCTGGGTCAGACCAATGGCAGACCAATGGCAGATAAAGGCCAAATGGCTCATCCACAGCATCCATTAACTTCTCTTCTCCCTATTGGCTAAGGCTTTTACACCTTCATTGTGAGGTCATAGAGCTTTGTAGTTATAGAAACATAGAAACACGATGGCAGTTAAAGGCCATATGGCTCATCCACAGCATCCATTAACTCCTCTCCCTATTGGCTAAGGCTTTTACACCTACATTGTGAGGTCATAGAGCTTTGTGGTTATAGAAACATGATGGCAGATAAAGGCCAAATGGCTCATCCACCGCATCCATTAATTCCTCCTCTCCCTATTGGCTAAGGCTTTTACACTTGCATTGTGAGGTCATAGAGCTTTGTGGTTATAGAAACATAGAAACTTGATGGCAGAAAAAGTCATTAGATAATACCTCCCAGCTGTATTCTCGTAGTTTTTCAATGATGACATTCTCTATGTGCGGGCAAGCATCGTCGTGAAGAATGGGTGGCCCAGCCAAGAGCAACTGAAGTCAGGTTTTGTGCATTTTCTGCAAAAAATCACGATAATACACTGATGTGACTCTTCTTCCACATGGAACTTTGTCTGTGATAATGATGTCTTCATGATCATAAGCAAAAATCATAATTTGTTTGTATTTTGATTGAGCTCATCGAAATTTTTTTGGTCATGAGGAAGATGGAGCTCTCCACTCGTCATTGAAAAATTACACAAATAACGGCTGGGAGGTGTTACCTCATGCTCCCTACAGTCCAGACATGAGTCCACCAGACTTTGACCTTTTTCCAAAGTCGAAAAAACCTATGCGTGGACATCGTTTTGCATCTCTGGAAGAGCTTTCTTCCGCCGGTACCTGAGCCATTCGGCAACTGAACAAAAACGGTGTCTTGAATGGAATAATGAAGCTTCCCGTTGGGACTCGGTTATTGCAAAGCAGGAAGACTATATAAAAGGATTGTAAAGAAATACAGTACTTGAAAAAAAACAAAACACATGTAAATAAAAAAAAAATAGTGTGCATTATTTATGAAATGACCCTCGTATATATCATTTCAGGTCTGCATCCTGGATTTGGTGTTGTAATCATTTATGCTCTGACCCTCCTTCCTACCATTTCAATTGATTATTCACAAGTGCTAAAAATATTGATTGACCCTGCAAAAACCCTTCTTCCTGTATTTCATATGCAAAAACCCATGTTTTGGAGGGGTTTTATTCAAATAGAAATGTATCAAACAACCATAATGTTCTGAAGGAAGGCAACACTTATCTTATGTGGTGGTGGCTTTCCCTTTTCGGGCCCTTGTCCAGCAGCAGAAGGGGGAAGCCATCGGCGCGATGCAGCAAGGCCCGGTGGATTGATGTCGGCGTCGGAGGATCTCCTGTGGCCTGCCCTCTCTCCCCCTCTCCTCGGCGGACTTGCACTCCTGCAGCTGAGTTGTTGGACACATCGAAGGGAAACTGAACTTCACTTCAGGGGGTCTGCTGTCGGCGGCGCCTGGCCTTGCCTGTCCGGTGACTGGTGTCATGGTGGCCTTCATTGGCGTGGTTCCTGGTCCTGCTTCTTTGGTGGCGGCTGGTTAACCTGGTACTGCAGACTGAACTTACTATCAAGCCGCCTCAGAGACTTTTCTATCTCTTAAATAGGTTTTATTTTATTTTTAATTTTTTATCTTTTTTCATTATTTCTATTTTCTATTTCTTTGATTTTTGGTCTGAGAAATGTATGTACATATTTTAATTTTAATCAGGTACTTTAGCTAGATTGTGAATCTTCGGGACAGATAGGGTCGTTTTTCTCAAGTACCTAAATATATTTTAGTTTGATACTTTGTAAAGCGCTTAGGTCAGTAAAATGCAGGAGCGGTAGATCAAATCTTAATAAACCTAAACCTAAACATGTATCAAAATGAGCATGTTTGGGAGCGTCAGCATTAGAGGCTAGAGCAGTGGTCCCCCAACCCTGTCCTGGGGGACCCCCAGCCAGTCGGGTTTTCAAGATACCCCTAATGAAGATGCATGAGAGAGATTTGCATATAATGGAAACTTGTGACAGGTATGCAAATCTCTCATGCACATTCATTAGGGGTATCTTAAAAACCTGACTGACTGGGGGTCCCCCCCAGGACAGGGTCGGGAACCACTGGACTAGAACATCCACCAGCTTCCTCGCTGCTCAGACAACAAATGTGAGCGCTCCAGTGGCAAATCTCTTCACCTGGTAAGGTTTGAGCATCCAGCCAGCAAAGTGTACGATGCAGCTATGGCCAGACTTGGGTGTGAGGGGCAGAAGAGCGCGCAAATTGGTTAGCAAATTAACTATCACGTTATTGACATCAGTTGGCACTAATTTGGACTTACGCATCTGCCTGTACACTTTTCTGTCATGGTGCAAACCCAAAGAGTCTCATGCACAAGCGTGGCCGTGGGCGAGGATTTTCCAGAACTTTTGGCACACTGCTATAGTGTACCCGGATTGTGCGCACAATTTGCATGCCAGGTTTTACACCAGGTTTCAGTAGGTGTAAACCAGGGGTGTCAAAGTCCCTCCTCGAGGGCCGCAAGCCAGTCGGATTTTCAGGATTTCCCTAATGAATATGCATGAGATCTATTAGCATACAATGAAAGCAGTGCATGCATATTCATTGAGGAAATCCTGAAAACCCGACTGGATTGCGGCCCTCGAGGAGGGACTTTGACACCCCTGGTGTAAAAACAGTGGCATTGTAAGGGGGGGGGGGAGGGGGTGGATTGCACCGGGTGCCATCTTGGTGGGCCCCCCATGCTTGTGACCAGTGCTCCCTCTAAGCGGGCGGGTGTTGTGAGCAAAATTTTTTTCGCTGTGCGCTAAAAATATCGGGCGCCAGCAAGTTATGAGCCAACTCGCCCGATTCTCCTCTCGCCGCCCTGCCATCTGCCGTACGCCGTGCGCTGTGACGTGAAACTTGTGCGCTGGATGTAATATTTTGTGCGCCAGCGCACACCAGCGCAGCTTAGAGGGAACACTGCTTGTGACCTCCCTATACCTCTTGAAAATCTTCACCAGCGCAAGCAACTACTCTAGCCTGCTACTCGTGCAATCACTTCCGGGTTGCGGGGCCAGGAGGTGACAGAGGGAAAGCCGACACGAGTAGCAGGCTGGAGAACTTGCTTGCACGGGCGAAGATTTAAAGAGGCAAGAGGTGGGGAGGGAGGAGAGGGCGCAGGGAGGGAGCAGGGACAGAGGGGAAGGTGCGGGATGGCATGTGGTGTGTGTTCGCAGAGTACAAAATTAACATGGGATAATGTAGCATATCATGCACTAAGTCCTTTCATGTTGTGGTAAGGGTGCGCTTGCGCTTACCACAGCTTCGTAAAAAAGATCCCTACATATGCTAATATTTGTTTAATATTCAGAAGTCTGGAGATTAACGGCTCCTTTTACTAAGGTGCACTAGCGTTTTTAGCGCAAGCAGGATTTTAGCGTGCGCTAAACCTGCGCTACACTTCTAGAACTAATGCCAACTCAGTGCTGGCGTTAAGGTCTAGCGCGAGCAGCAATTCAGTGCACGCTATTCCACGTGTTAAAGCCCTAACGCACCTTTGTAAAAGGAGCCCTAAGTCTCACTATATAACCCTTCTACCTTTAGTCGGGTTTTGGTTTTTTTTTGCTGATCTAACCATTTCTAAATTAGTTTTAAAATTTGAGAAGAGATTACATCATTTCTGATGCTGATTTTCTGCCAATATAGCTGATTAAATCATGTAGTGTCAGAAGTCCCTCTCAGAGACTGCTCAGATGAATATTCAATCTTCCTGCTTACAACATTACAAAAAATTAATTCTAGCATTTCCCCTGGCAGATAGCAAGGCACAGTTATGAAACAGAGACGGAAGGCTTCCTCCCGTAAAATGAAACATATTTTCAGCCTGAAAACTTCCCAGTCATTATTCAGCTGGGAGCGGTCAGCAGTTTGTTTTAAACTCTGCCTACAACCTGCTGAATTAGTCCTGGATAGTCCATGCCGGCCCTTAGCCAGGTACTGGCATGAAATATTTGGGTGTTTGGTGGCACCTGGAAGTTATCTGGGTGCCAACGATACTCAAGAGTCATTAACTGGGTAATTAACCCAGCATAGTTATGACTGCTTCTTATGCAGCTTGACGTGCTTGTTTAGTTAACTGGGCATCGGCACTAGATATTGGCAGTGCCCAAATACCTTCCAGGTCTCTCTGACTTCATCCTTCCCCCCCCCCCCCCCACACACACACACACTGCTGCAGCATTATCCAGGTAGTGGTATTCTGCTCAGACAACACCAGCTCAAGGGGATCTGACAACTTTCAGCCATTTGCCCATCCCCTCACCCCGGGGCAGCTCAAGGCCATCTCCCTACACCACCTATGTTCAGCATCTTCTCTTTCCTTACCCTCTATAATCCAGAATCTTCCTTTCCCTGCTTCCCCGGTGGAATCAAACATCCCTGTTCTTTCCTGTTCCCCTCTCCCCCCCCTCCCGCGTTGTCTCTAGCATTTTTCTCTTTCCCCACTCCACTGTCCCCTCCTAAGGTGTCTAGCATCTCCCTTTTTTTTTCTCCCCCACCCTCCCCATGGTATCTAGCATCTCCCTCCTTTCCTACCCTTCTCCACATGGTGATCAGCATCTTTTTCTTTTCCCCATGGTATCCAGCATTACTCCTTCCAGCCCCTCTTCTCCACCCCAAGTTGTTCAGTATCTCCCCTCGTCCCCACCCTGAGTTGTTTAGTAGTTTCACTTCCTTTCTGTTTCTTAACCTTTCTCGGATGGCACCAGTGCGGCAGTCAGCATGCCTGTGGAAACCATCACTGCTGGTGCGGGACCTTCAATAGCCACGCTTACCCTTCTGAAACAGGAAGGCTGGAGGTGGCGGGAGCTGGTAGTGCGTGAGCATGTACACAGGCTAAAGTGATGCCTGTGATGTCTTCCACATGTCAGTGCTGCCCCCCCCTCCCAAATTGTGGCACCTTGTGATTGGGTTGACCCTGTGCCCCGATTGGGGCACCGCTTTGATAAGTGTCACTTAAATTCTGGTTATGGCTCAGTCAGTGGGTCTTATCATATTTATTTATTTAAAAACGTCTTATGTACCGTAACTCTACAAATCTAAGCAGTTTACAACATACATACAGAGAATAGATATAGTGTTAAAGACATAGAAACATAGAAATAGACGGCAGATAAGGGCCACGGCCCATCTAGTCTGCCCACCCTAATGTCCCTCCCCTACCTTTCTCTGTGAATAGATCCCACGTGTCTATCCCATTTGGCCTTAAAATCAGGCATGCTGCTGGCCTCAATAACCTGAAGTGGAAGACTATTCCAGCGATCAACCACCCTTTCAGTGAAAAAGAATTTCCTGGTGTCCCCGTGCAGTTTCCCGCCCCTGATTTTCCACGGATGCCCCCTTGTTGCCGCGGGACCCTTGAAAAAGAAGATATCTTCTTCCACCTCGATGCGGCCCATGAGATACTTGAATGTCTGCGTTCCTCGAGTGAGTACAGTATTGAAAAACCTGAACAATGTCTAGAATTTCTGTTTTAATTCATAAAAATGCCTGAGAAAACAAAGGTGCTTCTGCTTCCTGGATAAGTACCGATCCCTTCAATTTTGCAACAGGAAAAAAAAAAGTTCATTAAATGCCACAAAACTGGGCATCATGGGCCAGATTCAGTAAATGGCCCCCAAAGTTACGCTTCATTATAATCCTTGCTAAGCTAGTATTCTGTAAAGGGATCTTTATAGCAGTGGTTCTTAAACCTGTCCTGGGGGACCTCCAGGCAGTCGGGTTTGAATATGCATGAGGCAGATTTGCAAGCCTGCCTCCTCTAATATGCATATTTGCTTCATGCATATTCATTAGGGGTATCTTAAAACCCCAACTGACTGGGGGTCCCCCAGGACAGGTTTAAGAGCCACTGCTTTAAAATTTTTTTTAGCTTACTGCACATTTCACGTCTGACTTTTGAGCCTGCTGTGCTGCATGCCTGGAACAAACTGCATGAATCCCTAAGGCGAGCTACGTCTCCGGCAGTGTTCAGGTCCGAGTTAAAAGCTCGCCTCCTTGGGTTTTGCATCCTCAACCCTCTATGTCAGGGGTGCCCACACTTTTTTGGCTTGCGAGCTACTTTTAAAAATGACCAAGTCAAAATGATCTACCAACAATAAAATTTTTAAAAACACAAAGCATGCTCTACGCAGAGAAAATGTTAATTATAATTTATATTCGGGGTTTTTTTTCAAAGAGGTCAAGGCAGATGACTTTAAAATATGCAGTGTAACAATTATACAAAAATAGACAAATATACCCCCGCCCCTTTTACTAAACCACGATAGTGGTTTATAGCACAGGGAGCTGCGCTGGATGCCCTGCGCTGCTCCCTGTGCTAAAAACCACTATTTCGGATTAGTAAAAGAGGGCCATAGTGCAAAATATAGACAGCAGATATAAATTCTCAAAACAGACACATTTTGATCACTAAATTGAAAATAAAATCATTTTTCCTACCTTTGTTGTCTGGTGATTTCATGAGTCTCTGGTTGCACTTCCTTCTGACTGTGCAACCAATCTTTCTTTCTTTCTTCCTCCTGCATGCTTCCTCTCCTCCAGACCTCATCCCAACCAACATCTCTCTCTGTCCCTCCATGAGTCCAACTTTTTCTTCCTCTCTCCCTGCCTCCCTCCCCTTTCTTTCTCTCTGCCCCCCCCCCCCCCATTTCTTTCTCTCTTGTCTCTCTCCAGAGAAGGCAGCACTGTTAGTTGGTCAATGGAGGAAAAGCAGCCTGTTTAGTTCCAGGAAGCATGAAGCTCTGCATCTTTCTGTCTGTCTCCCTGCCCTCCCCCCAAGCCACCTTCTTTCTTTCTCTCTCCCTGCCACCCTCCCCAAGCCACTGTCTTTCTTTCTCTCTCCCTGCCCCCACAAGCCGCCGCAGCCGATTTCTTCCTGCATCCCCGACGTGCAAAGCCAGGCCAGTGCAGTCATCAAGCGTTCCTTCCCCCCCCCCCCCCCCGCCGTCAATTCTGACATCGGAGAGGAAGTTCTGGGCCAGCCAGGCATCGATTGGCTGGCCCGGACCTTCTTCTCTGACGTCAGAATTGACGTCAGGGGGAACACTTGTGTAATGGCTGTATGGGCCTAGCTTTTGTGTGTCAGAGAAGAAGGGAGAACGCAAAGGCAACATGAGTCGATTGCGGAGCCCAGGATGGGCTCCGCGATCAACTCGCGTTGCCCTTGTGATCTACTAGTCGATCGCGATTGACCCTTTGGGCACCCTCTGCTCTATGTGATGTCTGTCCAAGTTAGATTGTAAGCTCTTCTGAGCAGGGACCATCTATATAATGTCAAAATGTACAGCGCTGCGTATGCCCTTCAGCACTATAGAAGTGTTAAATAGTAGCAGTAGGGTTGTTTAGAGAGAGAGAGGCAGCTACCACTCTGAGCAGGGGGTGCTGAGGGGAAGGTTAAATATCCTGTATTTTATATTGTAAAGGTGCCCCTCATTTTTTTGAGTCATTAACAAGTGTGAAAATTGGCAGTTTTTCCAGTTTGCATATTAGCTGTTAACAGGTGTCTAAAGGAACTTAACATATAATCATCTTTTTGGTATTCTGTGCAAGTCACCCCTTGCAGCTCTTAACCTCTGCAGCCCCTTTCTTTCTTGTGTTCGGCTATTTTCAGAACGGTGTTCTTCTAATCCCTTGACAAAGCAGGGCAGTATGGTGCTGCTTTCTTTGAAACAGAGTCTGCTCTCTCTGAATAACAACTGCTTCTTGCAGGGTATTACAATAAGAAAAGCAGAAGGTAAAAAAAAAAAAAGAAAGAAAGAAAATCAATGGATAGTTAAACAAATGAGAAAAAAAAAAATGTAAAAAGCAAAAAAGTTTAATTAAACATAATCATTTTTTAGCCCACCACTAACAACGGTAGTTCAGGACGGATTACAATAAGTAACAAGATACGAGTATTATACAACGTTAACAAGCAGATTATAATAAAGGAAACATTATAGAACAACACAATTAAACTTATAAAATTTCTCTAAAATTGTTTTTGAGATTTGGGAAACTGAGGCTCCCCCCCTCCCTTTTGTCAAACCACGGTAGCACTACTGCTGCGGTACATGCACCGATGCTCATTCGGTTCCTATGAGCGTCGGAGCATTTGCCGCGCCGGCCCGCACTAAAACTTAGGCCCTCTTTTACTAAGGTGCGCTTACTGATTTAGCGCGAGCTAGACACTAACGCGTACATGTTAGTCTATGGACGCGTCAACATTTAGGGCGCGCTAATCAGTTAGCGCACCTTAGTAAAAGGGGTTAGTAAAAGAGGGCCTGAGTTGCAAGCCTTAGTCTTATTCCTTTTCCTTCAGATCCTACCAGAACAAAAACCCTGTGGAGGAGATGATGTTCAAGCTGTAGGCTTTATTAAAAGTAGCATTGGGGGCTGTGGCTTAACACAAACCGTGTTTCGACAAAACTGTCTTCTTCAGGGGTCCCTGAAAGTCCTGATACGAAAACTCGTAGATCAAAGACTGAAAACGATCCCGGGTGACCCCTGAGGAAGACAGTTTTGACGAAACACAGACCTTGTTGTGTCCATAACCCCCAATGCTTTGGGTCCTAGATATTTCCTCATGTGGATGATTGGACTGTACTTTTAATAAAGCCTGCATCTTGAACATCATCTCCTCCACAGGGTTTTTGTTCTTGTCAGACTCTCGGGTCTGTGGAGGATCAAGGGTCAACCTTTTGTGCTTCAGGTCTCACCAACAGCAGGGAAGCAGATCTGTGTTATAGGTATATTTGTTTGTTGTGGACCATTATGTGGGAAAATCGATGCACAATATCTATAAGTGGGTTATGGTGGGCGGGAACCTGTAACAGCTGAATAAATACGACCATATCACCGCCGTATACCTCGACTCACACTGGCTCCCACATAAATTCTGCCCATGAAATAGCCAGCTACGGCTACAGTGGTTAGTGGTGATATTCAGCCACTTAACATCAGCGGATAGTCCCACACAAGCAATTTGACCATCTAGAAGCTTCTCCTGTGAATACCGACCCCCTATATTTTTAGTTTGGATCTGAAGAAGGCTCAACAGTGAGCAGGATGCAACAGAGGCCATTTCTTCCAGGCAAATGTTGAAGCAAGGCTGAAAGAGTAGGTCCCGGAGTTACAGACGGAGGAAAAGAGCACAAATGAGAGTAATTTGGATTATCTGTCTTAGATACAAATGAGAACATAAGATTTGCCGCTGCTGGGTAAGACCAGTGGCCCATTGGGCCCAGCAGTCCGCTCATGCGGCGGCCCTTAGTTCAAAGACCAGTGCCCTAACTGAGTCTAGCCTTACCTGCGTACGTTCTGTTCCAGTAGGAACTTATCCGACTTTGTCTTGAATCCCTGGAGGGTGTTTTCCCCTATAACAGCTTCCCGGAGAGTGTTCCAGTTTTCCACCACTCTCTGGGTGAAGAAGAACTTCCTTACGTTTGTATAGAATCTTTTCCCTTCTAACTTTAGCGAGTACCCTCTCGTCCTCTTCACCTTGGAGAGGGTGAACCATCTCTCTGTCTCTACTAAGTCAATTCCCTTCAATATCTTGAATGTTTCGATCAGGTCCCCTCTCAGTCTTCTCTTTTTAAGGGAGAAGAGGCCCGGTTTCTCTAGCCTCTCATTGTACCGCAACTCCCCCAGCCCCTTAACCATTTTTGTTGCTCTTCCCTGGACCCTTTCGAGTAGTACTATGTCCTTTTTCATGTACGGCGACCAGTATTGGATGCAGTATTCCAGATGGGGGCATACCCTGGCCCGCTATAACGGCATGATAACCTTTTCAGATCTGTTCGTGATCCCCTTCTTAATCATGCCTAGCATTCTGTTCGACCTTTTCGCCGCCACACATTGCGCGGACGGATTCATTGACTTGTCCACAAGTACTCCCAAGTCTCTTTCCTGGGGGCCTCTCTCCGAGTACAGCACCGGACATCCTGTATTCGTGCATATGATTTTGGTTGCCAACATGCATCACCTTGCACTTATCCACGGTGAACCTCATTTTGCCATTTCACGGCCCATTCCTCGAGCGTATTTATGTCTCTATGTAGGTCTTCGCAATCCTTCTGTGTCCTCACTACTCTGAATAACTCTGCAAATTTAATCACCTCTGATTAAGAAATGATATCTTACAAAGAGGTCTTACCCTGTAGCTGAAAGCTGAGATCGATCCTCGACACTGTGGACAGGAATAACCCAGCAGACTATATCATAGGCAGCAGCATAGAGTGAAGTATAGTGGGTCATGGCCTTACCAAAATTCTTCCCCCTCCCCCCCCAAACAGCGTTAGCAGACATTGGGAGGAACAGAGCAGTAACAGATCTGGGTTTAGCCCTCCCCTATATTATATTGCCTTCATCTATATGTCTATTTTTTTAACCATGTCCCCATTTTCAGATCCATTAAAGCTAACTGAATTAAATCACACTCAATGTTGACAGCAAACCACTTTTATTTTTACCGCTGGCATTCGGTCTGTACTAGCTTAAGGCATCTCCATGGCCACAGAAACAGGAAGACTGCCATCTGCTGGACCAGAAAGGAAGTTTGAGGAAAAGGAATAAAAGCAACGGGGAGAAGAAAACAGCCTGACACTGCAAAATTGGCTCCAGATATATCCATAAAAATGTTCTATTATTTTATAATAGGAGAAAAGAACCAGGGCAAAAGCGAGCTGATTTTTTGCAATGGAGCAAAATGTCGCCTCAGAGGTGAGGAGTGGCCTAGTGGTAGAGCTCTTGCCTTAGCACCCTGAGGTTATGGGATCTAATCCCAGTGCTGCTCTTTGTGTCTCTGGGCAAATTATTCTAATCCTCCCATTACCCCAGGTACAAAATAAGTACCTGTAGATGTAAACCATTGATAATATTGTTTTCTGTTTAAGGCACATTTTGAAAACCTTCACTTAATGGTTCACGTGTTTGATTTAGTGCATGTATGTGAACCTATGATAGTGCACAGTGGGGCTTGAAAAATAGCTCTCTCTAAGTTGTTAAAGCCTGGGATCCTGGTCCGCCAGGTGTTCATTAGCTTTCACTCATGCACTGAGGCCACATACATATATATAATATATATATAAGTATTAGTTTTGTATATATCTCTTTTGGGAACTTGTCAATGCTATCAATTTATCCAGAATTGCATTAGGGGATTACGACCAGAACAAAAGAAGTCATCCTGCCATTGTATCGGGCAATGGTGCGCCCGCACCTGGAGTACTGTGTTCAGTATTGGTCACCGTACCTTAAGAAGGATATGGCAATACTTGAGAGGGTCCAGAGGAGAGCAACACAAATGATTAAGGGCATGGAAAACCTTTCATACAATGAAAGATTGGAGAGGCTGGAGCTCTTCTCCCTGGAAAAGCGGAGACTCAGAGGAGACATGATAGAGACCTACAAGATCATGAAGGGCATAGAGAAAGTAGAGAGGGACAGATTCTTCAAATTTTCAAAACATAAAAGAACAAGAGGGCATTCGGAAAAATTGGAAGGAGATAGATTCAAAACAAATGCTAGGAAGTTTTTCTTTACTCAGCGGGTGGTGGACACCTGGAATGCGCTTCCAGAGGACGTAATAGGGCAGAGTACGGTACTGGGGTTTAAGAAAGGATTGGACAATTTCCTGCTGGAAAAGGGGATAGAGAGGGTATAGATAGAGGATTACTGCACAGGTCCTGGACCTGTTGGGCCGCCGCGTGAGCGGACTTCTGGGCACGATGGACCTCAGGTCTGACCCAGCAGAGGCATTGCTTATGTTCTTATGGGAGAGGAGGAGAATATAGTGGATGCTGCGGATGGACCATTTGGCCTTTATCTGCCATCATGTTTCACAAGAGCCTTAGCCTATAGGAAGAGGAGATGCAAATGTTAAGAGCCTTAGCCAATGCGCTTCCAGAGGGCGTAATAGGGCAGAGTACGGGACTGGGGTTTAAGAAAGGATTGGACAATTTCCTGCTGGAAAAGGGGATAGAGGGGTATAGATAGAGGATTACTGCACAGGTCCTGGACCTGTTGGGCCGCCGCGTGAGCGGACTTCTGGGCACGATGGACCTCAGGTCTGACCCAGCAGAGGCATTGCTTATGTTCTTATGGGAGAGGAGGAGATAGTGGATGCTGCGGATGGACCATTTGGCCTTTATCTGCCATCATGTTTCTCTGTTTCTATAACCATAAAGCTCTATGACATCACAATGCAGGTGCAAAGAGCCTTAGCCTATAGGAAGAGGAGATGCAAATGTTAAGAGCCTTAGCCAATGCGCTTCCAGAGAGCGTAATAGGGCAGAGTACGTTACTGGGGTTCAAGAAAGGATTGGACAATTTCCTGCTGGAAAAGGGGATAGAGGGGTATAGATAGAGGATTACTGCACAGGTCCTGGACCTGTTGGGCCGCCGCGTGAGCGGACTGCTGGGCACGATGGACCTCAGGTCTGACCCGGCGGAGGCATTGCTTATGTTCTTATGTAATATCATTAATAGAGACATCAGGCAAATGAATGCATACAAATACATAGAGCCCTCTATTCAAACCAAGGGAGGCAACTAAAAAATGTAAAACAGCAAAAAATTACACACACACATGATGGCAGATAAAGGCCAAATATGCCCATCCAGTCTGCTTATAGCAGCAAACATAAGAGTTGCCATAGTGGGACAGACCGAAGGTCCATCAGTCGCAGTATCCTGTTTCCAGCAATGGCCAGTCCAGATCACAAGTACCTGGCAAAATCCCAAAGAGTAAAACAGATTGTATGCTGGTTATCCTAGAAATAGAGAGTGGATTTTCCTAAGACCATCTTAGTAATGGCTTATGGACTTAAAAAAAATGAAATTATGTAAACCTTTTTTTTTTTTTTATTTTTTTAAACAAACCAAAAACCCTGCTAAGCTGACTGCTTTTACCACATTCTCTGGCAATGAATTCCAGAGTTTAATTAACATCACTTTCAGTTCACAGAACCAGGAAGTGACATTAGAGGGAAGGCTCAGCTGGCGTGAACAGCAGGGAGGAGACCCTGCTCGCTGCCGGCGAAGACTAGAAGAGATATGAGGGGGGAGAATGCATCTAAAAGACCACCGCCCCCACACCTGGGGGAGGGGCACGCTCTGCTCAGGGATGGAAGGCATCTCCTTCCCGGTCACAGACTTCACCCAATATGCCACTGCCAGCAGGTAATATGACCAATCCCCCTCGGACTGAGGAATAGAGATTGCAGATTTAGAGAACAGAAAACAAAATTCCAGCATAACTTTTGCTGGTGCGAATATGATTTTTACCTGTCAGATTGGTAGCAGAAGCCAACATTCCTGATGTGGGAACCAAGAAAAGAGAGCTGCCAATAGCTCTACAGTTTTGAGTAATTTGTCCCAGGGTTTCTGCGAAGCTATTCAGCTACTGCATAGCAGATGGTGCCAGCCAACAAAATAAAGCCCCTTTCTGCATGTTCTGTTTTTCTGCATTGAAGTAGCCTGCTTTATTCACCGACCACGTAAGGCTTCATTAATTACTGCAGGAAGAATATTCCAAGCTCATCTTCGTTTATTTAGAGGCCCTTTTATTAAAGGACATTAACCCCAGGAGTCTGTATAGGTCACGTTGGGCGCGCAAGCTAATTAGTCAATTAGGTTCCAACAATCCTTAACTGGGGTTAATTAATCTATGGAAATACTGTTTTACAGAAAGGGTGGTGGATGCATGGAACAGTCTCCCAGAAGAGGTGGTGGAGACAGAGACTGGAAAGGAAATGGCGGAAAAGTAGAACGCAAGAACATAGAACACAATGGCGAGCAGAAATAAACAAATACAAATCCGACATATCAAGAGACCAAGAAAAACTACTATGCCAGCAAATTAGGCACCAAAATGCTTGCTCGACAACAAAAAAACAGTTTCACCTGGTGAGACAGCTCACAACCCCACCGAATCAAGAACCCAAGGGACACCCCAGCAAAATTACTGCTCAAAACTAGCAGATTTCTTTCTCAACAAAATCAGAACTGTTCAATCTGAAGTAGCCAATTCTACCACCACTGAGGCACACACACTTGACATGTCTCAACACCCCATAGATCCCACCAAAGCAGACCAAATCTGGGCTTCATTCTCCAACCTGTCCATCTCTGACACAAAAAAGCTAATATCCAAATTGTCCGCGTGCTGCAGCCCTCTGGACAACTGCCCCTCCTATCTCCTCACTACCGTGCATGAACAAATCACTAGGAACATAAGAATTGCCGCTGCTGGGTCAGACCAGTGGTCCATCATACCCAGCAGTCCGCTCACGCAGTGGACCTTTGGTCTAAGACCAGCGCCCTAACTGAGACTAGCCCTACCAGCATACGTCCTTGTTCATCAGGAACTTGTCTATCTTTGTCTTGAATCCCTGGAGGGTGTTTTCCCCTATGACAGACTCCGGAAGAGCATTCGAGTTTTCTACCACTCTCTGGGTGAAGAAGAACTTCCTTATGTTCGTACGGAATCTATCCCCTTTCAACTTTAGAAAGTGCCCTCTCGTTCTCCCTACCTTAGAGAGGGTGAACAACCTGTCCTTATCTACTAAGTCTATTCCCTTCAGTACCTTGAATGTTTCGATCATGTCCCCTCTCATTCTCCTCTAGATCACCAGCCTCCTCAATAGCTCCCTAAACCAAGGCCACTTGCCAGAAACAATGGGAAAAATAGCACTCCTATACCAAAATCACCAAAGGCAGATCATTCCTCAGCCTCAAACTACAGACCCATCGCGGGCATTCCCGTACTAACAAAAATCATCGAGGCCCACGTGAGTAAACAACAACTCACAAATTATATTGAGCAGCATTCATGCCTCCATCCGTCCCAGTTTGGATTCCGTAAACAAGACAGTACAGGACGTCAAGCAATACTTCTCTAATTTGACATTTCTACAACCTACTACTAACAAAACTGTGCGAAAGTGGTTCTCCGATTTCCTACAAAACAGAGAATGCATAGTCAAAAAGATCGGAGAAACCTCCAACCCCTGGAAGGCCTTCTGTGGTGTGCCACAAGGTTCCCCACTCTCTCCCCATCCTATTTAACCTTTTCATGAGTTCTCTTAGAAACATAAAATTTGAAGACGAAAGCATGATGTCCTAAGCAGATGACATTTTTCTCCTTATTCCTACAACCAACAATCAAGTTTATTATAATTTATATACCGCCTATCAAGGTACTCAAGCATTTTCCCTATCTGTCCCAGTGGGCTCACAATCTATTTAACGTACCTGGGGCTCTGGAAGATTAAGTGACTTGCCCAGGGTCACAAGGAGCAGCACGGGGTTTGGACCCACAACCCCAGGGTGCTAAGGCTGTAGCTTCAACCACCACGCCACATACTCCAAACAAACGCACATCACCAACGAAGTCACTCTCAATATTGAAAGAATCCAACACTGGGCAACAATCAACAAACTAAAATTAAACACAACCAAAACCAAAGTTCTATACTTCCACACGGTCCAACAGACGGCACCAACAAACATTATCCTCCAATCAGGCAAAACCCTTCTTGTAGATGAATCCTCCAAAATCCTTGGCTGCATTCTAGACTCTACACTTACTCTGGAACCTCAAATCTCCAACCTCTGGAAGAAATCCCTCTACACCCTGAGACAACTGAGGTTAATCAGACCATACTTTCACCAACACCACTTTGCCTTAATAGTACAACTGATGATTCTACCACAACTAGACTACTGCAACTCCACCTACATGGGAATAAACATCTCTGATTCATAAAATGCAACTCATCCAAAGCAGCTGTAAGACTAATCTTCAATCTGAGAAAATATGACTCGGTCACAGCTCTCACCAAACAACTACACTGGCTACCCATCTCATCACGAATAACTTTCCCAAAATATCATGCACCACATGCTTCATGGGAACTCAGCAGCTCCCCTCATCCAACTCTTCTCAACTGCATGGTCTGGCTCTTGCAAAACCCTCAACAGGATACTACTAAATCTTCCATCCACAAAAAATCTTCAATACAAATGGGCTTTCCATTCTTGCCTTTCTAGGAGTAAAAACCTGGAATGACCTCACACAAATGACCAGAACAGAACCTAACTACACCATCTTCCTGAAGAAACTGAAAACCCATCTTTTCGACGCATAATCTCCTCTCTTCTCTCTCCTTTCTTCCAGTTCACCCTCTTCTTCACTCCCCCGGCCTTCCCCCTCCCTCTCCTCCTCCCCTCTCCCCCCTCTCTTCTCCTGATCTTTCGTCTCTTGATGTCGCCTTGAGCCTGACTAGTTATGCATGACGCACAAATAGAAGATTAGATTGTCTGAATTCAAAAGGGCCTGGGATAGGCATGTGGGATCTCTCGGAGAGAGAAAGAGATAATGGTTACTGTGGATGGACAAACTGGATGGGCCATTTGTTCTTTAACTGCCATCGTGTTTCTATGTTTAACTGTGCCAAACGGCGCCTGTTTTATAGAACCAGGGCCTTTGTGGGTTACTCCTCTCTCAAAGTGAAAGCTAGAGTGTGGGTAAGGGACAATGGGAACATAAGGAAAAACTGTGTGTTGCAGTGGTTAGAGCTACAGCCTCAGCACCCTGAGGTTGTGGGTTCAAATCCACGCTGCTTCTTGTGACCCAGGGAAAGTCACTTAATCCTCCCATTGCCCCAGGTAGATTAGATAGATCGTGAGCCCACCAGGACAGACAGGGGAAAATGCTTGAGTACCTGAATAAATTCATGTAAACCTTTCTGAGCTCCCCTGGGAGAACAGTATAGAAAACTGAATAAATAAATACTGTACAAAGTTTCAGCCTCTGATAACTAGAGCTGATATTGTGACATCATAGTGCCTCATTTCACCAATAAGAGCCAACCTCATCAGTGATGTCACAATGGCTTCACTGTCCTTTACTTGGCTCGCTTCTACTACATTTTGATTTCTAGAGTGGCGCAGTGGTTAAAGCTACAGCCTCAGCACCCTATGGGTTCAAACCCATATGGCTTCCTGTGACCCTGAGCAAGTCACTTAATCTCCCCATTGCACCAGGTACATTAGATAGATTGTGAGCCCACTGGAACAGACAGGGAAAAATGTTTGAGTACCAGAAAATAAGGTTATAAGCAGTGGTCTCAAAACTCGTGGCCCGGGGGACACATGCAGCCCGCCAGGTACTATTTTGAGGCCCTCGGTATGTTTATCATAATCACAAAAGTAAAATAAAACAGTGTCTTGATCATATGTCTCTTTAGCTGTAAATTACAATATTATTATTAAGACTTATCCAAAAGGAAAGATTTATAAACTATAAAGAGTTTTACCTCATGCAAAATTGTCATTTTTTAAAAAATAAAACATTAACTATTTTTTCTGCGGCCCTCCAAGTACCTACAAATCCAAAATGTGGTCCTGCAAAAGGTTTGAGTTTGAGACCACTGGTTATAAGTGATAAAGCTACAAATAATAAGGGACTGGAGTGAAGCCATGGAGATATTAAATAATTTTAAAGGAAAGGAGTAAGTGAGTTTGTACCAGTGGAAGACAGGCTGGTGGTGCTAAGAGAGTTAAAAGGCAAAACATTTGGGATAAGATGACTCTACATTTGCAATATCCATGTCAGCACAGTAAAGTGTTCCATTTGCCATTTTTCACTCCTTCATGCTTTTCACGTGCTATGTCATTGGTTTTTGTTTTTTTTTCATGTCAAATTTATTTCGTTTTTCCCCATCCTTTTGTAATTTACCCTTAATGTTCTCTCCTTTCCTATTATAAATTGTATTTCTTTCCCCTCTATCCTAGTGTTTCCTGTAGTAATTTGTCTAGTATTTTAATGATTTTTATGTTTTTATTTATATTATTGTTATGGTTTTATCCTGTATTTTTCTGTATATGTAAATCGCTTAGTAATTATGATAGGCGATCAATCAAATATTGAATAAACTTGAAACTTGAAACTTCAAAGACTTAAGCCACCTGGTTGCAAAAACTGGTCGGAGCATCCTACGGTTTAGTTTCCTTTTCTTGTATTTCACCAACACACGAGCCAGCCATGTGGCTCAAGCAGCACAGCAGATATCAAAGCCGTGAACCCCCCACCGAAAGGTAGAAAGTGAACACGTTTTATGTAACTTTCTTTTTTCATGAGGTATCTCCACCATCTGCTCTGCTGATTAATTTTGCTCATTCACTGAGTCCACAACAGACACATTAGCAGTGGCTCTAACTTAATTTCCTCAGAAATCTTATTTGGGCTGTAATTTCACATGCTGCTGTGGGTTGCTATAGGAACGGTATAATGAGCTCTCCGTTCTGTGGGGTGGAATAGCTCATGCGGCTTGTGTTCAGGTTGGAAGCAGCAAAATGACATTTTTGTAAATGGTATTTAAGAACAAACCCATTTTGCAGTGAGGCGGTACTGGAAGAACAAGGGCACCGAGAAAATTGCAATAATGTGTATACTCTCTATAGATACTAGATTTTCATCGTGAAAATTATCAATGTAACATAGGAGCTTAAAAATGTAAAACAGCAAAAATGGCTTGTTCTAACCCCCTCCCTTCCAGACAATCAATTTTGGGCAGGCCTGAGCCCAGAGTGTGTGGGCCTGAGCCATAAGTGGGCAGGCATCTCTTTCCCTCCCTTCCCACCCGCCAGCCTGTGCAGCATTTCTCTTTTCCTCCCTTCCACCTCCCCCCCCCCCAGTCTGTGCAGCATTGTGAGGATTGAAATTTTATGTGAATATTTTGGGGTAACAATGGAAGCAGTAAGCTAGAAGTGATTATATACAGGGTGTCCCAAAAGTCACTACACACTTTTAATAAATTCTTAAAAATTACACAAGAAACTGAATTTATTCATATTCTTAACATCAACAAAAGAGTCATTGCAATTTTACTTGCTAGGCTTGCCATCATGTTCCAATGCCTCGAAGACTAGTTGTGTACCTCCACATGAGCGCTTCCATTTTTGATAACTTTCAGCTACCTTTGGATGCAAGCCTCTCCGATGCTTTGTGGCATCTCTTCCCCAACCTCGCTGCAGGCCATGCATATTCTTTCCTCAAGCTGTGACAGGTTACATTACATTAATGATTTTTATTCTGCCATTACCTTGCAGTTCAAGGCGGATTACAGAAGAGGATTTCTGGACATGTCCACATGTCCAGAGGTGTTACAGAATAGAGCGGGTTGCTTCAGAGGATTGAAATGTTTCATACGGTGTTAGTTAGTCTTCATGGATTTCTTGAATAGCAGGGTTTTTATTTCTTTTCTGAAAGTTTGTAGTCTGGGGTCATGATTAGTAGATTGGAGAGTTGGTGGTCTAGTTTTGCTGCCTGTGTGGCTAGAAGGCCATCGTACAGTTTTTTCCAATTGATGTCTCTGATTGGAGGGTATGTGAATGGTGTCTGGGTTAGAGAATGACATGATGAATGTTACCTGCAGGCTCCAACAGCTTTGAAGAAGTTACTCAAAACGCACTGCGAAGGTAAAAGGGAGGGAGATAGATAGATTCGGGAAAGAGGGAGGGAGGGAGGCGCGCGAGGGGGTGCTGAAGGGCAGTGAGGTGTCAAGAGGGAAGGGTGATAGAGGAAAGGCACAGATGCTGAAGGGGGGTGGAGAGGAATAGACACTGAAAGGAAATGGAGGACAGATAGTGGGGAGAAGACGCTGAAGGGAAATGGGGAAGACAGAATGGGGAGAAGATGCTGAAAAGAAATGGAGAAGAAAGAGTGGGGGAAGACACTGATAGGACATGGGGAAGACAGAGTGGGGAGAAGACGCTGAAAGGACATGGAGAAGACAGAGTGGGCAGAAGACGCTGAAGGGAAATGGGGGAGAAGACACTGAAGAGAAATGGGGAAGACAGTGGGGAGAAGACACTGAAGGGAAATGGGGGAGACAGAGTGGGGAGAAGACGCTGAAGGGAATGGGGAAGAGAGAGTGGGGATGGGTGGGATTTCTGTCCCCGCGCAACTCTCTAGTCCAGATTTTCCAGATGGAGAATCTGGTAACCCTACTTTAGATAGTTTATGATCACTTGATAATTTCTTTCATTTTGTCTTTTGAGCATGTTTCTATTCTTTATAACCTGTATACGTTGATTATATTCCCTGTTTCACTTGGCCCAGTGTTTTGTTTTGTTTTTTGTCCTCTTGACAGTTTTTTTCAACACTTTTTCTTTATAGATTTGTCTTATCTTAATATTATTTTTGTATTGACATTATCTTTGTGTGACTCCTCCCTCCCCCCTCGAAGAATTCCTCTTCTACAGAGCAGGAGGCAACGTATTCTTCGGGGAGTTACTGAGTATGTGTGCAGATAGAATATAAATCAGTGGGAAGAATTGAAAGACCCCTCCATAAAATTTATCTGAGACTTAGGGGTCCTTTTATCAAGGCGCGGTAGGGGTTTAACGCGTGGAATACCACACGTTAAACCATCTGCCGCGCTAGTCGCTAACGCCTCCATTGACCAGGTGTTAGTTTTTTTTGCTTGCTGCGGGGGTTAGCGCATGATGAAATGTCCGACACGCTAACCTCGCTAGCGCAGCTTGATAAAAGGAGCCCTTAATCCGGCCGACATTCCGATGGTGGGAGGCACGCCAACTAACTGCTACACGCCATTTCTGGTGACCGGCATTGTTGTTTTTATTGACCGGCTTAAACTTAACCAACTAAGTCAATTTTCAGCGCTGGCCAGTTAATTTATAACAGCCAAAGAGAGGACTGGTATTTGTATGGCTTGGTTTGGCCGCTAAACTTGGCTGGTCAGCGCTGACAAATTAGAGGTTATTGTGTGATATAGCCGGTTAAATTTTAGTTTCTAACTGCGAATATTCAGCAGAGATAACCGATTATTTCACTCGGAATATTCAGATTTAGCCAGCTAACTGCTATTTAAATGGCCAGCGCAGAATATCGTCCAGAATTAATCTGTGTTCCATGCTGCTGCATGCAAATTTTTTAATGGTTGTCTAGGGTTAGAATAGTAACTTCTCTATACAGAGAAAATAATACAGCAGGCCCTTCTAAAAGTACACAGTTCAAATGGGGCGGGGGGGGGGGGCTGATGGAAGCAGAACCACTCTTAGATCAGTTATTGTGTTTTTCAGGGCACATCTTTAAAGTACAGTAAAACCTTGGATTGCAAGTAACTTAGTTTGCAAGTGTTTTGCAAGACAAGCAAAAAACATTTGATTAAATTTTAAGTTGATATACAAGCAATGTCTTGCAATATGAGTACATCTCTGTAAATGTAACAACACTGTAATATGTATCATCGCTGTAAATGTACAGTCTCTTCTATTGTTAACCGCATTGAACTTCCGTGGTATTGCGGTATACAAGAATAAAGTTTTTATTATTATTATTATTACATACAATATACACACATCACAACTGAGCCGCTGGTTCTTCTCTCTCTGACGCTGCGGGAGTGTAGCGACTGTTCTAAACGAGCAAAGTCTTGCAATACGAGTACATACAATATACACACATCACGATTGAGACGATGATTCTTTTCTCTCTGACGCTGCGGGAGTGTAGCGACCGTTCTAAACGAGCAAAGTCTTGCAATACGAGTACATACAATATACACACATCACGATTGAGACGATGATTCTTTTCTCTCTGACGCTGCGGGAGTGTAGCGACTGTTCTAAACGAGCAAAGTCTTGCAATACGAGTACATACAATATACACACATCACGATTGAGACGATGATTCTTTTCTCTCTGACGCTGCGGGAGTGTAGCGACTGTTCTAAACGAGCAAAGTCTTGCAATACGAGTACATACAATATACACACATCACGATTGAGACGATGATTCTTTTCTCTCTGACGCTGCGGGAGTGTAGCGACTGTTCTAAACGAGCAAAGTCTTGCAATACGAGTACATACAATATACACACATCACGATTGAGACGATGATTCTTTTCTCTCTGACGCTGCGGGAGTGTAGCGACTGTTCTAAACGAGCAAAGTCTTGCAATACGAGTACATACAATATACACACATCACGATTGAGACGATGATTCTTTTCTCTCTGACGCTGCGGGAGTGTAGCGACTGTTCTAAACGAGCAAAGTCTTGCAATACGAGTACATACAATATACACACATCACAACTGAGCAGCTGGTTCTTCTCTCTCTGACGCTGCGGGAGTGTAGCGACTGTTCTACACGAGCAAAGTCTTGCAATACGAGAACATACAGTATACACACATCACGATTGAGACGATGATTCTTTTCTCTCTGACGCTGCGGGAGTGTAGCGACTGTTCTAAACGAGCAAAGTCTTGCAATACGAGTACATACAATATACACACATCACGATTGAGACGATGATTCTTTTCTCTCTGACGCTGCGGGAGTGTAGCGACTGTTCTAAACGAGCAAAGTCTTGCAATACGAGTACATACAATATACACACATCACAACTGAGCAGCTGGTTCTTCTCTCTCTGACGCTGCGGGAGTGTAGCGACTGTTCTACACGAGCAAAGTCTTGCAATACGAGAACATACAGTATACTGTACACATGTCACATCATCACAACTGAGCCGATGGGTCTTCTCTCTCTGACACTGCAGGAGTATAGTGATTTCTAAATGAGCGAGGTCTTGCAATACAAGTACGTATAGTATTTTGTATTAAAGTTTTGGGGTTGTGGAACGAATTGTCTGAGTTTCCATTATTTCCTATGGGGAAATTTGCTTTGATATACAAGTGCTTTGGATTACAAGCATGCTTCTGAAACAAATTATGCTCGCAAACCAAGGCTTGACAGTATAAGAAAAAATGATCACTTTAGTTGGTTAGACCAGGGCAATGTTTTCTACATCTGGTCCTCAGAAATACAAATGGATCTGTGTGTAATGGGTAACAAAAATATGGAAATTAACGCAGTTATCAGAGCAGTCATATGTAGAAATATTTCCTGACTGTGTACTGCAAACATCCTGCAAACTAAATCCTGAAGGAGGCTTCTCGATGACTGAATTTGGGAACCAGTATCTCTTAGACTTAGGGGTCCTTATATTAGGTCTGGCAGAGTTTTGAAGTTACCGTGATGTAATTGCCCAAGGGGCCAATGCAGTGCTGCCAGCTGGCTGATTTTCAGTTGGCCTGGCCAGTTTTTCAATGGACAGGCCAGCTGCCAGCAAACCCTTAAAACCAGCAGTAGAATAGCTGGTTTTTGTCACTGACAGTTCCTGGCTCCCTGCCCCTGCAGTCTGGCATCATCATTTCTCTTTTTTTTCTTTCTCTCTCTTTCCTTATTCCCTCCTGCTGCCTAGCATCTCTCACTCACCCTCCCCCCCCAAAAAAAACCTGCTCTTGTGGGTGGCACCACTGAAACACATTACACATCTTCCTCATTATTTGCAGTGGATAGGGGCAGAGCCGGACCGCGAATCGGGAAATACCGCGAATATCCGACTCTGACCCACCCTCACCTCCCTCCCGCCTTCCCCCATCATTCCGGCCTTACTTGGTGGTCTAGCGGGCTTTCGGGGCAGGAGCGATCTTCCTAAGCTCCTGCCCCATGCAGATCGCCAATAGGAAATGGCTGCTGTGAGTTCCCGAGGTCTCATGAGACTACAACGGGAGCTCAGGCAGCCATTTTTTATGATGGCTCTGCATGGGGCAGGAGTGTAGGAAGATCGCTCCCGCTCCGTGTCATCGCTAGACCACCAGGTAGGGTCCGGAGACGCAAGAGGGAGGCGGGGACGGTTCAGAGTCAGCCCAAAAGTTATTCACAAATTTTCAATATTCGCGGGTCGGCTCTGCCCCTAACCACTGCGAATACGGAGGGAGGAGTGTAAAATCCCATGTATCGTGAGAATGTTGAACACAGTGTGTCACAATGAGAGCCTCATACCGTATGCGTGTTAATCAAAACTACTGCTCTGTGAGTCTGATTTTCAGGTATCGGATAATCTTACCAACTACAACTTAAGGCATGAGCACCAGAAAACATAGATGATGTATCACTGTTGCAATTTTTGTGATATCTTAAATTATTTTTGCATTGATCCACTGGATTCCGAGGATGATTTATGGACACAGTCATGTAACATGATTTACATTTCCCACGTTTAAAGTGGCCCTCAGAACAAAACAGGGGAAAACAAAACCACAGACACAAATACAAAGCAACCAGAATGGAATTGTCTAGATCAGAATGATGTGCACTACAAAAGTGTCCTCCAACTCATCTGATAAAAATGAAGATCTTTATTCCTCCAGTGTCACAATGGTACATTCAAAAGACTCTATGACTCAATGGCTCAATGAAGATCTTTATTCCTCCAGTGTCACAATGGTACATTCAAAAGACTCTATGACTCAATGGCTCAATGAAGATCTTTATTCCTCCAGTGTCACAATGGTACATTCAAAAGACTCTATGACTCAATGGCTCAATGAAGATCTTTATTCCTCCAGTGTCACAATGGTACATTCAAAAGACTCTATGACTCAATGGCACAATGAAGATGTTTATTCCTCCAGTGTCACAATGGTACATTCAAAAGACTCTATGACTCAATGGCTCAATGAAGATCTTTATTCCTCCAGTGTCACAATGGTACATTCAAAAGACTCTATGACTCAATGGCTCAATGAAGATCTTTATTCCTCCAGTGTCACAATGGTACATTCAAAAGACTCTATGACTCAATGACTCAATGAAGATCTTTATTCCTCCATTGTCACAATGGTACATTCAAAAGACTCTATGACTCAATGGCTCAATGAAGATCTTTATTCCTCCAGTGTCACAATGGTACATTCAAAAGACTCTATGACTCAATGGCTCAATGAAGATCTTTATTCCTCCAGTGTCACAATGGTACATTCAAAAGACTCTATGACTCAATGACTCAATGAAGATCTTTATTCCTCCAGTGTCACAATGGTACATTCAAAAGACTCTATGACTCAATGGCTCAATGAAGATCTTTATTCCTCCAGTGTCACAATGGTACATTCAAAAGACTCTATGACTCAATGGCTCAATGAAGATCTTTATTCCTCCAGTGTCACAGTGGTACATTCAAAAGACTCTCTGACTCAATGGCGCAATGAAGATCTTTATTCCTCCAGTGTCACAGTGGTACATTCAAAAGACTCTATGACTCAATGGCTCAATGAAGATCTTTATTCCTCCAGTGTCACAATGGTACATTCAAAAGACTCTCTGACTCAATGGCGCAATGAAGATCTTTATTCCTCCAGTGTCACAGTGGTACATTCAAAAGACTCTATGACTCAATGGCTCAATGAAGATCTTTATTCCTCCAGTGTCACAATGGTACATTCAAAAGACTCTCTGACTCAATGGCGCAATGAAGATCTTTATTCCTCCAGTGTCACAGTGGTACATTCAAAAGACTCTATGACTCAATGGCTCAATGAAGATCTTTATTCCTCCAGTGTCACAATGGTACATTCAAAAGACTGACTCAATGGCGCAATGAAGATCTTTATTCCTCCAGTGTCACAGTGGTACATTCAAAAGACTCTATGACTCAATGAAGATCTTTATTCCTCCAGTGTCACAATGGTACATTCAAAAGACTCTATGACTCAATGAAGATCTTTATTCCTCCAGTGTCACAATGGTACATTCAAAAGACTCTATGACTCAATGAAGATCTTTATTCCTCCAGTGTCACAATGACTATATGTCTCAATAACTCGACATGTACATGTTTCGGCCAACAGGCCTGCCTCAGGAGTCTTGAGGAACACGAATGATGATATACGAAGATTGCTACCACTCACATAGATTTAACCAAAATTCAGATAAGGAATATCATATATTGAGAATTGTTAGCGACTAGTTCCGAACAACTTGTGTCTAAATGATTTATGGACTCAGTCATGTAACAAGATTTACATTTCCCACGTTTCAAGTGGGCCCTCAGAACATTGTGATGGCTGTTTTAGAACTGGATTTGGCGACCTAAAATGTAAACGTTCTTTCAAATTGTGGCCTCTAGAAAAAGCTATGCGCAGTGAACAATCTTGAAACGCTGGATGTACTTGCAGAATCCTCCAATGAGTCCTCAGTATTTGCAGAGCTGGCGTTAGGGGTGAGCAAACGGTGTGGGGGGGGGGACACATGGGGCTCCAAACCTGCTTGAAGTTTAAAAGAAGAGCAACCTGCAAACTTTGGGAAACCTCCCTCCAACCATCTGAAAACCATATGATGAATGTATGAATGTCGGAAGCCTCCTGCATATATTCCTTTATAGGTTGTAACAACCACTCCCAATGATTAGATTTGGCCCTTTTATACGCTTGTTGCTATACTGTTGTGGAGTAACCTTGCTGTAGCAAATTGTCTGCCAACAAATCGACACGACACTTGAAATGTTTGGTGTTGGCGCAAATCCTGTGATACCTTAGAAACTATGGGAATGGCAAACTCCGTTTCATTGGTGCAACTATCATATTGCAGCATAGTATTAGAATCAATGGGCTTGACATAAACAGTTGAAACAAATTTGTGTCGTTCCTAAATAACCGAATGTCAATATAGCTTCGCACTTCATCTTTTATTTATTTATTTTATAATTACAAACCAAGCATAAACTTGTACAGAAAGGAGTTAAGCCAAGGGAAAATACACTTATACTCAAAAGGAAAGATAAATGTTATAAACTTTCCAATAAGAAAAGAAATATAGGCTTAATTCAACTCAAGTTCTCAATAATAGAGATCCAAAATATTTAAAGCGAGTTAAAAAAAGAAGGAAAAGAATACAAGAAATGGCTGAAAGGCCGAGGATAGTTACCACATTTCCTATTATAGAGCTTCAAGACACTTCATCTTTTAAAACTGTAATTGGCAGGAAAATCAGCCTCTTTCAAAATTGGATAATAAAAATAAAAAAGTAAAATTGATTACCAGTAGAGGAAGTATAAATACAACAGAATTCTGGTCTCATTACGAGCTAAATCCTAAAGGTGAGGAGGACTCAAATTTTCCAACATTTTCCTCATTTTGTGTTGCATAGACCAGTGTTTTTCAACCGCTGTTCCGCGGCACACTAGTGTGCCGCGAGATGTTGCCTGGTGTGCCGTACGGTCAGGGCCGCCATCAGGGCAGTACCACCAGTCTAGGGAGAGGGGCGGTCCGCCCCACGTAGACAGGAGAGAGCTGGACGGGGGACCCGCGAAGTTCAATACATCTCGAGCCGCGAGGCTCGTCTTCTGTTCCTGCCTGCCCTGCAGCTAACATATAGCCGATCGCAAGCGTTCCCCGATGTCAGCGCTGACGTCGGAGGGAGGGCTTAAGCAAAGCCTGCCCTCCGACGTCAGCGCTGACGTCGGAGAATACTTCCGTTCAGCTATTTGTGTGCGGCAGCGCAGGCAGGAAGCAGAAGACAAGCCTCGCGGCTTGAGCTTCGTTTTGTTGAGAAAGTTGCAAAGATGGGCTGGGAGGCAAACACGGAACACAAAAGGGGGGAGGGAGTGCGTTTTGGACACAAGGCATGAACTTGGGAGAGAGGAAGGGAGGGAAAGAGATGCTGAGGTGGGGGAGGGAATGGGTTTTTGGACACAGAAGGCATGGACTTGGGAGAGAGGAAGGGAGGGAAAGAGATGCTGAGGTGGGGGAGGGAATGCGTTTTTGGACACAGAAGAAATGGACTTGGGAGAGAGGAAGGGAGGGAAAGGGATGCTGAGGTGGGGGAGGGAATGCGTTTTTGGACACAGAAGAAATGGACTTGGGAGAGAGGAAGGGAGGCAAAGAGATGCTGAGGTGGGGGAGGGAATGCGTTTTTGGACACAGAAGAAATGGACTTGGGAGAGAGGAAGGGAGGGAAAGAGATGCTGAGGTGGGAGAGGGAATGTGTTTTTGGACACAGAAGAAATGGACTTGGGAGAGAGGAAGGGAGGGAAAGAGATGCTGAGGTGGGGGAAGGAATGCGTTTTTGGACACAGAAGAAATGGACTTGGGAGAGAGGAAGGGAGGGAAAGAGATGGTTGTGTACACGGGGAATAGAAGAAAGGAGAATTTTTGGTCATAGGGAGGGAGTGAGGTACAGATAGTGGCATACCAGGGTGGGGGGAGGGCGGTCTGCCCCACCCCGGGTTTACGTCCCAAGGGGGTGCACAGCTGGCCACCCTCCAGTGTTGTCCCTAGGCCGGCAAACTGCGGCTCTTTAGCCACTTGAGTGCCACCGCCGCCAACGGTGTTGTTGGTGGTGGCAGCATTATAAAATACTTTCTTTGTGTTTATTTGATTCCTATTCAAGAGAATTACTTTATATATAGTCAATATAGGCACAGAGTTAAATTTTTTAACATTTTCTAATGGTGGTGTGCCTCATGATTTTTTTCATGAAACAAGTGTGCCTTTGCCCAAAAAAGGTTGAAAAACACTGGCATAGACCATCATGAGAAACTAGAAACTTCTACTTCTTTGCTTATCCAACAATTAATGGGTGTAGATATAAGACCTTCTTAGATAGGACCCTAGCTGGTAGGCAACAATCTTGGTTAGGTAAATGTATTCAGCAAGCTATGTTATCTTATTGCAGTTTTCGGAAATTAATTAAGACCACTTTGTTCGATAAGTTTATTACTTAGTGAGTTTTATTACTGAAATTCTATTTTACAAATATTTGTAATTTTTTTCTATATTATTGTATTTCGCTGATGTCCAGCTCTTTTTAGTGTAAACCGCCTAGAACTTTTGGTTATGGCGGTATAAAAGAATAAAGTTATTATTATTAATTGCTTCAACCAGGACCCTCAGATATGTATATTTCCCAGATATTTCAGCTAGATCAAGTTTCAAGTTTAGTATTGATTTGATTTATTACCTTATCATTTGTTTCAAGGTGATTGTGCAATAAAAAAATTAGGGTAAAACAGATAATACAATTAACATAACGTAACAAAAGATTAGGTGCACTACTGGACAAACGGGTACAAATGGAAAGAAGGGAAGAACTACAATAGTTGAAGAAAAATGAGGTACAAAGGGGAAAACAAAAGGACGGGGTTAAAAACAAGCAAGTCCAAGACAAATGGACTAAAAAAAAGTTTAAAAATCCTTGGACACTCAAACTTGAAAAACGTCTTTAAAAAGGAATGTCTTAAGAAAAGACTTAGGGCTCCTTTTACTAAGGTGCGCTAGGGTTTTTACAGCGCACTACATTGCCGCGCGCGCTAACTCCACGCTACGCGCCAGGAACTAACGCCAGCTCAATGCTGGCGTTAGCGTCTAGCGCTTGCGGCGATGCAGCACGTGCTGAGCGCGCGCTAAAACCGCTAGTGCAGCTTAGTACATAAGAACATAAGCAGTGCCTCTCCTGGGTCAGACCTGAGGTCCATCATGCCCAGAAGTCCGCTCACGCGGCGGCACAACAGGTCCAGGACCTGTGCAGTAATCCTCTATTTATACCCTTCTATCCCCTTTTCCAGCAGGAAATTGTCCAATCCTAAAGGTAAAAGGAGCCTTTCAATTTCTCGAGCTTAGCTATCTCTCTTAACGCGTTCGGTGCTGAATTCCAGAGGGAAGGGGCAACTACTGAAAAGATAGTGTTTCTTCTAGTATTTCTACGGTTCAGGGATGGGATTGCAAATAGATTTTGATCCCAGGAACGAAGAAGGCGTGATGAAGTATACAGTATCAAGAGTTTATGAATAAATTCCGTCAGTAATAGTGTTTTATAAGTGACGTGGTGATGGATAGGAAGCCAATGGGTTTTTATCAGGAGAGGAGTTACGGGGTCGAATTTTTTGCCCTTGCAGATAATTTTTACTGTGTTGTTCTGGACTATCTGTAGACGTCTTAACTCTTTTTTGGTAATTCCATGGTATAAGGCAGTATATGCTTAGCTATCCGTTATACTTCTTCATTGGTCCAGGAAAAACTTTACTTTCCTATATATTTGTTGCTTCACTGCTTCAGTACTATAGAAATTATTTAGCTTCAAGTTCCTGCTCTTTCAAATTCCTCACCTTCGACATAGCGCTATGTTTCGTCCATAAAGCTACTTCACGATGGCATAATAAATATCTCGGTTTACTTAACCGTTGCTGTCTAGCTTCAAGCGTTATGTCTTCCGAGCAGGGACGGTCTATAAATATCAAACTGTACAGCGTTGCGTATGCCTGTCAGTGCTATAGAAGTGATAAGTAGTTGTGGCATGTTGAAGTGTTAACTTGCGGCATTGAACAACTAGCGGTAAGGGGAAAGGGAAGGGAGGACGTGCGAGGCAGGGGGAATCGGGGAAGGAGCGGAGATGAGGGCGGGGGAGGGGCGCCTCCACCCCCGGGTGTCTCTCACCCTGGCTACGCCACTGCCTCCAGGGTCATTGAATCTTCAAACAGCCACCCTGAATCCTGTTGTAACTTCCACTTTGCCTGATATTGATTAGAGAATGACACGGTGATAAAATTCATCACCGTTCCCGTCCCCGCGGATAACCGCGGGAAATAATCCCATGTCATTTTCTAGTGTCTATTTCAACCTCAGTCCTTCTACACCAGCATTCTTCAAAGCAAAGCTTGCGGGTCAGTGTTTGTGGCCATTCATACTCTGATTCTTAAGTGAACCAAGGATAATGAAGCCATTGTGACATCACTGATGTGATTGGCTCTTAGGCACTGGTGGAATGAGGCATTATGACATCACAATATCTGCTCTGGATACCAGAGACTGTCATTCTGTAGTGTCTGTTTCAACCTGAGTCCTTCTACACCAGCATTCTTCAAAGCAAAGCTTGCGGGTCAGTGGTTGTGGCCATTCATACTCTGATTCTTAAGTGAACCAAGGATAATGAAGCCATTGTGACATCACTGATGTGATTGGCTCTTAGGCACTGGTGGAATGAGGCATTATGACATCACAATATCTGCTCTGGATACCAGAGACTGTCATTCTGTAGTGTCTGTTTCAACCTGAGTCCTTCTACACCAGCATTCTTCAAAGCAAAGCTTGAGGGTCAGTGGTTGTGGCCATTCATACTCTGATTCTTCCCTCTCTCTTTAAAGAATGACATGAAGATGATTTCCCGTGGTTATCCGCAGGGACAGGAACGGTGATGAATTTTGTCACTGTGTCATTCTCTAATTATTGATCATAAATCAGTTCCTTATATATTTTTTTTTAACTGTAGAAAAAACTTGCCTTGAGTTTAGTCTCCCATCTGTTTATTCCAACAGACTCTCTAGCACTAGGGGTTACCAGGCATCTGGATTTCCCCGGACATGACCTCCTTTTGTCCAGGTTTTGAAAAGCTTCTGACCTCGGGCAGCATCCGCGCATTCGCAGATGCAACGCGTGATGTCATGCACACACACGCAATGCCATTGTGTCACATCCACGCATGCGCGGATGCCGTCCCGATGCATGAACAGGTGGAGGGGGTGGGACTGGGGGGCAGGATGGGGCGTGATGTAAACATAAGAATAGCCTTATTGGGTCAGACCAATGGTCAGTCAAGCCCAGTAGCCCATTCTCACGGTGGCCAATCCAGGTCACTAGTACCTGGCCAAAACCCAAGGTGTAGCAATATTCCATGATACCGATGCAGGGCAAGCAGTGGCTTCCCTTGTGGGAGGGTGGATTTTCCTACCTGGTAACCAAGTTTTAATATTATTATTAGTTTAATATTATTATTAGTTTTTCCAAGTTTATTAGTTTTTAACCCTATGTAACACCCATCTTATCCCCTTCTATATAATATCTGCACTTGGCACCTAGGCTATATGATGAGCTGTATTGTAGATGGTGTCATATCTATGTCATTTGAATATTCTGATTAGAGAATGACACGGTGACAAAATTCATCACCGTTCCCGTCCCCGCGGATAACCGTGGGAAACCATCTTCATGTCATTCTTTAAGGAGAGAGGGAAGAATCAGAGTATGAATGGCCACAACCACTGACCCACAAGCTTTGCTTTGAAGAATGCTGGTGTAGAAGGACTGAGGTTGAAACAGACACTACAGTATGACAGTCTCTGGTATCCAGAGCAGATATTGTGATGTCATAATGCCTCATTCCACCAGTGCCTAAGAGCCAATCACATCAGTGATGTCACAATGGCTTCATTATCCTTGGCACACATAAAAATCAGAGTATGAATGGCCACAGCCACTGACCCGCAAGCTTTGCTTTGAAGAATGCTGGTGTAGAAGGACCGAGGTTGAAATGGACACTAGAAAATGACATGGGATTATTTCCCGCGATTATCCGCGGGGACGGGAACAGGTGATGAATTTTGTCACCGTGTCATTCTCTAGTTCTGATATGTGCTTATAAGTATTATGCTGACATTGCATTACAGTATACTATATCTTTCTTATTTGAATCTCAGGAAAGTTTTAATTTGCTGATTTTGAGTTTACCTCATTGTATTTATGTTTAAATTTGGTCTTTTTACTGCTGTTATGTTAACATTGCCTTGGGTAAATCTCTTCATTGAGGCGGTGCAAGTTCAATTTATTTGATATACCACCAATATAAAACTAAGTTTACCACAAAATAGAGGTTGGGAAGTAAAAACACACAGAGACTTATAAACTAACGATAACATTACGAACATCACTGGAATATATGGGAATGAGCAATAAGGAAGTTTACAGTAATTAAAAAGTTTAGGAAAGAACAGGGCAAGGTGAAAACATAAGGAGGAACAGGAAATGGCCTATCCTGCCAGGGCTTTCCTCTGCCGCATCATCAGTGATGCGGCAGAGGGAAGGCCCAGCAGCCTGTTCACCTGCCCTGTCTTCCTCTGCCCGCCAGCCACCACCACCGCTTTAGGAAACCCCGGGGTATGTCAGGACTCAATGAATTGGTGAGCCCGATTTTTTTTAGAAAACAAATCGATTTGAATCAATTCACTGAAGTGGATCAGTGAATCGATTTGAACCAGGCAGCACGTGTGTTTGTTTGCTCCTATTTCGTGCTCTTGATGTAACTTCGCTGCATTCCTGCGGCCTCTCTTTAACTAAAAGGTATGACAGGATATAAATAAAGCTATTATTAGTCGCTTCACTTCTGAAGAATGGCCTGGTATTTGAGTACCGGCACCTCTTTGCTAGAAAAAAAATGCACTGATTCAAACTATGTAAGGTTGAAAGAAGCAAAATTCCTAGTTAAAGAAAATGTAAAGTGTCTTAACTTTAGAGGGGCTTTTTATCCTGATTCCCTCAGCACGCATGAAAGACCTGAGATAGCTGGACTTTCCAGTGAACAAAGCATTAACTAGAAACTAAGGAGGGCCCCCCCCCAATTCCTTTCCTCCATGCCCTCGGTCTGATTTCCCTACCCACCAAATGCCCTTCCATCCTGCATCTTTCCCTTCCTCCTTTCCTCCAGCGAACGACAAAGTGTTAACAAGAAACAGTCAGATCCGCTTTCTGAAGCACTGCCATCCCACACCCTATACTGCAAGGCTGGGCCAGGTCTGGTATTCCTCATTCCCACCCTGACCTGCTTTTCCAGGCTGACAACCAGAATTTATCTGTTCGTTCTCATCAGGGCCAAGTGAAAGCCAGGTGGAGCAAGGAGGATCAGGACCTGATGTGCAGGTCTGGATCTCCCTGAGTCAGCTGACTTGGCAAAGAGCAATAAAAAAAAAAATCAAACTGAGCAAACGAGTCCGTCATGCACCAAACCAGTTCATAGAAGAAACACCCATCTCCCTAAGTTTATGAACATTTTAAACAGTGAACACAAAGCATAATATAAGTAAAAAAATTGGGTGGAGATTAAAGTTTCTACTCCAGTGTATCTAATATAATAAAACGGTAAGCCGCGCATGCGCAGTTCCTATACGTGCGTCCGTTTTCCGTGAGCTGTAGCTAGGAAGTGTGCATGCGCGGCTTACGGTCTTCTTCCTCCCCCCCCCGCCGGAGTGAGGGGCCGGAACTTAGGGGAAGGAGAGCAGGCCCGGGATTCGCCTGGACACGGCCAGGCAAGACCCTCCTTCCCCGCCGCACCCAGCCCCCGGCGGTCCCTGTCGGCAGAGAAGGAAAGACAGCTCGGTGGCGGGTTGCCGTGATAGCGCTAAGGCGGCTTGAGGCGCCGCCGCGGCTGTCGGCATCGCTCAACTCCCATGCAGCTGACCATGGAATTGCGCACGGGAGCCCCACCCTGCCCGCCTCCTCCAGGCCGACGCTGCGCTAGGGCCTAAGTCAGCCACCCAAACTAAAGGATCCGACACTGCAAAAACGGCCGATCACCCACTGCGCACGGGAGCACCGCCCCGACCGGCTCCTCCAAGCCGACTATGCCTTTAATAAAGGGGGAGGGAATGCTGCTGCACAGGGAAGTGGGGTGGGGGTAGGTAAATGTTGCTTCACAAGGAAGTGGAGTTGGAGGACATGATGCTGCTGCTGCACGGGGGAGACAAAGGGGGCCAGGAAGAAAACGTGCTTTGCTTGGGGAGAGAGTTGTGCTGGGGGGGCCACGGAGCAATCTTGGATTGCTTTGGGGAGGATAAAGAAGGGGGCCATAGAGAAAGACAAAGAAAGGCAGGCAGGCAAGGGGCCACAGAAAGATAGAAAGACAGCGGACAGGGAGAGAGATAGAAATAAAGAAAGATAGACAGCGGGAAGGAGAGAGACAGAAATAAAAAAAAGAAAGAGACAGGAGCAGGGAGAAGCACAGACAGAAAGAAAGACAGACATACATATATTCTAGCACCCGTTAATATAACGGGCTAAAATACTAGTTTGTAATATCCTGTTAAGAGTTATAATGTTTTTTAGTTGTTTTTATATTAAGAGGGGCATAATCGAAAGTAACGTTTGCGTTCAACTCGCAAGTCATCCAAAGTAAAAAACAGCTTAGGACACATTTTTTGAAAAATACGTCCAAAATTTTTTTTGTTTCGAAAATCATCTAATTATATGTCCTGCTGATCTGATCGTCCATCTTTATACCACATTTCCATCCAACTTTTCGTCCAAGTCAAAAACGCCTAGAACAAGCGGTGTTGGACGTGGGAGGGGTCTGCAAAGTGATGGACTGAACACCCAGACATGGCATCTAAATATTGGGGTACCTTACAGGGCACTGCTGTGAACTTCACAAAAAGGGTGCCATGTCTTCTCCTCACTACAGTTCCCTTATAGGTCATGGTGAATCCCCCAAACCATCTCCAGAATCCCCTAGACCCACTTATCTACCACCCTAATAGCCCTTATGGCTGCAGGAGCCACTTATATGCCAGTATAAAAGGGTTTTGGGGGTGTATAGGGGAGTGCACATGTTTAAGTATCAATGCAGTGATTACAGGGGCTTATGGGCATGGGTCCTCCTCTCTATGGGTCCTTAACCCACCCCCAAGACGACTTAAGTCGCCTCTGTGCTGGACGACTAGGCTTTCCTATGTTAGGCAGCCAGGTGATGATGGTCTGGAGGCTGAATTTTAAAGGTGTGATGAATATTTTTATGGTGGTGGGGGGAGGGATGATCACTGGGGTAGTGTGTGGGGGTCTGTGTTATGTGTTTTCAATGCTTATCTGGTGAGTTTAGGTGGGTTTTTGTAAGTCACAACGTCCAATTTCTGTCGATCCTGGGCTGTATAACTTTCGGTTATACATGCTGTACAACTAAGTCTAAGCCGGCCCATGTCCCGCCCAACTCCCGCCCTCGACACTCCTCCCGAAACGCCCCGTTTAGCTTTGGTCGTTCAGCGATACTATGTAGGCCTAGGTCGTTTAGAAATACGTCCAACACCCGTTTTTATTATCGGCACTTGGACATATTTGGGAAATGTTCGTCCAAGTGCTGACTTAGGCCGGATTTTGGACGTTTTTCTCTTTCGATTATGAGCCCCTAACTCTTTTGTTTCTAAATGCCTGGGGGCATAGGTAGCGGAACGCTATTTTGTTTTAGGGGTGGGGCACCCAAGAGCTCCCTCCTAACCCCAGCGGAATCCTGCGGCACAACCTTTCTCCAGCTCCCGACTCTCCGCCCCACCTGCTCACGGCACTGTACTTTTTAAATCTTCGGGCAGATGCCCTGCACCGTCAATGAGCAGGCCTGCCTCCGGAAGAAGATTTAAAAAAGCATCTGAAGTGGCTACCTGAAGATTTATGTTTAAATGATTTTTATTATTCCAGCAGTAAGAAGCAAATACAAACAGTAGTACCATTCAGGAAATAACATTTTCAACAATATAATCAGTTCCCCTCCCATCCCCAAGAATCCATGGCCAGTCCAACAGCTGAGAGTGTGAATAAAATCTTAAAGATTCAAAAGTCTACTGCGAGCACGCGGTGTGAGGTCCTGCCAGAAGTGCTCCCACACCTGACAAAAGTTGCGACCCGGGCCAAGAGTCAAGTCTCCCACCATGCGTCTCTCCAGTGTTGCGTGCATTAGGGATCTCCATTGTGCATATGACGGGGGATCACGGGAGAGCCAGTTGGTGAGGATGGCTTTTTTTCCCATCAAAAGGGCTCTGGAGATAAATGCTGACATTCCCCCGGGTTTGGGCGGGGCTATATTATAAAATCCAAATAACGCCCTCGGTTGCGGAAGCCATCACCGTCCCCAAAGCGATGTGATATATAGGCCAAGATGTCTCCAAAACTGTTGGATTGCGGGGCAGGCCCAAAACATGTGACTCAAAGATGCGTGAGCCTGATTGCTACCTGAAGATTTAAAAAAGCACACCGCCGGGAAGCGGGCACCGAATAGTGACCGCCAACATTTGGGAAGGCCATGACCCCTATGGCCTCCCCTGTTCCGACACCTATGCTTGGAGGAAAATTTAGGGGCCTGTAGTTAGACGCCTAACAAAGGCCCCCTTTTACAAAGCCGCACAGCCGACTGCCGCGCGGCAAATGTTCTGACGCCCATTCGATTCCTATAGGCATCAGAGCATTTACCATGCTGTCCTGAGCTGCCGGCGTTTGTAAAAGAGGGGGTTAATTAGTAAATTTGCTTTAATAATGACTTTAACCAGCTCATAATTGAAAAAAATAAAATTTAATTAGGAGATACCTATCTTTTTAAACCCGATTCTACAAAAGATAGGCGCCTATCGCGTGCTACCTAGCGGCACCTGACACGAAAGAATGGGTAGAGAAAGACTTCGGCGCAATTCTCTAAAGGACTTAAACTGGCTTTTACAAAGCTGCGGTCGAGGTTTCTACTGCGGGCTGGCGAGGTAATGCTCCGACGCTCATAAAATTTCTATAAGCGTCGAAGCATTTACCTCGCCCAGCCTACCGTGGCTTTTTAAAAAGAGCCCTTAGGTGTAGGGTCCATATTTTCCTTCGCAAAAATCCGGACCCATGGCCATGCCCCCGGGACTGCCCGGTTCCGCCCCGCCCCCAGACAGCATCCGCGCTTGCGCGGACGCAATGCAGTGAAGTCACGCACGTGCGTATATGCATGTGACGTCGCCATGTTGCATGCATGCATGCGCGGATGCCCCTTTCCGACGCAATTTTGACGGGAAGCTTCCCAAAACCCGGACAAAGTGCCGGGTTTTGAAAACCATCTGGACCCCCGGACATGTCCTCGTAAAGGAAGACATGTCCAGGGAAATCCAGACATCTGGTAACCCTATATATATATATATATATATATATATATATATCTCTAATATAATAAAACGGTAAGCCGCGCATGCGCACTTCCTATGCGTGCGTCCGTTTTCCATAAGCTGTAGCTAGGAAGTGCGCATGCGCGGCTTACGGTCTGGCCTCGGAGCGGCGGCTGCTGGCCGCTAGCACCCCCTGCCCTCTCCGTCGCCTCCCGGCTCCAGCGGCGTGACAGTTTTCAAAGAGGCGCGGGATTCTTTTTACGCGGAACCACCAGCCGTTAAAGCTCCTGGCGCTGACTCCCGACTCCAGCCTCCAACAGATGGCTGCCACTGGCAGGTCTCGCGTTGTCCAGTCTTTAAACCTGAAAGGTCTGCACAGTGCCTCATCAAAAACATTTTTAGGATGGGCTGAGTGTCTCGGATGTTTGGTTTCAGAAGTCATCGATGCTTTTTAAAAACGTATTTATTAATAACAAATATGACTCGGTATTTACTCACACATTCTGAAACGGAAGGACAGTGATCAAAAGAAGGAAGGACAGATTAAATATCAAGGGGGAAATAAAGAGCCAGAGAACTGGTCTCGATGGGCAACACTAAGAACGGGCTGGGTGGCTCTTTCGGGAGGGGGAGGCTAGGTTGGAGGGCAGCGGGTCAGAGTGAGATGAGGAAGGGGGGCGGGAATTAGGAGAGGCAAGGTAGAAGAAGAAAATCGGAGAGGAGGAGAGAAGCAGAGAGAGAGAGAGGACAAAGAGGAGGGGATGGTGAAGGAGGAAGAGAACAGAAAAGAAAAGCAAAGCATAGGAGGAGCATTAGAGAGGGAGAGGAGAGGACAGCGGCCAAGGAGAGAGAGAGCTAAAAAAACACAGACAGACAGACACATCTATTCTAGCACCCGTTAATGTAACGGGCTTAAAGACTAGTATATATATATATATATATATATATATAATCTCAATATAATATATATATATATTATATTGAGATAAACTGTACGATGCATAATTATCTATCTCCAGTGTTTTGCAGATCTCAGAACTACTGTACAACCAGCTAGAGCATGTTTTTTTTTTTTCCATGTCACTCTGTTTAATACATCATGTATATTCCCTTGGAAAGACAAGTAATTTTAATTCTGCCTGAGTTCACTTAGCCTTGCAGTTCATTTCACACAGAACAGCTCTGCGTCCCCTGTGCTTTTTTTGGGAGGCCTTTTTATAATTACGAGAAGGCTGATTGTGATTGTGCAGTAACCACAGTTATCTGTTGTCAATTGCAATCAACATGATACAGATTTATCGAGCTCTAACAATAAATTTACAGTGCCTCACCCAAGAGAGACCTCAGTAAAATTAAATGGAATTGATTATGCTATTAATCCAACTATTAAAATATTAGGGAATTATTCTAGATCGATCTTTGACTTATGAGAATCAAATTGATGCTTTGATTTAAAAAAGTTTCTTTGTTTTGTGGAAACTTATAACTATAAAATCTTATTTTGATTTTTCCTCTTTCAGACCATTGGTACAATCTCTGATTTTAAGCATTCTGGACTATTGTAATACCTGTTTCCCCCCAAATAAGACAGTGTCTTATATTAATTTTGTGTCTAAAAAATGCATCCGGGCTTATTTTCGGGAGATGTCATTTTTTTTTCCATGTACAATCATCTCTCCCTTCCTTTCCTTCACCCCAATTCTTTCTGTTTCTCTTTCCTTTCTCCCCCCTCCCCACCCTTGTGCAGCATCTTTCCTCCCCTCTCACCCATCCCTTTGTGCAGCATCTTTCTATCCCTCCCTCCCATCCCCCTGTGCAGCAGAACTGCATCGACCCTCCCACCATGAGACTCACATACCTCTATTCCGAGGCCTCCAAAAACAGCAATGGCGGCAGTGCTCTGATCGGGCTGCTTTGCAGTCTTCCCTTTTGGGGCCAGGCCTTCCCTCTGCAGCATCTTTCTATCTCTCCCTTCATTCCTCTGTGCAGCAGAACCCCACTGACCCTCTCACTGTGACACAGCAGAGGGAAAGCCCCAGCAGGGAAGACCACGAAGCAGCCCATTCAGAGCGCTGCCACCGCTGCTGCATTAGGAGGCCTTGGAGCAGAGGTATATTAGGTCTCACCGGAGTGGGGAGTCGCTGAATTGACGAGTCCAATTTTTTTCAGCGAATCAGGCAGCACTAGTGTCAGGGATGGAGTCGGAGAGTGTCGGGGATATTCGGGGGGGGGAGGGAGCTTCAGGAATTGATCTTAACTAGGGCTTATTTTGGGGGTAGGGCTTATATTAGGAGCATCTTTAGAAATCATCTTATTTTTGGGGAAACAGGGTATTGCTTATTTGGTTTCCTATAAGAAAACTATCAAAAGGACGAAAGTTATCCAAAATACAGCTGTGCGCTTGATTTTTGGCTCGAAAAAAAATCGGATCATGTAACACCTTGCTATCAAAAGTTACATCGGCTTCCAGTAGAAGCAAGGATAATTTTCAAATTTGCCTGTTTATATTGCTAAATAAATCTAAAATGGCGAAAGTAGGTAAATAAATAATCAATTATAAATGTAGATGCTCCACTTTTTAAATTGAGAGCCCCTATCTCAACAGAAGAAAAGCCTCTGGGTTTTTTTGGTAGAGCATAAGTGCTCCGACCTCCTCCACCCACATCATTGGCAAAACCTTTCGAGGACAATGGGCTGCTGCCACTGATAATCTTAGTGCAGGACTGAGATGTAAAGCTGCCTGCTGTGTTGTAAAAATTACAAGTGATGTCTTAAACAGCAGCCAACATTTCACGGTATAAAACCATTTCTTCAGGGCTTAGCGATTTTCACTTTCTCACACAGTTCGGATTGCTTGCTTACTCGATCTCTGTTTTAGTCCCTTGCCTTTCATGACATGGAACGTTTGATTGTTTGTAGCTTTCTCCAAGGATATGTAGTACTTAGACTAAAATAGTAGAAATAACATAGTTTCTTTCTCGCTCATTAGTGGCCTAGTCAGTTATTGAGAAAGACATGGGGGAAGCCACTGCTTGCCCTGGATCAATAGCATGGAATGTTGCTACTCTTTGAGTTTTGGCCAGGTACTAGTGACCTGGATTGGCCACTGTGAGGACGGGCTACTGGACTAGATGGACCTTTGGTCAAATCCAGTAAAGCTATTCTTATGCTCTTATGTGAGCCAAGTATAGGACAATCAAGCCATTGTAGCATCACTGATGAGGTTGGCTCTGAGACACTCTGGAATGAGGCATGATGACATCACAATCTCAGCTCTGGACTGTTGCTCTCATTGGGGTTCCGGAATCTTGCTATTCTTTGAGATGCTGGAATGTTGCTACTCTTTGGGTTTTGGCCAGGTACTAAGGATCTGGATTGGCCACCGTGAGAATGGGATACCGGGCTTGATAGACCATTGGTCTGACCCAGTAAGGCTATTTTTATGTTCTTATGGTTAGAGCTACAGCCTCAACACCCTGAGATTGTGGATTCATGTCACTCTTTAGTGTCTATCTCAACCTCAGTCCTTCTACACCAGTATTCTGCAATGCAAGGCTTGAGAGTCAATGGCTGTGCCCATTCATGCTCTTGATTCTTATGTGAGCCATGTATTGGATAATGAAGCCATTGTGACATCACTGATGAGGTTGGCTTTTAGGCATTGGTACAATGAGGCATTATGACATCACAATCTCAGCTCTGGAATGCAGCTGCTCCTTGGGTTTCTGCCAGGTACTTGGGACCTGGGTTGGCCACTGCTGAAAACAGGATACTGGGCTTGATGGACCTTCGGTCTGTCCCAGTATGGCAACAGTTATGGTCTTATGCTCTAACCACATGGTGTCATTTTTTAGTGTCTATCTCAACCTCAGTCCTTCTACACCAGCATTCTTCAATGCAAGGCTTGAGGGTCAGTGGTTGTGCCCATTCATACTCGAATTCTTCCCTCTTTCCTTAAAGAATGACATGGAGATGGTTTCCTGCAGTTATCCATGGGGATGGGAATGATGATGAGTTTTGTTACCGTGTCATTCTCCAGTTGTCAATCAACCACTAGGCACCATTTATAGAATTGCACTTAGGGTCATCAATAACATGGCAGATTGAATTCCCCAATGGACAAGGCCGAAGTAGCCTGTTTAGAGTGCTGCCGGCCTGATGCTGCTTTGGATGAAGGTAGAGCGTGCTCGTGGTCGGTGGAGAGGGAAGGATGGTGGGTCAGCAGGGGTTAGGCTGGACAGGGGGGATACTCAAGGGTTCTGCTGCACAAGGGATGGGAGGGAGGGAGGGAAGGATAGAAGCTGGGCAAGGGTTCTGCTGCACGAGTGAGGGGAGGGTTGGAAGGATAAAAGCTGGGCAAGGGTTATGCTGCATGGGGGATGGGAGGGAAGAAAGGATAGAAGCTGGGCAAACTTCTGCTGCACAGGGGAATGGGAGGGATGGGAGGAAAGATGCTGCACATATGGGGGAGAGAAAGGAAAGAGGAAGAATTGGGGTGGAGAGGACGGGAGAGATGATCTTATGCATACCCCCAAAATAAGACCTAGTGCGTTTTTTGGGCCCAAAATTAATATAAGACACTGTCTTATTTTTGAAGAAACACGGTTTTACTTACTATCTGGGGAAAAAATACTATGGGGTGGGAAGGGACACATACACACAGATACATCCAATTTTATATAGATAGATAGATAGATAGATAGATGGAGCAGCTTTGACCAATTGTGTGAAGCTTGGCAAATGATGTCACACAGTCATTCAACTGCTTTGACCAATTGTGTGAAGCTTGGTTAATGATGTCACACAGTCATTCAACAGTAAATAAGGAAGTGCAGCTATGCTGCGGTGTGGTGAAGCCTAAACAGAAAGTGAAAACAGAAAATTTGTGTGATGTTAATCCTCAAGTGAATGTAAACTAAAACCCAAGGGAATTTGAAAGTAAACGTAATAAACAAGTCTATCGATACCAGAAGACTGGGATAAATAAATATCCGGGCAACGCTGGGTGATCAGCTAGTATTGTATGAATGGGAACCATTATTGGATTGACCTTTTGATGTGGAATAATGAGCTGGTAATTTTCAAAATAAAGACCTCCCCCCCCTTTTTTTTTTTTTACTGAGCTGCATTAAAAATTAATGCACAGTAACCTCTCTTTTTACAAAACCGTAGCAGTAACAGCTCTGACACTCACACTTAAAGTTATTAGTTAAAGCGATTAGATTATTTAGGAAAGTAATTGACTTCTGATTACAATTGCCTGCTTAGAGTAATTAATTGCTTGTCCTTTACTGACAAGATCCAAAAGAGGAGACTGAAGAACAGATGCACTTGATGTAGGCACTTTATTCGATCTAGAAGTTGTGTGATGATAATTGTAATCCACTTTTTCACGGGGCGTGTTTCGATTACAACATCTTCCTCAGGGGTCCTGATAACGATGAACGAGTGTTGCATAATAAATAGAATATGCTAAATTCGGATATAATAGATTTGTGCAAAAAAAAATGTGTGAATTGTATGGTGACTAGAGGAAGCCCGTTGGATCTAGTGATGAGTTCCAGATCCAAGAATACTTATAGTGAAACCCTTAAGGTACTTGAAGAGGTAAAATATCCATCTTCTCCTCCACTGCCAACTCCAGACTCCGTCCTTTCTATCTTGCTGCACCATAACAGACTGCCTGAATCATTAGGTCAGGCTCCTCTACTTTTTCGAGACTGCTTTCAACTCTAAACTCCCCACACCATAAAATGACCTGTGCCCATCCTATCATTCTCTCTGCAAGGAACTCCCCAACCCCTATATGTCTGTCCAGATTAGATTGTAGCTCTTCTGAACAGGAACCATCTATTGCATGTTGAATGCTCAGTGCTGTGTAAGCCTTTCAGCGCTATAGAAATTATAAATAGTAGCAATAGTAGAATCTTACATACAATCCCAGTGTGAATGACGCATAACTTCATCTCTGCTTATTTCAAGGAGGTTTGGCCAACCCATACCAACTACATCCTCTGTCTTGTCAAATTATGTTGTGCTAATTACTCTTCAAAAGTAATTAATTACAGTTACTGGGGATAGTAATTTACTGCAAAAAGTAATTAACTACCATAACTAATTAATTGCACAACACTGCCAGCATCCTCCCCATACAGGTAGAGGCACATTTTAGATAAATCTTTATTGGTTCTATTACCTCCAGTGTCACAAAGAACATTCCAGTGCATGAACCAATCAGATTCAGTGGGTGGTTTAGTTGCATTTTTATTGATAACTAGGTTATTCCCAGGTATGCAGGATAGAAAAATCAATAATAATAATTTCATAGAAGTATTAATATCGCTGGTTGATACAGAAATAATATTAGTTTTTGCCATATGTACGAAATATTACACAGTGAGTATAGAGTCTCAAGTTCCACTAGTATTTAGAGCAGGATCTTCAGATGTAGAGCCTGTTCTAAATTGACATGAATACGCCAGTTACATGTGAAGGGAGCATCTATTTTACTAGCATCAGTGTCTAACCTATCAGGGGGTTAACTCAGCACCATAAATGTGTATATGTCGGACCAGAGGAAGGCTCCTAAAATGGTGCCTATGGGGACAGACTTAAAGATCTCAATCTGTATACTTTGGAGGAAAGGCGGGAGAGGGGAGATATGATAGAGACGTTTAAATACCTATGTAGCCGGCTCACAAATATGGAAAAATCGCAAATAACTTTAGGGCACTGACCCACCCCCAGTTCCCTCTCACCTCCTGGACCTCGCCACACCTTACTTGGTGGTCTAGTTGTGAAGCAGGACAGGAGTGATCTTCCTACGCTCTTGCCCCATGCAGAGCCATGAACAAAAATGGCTGCTGTGAGTTCCCATTCTAGTCTCATGAGACCATGGGAACTCATAGCAGCCATGTTTGTTCACAGCTCTGCACGGGACAAGAGCGAAGGAAGATTTTTCCTATGCCGCTTCACCGCTAGACCACCAGGTAAGATGTGGAGAGGTCCGGAGGCAGGAGGGAGGTGGGGGTGGGTCAGGGTTTAGAAACTTGCAAAGTGCAAAGGGGTCCACTTGATGCTGCAAAGCTTTCTGGGAGATTTTAGCTAATGTACGTTTTCTCTTTGTTTGGCTTCAGTTTTTCTCATCTCCTATCAGCAGAAGCTTGACACTTTCCTGTGTTGTTTGATTGCTAGTTCTATGATTTAAAGAACCAAATGCTTCCTTGCAACTGACTCTGATAACACGTCTATAGCCTGATTGCCATTTTGCCAGGCAAGAGTTTTGGTGTGGACTGTTAAAACTTGCGTAGGTATCTTAATATTTAATTTTGTATAATGTTATAGTAAATCCTCTGTTTTCTAGACTTCCGTTAGCAAGCTAGTTAAGTATTGTCAGCTGAGATGAATTACTGTTGGTATAGAATTATACTCATGTAGTTAAATATTCCTACTCACAATGGAAAGAATACACCCACCAGGGGAAATTGTACAAAAGATTTTACACATAAAACAGCAATTTACACGCAGAAGTGGTTCTGTATCAAAATACATACATATACTTAGGCACTGGCGTGGAGAGAGGTGGGGGTGGAGTTGCAGGTTCCCTGTTTGGGGATGTTTTTTCAGCAACCACTTTGAATTGCAACGGGGGAATAGTTGGCTATCTCAGCCAGTCACCACCAATGTTCAGCGGCTCATCAGCTGAGTTTGGCGGCCAAGGATCACAGCCAAAAATGGTGGTATATCTTTGGTTGTTAAGGCTTTGCCGGCTAGTCGCTGAATATTGGCATAGCCATCTATGACCCCGCCAGCCAAAAATTGGCTGGAAATTCAATACCAGTGGCCGGATACAGTGCCAGCATTGAATTTCCGGTATCACCACAGACCATGGGAGATCACTAGCAATCTCCCGTGGTCTGAATATCGGGAGGATACATCCTCAAACGCATCGTTGTGCTTTCAATGGGGAGCATATTCGTAGTATGGCAAAATGTCCGTATGTATTAAACGCACTAGCCAGTTCATATTTGTAAGTGAGACAAAAATGCACCTTTTTTTTTTTTTTTTTTTTTTAAAGTACAGAAAAAGTGTTATGGCCTCAGGATATGAAAAGGGACACGTTACTGAACCTGAAATGCATTTGAGGTCTACAGAAGAACATCATGTTCCTGTCAATGTGCCACGGCCTAGCGTCTTCACTGCCATCAGCGTAAATAAATGACTTCTTTTGAGATGATCCATCTCTTTTCTTTACTGAGGTCATGCTGCTCCATAAAAGCAATGTGGCCTATTTTTAAAACATCATTATTATTATTATTATTTTACAATTACATTTACAGTATAGAATATAGTAGTAAGTTTTGAAATGTGATGCCTTTCTCAATTGTAAAATACTGGGATCGCTATTCCAAGCAATGTAATCAGCCAGAAATAGCTCCTGGCCAGTTTAATCACTAGTTTGGGACCAACCGCTAATTTTCAGTGGCACTTGACCGGTTAGGGCCGTATTCTATAAATGGCACTGCTCGGCAGGGTTGCCAATCAACCACTAGGTACCATTTGTAGAATACCACCTAGTGATACCTAGGTGTGCTTAGGCATCGCTAAGCATCCTGGAGGTAAGCATAAACATAAAGAACATAAGAATAGCCTTACTGGGGTCCAAGATGGCCGCATGAGGAGTCGCTTGAGTTTCACGCTCCCGTTAACTCCTTGAAATACAACTTTGTCCGCTTTTAACTTTTTACCTGTTCGTGATGCCGAAGAGGAGGGAACGTAGCGCTGCTGGAGCCTCGCAGCGCTCCAGAACGGCCGTCTTCGGGAACATCGAAGAGTTGATGAGGAGAATGTAGGGCACGCCGACAACTTCGGGGAGTTCCCCGCAGGAGACGCATGGCGGAGGCGCGTCAACGACGTTCACCGTGGGGCCGGAGACATCGCTAAGCCCCGAAGTAAGAGCACCTCCCCCACGCCCTCAGTCGACCAGTTCCCCGCGAGAGGAGGAACTTCCTGGGGTTGGAGTTCACCTCCTCTCGGAGGCTAAGGAGAAAAACGCGGGGACTGTGCTGCAGGACTCCCTGCTGGAGCAGAGAAGACTGAGGAGGAAGCAGTGGGGGATGAGAGAATTCAACAGACTGCAGGAGGAGACACGCTGCCAGAGGGTGAGCTAATTAAATTAAAACTACAACCATTTCAAATTGTGAAGCCCCGAGAGGTTACATTAGACTCTCTGTGGGATCTGGTAGCCAATTTGGCAAAATCCATTAACCCTCAATTACAACAATTAGGAAAGAAACTAGAAAATCATGAAACTGAGATTAAAAATGTAAAGATTGGACTTGAGGACTCAAAAACTTCAATACAAAATATTCATCAAGAATTTAAAGTATTCCAACAAATTACTGAGGTATTAATTAAAGACAATACTAATTTAAGAAGAAAGATGGAGGCAATGGAAAACTTTTCTCGCAATAATAACCTCAGATTGATAAATTTCCCTAGGGTTTCTGTGATAGCCCCAAGGGAAATGTTGAAACGTTACATGACGGAAGTATTGGAGCTTCCTGAAGAGTCATTACCACCATTTACGCAGGTTTACTATCTTCCAAGTAAGCCTCAAGACCAACAACAGCAACAACAACAGAAATTGGGACCTGATTTAATGAATATATCTAATATTTTGGAAATGTCTGATAGAGAATTAGTGACCCCGGCAACCTTACTTTTGACAGTAGCTCTCGCACCAGATAAAAACTGGTTGCTGAGACTTTTCTTTAAAAATAAACAAAAAGAGTTTTTAGGTTGCAAAATTCAGATGTTCCCAGATTTGGCCAAGGATACGCAGAGAAGGAGACGAGAATTTTTGTTAATGAAACCTGGTGTTTTATCTCTGGGGGCGACTTTTTACTTGCGACACCCATGTAAATGTGTTGTTAATTATCATTCTCATAAATATGTTTTCTCTGAGCCATCTCAACTGACAACTTTTCTCTCAACTGCATCTCTGGAGAAAGAAAGTGCTTAGTTTAAGAAAGGGTGCCTTAATCTCATCCGACTAGTTATTACCTGGTTTAAATTTCTTTGATTCGCCTATTTCCCTTCTTGGATCTCTTTGAGGACTTGAGTAGAAATTTATGCTCATACTTGATATTCTTTGATATATGTTTTCATTTGTATTAATTTCTTGCTAAATTTCCTTTCTGTACAAGTTATATCCTTGAATATATTGAAAAATTCAATAAATATTAAAATAAAAAAAAAAAAAAAGAATAGCCTTACTGGGTCAGACCAAAGGTCCATCAAGCCCAGTAGCCTGTTCTCAAGGTGACCAATCCAGGTCCCTAGCACCTGGCCAAAACCCAAAGAGCAGCAACATTCCCTGCTACCGATCCAGGGCAATCAGTGACCTCCCCCATGTCTCTCCCAACAACAGACCATGAACCTTTCCACCAGGAAACCGTCCAAACTCTTCTCAAAACCAGCTGTGTTACCCACTTTTACCAAAATCTCTGGCAATGCGCTCCAGAGCTCAACTATTCTCTGAGTGGAAAAATATTTCCTCCCACTAGTTTCAAAAGCACTTCCCTGCAGTTTCATTGAGTATCCCCTAATCTTTGTAATTTTTGACGGAGTGAAAAATCGATCCACTCGTACCTGTTCTACTCCACTCAGGATTTTGTAGACTTCAATCATATCTCTCCTCAGCCTTCTCTTTTCCAAGCTGAAGAGCCCTAACCTTTTTAGTCTTTCCTCATGCAAAGAAGCATAGAGTAATGCATTTGGGGATTATTAGAAATTGTAAGGAGCTGGGAGCTGGGAGGTGAGAGGCTGACATGCATGGATGGGGAGAGGGACCTTGGAATGATAGTGTCCAAAGAAATAAAGGTAAAGAAACAGTGTGACAAGGTGGAGGCTGTATAGAAAAAGGGGTAACCAGTAGAAGAAAGAAGGTGTTGATGCCCCTGTACAGGTCATTGGTGAGGCCCCACTTGGAGTATTATGTTCAGTTTTAGAGACCGTATTTGGCAAAGGACACAAGAAGACTTGAAGCAATGAAATGATAGGAGGCTTGCGCTAGAAGACGTATGAGGAGAGACTGAAAACCCTGAATATGTATACCCTAGAGGAAAGGAGTGACAGGGGAGATATGATTCAGACTTTCAAATACTTGAACGGTATTAATGTAGAACAAAATCTTTTCCAGAGAAAGGAAAATGGTAAAACCAGAGGACATAATTTGAGGTTGAGGGGTGGTAGATTCAAAGGCAATGTTAGGAAGTTCTACTTTACGGAGAGGGTAGTGGATGCCTGGAATGCGCTCCCGAGAGAGGTGGTGGAGAGGAAAACAGTGACAGAGTTCAAAAAAGCATGGGATGTACAAAGAGGATCTCCAAACAGAAAATAATGGTATATATTGAAGAACTAAGGCCAGGACTGGGACTTGCACGGTCTGTGTCCTATATATAGCCATTCGAATGAGGATGGGCTGGGATGGTTTAGATGGGCTGGAGTGAGCTTTGACAGAGACTTCAGTAGATAGAACCTAAGCACAGTAATGGGCAGAGTTCTGGCCCAGAAATAGCTAAGAAAAAGGACCATTTAAATTAAATCATTAATTTGTAGGGTGTGTATGGTTGGGCAGAGTGGATGGACCATTCGGATCTTTATCTGCTGTCATTTACTATGCTACTATATTGACGGTTCATAGACAAAACCGCTGAAGACAAAGGCGCGCGCCGACAACTGAGCGCAAGACGGAAGCGCGCACCAAAGAAAAAGAGTGTTTTTAGGGGCTCCGATGGGGGGTTTTGTTGGGGAACCCCCCCACTTTACTTAATACAGATTGCGGCGGCGTTGTGGGGGGTTTGGGAGGTTGTAACCCCCCTCATTATACAGGAAACTTAACTGTTTCCCTGTTTTTTAGGGAAAGAGTGAAGTTTTCAGTAAAATGTGGGGGGTTACAACCCCACAACGCCCCCACAACCCGGCGCGATCTGTATAAAGTAAAGTGGGGGGGTTCCCCCCACACCCCTGTCGGAGCCCTTTAAAACAGTCATTTTCTTCGGCACGCGGCTCCGCGTTGCGCTCAGTTGTCTGCACGCGCCTTTGTCCCGGTGCGCTTTTGACCTGACACCATATTGACACTAACATATTAGTTTTATTTTCTCATTCACAAATTTTCAACATAGTATTGTCATAGCAATAGTCTAATATTCAAAATGTCCAAAAGAAAAACAAGACTGCAAGTTTGGACTCATATACATCATTTGGTGGGATCAGGCAGAGAACTACCTTTAGCTGAACTACTAACTGTCAGGGTTGTCTTTGAGAAACATCAGTGATTAAGACGGACAAAACTGCTTAGATTATAGGCAGTATATAAATTTTTTTTAATAAATAGCACAAATTAAGTGGTCAGTGATCTAATGACTGGAATACTTGCTCAGTGGTACAACGCAAATCCAAAATTCAGTGACCTTCTGTAAACAGCAATGTTAGGGTTAATGCAAAGTTGAAATCCATGTGGGAGCAAGCCAGCAAAGTTTCTGTGGGCATAACAAATCAGGAGGAGAAAGCCAAATAAATATATGGAGAAGTTTGACACATTGATGGACATACTTACCTGCAGGTGTTTAATAAAGAGTTGTACTGATGTGAGATGTAATTCTGCCTGTGTCAGTGGAAAAAGCATAGAGAATAAGATTCCTGTGATTGAGTTAGCCTTTAGAAAAGGTCAAAGAGATAAAGTTCGGAGAGTTGGACCTCATCAGATTGGACCAGCTGACCTCCCTGAGACTAGAAATCAAGAACTGTAGAAGGAAAGGAAGGCGACAAGGAAGGAGAATGAAGAAAAGCAGAGAACGAAGAGTAAAAAAAAAAAAGGAAAGAAAGCAGAAGAGCAAAAGATGATGGAAAGATCTGTGCTTTAAGTGGAAAAGGGAGATTCAGGTGGTGTGGTAGACGAACCAATGGAGGAAGCTCCTGGCACTATAGAGAAAGCTAGGAAGAGGCCAAGATATAACACTGAGGATTATAACCAATATATCCCTTGCCAATTTAAGATACCATACTAGACTGAGAAAGACGGCAGAGATTGCTACTACTGCCTGGATTGATGTAGGTCTCATCACCCACTTGGGCACGTGCTTGGTGATCACAACAAGGTGAAGAGGGCTCAAGTGAGAATCATGAAAAAAATTGGATGTACAGTTTGGGGAGGAAGGGCAGCAGAATGGCATCAGTTGCATTTTCTTTGATGGTCATCGTGATGATACCAGGGTCACGTCAAAGACAGAAGAGAATGACAAAATGTATCCAAGTATGGTGAAAGAAGAGCGTTAACACAGTTTAGATCAGGGATCTCAAAATCCCTCCTTGAGGGCCGCAATCCAGTCGGGTTTTCAGGATTTTCCCAATGAATATGCATTGAAAGCAGTGCATGCACATAGATCTCATGCATATTCATTGGGGAAATCCTGAAAACCCGACTGGATTGCGGCCCTCAAGGAGGGATTTTGAGACCCCTGGTTTAGATGGAAAAACCCAAAATGAAACTGCAGAGCATGCACAAGGTGCAGGAACTCACTCGGGACGCCTAGCGATGCATAAATCAACCATGCCTATTCACCGTCCCCGACCATGCCTACTTTTTCAGGTAGGTATTAGGTGTCGGAATTCCGCGCCTAACTTTTAATTTTATTTTTTTTAATTAACTATTCAATTAACTTCAGTGGTTCTGTCAATTTATCATGCCATTTAAGCTAATTGAAGTACTTTAGATTAGGCATGGATTTTAGCTAGGCGTCGCTAGGCGGCTTCAATTAGGGCTCATAATGGCCCTTAGTGTTGAATTGAAAACTGGCTACTTTGGGGATTTTCCAGAGTGGGCTTGGCACGTGGCCAGTTATGTGCCAATATTCGGCACTTAACCAACCAGATAAAGTGTATGAATGGGACCACATAAAAATCATTCTTTATACGGTAACCCTTAGCCATTAACTGCTGATAATTGTGTTACCAAAAAGACCAAATTAATGATAATATACTAATAAGAACTAAGAAGGAAAAAAACTGAGAAAATGTTATTAAGAATATTGCAGCCTGACCTCACATCACCACGCTATCGTGACTCAGAAAAACGTTCCTTTTAGCATGATTATTTCAGGTTTGAATATTTTCAGCAGATCCAATTTTCAATATTTTTTCATCTTTTTTGCTGTAAAACTGCTGCCTTCTTTGGCTCGTAAATACTTTAGGCCCCCTTTTACAAAGCCATGACAGAAGTTTCTACCGCAGGCTGGTGAGGTAAATGCTCTGGCGCTCATAAGAATTTTATGAGCATTGGAGCATTACCTTGCTGGCCTGCAGTAGAACAGGTCTAATATAAAGATTGAACAGTAGTGGGGAGAGTACTGCCCCCTATGGAATGCCATAGTAGAGAGGCTTAGGCTTCGATGTGGTTGAGAGTAGACCAGTAGGAATCTGTGGCTTAGAAAAGATGAGAACCACTTTAGGTCCAGGCCGCTGATTCCAATTTCTACCTTCTGCTCAGGAGAAGAGGATGGTCAATGGTGTCAAATGCAGCGCTTAGGTCTTGTAGCACTAAGGGAGCATCATCTCCTTTGTCCTTGTGTGTCCAACAGTCGTCAATAATGTCGAGTAACACGGTTTCTGTGCTGTGGAATTTCCTGAAACCCGGTTTGTATCGGGAGAAGGTGGCTTGCTTGTTTGTGTATTCTTGAACCGTGTTTAAGACTATCTTCTCTGGGATTTTGGATAGGAATGGTAGGTTTGAAACATGTCTATAGTTGCTTGGTTTGTCGGGATCTAGAGTAGGTTTTTTTAGGATTGCTTTGACTATGACTATCTTACAATCTGCAGATACTATTCCTGCCACATACTGTAACTTTCAGCACAGCTTTGAGAATTTGGACCTAAGTGCTATATTTTTGGGTGCCCGAATCCCTAAGACGGCTCCGTCTCTGGCAGTGTTCAAGGCCCAGTTAAAAGCCCACCTCTTTGAGAGTGCTTTTGACTACTAACTCCTCTCACCTTGGGTTCTGCACCCCCAGCCCTATATGTCATGTCTGTTTGTCCATGTTAGATTGTAAGCTCTCTCCATGCCAAGCAGGGACCGTCTATAAATGTTAAAATGTACAGCAGTGCAAACGCCTTTCAGTGCTTTATAAGTGATAAGTAGTAGTAGTTCCGTAGTATCTTATATGATTATCTTCTAATTGGGTTTTTTTTTCTGACTTTCACGACTCCAGAGGAGCAAATGCTGGGTTTCAGCGCTCTTTTGCAGTATGTTCTGTTTTTGAAGTTTTCAAGGATAGATAGTAGGAATAAGATAGAGGAATGGGACTGACTAGTCTTTTCTGGTTGCAGCTTCATGTCTCTTATCACATCGGCGGGTATAACAGAGTGTGTGTGGTAAGGACACAAGCAGCATTAATCATTAACAGCAGTTCCAGCTCGTGAAACAAAATGGGTCTTTCTGCGGAGGTTTCATTTAAAGGTCACATTGTGTAATCAAGGATTGTATCCAAAGATTCTCTAAATTAATTTACTTTTGTGCGTGGCTGTGGGTGCAGTAAATTGTAAGACTAATATTAAACAATTTAGATAAAATAAAAGCATTCATGGCCTTATATATGAAGGAAAAAGGGACTTATTTAGTGCTTTTTTTGCTGGCTTTGGCATTCGAAGCAGTGGGTCTGGGGGATTAAGTGACTCGCAAAAAAATATATATACAAACTCATAAGAACATAAGAAGTTGCCTCCGCTGAGGCAGACCAGAGGTCCATCTCGCCCAGCGGTCCGCTCCCGCGGCGGCCCATCAGGCCTATTGCCTGAGCAGTGGTCCCTGACTATCTCTATAACCTACCTCTATAAGCCAGTGAGGTACTTACCCTTTCCAGTCTTTCAGCAAGATTTCATCTGTCTGAAGACGGGGTTCTGAGGCTTTTTTCCTCCTTATATTAAATTCAGTAGTTGCAGCATTTCATGACATGATTTTCCAAAAAATCTTTGTAGAGTTGAGTTGGTATATATATATTTTTTGTATTGAAGAAAACCCACTCTCCTGCATTTGGTTTATAGGATTAAGTGACTTGCCCAGGGTCACAAGGAGCAGCACTGGGATTTGATCTCACAACCTCTGGGTACAGAGGCAACGGCTCTACCAGCGAGCCACACCTTTGGTCTGTCCCAGTATGCCAATTCTTTTGTTTTTATGTCAGCCAAGTATAGGACAGTCAAGCCATTGTGACATCACTGATGAGGCTGACTCTTAGGCACTGGTGGAATGAACCGTTATGACATCACAATCTCGACTCTGGAATGTTGCTACTCTTTCGGTTTCTGCCAGGTGCTTGGGACCTGGGTTAGCAGTGACGGGACTAAATCGTGCGAGACAATGGCGCGCCGACAACTGAGCGCCGACAACTGAGCGCAAAGTTGACGGCGTACCGAAGAAAAGCACTATTTTAAAGGGCTCCGACGGGGGGTGTGGGAGGGAACCCCCCCACTTTACTTAACAGACATTGCGCTGGCGTTGTGGGGGGTTTGGGGGGGTTGTAACCCCCCACATTATACTTAAAACTGAACTTTTTCCCTAAAAAAACAGGCAAAAAGTTTGGTTTCAAGTATAATGAGGGGGGTTACAAACCCCCCACAACGCCAGCGCGATGTCTGCTAAGTAAAATAGGGGGGTTCCCCACCAACACCCCCCGTCGGAACCCTTTAAAATAGTGCTTTTCTTCGGCGCGCCGTCAACCTTGCGCTCAGTTGTCTGCGCGCCGTTGTCTCGCGCGATTTTGTCTATGAACCGGGTTAGCCACTGTTGGAAACAGGCTACTAGGCTTGATAAAAGGGAAAGGGAATGGGGACTCATATACTGCTTTTTTGTAGCTTTGGCATTCAAAGCACTGGAAGATTAAGTGACTTGCCCAGGGTCACAAGGAGCAGCACAAGGAGGCAGCAGCTCTAGCAGTTGAGCCACAGCCCTTCCTTCCTGTATGAGGGATTTTGCTCTACCTTGTGCATTCGGGAAGAAGATTTATAAAGAAAAGAAAAGCAAGCAGCAAGAACCTCAATGAAATGGGACTAGTGTTTACTGACCCAACATGGGCCGTGTTTCAGCACCTAGTGCCTGCATCAGAGGGCATCTTGTATTCTATGCAAGCATGTAGTTGCCAAGTAGAAAATGTGTCACAGCAAATGAACCAAAGTGAATAGATCTAAGCACAAGTTTTGGCAAGATGCCGAAAGCACACACTTACACTCAGATCTGTACTTGGATCTATTCATTTAGGTTTTTTTTCTTTTGACAACTACCGTATACACTCGAATATAAGCCAACCCAAATATAAACTGAGGTAACCTCCCCCCCCCCCGCAAAAAAAGGAGGGGGAGTTAATATTCAATGCCCTGCCAGGCTCTGAACCCAGCCCCCCTCTCTTCATGCCCTGCCAGGTTCTGCACCCTGCCCCCTCCCTCCAGTGATGGGCTGGGACAGGAGGGATCCCTGTCGCCTCCTGTCCTGGCTGACTGTGACAACCCGCTCCTGCCTGGCAGGAACTTTTCTATGATGCATTGGGCGTTGGAAGAAAACCCTGGCCTGAGCTGTGCTGGTGCTTTGGAGTGGAAGGGAGGGGGGTGGAATTGAGATCTGAGTTAGACAAGGTTTCTAATATAGCACTCTCAAGCAATTGGAAAAACAGTTATCTGGCATCCACCAATCCCCTTGGGTGCCGGATAACTGAAATTCTACTGTAATTCATGTGCTTTGACCCTCTCTGTGTGTTTGGCTTATATACTTAAGATTTATTAATCAGGACACTAGAAACTGGGTTTGCACAGTATTAGCATATCATTTTGTGGGCACACAGAAGCAAAAATGGGCTTTGGTTATGTGCCTTACATACCGGCGTGCAGCATATTTAAAACCATAGTAATAAGGCTCTTAGGTATTCTCTGCAGATGCAAAGAAATGCACAGAATGTATAAAGGCTGAGTACAATACCAGGACTTTAAGGCCAAGTTGTGAGGAGGTGTAGAAAAAATACAAGTAGTTAATGTCTTATTCAAGAAATGCCAATTTTGCATGAGGTAAAACTCTTTATAGTTTATAAATCTTTCCTTTTGGCTAAGTCTTAATAATAATATTGTAATTTATAGCTAAAGAGACATATGATCAAGAAATTGTTTTATTTTATTTTTGTGATTATGATAAACATACCGAAGGCCTCAAAATAGTACCTGGCGGGCCGCGAGTTTGAGACCACTGGTGTAGAAGGATTACCTTGTCTTTCTGTAGTAGTTTTTCTGGGGATTTAACACCTGCTTCTTGTTTTCGTTATGAGCATTCGGGACCCACACCCTCTTTTTTTTCTGACCTCCGTGAAGAGCACAAGTTAAAAAAAGACAGAACTGGGGGTGGGGAGGTGTGCTAGAAGAGCCAGACCAGCGAGTATATATACGGTTTGCTGAAGGCAGTTAGATCTGTGCACCTGAAAACCAGTATCAGCACACATCCGTGCATGTTATTCTGTGCAGAAATCTCAATACTGCAAATAAGTTATTCACAGAATTACAGTATGTTCCACACAGATGTGCTGATAATATTTTTCTGCTCAGACGATTATTTATTTTAGGGGTGGGCAATGATTAAAAATTTTAATTTTATGGATGGACAACAATTAAAAATGTGAATTGAATGATTAATTGTGCTTAGTCGCGGCATGCAAAGGTAGGGGCACAGCAGGGCTTAGGCTTCTGAGTCAGCCACAGACAGTGTGTGGAAATTGGTGCATTCTGCCAGCGACCTTATGAACAGCCAAGCGTGTTAATAATAATAAATTTATTCTTATATACCGCAAGACCACGGATGGTTCTAGGCCAGGGGTAGGGAACTCCAGTCCTCGAGAGCCGTATTCCAGTCGGGTTTTCAGGATTTCCCCAATGAATATGCATGAGATCTATGTGCATGCACTGCTTTCAATGCATATTCATTGGGGAAATCCTGAACACCCGACTGGAATACGGCTCTCGAGGACCGGAGTTCCCTACCCCTGTTCTAGGCGGTTCACAACAAGTAAGGTGAACATTCAAGAAATATAAAATTCATAAAAGTACGTCAGTTTCATTAAAAAGTATAAACAGTACATAATTGTATTTTAAAAGAAATTTAGGTTACAAGTTTATCAAATAATTGTGTAATAAGACGGGAAGCGGGAGAAGAGATGCTAGACTACAGGATAGGAAATCAATGCTGGACAACAGAAGGAAGTAAAAAATTTTGATCAGAGTTAAAAAATTTAATTGTATTAAAAACATTAACATCCCCCTCCTTGTACAAAACCATAGCGCGTTCTTTAGCGCCGGCCACAGCAGTAAACAGATCGACGCTCATAAAATTCCTATGAGCATCTTTGCTGTTACCACCACGGCTGGCACTAAAAACCATGCTATGATTTTGTAAAAGGGGGAAGGGGGTAATTGAATTAATAATCCTCTGTGGCCATGATTCTATAAATGGTGCCTAACCTCTTAGGTGCTGTTGAGTGCAGTTGTCGATCATCTGCTAGGCGCCATTTATAGAATCGTGCCTAGCGATGCCTAAGCGGTCTTGGGCATCGGTAAGCCTTGAAACCTTAGGTGCAGTCCCACTTTGTCCAGAGTTTTCTTGGTCTAGATGAGTGCACCCATGTCAAACCACACCCAAAATCTGCCTAGAATCCACCCCTAACTTACCCCTAACCCCTAACTTACATTCTGGTAGGGCCATTCTCCCAGGGGAGCTCAGAACGGTTTACATGAATTTATTCAGGTAGTCAAGCATTTTTCCCTGCCTGTCCCAACAGGCTTACAATCTATCTAATGTACCTGGGGCAATGGAGGGGATTAAGTGACTTGCCCAGGGGCACAAGGAGCAGTGTGGGTTTGAACCCACAACTTCAGGGTGCTGAGGCTGTAGCTTCAACCACGGCGCCACTCTAGAAATCAAAATGTAGTAAAAGTGAGCTACAAATAGGACAATGAAGCCATTGTGACATCACTGATGAGGCTGGTGCTTAGCCATTGGTGGAATGAGGCATTATGATGTCACAATACCAGCTCTGTTTACCAAAGGCTATTTATCCAGTTTGCTTTACTGTTTTCCCAAGGAAGCACAGAACAGTTTCCATGAATTTATTCAGGTACTCAAGCATTTTTCCATGTCTGTCCCAGTGGGCTCACAATCTATCGAATGGCCAGGGTAACAAGGAGCAGTGTGAGTTTGAAACCACAACCTCAGGGTGCTGAAGCTGTAGCTATTTGCCTTTCTCTTCCCTCCCATCCAGTATTGCCCCTTCTCTCTCTCTCTCCCCTCTCCTATCCTGAATTGCTCCTCTCCCCCTCCCCTATCCATCTGTCACCATGCAGCATCTTTTTCCCCCTTCCTCCTGTTGCCATGGTCACCAGGCCCACGGTAGAAAATACACAGGGAGGATGCTTGGGACTACAGCTCTGTACAACACCTCCTCTACTGGTCCCACACTCTCCGAATCATCTTTCTCTCTCAGTAGGAGCAGAACCGGCAGAGGAAGTGGTAGCACACAGAGAGCTGCAGTCCCACACATTTTTGCCGTGTATTTACTACTGTGAGTCCAGGAAGGCAGCAGTTCCAGCGGGTGGGGAAGTTTGTTGTTGGCGCCAAAGAGGCGTAGCCTTTTCAAGCCTACTACTACTACTTTTCATTTCTATAGTGCTGCTGGACATACGCAGCGTTGTACATGTGGAGGGACATAATCGAACGGGACGTCTTAAGTCCGTTTACGTCCATCTCGTAAGTCGTCCAAAGTAAAAAACAGCTTAAGACACATTTTCTTTTTTTTTTTTAATATTCTTTATTCATTTTCAAAATTACATTAAGTGTAAAATATATTCATTCACAGTAACAATAAATATATCACTTATAAACAATCATTGGTACATTATATAAATTTTATCCCTTCCCCTTTCCCATCCATATCTTCCATTATTATATAATATATGTAATAAGAAAAATACCCCCCTCCCTATATCCTGAACTGATAATTAAAAGGGAAATAATTTTCAAAAAATACGTCCAACTTTTTTTTCGTTTTGAAAAATCATCTAATTATACGTCCTGCCGATCTGATCGTCCAAGCCATTAAATCATCCATCTTTATACCACATTTTCGTCCAACTTTCCGTCCAAGTCCAAAACGCCTAGAGCAAGCCCTGTTGGACGTGGGAGGGGTCTGCAAAGTGATGGACTGCACACCCAGACATGCCACCTAAATACTGGGGTACCTTACAGGGCACTGCTGTGAACTTCACAAAAAGGGTGCCATGGCTTCTCCCTACAGCTCCCTTATAGGTCATAGTGAGCCCCCCAAACCACCTCCAGAACCCCCTAGACCCATTTATCTACCACCCCAATAACCCTTATGGCTGCAGGAGCCACTTATATGCCAGTGCAAAAGGGTTTTGGGGGTGTATAGGGCAGTGCACATGTTTAAGTATCAATGTAGTGATTACAGGGGCTTATGGGCATGGGTTCTCCTCTCTATGGGTCCTTAACCCACCCCCAAGACGGCTTAAGATGCCTCTGTGCAGGACGACTAGGCTTTCCTATGCCAGGCTGCCAGGTGATGATGGTCTGGAGGCTGAATTTTAAAGGTGTGATTATGATTTTTATGGGGTAGGGGGGTGTCGGTGATCACTGGGGTAGTGTGTGTGGGTCTGTATTATGTGTTTGCAGTGCTTATCTGATGATTTTAGGTGGGTTTTTGTGACTTAGACCATGTTTTACATGGTCTAAGTCACAACGTCCAAGTTCCGTCGATCATGGGCTGTATAACTTTCGGTTATACATACTGTACGATTAAGTTCCTATGAGCGTTGGGTGCAGCGCAAAGCATTCAGCGCGGCTCTCCGTGCTAAAAACCGCTAGCGCAGTTTAATAAAAGGGGATATAATTCTTTCAGATTACTGCAATATTATTTATTTAGCTTCACATATATCAACACATAAATAGAAACATGATGGCAGATAAAGGCCAAATGGCCCTTCCAGTCTGCCCATCCGCAGTAACCATTATCTCATTCTCTCTCTGAGAGATCCCAAGTGCCTATCCCAAGCCCTTTTGAAGTCATACACAGTTTCTGTCTCCACCACCTCTTCCAGGAGACTGTTCCACACATCTAGCAACTTTTCTGTAAAAAAGTATTTCCTTAGATTACTCCGGAGTCTATAACTTCTTAACTTCATCCTATGCCCTCTCATTGCAGAGTTTCCTTTCAAATGAAAGAGACTCGACTCACGCGCATTTACATTACGTAAGTTTTTAAACGTCTCTATCATATCTCCCCTCTCCCGCCTTTCCTCCAAAGTATAGATATTGAGATCTTTAAGTCTGTCCCCATACACCTTATGACGAAGACCACACACTATTTTAGTAGCCTTCCTCTGGACCGACTTCATCCTTTCTATATCTTTTTGAAGGTGCGGCCTCCAGAATTGTACACAATATTCTAAATAAGGTCTCATCAGAGTTATAGGTATCAGTACCTCCTTTTTCCTACTGGCCATACTTCTCCCTATGCACCCTAGCATCCTTCTAGCTTTTGTCGTCACCTTTTCAACCTGTTTGGCCACCTTAAGATCATCACATATAATCACACCCAAGTCCTGATTTCTGTTGTGCACTTAAGTTCTTCACCCCTAAACTGTACCATTCCCTCAGGTTTTTGCAGCCAAAATGCATGACCTTGCGTTTCTTAGCATTACATTTTAGCTGCCAAATTTCAGGCCATTCTTCAAGCTTCGCCAGGTCTTTCTTCATGTTAGTCACACCATCCGGCTTGTCTACTCTTATTACAGATTTTGGGATCATCCGCAAAGAGGCAAATCTTACCCGACAACCCTTGAGCAATATCACTTATAAAAATGTTAAAAAGAACAGGCCCAAGAACAGAACGTTGAGGCCCACCACTGGTAACATCCCTTTCTTCAGAGCGATCCCCATTGATCACTACCCTCTGTCGTCTTCCAATCAACCAGTCCTTTGGTAGTTCATACTAATAAAACTTGTTGTCCTTTTAAGGTTGATGTGCACTGTCCCACTCCCCACTTGCTTTCTACTGTAACTGAGTTCAAATTCAGCAGACTGAGAAATAGCACAAGGAAATATGTCTTCACCAGAAGGATTATAAACGCATAAAACTGCCTCTTTGTTTGGGTAATTGTAAAAAACAAAAGGAATTGACCCCAAAATATCCACAAAGAAGAAAATCCAGAGAAAAAAAAAAAAAAAAACCTCTGTGGAGTGACGATGTTCCTAAATGGACTTTATTTGAAAGTGTCAAAGTTCCAAAGGTACACTGAAATCATCCACATAAAATAATTTCATCCACATAAAAGCCTTAAAGGACCTAGTCCGCTAGGGATACAGGACCCAACACGGTCCGCGTTTCGACAAAAAGTCTTCTTCAGTGTCTCACCACATAATTGTTTCCCACGTACTCACCTTTATAGGACCCCCAGGGACCCCTGAAGAAGACTTTTTGTCGAAACGCAGACCAGGTTAGGTCCTGTATCCCTAGCGGACTAGGTCCTTTAAGGCTCTTATGTGGATGATTTATTTTTATGTGGATGGAATTATTTTATGTGGATGATTTATTTTTATGTGGATGATTTATTTTTATTTGGATGATTTCAGTGTACCTTTGGAACTTTGACACTTTCAAATAAAGTCCATTTAGGAACATCGTCACTCCACAGAGTTTTTTTGGGGGGGTAATTGTAAAACCTAACCAAATTCAAGGAGATAAGGAGTAAGCCCAGAAGATCTTTAGTTGCAAGGATGTTAAGGAAAAATCTGAGTTTAATGGGATGCTGTAGTATTGTGGTAGGAACGAAGAATGAGCCTTGTATGTCATTGTGGGAGTGTGTGCGGTGCAGTGGTTAGGGCTACAGCCTCGACACCCTGAGGTTGTGGGTTCAAATCCCCCACTGCTCCTTGTGACCCTGGGCAAGTCACTTAGGCCCAAATTCTGTAACCAGCGCCTAAAGTTAGGCACCTATTTCGGAGGCGCCTATCTAAATTAAGCCTTTTAATCAGCGCTGATTGAAACCTAGGCGCCTATCAAGAAAGCGCGATTCTGTAACAAGGCGCCTCTAAAAATTTAGGCGGCCTTCAAAAAAATAGGCGCTATGCATGTTAGGTGTGGGCGTGGCTATGTGTTAGGGGCCTTGTTGCAGAATCGCTGCTCTTAAGCGTGCTTAAGCGCTCAGCTTGGTGCCTAACTTTTAGTCGGGCCTAGAGCTGGCCTATTTCTTGGGCGCCTCCAAAATAGGTTTCGCTCAGCGTGATTCATTAAACAGCACCCAATTTGACTTGAATCGCGCTGAACAGTGCCTAACTTTTGGGCGCTTCTTATAGAATTTGCCCTTTAATCCCCATTGCCCCAGGTACATTAGTTAGGGAATAATGCTTGAGTACCTGAATAATTTGTAATCCGCATAGAATTGTAGGATATGCAGAATATAAATTGTTAAAATAAATTGTACTTTCTGTTTCTATTGTTTTCTTGTATGTCTTTTGGTCTGAGGCTACGCTTTTTTTTTTTTTTTTTTTCATTTAGTTCTTCTGACTCCATTTCTACCCTGATGTACTTCTAAAACACTTCCAGGAAAAATGTGATTAATCTTACCATGCTAATGTAATTTTGAAAGTTTTTTTGTAATATTGCTGTCTGTATAGTCTCGTCCTCTGAACTGTTTGTGGTATTGCGGTATCTAATATAATAAAATGCTAGGCCGCGCATGCGCACTCAAAAGTCGTGTTCCCTGATCCGTTGCGAAAACACGAGTGCGCATGCGCGGCCCCGGCTGCGGCTTTCAAATTTAAAAAAAATACTTACACAGCTGCGGCGGCCTTCCTCACCCCCGGCTCTCACTGTGCATCGTAATGGCTCCTCTCTCGAACTGCACCAGGATCGAGAGAGGAGCTGCGGTGGCGGCTTTCAAATTTAAAAAAAAAAACCAGCCCGCTGAGAGGGAAAGTGGCGCTGGCACTGCCGCCAGTTCAGAGGTGACATGTAAACATCGAACCGATATCGGAAGACATCTCTGCCAGGGCTAACAGCAGCAGCCCCCGAAGCTCCTCAGCAGCCTGTCCCGCCCCCTTGAGAAGGGCTCCCGCAGTGTCCGGAAGCGCTGCTGCTGGTGGCGCTGCTCCCGCTGCTCTGCCTTTGAGCAACGCGCCGGAGCTGAACACCATGGCAGCGGCTGACAGGAGGAGACAGAGGGGAGATACAGAGAAGGGAGATGCTGGACTGTTGGGGGGATAGAGAAAGGGGAGGAAAGGAAGGGAGGCCTACTGCTGGACAAGGGGAGCACGAAGAGGTGCTGTTGGAAAGGGGGAGGGGAAAGGAAAGGGAGGCCTACTGGTGGACAGGGAGAGTAGGAAGAGGTGCTGATGGACAGGGGAGAAAAAAGGAAGGGAGGCCTACAGCTGGACAGGGAGAGCAGGAAGAGGTGCTGATGGACAGGGGGGGGGGAAAGGAAAGGGAGGCCTACTGGTGGACAGGGAGAGTAGGAAGAGGTGCTGATGGACAGGGGAGAAAAAAGGAAGGGAGGCCTACAGCTGGACAGGGAGAGCAGGAAGAGGTGCTGATGGACAGGGGGGGGGGAAAGGAAGGGAGGCCTACTGGTGGACAGGGAGAGTAGGAAGAGGTGCTGATGGACAGGGGAGAAAAAAGGAAGGGAGGCCTACTGCTGGACAAGGGGAGCACGAAGAGGTGCTGTTGGAAAGGGGGAGGGGAAAGGAAAGGGAGGCCTACTGGTGGACAGGGAGAGCAGGAAGAGGTGCTGATGGACAGGGGGGGAAAGGAAGGGAGGCCTACTGCTGGACAGGGAGAGCAGGAAGAGGTGCTGATGGACAGGGGAGAAAAAAGGAAGGGAGGCCTACAGCTGGACAGGGAGAGCAGGAAGAGGTGCTGATGGACAGGGGGGGGGAAAGGAAGGGAGGCCTACTGGTGGACAGGGAGAGTAGGAAGAGGTGCTGATGGACAGGGGAGAAAAAAGGAAGGGAGGCCTACTGCTGGACAAGGGGAGCACGAAGAGGTGCTGTTGGAAAGGGGGAGGGGAAAGGAAAGGGAGGCCTACTGGTGGACAGGGAGAGTAGGAAGAGGTGCTGATGGACAGGGGAGAAAAAAGGAAGGGAGGCCTACAGCTGGACAGGGAGAGCAGGAAGAGGTGCTGATGGACAGGGAGGGGGAAAGGAAGGGAGGCCTACTGCTAGACAGGGGGGAGCATGAAGAGGTGCTGATGAACAGGGGAGGAAAAAGGAAGGGAGGCCTACTGCTGGACAGGGAGAGCAGGAAGAGGTGCTGATGGACAGGGGGGGGAAAGGAAGGGAGGCCTACTGCTGGACAGGGAGAGCAGGAAGAGGTGCTGATGGACAGGGGGGAGGTAAAACAAAGGGAGAAGGGCTGCTGCTGGATAAGGGGAGCAGTGAAGGGGTGGTGGTGGACACTGGGGAGGTAAAAGGAAGGGAGAATGGACAGGGGGAGCACGCAAGGAGTGGTGGTGGACAGCCAAAAGAAAGAAAGACAGAAATACAGAAAGCGGCTAAGGAGACAGAGAGAGAAAGAAATAAAGACAGACACACACACATATTAATGTAACGGGCTATAAAGCTAGTATAAAAATAAACTTATTATTATTCTTAACTGACTTGAATAAAAGCAATTCTTTCATTTATCCTCGTATTCTAAAGGCTTAACCTGTTTGCTTCTTGGAAAACTGCATGCAGAATTCTTGAAATCAAGCATTCTGATTTCCATATTCTGTCATTCACGAGTGTGTCTTGAAGGACTTCACGGCCTGTGGTCTGGAAAGCCTTTTCTCCTAATATAAACCTGCGTCTGACTCACCTGATGGTGACTAGGATGGAAGGTGATAGGATGGAAGACTTCTCACAGTTAACAGCACTTCTCACACTGTCCTGACAGACTGTTTCTCAAACAATTAAATCTGGAGACATATGCATCAGAGGTGAGAAAAAAAAGGAGGTTTAGTTCAAGTTAAAATCGTCACCTTCCGGAAAGAGATATCACAGGCAGTGTTCCCGCTAAGCTGCGTTGGCCTGCGCTCACGCACAAAATATTACATCGCAGCGCAAAGTTTCTCTTCACAGCGCACACACGCGTCGGTAAGGTAAGGGGACGCATTGGGGGGATTGCACTTCCCCACAATTGCCATGCTTCGGTTCCTCTTCTTCCTTCCTTCCTCCCCCCCCCCCCCCCCGCGGGACCCTGCGGCACCATCAACTCATACTCCCTCTAATGTCGGCCCTGCAGCTCCAGACTTCCTCGCACCTTCTCCCCTCCCCCTTTGGATCGCTATTATTTTAAATGTTATAGCCGCGGAGCTGTATCCATCAGTGGAGATGTCTAACCTCGGCCTGCCCCGGAACTCTTACTGCAGCAGCCGCCCGTCTAGGCAGGAACAGGAAGTCACTGTTGCAGTAAGAGTTCCGGGGCAGGCCGAGGTTAGACATCTCCACTGATGGATACAGCTCCGCGGCTATAACATTTAAAATAATAGCGATCCAAAGGGGGAGGGGAGAAGGTGCGAGGAAGTCTGGAGCTGCAGGGCCGACATTAGAGGGAGTAAGAGTTGATGGTGCCGCAGGGTCCCGCGGGGGGGGGGGGGGAAGGAAGGAAGAAGAGGAACCGAAGCATGGCAATTGTGGGGAAGTGCAGAGCTGCAGGGAAGAGTGTTGCGGTACCCAGCTGGAGGGAGAAGGAAGATGAGGGAGGGAATTAAAGGAGATGCCAGGGCTTGGAGCGTAGGAGGAAGGTATGCCAGTCTAAGGGAAAAGGAAGGGGGAGATGTGAGAGCATGGAGGGGGAGCGAAAGATGGAAGAAAAGGAAAGGAGAGAGATGCCAGAGAATCAGGGAAGGGGAGATACCAGACTATGAGGAGAGGTGTGGGAGAGGGAAGGCGAGGAGAGAGATGCCAGACCAATGGGGTGAAAGGAGAGATGGAAGGGGGAGGCATACAGTTTCTGGAAGGGGCATAGAAGGAGAGAAGATGCCATATAGGGGAAGAGAGACGGCAGACAGTGGATGGAAGGAAGAGAGTTACAAGAAGATGAGGAAAGGAGAAACCACAGAAGACAAAGGTAGAAAAAAATTTCTATTTATTTATTGCTTTAGGAGACATGTGTCACTGTTTCTGTGAAGCATTGTATGCAGAGTCCAGCTTCTTGCTGGTTCAATTTAACCTTTGTCTATGTATTTTTATTTTATCCCCCCTTTTACAAAACTGTGAAGCGTTTTTAGCACCAGCCTTGGTGGTAGCAGCTCTGATGCTCAGAATTTTATGAGCATCAGAGCTGTTACCTCCGTAGCTAAAATCCACACTACAGTTTTGTAAAAGAGGGAGGGGTTAGTTTGTGATTACATATTCCTTACTAGGCGAAGGTGTTTTCTGTGTTCTGTGTGTTCGAAAGACATGGTTTTCTGTTAGGATTGACGGTGTAGGATTGATCTGTGCTGGTCTGGCTTGTTTAGTTTTACAATGGGTGTATTGATGTACTGCTCACTGCAATATGTAAGATGCTGCCTTTTCCTAGGTACTCATGTGTGACGTGTGGTTTGTTACTAAAAATCATGTTTTTCTTACAGATGGGGGGGGGTGCCAAAAAATGATGGGCCCCGGATGTTACATATGCTAGGTACGCCACTGTATGTAAAGATACCAGAAAGCTGGCGTAGCAAAAACTTCTAAGTTTTGAGTATTTAACCCTCCCACAATCTCACGGGCACTCGTTTCAAGTTTATTGAGATTTTGATTTAAACGCAATATCAAATATTTTCAATGCGTATAACAAAAATAAATTTGGGGAAATAAATAAAACCATTTGAACCAGTGTTCCCGCTAAGCTGCGCTGGCGTGCGCTGGCGCACAAAATATTACATCGCAGCGCACACGTTTCTCGTCACAGCGCACGATCGGAAGAGGCGTACGGCAGATGGCAGGGCGGCGAGAGGAGAATCGGGCGAGTTGGCTCATAACTTGCTGGCGCCCGATATTTTTGGCTCACGGTGAAAAAAGTTTGCTCACAACACCCGCCCGCTTAGAGGGAACACTGATCACAGGCACACAGAAAATGTAGGGTGAGAAGTTAGCTGCTCCCCTTCAGAATGCTTGACAAACTTGTAAACGTAACTCTTTCTTGTTTAGATGTAGTCCTAAGTCTTATTCTAAATACATTAATTTTGGTGGCTCCAGGTCGGGATCAGCATCACTAGAGAGGTTGTTGGCAATTTAATGCAGACTCTTCACTTTCCACTTAGTCCAGGCCAGAACTAGGGTTCTGATTCACGTAGAGAATGACAAAAGGGGTAGAATTTGTCCCCATCCCTGTGGTTAACCCTGTGTCGTTCTTTAAGGAGAGAGTAGAGGAAGAATCAGAGTGTGAATTGGCACAGCCATTAATCCTCAAAGTCTTGCACTAAGGAACGCTGGTGTAGAAGGACTGAGGTTGAGATAGATGCTAGAGAATGACAGTCTCTGGTATCCAGAGCAGATATTGTAATGTCATAATGCCTCATTCCACCAGTGCCTAAGAGCCAATCACATCAATGATGTCACAATGGCTTGACTCCTATACTTGGTTCACATAAGAATCAGAGTATGAATGGGCGGAACAGGGTGGGGGCTGGGGGTGGAAAGGAGCAGGGCCATACGTCTGGGTTTGTGAGGGTCCAGATATGGTGACCCTATCTTTGAATATATTTGGTACTTAAGAGAGAAGCAATAGTATGTTTCTGTGGCTAATTTAAAGCATAATGGCTGAGGTAAGAATGCATCACTAAACAGAGAGGATAAGAGCACAGGCAACCCCCCCTCCGTTTTGTCTAAAACTGGTCTGGATGGAATAGGGTTACCAGATTTTCCGTCTGGAAAATCTGGCCCCCTAGACCCGCCCCAGGCCCGCCCAATCTCACCCATCCCTGCTCTGCCATGCCCAGTTCTGCCCTGCCATGCCCAGTTCTGTCCTGCCCAATCACGCCCCCGATTCCGCCCCGCCTCCAAGCCCCTCCCCCGCTGCCTACTCTCGTAAGACAGGATGCCCTCCTACTCGAAGGATGCCCTCCTACCCAAAGGAAAGGTTTTCAAAACCCGAACAAAGTTTGAAAAGCCGCTGGGGAAATTCGGACGTCTGGTAACCCTAGGATGGAAGTCCTCTTTAAATGTGCCTGTTTAGCTTTCAAGATCCTACATGGCATCCTCCCTCCCGTTATCCTACTCTTCTAGAACTCCTCTAACCCTAATTCCACTAGATCCTCCCAAAAACTGAAACTATCATTCCCCTCTGCAAAAGGTATATCCCGCGTAGGAAAACTAGGAACATCCCTCCCCTTTAGAACCACAGAACTCTGGAACAACCTCACATCCCCGCTCAGAATTTCAAGCTCCCTCCAATCCTTCCGCAAACACCTGAAAACTTGGCTCTTTTCAAAAATCTAACACCTCCCGCTCTTTGGTTCCCTGTCCCTCTTTATCTTCCTAGCTCCTTTCCTATAACCCTTCATTGTAGCTCCTTTTCAACCTAACCCTGTAAACCGTGCCGAGCTCTACGCTTGTGGAGATGGCGCGGTATACAAACCTAAGGTTTAGTTTAGTCTAAGTAACCTGCTATTTATTAGATTAATGTGACCTGCAGCTATATCACCTTGGACTCTGGCCAGTGCATATGTGAGAAACCCCCCAGGGCATTGTAGGAGGCAGTAACGGTGACTCAGCGTTTGTGTGGCTAGCAGGATCATTCTTCCATTTGTTCTTACTCAGCATGGAACTGAACACATTGTGCCACAGGCACTGCCATGTATCAAAACCTGGCATTTAACTGAGACACTGTCTTTCTCTGTAGATATTGAACCTGCCAGGACACATTTAAAAAAAAAAATAAAACTAGAGCTGGTAATTCTCATGCAGTGGTTATGTGCCAGCACACGTTTTACAATCAGGCCTGCTGAAATTCCACCTGCTGAAGCAAACTGTCAGGCCTGGAATATTCTCAGCCTGGATGCCTTTTTTTTTTTCCAACACTGCTTTTTAAAATCTGTAGAGTATTTTCATTAACTCTGATGTGAATGCATAAATATAAAACAGAAGTTTATTTTTAGTCTGTGTATTAGATAACATCTGTATTTGTAGGGCAATTTTCAGTCATTTGTACAGTTTAATTAGCAATTTATATGCATTAGCTAATCATCTGAAAATTAATATACAGTTCAGACATGTGGAGGGCAATTTTATAATAAATTGACTAGTCTACGTGGGCTGGAAGTCACCTGTTTTGTACTCTTATTTTATAAAGACAAATAGAGGTCAATATTCAGTCGGTGGCCATGTTTTGCTCACCGCGGATGGAATTATTCCCAGATATTCAAAGCCGGGCCCTGTCCGGGCTTCGGCTTTCAATATCCAGTTATTTTTTAGCCAGCTAACGCAGTTCCCTCTGAGCTAAGCGGAAGTCTTCCACCTATAGTCCTAATCTCAAATATCCTGGAAAAAATAGAACAATGGATGTTGCAGTCAAAACTGAAACTCAACCCTGAGAATACTAAGGTCTTCCTAGCTAGTCCTAATGATAAACTCAGAGAAACTTCCATCCAACTTAATGGCCAAAAATTTGAAATAGCAAGTTATTTATTTCACCCAGATCCCCAGACTCCTCTTTCTCTCTATTCCTCTCGCACTCTATTCCTGACTGCAGCCATTCAGGAAGCAGCGCCGGCACAGGCAGGAGCGCGGAAAGCTCGCTCTGCCAGCTGATACACCGCTGGATCACCAGGTTATAAGTGGCATGTATGTGGGGGGGGAACATTTTTTAAAAAAGATACTATGACAGGGGGGAGCATTTAAAAAGGTACAACCGGGAGGGGGGGGCATTGTTTTATAGGTGAAATGCTTTATTTTTGAACTCTTTGAGAACTCCAGCACTGTGTTAGAGAGGAGCTTCAGGTGATATGTTGCTTGTGTTAGAGCACTATAAAAACTCCTATGTTATATAGGAGTTATATGTGTGACATGCTGTGCATTTGCTTTGTTTGAGAATTGTTAGAAAGGAAGTTCAGTTACCGTATATCCTGCATATGTTAGAACTGGAGAATGTGGTAAAATCAGTTAGCTTAGCAGGGTTTAAAAAAAGGTTTAGATAATTTCCTAAAAGAGAAGTCCATAGGCCATCCATTATTGAAATGGCTTGGGGAAATCCACTGCTTATTCCTAGGATAAGCAGCATAAAATCTATTTTATTATTTGGGATCTAACTAGGTCCTTGGGACCTGGGTTGGCCACTGTTGGAAACAGGACTCTGGGCTTGATGGACCTTTGGTCTATCCCAGTATGGCAATTCTTATGTTCTTAAGTTTACACCATGCAACCCTAATTCATGTCTTCTAGTTTTACCGTTTTCACTTTTCCAGAAAGATTTGTTTCTATATTAATATCTTTCAGCTATTTAAATGTCTGTATCATATCTTCCCCGTCAATCCTCTCCTCTAGGATATAGATAATAAGGTCTTCCAGTCTTGTCTCATACATTTTTTGTTGCAAGCCCCGTACCATTTTTGTCATCTTCCTCTGGACTGCTTGTCTTTTTATATCCTTAGCAAGATATGGCCTTTAAAATTGTACGGAACCATCAACACCTCCTTTCTTCTGTTGGTTATGCCTCTCTCTGTACAACCTAGCATCCTTCTGGCTAGGGCCACAGCCTTGTCACACTGTTTCATCGCCTTCAGTTGATGTTAATGAACATAATAGGCTTTAATTGATTTTAATGGTGCTAATTGGCTCCAATTGGCAGCTAAGTGCGTAACTGCCCTTGGGGCTAGATTCACTAAGCAAACCGGTCGTATACCGATCGGTTGGCGACCCCCCCTTTGCGACCCAATTCACTAACCCTCCTCCCGATCCGATCCGCTCCGCTGCATGCAAATGAGGGAAATGGCGCGCAAATTTTGTAAGGCAGCGATTCACTAAACAGTTTATACTAAACCGATTGGGCTTGCCGATCAGAAAAGAAGCGACCGCTGAAGACCAGCCGCTTCTATCCTGGCCGACTCTCCTGCCCTTTAAAATCACGGGCTTGCAATGCTTTTAGCTGAATATATAAAAAAGGAATTTTTCCTTTTTTTATATATTCAGCAAACCGCATTGCAAGCCCGTGATTTTAACCCGAGTGTCCCCCCCCTGCCCGAACTTAAAAAAAACTTGCTCCCTTGCACTGATGCCTGCCGTCGCCGCTGCCCCCCCCCCCCCCGAAGCGAAGGAATATGATAGGAGGGATACCATCTCCCTCCTGCCATCACAAATTCGGCCGGCCCACCCCCTCCCCGTACCTTTAAAACCGTTAGGAGCAGGAGGGGTGCCCAGTCCCTCCTGCTCCTGGCCTCCAACAACGAGTGTGGCCTTAGGCCCCGCCATGGTGCATCATGTGATGCATGGGGTGGGGCCTAAGGCCCTGATTGGCTTAGGCACGTCGGGCTTCTCCCTTGGGAGGGGCTTGGGGTGCCTCAGCCAATCATAGACTTCCTTAGGGAGGAGTCTAAGGAAGTCCCTGATTGGCCAAAATCAATGGCATCCTGCTCCCAACAGTACAGGGAAGGGGTGGGCACAGCGGGTGGGCTGTGCCAGTCAGGGAGGGATGCTAGTTTGTGCGCGCATGGGGGGGGTGTTTAGCGCAGTTGAAGCTTTTTTTTTTTTTTATAGGCCTGATATTTTGCGGCCTATTAAAAAAAAAAAAGCTGGCAGAGCCCTGACAGCAGTGACAGGAGGCTGCTTCTCCTGTCACTACTGTCGGGGCTCAATCCGATCCGTGCAGTCGGTCGGGGGCGT